>NC_140580.1:881005306-882331303 GCF_964204655.1 Triturus cristatus | reverse complement strand
TGCGCCTAAAATCGTACCAAACGGTAACAGAGCTAAAAAAAAACACTTGGAAGAGCTGAATAAGACAATGACGGACTTCGAGGTGACCCTCAAAGACACAAAGTACCAGAAATTTAAGAAGGACCAAAAATCCTTTTCACACGAGAAGTTCTACCCTTACATAAGGGAGGCTATAATCCATCTGGTAGAAACCCAGGATATAAAAACAGACACAGACGGCTCAGATACCGGCTCATATAATTCAAGCTACAGCCGTAACAACACCAACAGGAACCGACGTACTCGGGGTGAACGCATAAGGAACAGAGGATATGGCTGGCCACCTTACCAAGCGCCGTCACCCTATAACATGCCCCCACCAATTTTCTACAGACCACCACATTTTCAGCAACAACCCTATCAACAACAACCATATTCATACTGGGAACAAGGACAACAACCTGAACAGACTGGACAGTCTTTTGTAGGAAGAGGCAAAGGACCACAAAGCGGCAAGAACAGAAGAGGACAACAAGTACAATGGGCACAACTACTGGAGTCCACGAGGATGAACACGAGGAGCATGGACCCTCCGAACAACCCCTCAACCAGCAGCCACCCAGTTTAGTGGTGAACCTATCAAACGCCATCCTGACGCTGACCCAGCAAACAATCCTAGAAAAAGGGCTAGGATTTGTACCTACTCCAAACATGGACAAGTTCAAACTCTGTTGTGAATTAAATGAATTTATCTGCAGGATTAAGTTGCAGGTTTTATTCAAAGACAAACCACAGATACTTTCCCAGGAAAGTGACACAGGACTACACCGGAAATCCCACTTTACCCCACCCTCAGTGAACCTACCAGTAGAACTACTGGCTTTTGAAAAAGCCGTTCTCAAGGAAGTGAGCGAAATAGACCCCAGGTCTATAAAATTTTCCACAACACCAGCAAGGTGGAACAAGAAGCGATTCAACTACTGGCGAACGAAAGCAAAATCACAATAAAACCTGCTGACAAGGGGGGAGCGATTGTTCTTCAAAATACCACCGCATTTCGCAGGGAGTGCCTAAGACTTCTGGCAGACGAGAGGAATTACATACGGATAAGAGAAGATCCAACAGAACGCTTACGTATTGAAATTGCCAGCCTGGTTGAAGAGTCAACAGTAAACGACTAGATAACTAAGAAATAAGGCGATTTTTTGGTGAATACCAATCCGACAACACCGTATTTTTATACGATACCAACGATACATAAGTCCCTGGATAGTCCACCTGGAAAACCTATAGTCTCTGGCATCGGATCCATCCTGAAACCTCTTTCTAAGTTTGTGGATGCTTTCCTTCGTCCGCTGATACAAGGAACAGGAACCTACTTACAGGACACAAAGGCAGTACTATGCCTCCTCCAGGATCTACACTTCGATCCCACTACCTGCATACTGATTGGCTTAGATGTGGAAAGCCTCTATACCAGTTTACCACACAGAGAGACTCTAAACATCATAGAGGAGGTCCTTTTTGAACACGAATGGCCTTACCACACACCTAGACATGTAGTCTTGGAATGCTGCAGACTGGCTTTGACAGAAAATGTATTTCGCTACGAGGAGACACTATTCCGCCAACAGCATGGGACCAGCATGGGGAGCACCTTCGCCCCGAGTGTGGCAGGGCTCTATGTATTTGAAGATCCGGGCCGAGGAGGACAGATCGAGGTTGATCGCGGGAGTGTGCGAGCATGGAAATACTATAGCCCACTACCCCCCTCCCGGACCCATGATGTTAGTTACAACAACAGCATAAACTTTCTGAGCCCCGGATAAATAGGAGGCTCCCGGGTAAAACCGTGAGTTTTACCATTTGATCTCCACAGGTTAGGGTGCGCCTTAGAGTGTGCATACCGCCGTGGGGACTCCCTTGGTCCTGATGAAAGCTTAGCCGATTAGGCACCATAAGCAGAAACATGTCGACCTAAAAATTGGTCAAGCCCTGGTCAACATCACTGGCCAGACCTTGCCCAATTCACGTTTTTATTGGTTTTTGATTTGCCAAGAATAAACTTGTCATTGGTTAAAATCATTTACCTTTTAATCTCACTTCCCTTCACAACCAGAAACCCGTTCCGCTGTAACACAGGCGTCGCAGCACACCAGAGAGGCATTCGGCCTCTCTGGTGGGAACCCGATGATGAAGCATGTCACCAACTAGGTTGGTGAGTGAGGGTTCTTTTAACAAATATTTTTGGTTTTTGCCCGTGCCTCTTTTTTGCTCCCTATCCCCTTGTCACTCTTTTGTTGTTTAATTGATTTAATCTGGGGGAACAAGAGCGATAGTCCCTCACCCTCTCTTTGTTTTTGAGGGCTCTATGTACACCATCTTGAAAAACACAAAATGCTTAACAACATCAATTCATACACCAATCATATATTGTTATGGAAGAGATACATCGACGATGTGTTACTGATTTGGGAGGGGAATGAATCTGAGGCCATCGATTTCATCACATGGCTGAATCTACAGGACCCTTTTCTTAAATTCACACACACAATGAGCAAGTCACAACTGGTCTTTCTGGATCTGATCATTTTTGCAACGGGAGACTCGCTTAAGACCACTACACATTTCAAGCCTACAGCGAAGAACTGTCTCCGGTTGTACGACAGCTTTCAACCGAGACAACTAAAGGAGAACCTCCCTTTTGGACAGTTCCTTCACCTGAGGAGAAACTGCACCGAGAAAGAGGATTACAAACTCCAAGCAAAAGACCTGTCTGACAAATTGATTGTGAGGAAATACTCCCCACATCTGATATCGAGGGCAAGGAAGAGAGCAGCGAATAACCACAGAGAAGCGCTCCTGGATACACAAAACAAAGGGAAATCTGAGACAGACAAAAGACCTATCTACATCACCACGTTTAATATAGCGTCAGACAAGGTGGCCAAAATAGTAAAGAAACACTGGTGCACCTTAAACAGTGGGAATCTGGATATCCCAAGGCCAATGTTCTCCCACAGGAAAGGGAAAAACGTGAGAGATATCCTGGTACATACACGCCCCAAAACACAACTAACAATAGGGGGAACCAACGGGTACTACAAACCTTACCTAACGGACACTACCCATGTAATAACTGCAGCGTGTTTCACCTAACACCCCCCACCAAAAAAGTGGTACTAAACAACAATATGACTTGGGAGTTGCGAAAATTCACAAATTGTAACACCTCAGGAGTCATCTATCTGATAACTTGCACCTGCAACCGTCACTACGTGGGTATGACCACGAGGAGGGTGAGCACCAGGATAGTGGAACATCGTAGCAATATCAGGTGTAAACGATCCACCACGAAAATGAAGACACATTTCATTGAGAAACAACACACCCCCAATGATCTCAGATGTGTTGTGTGGAATACATGAAACATCCAGACAACCTGGAACACCGGCTCTTAGAAAAAGAACAACGCTGGGTTTTTAAGCTACGCACAGACACCCAAGGTCTGAACGACAACATCCCTTGGGGTCAGTTTACCAAGTAGAGTAATTCATGTTGGGCTACATGTGTCAGATCTAAACACCAAAGGTGTTGCGCCATATGCACAACATCCCCTAATCACCAGCATACGATGCACAGCAGTTTTTGTTGGCAATATTCCAACTACTCCCTACGGACCCTCAGCACAAGAATATACACTGTCTCACCACTGAAACAAAGGAGACACTATATATAAACGGTGCAGCTGCTGCCTCCCACAACATTTTTTGTCAATTTTATAGTCATTTTTATATTCAGTAACCTCTCTGTATATATATGAATATTGACTTGTAAAAATTGACTCGCATATTTCTGGTAGAAAATTTGTCTGGGAGTTCGGCCCTACGTTTATTTTACTTGAATCAACCTGAATTCAAGATTGCGGTACCTATGAGTTGTTTTTCCACATTTGTTTCTGCAATTTACTCCCCTTGAGCATGGCCGCTGGTTTTTTAACCCCTCGGGGAAGCATGTGATAAATATACATTACTAGGAGGTTCTGTCACAGGGACTATACTATTTCAAATAGGAATTTCTGTTTCCATACTATACCTGTATATAGGGTACACACCTTCCCAAAATGAGACATAACTAATATGTTCCTACTCCCACAGGTTCCTTCTGATCACTATTACAAACATTTGTATACACCCAACATGGCCGCCGGTTTTGTCATACTCCAGTGGCCATTTTTAGATCTGCACAGCTCTAGTCCCCAATACGATGACTGGGCGGAAGCAGAACTATATAACCGGGCACCCGAGGAGAGACTCATTAAATTCGGTCTCCAGGGGTGCAATTAGGTGAATCACCGGTGAGGCATGCTCCGCTCAAAGTGTGACCAAGAGCCCCTCAACCCCTCCAGGCCATGGGGTAAAACTGAACCTCATATGAAGTATGTGATCTCGTTGTTCGTATCGTTTTTAAATGTGGTATGTCACGTGGTGTCTAGGTCCATGTTTTTAAACTAACACTATAACTAAGATCTCTTTAGGAGACGATCACCATCCGTTTTTCTACCGACAAGGCACAATGGAATAGACGATAATGGATGCATTTCACACATCACTGTGGAGCAATTGTGTGAACCATATGAACCATGTTGCATACAGTTTAACCCCTGCCAGGTTCCTGGCAGGCATATGTAATTCTAATATTGGTCTGTTTTATTTCCCACAGATACTACGCTCCAACGAGTCAAATCGTATGTATTAAACACAGTAGGTGTGGCATCTCACTTTTCACTAACAATTTATTTACCTCACTTTTAGGTCACTTAGGAGTGGAACACACAGGGCTGGTCCCTGTGTGGTCCTGAGGAAGAGCCTTGGGGAGGCTCGAAACATGTTGACCAAAACTAGAGATGTATAACTCATTATGGTTACACTGTTTTCTCTAGTACCCCTGCTTTTAAACATACTGACTAGGAGCTAGAATATAATTATTTCGCCCACTAGCCAGGTATTTTTAACATCTTTTTTCTTCCACTCCACAACATTGCACGACACATTTTTTTCTCATAAGTGCTCCTACATAATTTCGCAAGTCGCAGCACGCCTAAATACGCAGCGGATTGAGAGGACCCCTATGATGAAGCATGTCACCTAGGGGAAACCCTGGTGAGCGAGGGGACTCAAGAAATAAATTCTTCTTTCTTGCTGAAACAGACTGTCTAACTCGACTTGAATAGAGGTCTCTCGTCACCCTAGCTAGGTTCCTATTCCAGTATTCAAGTTTTTCTGTGTCCATTACTGAAAGGAGGATGGACCTAGCTTTATAGCCTCTACCTCCCCCATCAATTTTTGAGTGTATTTGATCAACTATACACCATCAACCTAACTGAAAATTTTAACAGAGTTAAGTGGGTCACGAGTGAGTTTAACACTATACACTGACATTTCACAAATATCTTGCTTGTTTCTAGTTCCAGCTTCCAAGCCTCTGTTGGCAAGTCTGAAGGTAGGCTGGTTATTGGGGTATCATTTAATTTTGTGTTTTGGCAGCGCAGCTATCAAACAGCACCATTGCTAACAATTTACATAGAGCATGACGCATTGACCTTATTTGGCCACCACCTTCCAGCAATTGGCTTCAGACTTTGTGAATTACGTTTTGGCTCAGTCTAGTGGAGAATTAATTTCTCACCTAATGTTATAGGCTGAGTGAATGCACCTGCCTCCACTTGAGTCCTTGCAGTGAAGTGAGTGATTGACTACTTTACAACTATAGCTCTAGTTATCAGCTCCTGCTGGCTTGCTCAAGAGTATCTTACTCTAATTTGTGAACACTGCATTTGTTAGTACATTAAACCCCACACCTATTGGCTTAGCCAATGCTTGTTTGACTTTGATCTCAACGTTGTTATATGCAGGCCTAAGTAGCAGTGGCAGTTCAATTATGTCTTCTAGTTGCCTCAGAAAAGTAATTTAGTAACATCTCTAAAAGGGCCCACTAAGGTGCTTAGTAACAATACATTTCTTAAACTGAAGGCCACCTTGGACTATACTCTTTTTATAGGATGTGTTGAAGTCAACCAGGTCTTGGAACATTCTAAGTACGAACTTTATTGATTATGGGTGGTTTAAGTGGGTGCTCTTGTGGACCAATGCATTCCATTTTTTTTATATTATATTTGAGAATCCATCAGATGCTACTTAGTAACTAGGTATTCCAACAAACTACACCATTGACACTGATGCCAAAACACAATCTATATTCTGGCCACCATTACCACCAGGCAACACCATTGACCTTTTTCACATAGCTGTCAGTAAAGATTTGTCCAGGGAATTTCACAAATATCAAAAAAAGAGACGCTTCCTCCCAAGAAACTTGAAGAACCCCGAGATCTGTGCATCAAAGGAACTTGAACACAGTCAGGACTTAATCATAAAAGAAGCAGACAAAGGGGGCAATGTATTCCTAATGCACCCAGATGAATACATCACTGAAGCCAAGAGACAGCTAAGTGATCCAGACTGCTACAGAAAATTGGAAACAAACCTCACCAAGCAAATCCTCATGGAACTAAAAAAACTTGACTATTGGTATCATAACATTTACTCACATTGGAAGAACGCGACAATCTGTATATTGAACATCCCACAATGGCCACCCTATATCTACTACCTAAAATACACAAGATCAGTCACCCGCCACCCAGTAGACCTATCATAGCAGGGATCAACTGCATCTGTTCCAAACTAGGGGAATTCATTGACTTTCACCTACAACCATATATGAAAGACCTGCCATCATTTATAAGAGACACCAAAGACATTCTGCTCAAACTGGACAATATATCTTGGGACACAGACTGCATACTTACAACCATTGACGTAGTAAGTCTATACACTTCCATCAAACAAGAAGATGGCATGAATGCAGTAAGAAAGGCACTATCAACAAACCAGCGCACTTCTTTGAATTGAATCAAATGCTACTTGAGATGCTATTCGTATGCCTAACAAACAACTTGTTCTCATTCAACTCTGAATATTTTTTGTAACTTCAAGGCAGCCCCATGGGGGCCAAATTTGCCCCACCATATGCATGCATATTCATGGGAGAAGTTGAAAGATACTGGTTATGAGATGAGGCATTCTCAGAATACACCTCCAAAATACTCTATTGGGGACGCTTTATAGATGATATCCTATGCATCTGGCAGGGATCACAAGAGAGTCGACAACTTTTCTTAAGCAAAATCAATGAGGATAGATGAAATATCAGAACAACATCACATTCTTCGGCCTCAGAAATAGATTTCTTAGACATAACAATTTATGTACAAGATGGTAAATTACATACGAAGGCATTCCGGAAATGGACAACGGCAAACTCAATCCTTAGAGCAGACACCTGCCACCCCAAAACAACTATCAAAAACATTCCCAAGGGGGAATTCCAGAGACTAAGACTTATTTGCCGCACCATGGACATCTACAAAGAGAAAGCAACCGACCTAACAAACAGATTGGAACAAAGAGGCATCTGACTGCATGAAGATATCACGCCAGGAACTCTTACAAACTAAGACTGTGGAAGAGGGAAAACAAAGAATCAACAAAATCAGTTTCCTAACAGACTATCACAATGGACACTACTACATTCGAAAAACTCTCCAAAAGCACTGGCATCTCCTGTCTAAATATGACCCTCAAAGACCAGATTCAAACCTTCTCACAAATGGGTTTCAGGAGAGCAAGAAACCTGAGACAGACACTCTGCCAATCAGAATTCATTGACAAAAGGAAACAACCAGAAGCACACTTCATGTCCAGACCCAAGGATTTTACACATGCCACACCTGTAATGCCGGTAAATTAGGCATTAATAAACAGAAGGAATTTACCGCACCAGGCAAATATACAATAAAAATCAAAGAGTGGATGAATTGCAACTTGAACCATGTCATTTATATCATCATCTGTCCATGCAATAAAATCTACGTAGACAGCACTATCAGACCACTGAAAACCAGAATTCTAGAACACTACCGTAATATTCACAAAACAGAAACGGGACCACCACTAACAGAACATTTTCAGGAACACCACCCGCACAACAAGACTTTCAAATTCTTTGGTTTGGAACATGTGAAGCAACAACCTAGATGTGGAAATCGAGAACTCCGTATGAGGCAAAAAGAGAGTGAACTCATTATATGCATGGACACTGTTAATACCGGACTTAACAAGGATGCAGAAATGCACAAATGGCTATATAAGTGAATGAATTAATAATATCATGTGTATTTCACTGCTCGCAAAGGCCTACCGCCTATTTTCTAAACCATCACCTCCTAATCCCCATGTAGATCTTCCCTCTACTTTTCAAGATCCCTAATGACATATCAAACTACTTTGGGCACTGGCTTTGAGACCACTGCTGTTCACACCCACAATTAGTTTCTCACGGACTGACCACCTTTTAGACCTGTCATAGTCTCTTCATGTCTGCTAGTGTTAATTCCTAGACATAAATCCTCCCACTACAAATTTTTCCGAAAGCAGCTCCTTTTGCTCTGCCAATACGCCTTCGGAATTTAAGCACAGATTCAGAATTAAACATTTTAATTGAGCACTAAGGTTGTCCATCCTCATTTCCCCATACCCAGTGCATATTGGACAATCAAGTTCTAAGGTACCGCCTAAACCTGTGACCTTCCTTGTATATACCCCTTCCGTGCCCATCTCTACCATATGCTTAAGCCCACGTGACTCTCAGATACAGATAGTTGCTCTCCTCCCTACCTGCGACTTCCTTTACCATCTCCCTATCCTTTCCTCGACCAATACAGGATTGTTCCTGTGTTGCAAGCTAATTCTCCCCTGCTCCCATGTACCTGCCTGAGTATAATCTGTATGAATTGTTATCCTATGCTAGGTACCACGCGACGTTTCGCATTTAAGTTGTAACGCTAAACATGTCATTAAATCTCCGTACTGTTTGTTTTGTGTTGTATCTATTTTGTTACCGTTTTGGGACACAACTGACATGACTTGAATGTTGGTTTTATGTACCTGTGACAGAAATGGACATGCCTCCAATGTGGCTCTGTTTCTTTGTGTTCATGTACCCACTTGAGAGTTATTTACTTTTTTCGCTTTTTATTTGTATCTATTTACCTATTGGATTGCTCGTTTATGACTTATGTTGAAATGACTTAACTATCTCTATTGTCATTTTATTCAATTTTCAATTTTTTTTATTTTTTTTTTTCTCCCATTCAACTTATCTTTTCTACCATTTCAACATATCTCTATACCCTCTGTGTTCTTTCCCCATTTTTTCCCTATTTTTCTGTTTTCTCCACGTTTTGTTTCTCTTCCCTCTTTTCACGCTGTGCATGACCTACTGTTTGACCTACTGTTTGATTTCCCCTCTCTCCGTTCACTACCCCAAAATATGCCCATTTTTATCACTTCCTTCTCTTAATCAGCCTTGAGAAAGCCCTGGGTTGCTGGCCCCTGGGCGAAACACGTGTTGGCTGTTTCTCTGTCTCTGCACATGTCTTTAAATAAGGAAGAAAAGAACACAGCAAACGAGTACTCAACCTCTCTGTATATATGACATCCAGAACTAGACTTGGTGATTCATTCACCCTTTTAATCTATTTGAACAAATATAGCACAAAGCCATTCACATATGTCAATACTTTGGAATAGGTGGTATCTGGGTGAAACCACTGTTTTGGTTTGTGCCACAGCCCAAATTGGGTCTTATGAGACTGTGCTTTGACTAACATTCGTTAGTAAAATCTTATACATGTTCTAAAAGGTGTAAATCTTTATTTTTTACACAAGCAGCTGCCTTTGCATGAATAGTATGATTTTACTAAATGCAATACAATTGCATATTCTCCTAGATAATAATGAAGGAGATTCTTAATGTATTTAAAGACAGAGGTGATATTTTGCAGACTCCATTCTTGCTTTATTTTGTCCAGCACTTAAAAGAACACCTCAACTCCTGTAATACTGCTCTCTTGATCAGGAAGTTATTAAAACAAACAAAGGCCATCCTCACCTATAAAAAACAGTAGTCTCAATACCTTTCCCCTTTCCTTGATTAGTCAGGAAACAAATGAAGCAAATGAAACAAATGAAGAATCACAAGCAGTAGCAGAAAACCAAGTCAAAGCCAAATAAATTCTTTCCTTTTGTCATCCTCCTCTCAGAAAGAATGGCCAATTTACATCACATGCCAGTGTCCAGCCAGATTGTGGCTAGATGCTTGAATCCATTGCTTGGCTAGTTGAGATTGGCGTTAAAATAATTTGACTTCTGATCTAAAGGGACTGTTAGTGAGTATTCTAGACCTGAAGGTGTCTTATCTTCAGGTGCTGGAGAGCCATATCATAAAGGGGTCCTGGAAAAATGTGCATGAATGGAGGACGAGTGTAGGTCCACATGCCTCGCCAACTAGCAGAGAGAAATCTAAGGTTTTGACAACGTCACCATCAACTCCTTCTTTATCACATTTTACTATGCTTCTTGGAACAAAAGAAACTCCTTTTCAGAATCCACCACCAACCCCAAGAATTCCATACTTCTTGAGGGCACCAACTTTGATTTTTCCACATTGATAATAAAAACCCAGTGACTGAATCAACTCTATAGCCCCTTGAGCTTACTTCACCAACCTCCCTCTCTCTCAGGAATATGATATCATCCAGGTACACCCCCATGTTCAGTCCCTGTGCTCTGTGGACCGCCGCCAGAGGCCTCATCAACTTCATGAAGCACCAAGGAGCAGAGGATGCGCTGAAAGGAGTGGACTTGAATCTGTTGACCCATCCTTGCCACTGAAACTGTAGATAATTCTTGTGCTTCTGTCTTATTGGCACTGTCAGATAGACATCTTTTAAACACACACTCCATCCAGTCCCCTCAGGTATGATAGTCTCCATTTTGAAATGGCAGTACAAAACAAATTGGTTGAGTTCCCTCAAATGTATTACTGGCTGATATCTGTTATTCTTCTTCTGCACTAGGAAGTTGTTTGCCTACAATTTCTTAGGGTGTCAGTGATAAGGTTCTATAGCCCCCTTCTGCAGCAACTCCTGTACCTCTGTGGTGATTCAATCCCAACCTTCCTGGCAAAAATGCATTGGCAAAGGCTACTTGGTCTGTATTGAGGTTGCTAGGAAAACTATTTTTAACCCTAACACGGTCTGTAATACCCATAGGTCTTTTTATTTTACACCCCATCGTTGAACAAAAAGGCCCAATCTTCCTACTGCTGTCCAAGGGGAGAGTACCCTACACTTACCCTGAGTTGGTCCTCCACTTGCTTGGCATCTGCTGACGACAAAGTGCCCTCCCATTCTTTGTAAGCAGAATATTGGCCTTGAGTATCCATACTGATGGTGGTAGAAGGGTCCTGGACAGTGAAACGACCACTCATATATACTAGCCCTGGGAGAGACCCATCAAAAAATATGAGTCAGGGATGATTGTGCCTTGTCCAGAGAGGCAAAGGTCAGAAGGTACCGCCAATTTTCTTTAATAAATGTATCCCCAAACAGAGACCCTTAAGAACTGGCCCCTATTTTCAAGCCTGCTAGCTCACCTAGTTTGGGATTAATATGCAACAACAGTCCCTTGCATCTCTCAAACTAAAGTCCCATGTCCCGCAGACTTCCCCTCCTTTCTTGCACTCCTCCCTGGAGCATGGACCAGGTACATGTGTTTTTCCTTGAATTTTTGCAACACACAATTTTTTTCATTTTATAAGCATTTCATTGTTATTCCTGGATGTGCAATGTGCTTTCCTACTTTTAACACTGGCATACAGCTTCTTATTTATGTTGCTCTCACTCTATCTGTTGACGCTTTAGTTACTTACACCCACAACTGTAACACTGTATGCCACGCTACTCTACGTTACTCCACTCCACTCCATTCCATGCCACTTTACTCCACTCAACCCTAAGCCATTCCTCTCTACTCTACTCTACGCACTCGATGCCTCTCCACTATACGCTACACCACTCCATTCCACGTCACTCCATTCTACGCCACTTCACTCTTCACCACTCTGCTCTACGCCTCTCCACTCTGCGCCACACCACTCTATTCAACTGTACTCTATGCCACTCCATTCCAATCTGCATCACTCTACACCACTCTACTTGATGGCACTCTACGCTACACCACTGTACTCTACGTCACTCCACTCAATGCCATTCCACTCTACTCTACACCACTCAATGCTATGCCACTCTACTGTATGCCACTCCACTCTAGTCTATGCCACACTACATCACTCCACGGCACTCTTTACTGCTCCACTCTACGCCACCCCACTCTAAGCCGCTCCTCTCTATGCCACTCTATTCCACTGTCCTCTACTCCATTCTACTCTATGCCATGTCAGTACATTTTAGCCATGCTGAACAGCAGCCACGCTGCTGTACAACATGGGGAAAAGACATTGGCAAAGCCAATAGCTCTCACAGAAAGACCTATTGGCTTTGCTAAGGCTTGCTTTCCTCGTGTCTGCCCGGAACCAGGCTCTCTCTGTTTCTATTCACTGAGAAGAAACTGGAAGGGAGCGGTGATTGCAGGTAGAAAAGTCAAATTCTGGAGGCAGATAGTTATAAGGGAGGAGCAGTGGTTTAATATATATAATAATTTCGGATAGGCTGTATTTTGATGGAGGTCTTCTTGTCAGGAGTTGTGGTGCTTTATAATTGGGTGACTGCAGCATCAGCCATCCAATTACAGAGCAGATCAGTGTCAAGACATTAGAGAGCAGGTGCTGCGAAAGCTGGGCAAGCACTTGTGGCGAATGCAATGCTTGCTGCTCTCCACTCGCCACGCCCACCTTAATGACTACCTACACATTTTACATACATATTTTCCACTAAAAACTAGAAGAACTTGTAAAAATGAACCGGTAGTGGAAAGGTGAAAGAAACACTTCTAAGGAAGACAAATTGATTTCCCAGGATTAATTCAGGTGAGTGCTCCTGTTCTTGTTCTAGGAACATAGGCATGTACTATGGCCTTAGAGCCCGCTGCAGAGGGCTATACTAGTTGTTAAAGGCCCTGAAGACAAGTTACTTTAACAAGGGTCAGGGCTTTTAACAGCTGGTATAGCCCAAAGCAGAAGTGCTATAAGACTAAAAGAACATTCCACCCCCTAAGAGTAGAATGTTCTAAATTAAAAAGAGAGAAACAGAAAGACAAACATTGTAATATTGGAGCTCCGGGCTTATACCAGCCATTATTGTAATTGTAATTGCATTTATATATTGCTTACTCCCTGTGACGAGATGTCAAAGTGTTTTCCGGTAAGTAGCACTCTACTCCGGAATCCAAAAAGGATTAGTGGTGATTTAGTATAGGGAAATAGGACATTTATTTGAGCGGTGGACATGTGAGTCTGTTATTTGGGTAGAAAAGGATAGCGGACGTATAGAAGAGGGAGGGGTTTGCATTTATATAGCACTTGGTACCCCTGATGAGGCATCAATTCACTTTTCGAGGAGTAACATGCTACTCCAGTAACAGGATTAGTGGTGAATTAGTATAGGGAAATATGAAACTAATTTGAGCGTTGGACATGTGAGTCAGTTAGTTGGATTGAAATGGATAGTGGAGGGATAGAAGAGTCTAGAAAGTGTTTATTTGGAGATCACAGCAGCAGGAGCAGGTTTGGGATGAGTAGAAGGGAGTAAAATTCAGATGGAAGGCGCTTAGAAAGGCTTGTTTGGGAGATTTGAATAGTTACGTTCCGAGCCAATCCATTGTCTTCAGTGGTTCTCTCAACATTCCAATGTTCTAATTGGCATGGCATTAAATTAAAGTTTGTTGTCTGTACACACAGTCCTTCCTGGGTTACAGAGTCATCTCCATTTTTGGGGGGGATTTCTGGTCTCATTAAGACAATCTTATTACTCTGCTTAGATTTACAGCTATCCATTTGGGGGCAGGTTTTATATTATAATGCTGCCAAAGTGTGGGATCATACCGCTCTTGCAGTTATATAACATTACTTCGCTAGGGGACTTCAACCCTATTTTATAGTTTCATTCTCAATGTGTTCTTTGCATATAGAGAAGTCTGAACTCACACACACAGTGGAAGATGAAATTACAGCTAGCTGGGGTTGTCATCCAGAGCAGGAAAAAGGAAAGATGGGAAGAATTTGATTGAGAAGTGTAACTATGTGTGGGGAGACGTGTTTGAGAAGTCAAAGAAAAAAGGAGCTGACAATAGAGGCAGAGTGTAGGGGATGAGGAATGAGGAAGGGAGGAAAAAGGGAAAGTGAAAAAGAAGGCGGAGGATCAAGATAATGATAAGGAGGTAAAGCGAATGAGAGTAAGGCAAGGAGAGAGAGTGAGAATGAGAACTGAGGAGAGAAGAAGAAAAAGTGGTTCACAGAGTCATTAAAAATAGAGTTACAGAAAAAAGACTGTAATACACTCACTAAGAGAGAATATACAGCGAGGTCAGCAGAGAAGATATGTTTTGTAAACTGTTGTTTATGAATTTGAATCTCAACAAGGCCAACTGAGACGACCACCATTTTGAGGCTTGCAAATATGTACAGTAATACCTTAGAAACTGAAGGAATGCAGAACAAACACTATGTAAAAACAAGTTATTAAGCTAGATGCCTTTAGGTAAAGAGAGTTAGTAGGGACTTCCGAAGACCAAAGGAGAGTAAAAGAAGTATCCAGTGATAGAGAGTGACAGCACAAGATATGAGACCTCAAAACTGAGCAATATAGCCACAGAGATAAAAAAACACTTCGGCGAATAAAAGGATACAAGAGCAAAAGGTGAATGAGAGCCCAAAGACGAGCCTGAAATAGAAAGTGTGATAGGTAGCCAGAGAAACCAATAGAGCTGCATAACAAGTGAAAGAGACCCAGAAGAGCCAATGTGGGCCCTTTGAGAGGTAGACAAAATGGGCAAATAAGCCCCTGAGAGAGAGCATATGAATTTTGAGTTTTATGAGGAGCACATACACGCAATACGTTTTCTTTGCGTTGAGCATCATCAACATATATTGTGCAGAGAGAATTAAAGAAGCCAGAGATGCTAGATTGTGTTGAGTGGAATGGTACCCCAGGGAGAGAGAAAAAGAGTTGACACTAGATAACCTAGCAGAGAGAGTGTAAGAGATCCCTACAAATAGATTGATAGAGATGGGGTGAAGCAAAACCTTTGTGGGACGGACGAAGCAGAGCCTCAGAGAGCAATATTATGGGGCTCTAGGGGGCAAAACGGGTGAGGGAAACAAGCCCAGAGAGAGAAGGTAAAAAATCATGTCGAAAATAGAAAGAAAGAAGGAAAGAAAGAGCTCATAAAGATAGGGTATAAAAAATACCAAAAGGGAGAATGGGTGTAAAAGCCCTATAGAGACTCACAAAAACCCTACAGAATCCTTTAGAAACCCACAAAGAACAAGAGAGTGTAAAAGTAGGAGAGCCCTAGGGAAAGAAAAAAAAGGGAAAGGGGAGAAGGCTTTAGAAAAGTATTAAAACTATGCAAATGAGAGAGAAAAAATGGGGAAGGAGAAATCTACAAAACTAATGGGCAAAGGAGACTCACAGAAAGAAAATTGGATATAAGGAAACACCGAGGGAGAGGAGAACAGTATTCCCTTTCCATGAGTTGATTGCCAAGTGTTTAGTGCATGGGTGATGTGCTGGAGCACAGGGTCTGAAGTTCTATATTGCCGTGTAAATGGCTCACACTGCTCAGCAGTACCGACTGCTCACACTGGGCCGATTAGCCAGTGTCATCTCCCCCCAGCAGTGCCACCTTCTCAGAATGCTCACCAGGATCTAGGTTCATTCATAAAGGGTCATGGACCACTTCTGCAGAGAGTATATTCAAAATGATAACTAAAACCCTACTCTGTGTCAGGGATTAAACATTCTTATACCAAGCTGATAACTCTTAAAACTGACTAAGTGACATCAAAGCATCCCATTTACCCTCACTCTAAACAACGTGAATGTACTATTAAAGAATCATGCTGCAATTAGAATGTTTTAGTTTGTAAAAATGTATGACTATTTGGTGGCCTGATTTATTCTGCTTGGTATAATGTGGTTCTTGGCATGTTCCTAAAATGTGTTAATTCACCTTGTAAACTGCTTATTATTGAAATAGGCTACTCTGAATTTTACTTCTGCTGATTAAGTATTATTTTAGCAATGTTAGAATTCAAATACTTTGCAGGGGCCACAATCTGTTCAATGATTCTGTTACTACTGGTGGACATACCTCCAACCATGAGTGCGTGTCTGTCTCTCAGACACCCTAGAAGTGAGAGCTGTAGAGCATGGAAGGTTAACTTTTATTTCAAAACATTTTCTATACCTTCACAAGTAGTGACTGGTTGTCTCTGTCTTTATCAATTTACAGTAATGCGGGGAAGACACCTTGGAATGTTTTCTACAGGAGAAAGGGATGGAGAATTGGCTAGGTCTTGACTTTTGGACTAATGGGCAATCATTCAGGAGTTGGGGAAACAAGTGAGTGTTAAGCAGCAGTCTTGAGTGTTGGTGGGTTGGATGGGAGCAATGGGAGCTCGAGATGAGGGATTCAGGCTCCATGCCATTTGTAGGCTACAATACAGCTGCAGTACTGTAAGAGCTAATATTTATCCCAGATAATACAGTAATTCACAATACAATTCATCAAACAAGGTGCACCTAAGTTCATAAAACGGTAGAAAACAGTAAAAAGGTATAAATAGTGGTATACAAACACGGTGGTCCTGAAACATAGTACCATAAAATATACTCCGAGGAATAGAAAAATATCTGGGAGATCAATTTCATCGTGCGGTACACAAAATTAGGATAAAAGCCAAGTCACAATAAATTACTTCATATAAACGCCTAGGCTATAAAAAAGGGGCAGAGGGAATACATATTATACCAATGTCATAGTAGCGGCCACAAGAGGTCCAAAAATGCTACGATGTGTACAAATTTTGCTACATGTATGGTCCTTAGCTGCTTTTACATGCTAACTGCGGAAAGACACTAGAGCAAGCCAATCCCAGGTACTCATTAAAAGCCCAAGTAAGCATAGGTCCCCAGATCTTTCTACCTCGTTTCTTGGACCGCCACCCCTTGCTGTTGTACAAAGCTCTTTCCGGATTGCAGATATGGAGCATCCGGGCAAACCAAGCAGAATAGGAGGGAGGGCCTTGGTCTTTCCACTTTGTAGTAATCAGCAAGCGAGCTACTGCCACCGAGATGAAAATAAAATATGTATGAGTCTGTTCTAAATGAGCTTTCTCATCGTAGCCTAACAGCATCATGCTCAATCCCTGTCCCAATGCTTTTTGAAGGAAAATTTCGACCCCCCTTTTTAAAATGTCCAATTTCTCACAATCGTAAAACATATGGCCCAAATCTGCAGGGCCTTGCCCACACCTAGGACAGTAATCATTTTCCCTTTTCCCACACTCAAATAGCTTGGCCGGGGTGAAATACAGATTGAAGATCGTTTTGTAGTGTTGAGCCTTCTGGTTGGCTAACAGAAAGATCTTTTTGGCAAGAGCAATTGACATGCATAGGTCTGTATCATTATCCTCTAGTTTCCTGTCCAAATTAGAATCTACTTTTACTAGATCGTCTGGAGTAGCTTCAATAAAAATGTTATACATGTGCTTTATTTGGCAGTCTTTATAAAGAACTGCTTCTAGAAGAGGAATCTTATCTGTGGAAAGCACTTCTGGTTTAAGCTGTCTAATAATTTCTTTAATTTTGATATACTTAAAATAGGACGGAGCATCAATACCATAGCGCTCCTGTAGCTCGGCAAAAGAAACCATACAGTCCGTATGAAGAATAGCCCCTATATTACTTATGCCAGCTTGCTCCCTTTGTTTTCCCATCCCATCATAAATAGGGGCTGGAAAAACTGGTGAGCGCCATGGGGGTGTACATTTATGGAGCGTTGGTATCTTCAGCAACCTGCTGACTTTATGCCATACATTACAGGCTGCTCTAAGAGACTTAAAACATGTCTTCTTATAGTAACGAACCTCCAGCTGTCATAGCAGCACCCCCGTGCTGTTTTTCCGATAGCCAGTTTATATATAGATGGTGGGGGTTCGGCTGCCTGTATTTCTGAGTGACCCTTGTCTCCCTTGTCTGGCATGAACAAAATACTCATCTGTTCTAACATTGTGGCCCAATAATAATAAATTAAATTTGAGACCGCCCAGCCCCCCACTCATGGGGAAAGATTAGGAACATGAGTGACCATATGTTTACCTGGAAGTGCTATATAAAATTGGAAACAGTGCATCAAGTTTTTTGATAAACATACATTCAAGCTCAAGAGGGATGCAGCGAAATAGGTAGAGTATCTTTGCAAACCTAGCCATTTTGAGGGCATTACACCTCCCGATTATTAAGAGTTGCAACTTGTCGATTCTTCTTAAATCCCTATTGATTTTAGCTATCGGGGTCCATATTTGCTGGCCACATTGAGTCCACATTAGCAGTTACACCAATCCTGATATATGTGGCCACTTCAGTCCTACGTGGATCCTGAAGCGTTATGTTCTTAGTGCAGACAATCTGGGTCTTCTCAGTATTTAGGAGATAGCCAGCCAGCCTGCCAAATTCCTTGGCCAGGATTTCTACCCATGTAATCGCACTCGGTGGATCAGGGGTTACAATAGCTGTGTCATCAGCATATGCTAATACTTTAGTGTCATACCCCCTGACTGATACTGGCATAATATTCTGGGTTAACAGAATTTCTCTAATGAATAGATCAATATATAGAGCAAAAAGAATCGGTGAGCAAGGACACCCATGTCTTGTCCCTCTAGCAACTTTGATCCTTTCAGATTCCCTACCCATCATTTGTATTCTGGCATAGGGGTGCGAGTACATGGCTCTGATGGCAGTAATTATTCGTGGTCCAAAGCCATTCTGCCTTAAAGTGTCCCAAAGATAATCCCATGCAACTCGATCGAAAGCTTTTTTAGCATCGAGGAGAATTAGGGCCATCTGTTCTCCTGAGATAGCAGCTATGTCAAATAGAGTAATGACTCGTCCCTCTCCCCGGTATAAAGCCATGTTGCCATGGATTTACAAGCCTAGATATGATCTTGCCCAATCAAGCCGCAAATATTTTGGAGTACAGACTTGCATTAAAGTTGATAAAGGAGATGGGACGAGACAACGCAAATTTGCAAAAGGAGCAGAGACAGCTTCTACTCATCTTAAGTGACCTCAGATCCAAAGAACAAGTATCTGCTGCAGCTGATGCCCTACCAAATGGGAAACATGCTTTTAAAATAGCACCCGCACCTTTATTGAGCAAGGCCTGCTTTTAAGAACAAGCATTGCCAAACCCAATGTCTTCAATTTAATGCTATATTAAAATATTGGTTATATATGTGTGTTTTCCGCAGCAAATCATCTTTGCATCATTGTGAACTCTCGCAGGCCACCGTACCGTTCTCAGTTCTAAATAATGAGTTATTGTTTAAGCTTTCTACCATTTATTCAGTTCTTTTTTGTTTAATTACATAATTAATTGCAGTGACCCATGCTCATAGTCTAATACCACAAAGGCAGTGAACTCTGATAAACAGTAAACAGTGAATACGAGAATTAATAGACCTGTTTCTTGGAAGCAGTTCAAATACATGTCATGGAAGTAATTATTAATGGCAAGAAGATTGTTTCTATTTACTTACTGGCATGGCAACCAGGAAAGAAAATAGTGTGACTTGTCTTAAAAGAATTTTCAAGGAAACGGAAAATCCATTAGTACATTCTGTCATTGGGGAATAAATACAGCAACTGCTGATACCAATAAAAAAAACAAAAGCTTTACCTAATAGAAAGATTAAACAAAAAAAGAACACGAACTAATAGAAGGAAGTTTCAGCCACGAGGAAGCATTTAGAAGTGTGTTGAGTACCTCTTGGCCTGAGAGTGTTCACAATGCCAAGCCACAGAGAAATGTCCAATAAAATGAATAAAGAATGGAATGAGGTGAACATGACTTGCTCCGAAACATATATGTAACTAATTACTAAATAAGATACCACAGAATTGAAGAAATTGGAATGACAAATTAAATAATTAGAGCAGGAATTGGATAAACAGGCTGATAAAACTACCATTACATCATTTCTATTGAAGGTGGAAGAGACTACAAAACATGCGGTAGAAGAAAGAAAAGAACAAAAATTTGCCAGCGATAAAAGGAAAGAAAAGGTGGTTAAAAGTAAGCTGGAAATTGAAATGGCATCAAGTGGCTCAGATCCATAAATGTGCTGGACTCGAGCGCAATATCTGGCGATCTCCTCTGCATACCTATTTATGTTTAGAAGATTTATAAAGCGCAGCCGCTACTCCAAGAATCTCCCGGCACCAAAGTAGGCACAAATCCCATAGAGATTGCGGAAGTTAGTATGCAGAGCTGAATTGGCAGGTTTTGAGCATTTTTTTAAAAACAGAATATCCTCCGTCGCTCGCAGCTGCCGTGGAAGGGGATTGCAGTCTTTTGTGGCCAGATAAGAATAGGAACTGCCGCCCCATCTTTTCCTTCTAAACTTGGGGATCACCACCAAAACAGAGTTAGAAGAGTGAAGGGATCTGGTTGAAAACTAGGGAATGATCCTTTTAGAAAGATAATGAGGGCCTAAGTGGTAAAAGGCTTTGTGTGTAATGATCAGACCTTTGAACTTCAACCGCTCTTTAATAGGGAGCCAGAGAAGCTCTTTCAGATAGGGCTGTATGTGGTCCTTCTTGGCAGCATTAAAAGAAGACGCGTCACTGCATTCCGCACCAACTGGAGTCTTTTTACACGGAAATCCAGTAGACCTAAATACAGTGAATTAGCGTAATCCCACCTTGAAGTAATCAATACCTGGATTACAGTTTTCTGCTCTGGGGTAGGAAGAAGACCAAGACATTTCTGAAGGGTCTTTAAAAGTCCAAAACAAACCCTAACCACATTAGCCACCTGTGAGTCAAAGGTGACAGAACTGTCCAACTTCACACTCAGGTTGCAAGCCACCACGGCAGGGGCTGGACCAGGTGGGGAAATCTCAAAAAGCTGAAATTCAGTCTTGCTGGCTTTACATTGAAGATTACTGGGATGCATCCAGTGGAACCCTGCCTCAGTGTAGGCTCTAAAATTGCGCTTTTTACCAAATCTGAGGAGTAGTTGAGACACTATTTTTATGCTGAATTATTCAACTAAGGACACCAGAGGGACCACATACAAGTTAGAAAGGGTAGGGCTCTAAGTTGACCCCTGCCACACCCCAAACCCCAGAGGCTTTGGTTCAGAGGTAAAGGTCCAGACAGCTTGATGCCAGTCTGTGAGAAAGGAACTCAGCCAGATCAGAGCTTGGCCATTCACACTTATGTCGCCCAAACGCTGCAATAAAAGTGGGTGTGAGACCCGATCAAATGCTGCAGCTAGGTCCAGGAGAATCAGGGCCACCTGACTCCCCTGGCCTATTGCCAGCTTGATAGTATCAGCGACCTCTAACAATGTGGTTTTGGCGCTGAATCCTGGGTGAAATCCTGATTGGGAAGCATGTAGCAGCTTGTTCCTTTCTAGAAAATCAGAAAGTTGCTGGTTTATCAGTTTTTCCAATATTTTGGAAAAAGCTGGCAACAAGGATATTGGTCTACAATTTGACAGATTGGATTTGTCCGCAGTGGGCTTCTTTAGTAGTGGAATTAGGTTGGCCCACTTCCAACAACTAGAAACCATAGCTGACTATAGAGACAGGTTTAGCATCTGGTTAAGAATAGGATTTATAGCCGGGCTATTGGCAGCAAGAATTTAGGGGGGCAGGGATCGTCTGGAGATCCCAATTTACAAGTCAGAGCCTGGGCTGACTCTTCCATAGTAATAGGAGCAAACTCTGCCACGGAGGGTCTTTTAAGAGAAGGCAGGGCCACCTATCGATCCCTAACATCCCTACTATCAGAGGAATTGGAAGGAGGCAGCTGAAGGGCATCCACGATCTGTTTTATCTTGGAATCGAAAAAGTCTGAGAGTAAAAACACAGCTTGAGTAAAGGCTGTGTTGGCTTCAGTAACAAAATCATCATCACTCCTGGTGGCAGCACACTTCACAGCTGTTATTTCCCCAAGGCAATTGGAGTGCTGTCAGGAAATTCATGATGGACAGACTATTTCGGATGAGGAAACCAAAGGAGGTAAAAAAAAAACTCAATGTGACCACAACTGTCTGAAGTCATGAATGGTATCCAACCCATACTAGCTGTCACTGTAAATGGTGACTCTCAACCTACCTGATGTGCAGCATGCCCTTGTCAGAGCTGTCATCGCAGCCACTTGTGCAGAGGTTACATGGCACAAGAAGGATGCTTCAGCAACTCCATTTCTTGTACAGACGGTATAAGCTGCTCTTAAAACACTGCGTGTGTCTCAGAGGCAAGACCCCTAAACAAATAATATGTGACCAGGCTTCACAAGTGGCACATACAGAATGTCTGGTCTTGGTTTCGTGCATAACTCGGTCACATCAAAGCAGTTGTGGTTACCCTTGCCTTCATCACCTCCCTCAAGAGTGGGTAACAGTGTTGTGGGGTTCAGAGGATTGAAACTCTGCAGTGAAACATTCTCAGCAGCTATTCTTTTGTTTATTGTAACGTGACTATTTGTCAGGTGCTGAGTTTGAGTACAAGCTAAGTTCCCGCCAACGTGCGCGACTGCGCGCGCGCACACGCTGCCTTTACCAAGCGCTCAGAATTAGTCTGAAAGCGAGCAGATCGCTCCTGGCATGAGAAAGGAGAGAACCTGGTGATTGTCAGCAGATCGCCTATTAGAAAGACAATCAGTGTGAAAGGCAGTGTCTCTCCTGACACTGACGAAAATAAAGCGACCCCGCTGGGAAGGGGATGGAGGTGTCGGACCCCTGTGGTGGCAGAATGCTGCTCAATGGCCATCCCGTGCAGAGCACACAAGGGAGCTACAAAGGAAAGGAGCAATCCTGTTTTACTAGGAGAAGGGGGGTGTGAGCTGCACAGAGGGGCTTTCACAAGGTCTGCCTCTACAACACATATGCCCTGTCTTTAGAAGACATTACAAGTGAGAGACGGTGAATTGGCAGTGTTTATTCACAGGGCTGTTGTCAAGCAGGAGCTGCAGTTAGGGTCGCCAACTTTCAAGGGGAAAAATACAAGATGTTTTCAATAGTCTGCAAGGGCATGATATAGGACTGTAAACAAAATCGAATGTACTTATTAGTAACATGACTTTTCTGCCTTTTTACCTTAATTATTTGTAAGGCATTGTTAACTCAGCTCTGGTTCACCTTTGAAAATGTTTTCTAGTAATATGTCCTGTTTGAAGTTGTACAGATAAGGGCTAACAATACTGGCTTTAGGTGATTGTGCTTATTTTTGTACCAACGGGACATTACAATACCAGTGGTACAAAACCAACCAGGGACTACCCTTACGGCAGTCCGTCAAGCATCCTGCACAAAGAGGGTACATCACCTGGAAATTATATGGTACAGTATTTGGGAAGCATATCCAAACCCTGAACTGAAGCACTTAGATGCCACTGAAGAATGCAAACAGCTTCACTAAATGGGACAGACTGAGCAAAGTGTTAATGTAGCCCCTGGCGAGGACCACTGGAATTATGCGGCACGAGGCAGCCAAATTATGCGGCACATTTGACTAAATTATGCGGCACGAAAAGGCAAATTCTGCAGCATAGTGCTGCACATGTAGTGATGGTATTACCTCATTATTTTGTCTCTTTTGCATTTGTTAACACTGTTTGGACATAAGTTGTGCCTTATTAGTAGCTGTTTAACACTCACATTTAGCAATAAGCAAAAGAAAGTTCCCTAGATGACAGAGGGTTATGTCTCCCCTTATGACATTGGAACTATACATGAGAGCGAGGGGAAGGAGGGGGGTTAGTCTGTTGTTGTTTTTTATCTTTTAGGTTCTGGTTTTAGGGTTATGTGGACAACTGCTTGCCTCACATAACCAATAATGCTCAGCTGTTACTATTATTGCTATCATCCTGAGATCCTGCTTACTTATTTGTGTTCAATTAGAGCCTGCAAAACAAGTTTCTTGTTTGAGTATTTCCAGCATGCCGAACCCTAAGCGAATAACAAGTGCTACATCTGTATTGAATTTGAAATTCCTGTTTATTTTTTTATGTTTGCAGAGCTTCAGCAGTGGAAAGTGATGTTCTGTATTAAACTGAGGCTTCTACATTATACTGATTATGTAACTTTACCCCAAATCAATAAAGTTTATTGAACAAAAAAGCAACGAAAGGTGACCATTCAACCTTTGCAATGGGCCTTCCACTGCAAGTAACACATGCTGTTGCATTTTTAGTATCTCTTGAACTGTTTAAGCTAGAAACTCAGGGCCTCATTTATGAAAAGTGTTGCATCGCTGCAGTAAAACAGCGATGCAACACTTTTCACTGCACCCTCCTTGCGACACCATGGATGCGCCATAGTTACTGTACAGTGCTCTATGTCACAAGGAATGACAGATGAGTCAGTAATCCTGACATATCTGTCAGCGCAAAACTCACGCATTGCTGGAGTTGTGTCATAAGCATGATACAAATCCAGCAATTCATGGGGGAGGCCTATACACATTGCACTGTGTCAACCTTACACCTGCTATGCCGCAGGCGTAAGGTTTTGGTGCAGTGGCATCCTAAAAGTGGCTCAGTGAAATCTGATAGATTTCACTGCGCCACTTCTATGAGGCTTTCTTGTTGGGGAACGCCCACCCTGCATACATCATACCTGACGCAGGTATAATGTAGCGCAGGGGTTTACAAAGTGATGCATCTGCTTAGATGCGTCACTTTGTAAATATGGCGCAACGTGGCACATTGTTTACGGCACCGCTGCGTCACGAAAATTTACACAACGGCGTTGCAAAAGTGTTGCAAGGGTTCTCATAAATAAGTCCATAATTGTTTATGCTAAAATTTGCAGATTATGCAGCAGATGATGCAACACCCATGCTACTTGACACTAAACCCAATTCACTAACATTAGTGGAAAGGGTTAAGTGCCACAAATTAACATCACTGAAAAGCAGGCATTAAACAGATAAATGTTGACATTTCTCCTTGCTTTTCTGACTTTGCAGCACACATACAAGTAGGAAAAGCTTTTAGACATGTCTAGGCATAGTATTTTGTACAGGAAGGGTACCCTGGAATGTGTTTGTTTTTAATCTTAACAAGACGTTAACTTTAAGACTTTTCCAAGATAAAACTACAGTATCAAGCTTCACTGTGTAATGTAATATTGAAAGAAACACGTTAGTTATAGATTCCTTACCTTAGAATTACCCCCAGGCGTCAGACTGGATCCGGAAAGTTTTTTCGTCAGCAGTACCTGTGCGCGTCGGTCGGCTCAGCATCTGTCGTTGGCGTTGTAGTTGCCGGGATGATGTTGCGGTAGTTACTTAGATGCCGCCCTCACGCGCTGATGTCAGTTCTTTCTTTTTCCGTGCCAGCCAGCGCAGATCCGGAGAGAGCAGTACCTCCAGGTATTTTTTGACTGAACCTTTTGAGCGACTTTCGTCAATGTCTTTTTTGAGTCTTCGACTCCTGGTGCACTTGGTGTGCCCGGATTCAAGGCAGGCAGTTTCTGTACCAAGGCA
Source organism: Triturus cristatus (assembly GCF_964204655.1). Classification (NCBI taxonomy): domain Eukaryota; kingdom Metazoa; phylum Chordata; class Amphibia; order Caudata; family Salamandridae; genus Triturus; species Triturus cristatus. Next base: position 882,305,617 of record NC_140580.1, on the reverse strand, counting down.
AGTCGTGCTCCGACTGCTGGTCCATGGCTCCGAAGGCTTTGCGGGAGCGGTCCCGAAAGCTGCTTGAGCGCCGGCAGTCAGCTCCATGCCATTCGAGGTCCCATCGCGAGGGAGGTCGAGGGATCGGTCATGGAGCCACCAGCATTCGTCCAAGTCATCAAAGTCTTCGGACTCGGGGTTGGGGTCGGGTAAGTCGAAGCATAAAAAAAAAGCAAAGAAGCATCGTTGCAATTCGACTTTTCCCCGTCGGTCGGCTGACACGACGAGGGATGCGGGCGGTATCCCTCCCGCAGCTCCAGGCACGGAGCCCGAAGAGGCGACTCCGGGCTTCCCTTCTTTCCTGGGACCCGGAGCGACTCCTGCCCAGCTTCGTAAATTTTATGAGGCGATGCATGCCATCTTTGGGCAGCTCGAACCCACCGGCGCACCATCGGGCCCCACAGACTCGGTTGGGGGGCCTAGGCCTTCTCCGCCATCGGCTCCGGCGCCGCTGGGCCCCCGTGGATCCAGGCCTGGATCCAGAACGGCACTGGTTGACCTTATTACACCTCCACCGGCGCAGCTTCCTCCTGCACCGCAACCGCTTCCGACGCTGGTTGTGTCCCCGGCCAGCATCGATCCCGCCCTCCATCCCGATGTGGACCCGGAGCTGGACCGGCGTCGCCCGATGCCGGATCTAGTGCCGAGTGGGGTTTTTGTGCCCCAGTTCACTCATGGGGTCCCTTTTCAGCCAGATTGGCAGCCTGAGGAGGAGGAGGAGGAGGAGGACTGGGGTGTCAGGTGACCCTTTAACTGATTAGCTAGGATCCGAACAGGACGGGAGAGAGGACCTGGAGGATGCCAGTGGTCTTGACACCTCCCTGACCTTGGCAGGTTGTCTCCTCCTACCATGGCTATGGAGGAGGGAGCGTCATACGCAGTAGTATTGAGTAGGGCGGCCAAGGCTCTCAACCTTGAGCTTCCTATGGTGGCAGTCAGGACTAATCTCCTGACAGAGGTGCTTCAGCTGGCTGCGAGCTCTTCGGAGCATTTATGCATGGAAGTGAATGTGAGTGAGAAATAGTACATTGGGTTGCCTACACCTCCTGTTACATCCTGTCACCTGCACCTGATGGACGATTTGCTAGGGAGCAGTTAGAGTTACTTTTTGGTGATCTTGACAATTGTTGATTACCCTTACTCATTCCAGGAGGGTTGACCAGAGATTGAGAACTGCTGACATTGAACAAGTACTAGAGTTCTGTCATTTCTTCAATTGATTCCACACTGGTGGATCTCAAATATTCCATTGTTTATGTCCAGAAACCACTAGAGGTGACAGAACAGCCTACAAATTAATTTAAATATGTTTGAATCCCTTTGACGACTCAGAGGGTAATTGGAATCAAATCAAAACACACATTAAGCACTTGGTAGCTTATACACAGCATTTGCTTGCGTAGGGATTTGTTGCATGTCACCGCACGTAGCCTTAGCTGTGGTGCACAAACACCCTTCTTTGCCGCACACATAGGAACAAAATTAGAGGGAATATTGAGTACGAGTCCTGAGAAACTTGATGGAATCAAGGACGATTACAATGAGCGGGTGGCCCATTCCAATGCCCTCACTTAGCTGGATACTTAAACTGACTGTTGCAACCGCTTTGAGACAACCAGGAGTGCAGCAGCTACAGATTCAAGTGTGACTGAGAAATATGCCATGGGACGCATTGCCTCCCCAGGTGTCTAAATCAAAACACATAGCCATCACGTTTGTGACAAAATTACACAAACTCTTTCCAAGAGAGGGCGCGCTACAGATTATATTTTTGAGCTCTTGGCATGCTTCCACACTTTCTTCATCCATTGGTATCGGGTCCTTGATATGATTGTACATGGCTTGGCCACAAGGTAAAAGTTTGGAATCCGCCCTTGACAGTAGCCCACCATTCCTAAAAACATTCTCACTTCTCTCTGTGTGGTGGGGTATTTCATCTTTAAAACTGTCAAGAAGCGCTCATGTGACACTCTCCCACTCCTTTTTAGGTCTCGCCTGACCCAGCGCATGCGCTGGTCTGGCGAGACTTATTGAGAGGGCTCCAAAAAGTGCTACCAGGCCAGCCTAGAGCTACAGTGCAGGTGCGCGCGCGACGCGCTTTACCGCGATTACTCTCACTTTCGCGGCCGCACGGCCGCTTTTATGTTTGATCGCGATCACTTTCGCGGCCGCTTGGTATAGCCAATAGGCCTCGCTTTTGGGACCTTCTAAGTATTTAGTTATGCAACTGTTGCATGGCTAAATACTTATAAGGTCCCAAAGGCGAGACCTATTGGCTATGCCAATACTTGTTCAATTTGATGCTATTGATACCTGACTTCTCTCTGGCAATAGTGTAATTTATCATGGGAATCCTTGTGCCCATTCTCAACAAGCTCTTTGAACAGGGCAATTGTGTCCAGTCTGCCAAACTGTTGTCACTGATGCCACCTGCAGATCATCAACGTATTGCACTAATGTTAAACTGCAAGGCAACTGTAGGGTCTCTAAATTCTTCTTCAGTATTTGATTAAATTATGAGGGACTTTCTGTATACCCTTGAGGTGCTCGACACAACACAAGAGTCTTATCTTCAGATCTGAATGCGAAGAGATACTGGCTCTTTTCGTGGAGCGGAATGGAAAAGAATGCCTCACAAATGTCAGTGACCATAAAACATTCAGCTTGTGGGCAGATTCAGAAAAGGATTACACCAGGGTTTGGTACCACCGAATAGCACTGAATGACTATTTCGTTAATTTTCCTAAACTCTTGCACTATCATCCACCCCTTCTTTGACTTACGCAATGCCATAATCGGAGAGTTACATGGACTCCTGATGACTTATTTCAGAATACCCTGTTCTATCATAATTTCATTGATTTGTGTTATGCCAGCTATTGCTCCTAGTAGGAGCTTGTTTGGGGTGTCTGTGGGAAAAACTGTGCCTCTGTCTGTTCTTAAGGTAATCTTTATGGGTTTTGCATCTTTGATCAGGCCAATCTCTTTCCCTGCAAAATCCCACTCTAGTAGATAAAGGGCTGAATCATCTTTAGTGAGCACCGGGTACAGCCTAATTAAAGATTCTGGGGATTTTAATTTTAATTCTGCATCAGCTGCTTGTGTCTTTATCGCCACACCTTTCAGTGTGCAGTTAAATGTGCAAACCAGGTCCCTTCCCAAAAGGTTCATGGAAATCACAATCTCAAACCATAATCTGGTGATTGTCTCTGATTGAGCCTATTTATACTGGCATTGTAGCTGATCTTTATTTGTGCACTGATAGTTGGTGATACCTACAATTTGGATTTCTCTTCCAGAGAGGTGTAGGTTTGGGACCTCAATCATTCTGACAGTTGAACGAGTGACTCTGGTATTAATCAAAAATGCTAACGGGTGTCATTTACTTGACGTTCCACATATGGGCCACTCTGATCCACTTCCAGAATTGTGTCAAATGCACAGACCTCCTCCACCCTCAGGTGCCATCATTGTGCCTGATCAAGCCCAATAAGACTCTCGAACATCATGAGGACCTGTGGCATCATTTGACCTGTGAATGGGTTCTGATGAACTCTGGCACAGGGCTGGAAGTTAGAACCTCCATTCTGCATCTGTGGCTGCCTCATGCAAGCCTTTTGCTTCTCTGGTTATTCATTGGAGGCTGAGGCATTGGCTCTCTTGTGACATGACATTCTGTGATTGAGCATTGATTTGAGGGTTGTATCTACACTTCATTTTCCAGTGTCTGATCTTGTTGCAAATGTGGCAAGAAGTTACTTTCTTCAAATCACCAATATTTTTACATCTAATATTTCCTCTACCTCCGCCTTGTGGGACTACATTCCCTCCTTGTGGTTACTGCATGGCAACTCCCTGCATGTTTATACTTGCACGACCAGCAAAATCCAAACCTGAATCTGTCAAGACCGGACCACTTGCACTACCAGTGTGTGCCAACCTGTTCTGTGCAATCATACATTTCTCCTTCAACCTCTTCTGTTGCACCTCCAAATTGTCACTGTAGTATTATGCAACCTGCAACATTTCTTCAATGGGCCGTCCCTGGCAGCAAATCACATTCTGGTGTATCTGGCAGCAAATCTCTGGATGCAAACTGAAGACAAAGACATCATGAATCCACCCAATTTCTCAGGAAGCGGGTCATTCAATCTACTTTTTTCCCTATACACGTGCATAAGTTGCTAAAAAAAAGCATGCACTGAATCCTTTGGCCCAATTCACCTCTTTCTCTGGGACTTTTGTCTTTATATGCACAAGAACTGCATCATACTTTGCTTTGAACACAGGCGAAGGGGTTTTCGCATTTGACATCCTCAGGGGCTCTTGTGTTGGCCAGTCCATAACTCAATTATACTCAGCCCACAAGGTTTTCAGGGCCACCACTTCAAGGAATATGTTCAGATCCTCGAATAAGACCTTTGAAATGGTCATAATTTGATCTATCTGCGTGTATCATTTATCTGGGTTCTCTCTCAGCTTCAGGAGACTGTGAAATTAAAAAGGTCTGCTCGAGTCCATGGGACATGCGCATATGCTCCTGCCTGCACCTCTTTCAAGGGGTATTCTCTTGTGGTGGCCTCAGTGCTTTCACCCTTCTGCCCCATGTAAACTATTTTTTTTACTTTTCACCTTTGACCTTTGACCTTTGTTTACAGGACCACTGCTCTCTGAACCGTTCTAAGTCCCTCCATTTTCTGATACACTCTACCAATTCTTACACAAGGATTTTCAATCCTCGCAGCTTCATTGCCTTCAAGTCTTTATCGTTTATGGTGATTCTGAAATGCTTTAGTAACTTCTTACTTTGGGACAAATCAAATCTGTTCTCATCTGCCGACTTTTCTATCTTGGCATGTGCCTCGTGTGCCACTCTTGCCGCCTTTTTGCTCATGTACATCAACTCAGTATAATGTCCCAGGAACTCTAATGTCAAATTGAACTTCACAATCTCCTCAAACTCAGTTTTCAACTGATTGACATTCAATTTTCTTTTTATTTACTACCTGTTGCCATAAATTCAGTGCTTTAAATTGTGTAGGTCTGGGCTGGAGCTTTATGTTATACATTCTGGTTCTTAAAATTCTCAAGGCTGTCTATATTGAAAGCACCGCATAATAGGAATTTTACATCCCCATCTTTCTTGGTATACTGATACCATTGTTTAAGCCATATACACATATACAACCCTTTCTTTGCTGCCATCTCCCCAGCAGGTGTTCCCTCTGGCATTCATTTCTCTTCCTAGGTCAAAGACTTTGAGACTATCAGTGAAAGATTCCCTATGTTTCCTCAGTCACCAACAAATGCTCAAATCCAGCCGCAGCCCATGCAGGTAAGAGCGGTGGGGTGAATTTCGACAGACAACAATGAGGGAAAATTAAATAAATAATTGATTTTCCCTCATCGTAGTCTGTCGAAATCCCCCACCCCTCGGCTCCAGCACCCCACAGCTCTAACCTGCACGGGCTGCTGGCGCTCAAATCTCTCAAAACCTCATGCAATCCTCTCTCGCAATCGATCTAGTGATATTATTACACTCCTATCTTGATGTGACTGATGGTGCTTTCCAGTACACACCTCAAACCTAGCAGACAATTCAACAAAACAACTAGGCTGATCTCTAGATCATAACTTTATATTGCAACTTCATTAAGCATGTTGAGTATAAGCGAACTCACACAGCGCACGCACGCTGAGAAAAACATTGACAAGACAATCATCATGGTTTCTACATATCGACAAGTCAAAACCACATAATATGTAAATACAAACTCCGACCACTGCCTGACACTGCACTCTCTCACACCCGAAATCCTAGCAACCAGCACTTTGGTCTGTGCTCACTCATACTTTTGCACATGTACAATACTTTTTGCTGTTGATACCCACAAAGCTTCTCCTTAGTGTTGTCAGGAATCGGGCTTCAGATTGGGTCAGAGTCAATTTGAATCTGGGAGCAAACCCGTCTGCACCATGAAGTTTCAGTTTTCGGTTTCTAAAGTCAACTTACCTTCTGTGATCTACTCAATACCGGACAGTCAATTTAGAACCATCAGCTCTGCTTCCAGATCTGACAGCGTACAAAACCCACTCTGCGCTTTGTCTCAAAGCGCACCTGGATAGTTCTGGAGTCCTGTAGTCCCTAGATGGACTTTGATGCTCCTTGCTGAACTTGTCTCAATTGTAGGCATTCAAAGGTGACAGTTTCAAGTTGCAGAAATGTAGAACACATTAGGCCCTACAAAACCGATGGACAACGAAGACTTGACCTCAAAGGTCTATGTAAGGATTTTAGGCATACAGAAGTTAATTCAAAATAGTCCAAATCAATTAGTCAAGCCATCAGAGGGCAAAGATAAGTTAAGGTATGGAATCAATCAAGAACTCAGTAAAGTCCAGATCATCAAATGCAGAGTATAAAATGAGAGAATTTCAGCACAGATTCAGCTTCTAAGGTATGAGAAAGGGGCTCATAACTACATAAAGAAATCACTCTCTTTGCAGGATTCTAAACAAAGGATCACACGTTTTTAATTAATGAGAATACAGTAAAAGAGAAACATTATATTTAAATACATTTGCCAGGTTTCTCATAATTTTCCTACATGGAGTTTCTCATGAGCAATCATCTAGGTCTCTAGGAGGCGGAGGAAAATGGCGGCCAGCTAACGACGGATGTGAGTCAGCGCCGAGGAGGTAAGGAAGGGAAATAGCCTCACCTTTACCAAGGGCAGCTGGCGAGCTGATTGAGCAGGCTTGGAGGAGAGTAAGACAACTTACCACAGCTCAGAGACTTGAGTGCTGGGACGATATATGCCACCTCGGCTGCCTGCTGTAATTGTGGAGATCGTTCCGCGCTGGTGCTGTGTGGCGGGCAAGCTCTGTTGTCAGAGGAGGGCCGTGGCAAGTGCTATGCCTGGAAGAAGTTCAGGCAGAGAAAGCACAAGGGCAAGCAAGCCGAAGATGCCAAGACTGATTTGTTTGGAGGTCATTGGTTATTTACCAGCCTAGGCAGACTTGCAGAGGTCCCAGTTCTATGGAGCAGGGAGGCTCCCTGCTTGAAAGTGGTTGCATGTTTAAACCGAATACTGCAGTCTCAGAGGAATTTGCCTGATTGAGACCCAGTGGTGGGTATGGAAGAACCAGAGGTAGGAAACAACACCTGCCGGCTATGCTAGATCACGCCACAGGAAAATCCAAAGGTAGCCCCCACTCAATTTCTTTTTTAAAATCAGGGCCAGTAACAAGGGGACCTTGAAGAAACAAGGACTAGATAAGACTTTGGAGCCTAAGCATGTGCCCCATGATCTGACTGCTGAAGCCAGCAAGGGGTTACGCATAATTGAAACTAAACTAGGAATGGAGGAGGTTCAGCTGCCTCTGGATGCACGGAGGGGATCACTTTCTGACCCTCTTAGTCCCCCAGGGTGATATTCAGTGCGGGTGTTATAGAAGTAAGTGGCCATTTGGAGTCCCATTGGGGAATAGATATCAGACCCTAAGTGGTTTGGGGGACCAGGGGGACCCGGGCTCTATGGTGGAAGACTAGGCAGGAATATTGGCTAAGCAGACAGAGGAAACCCTGTCCCCTTCCCCCTCCCCCGCCCCTGCCCCCCAGTCCAGCACGATGCCTCCAGAGTTCCCAAATACATATATATATCTTGAAGTGCAAGTGGAGAGTGTGGACCAAGAGGTAAATACTAATATCAGAGACCTGAAGGCATTACATTTGTAGAATCAATACTTGCAAGATGAGTAGGAAAGACTGGAAAATAATTCCTGGAGAAGTAATTTGAAGATTCTTTTTTTTTTTTTTTTTTTTTTTTAAACCGTTTATTGCAATCTCAAATAGTTACAAGTATGGGCCTACAACCGTCTGGCCGGCCGCTAGAGTGACAGTAGTATATGACATACATACAGAAAAATCTCTAGGCGGTGCAAAAAGGGTAAATCAGGAGATATCAGTAGTGCAGGCCACATAATTCCGAACCAACAATGCGGTTTCCTTTTGTCAAAACACAACAACACAAAAACAACCACACCCGCAAGGCAACCCGCAATCCCAAGTGACAGCACGCGCTCCGTAAGTGGGGGACCCTAACCAATCACCAAACTCTGAAGAGGGGAATGAGAACAGATCAGGGACTGGGGAACCACGGGCCCGTGGCTGGGGGAGGGGGTCGGCTAGGGGGACGGAGCTGGTGAGGCAGCCGGTAGCAGTGGCGGCTCGCAAATACCCCCGCGATAGGCGTTCCAGGGGCCCCAGATTTTCACCCACGCCCCAGGCTTACCCCTCGCAACATACACCACCTTTTCACGAAACATACACCAGTCCATGTGTTCTTTCCAGGCCGACACCGCCGGAGGCCTCTGGGATCCCCACAATTGCGCAATGTCACGCTTAGCTATCATGTATCCCAGAGTCACCCACCGCGTCTGCGGAACCGAGTAGTCAGTTGGCTCCCACACATTCAGCAAGCATCTCCTCGCTTCAGGCAACAGCACGACACGCGTAACCACTCGCAGGACCTCGTGCACACCACGCCAGAATCGCTCCACCTTTGGGCATTCCCACAGAATATGCAAGAAAGTTGCCAAAGCACCACAGCCACGCTTACACAGTCCATCCTCAGCAAAGCCCATACGTAGAAGCCTTGGCCCCGTCACATAAACCCGGTGGAGGATCTTAAGTTGGACGAAGCGAAGGCGAGCCGGGATGGCCACCTCCTTCGGAGAGGCCACCGCGGACATCCAGTCCTCGTCGTCCAACTCCAGCCCATCGGCAACCCAGGCCTCGCGGAGGCCAGTCAGCAGGCCCGATCGGTCGTTGATCAGTTTTTTATATATAAGGGAGATCGTGCTGTCTGGGACATGGCCATCCAGCACTCTGTCCTCCAGGGGGAAAGACTCCGGAATGGATGCGACATCCGGGAAGACGGAGCCCAGCGCGTGGCGGACTTGTAAGTACCGGAAGTACTCACTGCCTTGCAACTGAAACTCCGTCTGCAGCATCTCGAAAGTTTTGAATCCCCCCCTCGTCCAGAGATCTCCCACTGTGCTGATGCCGATCGTGTCCCACTTCTCGAAGCCCTTCGAGGTCCACAAGGAGCCCAACCTCGCCGATGCATATAGCGGTGACGCCCGGGTCAAACGGTCCTTCCACCCCATAGCTGCGTTAGCCGCGTGCCACACACGCACCATGACACGCGTCGGTCCCGTCAGGCGAGGGTCCGGCGCGCCAGAGTAGAGCGCCCGATTGTAGTCGCCACCGGGCAGGAGCATCTTGTCCATTTCAAATGCCGGGTTCAGGGCGGGCCCGTAAAGGCCATGATTAATCGCAGCTAGTTGGGAGGCCCAGTAATACCGTTTAATATCCGGGAGGGCCACCCCCCCATCGTACCACGGGAGCGTCAATTTAGCCAAGGCGATACGTAGCCTCCCGTCCCAGAACAGGCGACGCTGCAAACTCTCCACCTCTCGGAAGTAGCGCGCCGGAACCAAATCCATAGTGTTCTGGAGAGCGTACAGAAAGCGCGGCAACGACATCATCTTAAACAAGGCCGCTCGGCCAAGCGGCGAGAGCGGCAGACGCCGCCAACGCACCACGTCCTCCTTCAAGCGCTGGAGGGGGGTCAGCAAATTCCGCTCGTAGCGGGCCTCCGGGTCCAGAGTAATATATATACCCAGGTACCGAAACCCCTGGGAGGCAATCTGGATCGGACAGTCCCGTGGTAGGACCGGAGCCTCCCCGGCAAGCACATATACACAGGATTTCGCCCAGTTGATGACGAGGCCTGAGTTGCGACCGAATGAGCGCAAAACATCAACTAGGACGATCAGTGATTTACGCGGGGAGGCGAGATATAGAAGGATATTATCAGCGTAGAGGGACACACGGTCCTCATGCTCGGGGGTCCAACGGAGACCACGGATGGAAGGGTGCCACCGCAGCCACTCCGCCAGGGGTTCCAGGGCCAGTGCAAACAGGAGAGGCGACAGGGGGCAACCCTGTCGCGTGCCCCGTCCCAGTGCGAATGGGGACGAAACTCGGCCATTCACCACCACCTGCGCCAATGGGCCGGAATACAACAACTTGACCCAGCTGATGAAGCCCGGTCCGAAGCCAAACTTCGCCAGCATCGCCCAAATGTATGGCCACTCAAGCGTATCAAACGCCATGGTGGCGTCCAAGGACGCCAGGATGGCCGGCTCCCGCACGAACGGGACACGCGCGAGCACCCCGTGCAAGCGTCGCAGATTAAGGGCCGTGTTACGATGGGGTATGAAGCCGGACTGGTCTTGGTGGACCAAGTCGCCCACCACGCCGACCAGCCGGTTGGCCAGCACCTTGGCGAGGATTTTGGGCTCCGCGTTCAAGAGCGAGATAGGCCTATAGGATGTGACCCGCTCACGGGGTCTCCCCTCCTTGTGGATCACCACGATCGTGGCCAGACGCTGGTCCGGCGGAAGGGAACCCCGCGAGCGGGCCGCCAGGAACATCGCGCGCAGGTGGGGCGCCAGCACATCCGGTCGCAGCTTGTACAGCTCGATAGGAATGCCATTGGGGCCCATGGCCTTGCCAGATGCGACCGAGCGGATAGCAAGGGCAATTTCGTCCGAGGTGGGAGGAGCATCCAGCGAATCCCTGTCCTCCACCGAAAGGGAGGGCAGCGCGATGTCCCGAGGCAGGGCATGGGAATCCTCCTCTGAGCAGGGAGAAACCGGGGAATACACCTCGCGGAAATAATCCGCGAAGCAGGAGACAATGGCGTTCGGCTCGGTGACACACACACCATCCATCCTCTCGATCAATGGAACCACACGACTCGCTCTCTCCTTTTTGTCCAACCACGCAATCAATTTACCCGCCTTATCACCCACATCATACAGTCGCCCCTGTTGCTCTCTACTGAGGCCCCTGGCCGCCTCCGTGACGAGGGCTCTATAGGCCGCCTGCTTGAGGTGTAGAACATGCAATGTGGCATCCGTCACCCCGCTCCCCAGGTCACCCTCTAGTTCAGTAATTTCGGCCTCCACCCGGGTTACCTCCTCCCGCTCGCGCCTCCGGGCATGGGAGATAAAGGAGAGGGCCTCCCCCCTAAGAACTACCTTAAAAGCCTCCCAAAGGGAGATGGCAGACGGGACAGACCCCACATTCTCTTCAAAGTACCGCTGCAAGGATTTGATCAATTCGGCTCGAATAGTGGGGTCGCGCAGGTACCAGGCATTGATTGGGGCTACCCTGCCCTCCCCCCTCGGGAAGACATCAAGATGCAGCAGTAGTGGGGAGTGATCTGAAATACCCCGCGCCAAATGGCGCACCTCTCCCACCCTCCCAGCATAGGCCGCAGGAACAAGGATATAATCAAGCCGCGAGAGGCTACCATGGGCACCCGAGAGGAAGGTGTATTGCAGCTGCGCGGGATGCTGTAGTCGCCAGCAATCCACCAACCCCAGTGTATTCAAGAGGCCGGACAGCCACGCCTGTGCCCGGGGGAGGTCCCTGGGGGGATGACGATCCATAGACCCAGAAGCCACCGCATTGAAGTCCCCCCCAACTACCAGAAGCCCATCCGGGAGGTCAAGGAGGAGGCGCCCCAGGTCCGCAAACGTGGTTGATTGCAACCCCGGTGGGACGTACACTGATACAAAAACGACCACCCTGCCCTCCATTCTACCCACCAAGACAGTGTAACGTCCCCTCTCATCATGGCGCACCTCATCCATCTCCAATGGGAGCGAGTTCTTAATCATGATGCCCACCCCCCGCGAGCCCGAGGTGAAGCCCGAATGGGCCACCAAGCGATAGCCTCTCCGATTCATGGCATGAAAGGAGTTACCTATAAGGTGTGTCTCCTGCAGGAAGATCACATCTGGTGAAATTCGTTTCAGATACTGCAGGACCACACCACGCTTAATCCTATCCCCCAGTCCGTTAACGTTCCATGATAACACAGTCAGATCCCTACCCCCCATCATACATGAAAGCCATCAATCGTCCCCCATAGAGCCTCTCGAAAACAACAATACAGTAAAGGGTTCGCCTTGCGGTGCACACAAACAACACTCCACCCCCACCCACCCATCCCAACAGAACTCCCCCCTCCCTGCACCCCTGCATGAGCCCAGACAGCCCCCCCAAAGTGCAGTGTGCCTGTCGCCCCATAGATGAAAAACTAACTAGTCCCCCAGAGGAGGAGGGAAAGCCCCCAATGGACCCCGCGCCACCTCCATAGGAGGGGAACATACACGATCAGTGAATGATAACCAAAATATTGTCCAGAGCAAGGCCTACTACGCACCCCTCAGTTCTGATCCGGCGAGCCCTCCCCGCCAACCGCACCCCCCCCCACCCCCCCGGCCCCGATCCCCAGGCAGAGTATCCAACCAGTCCCCAGCCGCCTCGGGACGGTCAAAGAAGTGCGTGCGACCATCCACCTCCACCCTCAGCTTAGCTGGAAAAAGCATTGAGTACTTAAGGTTCATGTCCCGTAGGCGACGTTTGACTCCGAGAAAACTCAGTCTCTGCTTTTGGACCGTCGGAGTAAAGTCAGGGTAGAAATTCACGTTCATATTATCGAGCTTGACCGGTCCCTGTAGCCTGGAAGTCTGCAAGATAGCGTCTCTGTCCCGAAAGTTAAAAATCCGGGCAATGAGAGGCCGCGGCGGGGCTCCGACCTTAGGTCTTCCTCCGGGGACCCTGTGAGCACGTTCCACCGCAAAAAGTTTACTCAGCCCCCGGGGCTGGAGATGGGTGAGGATCAGGTCTTCCACAAACAAATCTGCCGCCTCCTCCTCCCGTCCCTCCGGCACCCCGACAATACGAACGTTGTTCCTCCGGGCCCGACCCTCGGCGTCCTCCAATCGACGGTCCATCATGGCGCTCGCCTGGCCAAGCCGGCGCACCTCCCCCTGAAGGGCCGCCACGTCTGTAGTGAGAGTCGAGGTGGTGTGGGCCAGGGAATCGACCCGGTCATTCGTTTTAGACAAATCGGCTCTCACCAGGCCCACCTCAACCAGGGCCGAGTCTATCTTCTGCGCCAGAGTATCAAAGCGCTGGTCCACCGAGGCCTTCATCTCGGCAATGGCGCCCATGACGTCCCGGAGGGTCAGATCCGCGGGTTGAGCGGACGCCTCAGCCGGGCCCGCGGGGGATGTACGCTGTGTCTCTGGGGAACCCTTCTGGAGGGTGTAGCGGTCCATACTGTTTGACTGAGGTGCCGGGCCGCGGCGGGTCGATTTCACCTTGGCCCGGTCGCCATCTTGCTTTGTGGACATGTCGCACTCCCAAAGTCGTGCCAATCTCTTCGAAAGGGCCGATAAACCAGTTCACGGGTTCCGGGGGGGGGTGACCACTGGACCGCAGGACAACTCACAGCCGGCGGGTCAGCCGGGCACAGGGACAAGGCCACACCACCGCACCCCGCTCCGCAACCCTACCTCGCTTGAGGGCAAGGAGGGCGCAAAAGCGAAAGTGAAAGCGCGGGGTACGCGAGTCGCCCAGCCCTGCCCGCCGCTGTTGTTCGCTTTGTCCCCGGATCGCCCCACAACTCCAATCCGGGGGGCCGGCGCGGAGAAGGCCGCAATCTTCGATCGGTGCTTCCACCCGTGTCCGGGGTCCGATTCGAAAACGGAAAACGGGTGCCGCCTCAGCTCGGGTACACAGACACAGTCCCCTCATCAAATACAGGATATAATCAGGATTAATTCAGGAGGTCGCAGAGGTCCTCGGGAGCTTCGCACCTACGCGGCCATCTTGGTTGCGCGCTAGGCTCCTCCTCCAATTTGAAGATTCTTAATGTTTTAGAGAATGCCAAGGGGAGCAGCCTGGAATCTCTAGGGATCAATCTATTCAGGGATAAGTCAGATGTGGAACTTGAAAAAGAAATACAAAGGAACCATAAGGACTCCTTCAAGCATTAAGAAGAAATTAAAAGACATAGGAAGATACTTATGAATTTTTGTGCACCAAAGAAGGAGCTGATCCTGAATGTGGCTCTTAGGCAAGGGGATCCGGCCGCAAATGTTTTTTCATATCCTATTAGATCAGATATCTGTAGGGCTACGGAACAGAGGCAGTGGGAGTTGGATCATAGGATGAAGGAGCTGCAGACGTTTAGAACTAAAGGACAGCTCAGGTTCCCGGCCATGCTTAGAGTTATATGGAGCAATGAGATGTATAATATCAGACAAACAAAGAAGGCCAACTACCTCATCTGGAAAATACAGAGCTCATCCCAGGGTAAAAGGAGTACTTTTTAGGTCCGTGCCTCACTCTGTCTCCTTTTAGTAAACTCTTCTTTTTTCCCTTGCCTTTTTTCTATTGCCTTGCAGGGTGTCATTTCAAGGTGTGGGGTGAGACCCATTAGTGTAGCTGCTAGTGGATTAAATATGCTCCTAGGCGGGTCCTGAATCAGATTAGAGGAATATGCCACAACTGGTAGTTTTGGTGTTCCCCTTTGGGAGGGTGTTGGACGTGGAGCGTTTTAGGGTGAAAATCGAAAACAATTAAAAAGGAAGAAAATGTCCTTGCAGCCATCATAACAATTTCAGTGTTACCCCCCTCTTCTCTCTTTAATATGTGGTGGTTTTCTACTAGTATGAATATTACCAATATAGAGGACGAGCGGGTGGAGACAGGGCTAAAGGAGTCAAAGAAGGAAGGAGATTAGGCTACTGATGTGGAATGACAATGGTTTCCCATCTAGAAAGAGGCAAGGGCTGATCTGTCAGTATTTGAAAGATCGCTTGGCTCAGGTTATAATCTTACAGGAGACACGTTTGACCACAGTGAGGTGTAAGACTCTCCTCTGTGGGCAAGGGTGGGCCAACAAGGTGGTCTGCTCCAAACATACCTGTCCAGTAAGGGAATAGCACTCATTATCAGGCATAATGCTGATATATGTTTGGTAGATTTTAAAAACTGATTGCTCAGCCAGATGGGTCATTGGCAAGTTAACTCTGGGACAGTATAGTTTATATGTGTGAGTTTTTATGGCCCGAATCAAGGAGGCGGGTGGTGAGGTTTCCCAAAGTTAGGAAGAATTTTATGCTTGATTTTTATTTGTGTGATGCGTGGCGCAAAAAAGCAAGTGCTAAAATAGAGTATACCTTTATTATTTATTTTATTTATAGCATTTATAAAGTGTAGGAAAGTGCCCCTTTTTGCATGGTTACCCCCCACTTTTTGCCAGACATCTGATGCAACTTGACTTGATGTTCCCTGGGTCCCTGCCCATAAGGTTCACAGGACCTATGTCCTTTCCCAAAACCTGTACCTATGTACGCACAATTGGCAAATCTCTGACTACAGGTAAGCCCCTTGTATAAGGTACCCTGGGTACCAAGGGCACTGGGACCAGGGAAGGCCTTTAAGGGCAGCCGCACATATTGTGCCACACTTAGAGACCCTGTACCTTAACACCCACACACTGCAATTGCAAGCTGCGTGTTTTGGTGCAGAGAAAAATGAAGAGTCGACATGGCACACAGAGATCTGTGTGCCATGCCTGCAACCCACTGCCTGAAGTCTAGGTAAGTCACCCCTCTAGCAGGGTGCACTAGCCCACAGTTGAGGGTAGAGTGGCATGACCCCTGTGCCCCTACAGTGTCTAAGTCCATTCTTTGTACATTGTAAGTGTAGTAAAAGCCATAAAAATTATATGGTCTGGGAGTTGGTCATTACCAACTCCACAGCTCCATAATGACTTTACCAAAAACCTGGGAAGTTTGGTCGCAAACTTCTGAGCATCTTAATCCACCAGTGATGCCAGTGTGGTATTTAGTGTAAAATGTACTTGGAGGGCATCCAAGAAATGCCCCCTAAACAAAGGTCAGCCCTAGTGTGGTTCCTGAATGGCTGCCTACCATTTGCCACCACCAGACAGGTTTCTGGACCCCTGGGTAGAGATCCCTGCTCTCTGGGTCCAGAGACAAAGCCCATCCTGGGCAGATGTGTCAAGCCTCCTTCCCCAGGATGGGCTGGGTCCTGCCACCTTTGTAAGCTGTCCCTGCCTTTTGCTGCCCCCTGCAACTGGCTCCCACCGGTTCTGTCCCCCACTTTGGGAATAAGAATCAATGGGAAAACTAAGCTAGGAGGAGAGGTGTGCCCACCTTTACCAACCCCAACACTCAGGTGGGGAGGTGAGGTGAGGCACACATCTCAGTCCCCTCCATCTTGAAGATGAGGGGACCCCGTCAATTGGGGAGAAGCCCATGCCCCCCTCCCACTGGAAGGTGGCATCATAGGGGGTGTTCCCACCCAAGGAAGGGACCCATTGGTTCCGACCTCACACCCTTTTTATTCCCGTAAATTTAGTATTTAGGGGCAACCCTGAACTATGCCTCCTCATATTCGAGGAAGAAAGAAGGACAAAGAACTGTGCTGACCCAGAAAGACGAGGACATCGACTGCTTTGATCCCAGCCCTACTGGACTGTCCTGCCTTCAACCTGCCTACAGCAAGACCTCCAGAAAGTCCAGTAACCCCCAGACCTGCCCTACACTCATCTCTAAGACTCAGTCTCCCGAGAGCACCAGATTTGCTCAAAACACAGAATCCGGATCCAGGAAGCTCCCCGATTCTGCACCATTCTTAATCCGACGCCCACGGCCCGAGTTCGAGATGCCCAACACTACAAGGAGGTCTCCAAGGTGATCCTGAACTGAGATCTGGTGATCTCTGACCTCCCTCAAGCTTCAAAATTACGCCTGCAACCTCAACCTGAAGGATCCCCCCAACCGCAGCCAGAGCTGGTAAGAAGAACCTGATGCCAAAACACACCCCTGTACCCAATGACCCTCGGCCTTGAGTAAAAATCTACTCGAGCGGCAGAAAGGAAGCAGCACCCGCTTGCGCTGTGCATGGTAGTGTTTGTGATGATTTCACAGTGCGGACCAGCACCTGGCAGTGAAAATCACAGTGAACGCCATTTATCTAACACACTCTGCCGCTTGCAGAGCTCCGCGTAGCGTGGCAGAGTTTTTTGTGCACTTCGCGGAACTCCGCAAACTCTGCCCAGGCTTAATATATAGAAGGATTTTAAACATATGTGCACACATACACACATCTATCTATATGCATGCAGGCATACATTTACTTAACATTTGAACATTATCTATGGCAGGACCTCCACCCTATGCCCCCTGCCCTTCTCCCCACCCTATCTCCCCTCTGCTAAGAGCATGCAGCCAAACTCCTCCTGTGCTGCCTGGCAGAAACATAATAAATTGCTTAATTTTTGTATTCTTCTGAAGAACTCACTCGGGTAAGTAGAGAAAGAATGCCTTCCAATTCTCCTTCGAATTGTAATCCTCTGACCTTTGTCCTAAAAACTGTGACATATATTCAAAATGAAGAAATGTGTCAGGACACTTGGACAGTCCCCTCAAAACCGGCACAGTCCTGGGGAAACCGGGACGTCTGGCTACCTTACCTATCATGCCAAATGACAAATGAGGGACACCCATTGCAAAATTTGGGTGTTGGCATATTTGAGGTAATTTCTGAGATATGGTGTAAGCCATATGAAAAGTTTGGAGAAAAAAAATCGGGTCAGCTCCTCGGGAGGGTGACGTCTCCTTGGCACACCTTGAAAGTACCGATAACTGGAATACTTTATGCGTGGCTTCCAAACCAATGGCTTTTTAGAAATGTAGGTGAAAATGTTTGTTTTAGATTCACTATTTGACTCACCCCTAGCTCAAATCATCACTGTACCCCATCCAGCCCACGCCCTCCCCCTCCTCTGAATCCTCTTAGAAAAGATCTGGCTCACTTGCTTTGCTCATTAGTTAGATTTCGGGAAAAGTATTAGCCCCACCATTTTCAAAGCTCGTCAACAGGTGAACAGACCTGAGAGAGAGCAGAGAGGGCAGTGTATGAACTGAGACGGGTGTAGTGTCCTGAGAAATGGGGCACTAGGACCCCGAGGAGGGCAGAGGGCAGGAGAGGTCACCGGACACCAGTTCCGGTCAAGGGGTGAGGGGCAGACCACAGGAAGCAAGGGACGAGGCAGGACGTGCAGCATGCTGGCTGCAGATACACAACGATACAATAAAGAATAGAAGCTGACCTGTCTGTGTGGTGGTTATTGCAGAGACGCGACGCGACAACTGGCGACGAGGCGGGATCGAAATCCACGCGTCGCGGCGACTGTCGGAGCCCACCCGGTCGCGGAACAAAATTCGGAGCCAGGAGCCCACCCTGGTCCGAAGCGCCAGCAGAAGAAAACATCGTTGCGGGAGCCCACCCCGGCGCTGCTAACAGAAGTAAGAGCAGCGCGTTAGTGAAACTGAAGGAAAGATAAAGATCCCTCCCGTGCGTGAGCTTTAACGAACTCTCGCGAGAGGAGGCGGCCATCTTAAAGTCAGGCGAATTGAGCCAATCAGCGCCCAAGATAGACGGCGGCCATTTTGAAGGGTCAGGCAAAGTCCCGAAGAGCGCGAAATCGCGCGAGAGTGCGGCGGCCATCTTGGAGTCAGGCGAATTGGGCCAATAGGAGCACAGGAAGGCCGGGAGGCCATTTTAGAGTCAGGCAAAAAAGGAAAATAGACGAAAAACGGTCCAAATAAAGAGAAAACGATAAGAAAAAGGTGCCAAAGAAAGAAAAAAGCACCAGAAGAACAAGAAGGAAGAAGAAAGAAGGAAATAAGTACATAAATAAAACAAAGAAAGGAAGAATATGGGTGACGAAGAAACAAGGAGCACACAAGCTGTGTTCCGCAGGCCACTGCCATTTAACATATCGGAACCACAAGCAGGCATCAGATGGGAGAGATGGCTACGACAATTTGAACGATACATGCGCGCGACGGACGTCGCAGAGAGCAAACGGCATGGTCGAAAGATTTATGGGAAACATCAAGAAGGCAGTTCAGAGGGCGAAACTGTCGCAGATTTCCCTAGGCCAAGCACTATGCCAAATGCTGAGGGATTACAGAAACACGCCTCATGGATCGACAGGGAAATGCCCGGCGGAGTTAGTACTAGGGAGGACGAGCAGAACAAGGCTGCCGCAGATAGAAGGACCGGCCGCGCCGGGGCACGAAGGCGTGGCAGCAAAAGATGAGGCAGCCAAGAAGAGAATGAAGGAATATGCTGATGGAAGACGACATGCCATCAAATCACACCTCCATGAAGGAGATACTGTCATTGTACGACAGAGACAACAACGGAAGTCGGACAGTGCATTCGCCCAAGACCCATTGACGATAACACAAGTGAAAGGAACAATGATAACAGCAGAGTCAGACAGCAGGCGAATAACAAGGAACAGCTCACACTTCAAAGGCTTGAAAGAAGAAAAAGAGGAAGAGCACGTGACAGGCACCGAAGGGATAACAACAACAAGGGAGTGCAATGGAGCAGGTGTCGCAGAAGCAACAAGGCCAAAGGAGGGCCAAGGACAGGTGGAGAGGCCAAGAAGAGACATTGTGAGACCGAAGAGACTAATAGAAGAAATGTGAAATGCCGCTCTAGGCAGCATCTCACGGGTCACATCAGTCGACAGTTCACATCCTACAACTGACTACAAAAGAGACTGTCCCATTTTATTACTAACGAATGCTACTGTTGTAATGCCTTTGTGACAAAGGGGGGAGATGTAGTGTCCTGAGAAATGGGGCACTAGGACCCCGAGGAGGGCAGAGGGCAGGAGAGGTCACCGGACACCAGTTCCGGTCAAGGGGTGAGGGGCAGACCACAGGAAGCAAGGGACGAGGCAGGACGTGCAGCATGCTGGCTGCAGATACACAACGATACAATAAAGAATAGAAGCTGACCTGGCTGTGTGGTGGTTATTGCAGAGACGCGACGCGACAACGGGGAAGTGTCTGTGTAGAGTCTGCAGGGGTGTAGATATTAGGGGCATATTATCAAGCAAGGCGCTAAAATTATCGCTGCTTTAGCCGCAGAAAACTGCCGCTAAAGCGGCAATAATGGGCTTGATAATATGCCCGTGAGAATTCCAATAGAAGCCCAAAACATGGGCTTCTATTGGAATTCTCCAGGGCATATTATCAAGCCCATTTTCGCCGCTTTAGCGGCAGTTTTATGTTACAAAACTGGCGATAATTTTAACGCCGTTTCTTGATAATATGCCCCTAGATTTCTTGCAATGAAATGAACAACCAGGGCTTTAAGCTGTACCGGGTATTGCCGGGGCTCATCACCGGCAATTCTTAACAAGCATTGGCATAGCCAATAGGTCTCGCCTTTGGGACCTTATAAGTGTTTAGCCATGCAACAGTTGCATAACTAAATACTTATAAGGTCCCAAAAGCGAGACCTATTGGCTATGCCAAGCGGCCGCAAAAGTGAAAGTGATCGCGATCAAACATCAAAGCGGCCGTGCGGCCGTGAAAGTGAAGGTAATTGCGGTAAAGCGCGGCGCGCGCGCCCGCGCACATGCACTGTAGCTCTAGGCTGGCCTGGTAGCACTTTTTGGAGCCCCCTCAATCAGTCTCGCCAGTCCAGCGCATGCGCTGGGTCAGGCGTGACCTAAAAAGCAGGTGTCGAGACGGGTCCCTATCGGGCTCTCCATTTTTACCCTCAGTGTGAAAAGAAAAAAAACTTAACTCTGCAATAGTACTATCCGTCACTGCTTTTAATGTAACTTCAAAGAAACTTGTTTTTTCATTCTATACAGGCACCATGGAGCGTTTTACATGAGCACCAGTTACATTACACAAGGACATATTCATTTGTTGAATCACAGGATGTTGAACCACAGGATGTTGAACCGAGGTGAGGCTCGAACCTGCTTTCTCAGCTCTAGCCTTAGCCACAACCTCGCCCACAAGAATGGACACATTTTCAATTATTATATACAACGAAGTCATAGTTGTTGCTTATTTAGACTTATGCAATTTACAACCATTGTCAAATCCAATAGTCCTGGCTTGTTGCAGGTGTAATGTTACTTTTTGTGTTATATATCTGCATTAATGGGCAGAAGCTGCAAAATACCTGTGGGCTGCACACTAACCTATGCACAGATTTTTAGGTTGTGTTTTTAAGCCACGCCCTTAATTACACCGGCCACGCCCCCATGAGAGACCCCCCAGTTTTTTCATCCCACTTAAAGCCCTGTGAACATCACTGACTGATCTTACTTAAAATGTATTACATTTCACATTAGATAAACGACCAGCCCGCACGTCTTTCTAATTTACATTCTAAACTGAGTCACGTGATCCCCCGCCCCGCCCCCTTCCCAATAATTTTGTGAACCTGGGTGCCATGGATCAGTGCTGCGAAGTAAACATGTTTCCCTATTTCTTTGAAAGTGCTTCTTTCCACCCCGTACAAAGAATATGTTATTCTGTTTTTCCCTTTCTGGTCGGTTGGGTCTGTTTTGCCGATGCAGGTTTCTCAGGGTTTTTTTAGATATTAATAACTCCAGTTTAAGTCTTGCTCTCAGGGTTGTAGACCTGACAGGACTTCGGCAGGCTTTGGGGTGGGGGGAGGGGCAAAGAGAGCAGAACTGGAGACGGCCAGGGGAGGAGGGGTTTACGGGCAAATCGTGAAAAGTGGTGCGTCCGATAGGCCGGCTGCACTGGGACCGGGTCAGTCACATTGAGAGCGCACCGATACCAATGCAAATGCAAATGGAAGCCCATGTATGGTCGTGGCTTTCAGCGCCTTGGTACTTTTCCTAAAGAGAGAAGAATTTTCTGCTATAAACCATGTCCGCTGGCCATAGATTAAAATGCCATAAGAGCGGCAAATGGGGGCAATTAAAGGTCATTTGGAAGCGCGTGCCACGCAGCGGAGGCCCTGTTGGAAAACTACCCTGGCAGTGACCAGAGTTAGCCTAGGCCGGAGTAAGAGGGGTTATGGCGGGCCGGCACATAGTACTTTTCCAAGGAGACCTGCCTTCCTGGCAAGAGCGTCTTAATGACCTTTAGTGACCTTTAAAGCCCATGTGTCCGATGAGTGCCGATTTTAATGGTTAACAAACTCGAAAGCATAGCAGAGTTCGGTAGACGTGGCTATTTCTAGAAACACGTGCCAGAAAACTAAAAATAAACTATGTGCCACTACCGAGCTTTACATTAAGATTGAACGAAAAAAGAATAAATCAGGTCAAAATCGGAAATTAAAAATAATTTCATTTAACATTTATTCCTCTGGTTTACAAATCCCTGTAGGGAATATAGGTAAAGCGCTCGCATGTTTTAGAGCCTCCAAATCGGCGACAACGTAAATGGAGCTTCAATGCTAGAGAATAAAACAGCTTCCTAAACTCCGATAACGTCAGAACGTGAAAGCCGGGGGCTGGCAGGCATGGAATGAAACACACTCCTGGCAGGCCGGTGCCTCTGGAAATTGGGCAACTTTGAAGCAGACTTTGGGTAGCCTGGGGTTTCCCGTTGCCGGAAGCACGTTTGAATTGATTTATGACCCCTGTGATTTAAACAATCAGGCTATTTGTACAATCGTAGTCCATAATGCATCTGGAATGCAGATAGTGGTTCAGCCAATCACAATAGTTTGCCGCTAACTAGTGTTGTCTGTCTTCTTTCTAAGTTCAATGAGTGTGATGCTTGATTTGTCAGCGGAGGGGGGTAGTGGGCTTGTTCTCCTGCCTGTTGAATATGAGCTTTGGTCCGAATACTTACCTGTAACCTTCATTACTCCTAGCCAGGAAGACTATACTAATGCTGAAAATGAATTCCCGGCCAACCCTACTGTTGGCCCTGCTAAGAAACTTTAAGTCCCAGCACCCTCATGACATACTAAGCCCCGACAAAGGCCATAATGTCAAGGGTCAGAGGGCAGGAACTCAGGGGCATGTCAGCAAAACCCGGCGATAATTATCGCTAAGCGCACTTAGAGCTAGGATAATTATCGCCGGCTAGCGTGGATTTTTATCGTTGAGATTGCGTGCTATTAGGAACGCTTATCTCAAAAGCGATACAAATCCCTAGCGCTAACTGCCAAACATGAGATTATCGCTGGAAACCCAGCGATAATCCCACAAAGTTTGGCGATAGCTTGCTGATAGGGACTCACATACTTAGCCATGATATCCACCTTCCATAGGATATCATGGTTAAGTCAGTTTCAAAGCAGGCGTAAGGAAAGAAGCGATAACAGAGGTTATTGCTACTTTTCTTGTCGCTGTGCTGCTTTGCGTGTGGCTTGATAATAGGAGAAATGTCGCTTAGCGACATTTCTCCCGTTATCCTGGGGAGGAACGCCCACTTTGCATCTCATTAGAGATGCAAAGATGGGCATTAGGAATTCAGGCGCTAAGGCAAGGTTTCACGCAATAGCGTGACCTTGCTGATATAGCGATAAAATTATCGCCGCTTTTCGGGCGAAAACGGCCGCAAAAGCGGCGATAATTTTATATCACTGCCTTGTAGATATGCCCCTAAGGACTGGGAAGAGTATAAATTGGTCTTGGAGTAAATAAAGATTACCAGTAAACAATCAGGACATCGCCCCTGCGTCCCTCATCTCAGTCTTCACTTACGAGGTATACCAAAGCAAAGAATGGACTTTGACTATCAAAAAGTACTGAACCATTACCTTTCAAAGCACACCCAAAGATGTGTTAAAATTCAGAAGCATCATGGCATATCGGAACTTACACAACCATTCCAAATCTTTTGCTGATATTCTGCAGTCCATGAAGTCTACAATGGCAAACAAAAATGTGAAGAGAAGCTCGAGTAGCAGCCCTACAGATCTTAGACAAAGGGACTCCTTCGAACTCTGCCCAAGAGGCTGCTAGACTTCTCGTCGACCTTCCTTAAATCCCAAAGGCACTGGATGATCTGCTAGAGAAATCACAAAGGAAATTATGGACTTGATCTTCTGACTTATTATCAACGATGAAGCTTCCTTCCCTTGGCTGACTTTACGAGAGATCCCAAAAAGACTGTCTGAATTTCGAAACAACTAAGATCTCTCAAGATAAATAGTTTGAGCCCAAATTACATCGAGAGCATGAATACCCTCTTCCACACATTCAAAAACATTGAAAGAACTACCCCAGGAGGTGTGTGAACTGAGACTTTGGACACTTAAAAGTTAATGGAGTATTGTCCCTTCTCCTGTGAATAAACAGGTAATATCATCTTTATAACAAGATCCTGAATTGCTTAAACAAACGTAGTCTTTCTGTCTTGGTACTTCGGCCACGGAGTATCCTTGACTCCTCAGTCTGGACGAGTACAGACAAACTCTATCAGAAATACACTCCTAATTATTTGTAGATCCATCCATCTTAAGTGGATTCTTCCCAAGCTTTCTTGAAGTTGTGGACCCACCCTCCAACTGGTCACTCTTGGTCATCTCCAGAGTGATCAGAATTTCTGAGATTTATCAACTTCTTGCTTCTGCAGATTTTTACTTTGGGGTCCCTTTCCATAACTTTGTATGATGACTGCTGTTGTCATTTTGATGGCTGATGAAAACACATTCCTGCTGAAACCTCTGAGGAAGAGGTATTCTGCTGAAGAGAATTAAAAGAAGAGGAGCGTTTCTTCTCTTTAAACACCTTCGTCATCCTTTCTTCAAGCTCCTGCCCAAAGAGACGTGTACCTTCAAAGGGCATATGAAGAGCTGAGGATTTCTGCAAAGTATTTGTATGCCAGTCCCTCAGATACAAACAAAACCTGGCAGTAAGGATGCCTCTTCAGACAAAGGAGAAGCTCTAAAATGTCAAAGGATATATTGCATTGCCCCCTGACGGGGGTGAAAGTTAACATTGTTCAGCATTCCGTCCAACATTTGTTCCTTTTGCCTCCAAAACAGCAAAGCATTCCGATCTAATTCTTTAAACTGTTTTTTATAACCTGAGGTGAGTGATCGAGAGGAGTATGGTCCTTAAATGGCTGGTCAGAGTGCTAAATGAGAGCTGGATTTAATTTCCTTAGCACAGAGTCTACATTCTTATACATTGCATCCTTTAGAATAACCATCATAGAGGTTGGTCCTACAAAACTCCACACTGGAGAATAAACAGGTAGAGTCTAGCAATTTTTAGTCCATCTCATTCAGGGGGTACAGCCGTTGCATACAGTATGGTGGAAAGGTTTTGTCTGGGTCCTTCCAATCTTGTAGTACCACATCCATTACAAGCAGATGCATAGGAACACCCAGCTGTGGGACACTAACAAATTGATAAAGCACAGTTTCTGTAGATGTAACACTGTCCCCTAAGATGGGAGTGCCATATTTTCTCTAATATGAAACAGTATCATAGGAAGTAGTTTACTATCCACATATTTGCACCCTTGACCTTCAGGGGTGCTCTCTAACTCCACACTTTCAGACCCAGATGCCTTTGAATAACAGAAGACCTCTTCCACTGATCATGAACACTGACCTTTTTTTTAATCCAATTCTGCAAACATCCCCAGAATAATTGTCTTCATTGTGTCATCCTCAGGCCCCTGAATGCAGATTTACTCCTTTCACGTGTCATAGAAAGAGATCTGAATAGGGGACCAGTAGTGGAGGTGGGGAGGCACCCCTCCTCTTCCTGTCATGCTTGCCCATTGCCAATGTTGAAGATCAGGCACCAGAGAACAAGAAATCACCAATAATAGTCACAGACACAAACGAAAGACACAGCAAAGACCTGGTCGTCAAACTTCCCTCCTGACCAGCCTCCTCCCAACCATTAGCAAAATGACAATCCCAGCAGTACTAGTAAAGGCGTAACAGCAACCCATGGTCAAGGCTTGAGTTTCTCGATTACTGCCACGTGCCTTCTAAGCTAATGGTGTGCATGCTCTGCCCGTCGCATGGCTGATGTTGACAGATTGAGTACAAGATACCCTAGAACTTCCCCAAGATGGATGCCAATATCCTCACATGAAAGACACACAGCATGCCAGTGAGACTGCTGCCCCATGGCACAGCACAACAAACATGGCACACAGTCAAAAATGGCATATGCCCTGTCTGCCAACATTGCATTGCTCCCACACCATTTACAGGTGGGCACACTGCAGGGTTTCTGACAGTGGAGCTTCAACTGACTTCGCTGTTGAAACCCATGATGTGATGGCCTACCCGCCAGCGGGTCCACTCCCCGGGTATCAGGGACAGTAACCCTGCACTAATAAAGGCGGGGCAACTATCACTTTTATCGGCTACCGGTGTCAAACTAAGGCAAGTAAAATTCACATGTAGGTAGGGCTGGTGGTGACCGATGGACAGTGCTTCTTGGCGCCCCCCAATGACTTCCCTCACTGCCCCCCTTTAACAGTGCCCATCAAGCCTCCATAACCACCACCCTCACATGCATTTCTGCATGCACCTCTTTGATGGCAGGTAGTGGCTCACTGTTCTATCTTAGAAGTTAAAAGTAACAAAAGGAACTCTGACAAAACACTGACCAACTGAACTATTGACATTATATGCACGTTGTGATCTGCATGGTAGACGAGCTTTGCAGCATAAGCCTTCTGCGCTACCTTATGATGAGTAAACACTGCCACTAGACAAGACTCCATCTCTCTCCAGCAGCTCCATCAATCACCAGAATTATCTTGACATTTTTATTGTGCCAGAAAATTGCTGTAGGACAGGAATGCTGCTGCAGGTGCTTTTAATTCCACAAAATACTTCAGAAAACGGCGCCCTTCCCCAGAAGTCGACGCCCAGTGCTGTGGCACTGGTCGCACCACCCTAGAGCCAGCCCTGCATGTAGGCAGAACACTCCCTACATATCAGGGTCATTGATATTTCTATGTTAGACACAGAAACCCTGTTTTGGGGATTTCTTTCTGAATGAAAAACATTGAAATACCTAACGCTTCGTTTTTCTACATTCCCTATTAAATCGTTTTGGCTGTCTCTCCTTTTGCTCTTTGCTATATGTCTCTCCCTACTTTGCCTACCTCTCTACCTCATTTCTATCGTTTACCCTTTTTCTCTCTGCTTCACCACTCCTCGCTATACCATTCTCTTTACCTTTCTGGCCATCTCCTGTCTCCTGTCCCCACCCATTTCAATTATTCTGCAGAGCCAAGACGAAAAGTGTATACATAAAGAGAAGACAGGAGGGACCATGCAGGGGAAGAAAATTAAGAAAAAGGTAAAAGATTCCACCTGATGGAATGGTGAAAATTGTTGGTGCAGTGCTTTCATTTTCACTGCAGAAAGGAGAATTGTCTGAAGGGTTTTTTCTTTGTGATAAATATCTTACAATTAATCTACATTTTCCCTGCACTATATGTATGTGTCTTATTTTTATATCAGTGTATAAAGAAGTGATCCCAGCACAGTTATATTTAAATGCAGTATCGAAAACAGTATCAAAAAACAATAACAGAGAAAAATTAATTTGTGCTAAAGTGTTGTTTAATCACACAAAGCACCTGATAGCTTTTGATTTAAGGCAACAATTTATAAACAAAGTTAGAATAAAAAATGGTTGGGGTGCCCAACTTGGTGAGTGGAGGGGAGGAAGGTGACTTGAGTGAGGTAGTGAGGCGAGTGACATATAATATTCAGAAATATCACAATCAAATTGTTAGGCATGTTACTCAATGCCACATAATCACAATGACATTTTTCAAATAGTTTACATTAATTTACAAAGACATGTACAATAGAAAAAACACAGTGCACAGTGAACTATTGATGGTACTGGCATCTATGAAATGTCGACGTTTCGACCCCTTAAACCATGTAGGTTGGTTTTGGTCCTTACTGACGGGGTCTTCCTCAGGACAAACGTGAAGGTGTGGAGAGAGGGGCACCTAAAGATAAAATAAGGGATTTGTCAGGTCCTAAAAAGAGAATTTCAAGGACAAGAACAGAAGTAGGGATAGATCGCTATATTTACCGTTTTCGGATAGAAAACCTAGTAGGTACAGACGTATCGTCAAGGACGATGGGGCTCCAAGGCTCCAAATGGCGTGGGTGAGCGTGATGGACACCTGTGAATAAGGTGTCGGTGAAAACAGGGTCTAAATGAGACTCCCTAATCACTAAAATAGATGCTCTAAACAGACTGAGGTAAACCTACTTAAAGAGGAACATGAATTCCAACAGATCCTTCAACGCAGTGTAAATGCTGCTTGGATAACTGTGGTCAAGCCATCGGTAATGTGGTGAGGGTAATCACAAGTAATTTCTTTAAATGAATCTAGATAGGAATAAAGGGCGGAAAGACGGGGGACAGTCAGTGCAAGGATCCAAATCATGCGTCGAAAAAGAGTATAGTGATTATAAAAGCCTAAAGGGCAAATTGCATGCTGTATGTAAAAAGACCTGGTGAAAGACAGGCGGACTCGCTTTCAGGAAAGAGGAGTCAAGAAAGAGCTCTTGCTGATCGTGAGAAGTAAGTGCTTGTCTCCAAAGGCTGTGAATACGTGACAAGTGCATTCGAAGAAAAGCTGGTGTCATACCTAAGCTGCTTTAGTTGATTGTCAAAAACGAGGGGCCAGTTTCAAATTAAGTCAGTGCTCGTTTACAAAGGCCAAATGAAAGTGAAACGCGCCGTGTGAGACATACTACTTGTCTGGAGCGGCGACACAGTCGAAATTGATAGTTTCCATGAGTGGTTGAACTTATGTGATCAAGATATAAAGTTCACTATTCATTCAGATGCTCACGAGATAGCTTTCCTCGACATTAAAATTTGCTGTGAGGATAACGAACTATTCACCACACTTTACAGGAAACCTGCTGAACGCAACTCCCTCTTAAGGTACAAGAGCTACCACCCACGCGGCCTGAGAGATAACCTTCCGGTTGGACAGTTTCTACGGATCCGCAGAAACTGCACGAAGAGGGCAGACTACATGGCTGAATCTGAAGATCTAAGTATCCGACTGATATCGAGAGGATACCCTAAAAGACTGGTCAAAAGAGCTCAGAAGAGGGCTTGGTTCAATCCAAGGGAAACCCTATTGATGGTAGTGGACAAGGATGACACCATGTCGCAAAGAATGATCTGTGTCACAACATTTTCCACCCGGAGTAACGCAGTAAAAAAAATAATAAACAAACATTGGAATCTAGTGTCAGACGATATTGACCAACCCAATCCACCCATGCACTCCTTTAAAAAGGCTATGAGTGTTAAGGATCATGTGGTACACTCTTTTCTGGAGAACTCAGTAGAACCAACAATCCAATCACTCTGGAACTTACAACCTGTAAAAGGACATTACAAATGCGGATACTGAAAAGCATGCCTGACTACGATACAAACACAGACTTTCATCTACAAACATCACACAATCATGCTACATTCCTTTACCAACTGTAACTCCACCAACGTGATCTATGGAATAATCTGCCAATGCGGTTTCCTTTATGTTGGCCAGACACAACAGAAAATCAAGGCCAGGATATTACAACATCAGAGTAGGATCCGATGCTCTGTTGTGGGAGCGCCACTAGTTGAACATTTCAAACAGATGGGACATAGCCCCGATCAAATGCAATGGTTGGCGATTGAAAAAGCTGAACTGGGTCCAAGAGGGGGAAACATGGCCTCAATCCTTACTATAAGAGAATCAAAATGGATGATGCATTTGGATACCATTATCAGTGGCCTGAATGAACTAGACCCCAGTAATGCCCAATTGGCTTGTCTTAGTACCTGAATAAGTCCATACGAACTGCACCATTCCAACCTCTCCAACTTAGGTTGGGAAGTTCTGTGTATCTATATACGATGCAATACTGCTTGCATAAAAGGAAATATGCGCTTTTATGTAAGCTAACTCAGACACCACTGCTTGTGTTTTGATTATATTACTTGCACACGTTCAATACCTGTTGTATATCCATGACATCCAATTCTATGACAGTACTCCACCGCTGAGTTTTCTTGTTATGATGTCATTTGCCTAGAATCAACATAAAGTATCTATGTTATGACGGGACTTGCATCATTGGAATAATGTATCTGTCGGTTTGTGATGTTCCAGACCCTCACCCACACCCATTGGATCATATTTGCCCTCCTAACCAAATCACCATAACTCTTTTAACTGTACAGATGTCCTGAGTTCGAATGTGTGTATTTGTCAAATTGCCAAAACCTTTCCCAGCAACATGACGTGCTTCACCCCTAATTTACTTGTTGTATTTTAGCATGGTCAGAATGAATTCACTCCTCTCTTTAACTATACCCAATACCCTGGAGTCTTTCTTCTACTGCGTCGATAGATTCTAGAAACGACAGGCATTTAGCTGCTGCCACACGCAGGACGTCACGCGGCGAACAGCGCCTTCCTGCACAGCATAAATTAAGGGCTCAGGCATTCTGAAGAGGAATGCCGGACTGACTAAGGATAAGAGCTGTTTCAGCGCTGTATGCCATGGGATGTAGTTGGTATGCCTAAACTTGGGGCTACCACTGGAGGTTACGCCATTGTCCTTCCCATGTACGGGGTCTCGGGACTTTTTCAACTGTACGTATGACCTTTTTGTGGGCCACCTATAACGAGCGTATTAATTCGATTAGGCTCATCTATAGAACAGTACATTGCTAGCTAAATCCGGGCATGGTTTAAGTTTGCTAGGAATGCTACAAGATTTCAACGCTATTCACTTTTCGTAGAACACTATCTTGGCTGGAACCATCTTCAAAGTCGAACCGGCGGCTTCCGTGTCTGCTATTCGTAACCCTGTAAACACGATTGACAGTCATTTGAAGTATATTCATCCCGCGGCCGACTTTTGCATGCTTCACACGGCGCGTTTCACTTGGATTTGGCCTCTGTAAACGAGCACTGACTTAATTTGAAACTGGCCCCTCCTTTCTGATAATCAACTAAAGCAGTTTAGGAATGACACCAGCTTTTCTTCGAATGCACTTGTCACGTATTCACAGCCTTTGGAGACAAGCACTTACTTCTCACGATCAGCAAGAGCTCTTTTTTGACTCCTCTCTCCTGAAAGCGAGTCCGCCGGTCTTTCACCAGGTCTTTTTACATACAGCATGCAATTTGCCCTTTAGGCTTGTATAATCACTATACTGTTTTTAGATGCATGATTTGGATCCTTGCACTGACTGTCCCCCGTCTTTCCGCCCTTTATTCATATCTAGATTCATTTAAAGAAATTACTTGTGATTACCCTCACCACATTACCGATGGCTTGACCACAGTTATCCAAGCAGCATTTACACTGCGTTGAAGGATCTGTTGGAATTCATGTTCCTCTTTAAGTAAGTTTACCTCAGTCTGTTTAGAGCATCTATTTTAGTGATTAGGGAGTCTCATTTAGACCCTGTTTTCACCGACACCTTAAATTCACAGGTGTCCATCACTCTCACCCACGCCATTTGGAGCCTTGGAGCCCCATCGTCCTTGACGATACGTCTGTACCTACTAGGTTTTCTATCCGAATATGGTAAATATAGCGATCTATCCCTACTTCTGTTCTCGTCCTTGAAATTCTCTTTTTTAGGACCTGACAAATTCCTTATTTTATCTTTAGGTGCCCCTCTCTCCACACCTTCACTTTTGTCCTGAGGAAGACCCCGTCAGTAAGGACCAAAACCAACCTACATGGTTTAAGGGGTCGAAACGTCGACATATCATAGATGCCAGTACCATCAATAGTGCACTGTGCACTGTGTTTTTTCTATTGTACATGGCTTTGTAAATGAATGTAAACTATTTGAAAAATTCCATTGTGATTATGTGGCATTGAGTAACATGCCTAACAATTTGATTGTGATGTTTCTGAATATTATGTCACTCGCCTCACTACCTCACTCAAGTCACCCTCCTCCCCTCCCCTCACCCAGTTGGGCACTCCAACCATTTTTTATTCTAACTTTGTTTATAAATTGTTGCCTTAAATCAAAAGCTATCATGTGCTGTGTGTGATTAAACAACAGTTTAGCACAAATTAATTTTTCTCTGTTATTGTTTTTTCATACTGTTTTTCCGATACTGTATTTAAATATAACTGTGCTGGGACCACTTCTTTATACACTGCCTTACACCCAGGTCCCAGTGATTTTGGGTATACCCTTCTCTATAACGATTATTTTTATATCATGCACTAGGCCACAAAATATCCACCTAGCCACCTTACTGTGTTTTTCCTACAGTTGGACGAACAAGCTGATAAGACACAGATATCCATGTAAATTTTGGGGAAGATTAAAAAAAATTCTGGATCCAAGTTAAAGCAGAAATGGCTTCAAAAATGCTTGTTCAAGCTTTCTTTTGGTAGTATTTGGCTACCAGACCGCATGCAACTTGAGATTTTGAGCTGTTTCCGTGGACTGCTACTTCTGAAGTTTGTAATTCAGTAGTCTTTGGTACCAGAAAGGCTTAAGTAAATGAAAATGAGTGAGAATTTCCAAGTTGTCCTGAACAGGGAGGCCCAAAATATGTCTTGGCTTATTGCTTATGATGGTCTGAAATTGGCACTGCCTAAGTTATGTGCCTAGATGGATAAGGAGGACTGGATGCTTCCTACACACACATCTATCCCCCAGCCTTGTAGATAAAGAAATGCACGGAGGACGGGGAGCAATAACATGTGGTTTAATATATTGTAAGTTGAAGACAATATGGGATGTTCATCAGACTCACAGCTTCTCCACTTCTTTGAAATGTGTTGTCCTGGGCAAATTGCATAGAATCACTTATTGAGAGATCTATTTAGGAAAATTCACAAAGGGTGAGAAGTGGGAGGAGAGGGTGCAGGGAAACAGCCAATATGACACAATGACTGGTTTGCAATAATCTGGCTGAAGTGATGGTCAGAAGGTTATTGTGCATCTAACTGAATTAATTCAATTTTATAAGAGAGTAACACGGAGACAAATGTGTTTTCTTTTTCTCCTCACGTTTATTGTAAAATAAACCAAGAATTAGGCAAGCGTTTATATAGACTTATTTATGCTTGAGCAAGGTCTGCCAGGAAGGCTTTCTTATTTTAGGACTGGTGCGAGGATTTGGTTTGCCAAAAGACAAGATGAAGAAGGGTGCTTTGAAGATCTGACAGTCTCACTTTGCACTGACTTTTAATAAGAAGCGCAGTAATGAGTACAGGAGACTCCCCAGACCTGGAGCTGAAGGTTTTACACTCCCCAGTGACCTTTGCCATCCTGTTTTCCAGCCATCAGCCTGCATGGCTCTTCATGGAAGAACGTGCGTCAGAGGATGGGAGGCCCCACAGCAGTGATGGAGGCATCAAGAATCGGGGGCACACGTCACTCGTGGGAAAAGCCATGCAACCAGGCGCTGTTGTTGAAGCCGGGAATGAATGGTAACCTTAGAGCTCTGTTTGTTTTCTGGATTTTTCGCACCTTGGCTCTCAACAGCAACAAGGATGTTGCAGAGGTCGAAAGATTTGAGAAAGATTCAGCGCAGTAATATCTTCCAGGGCGGGTGATATCATTTCCGCTGCCCCTGGTATTTTAGGGAATGGACGGACATGTCCAGAGTCCGCCGCATTGTACAGGAGTTACTTTATATAGCGCCTATTATTACCACTTCGCTTCCCCTATACGCATCCTACCGTTCATAGGGCCTAATAACCCTTCACTTGTGTCACGACCTTACTTTGTTTGACACTATCTGGGCCTGAAACCACCGAGTTCATTTCTCTGCTCCTCGTCCGTGTGGCGCATAATATGATTTCGTGAGATGTCATTATCAACCCACAGGGCATTTGATGTCAGTCAGTCAGTATCAACTTTATTCGGTAGTTTTGAAAAAACACCATAAAAGTTCAAATAGAATAAAAACACAGTTACAATTGTATAAAAATAAAAATAAAAAAAGGTTAAAAAGATTATTAAAATGTACATTTTTGGGCACCGCCAGCAATACATGGAAGTAAAAAGTGCATCACAATTTCATTAGGGCGAATTTTTCCAACATGTGCAAAGACGTACAGTTTTTCTGTTATCTCAGTCCCTTCGTTAATATGTATAAGCGATGTTGTTCAAAGTTATAAATTTGTGCGGTGGCGTATACAAAATTTAAGGTAAGATACAATCGCTTTCGCATAGTTTTCATTTTCCAGAAATTGTAGTGCCAAATACGCTGGGCGACATTGACGGAAACCCCAGAACTTCAAAATAGGGAGTATCCAGCGCTTCCGGGGCTCGCTATAGAATTTGCAAAATAACATTGTGTGTATCGTTGATTGTGGCGATACCAAATCACAAGGGCACATAGAGGTGGTAGAAGTCCTGACATTTTGCTCAGGAAATAGAACTAGTAGATGGAACAAATCAAGTCTAAAGCGGGTAAGCAGCATTCTTTCAAACTGTGTTATTTTAAAATTTAGGTAAGGTTCAGCAGAAAACGCAGTCTGGACTAGCAGGGAATGTTGGACTGATGGCTTGTGGACCTCGGATAATAAACGTAGCTGACGTAAATGAGTTAAACACTCCCTTTTTAAGGTCTTTTTAGGGATTTCCTCTATCAGCGATGGATGGTCAAAGTATTTCCTATATCCAAGATCTGTCAATAACGCTTTGACGTACGACAGCCATTTGATTTTCTTAGCGTGGTCTAGCGTTAAAATATCTTGTATAATCGTCCTGGTCAAGTGGCATTGCTCGGTAATCCATATTCTGCGCCACAGCATTATTGGTTGTAGTTTTATGATGTCAGTGATATAGTCAATGCCCAGCTCAGAGTGGCAGGCATAGGTGGAGCAGGTTTTGGGCACCGCCAGCAAATATCTAAGGAAAGAGTTCTCTATTGTTTGTATTGGGTCCACATTTTTAAAACCCCAGATCCCCGCCCCATATGTTGCAGTGCTTACGCATTTTGCGTTATATATTTGCACTAGTTCTTTAATTTGTCTCTGCCCCAATCTCTGCGAGAAGGTTTTTAGTGATGATGTCTCTCGGAGGAAAATCAATTTTCTTGTATTAATGGCTGGAGTCCATTTGAATTTTTCGTCAATGACAATCCCTAAATAGGGATAGGTTTTAGTCCTATCCAGGTGTTCGCCCTGCGCCATTAACTTCCTGTGTTTTACGTTTCTTTGCTCCCCTGAGTGCATTGTGTACGTTTTTTTTGCGTTTAGTTTCAGGTTTAAACTTGCCATAAAATCACAATATCTGTTCAGGGCCATTTGTAATTCGTTTGATGTTCTTGCTAGGATAACAGCATCGTCGGCATATAGAAGTGCTGGTATCTGCCGACGAACTGTTGCCGGGAGGTCCTTACTGCCTTGTAGCATGGCAACCTCTAGGCCATTCGTGTATAGGGTGAATAAGAAGGGGGCCAATACGCACCCCTGCCTGACCCCCTTTTCCACTCTGAAGAAGTTAGTGAGCTCGCCCTTTGTCCCAAATCTTACCCTGCCAGTGGTGCCTGTATATAGTTCGCGTAAGAAATCCACAATTGGCGTAGGAACGCCCATTTTCAAGATTGTATTCCACAGCATTGAGTGTGACACGCAGTCAAATGCTGCGGAAAGATCGACATAGGCCATGTGGAATGAGGACCCTTTGGCGTCCAGGTATTTACTCGCCAGTAGGGACAGATTTAGAGCCTGGTCAGTTGTTCCTAGTCCCTCCCGGAAGCCATATTGTAGATCGGAAATAATTTTGTGTTCTAAGGCCCACTCCTGGAGGCGGTCAAGTAATATTCGTCCTGCCATTTTGCCTAGGGAGTCCAGGAGGGAGATCGGCCTATAGCAAGTTGGACTATTTCGATCTCCTTTCTTGAAGATAGGTACCAAGATTGATGTTTTCCAGGATTCCAGGATACCTGCTTCAGTGGTGGCGTTCAAGACGTTGGTTAGTAACGGGGTCCAAAGATCTGGAAGGTGTTTAAAAACGTCAACCGGAACGCCGTCCGGGCCTGGTGCTTTGGCTGTTTTTGAAGATTTTAAAGCTTTTTGGACCTCTTCATGGGAGAAGTGAAGATTTAACGGATAGACAATTTGTGGTAGAGGTTCAGGCTGATCTATGTCTTCGGTCGGGTCTATGGCAAAGACTTTAGTAAAATGGTTCACCCATTCGTGTTGGCTTATAGATACATCAATTGATGGAAGGTTGGATTTCTCTGTTAGGAGTGGGGAACGAACTATCTGCCAGAACAAAGCACTATCGTTAAGTTCCGAGCTTTGGATCAGTTTTGACCATAGTTCAGCTTTTACTTCCTTTTTCCTGTTTTTTAGGGCGGCTGTGTACTCTTTTCTAAGTCTGATGATTTCGACTCTGTCCTTATGTTTACTGTTCAGAGCTTCCTTTAAGCGTGTAGATGCTTTAGTACATGCTGTATCAAACCACCCTTTCTTCAGTTGGGGCCTTTGTTTATGCTTTTTAGTCAATTCTTTTTGTATGGTTGTTGTAATTGATAGAAAGCTTACTATAGTTTCACTAGGGTGGGTGATGGAATCCAAGCAGTTAATAATATCCGTTTGGTTATTTGTGACAATTTTTTTTGTTGTGGCTTCTTTATCAATATTACCCCACTTCAATGTAAAGCCATTCAAAGAGCCTAGCTCTAGATCGCTTTGATTTAGAGCGGTCAGAATGTCATATGGCTTATTCTTTGTTCTTTCAGCGAGGACCATGATAATGGGGAAATGGTCACTTAAGGGGTTGTTAAAAACCTTAAAATCTTCTACGATGGATCCTATGGGTGATGAGATCAGTATAAAATCAATTATACTTGTTAAACCTCTTCCGTTGAATGTGGGCTGAAATTGAACAGGTGGATTCTTTGTTTCGTTAGCAAAGTTTAGTTCTAGTTCAGCCATGAGTTCATTCATTTTTTCCCCCCCATTAGAGTGTGTAAAATGCGTGAGGTTTGTATCAGACTCATCACTAATACCACATTTATTATTGTCACTATTACTGCATAGATGTAAGTTGAAATCTCCGCCCCAAATTGTTATGCATGCCTTTTTGATGTGAATAGTTCGTTGCTTTTGTATTATTGCGGAGATCTCTGGGAGTAGCGTGTTCATAGCAGAGTTGGAGAGGTTATTATAAAAGTTTATAATAAGGTAGAGTCTTTGTTTGGTGACCTTAACTGCTATGATCTGAAAATTTGTATCTAAACTTATGGGAATTATCTCATCCACGGAAAGGGTGTTTTTGATATAAATAACTAAGCCTCCGCTATTTCTGCCAGAAGTTGATTTCGTCGCAGGTGACCAAAAAGTTTTAAAGCCTAGTATATGTATAGGCCTTATGGCCCACGTCTCCTGAAGACAGATACAACCGCTCAAATTGATCTGGCTTAGGAAGGCGGGGTCGATTTTCTTTGCGGAGAGACCTGCGATATTCCAGTAGGTAAAATGAAACTGCAAAGTATCTAAGATAGAGTCAACTGGATTGCCTGCTTTAGCCCTCCGTTCGATGATTTCCTGATTAGTTTGGGTCGGTGTTGCAATTGTAATAACTTCATAATTGATTTTTGAGCACTCAGGTTTAATGAGAGGAAGAGGCAAATGCGTAGGAGTTATTGCAAAGGTGGGATATGAGTTAGATGATGAAGTTTGATTCGTTTTGGATGATTGTGAGAATTCCCCAATATTGTAAGGGTTGAAAAGTCAATCGTTAAAATCTAAACCAGAAAAGGCATTAAATCTGTTATATATTGGGATGTTAAAGGAAGTAGCTAGCGGGGGAACTGGTTGTCTCCATCGATTATCTCCATTCTCTTGATGGGGAGTATCAGAGAGATAAGGATGGATAGATGGGGGTATGGACATTTGGCTCTGATGCCACTGGACCGAGCCTGTTGGGTATAGAAACTTAGAGTTCTGGTGAGGGATGGAAGGGTAAGAGGTAATAGGATAAGGTCTTTCTAAAAAAGGATTAGTAGGGGCAGACGGGATGTTGGTTGTTGTATTTAGTAAATGCCTGTAGAAATAACCTAATGGGAGAAGGGTTGTGTTGAATTCCCAAGTAGAGGGTGGTGGTGCTTTGGCTAGTGTCTTTTCGGCCCACTGGGGGTTTCTGAAAGTAATAACTACACAATCCCCCTCGAATTTTTTCCGTAAGGGGCCTATCCAACCTACTCTTTGCGTGTGGGAAATTTCCCCTACGCATTCTATTGGGAAGTTACAATTCAGGCTTAACCAATGAAGTATCTTATTTTTCAGGGATGTTGTTGTTTCACTCTGTTCTTGCTTAAGTGTTGGAACGTTTACCAATACAAGGACGTAGGCTCCGCATTCAGGTGGAAGGGTAATGCGTGCCGGTATCTGTCTAGATTTATAAGGTTGTTCGTATGATATCTTTGGTTGCTGGGATTTTGCATTAAGCTGATTTAGTTGTGTAGGTTTCTGCGCTGGTTTCTGTGAACCTTTCTGGAATGGTATAGAGGTGCTTACCGTTTGTAAGTTGGCTGTTTGAGTGTTTAAATTAGTGATAAGTGATGTTATATTGGGCGTAGGAGGTTTACTTTCGGCAATTATACTGTTACTGTGAGTATTTTGTTTCGGGAGGGTTATTAACGTCGATATGGGTTTCTTGACTGTGACTGTCTTAGAATGGGTGGAAGTCGTGGGAGCCAGAGGAGCTAAGGTGGAAATGGGTGGCATAAGGTGACTAGTGTTGCTGATTAATCTTGCCATCTGTTTTTCGATATTATTTAAGGTTCGCTCTATTGGTGTTAGTTGAGTTTTTATAAGGTCCTTAATTACATCTAGTACTTGTGAGTTAAGCTCAAGATAGTTCGAGTTGGTAGCGCCATACCCCCTGTGATCGTCAGGCGGTACGGTTGCAACAGAGGGGTCGTCCGCGTTTCCCGATGGTGAATAGCTTGTGTTATTCCGGTTATTATTGCGGGTCGTCTTTTTGGACCTCAGGCGCCTTGGTGTATTTTTTTGCTTAATCTTGTTCTTGACTACTAATCTTGTACTATCTTCATTAGGAAAAGGACCCTCCCTTATCTCCTTATCAATTGTTGTTGGAGGAGCTACTATTAGATGTGAGGGCTGGGTTAAGAATTGTGGCCCGATCGCAGTTGGTAGTTGACTTTGGGTGATTTGGGTGGGGCTAATCATCAAAGTTGGTGTTTTTTCGAGATCATCCAAGGTATCTTCTTCAAGTGATAAGTGGGTGACAGATAGATCAACGCTTGTTGGTATGGTATGAAGTTCAGCACGGGTTTCGCGCAGTAATGGGACATTTATTTCCTGCTGGGTGGGTGTTTTAGCTAGGGCCAAAAGGCCCATTGAGGATCTACGTGCTGCTGCGAGGTCCTGGGAGACGCGTCTCTCTAAGAGGACTATCCCCTGATTGATCGCGTCATTAGCTTTACTGATGAATTGATCGATCGGCCCGATTATGGGACCCGCTCCTTGTGCTGTTTTATTCCTCATTGCCCTAGTTGTCATAGTGGCAGCTATAATTATGGTTATTATGATCTTACCGGGGCCACGCTGCAGGATGGATAAAAATGGATTTAGTGGGAATGACAATGGATTAGCCCAGACCAGACTTGCCCAGGCTTGAACAGGCCCGCCCTTGGCCCGGGCGTCGACCCGCGATGCGCGTTGGCAGCCTTGCTTAAGACTGTAAGTGGTGAAAGGGGGCAGGGCACTGGGAGGGGGCGCGGCCCGCGCGGGAAGAGAAAACAGCTGATGGTACTTTCGCTGTGGCTCGCAGTCCCGGGGCCGCGCCTCGCATCTCCTCTGCGGCCGCGCTGGTTGAACTCCTTCCTCCTTGGGCAGGTAAACAGATTTGTTGGTAGGCTACTCCTGTAGCGAGTTGTGGGCAAAGTCCAGAACAAATACACAGACCTCTATGCAACGACAGTCAAAGATTGCACGAATGACAATAGACTGGGAACTGTAACAGCAACAACTTACTTTTGGAACGTAATATCAAGGGGAGAGCCCAGCCCGGCCTGGTCGGCCCCGGACGGCCACAGACGGCCCGCCCTTTGTCCGGGCTTCGTCCGGCGCGTCCCGCTCGCGTCCCGCGTTGTGGGTGGCGCCTCCTCCTTTGTAGGACGTGGGACGTGGGAGGGCTAGGTCAGGTGGGCGGGGAAAGAGCACAGGTGCAGCCGAGCACGGGCTCCTGGGACACGGAGTCCTGCGTCGTGCCTCAAGCCCTCCTTGGCGCCGCTGAACACAACACAACAGCGGTAGCAAGCAGCCCCTCCTGAATGGCAGAGAGTGAAGACAGCACCTCAGGGACAGGTAAGACACCAGACTCAGCGGCAAAACTGCAAGCGATGCGGGACCCGCGCCAGCGGGTTCCGCGAGGTCTTAAGTGCAGTCCAGGTCAGGTGGGCGGGGAAAGAGCACAGGTGCAGCCGAGCACGGGCTCCTGGGACACGGAGTCCTGCGTCGTGCCTCAAGCCCTCCTTGGCGCCGCTGAACACAACACAACAGCGGTAGCAAGCAGCCCCTCCTGAATGGCAGAGAGTGAAGACAGCACCTCAGGGACAGGTAAGACACCAGACTCAGCGGCAAAACTGCAAGCGATGCGGGACCCGCGCCAGCGGGTTCCGCGAGGTCTTAAGTGCAGTCCAGGTCAGGTGGGCGGGGAAAGAGCACAGGTGCAGCCGAGCACGGGCTCCTGGGACACGGAGTCCTGCGTCGTGCCTCAAGCCCTCCTTGGCGCCGCTGAACACAACACAACAGCGGTAGCAAGCAGCCCCTCCTGAAT
The DNA here is from genome assembly GCF_964204655.1 of Triturus cristatus. Lineage (NCBI taxonomy): Eukaryota > Metazoa > Chordata > Amphibia > Caudata > Salamandridae > Triturus > Triturus cristatus. The sequence goes on along the minus strand of NC_140580.1, from coordinate 882,265,019 downwards.
GGCAGAGAGTGAAGACAGCACCTCAGGGACAGGTAAGACACCAGACTCAGCGGCAAAACTGCAAGCGATGCGGGACCCGCGCCAGCGGGTTCCGCGAGGTCTTAAGTGCAGTCCAGGTCAGGTGGGCGGGGAAAGAGCACAGGTGCAGCCGAGCACGGGCTCCTGGGACACGGAGTCCTGCGTCGTGCCTCAAGCCCTCCTTGGCGCCGCTGAACACAACACAACAGCGGTAGCAAGCAGCCCCTCCTGAATGGCAGAGAGTGAAGACAGCACCTCAGGGACAGGTAAGACACCAGACTCAGCGGCAAAACTGCAAGCGATGCGGGACCCGCGCCAGCGGGTTCCGCGAGGTCTTAAGTGCAGTCCAGGTCAGGTGGGCGGGGAAAGAGCACAGGTGCAGCCGAGCACGGGCTCCTGGGACACGGAGTCCTGCGTCGTGCCTCAAGCCCTCCTTGGCGCCGCTGAACACAACACAACAGCGGTAGCAAGCAGCCCCTCCTGAATGGCAGAGAGTGAAGACAGCACCTCAGGGACAGGTAAGACACCAGACTCAGCGGCAAAACTGCAAGCGATGCGGGACCCGCGCCAGCGGGTTCCGCGAGGTCTTAAGTGCAGTCCAGGTCAGGTGGGCGGGGAAAGAGCACAGGTGCAGCCGAGCACGGGCTCCTGGGACACGGAGTCCTGCGTCGTGCCTCAAGCCCTCCTTGGCGCCGCTGAACACAACACAACAGCGGTAGCAAGCAGCCCCTCCTGAATGGCAGAGAGTGAAGACAGCACCTCAGGGACAGGTAAGACACCAGACTCAGCGGCAAAACTGCAAGCGATGCGGGACCCGCGCCAGCGGGTTCCGCGAGGTCTTAAGTGCAGTCCAGGTCAGGTGGGCGGGGAAAGAGCACAGGTGCAGCCGAGCACGGGCTCCTGGGACACGGAGTCCTGCGTCGTGCCTCAAGCCCTCCTTGGCGCCGCTGAACACAACACAACAGCGGTAGCAAGCAGCCCCTCCTGAATGGCAGAGAGTGAAGACAGCACCTCAGGGACAGGTAAGACACCAGACTCAGCGGCAAAACTGCAAGCGATGCGGGACCCGCGCCAGCGGGTTCCGCGAGGTCTTAAGTGCAGTCCAGGTCAGGTGGGCGGGGAAAGAGCACAGGTGCAGCCGAGCACGGGCTCCTGGGACACGGAGTCCTGCGTCGTGCCTCAAGCCCTCCTTGGCGCCGCTGAACACAACACAACAGCGGTAGCAAGCAGCCCCTCCTGAATGGCAGAGAGTGAAGACAGCACCTCAGGGACAGGTAAGACACCAGACTCAGCGGCAAAACTGCAAGCGATGCGGGACCCGCGCCAGCGGGTTCCGCGAGGTCTTAAGTGCAGTCCAGGTCAGGTGGGCGGGGAAAGAGCACAGGTGCAGCCGAGCACGGGCTCCTGGGACACGGAGTCCTGCGTCGTGCCTCAAGCCCTCCTTGGCGCCGCTGAACACAACACAACAGCGGTAGCAAGCAGCCCCTCCTGAATGGCAGAGAGTGAAGACAGCACCTCAGGGACAGGTAAGACACCAGACTCAGCGGCAAAACTGCAAGCGATGCGGGACCCGCGCCAGCGGGTTCCGCGAGGTCTTAAGTGCAGTCCAGGTCAGGTGGGCGGGGAAAGAGCACAGGTGCAGCCGAGCACGGGCTCCTGGGACACGGAGTCCTGCGTCGTGCCTCAAGCCCTCCTTGGCGCCGCTGAACACAACACAACAGCGGTAGCAAGCAGCCCCTCCTGAATGGCAGAGAGTGAAGACAGCACCTCAGGGACAGGTAAGACACCAGACTCAGCGGCAAAACTGCAAGCGATGCGGGACCCGCGCCAGCGGGTTCCGCGAGGTCTTAAGTGCAGTCCAGGTCAGGTGGGCGGGGAAAGAGCACAGGTGCAGCCGAGCACGGGCTCCTGGGACACGGAGTCCTGCGTCGTGCCTCAAGCCCTCCTTGGCGCCGCTGAACACAACACAACAGCGGTAGCAAGCAGCCCCTCCTGAATGGCAGAGAGTGAAGACAGCACCTCAGGGACAGGTAAGACACCAGACTCAGCGGCAAAACTGCAAGCGATGCGGGACCCGCGCCAGCGGGTTCCGCGAGGTCTTAAGTGCAGTCCAGGTCAGGTGGGCGGGGAAAGAGCACAGGTGCAGCCGAGCACGGGCTCCTGGGACACGGAGTCCTGCGTCGTGCCTCAAGCCCTCCTTGGCGCCGCTGAACACAACACAACAGCGGTAGCAAGCAGCCCCTCCTGAATGGCAGAGAGTGAAGACAGCACCTCAGGGACAGGTAAGACACCAGACTCAGCGGCAAAACTGCAAGCGATGCGGGACCCGCGCCAGCGGGTTCCGCGAGGTCTTAAGTGCAGTCCAGGTCAGGTGGGCGGGGAAAGAGCACAGGTGCAGCCGAGCACGGGCTCCTGGGACACGGAGTCCTGCGTCGTGCCTCAAGCCCTCCTTGGCGCCGCTGAACACAACACAACAGCGGTAGCAAGCAGCCCCTCCTGAATGGCAGAGAGTGAAGACAGCACCTCAGGGACAGGTAAGACACCAGACTCAGCGGCAAAACTGCAAGCGATGCGGGACCCGCGCCAGCGGGTTCCGCGAGGTCTTAAGTGCAGTCCAGGTCAGGTGGGCGGGGAAAGAGCACAGGTGCAGCCGAGCACGGGCTCCTGGGACACGGAGTCCTGCGTCGTGCCTCAAGCCCTCCTTGGCGCCGCTGAACACAACACAACAGCGGTAGCAAGCAGCCCCTCCTGAATGGCAGAGAGTGAAGACAGCACCTCAGGGACAGGTAAGACACCAGACTCAGCGGCAAAACTGCAAGCGATGCGGGACCCGCGCCAGCGGGTTCCGCGAGGTCTTAAGTGCAGTCCAGGTCAGGTGGGCGGGGAAAGAGCACAGGTGCAGCCGAGCACGGGCTCCTGGGACACGGAGTCCTGCGTCGTGCCTCAAGCCCTCCTTGGCGCCGCTGAACACAACACAACAGCGGTAGCAAGCAGCCCCTCCTGAATGGCAGAGAGTGAAGACAGCACCTCAGGGACAGGTAAGACACCAGACTCAGCGGCAAAACTGCAAGCGATGCGGGACCCGCGCCAGCGGGTTCCGCGAGGTCTTAAGTGCAGTCCAGGTCAGGTGGGCGGGGAAAGAGCACAGGTGCAGCCGAGCACGGGCTCCTGGGACACGGAGTCCTGCGTCGTGCCTCAAGCCCTCCTTGGCGCCGCTGAACACAACACAACAGCGGTAGCAAGCAGCCCCTCCTGAATGGCAGAGAGTGAAGACAGCACCTCAGGGACAGGTAAGACACCAGACTCAGCGGCAAAACTGCAAGCGATGCGGGACCCGCGCCAGCGGGTTCCGCGAGGTCTTAAGTGCAGTCCAGGTCAGGTGGGCGGGGAAAGAGCACAGGTGCAGCCGAGCACGGGCTCCTGGGACACGGAGTCCTGCGTCGTGCCTCAAGCCCTCCTTGGCGCCGCTGAACACAACACAACAGCGGTAGCAAGCAGCCCCTCCTGAATGGCAGAGAGTGAAGACAGCACCTCAGGGACAGGTAAGACACCAGACTCAGCGGCAAAACTGCAAGCGATGCGGGACCCGCGCCAGCGGGTTCCGCGAGGTCTTAAGTGCAGTCCAGGTCAGGTGGGCGGGGAAAGAGCACAGGTGCAGCCGAGCACGGGCTCCTGGGACACGGAGTCCTGCGTCGTGCCTCAAGCCCTCCTTGGCGCCGCTGAACACAACACAACAGCGGTAGCAAGCAGCCCCTCCTGAATGGCAGAGAGTGAAGACAGCACCTCAGGGACAGGTAAGACACCAGACTCAGCGGCAAAACTGCAAGCGATGCGGGACCCGCGCCAGCGGGTTCCGCGAGGTCTTAAGTGCAGTCCAGGTCAGGTGGGCGGGGAAAGAGCACAGGTGCAGCCGAGCACGGGCTCCTGGGACACGGAGTCCTGCGTCGTGCCTCAAGCCCTCCTTGGCGCCGCTGAACACAACACAACAGCGGTAGCAAGCAGCCCCTCCTGAATGGCAGAGAGTGAAGACAGCACCTCAGGGACAGGTAAGACACCAGACTCAGCGGCAAAACTGCAAGCGATGCGGGACCCGCGCCAGCGGGTTCCGCGAGGTCTTAAGTGCAGTCCAGGTCAGGTGGGCGGGGAAAGAGCACAGGTGCAGCCGAGCACGGGCTCCTGGGACACGGAGTCCTGCGTCGTGCCTCAAGCCCTCCTTGGCGCCGCTGAACACAACACAACAGCGGTAGCAAGCAGCCCCTCCTGAATGGCAGAGAGTGAAGACAGCACCTCAGGGACAGGTAAGACACCAGACTCAGCGGCAAAACTGCAAGCGATGCGGGACCCGCGCCAGCGGGTTCCGCGAGGTCTTAAGTGCAGTCCAGGTCAGGTGGGCGGGGAAAGAGCACAGGTGCAGCCGAGCACGGGCTCCTGGGACACGGAGTCCTGCGTCGTGCCTCAAGCCCTCCTTGGCGCCGCTGAACACAACACAACAGCGGTAGCAAGCAGCCCCTCCTGAATGGCAGAGAGTGAAGACAGCACCTCAGGGACAGGTAAGACACCAGACTCAGCGGCAAAACTGCAAGCGATGCGGGACCCGCGCCAGCGGGTTCCGCGAGGTCTTAAGTGCAGTCCAGGTCAGGTGGGCGGGGAAAGAGCACAGGTGCAGCCGAGCACGGGCTCCTGGGACACGGAGTCCTGCGTCGTGCCTCAAGCCCTCCTTGGCGCCGCTGAACACAACACAACAGCGGTAGCAAGCAGCCCCTCCTGAATGGCAGAGAGTGAAGACAGCACCTCAGGGACAGGTAAGACACCAGACTCAGCGGCAAAACTGCAAGCGATGCGGGACCCGCGCCAGCGGGTTCCGCGAGGTCTTAAGTGCAGTCCAGGTCAGGTGGGCGGGGAAAGAGCACAGGTGCAGCCGAGCACGGGCTCCTGGGACACGGAGTCCTGCGTCGTGCCTCAAGCCCTCCTTGGCGCCGCTGAACACAACACAACAGCGGTAGCAAGCAGCCCCTCCTGAATGGCAGAGAGTGAAGACAGCACCTCAGGGACAGGTAAGACACCAGACTCAGCGGCAAAACTGCAAGCGATGCGGGACCCGCGCCAGCGGGTTCCGCGAGGTCTTAAGTGCAGTCCAGGTCAGGTGGGCGGGGAAAGAGCACAGGTGCAGCCGAGCACGGGCTCCTGGGACACGGAGTCCTGCGTCGTGCCTCAAGCCCTCCTTGGCGCCGCTGAACACAACACAACAGCGGTAGCAAGCAGCCCCTCCTGAATGGCAGAGAGTGAAGACAGCACCTCAGGGACAGGTAAGACACCAGACTCAGCGGCAAAACTGCAAGCGATGCGGGACCCGCGCCAGCGGGTTCCGCGAGGTCTTAAGTGCAGTCCAGGTCAGGTGGGCGGGGAAAGAGCACAGGTGCAGCCGAGCACGGGCTCCTGGGACACGGAGTCCTGCGTCGTGCCTCAAGCCCTCCTTGGCGCCGCTGAACACAACACAACAGCGGTAGCAAGCAGCCCCTCCTGAATGGCAGAGAGTGAAGACAGCACCTCAGGGACAGGTAAGACACCAGACTCAGCGGCAAAACTGCAAGCGATGCGGGACCCGCGCCAGCGGGTTCCGCGAGGTCTTAAGTGCAGTCCAGGTCAGGTGGGCGGGGAAAGAGCACAGGTGCAGCCGAGCACGGGCTCCTGGGACACGGAGTCCTGCGTCGTGCCTCAAGCCCTCCTTGGCGCCGCTGAACACAACACAACAGCGGTAGCAAGCAGCCCCTCCTGAATGGCAGAGAGTGAAGACAGCACCTCAGGGACAGGTAAGACACCAGACTCAGCGGCAAAACTGCAAGCGATGCGGGACCCGCGCCAGCGGGTTCCGCGAGGTCTTAAGTGCAGTCCAGGTCAGGTGGGCGGGGAAAGAGCACAGGTGCAGCCGAGCACGGGCTCCTGGGACACGGAGTCCTGCGTCGTGCCTCAAGCCCTCCTTGGCGCCGCTGAACACAACACAACAGCGGTAGCAAGCAGCCCCTCCTGAATGGCAGAGAGTGAAGACAGCACCTCAGGGACAGGTAAGACACCAGACTCAGCGGCAAAACTGCAAGCGATGCGGGACCCGCGCCAGCGGGTTCCGCGAGGTCTTAAGTGCAGTCCAGGTCAGGTGGGCGGGGAAAGAGCACAGGTGCAGCCGAGCACGGGCTCCTGGGACACGGAGTCCTGCGTCGTGCCTCAAGCCCTCCTTGGCGCCGCTGAACACAACACAACAGCGGTAGCAAGCAGCCCCTCCTGAATGGCAGAGAGTGAAGACAGCACCTCAGGGACAGGTAAGACACCAGACTCAGCGGCAAAACTGCAAGCGATGCGGGACCCGCGCCAGCGGGTTCCGCGAGGTCTTAAGTGCAGTCCAGGTCAGGTGGGCGGGGAAAGAGCACAGGTGCAGCCGAGCACGGGCTCCTGGGACACGGAGTCCTGCGTCGTGCCTCAAGCCCTCCTTGGCGCCGCTGAACACAACACAACAGCGGTAGCAAGCAGCCCCTCCTGAATGGCAGAGAGTGAAGACAGCACCTCAGGGACAGGTAAGACACCAGACTCAGCGGCAAAACTGCAAGCGATGCGGGACCCGCGCCAGCGGGTTCCGCGAGGTCTTAAGTGCAGTCCAGGTCAGGTGGGCGGGGAAAGAGCACAGGTGCAGCCGAGCACGGGCTCCTGGGACACGGAGTCCTGCGTCGTGCCTCAAGCCCTCCTTGGCGCCGCTGAACACAACACAACAGCGGTAGCAAGCAGCCCCTCCTGAATGGCAGAGAGTGAAGACAGCACCTCAGGGACAGGTAAGACACCAGACTCAGCGGCAAAACTGCAAGCGATGCGGGACCCGCGCCAGCGGGTTCCGCGAGGTCTTAAGTGCAGTCCAGGTCAGGTGGGCGGGGAAAGAGCACAGGTGCAGCCGAGCACGGGCTCCTGGGACACGGAGTCCTGCGTCGTGCCTCAAGCCCTCCTTGGCGCCGCTGAACACAACACAACAGCGGTAGCAAGCAGCCCCTCCTGAATGGCAGAGAGTGAAGACAGCACCTCAGGGACAGGTAAGACACCAGACTCAGCGGCAAAACTGCAAGCGATGCGGGACCCGCGCCAGCGGGTTCCGCGAGGTCTTAAGTGCAGTCCAGGTCAGGTGGGCGGGGAAAGAGCACAGGTGCAGCCGAGCACGGGCTCCTGGGACACGGAGTCCTGCGTCGTGCCTCAAGCCCTCCTTGGCGCCGCTGAACACAACACAACAGCGGTAGCAAGCAGCCCCTCCTGAATGGCAGAGAGTGAAGACAGCACCTCAGGGACAGGTAAGACACCAGACTCAGCGGCAAAACTGCAAGCGATGCGGGACCCGCGCCAGCGGGTTCCGCGAGGTCTTAAGTGCAGTCCAGGTCAGGTGGGCGGGGAAAGAGCACAGGTGCAGCCGAGCACGGGCTCCTGGGACACGGAGTCCTGCGTCGTGCCTCAAGCCCTCCTTGGCGCCGCTGAACACAACACAACAGCGGTAGCAAGCAGCCCCTCCTGAATGGCAGAGAGTGAAGACAGCACCTCAGGGACAGGTAAGACACCAGACTCAGCGGCAAAACTGCAAGCGATGCGGGACCCGCGCCAGCGGGTTCCGCGAGGTCTTAAGTGCAGTCCAGGTCAGGTGGGCGGGGAAAGAGCACAGGTGCAGCCGAGCACGGGCTCCTGGGACACGGAGTCCTGCGTCGTGCCTCAAGCCCTCCTTGGCGCCGCTGAACACAACACAACAGCGGTAGCAAGCAGCCCCTCCTGAATGGCAGAGAGTGAAGACAGCACCTCAGGGACAGGTAAGACACCAGACTCAGCGGCAAAACTGCAAGCGATGCGGGACCCGCGCCAGCGGGTTCCGCGAGGTCTTAAGTGCAGTCCAGGTCAGGTGGGCGGGGAAAGAGCACAGGTGCAGCCGAGCACGGGCTCCTGGGACACGGAGTCCTGCGTCGTGCCTCAAGCCCTCCTTGGCGCCGCTGAACACAACACAACAGCGGTAGCAAGCAGCCCCTCCTGAATGGCAGAGAGTGAAGACAGCACCTCAGGGACAGGTAAGACACCAGACTCAGCGGCAAAACTGCAAGCGATGCGGGACCCGCGCCAGCGGGTTCCGCGAGGTCTTAAGTGCAGTCCAGGTCAGGTGGGCGGGGAAAGAGCACAGGTGCAGCCGAGCACGGGCTCCTGGGACACGGAGTCCTGCGTCGTGCCTCAAGCCCTCCTTGGCGCCGCTGAACACAACACAACAGCGGTAGCAAGCAGCCCCTCCTGAATGGCAGAGAGTGAAGACAGCACCTCAGGGACAGGTAAGACACCAGACTCAGCGGCAAAACTGCAAGCGATGCGGGACCCGCGCCAGCGGGTTCCGCGAGGTCTTAAGTGCAGTCCAGGTCAGGTGGGCGGGGAAAGAGCACAGGTGCAGCCGAGCACGGGCTCCTGGGACACGGAGTCCTGCGTCGTGCCTCAAGCCCTCCTTGGCGCCGCTGAACACAACACAACAGCGGTAGCAAGCAGCCCCTCCTGAATGGCAGAGAGTGAAGACAGCACCTCAGGGACAGGTAAGACACCAGACTCAGCGGCAAAACTGCAAGCGATGCGGGACCCGCGCCAGCGGGTTCCGCGAGGTCTTAAGTGCAGTCCAGGTCAGGTGGGCGGGGAAAGAGCACAGGTGCAGCCGAGCACGGGCTCCTGGGACACGGAGTCCTGCGTCGTGCCTCAAGCCCTCCTTGGCGCCGCTGAACACAACACAACAGCGGTAGCAAGCAGCCCCTCCTGAATGGCAGAGAGTGAAGACAGCACCTCAGGGACAGGTAAGACACCAGACTCAGCGGCAAAACTGCAAGCGATGCGGGACCCGCGCCAGCGGGTTCCGCGAGGTCTTAAGTGCAGTCCAGGTCAGGTGGGCGGGGAAAGAGCACAGGTGCAGCCGAGCACGGGCTCCTGGGACACGGAGTCCTGCGTCGTGCCTCAAGCCCTCCTTGGCGCCGCTGAACACAACACAACAGCGGTAGCAAGCAGCCCCTCCTGAATGGCAGAGAGTGAAGACAGCACCTCAGGGACAGGTAAGACACCAGACTCAGCGGCAAAACTGCAAGCGATGCGGGACCCGCGCCAGCGGGTTCCGCGAGGTCTTAAGTGCAGTCCAGGTCAGGTGGGCGGGGAAAGAGCACAGGTGCAGCCGAGCACGGGCTCCTGGGACACGGAGTCCTGCGTCGTGCCTCAAGCCCTCCTTGGCGCCGCTGAACACAACACAACAGCGGTAGCAAGCAGCCCCTCCTGAATGGCAGAGAGTGAAGACAGCACCTCAGGGACAGGTAAGACACCAGACTCAGCGGCAAAACTGCAAGCGATGCGGGACCCGCGCCAGCGGGTTCCGCGAGGTCTTAAGTGCAGTCCAGGTCAGGTGGGCGGGGAAAGAGCACAGGTGCAGCCGAGCACGGGCTCCTGGGACACGGAGTCCTGCGTCGTGCCTCAAGCCCTCCTTGGCGCCGCTGAACACAACACAACAGCGGTAGCAAGCAGCCCCTCCTGAATGGCAGAGAGTGAAGACAGCACCTCAGGGACAGGTAAGACACCTGTTAGAATCCGGGGTCTCTGGTTGGCGCAGGTATGCACTTGCGACAAGCAGGGACCCTTTCCTCTAAGTCAGGGCAAAGGATCACCTCTTTAAAAATAACCCCTGCTCACCCTCTAGGTAACGTGGCGCGAGCAGTCAGGCTAGATTTCCAGAGGGCATATAGGTTAAGCGTTCAAGTTGTCCCACACAATAATCACCTCCCCACCACACAAAGACACAAGGCTGTATTTATCAAAAATAGGATTCTTTATATAAAAGGTTTTCTTTCAGGCAGGTTGCATAAATACAGTTCTCTTGGTAAAATAATCCAGTTACTCTCAAAAATGCTTTAAGGGCAGTCCACAGGTTTCTTAATGGCACAGTTCTGTTTAAAATAAGTTCTTTAGGTCTTCGGGGCACTTCGTAGCGCCTTTGGGGTGCTCTGGGCAAGGTTTTAACAGGACCTTGCCGTTTCTCACGCTTCCCGCGTGAGCCGGAGTACGCTTGCCGATTCTCACGCTTCTCGCGTGAGCACCGGCAATGATTTCCAATGCAGTACGGCTCAGACTGTCAGGGACGCTTCGTACCTCAAGGGAAGCACCGGTACGGTGCGAACTCGGCTGAGTACGGTGCGAACTAAGGTAGGTTACCAGGGCAGTAGCTTCAAAATAGTACGGTGCGAACTCAGAGGCGTGGAATGGTAGTACGGTGTAAGCAGTACGCTTCAAGCAGTATGTTTTAAAGGCGATCACGGCTCGTACGAAGCAAGTACGAGCCAGACAATGCACACCACGTCCCCGATACTTCGATGGCAGGTACGGCTCAAACACTGGCAGTACGAGCCAAATCCACAGCCCAAGGTCCACACAAGGCACTTACAATGTCAGTACGGGCCGCGCTAGCGCACCAGACTGGGTGATTTTGAAGGCAGGTTCGCTTCGTGCACCAGATACTCTCGATGAGAGTACGGTCCGTACCAAAGAAAGTACAAGCCGTACGTGTAGCGTGAACTCACCAAAGCCTTGCAGTCTCTTACGGGGGGGTTCGGGGCGGCCTCGCAATCCAGCACCAGGGCGTCCCACGTCGCGCTGCAGTCTCTGATGTTGCAGGGACGGCGAAGCTTTGTGGGGCGTTTGGACAGGTCACAAGTCACCACGAAGGGGGCAGAAGCAGGAGGGCAGCCTCGGGGTGATGTCACAGCGCAGCGCGCTGTTAGCTCCGTCTGGATGCAGCGAACCAGGGCACCATTAGGTCTTGACAAAGGTCTCTATAACCCGGCGGGGATCACAGGGGCTCAGCGCTCAGACACATAAATCTTCTCCTTGCGTTGCGAGCTACGGCTCGAGGGGGCAGCTGCTTACTTTGCTCGGGCTGACAGGCCTTTACGTTGCTCACAGCCACTCCAGCAGCAGAAGTCGCGTTGCTCAGCGAGATCAGGGGATGCACCAGTTCTCCAGGGTCAGCTTGTAGAATCACTTCTAGGCACCTCTCCTCTTCTTTCAGGAAGTAGCGCCCACTGTTCCTGGGGCGCAGATCAGGGGGCAAGTTCACTAGCAAGCCCTTGGAGATTGTTTTCAGCACAAGTTGATTAAAAGTCTTTTCTGTAGTCTTTTCTTCCTCTCCTTCCAGCAGCAGGCACCCACTGCAGGCCAGTCTCTTAGGCAGAGAGACAGTATTCCTCCTTCAGCTTCTCCAGGTCCTTCTCCTTCAGGCAGAGGTTCGTCTTGGCGTCAACAGGATCTAATTTCTTAGGAGCCAGCCTCCTACTTTTATAGCACAATTCTTTTGTTCTTTAGCGCCAGGGGGCCTGGGCCTGGCTCAGTCCAGTTCTGGAGCACTTTGTTATGGTGACTCTGCACTTTCCTTTCAGCAGCAGGGCAGAGACATCAGCCGCTCCACAGGGGGCGGCGCCGGCTTTGTGTTGGCAGAGCACAGGTCTATTCAAGAGTCAAGGTGTACTCCTCCCACCCATCCTGGTGTAATCTCCCTACCCACCACCTGGCAGCCAACCTGTCTCCTGGAATTCCCCAGCCCTGTTGCTAGGCAGAACACACACACACAGCGCAGAGGCGGACTGAATGGCCAGATCAGTAAATACTAACTTTCTAAAAGTAGTATTTACAAACACAGGATATTAAAATAAACTTTACTAAAAGAAGTATTTTATTATTCTGAGTTCAGGCATACTAAACATGACTTTCTACCATGCTCTATGAGTCCACTGGGGTCACAGCGTGTAGTGACTCCAGCAGCCCATTCTGGCCTATGGAGAGCAGGTAGCCTTCAATAGTGAAAAACGAAAATGGCTGTAATTCACTATTAAGACATGCCACACACATCAGGGCATGTCTTACCTTATGCCTACAATGCACCCTGCCCTTGGGCCTACCAGAGGGGTGACTAATATGTAGTTAAGGGAAGGTTTAGGGACTGGCAAGTGGGGGCACTGGCACAGTCAGCGCGACAGTACCAGACTGCGCGCAGGTTCTGCAGTGGCAGACCCTAGACATATTTTACTAGGCCGCTTCTGTGGGTGGCACAACCAGTGCTGCAGGCCCACCAGCGGTATTTGTATTTACAAGCCCTGGCACTCCTGGTGCACTTTACTAGGGGCTGACAGTAAACCAAATGACTCAATCATGGACACCAATCAATGTATATAGTTTTAAAAGGGAGCACTTGCACTGTGGCACTGATCAGCAGTGTCACAGTGCTCTGAGCAGCTAACACCAACAAAACACAATGAGGCACATCAGCAAAAAGTGGAAGGGAAACTCACGCCAAGGTGCCAGGTCTAACACGTGTCCCCTCCAGCTGAAATGTGGGGAGAACTACCCTACCCCAGGGAGTTCCTCTTCACTAAGGCGGAAAAACCTGGACAGACCGTCAGCATTGGCGTGATCTGTGCCAGGGCGATGCTCCACCGTAAAGTCCATACCCTGTAGGGAGATGGACCACCTCAACAGTTTTGGGTTTTCACCCCTCATTTGCATCAACCACCTGAGGGGCCTGTGGTCGGTCTGAACCCGGAAGTGAGACCCAAACAAGTAGGGTCTTAGCTTCTTCAGCGCCCAGACCACAGCAAATGCTTCCCGCTCTATCGCACTCCACCTTTGTTCCCGTGGAAGTAACCTTCTACTAATAAAGGCTACAGGTTGGTCCCAGCCCTCCTCAGTCATCTGTGAGAGAACAGCCCCTACACCATGCTCTGATGCGTCTGTCTGCACTAGGAATTCTTTGGAGAAGTCAGGAGCCAAGAGCACGGGCGCCGTGCACATGGCAGTTTTCAGGGTGTCAAAGGCCTTCTGACAGGTGTCAGTCCATATCACTTTCCTGGGCTGCTTCTTCGAAGTCAGCTCTGTCAAGGGGGCAACGATGCTGCCATACCCCTTGACAAACCTCCTGTAGTACCCAGTGAGTCCTAAAAAGGCCCTCACCTCCGTCTGGGTCTTTGGGGGCTCCCAAGCCAGGATGGTTTCTATCTTGGGTTGTAGGGGCGCCACCTGGCCGCTCCCCACCTGGTGTCCCAAGTACACCACGGACCCCTGCCCGATCTGACACTTGCTTGCCTTGATCGTGAGGCCTGCCTTGCGCAGTGCCATCAACACTTCCCAGAGATGTTGCAGGTGTTCTTCCCATGTGCCGCTGAACACTGCGATGTCATCCAGGTATGCTGCGCTGAACTCGGTCAGTCCAGCCAACACCTGGTTGACCAACCTCTGGAAGGTGGCAGGGGCATTCTTCATCCCAAAGGGCATGACACGGAACTGGAAATGCCCATCTGGTGTGGAGAATGCAGACCTCTCCTTGGCCCCATCAGTTAAGGCGATCTGCCAGTACCCAGACGTTAAATCAAACGTGCTGAGGTACCGTGCAGCCCCTAACCGATCGATGAGCTCATCCGCTCTGGGGATGGGGTGCGCGTCAGTCTTCGTGACTGAATTGAGTCCTCTGTAGTCCACACAGAACCGGAGTTCGGGTGTGGCACCCGGCGCTGCAGCCTTTGGGACCAAGACCACTGGGCTGGCCCAAGGACTGCTGGAGGACTCAACCACCCCAAGAGCAAGCATCTTTGAGACCTCCTCTTTGATGCAGGCTCTGACCCTGTCAGTTACCCTGTAAGCCTTGTGCTTCACAGGTAAGCTGTCTCCTGTATCCACATCATGGACGCACCAATCTGTGATACCAGGAACCAGGGAGAACAGGTCAGGAAACTGCCCCAGCAGTTGGCGGCAGTCATCCTGTTGCTCAGGGGTCAGGGTGGGTGAGAGGTTAACTCCATCCACTGACCCGTCCTGCTCTGAGGCTACCAAGAGGTCAGGAAGAGGTTCTGACTCCTCCTCCGTCCCATCATCGGTGGCCAAGAGCATGCCCACTTCGGACCTCTCCAAGTGGGGCTTAAGGCGATTGACATGTAGGACCCTTAAGGGGTTCCTAGGAGACTGCAAGTTCACCAAGTAGGTGACCGAACTCTTGCGCTCCACAATCTCAAAGGGTCCTGTCCACTTGTCCTGGAGTGCACAAGGCTCCACAGGGGCAAGGACCCATACCTTTTGACCAGGTTGAAGCTCAACCAGAGTGGCATTCTGGTCGTACCACCGCTTCATTTCCTCCTGGCTGGCTTCCAGATTTGCCTCAGCAAGTTGCCTGAAACGCCTAGTCTGGTTCCTGAAGGCCAGCATGTAACTAAATACATTCTGGGGAGGTTTCCTGGGAGATTGCTCCCAGCCTTCCTTGACCAGACTCAGAGGTCCACGTACAGGGTGGCCATACAGAAGCTCAAAGGGACTGAACCCCAGAGACTTCTGTGGCACCTCACGGTACGCAAAGAGAAGGCATGGTAAGAGGACGTCCCACTTACGCCTCATTGGTCCTTCAAGGCCCATGATCATGCCCTTTAGGGTTCGGTTGAATCGCTCAACCAACCCGTTTCCTTGTGGATGGTAAGGGGTGGTGAACTTGTATGTCACACCACATTCTTGCCAAAGGGATTTCATATATTTCGATATGAAATTGGTCCCCCTATCGGACACCACCTCTAGAGGGAATCCTACTCGTGAGAAAATTCCCATCAGTGCTCGTCCCACCACGGGGGCCGTCACTGTCCTCAGAGGGATGGCTTCAGGGTACCGGGTGGCATGGTCCACCAAGACCAGGATAAACCTGTTGCCCATGGCTGTCTTGGGGTCCAGTGGCCCCACAATGTCAATCCCCACTCGCTGGAATGGGGTACTGACCACAGGGAAAGGTTGGAGTGGAGCTTTAAGCTTCCTTCCACTCTTGCCACTTGCCTGGCAAGTCTGGCATGTCCTGCAGTGAGTATCAGAACTCCTGCGCATTTGGGGCCAATAGAAGTGGGTGACAAGCCTTTCAAAGGTCTTGTCCTGCCCCAAATGCCCTGCTAATGGCACGTCGTGAGCCAGCCCCAGTAGGAAGGTTCTGAACTTCTGGGGTACCACCAGCGCACGGGCTGACCCAGGTTCAGCCACCTTAGGCTCTGAGTATAGGAGGTCGTTCTCCCAGTAGATCCAGTGAGTTCCGGACTGATCACCATTGGCCTGGGCTGCAGCCTGCTGCCGCATACCCTCTAGAGAGGGGCACTCTTTCTGCTCCCTGCAGAATTCCTCCCTGGAGGGGCCTCCTTCTTGCTGCCAATGGGTCAGCTCAGGCAGGTCCCCCAGTTCGGCTATCTGCTCCCCTGTAGGCTCCAGGGCATCCCCCTCAAGGTCTGCTTCCTCCTGGGCCGTGGGAACTTCAGGAGCCGGTTTCCCGTGCCTCTCTTGCCCTCTCTCTAAGGCCGGTTCCTGGGCCTCTCCCTCAGGCTCCAGGGTCCCTTCAACACCCCTACTGGCTGCCATTGACCGGGTGGTCACGCACGCCCAATCAGGTAAGCCCACCATCCGCAGGTGAGCTGTCTTCTCCACCTTCTCCCAAGGGGAGCTCTCCAAGTCATTCCCTAGGAGACAGTCTACAGGCATGGCAGTTCTCACAGCGACTTGCAGAGTACCAGAGACCCCCCCCCACTCAAAGGGAACTTGAGCCATTGGACAATGACTCTCCGTGTTGTCAGCATTGACAACCCGACAATAGGCATGGGGTACGACCTGCTCTTGAGATACCAGGTGCTGCCGCACTGCAGTCACGCTGGCTCCTGTGTCTCTAAGAGCCTCTACCTTCTTCCCATTGACGGTCACCACTTGCCCATATTTCTTAGTGTTAGAGGGCAAGTTGGCTTGGGGGACCATCTCACTGTCTCCTAGTGAGACTAAGGTCATCTGGACGGGGTCCCACCCACCTTGGACTTCTACCTCCTCCCCAAAGGCTACTGTAGCCACTTGCCTGGGTGGAGCACCAGTGGGTGCGGGTTTCACATATTGGCGACACTTGGGATCACTGGCAAAGTGACCTAGTTCGCCACATTTATAACATTGAGGGGGCCCCTTGGGAACAGGTTTACCTGTCGGGGCCCCTGTCTGCTTCGGGGGTGGGGGAGGCTGAGAACCTTTCTGCTGGTTCCCTTGGGTATTACTTTGGGGGCCTTTTTGGAACCCTTTCTGTTTTCCCCTGTCCCCCCCACTCTTCTGCTGGGGACCCTGCCCACCTTTGGCGGAGTCTCCCACGGGACCCTTGTGGACCCTGGTGCTGAGCCAGCGGTCCGCCTCCTCAGCAAGCTTCCTAGGGTTAGTCAGCTTGCTATCTATCAGGTGTTGGCGTAGCTCAGGAAAACAATTAAGCGACAAGTGCTCCCATGCAATTAAATCAAAGAGACCTTGGTAATCATTAACTTTGCTACCCTTCACCCAGCCATCCAGTGCTCTGCAGAAAAAGGTCACATACTCCACATACGTACCCCCCGCAATCTTGGTACACCCCCTGAACCTCTGTCTATACATTTCAGGAGTTAGCCCATATCTGGTCATTAACGCTTCTTTCATGTGGGGGTAAGAATTCTGCATGTCAAAGGGCAAATCTAAAAGTGTGTCCCGCCCCTCACTGAGGAACCGTCCCCACAACCCCGCTCCCCAGTCTTTCTCAGGGACCCGGTGGGAGGACATGGCTATCTCATAGGCCCGGAACCATTGCCCTATGTCATCATTCCTGAAGAACTCTTTAACTACATCTTTTGGGATGTACACCCTTGACTCTACCTGCACCGGCGTTGCGCTGCCACCAGAGGGAGTGTTCTCCAAACTTTTCTCTTTTATCGCCAGTTCCCTCATTCTGGCGTCGTGCTCCATCAGAGCCTTTCTCTCTTCCAGAGCTATTTTCTTTTCTTCCAGAGCCAGTTTCAATTTTGCCAAAGTGACCTCTTGCTCTCTTGCGGCCTGTCTGTCTGCCAACTCTCCTGGCGACAGGTCTCTGCCAAAGCTGTGGACGCTCTCTGCTGGCTCCACTGGCACAATCTCAGGTACAACATCACCAGCTGCACCCCTTGATTCCATCCAGGCCCTCAGCGCCCTGTGGAGATCTGGTTTGAGCCTACATCCTACATGCGGAGCCTTGAACTTCTTGCAGAAGTACTTGAGTTGCTTCTTTGTGTAGTTGTCCAGCTCTGATGCATCCCATTCCAATTCCATTTCAGAGGCTTCAGATGCTGTGCTGGTTGAGCCCGGCATGGCTTCCAACGCAAGGGATCTTCTTGGCAAGTGAAAATTAAAATCCTAAAAGTTCTGTGGCTTAAGCTACTGGACCGTCTACTGTGCAATGGTTAGCAACTACTGCGCAGACAACAAGAACGCAAATCCGTAAATCCGCACCGCTGCCACCAATGTTAGAATCCGGGGTCTCTGGTTGGCGCAGGTATGCACTTGCGACAAGCAGGGACCCTTTCCTCTAAGTCAGGGCAAAGGATCACCTCTTTAAAAATAACCCCTGCTCACCCTCTAGGTAACGTGGCGCGAGCAGTCAGGCTAGATTTCCAGAGGGCATATAGGTTAAGCGTTCAAGTTGTCCCACACAATAATCACCTCCCCACCACACAAAGACACAAGGCTGTATTTATCAAAAATAGGATTCTTTATATAAAAGGTTTTCTTTCAGGCAGGTTGCATAAATACAGTTCTCTTGGTAAAATAATCCAGTTACTCTCAAAAATGCTTTAAGGGCAGTCCACAGGTTTCTTAATGGCACAGTTCTGTTTAAAATAAGTTCTTTAGGTCTTCGGGGCACTTCGTAGCGCCTTTGGGGTGCTCTGGGCAAGGTTTTAACAGGACCTTGCCGTTTCTCACGCTTCCCGCGTGAGCCGGAGTACGCTTGCCGATTCTCACGCTTCTCGCGTGAGCACCGGCCATGATTTCCAATGCAGTACGGCTCAGACTGTCAGGGACGCTTCGTACCTCAAGGGAAGCACCGGTACGGTGCGAACTCGGCTGAGTACGGTGCGAACTAAGGTAGGTTACCAGGGCAGTAGCTTCAAAATAGTACGGTGCGAACTCAGAGGCGTGGAATGGTAGTACGGTGTAAGCAGTACGCTTCAAGCAGTATGTTTTAAAGGCGATCACGGCTCGTACGAAGCAAGTACGAGCCAGACAATGCACACCACGTCCCCGATACTTCGATGGCAGGTACGGCTCAAACACTGGCAGTACGAGCCAAATCCACAGCCCAAGGTCCACACAAGGCACTTACAATGTCAGTACGGGCCGCGCTAGCGCACCAGACTGGGTGATTTTGAAGGCAGGTTCGCTTCGTGCACCAGATACTCTCGATGAGAGTACGGTCCGTACCAAAGAAAGTACAAGCCGTACGTGTAGCGTGAACTCACCAAAGCCTTGCAGTCTCTTACGGGGGGGTTCGGGGCGGCCTCGCAATCCAGCACCAGGGCGTCCCACGTCGCGCTGCAGTCTCTGATGTTGCAGGGACGGCGAAGCTTTGTGGGGCGTTTGGACAG
Organism: Triturus cristatus; assembly: GCF_964204655.1. Taxonomy (NCBI): domain Eukaryota; kingdom Metazoa; phylum Chordata; class Amphibia; order Caudata; family Salamandridae; genus Triturus; species Triturus cristatus. Next base: position 882,246,531 of record NC_140580.1, on the reverse strand, counting down.
GTCACAAGTCACCACGAAGGGGGCAGAAGCAGGAGGGCAGCCTCGGGGTGATGTCACAGCGCAGCGCGCTGTTAGCTCCGTCTGGATGCAGCGAACCAGGGCACCATTAGGTCTTGACAAAGGTCTCTATAACCCGGCGGGGATCACAGGGGCTCAGCGCTCAGACACATAAATCTTCTCCTTGCGTTGCGAGCTACGGCTCGAGGGGGCAGCTGCTTACTTTGCTCGGGCTGACAGGCCTTTACGTTGCTCACAGCCACTCCAGCAGCAGAAGTCGCGTTGCTCAGCGAGATCAGGGGATGCACCAGTTCTCCAGGGTCAGCTTGTAGAATCACTTCTAGGCACCTCTCCTCTTCTTTCAGGAAGTAGCGCCCACTGTTCCTGGGGCGCAGATCAGGGGGCAAGTTCACTAGCAAGCCCTTGGAGATTGTTTTCAGCACAAGTTGATTAAAAGTCTTTTCTGTAGTCTTTTCTTCCTCTCCTTCCAGCAGCAGGCACCCACTGCAGGCCAGTCTCTTAGGCAGAGAGACAGTATTCCTCCTTCAGCTTCTCCAGGTCCTTCTCCTTCAGGCAGAGGTTCGTCTTGGCGTCAACAGGATCTAATTTCTTAGGAGCCAGCCTCCTACTTTTATAGCACAATTCTTTTGTTCTTTAGCGCCAGGGGGCCTGGGCCTGGCTCAGTCCAGTTCTGGAGCACTTTGTTATGGTGACTCTGCACTTTCCTTTCAGCAGCAGGGCAGAGACATCAGCCGCTCCACAGGGGGCGGCGCCGGCTTTGTGTTGGCAGAGCACAGGTCTATTCAAGAGTCAAGGTGTACTCCTCCCACCCATCCTGGTGTAATCTCCCTACCCACCACCTGGCAGCCAACCTGTCTCCTGGAATTCCCCAGCCCTGTTGCTAGGCAGAACACACACACACAGCGCAGAGGCGGACTGAATGGCCAGATCAGTAAATACTAACTTTCTAAAAGTAGTATTTACAAACACAGGATATTAAAATAAACTTTACTAAAAGAAGTATTTTATTATTCTGAGTTCAGGCATACTAAACATGACTTTCTACCATGCTCTATGAGTCCACTGGGGTCACAGCGTGTAGTGACTCCAGCAGCCCATTCTGGCCTATGGAGAGCAGGTAGCCTTCAATAGTGAAAAACGAAAATGGCTGTAATTCACTATTAAGACATGCCACACACATCAGGGCATGTCTTACCTTATGCCTACAATGCACCCTGCCCTTGGGCCTACCAGAGGGGTGACTAATATGTAGTTAAGGGAAGGTTTAGGGACTGGCAAGTGGGGGCACTGGCACAGTCAGCGCGACAGTACCAGACTGCGCGCAGGTTCTGCAGTGGCAGACCCTAGACATATTTTACTAGGCCGCTTCTGTGGGTGGCACAACCAGTGCTGCAGGCCCACCAGCGGTATTTGTATTTACAAGCCCTGGCACTCCTGGTGCACTTTACTAGGGGCTGACAGTAAACCAAATGACTCAATCATGGACACCAATCAATGTATATAGTTTTAAAAGGGAGCACTTGCACTGTGGCACTGATCAGCAGTGTCACAGTGCTCTGAGCAGCTAACACCAACAAAACACAATGAGGCACATCAGCAAAAAGTGGAAGGGAAACTCACGCCAAGGTGCCAGGTCTAACAACACCAGACTCAGCGGCAAAACTGCAAGCGATGCGGGACCCGCGCCAGCGGGTTCCGCGAGGTCTTAAGTGCAGTCCAGGTCAGGTGGGCGGGGAAAGAGCACAGGTGCAGCCGAGCACGGGCTCCTGGGACACGGAGTCCTGCGTCGTGCCTCAAGCCCTCCTTGGCGCCGCTGAACACAACACAACAGCGGTAGCAAGCAGCCCCTCCTGAATGGCAGAGAGTGAAGACAGCACCTCAGGGACAGGTAAGACACCAGACTCAGCGGCAAAACTGCAAGCGATGCGGGACCCGCGCCAGCGGGTTCCGCGAGGTCTTAAGTGCAGTCCAGGTCAGGTGGGCGGGGAAAGAGCACAGGTGCAGCCGAGCACGGGCTCCTGGGACACGGAGTCCTGCGTCGTGCCTCAAGCCCTCCTTGGCGCCGCTGAACACAACACAACAGCGGTAGCAAGCAGCCCCTCCTGAATGGCAGAGAGTGAAGACAGCACCTCAGGGACAGGTAAGACACCAGACTCAGCGGCAAAACTGCAAGCGATGCGGGACCCGCGCCAGCGGGTTCCGCGAGGTCTTAAGTGCAGTCCAGGTCAGGTGGGCGGGGAAAGAGCACAGGTGCAGCCGAGCACGGGCTCCTGGGACACGGAGTCCTGCGTCGTGCCTCAAGCCCTCCTTGGCGCCGCTGAACACAACACAACAGCGGTAGCAAGCAGCCCCTCCTGAATGGCAGAGAGTGAAGACAGCACCTCAGGGACAGGTAAGACACCAGACTCAGCGGCAAAACTGCAAGCGATGCGGGACCCGCGCCAGCGGGTTCCGCGAGGTCTTAAGTGCAGTCCAGGTCAGGTGGGCGGGGAAAGAGCACAGGTGCAGCCGAGCACGGGCTCCTGGGACACGGAGTCCTGCGTCGTGCCTCAAGCCCTCCTTGGCGCCGCTGAACACAACACAACAGCGGTAGCAAGCAGCCCCTCCTGAATGGCAGAGAGTGAAGACAGCACCTCAGGGACAGGTAAGACACCAGACTCAGCGGCAAAACTGCAAGCGATGCGGGACCCGCGCCAGCGGGTTCCGCGAGGTCTTAAGTGCAGTCCAGGTCAGGTGGGCGGGGAAAGAGCACAGGTGCAGCCGAGCACGGGCTCCTGGGACACGGAGTCCTGCGTCGTGCCTCAAGCCCTCCTTGGCGCCGCTGAACACAACACAACAGCGGTAGCAAGCAGCCCCTCCTGAATGGCAGAGAGTGAAGACAGCACCTCAGGGACAGGTAAGACACCAGACTCAGCGGCAAAACTGCAAGCGATGCGGGACCCGCGCCAGCGGGTTCCGCGAGGTCTTAAGTGCAGTCCAGGTCAGGTGGGCGGGGAAAGAGCACAGGTGCAGCCGAGCACGGGCTCCTGGGACACGGAGTCCTGCGTCGTGCCTCAAGCCCTCCTTGGCGCCGCTGAACACAACACAACAGCGGTAGCAAGCAGCCCCTCCTGAATGGCAGAGAGTGAAGACAGCACCTCAGGGACAGGTAAGACACCAGACTCAGCGGCAAAACTGCAAGCGATGCGGGACCCGCGCCAGCGGGTTCCGCGAGGTCTTAAGTGCAGTCCAGGTCAGGTGGGCGGGGAAAGAGCACAGGTGCAGCCGAGCACGGGCTCCTGGGACACGGAGTCCTGCGTCGTGCCTCAAGCCCTCCTTGGCGCCGCTGAACACAACACAACAGCGGTAGCAAGCAGCCCCTCCTGAATGGCAGAGAGTGAAGACAGCACCTCAGGGACAGGTAAGACACCAGACTCAGCGGCAAAACTGCAAGCGATGCGGGACCCGCGCCAGCGGGTTCCGCGAGGTCTTAAGTGCAGTCCAGGTCAGGTGGGCGGGGAAAGAGCACAGGTGCAGCCGAGCACGGGCTCCTGGGACACGGAGTCCTGCGTCGTGCCTCAAGCCCTCCTTGGCGCCGCTGAACACAACACAACAGCGGTAGCAAGCAGCCCCTCCTGAATGGCAGAGAGTGAAGACAGCACCTCAGGGACAGGTAAGACACCAGACTCAGCGGCAAAACTGCAAGCGATGCATTTGATGTAATTTCGGGTGACTTCATCATTTTGCTAGATCGTGCGAGAAAAACTTTAAAAAATCTACTTTTCGGTTCTGGAACGTTGTGAAGTTGAGAGATCCCCTACAAGTGGGCTCAGAGTGAGACACAATCGAATATTTACTACTGAAAATAAACATGCTGGTGCACATTTACAAGAAATTGATGTTTCTGTAGAGATGCGGCACTTTCCATGCGCCACCCTGAGAAACCCTTGCACCACCATGGATGCACCGTATTTACAATAGGGCGCACCATGGCGCAAGGATTGACAGATGCGTCAGACATTCTGACGCATCTGTTGGCACAAACGTCACGCATTGCTGGACGCAACTCCAGCAATGCATGGGGAGACCTATCCTCATTATACTGCGTCACTCCTTACGCCTGCTCCAAGCAGGCGTAAGGTTTTGACGCAGTGGCGTCCTAGAAGTGGCGCTGTGAAATCATGTAGATTTCACTGGTCACTTCTACGAGGCTTTTTTTGCGTGGGAACGCCCACCCTGTATAATGTGGCGCAGGTCTTTACAACATGACGCATCTCTCTAGATGTGTCACGTTGTAAATGGGCGGCATTTTTACACCGCCGCTGCGTTACAAAAAGTGACGCAGCGGCAGCGCAAAAATGACAAAAGGGGCTTGTAAATCTGCCCCGCGGCAGCATGTTACTAAAAAGTTGCAAAACACCAGCAAAAATTCAGCGACAAGGGTAGTAAATGTAGGCAAAGGTTGGTTAGACAGGCCTGGCTTTTCAACAATGCATGTTAACAATGGGTTTTTACACAGCCGCTTTCGCAATGTTTTTTCGGAAAAGTGAAGTGGTGAGACGCTGTAGGGAAGGCAACAGCAAATCCGTCCTCGCCACTACGATAACTCAGTGGGTTTACAGCGCCTGCTGTAGAAATCTCTTTTCGACCTGTGACTCAAAGGTTCGGATCCAGGCAGGCTTGACGGCCAGTCAGCCTTTTACTGTCTATACATTTCATGTTGGCCATGCCAGAACAGTGATATCTTATTTACAGCTTTGAGTTGTGTCACTTTAGTCAAGTGACTGACAATTTCTGTGGTGGAAAATGTTCCATGGGAATCAGAAACCATGCCTTGTTTGTCTCATTGGAAAGAAAGATCTGTTGTCAGATGTCAAGAGGACAAGGCTCACCTGTCACTAAGAGCATAACAAGCCTTGGTCTTTTTCCGTCGCCCCAACAGATGATCACATGACACAAAACAGACATCAACACCGCCACGCCCACTTCCTCCCATCCAGCCTCCGTAGCAGGCGCGCAACACCCATTGGACTCACAGGGCTTCAGCCCCCCCCCCCCCCCCCGTCGTGTGTGGCAGCCCGGGATGAGACAGCTTCCCGGGCAAAAAAGCAGCCGCACCCGAGCACTTCACAGGTCTTTAAAAGACCATTTGCATGTTAACGAGGCCTTGCTGTTGTTTCACCCCTTCTAAGAGCCCCTGGAGCTCCACTCTGCCTATTGCTTAAAGTTCAGCCCCCCCCCGAAATTTTTGCTCAGCCCCCCCCGAAATGTGTCTCTAGTTGCGCCTCTGCTCCGTAGTACCAGAAACTGTCAACACCAATCGCCTTTGGATATAATACCACTAAACTAGGGGGTAGCTTTTTGTCTGTGAATAATAGGTGCCCCCCTATTCTTTTTCAGCACCCCAGCTGTGTCCAGTTCATTAAAACAGTTACTAATGAAAACGGCAGCACTGCATATACCCACCCACAATGAACAGGAGAAGGCTTACTGGTTGGTAATGGGGGCAAAATATTCAAACCTTTCTCGAAGGGGGGAAAAATGCCAGTGATTTATTTTTTGCCCGAGTAAAATACACTGCAAATCTGGGCATCTTATCTGGATTTTTTCAATAGGGTGTTTATATTGTATAATATACATTATTTGAATTGTGAAAGACTGAAACAGATCACAAATTAACATCAATTCAAAAAGAACCAATTATATATATATATATATATAATTGCACCGTAGCCGAGTAAACCTGGATAACACATAGGGCGGCGGTCTAGGCATGTGTGGCTGGAGTTGGACAGGCTAGGAGGGCCAGAGTCCTTATTTGCAGACACCTTTAATGTTTATTTATATTTTTAAATTATGAACTATAAAAAAGAATGTATATGATCCACAAGGTAATTCACATGGAAAATGATGCTAGACCCAGCCCATGCTAGGAAAAGCTAGACTTTATTCAGTGCTTAATTTGTAAAAGAAAAAAAAAATATGCAGGAGCGCAAAATGTTTCTTAGGAGGCACCGCTCACTTCCATGCATAGTACCACCCACTGCCTCGATATGGAAGGCCACGGCTAGACTGCAGCCAGCAGGCGAATCAGCGATCCCGTTTCATGAAAGGGGAGTTTAGTGGGCAGCGTTTTCTCTTAGGAAATGTTTCCCTTGGTGCTCTCCCTATTTGAAGAGCTGTGTAATTCCTTCATTCACTTTACCTGGGGCGGCTCCTCCACTAGGGCGGAGGAGCGTTGCCCCACTGCTTTCTCGCAGTGCGAGAAGCAGAAACCTAAAATGGTAATTACTACCATTTTATGTTTCTACTTCTCGCACTGCGAGAAAGCAGAAGGGTCTAGTTGCGGACAGGCGGGCGGGCGGGCTACTCAGGGAGCAGGGCTGGGCAGAGGCGAAGTGGTGTGCCCACTTCTGAGGACGCAATGACTGTTTGGTCGGCCCTCTGGGGCAGCCTAAACCCAGCCGTGTCCGGCATTAATCGGGGGTTGGGTGTTGCACGGAGAGGGGAGATGGGGGTAAATTTAATAATTAATTTTAAAAAACGTACCTGCCCGCTGGCCGGGTCTGCGTTTTCTCGTCTCCTGCCTCCGGCCTATCCCCTAAGCTAATCGCAACGCTTTAATGGTAGCGCTGTGATTGGTGGGGACGCCGCCCAACCAGGGGCTCACAGGGTGGCCATTTTCTCCATGTAGGCTGCATTGCAGCCTGCATGGAGAAAGGGCAGAGTGAGCATGACTGGTTTGGGTGGCCCCAGAGGGCCGTCTTGTGATTGGCGGTCCCCGCACGATCCTCCCACCCCCCCCCCATGATTTATGCCGGCAGCAACTGCATTTTACCATACAATCATAATTACAATTGGCATTTTTGTGACCACCACTCTGTGCACTATGCACAGAGGCCAAGGTTTGGATGAGCATATAGTAAAAACATCTTTGTGAGACCTTAATTGGCACAGTCAGAGACTTACACTACATCAGTCTCGACTCCAGAACTCTCAGTCGTGCCGTCATGAACACCAGTCCACATCTTGACTTCACTCTACACTTAGATGCAGCTGCACAGTACGCACTCATATGTTACATGAAAAACATTACAGAAAGGAAGTACTCATAGGAAATAGGGGCACATATACCATGCAACATGAAGTGTAATCTGTGGAATGTAACAGTGAATGCATCACTGACTTGGATTACTTTAGGGATTCTTGCAAACATTCTGAAGAAAAAATAAATTTTTTGTTAAGAACTTAAATTACAAGGTCTGGTAGGGGTCCGTTTCTAAATCTGTTTTCAAATGTTGTCGATCCTCACCATAAAGCCTTACCTCACACACAGCCTCACATTCTCTCGCTCTCTCTCCCACACACGCAATCTCTCTCTCTCTCTCGCTCTGTTTCACTCTCTCTCTCTCTCTCTCTCTCTCTCTCTCTCTCTCTCTCTCTCTCTCTCTCTCTCTCTCTCTCTCTCTCTCTTTCAGACTCAATAACAGACTGCCTAGTAGAGTTCTGCAAACAAGACAACACTAGTTTCACTCTGTATACACAACACTAGTGGGCTGTCAGATAACAGTTTTCTTCAGTAGAGTACCACCTACGGGAGGGTGTGGTCAGTGACACCTATCCAGGGGTGGCTCTTCCGCTATGGCAGGGGAGCGTTGCTCCACCCCCCTGCCAGCCTCAAAATTCGAAAAAACTATAATAAAATGTTATGTTTATTATCATTTTATTTTTCTGCCATTGAATGCGGCTTGGGGGCGGTTCAAGGCAGCAGGGAGAGTGGTGAGCATTGTGATTCAGTGTGCTTGACGGTTTGGTTGCCCGTCTTAGGCCGGCCAAAGCGCCATGCACAGTGAAGCTCTCTTCAATCCCAGCAGCATTGCTGGGTTGGAGACAGAAGTCACTGGCTCGCAGTTATGTTATGTTATGTTGTACCAAGATGACATTTTCCACCTCCTGGAGTCTGAGTTGCTAAATTTGTTGCTATTAACAGAGACGTGGCTCACGGAGGAATCATCCCCTGATATACTGTCAGCACTCTCTAGTGAGTGCTATATATTGGTAGCTAACAGGGAAACTGGGAAGAAAGGGGGGGGGTGTTGCCGCTATATTAAAAAAAATACCTCCGGCTTACTAAGCCGCCTCCACTGGAGTTACCAGTGGTAGAAACGTTAGTAATCCATTTGAAATCCGCGACTGAGGCCCTTGTGTGCGTCCTTGTATACAGACCTCCTTACTACATGCAGGAGTTTGCTCAGGCCTTCGCAGAGGCCATAGCCCCTTTGGTGGTAGACCATGCTAATTTTCTTCTGATTGGGGACCTTAACTAGTGGGCAAATGATGAAAATGGGGGGCTTCAAGCCTCTGTCCTACAGCTGCCTTAAGCGTTATGAACCTGGAACAATTAGTGAATCTCCCGACCCACATTAAAGGCCACATACTGGATCAAATTTGGACTTCGAAATTTCTGGTGCGGAACCTGAGTATAGTCCCGTGTGGGTGGTCAGACCATCATCTGACCTCCTTCTCGGTAGTTAGGCCTAAGGAGATAACCCCTCCGAGTGGCCCGGCAATTTCATCTAGGAACTGGGCCCGGGTCAATCTCATGGACTTTTGGTGGGGACATAGGGAAATCCTTGCCGGTTCCTGTGGAGGACATTGATGGCTATGAGCAAAATGTATCTAATTGGCTGAAGGGGGCTAGTGACATCCACTCCTACAGTCATAGCTCTAGAAAGACAAGAAGCCATGAGGCCAATAAATGGTTCTCGGAAGATCTGAAAATGACAAAACTCAACCTCCGACGGGCAGAAAGGAAATGGCGGTCGGAAAATTCTACTCACAATAGTGTATCCAGGCCCTGAAATGGCTCCTAAAGCCTCTAACTCCTTATGGTGGCGTGTGCTGCGACAGCGGAAAGGAAATCAATTCCTTTTGTTATTTAACCCTCCCACACCGTATTGGTGTCATGCTTCATCATCGGGTTCACCCAGACTCCTAAAGGTCTGGGTGGGCTCGACCGTATTTCAGGGAGCTCTTAGGAGATATATGCCAGGGGGACTTAAAGATAAAAATCTTACTACAACCCCAGGAATCCCTTTATTAATGGGGATGTAGTGGCTATTAAAAATGTATAAAAACAGGTCTTTTCTGGAGGTTATGGTCCAAAGACCCTACTAGATTGGCAACATGTTTCAGCCCGAAAGTTGGTGGCCAAAAAATTTTCATAGGCTTTCGTCAGGGCACAATGGAGTTCCCTCCCTGGTGTAGATCAAAAACAAACTATGTTGACCTATATATTGGTTTTGAAGGTGCAGAAAGCTGCAACCTTTGTGACAAAAAGAGATAGTGAAAACAATCACAATAGGGAGAATACTTATTTCCCTTCTTCAGTAACGAAAAATTCCGCCAGATGGGAGAAAAAGGAGAAAGAACAAAGAAAAGGACAAACAATATTGTATTTCAATAGTAGTCATAAAGTGCAACTCATCATCATGCTTGGTTGCACATGTCCTGTTCATGCATGGTCTGTGTTCATGTGACCACACCCGGTATTGCCATATTGGTTCTATTCTTTCAAACTTGCCCGAAAGGGCAGAGTGCGCAGTACCACAGCGTATAATTTGTAGTCTCAAAGTGAAAAACGCCTGTTCCTGTTTCACCACCAGTATATTTTTTTTAAAACATACAACCCGTGTAGCAACTCATACGTTCACATCAGTGGACTCACGTGTGCCATGTGTAAGTTATTCATGGCTATGCAATTCAAATTACTAAATTTTTGTCTCATATTCGTCCAAACAATCACACTTGGTATTCTTTTAAGATATGTAATACACTCATGCTTATTTACACGGTAATAGTTTTTATATATACCACAGTATATATTATTAGTGCCTCAATCTTCGCCAATATACTTTCCATCGCCCTTACCCAATTAGAGGGGAATATGCGTGTCACAGGTTCACGGTAGGGTAGCCTTGTAGTCAAACGCTAGTAAGAGGAGAAATGGAAGCTATAACCTTCCGCATTAGTATTAAGATTAAATTAAATTTAAAGGTTGCAATCCAGAGTACCTTTCTCATTCACGTACTACTCCAAAGGTCCTGCCCAGCGGTAAACCTAGTTGGTACCTCAGATCCCTGGCTCTCGCACCGATAATAAATAGAAATAATAGAACCAATATGGCGATAGAATAAAAAAGGGAAACAGAGAGAACCGCAGACCAGTCCAGGTAGAAAAACAAGGAGAGGCAAACGAGGGGGGAAGAGAAACAGAGCGCCCTGGAGTGAGGACCAGATCATGGAACATGAAAAAATAAGTGATGTATCTGTCATGAATTTAACTGATGTTGATCTCACTGAAGATATGCTGTCTGTATTGTCTAAGGGAATGAGTTTTTGCCCCAGTAGCATTGGCGGCATTTGTGAAACTAAAATTGACCTTTTCAAATTTATTAGACGCATTAAACTAAAAAAACACTTTGAATTGAACAAACTTATGAATAAAGATATGCAGCAAAATCTTGGTCCACTGATATCAAATAAGCAATCAATACAAGATGTTTTAGATACTAGGCTATTAATGTCTCTAACAGATTGTGAAGATGAGGCTGTTACGTCTGACATGATTATGAGAGACCTAAATATTAATATGGATTACAGTATCTCCAGCAACTTGTAAGAAAAATCCAAATGGACCCCTACACTTACAGCAGGAAATAACATTGATCTTTTCTATAAACTTGTAGCCTCAGATTTAGACAAACATGACAGTAGGAACACTGCATCCCGAATAAAAAAAGACAACATCACATACAATGAAAGAGCAGCACTCAGAACACTTAGTGAAAATAGGGATCTCACAATTCGAGAGGCTGACAAAGGAGGAAATATGGTGATCATGCGTAGCTCTGACTATGAACATGAGATCATGACACAACTAAGTGATGGGGAATGCTATGAAACACTCGTAGGCAATCCCATCTGGACACTAACTAACTACATTAATACCCAATTAAGACGATGGCATGGCCAGGGATTACTTGACGATAATGAACTTACTTATCTGAAAGTTGACCGACCAAGATACCCGTGTATTTACACGGTACCGAAAGTACACAAAAATCTTCCTTTCCCTCCAGGTAGGCCCATCATATCTGGAATTGATGGACCTACGGAAAGGATATCAGAATATATCGATATTTTTCTGAAACCACTAGTTAACAACTTGCCATCATACATCAGAGACACGAAACACATCTTGGGTACTCTGGCTGACCTGGGCTGGGAAGACAATATGACGATGGTGACATTAGATGTAAATATAACAGCGCTATACACCAGCATTAAGAGGGACATTGACCTGACAGCAGTCAAGAGGATGCTAAATAGAAGGGCAGCAAGCCCTTGGAACCATACCGAGATGTTAATAGAGATGGTGGAACTAATACTGGACAACAATGTGTTCCTTTTTAAGGACCACTGGTACAGGCAAAGACAGGGAGTTGCAATGGGCTCCAGATTTTCTCCCTCGTATGCCAACCTTTTTATGGGATGGTTCGAGGAGATGAGAGTCTGGGGCTCATTGGGCTCTGAATGGAATGACTCAATACTGTTCTGGGGTAGATACATAGACGGCTGTATTATGATCTGGACAGGCACCCAATTAAAACTGTTGGGTTTCGTCGAATATCTTAATAACAATGAGCACAACATACGATTCACCATGGAATACAGTAAAACCAAACTCTCTTTTCTAGATGTGGAATTTTATATACATGACAACAAAATACACAGTAGATTGTACCGTAAAGCCAAAGCATGCAATTCTCTGCTGCATGCAACCAGTGCGCAATACTATCATCAGATACGTTCTATCCCTTATGGGGAATTAACCAGAATAAGACGTAACTGTAGCAGAGATGATGAATTCCAAACCCATAAAAAAGGTGTACTGACAAGATTTGAGAAGAGGGGTTACAGTAAAACATTACTGACTAAAGCAGAGCAAAGAATAGACAAAATCACACGGATAGACATACTCAAAGAAAAACCCAAACCGAAAGGTTAAGACCAAAAGATTAGACTAATCACTGGATACAACAACTTGTCGGGTATTTTAAGAAAGAGCCTCAACAGACACTGGCACCTATTGAAGACAGATAACTCCCTTAGAGAGTTCATCACAGACAAACCAAACATTACATTCAGAAGAGGGGTCTCACTTAAAAACATACTTAGCCCTAGTTACCCAAAACTAGTCAAAAGAACAAATTGGCTGAGCCAACACTCAGAGGGCTTTTACAGTTGTGTTCATTGCAGTTCATGCAAATGGGCATATGATAAAAAGACTGACTTTGAGGGACCAGGAGGTAGAAAATTTAAAATTTTCACCAACATTAACTGCCTAACCAAATTTGTGGTCTATACAATCGAATGTAAATGCAAAAAGAGGTACATCGGCAGTACGATCAGAACACTACGAGAAAGGATCAGTGAACACACGAGAGCAGTCAAACAGGGAGACATGAGATACCCTCTAGCAGCACACATGTCAATCTGTTCCGCCCAAACAACGAACCGTGTGTTTACATTTTACGGTATAGAACATGTTCCGAGAAACCCGAGGGGGGGGAATAGGGAACTCACATTGAGGCAGAGAGAGGCACATTGGATTTTAAAATTGCGTAGTGTGGAACAGGGTCTTAATATCGACCATGAACTGCACTATTTTCTAGGCAAATGATAATGTGCTTGAGAATAAAGATAAAAAACATCATCTAAACGAGAGTAGAGTTCTTACATATTAGTAACGTACAACGTATTTAGTAGTAGATCCAGATCGCCAAAATGAAATTATATTATGCTCTAGGAACAAACATGTTGAGTCGATTTACTAACCAACAATGTTATTTCTAACTAACCTAGTATGAATATTTGATGTAGATGTTTTGTTGTATAACCTTCTTTTTACCCCTTCTAGAAGTACTTTAGCTTGAATGATAACGAATAATATGCTTTCTTGAATACGAGTAACCTTCCTTGATTAATTTAAAGTTTATTAGAACCTACATAGACACACCGATATTACGGATTTATTTTAGTATTATTTTTCTTAACTGTACTGACTCTAATGGATGGAGAGACAAGTTAGTTTTAGTTCATTCACAAATTCTCACCCTGCACTACAAACCTAATAATACAGGCCCACATGCATCAAAACAAAAACCGGTCGCAAACGGGCAGATTCTCAGAATCTGACCCTTTGCTCCCGGTATTTTTGCATTTGGGATGCATCATCCCAAATGCAAAAATAGCAAAATAAGGAATCTATAAATTGCGATTCCTTAAATTGCGATTGCATTTAAGGAATCTCAAATTGAGATTCCTTAAATGCAATGCATGAAAGTAAAAATATTAGCGATTTCGCTAATAGGGGGAGCAAATTACCATGAAGTTGAACTTCATGGTAATTTGCAAAAACATTGAAAAATGCACTTAAGTGCTTTTTTCAAAGTTCCATTTTACACACACACATGCCCTTGGGGCATGTGTGTGTGCAAGATGTACTCATATGCAGATTTCAGGGGTGCAACAGGGTGTCTTTTTGACACCCTGGCACCCTTGAAATTGCATGAGCAATTTGCGATTCTCTAATTGAGAATGGCAAATTAAGAAAGTCTTCCCATTCAGTCCTATGGGCCTCTAGGCCCATAGGAATGAATGGGGAGGTAATTCCTTAATTGCAACTCGCAATTTGCAAGTAGCAATTAAGGAATGTTTAGGAATCGCTATTTTGTAAGCGATTTCTACATGCATAGCCTTTTGCTATTCCTTATTAGCGAATCCTTATTTTTCGCTAATAAGGAATCGCAAATGGCATTGTTGATGCATGTGCCAGATAGTTTCTTGAAATACATAATTGCTAAAATGACTAGATTGAGGGTTCAAACATTTCGAGCCCAGCATTTCATTCTATAATTATATTTGTGGAATTCACTGAAGATTATGTTATATCAACCATATCATTAGATTGATTTCGGGTTATCCGAGGATTTCTATGTTTTTAATTGTTACTTAGCACAATATTTGTTAAGTGGAGACACGACAATTCTAATAATTAGGGCATTTATTGGTCCAACTAAGCATAATCATATGTCTTTGGAGTCACGTCTTAAGATGGCCGCCGATTTGGAATGACATTCTTAGTCGTTTCTCTCTATATACTGTTTGAGAGTCAGAACGCAATTCACGTACTACGTGAACACACGGGGTTTGTTTTGCCGGCGTTAAAATTAGAGTGGGGAACCCATCGCTAGAGCGCACTCGGCATCACAAGTATAGGCTGGCGTCACGGAGGACCTCCTCATCAGTCGAATAAGGTAAGCAAACTTGATTTGAGATTCAGGCATCACGACGTGTGACTTGGTATAGATACAGTTAACTCCTCTAAATGCGCACGTAACGGTTTAGCTTAACGTTTGAGACAGAAATGTCGAGGGGGCGCAATAACGCAACTACGAACAGAGTATTTTCATTTTTTAACATAGTTGATGTAGCTGTGATATCTATTGACATTAAGATATTGACTTCTAGTTTACAGCAGTTGATCCTAAGGCTTAAAAAACTTTTTCGGACTGTGGCCTCACTAAGTGGATCCATGCTAATTCCGGATAACCACACCTGTTACTTATGAGAGATCACGCATAGTGTAAGGTCATTATTTTGGAAAAATCTTTGCAGAAACAATCATATCGATATAGCTAGTAGAGACACGCATCTACCCAGTGATTGCCTTTTCTAAACCGCTTTTTCAAACAGATAGTGGTTAGTCCTTTACCAGCGTATATATCGTTAGATTTAGAGAAGAAGCTGTTTTGACAACAAAACGTATAATTAGACTTTACATAATTTTACAGCACTGAGAGGTTTAAACCTGAAACGACAAGAACCGGATAAATACTCTCAACACTTAAGACGCCGCCACACCTGAAACCATTGGCGGTTTGGAATTATCACCGCTTACTAAGTAGGTTTCATCACAAGCTTAATATTTATGTTGGGAATTTTCAAATGGAGTAAATTGTGAACAGTTTAATTTACGTAATATATATTGTGATTATGGTTTCCAGATACATTATCCACTCCAAGTATAGGTAGCTATATTTACATTAATATATTTATCACGCTATTTGCACCGATGCACTTCACAAGTGTTTCACTTAGCCAATGCACGCATAGGATCACTCCTACCGGATTCCTTAAACACCTGGAATAAGTCACTTCACACGATAGTATCAGGTTTATTTTCTCTCTTTTCTTCTGGAGTAACTTAAGGATTAGACAAATCAATTTTTACACACCTAATTTTGTTCTCTCCATCGTTATTAGGATCATAGACCTACTGTTTTCACAGAGGTACATTCTGTGTTTCTTTGCTTTTAGTTCTCAATTTCAATGATATTAATTTCTTCACGTTTGGAGCATGAGTCACACCAACTTGGCTGACTATCCCACTACCTCAGACCTTGAGGAATGTAATTGTCTTAAGTTTGTTTATTATCCCAATACATATACTGGTCTTTTATATATTTTTTCATATAAACACAGCCTTGAGAAAGTCGCGGGACAACATCCCCCTGTAGCGACGAAACACGTGTTGACTGTTGGCTGTTAAGAATAACTGAGAAGACTTGCATAAAATAAAAAGATCAACTAAGAAGAAGGAAGACAAATCCTTTTTGTATTTTTCTGTTGAGCTTCTGTGGAAACGCGCAATATTTATTTGCATTTTGTAACTATCTCGTGTGCTAAGGAGTGTTTTCAATATGGCGATACTGGGTGGGGTCACATGAACACAGACCATGCATGAACACGACATGTGCACCCAAGCATGATGATGTGCTGCACTTTATGACTACTATTAAAATACAATGTTGTTTGTCCTTTTCTTTGTTTTTTCTCCTTTTTCTCCCAACTGGCGGAATTTTTCGTTACAGAAGAAGGGAGATAAGTATTCTCCATATTGTGATTGTTTTCACTATCACTTTTTGTCACAAAGGTTGCAGCTTTCTGCACCTTCAAAACCAATATATAGGTCAACATAGTTTGTTTTTGATTTACACCAGGGAGGGAACTCCATCGTGCATGGACAAAAGCCCAGGACCATTTTTTGGCCACCCACTTTCGGCGGAAACATGTTGGCAATCTTGTAGGGTCTTAGGACCATTACCTCCAGAAAAGACCTGTTTTTATACATTTTTAATATCCACTACATCTTCATTAACAAAGGGATACCTGGGGTTGTAGTAGGATTTTTATCTTTAAGTCCCCCTGGCCTATATCTCTTAAGAGCTCCCTGAAATACGGTCGAGCCCACCCAGACCTCTAGGAGTCTGGGTGAACCCGGTGATGAAGCATAACACCAATAGGGTGTGTGAGGGTTAAATAACAAAAGGAATTGATTTCCTTTCCGCTGTTGCGGCACAGGCCACCATAAGGAGTTAGAGGCTTCAGGAGAAATTTCGGGGCCTGGATACACTATTGTGAGTAGAGTTTAACTTGGGAGGAGGTATCCTCACCCTTACCTCTCTTACCCCTTTGTGTGGATAGTGGGGAGCTCTCCACCATCACATATTGGTTATAGGTCGGAATATTCACCAGATGTAATAACC
The DNA here is from genome assembly GCF_964204655.1 of Triturus cristatus. Taxonomy (NCBI): domain Eukaryota; kingdom Metazoa; phylum Chordata; class Amphibia; order Caudata; family Salamandridae; genus Triturus; species Triturus cristatus. The sequence continues at coordinate 882,229,862 of NC_140580.1, read as the reverse complement.
ATATATCTCAAACAGCTCAAAGTATATAAGTCACTCATAAGGCAAACTAAAGTTAGCTACTTTACGAGTAAAATCTTGAAGGCTCCTAATAAATTCAAGGAGATATTTAGGATCGTCAATGAACTATCCAATCTAAACAGGGTAACTTTTCCGGTCACACCCTCACAGAGTTTGTGTGATACCCTCAATGCCTTTTTGTGAATAAGATTGATGCCATCCCTCTGAGCTCTTCCACTACCAACCCATCAGCAGGTAACATGAACAGTCACACATTCTCGTATTTCCCTAATGTTTCTCAAGACAATCTGACAGAGTTGATGGTGAAAGTCTAGTCAGGATCGCCCAACGACATTTGCCCCCCTAAGGCCCTAAGAAAGGTAGCTTCCTCTTGTGGAGACAGTCTTTTACAATTTCCTAACCACTCAATTGATTCAGGCCTGGTACCCAATTTCTTTTAAAAAACAGTTATTGTACCCCTCCTTAAGAAAGTGGGTGCAGACCTTCTGACATGAAGAACTATCATCCTGTGTCCCTTCTTCTGTACTTAGCTAAAATCCTGGAGGCCCATGTTGCCCATCACATCTGTACTTTTATAGAGAAGTCAGAGTTTTTGGACCCTTGTCAGGCGGGGTTCAGACCCACACACGCCACTGAAGCAGTGGTCACGTCGGTGATGGAGAAAATGCGTAGGGAAGCAGACAAGGGGAACACACAAGCTCTGGTGCTTCTAGACTTGTCGGTGGCCTTTGACATGGTCAACCACTCTGTGTTGGCTGACCGGGTCAGGGCCGCTGGGCTACGGGGTGCAGCATTGAACTGGATGATCTCTTTTTTGAAGGATATATCTCAATAGGTTAGGCTATTCCCTTACACCTCTAAGGAGGTCAAGGTGAGTTGTGGAGTGCCTCAGGGGTCCTCTCTTTCCCCCTCTCTGTTCAATATCTATATTCAACCTTTGGTCAGCTCCCTTAAGAATATGAGAGTGAACATCTTCAATTACGCTGACGATATGCAACTGTTGTTTGCGATCAATGATAGCGTCCCAGACAGGCAGCATTTTTAAAACACCATGTTGTTCATCCGCGGTTGGATGAACGAGAACCATCTGAAACTAAACTCGGATAAAACCGAGATAGTCCTCACGAAAAATAGAACTGCCTGCTGGAACCCTATGTGGTGGGCAAGTGAGAGGGGCTCCCCCCCACTCCAAAAAAGGCAGTAAAAAGCTTGGGGGTTGGTTATTGATGAGGATCTCCGAATGTAAACAACAGGTCAGTGCAGTGACTGAGGCCTGCTTTCTACAACTGCGTGGGATAAAAAAGATTAGAACATTTCTTACGAGGGAGGCCCTGGTCCAAGTTATCATGGCCTTGGTTATGTCCAGAATTGATTGCGCAAATTCTATCTATCTGGACCTTCCGAAATTCCTCTTGCGTAAGTTTCAGTTAACTCAAAACCAGGCTGCCAGTCAGATAGTTAACCTGCCTAGAGGGTAATCTATCTCGCGAGTGACTAAAGACCTTCACTGGCTGCCTATTGCGCAAAGATCTAGGTTCAAGGTATGCTGCATGGCGTTCAAGGCATTACATATGAGCTGCCCAGGCTTTGTGAAAGCTCGTATTGTAAAATACCGTCCGACATGAGAACTGAGATCCAGCTCACTCCACTACCTGGTCACCCCCACCTATAAGAAACACCGGATTGGAGGTCCCAGGTTCTCTGTCACGGTCCCTCGAATATGGAACACACTCGCCTTGGAAATTAGGCAGTCCTCCCACTATACTAAATTTAGGTAACTCCTGAAGACCTGGTTGTTTATACAGGCTTATCAGTAACAAGGGTTTTATGACATATCAGTACCTAGAGCCAAGAGACCTCCCTGATGAACGTGCACTCTAGAAATAGCCAATAACATAACATGAGCGTCGCCTCACTGCTTTTTCGCAGTGCGAGAAGCAGAAACCTAAAATGGTAAAACTACCAATTTATGTTTCTGCTTCTCGCACTGCGAGAAAGCAGAAGGCTTTGGTTGAGGGCGGGTGGGCAGGTCTTCTGGAGGGCAGGGGAGGAGCGGCTAGCCCAATGCTGCAGGCCCTGACTGTATGGTCAGCCCTCTGGGGCTGTCCAATCCAGTCATGCGCACTCTCCCTTTTCTCCTTGTTGGCTGCATGCAGCCTACATGGAGAAAATGGCCTCCCCAAAGGCCCAGCTGGGCGCCATCCCCACCAATCACAATGCTGCCATTGCAGTGTTGTGATTGGCTTAGGGAAGTGGGGAGGCTGCCTGCTTCCTGTTCCACGGGACCCGGCCAGGAGCTGAGACGGCACGGGACCTGGGAAGGTAACTTTAATATTTTTTTAAATTAAATTCCCCCACCCGCAAACACCCATGCGACCCCCCCCCACCCACCACACACCCACGAGTCATGCCAGTGTGACTGGACAGAAGAGTGGCGTTTTGGTGGCCGCGATGCAGCCAAAAAGTTCTTTTGACCTTCTCCTTATAGGATACAGTTGAAATAATAATAACTGAACATCATGTCCAATTGAATAATGTGACGTCTTTGCCATGCTACCACATCAAATCCCTGCAAATGTATTCCGCACGCTGACAACAATATGGACATATTTTCTGTTGCAGGGCAGAAAACCTACACTTTAATTACCTAAATTATTTGCATCTACAGAATGTCGAGGTCTCATATTCCCCCCCCCCATAGAGACTTATTGGCTCTCTTTCCAAATGCTCAGCTCTGGTACCATACGGCAAACTGGGTCCAAATTGAAAATGGTATATTAGACAAATTAAGGGGCATATCATCAATGCGGCGCTATGAAATTATCGCTGCTTTTGCGTCCGTTTTCGGGAAAAAAGCGGCAATAATTTCATCGCCTTATCAGCATGTTGTGCTGACTTAGCGCCCTTTTTCCCAACGCCCAGCTTTGCATCGCTAATGAGATGCAAAGTGTGCGTTCCTTCCTAAAATAACTGGAGAAATGTCGCTAACCGACATTTCTCCAATTATCAATGGGCACGCTAACAAGCATAGCGATAAGAAAAGTAGCGCTAACCGCGGTCATCACTACTTTCCTTACGCCTGCTTTTAGTTTGACTTAGCCATGATATCCAATTGAAGGTGGATTTCATGGCTGAGGCTGCCCTATCAGCAAGCTATCGCCAAACGTTGTGCGATTATCGCTGGATTTCCAGCGATAATCGCACATTTGGCAGCTTGCGCCTGGCATTTTATCGCTTTTGAGATAAGCGTTGCTGATAGCACGCTATCTCAGCGATAAAATTCAGCGTTAGCCGGCGATAATTATCCTAGCGCTAAGTGCGCTTACCGATAATTATCGCCGGTTGTTGCTGATATGCCCCATAGAGGTTTGAGATTGGTGGTGTCTGCTCTGAAGAGTAGACACTATCCTGCATGTATGGCATACGCACAGCACAAAGTACACATGAAACTAAAAATCAACAGCAGACTACAGAGGGGGGCACAGCTGTGTGACAATGGGCAGATTCACATGGGAGATGCAGAACAGTTCTGTCCAGAATTCGAGTCCAAAGGGGCCTCCAAATAGATCATGTAATTAATGCGGACAGATTTTAGACGTTTTCCAAAATACAATCTGATTTTGGGCTTCTCCCGAAACAATTTTGTAACTATCAGAATCTGAGAAAAATCCAGGGCATCAGGCTTATAGCCCTCCAAGAATCCTTAATCTTAAAATACACTATAACTTGGGGTACTTATAAAGGAGCAGTTTATGGAATTTATAAAACAGTGACAGATTTTCATGCCCTATAGTTGGGTAACTGCAGAGATAGTGGTCTTGCTGGCTCTCATTTGACTATCCAGATGTAGACCGGTCCTACATATTGCAGTCACAGGGTAAAAATCTTTGGGAAGTCCATCTGAAGTTCAGCTATTACAAAATTCTTTATAGTTGGCACTCGTCCCGGCAGCGACTCTGAGATGCAGGCCTTAGTAATAACATGAAATGTTGGAGATGCCCTTCCCTAGATTGTGACATAGTATACATATTAAAAGATTGCTCAGCACTTCAAGGATGCTGGCAGGAAATGTGGCACATATTGATGCAATCTTTAGTGATTGTTAATCCCCTAAATAACTGGGGCAGCGCTCCTGTATTACGCCTCTGCATACACCAAAATTACACCTGGGAGAAGTAGATCGTTTGCAACGGCTTTAGCAATGGCTAAAATCTGCATATTAAGGCTGTGGAAATGGGACAAATGCCTAACGACTGAGATTTTGTTATAGGAAATGCAAAGCGAAGCATCATTCGAATAGATTGCCTACCGGCTCAAAGACCAGAGCAATAAGCTTGAAAATGTATGGGGCAGTTCTGACCAATCAAGATACTTTATAATATACTCCCGCGGGCTGTACATTAGCCTTGCACGAGCAGGGAGTCGCAGTCAGAATACTTTGGTATCTCAAGTATGGGGTGTTGAGTGAATTAGGTTTTGATCTACTCCTATTTCCTTTGATTTATGTTATTTACTCTTTTTTTCCTTTGTTCTTTTCTCTTTTTACTCTTGTTTTTGTGTTGCTTTGACTTATTAGCCATATTTTATTCTTGTAAGTATTTTGCAGAGGTAGCTGGATTGGCCAGCCACGCAAGAAGAACCTTTGGACCTTCTTAAGATCTTTGTGGGTTTGAAGGAAGACTAATGAATGGCAGGAATCTAAGGTAGCAATAGGGACATGGCAGCAGTGTATTTGACCCAATCAGTTGCACTGCTGCTCCATTGTTACCACATGATGCAGTTAAGATAATTCAATGAGATGTGACAATGTTGTATGTTTGTTTTATTGCAATACAAATTAGTTAACACAAACCGGAGTGTAAGGACCACAGCAATTCCCAACGGCCCAAGGGAGGAAACAGGCTGAAAGGGAAACTGGGTTCCAATTCAGGAACACAAGGAAGAGGAAGGACAGGAAGCCTTTTCCAAGCCAAGTTAATTACTTGTTAAAAATGTCACAAGCAGAGGAACTACAAGAAAGACCTGTACTAGTTCCACCCATAACAGCGAGTGTGCTGACTCTGGATTACGTGACCGGAGAGGGCCCTGTGGTACTCAACTTGATAGCAATGGACATTTGAGAAAGTGACCCTGGTGTCTTCAAGCATATGCATCCAAATACAATGGGGCTTATGTTGGAAGCTAGTATCAATGGGAGGAAGGTTCCTGCCCTGAGGGGGTGCTTCCAGGATTAGGAAAAAGGCTATGGGCTGCCTTAGTGACCAGTCATTTCCCATTGTCACTGGCCCACAAAGTGCCCTTCGCAGAACATTTGGGCATTAGGAAGACCAAGGATAGGTTGAACTCTATGTTCTACTATGCGCAGAGATGTAGAGTGGGTCTGTAGAACCTGCACCACTTACCAGCTGATTGTTAAGGCAGGATGTATGACCAATGCGCCGCATGTTCCACTATCAGTTGTGTGTTTTCCACTTAAGCTAGTGGGAATTGATAGTGTTGGTCCACTTGACTTCCCATCAGCTTCAGGCAACAGGTACATTTTGGATGTGAATCATGCCACCTGAGGTGGTACCTCTGAGGAGGATGACTGCAATGGTGATAGTTAGGGCACTCTGGGTAATTTTTATGGGTTTGGTTTTCCTAAGACAGTTATATCCGACTGCAGAACAAACATTATCTCCTCATTCATGAGAGAGTTGTGGGCGGATGTTGGTGTGCCTAACACTTCTCCAAGACTTACCACTCATATATGAATTGGTTGGTGGCAGATTCAGTAAAACCCTTAAGAGCAAGATTGGAAGACTACTGAAGAACCCCTGGAGAAAGTGGGATCTTCTCTTGTCATGTCTCTTACTCACCTAAAAGGAAATTGCACTGAACGGGGTAGTGTTTAGGCATTTTGAATTTCTGTTTGATCACCCAGTGCGTGACCACCTCAACTTACTCAGAAAGGGTGGAAAGGAACTTCAGAGTCACTTCAAAAGAATGTAGTGTACTATGTGATTGGCGTCAGGATGTTGAGATCACAACATTTTTTGTTAAAGCATTTGATTGGGTTTTTCATATGATATGCTCATAGTAAGGTGAAGAAAAACCTTTAGGTGAGCCCAGAGCCGATGGAGTGATACTACAGAAAACAATGCTGACTGTATGCCGGGAATGGGGTGGTCAGGAGGTGATGGTGCTAAAGTCCATTTATCCCAGAGCTTTGTAGGACAAGTGGTATGGATAATACAACATAGTGCAGAAGGTTTATAAGGTCAATACTTGGTGGACACAGATGTCATGACGGGACCCAGGAAGGTTTTCAATGTGAACCAGCTTATGCCATAAGCCTGGAAAGATCACATTGTGAATGTAATGGCATTGCATAGGAGGTTGAGGAATACAATGAGCCTCTTCATGATGTACTGCATGTTGATGTGAAGGATTGTTCTGTGGTGGGGTTACTGCTTGCCCCTGAACTAAAACCTGAGTAATGGAGAGACTGTTGAGAGGTACCAGGGCATATTACTATTCTTACTCTTCTCATTGACTCCAGGGTTGACATCTTTCCATGACAGTGTAGAGCAAGACTTACCGGACGACTGAGTTTTTGTGTTCATCAAGGTATATATGAGCAAGATGTTGGATATGGGAGTGACTGAGCATCCCAGTAGTCCTTGGGCCAACCCAGTGGTGCTGGCGCTCAAACAAGGATCAATATGTTGGTGCCTTTGGGTGAGCTACCAAGACTTCAATGATTCACTAAGGCAGATGCTCACCCAATACCTGAAGCTAATGAACTTATGAACCAGCTGGGTGCTGCTTGCTATTTGAGCATTTTATGTTAAAGCATTTTATTGGGTTTTTCATATGATATGCGTATACAATGCTAATCATAATGTAACCCCTCCAACCCTCTACCGTACATCAAACTGATACGTATATACTCTGATAGTGCCGCTTCAAAACAATTATAAAGCCCATAGCCTTGGGACATGCTATCTCTCTGCAGTCTTTGTTCATGTATTGTAATACCAGATGCCAGGTTTTCAGGAAGTAGTCATCTTTTATCTGGTTCCTTGACAATTGTTCCATTGCAAGAGTGTCCCATACTTTGTTGTATCATATGTTTATAGTCAGCACTGATGGCTGTCTTCACATTCTAGCAAATGCAATCTTGACAGTAATCAGCAATTGAGACCCCAAGGCCCATTCATTTTTCCATATATTCTGCAAGGGTCGCTGGTTTTATCCCTACCACCAGGCCTCCAGATCCTATAGGGATTGGGAAGACTAATATCTCCTTAACTGCGGTCAGAACAACTTTCCAATATGTTATCAGGCCCAGACATGACCACCACACATGGATCGGATCTGCCTTCCCTCCACTCCCTCTCCAGCACACATTTGTTTTTTGTCTATACCATTTACTTAGTTTTTCTAGAGTTAAGTACCACAACATCATTATTTAAGTTGAGCCTCTCTATGTTGGGTGAATTTATTTATTCGGCTTGTGTCTCTCCAATAATAAATCTACTCTTTCTCTGCGAGTTTGACCTGCAGCATACTGTTCCACTTGACCATGTGTTTCAATTTTTGGGTCTCATGCCTGTATAAATTAGAAACTGCGCCTTTTGTGCTATCTAATGTTCCGACAAATTTGTTAAATTCTGTTAGTTTTCTTGTTACTGCTGCTGTATTGGAATTGTAGGTCACCCAGTGTCATGGCTTCTAAAACCTGGGGCTTTCAGTTTCTACTACTTTATAAACCTTTTTACCACTTTCAAATGTTCTGATTTCTCCTTTGCCATATAAATCAGAAAGCATTGTACAACCACCCTTTTGCCAGACCTCAAAAGATTTTGCCATCAGCGCAGGTGTAAACTCAGGGTTATTTTGTGTAGGTGCTTTGGTGATGGAAATGTTGTTAAGCAATATCTCGTAACTAGGGAGTCCCATATGATGAACAAGGTGCTGGTTTTATGACGTGTATGGACTTTTTGTGACAGAGATTATAGAGCAGCCATAACAGTTCTCACAGTGAACACCTCTGCCCAATGCTTGCTGGGACATCTTTGGAACCATTCAGCTATGACTGTGCAAGGCATTGTCATTGTAATAACTTGCTATGTCCAGGAAGCCAAGTCCACCCTAATGCGTTGTTGTCTTAGAGTTGCCATCGAAATCTTTGCTGGTTTCCTCGCCACAAAAGGGGCAAGAGGATTTTCCATGGCCTCAGGATAAACTCTAATGAATAGGGCTTGGAACACATTTACCAGCCTAGGCACCACCGACATTTCCAGGGTGTTTACTCTCCCTATCCATGAAATACAACAGACGGATCATCTGCACAATTTGGTTTTCATTTCTTCTGTCCTGGGAAGGGGGAGTGGTGTTTGAGCACTATTAATTTGACCAGGAGCTACTGGCAGGTCACTTTAGCACCAAATGGCAAGTAGGAGATGGCATTCTATACACAAGAGTGATAATACCAGTTTAGGCTGAAGAATACTCCTGCCGCTTTCCAGCACCTGGTGAAACAGGAGTAGAAGAGTTATGTATGGCCTACTTGTATGGTAATTCAGTTTTTAGTTGTTCATGGGAGGACCAGCTGAGGCACCTAAACAGAGTTTGGTCAGGATACAAGGAGCCTAGCTCACCATAAAGGAAGAGGTGTGCCTGGTAGGACAGTCTTCTGTAATATTCCTTGGGCATCAGGTAGGCAACTGGAAGATCCATCCATGGGACGCCAAGATCAAGTCTGAGTTGGAGTGGAAAGTTCCCACTACCAATCCCCAAATGAAAGCCTTTGTATGAATCACTAGCTACTAAAGGAATTATGTGGCGAAAACCTATGAGACCATAGTCGCCACATTGACAGCCCTGATGTCCAAGATACATCCCAAGAAGGTGCTATTGAAAGAGGAGTGTCAGAAAGATTTTGAGGAGCCGAAGAGAGCACTGAGTGGTGGCCATTTGAATGAGATTTGTGTGTGCAAACTCATGGGTATCTGATCACCTTGGGCAAGACTCTCCAGAATCCTTCCCAGGACACCTTCTTTATCAGGGCCGGGTTCTGCATGATTTTTGCATTGGTGTATCTTCCATTGATTTTAACAACAAAGATCTGGCACACATAGGCACTTATCTCAATTTATATATACAGGAATGGGAAGAGGAAAAATAATTTTATCAAAAACCTCAATCACCTATTTAATAGCTTAGTGTAGCCCAATCCTGCGTGCCTCAAGAATCTATTAAAATGAGGAAAACAGAAAGGAAATGAGAAAGGGGTCAGTCAGTGCTTTAAAAAAATTCATTGACACATACCACCAATTTCAAATGTATATGTGTAAAAAATGGTGTAAGAAAGGAGAAAGTATCTCACGTGCGCACCACCAGAGGAGCTTCTGGCAGGTTCTCACCAGCTTGCCCACATTTGTATCATCATTGATAACTTTCTCACAAGAAAAATGATGTGTCCAGTGGAGAAGAAAGTGAAAAAGAAAGAAACTTTTGTCCCCCGTGAAAGAGATGAGACACAAGAAGTCTCAATTTAAAATGGACTAAACTCACAGACACTATTCTCCTTTATTCCGAACTGTGAGTCTGTACCAAATTTAAAAACACAGCATGTTGTAGACCACTTTAGTGACGGCCAACATGTTTCATTGCCATATTATTTGTGGCAAATTCGTCAGGGCAAGCGAGGTCAGCAATCACCTCCCTGGACAGACAACATCAAAAGAAGGAAGACACTATTCTCCTTTATTCCGAACTGTGAGTCTGTACCAAATTTAAAAACACAGCATGTTGTAGACCACTTTAGTGACAGCCAACATGTTTCATTGCCATATTATTTGTGGCAAATTCGTCAGGGCAAGCGAGGTCAGCAATCACCTCCGTGGACAGAAAACATCAAAAGAAGGACTAGTAGGAGCTATGGGCCCACATACCAGCTCCCACCAAGTCAAGGGAATATGTATCAAGTACAGTGTTCGTCCCTTTTAAAAGCACTTTCGTTGCTATATGTTTGCATCGCGTTCCAACGACTTAGGGCGGTAACTCAACCCAGCAGCCATCTTCCATTGAACCAGACAATCAGCTTCCAATACTGCCACTATGACTTCAGTGCCAAGAGTGTTAAGAAAAGAACGCCTCCTGACCCAAGGCGAGATGTTGGCATTTGTTTTTGTCATAGGCCAGGTTATGTATGAGACACCTGCATGTTCACTGGTGTCTCTGTTCTCTCACCAGAGTTTTGAGGGGCAGAACACTGTCAATGAGACTCAGGAGTACGAAGCGATGTTGAATGGTTCTCTACAATATACAAAGACTGCCAGCAACCTCAAGTGGACCCCTGGAGATTCAGGATCCACTGTCATTTGTTATAAAGTATGGGATTTCCAAGGGAAGGGAGGAAACAAGCGTTGATACATGTCCCCCTAAAAATGGTAGAAAGCATACAAACAGTTTTAAAATACAGAAGCAAATAAGGTACCGAATTGCAAGAAGACATGACATGTTCCCAGGTGCATTAAGCCTGTGCGATGGTAGAATTGGTGTCAAGAAATGCCAAAATAAAATTAGTGCAATGTATACTGCCACAAGCCATACACCCATGCACAGCTAACTACAAAATGAACTAGATGCATACAATCACAGGCAAAATACTCCTGAAGCAAGACAAAGGCTTTTTCTCTCGCCCCCAGGGTTAGATTTCTCCCCTGCCTCACCACCGCAGCACTCCCTCTGCGAGCCGCCACTGATAACATAGATATAGATTTATATAGACCTCACCGTGTACTACACTTAAGGACCACTAGGTTTCGTTTGTCAAACCTTCAGCTCAACCGTGGGTAACTGGCCTTGAGCAGCAAGGCTTACAGAAAGGAACAATAGTAAAGTATGTAAACAGCACCCAACAATTGCAGAAGAAATAGACAGAACTTCAAGGTAATCCGACAACAATATATAAAATAGATTGTATTTGTACGTTTTTTAGACACCACAGCGAAAAAGAATCACCAAAGGCTTACCAAGATATAGAATTTACAAGGTATAGTAAATCAAAACTTTTCACTCGACTGCGAACAAGCATTGGCAAATTAAAATTTTTTTTGACACTTAGAGAAACTTTTTCACTAAAAAGTTTGGCTAGTTGTATTGCGGTCACTTAGGGCCTTATTATGAGTTTGGCAGTGCAGGACCGCCTGCTCCTGCACCGCCAAACCCATTTTTGAACTGCCAACCAGATTAGGAGTTTTGTCATGTCTAGAGGGCTGTTCTTTGGCGTTCCCACGGCAGTGCCCATGAAATAGGCACCGCAATGGGAATGCCAAAATCAGTACCTGCATAACATGGGCTGCTGCAGTCGATGCCATGCAGGTACTGGGATGCATGCATACTATGTGCCCCCCTGCATACACCCCATGGCACAGAGGCACAAGGGGTGCCATGTAGGGCCCCCTTTGTTTCCTCACTGCCACACTTTTCATGGTGGTCGCACCCCCATGAAAATTGTGACGTAACAAAACTCGTAATATGGTTGGCAAGTATATTGCAGCCTCAAAAACACTGTGCCACTGCCAGTGATCTCCCCCTAGAAGTTGTGGTAGTCCAAGGGCAGCCCGACCACCCTGGTCATAATAGGGTGGTCAGGAGATAGCCACTGCTGCGCCCCCACAAGTCTGGTGGTCCATGGACCGTCACACTCATAATAAGGCCCTCAGAGTCATTTTAGGCAACCAACTCCATTAGGGAGCCAGTCAGGAGTCAAGGTTCTCAGAAAGTTACCTCAATAGCAGAAGCAATTCTCAGTCAGCCACATACACTTTTATCCATTGCAGTGGTTTCCTATGGAAGTGGTCCTGATGCAAGGGATGGCGGACGCTGAAGATGCTAAAGGATGCCGTGGATGCGATGCGGTCTATGGGGGTCTCCCTGCTGCTACTACCCAGTCTGCGAAGGGGGTGAGGCGGTCCTGGTCACAGTGTCAACATCCCTCAAAGTCTTCTCAGTGCTGATAGAAGTCCAGTGGCCACTGGGATACCAGTCACCTGTTATCATGGCCACTCTAGTGAATACAGTAAGATACCACACATCTTCCCTCTAATAAACCAAAAAATGAGAACAATAGATATAGAAAGAACTAAGTAGCATACAGCACATAAGACAGCTCCAACATACCCCATATTCCCCCTCCCAAAATAAAACAGATACCAACGACAGAGGGAAAGAAAAAAAACTCCAGCACACTAAATGTTTTTTTTTTAAATTATTTCAAAAACCTTTATTGAAAATGAGACACAGCCAAATTACAATATTGCACCAAAACAAAATACCATGCACTACAATGCGGCAGAGAAAATCAAAGGATACCACGCACACATATATAAATAAAAAAAAAAAGAAAGAAACATGCCAATGTAATAAGTAAGGGTGACACCAATATCAATGAAGAGAAATTGACTTGCACTGCGCCGTGAGTGAAAAAGGAAGGAGGGGGGGACACTGGGATTCGAGGGAGGAAAGGGAGCAGAGAGGAGGAGACTCATTGAGCTACACCGGCGGCCACCACGGGCGGGGTGCCGGCGGGGTGTGCGGGAAAGGTCGCCGGGTTTTGGAAGTGTGACTTAAGAGGTAGGAGGTGAGCGGACCCCAAATATCCAGCGGGCGGGATCTGGCAGGCATATGGTCCCAGAATTCCGACAGGAGGGTCTGGCAATGGGAAGCATCCTCAAGCCAGAGGGCTGCCTTCGGCGTGGGCCGGCGACCCCAGCACATGGAAATCCTGCTCCGCACAAGGACCAACAACATAGTAATCAGTTTGCGGGAGGCCTTTGGACAAAATTTGACAAAGCCTAACAGACAAAGCAAAGGGTCAGGTTGGAACGGGAAGGAGGTGATCTCGGAAATGACAGCGTATACCTCACGCCAGTAATCAGAGATCTGTGGGCAAAGCCAGGCGAGGTGGGAAAAGTCGGCCGTGGGCGCCGAGCAGCGCAGGCACCTGCCGTTAGCAATGAGTCCCATTTTGTGTAATTGTACTGGGGTCCAGTAGAACCTGTGTAAATACTTAAAGTGAACAAGGCGCAGACGGTAGTTGGGGGAGAGGCGTTTGATCTGAGAACAGCAATATAGCCAGTCGGCCTGGGAAATTTCGACGCCTAAGTTCATCTCCCACGCCGCGCGCACCCTGTCAGTGGAGATGGAGGAGGCTGCTAGCGTGTAAGCGTAAATTGTGGAGACCAGTTTCTTAGGGGAAGGGGATGTGTAGAGAAAATTTAGAGAAGCCATCGAGGGAGAGGCTGGGGGAAAGAGGGATTAAGCTTCCTGCAGATCGCCCGGAGCTGATAGTAAAGCAAAGTGTCCCGAGGGCCAGAATCAGTAGCAAGTGTATAGAACGTGTTCTCTTGATAGAGATCAGACATGGTGGAGAGCCCGAGACGAGTAGCGTGTTTCGCCATCCCTGAAGATTGGAGGGGAGGAAAGGCCGGGTGGTGAGAATTGGGCATCGCGGCTGCGGAGAGCAAGTTTGAATCAGAGAACTTTCGGAGCTCATCCCACGCCCAGCGCAGGGTCTCGACCGTATCGACCTCAATGCGCGGAGGCCTCGCCGGAGTGAACAGGGCAGTGGAGAGCGGCCACGGGTCGGCCAGGTCAGTCTCGACCGCGACGTGTGGCTGGAACGGAGTGGGGTGAAGCCAGAAGTGAAGGAAGCTGGCCTGGGCACTGAGGGCATAGAGTTTAAGGTCAGGGGCACCGAGACTGCCGCGCGACATACAGAGAGTTAAGATATTATATGCAAGCCAGGGTTGACGGCCAGCCCAAATTAGGGTGATCACGAGGGAGCGGAGTTTACGAAAGAAGTGAGCAGTGAGGGGGATGGGAATATTGACGAACAAATATAAAAACTTCGGGAGCACCACCATCTTGACAATGGCAATGCGACCGGCCAAAGAGAGTGGCAAACGACTCCAGAGGGGGATCTTGGATTCCAACCAGTCTACCGCACGTCCGAAGTTGGCTCTCCAGAGTTCGTCAACATCCCTACTCAACCAGATCCCGAGGGACCTAGTGGGCTCATTTGCCCATACAAAAGGATAGTCCGGATCAAAGGGCAATGTAGCGTCGGTGAGAGGAAACAGCACAGACTTATTCCAGTTCACCTGGATGCCGGAGTATCCGCCAAAGCGAATCACCTCTCGGACTAGAGGACTGAGGTTTTCTTGGGGATGGCGGACGTATAGAGTAACATCATCAGCATACATGGAAACAAGCAAAGCGCGAGACATGAAGCCGATGCCCCTCTGGGTGTGGTGTTGGCGCAGTCGAGATGCAAGAGGCTTCATTGCGATGGCAAAAAGCATGGGCGGCAACGGGCAGCCCTGCCGTGTGCCATGCTCGATGGGGATGGGATCGGAGATTTGGCCGTTGATTCGAAGGCGGGTGGTAGGAAGAGTATAGAGGAGCAGAACTTTACGTATAAAAACCGAACTGAAACCCAAGCGAGGGAGAAGATAAGAGCGAAGTTTAAATAAACTAACAGACTTTTTGGCAAAGCAACCCCTGTGTCGGTGTACGATTTTGATGAAGAAGTCAGAAGTGGTTTGTGTGTTAAGCCGCTAATTGCTGGGATAACGGCGGCACCAACGCAACCTCGATTTGGTGCATCTTTGAATTTCCGGCAAAACAGTGGAACTGGTGTATGCTGCACGACGAAGAAAGCCCCCGTGTTATCTGAATAATCGAATTGACCGTTCAGTGGTGAAATCGCTGGCCGAAAGTTTCGAGGGAAGCCGAACGCCAAAGAAATTCGTCACCGGAGGTAACGGTTTCTGATTAAGTGACAGCTGGGAGAGGAGTCCGGGGAAAATAACCCGGCGGGGTTTGCTAAGCAAGTCTATTGTTTATTACAAGCTAAGAATTGATGTGTCAAGCAGTTGCTCCTGTTTATAAGTAAAACTGCAATGCGAACCTTAATGAAACAGAGGGAGGAGGCGGCAGATTCTGTATTCAGCGAGCACAGCGTGGTAATGGAAAAACAAAAACGCAGACTGGATTCTGTAACAAAAGAAAAAGATAACGATGTTCAAATGCTGAAACGAAAATTGGAGAAACTGAGGCGAAAGAGTTATCAAAGTGGTGGGAAGTTAAATCGCTGAGCAAATACCTTGATGTAGGTAGAATTCCCCGTGATTTACGGGTACTGACGGTCCCTACATACGAAAATCCAGACCCGGAAATGCTCAGGGAATGGGCCGCTAATAATGCATTATCATCGGAAAATATGAGGAAAATCTTGATAAAGTATGCGTCAAAGGACCGGGGCAAAATCATGGATGAAACTGTGACAATAGAAGCAGATTTAAGAAAAGGTATGGGTGATGAAGCCATGACCAAGTTTGAAACAGATTTGAGTGCCCGTCTTAAAAAACATGAACAAACAATAACTGAGCGTAAAGCAATAAAATTCCAGCGTGATCGACTGGACTACATATGGGGACAAATGTATTCGTTTGCTCGCCGCTTTGATAATATTCGGAAGCAAAGGCTATCCACTGCAAGCGGAAAACAAATAACTGATAACGCGACAGCAAGCAGCCGAGATAATAGCTCCGAAGCAAGCTCAGCGGCGAAATTCCGACATTGATACCGCCTCAGAAGATGGACTTCAAAATGCTGCAACTTTAATTAACCCGCCTTCCATGATAGAAGAGTTTGGTTTTTTATACCAAGATCGGACTCAGAGTGCCAGACCGAACCCTCACGGCCAAAGAAAAGCAAATCAAGGAAACGAAAAAATAGACGGGGTGGGAATGGAGCTACGGTCCGGGACAAGGAAGAAGGACTCATACCAGCGCAGGGATTGAAAGAAACAACAATAACTGTGATCAACTTGACGGATTTAACATTGACGGATGAAGAAACAAAAATCCTATCACTGGGACTCTCATTCTGCAAATGCACTAACTTTAATTATACATAAACTCATATCGATTTTTTAAAATTTATACGAAAGTTAAAGCTCAAGAAATGTTTCAGCAACAGGACTACTAACCAAGGAAGAATACCATTTGAAAGAGAAGAAACAGGAAACCTGGAAGTTGGAGATATGGAGGTACTCTTTGAATGTCAACAATTGCTTAGAGAGGGTGAGGGGTTAAATACAGTGGGATCTGTGAGTCAAACTACTGATCTATTTTGTCTAGATGTATATGATAGTTCTATAACTTCATTCAAACCGAAGTCGACATTTACACCTAATACACCCAAGGATGCAATTGACATGTTTTCAGACGTTGTCATCAAGGGTTTGAAGGAGTTGTCAATTACCTCAAGCAAAGAATTTTTAAAGAAAGGGAACAATTTTGAAAGAGAATATCAGGCCGTAATGACTAAAATAAAAAAACAGACAGGATATAGTGGTGAGACAGGCGGACAAGGGCAGGAACCTTGTCCTTTGGCCTTTAGAGGCTTATAACAACGAAGCCATGTCACAACTTAGGGACAAGAATTGCTACCTAAAGGTCCCACAAAGTAACCTGTCTGAAATAAAGTACAAATATTGGAAGGATCTAGCAAGGTGGCGAGGACTAGGGTTAATCAATCAAGCGGAACATCAATTTTTTAAAGTTGAAAACCCGGTGATGCCCATCTTATATTTGATACCAAAGATTCATAAACATAAGGAGAAACCACCAGGGCGGCCAATTATCTCCGCCATAGGCAGTCTATTTGAACTGACCTCCAGGTACCTAGATTTTTTTCTGCAAACATATGTAAAAGCATTACCTGCATATATTCAGGACACAAGAGACTTCCTGAATCAGATTGCAAATCTACCTTGGAAAGAAACATATCTTTTAATTACGTTAGACGTCGTCAGTTTGTATACCAGTATTGCCCATGATGATGGCTTACGGGCAATAAGACATTTTTTGAACATGAGACCGATCAATCTATACCAACATACTAATATGTTGTTGGAGATGTGTAGACTATGCTTGATCAATAACCACCTTATGTTTGGGGGAGACACTTACAAACAACTGCAAGGCACGGCGATGGGCACCTGCTTCGCCCCCAGCTATGCTAATTTGCATATGGGCTGGTGGGAGGAGCAGGTGCTCAAAACCGAATATGGCAGGGAATGGAATGGTCACATAGTAAAGTGGAATTGATTTATCGATGATCTTTTTATATTATGGGACGGATCAAAAGAATCAGCTCACATGTTTATACAAAAGATCAATGTAAATAATCTTAATTTAAAATTCACAAAGCACATCAGTGAGTCCAGTGTGACATACTTAGATCTTGAGGTATATGTAGCACAAGGGGTAATCCATACCCGTACATACAGGAAGCCGACTGTTGGCAATACAATCCTGCACGCAGGAAGTTTCCTTTCTCCAAGATTAAAAATAAGCATCCATATGCAGAAAACCTAAGAATGAACCGAAACTGTAGTGAGCCAGTAGCCCTAGAGGAAGCACAAAATGCTCTAACTAAAAGGTTTCTGCAAAGAGGGTATTGGCATGACACACTGAAGCAAGCTAAAAGAAAGGTGGACAATATTGAGAGAAGCATACTGTTGAAACCTGATGTAGAGAAAATCAGAGAAAAAAAATAGAACACTGAAAACCAGTTCAGGATGATCACTGGATATAATGCCTACCAGGCCAAAGTGAGAGATAGCCTGTGTAGGCATTGGTATGTAGTCAAGCAGGATCCGATACTGCAAGGGAAGGTGTTACGAAGACTTATGGTGACATTCAATAAAGCCAAGTCTATGAGGAATGACCTGTTTAACACCAATCCGGAAGTCAAAAGAGGAGGAGGGTGGTTGAATGTAAGCCCTGGCTTCCACAGATGTTTTAAATGTAAAAATGAGCAACAGGTCATATCCCCATTGCTCAGTAGCCCATGGAAAATAAGATGTCCACTCAACTGCAAAAGTGAGTTTGTTGTCTACATATTAAGATGTTCATGTCCCAAGATATGTACATTGGAAGTACAATCCACATGGTACATGTCCTTATTCTTCAACATGTTAGGGCAATAAAGAATAATGACAAAAGTTATGTGGTTGCACGTCATATCAATGAAGTACATAAAGAAAATAGCAATGAATTGGTTTATTTCGCCATTGACCAAGTACAAAAATCCACAAGAGGCGGTGATCGAGAAAGAAAATTACGCCAACTTGAGTCAAAGTATATACTTTTGTTAAATACTAAGAATCCTCATGGATTAAACGCTGAGGAGGATCTGCACGTCTATTTGATGTAAATAGGTTTTGTATTGCAGTAAGAATTCTTTTAATTTTGTTTTTAATTAACAGAGGAATGAAGGCAACTTTATGCTATGTAAAAACATTAACAATATCTTATCAACTCTGGAGTCCAATTCATGATGGCCTTTGTATATAAACAATAAGTAGCCAATAACAACCCATCCATTTAAAAATTATGCCATTAAAATAACAGAACAATTTGCTTATATGTACTGCAAAGCATTTGCACCTTTTGCGATATGTTGCATATTAAGTGAAAAAGTACTGTGAAGCACTTGCACTTTATTTATTATATTGCGATATTTGCACATAAATTTAACAGTTAATCATTTTGCACTTTATTTAAACAAAAGATATGTTTATTTAAATTTGTGTTCTGTTCAGATGGGTACAGATTTCTAAAAGTGATGTATTTGGTTTATTGGCAGAAACAAAGATGATTTGGAGAAGAGGTTACTCCGTGACATTTCTGAAACTATGTGATTTAATTGGACTCCAATATTGAAATAGTATTTAGGGCACTAGCCCTTTATTGTTTGCCTATATGTTGTTCATTGGGATAATAAGATTGATTATTTCTGATTTCTCATGCATGTATTTATATTGTGAAGATGTGTTTAAGTGTATATATTGACATGGTTGTAACGAAGAATTATAAAAAAGATATTTGGTGTATGGAACCCAGACAGTATGCATCTGCTATGAAATGAAATCAAGGGATGTTAACAAAGATTATTAGCTATTTTTATCTGAATATGCATGATTTTAAATGTAAAGATATATTAGTATGGTAATCAAATCTGTGGGTTCCAGTGCATGATAGATATTTATATGGTTTTTATTGTCATTTTACTGTCAAACACATTGAGTTAATTGAGGCAGATATTATTTGTAAATATACGGGTTGAAAAATGATGGTTTTAAAGAACGTACTATTTCCCATGTAAAAGCATAGTCTGTCTTCCATATTTATTGTGAATAGGATCATGTGATCGTAGTACTCTGTTTTAAAAAGCATTTTGTCTTAAGCGACTGCCTGTGTGAACAAGGCAGGATAGACATAGGGGCTCCTGGTCTAACTAAATTTAGAGCACCATCCAAATATGTGCTCCAGACACCGAAGGACAATATTGATCTGTTCCATGAGACAGTATTTATTTAAAACAAACTTTATTGGGATTTCCATATGCAGGTATTACATATTACACATCACATCAAACATGCAATTATTCCGGAAACACAGGATACAATTCAGGTGTTGTGTATCATCCGTTCAAGTTGTGCTGTTGCCCATAATATAACACAATAATGTCACAATCACGCTAGGAGGGTCGCCAGTATGTCCCAGAATTGTGCTCCCCATACCCAGTCTTTGAACAGATGTGTTCAGGAGGAGCGGAGACCGCTCAACTGTTCACAAACCCCCAATCCCACCCAAAGCCCACCCTCCATACCCACCCATGCCACAAAGTAAGCAGTCACTGTCTGGGGGACAGAAAGAAGGGACCGCGAGCCGGAACAGAGGGCAACCCCATCCCAAGCCCACGGATGAGGCTGTTCCATGAGACAGTAAGCAATGATTTGTTAAAACTTATCAACACCAAAGCTGTAATTGACTGCCTGCTAACACGGCCTCTGAAGAGAAGCACAAACGCTTCGAAACGCGTAAGGCCAGGGATGAGATACGGGGAAGGGAAGCCGCATGTCTTTCTGAATTAGAGGTTTGCAACCTACCTGTTGTGGAGTGCGGTCCCGACTCTGGGGAAACTATGGGAAACATATTAACGCGGTGCTTCCAGACCGCGGGGACGACGCACCACTTTCAAAAGTATGATGGACCTGCAAAGTGAATACTCACGTTTGAATGGGCGCAGCAGGTGAACAAATCAGGCATGCGGAGTCCTTTCCTGGAGCCCACTGGAGAGCTGAACATTGTTGTCCCAAAGTATGTGTAACAGACAGACCCACCGAAGGGTATGAATTGGGCTGAATTAACTACAATCCCCAGCGTGCAACATCAATGACAATTTTGGCACACCGGAGGCCATTTAACTAAATAAAAGCACGCAGAAGGATGTGGAAAGCTGTAATTGACTGCCTGCTAACACGGCCTCTGAAGAGAAGCACAAACGCTTCGAAACGCGTAAGGCCAGGGATGAGATACGGGGAAGGGAAGCCGCATGTCTTTCTGAATTAGAGGTTTGCAACCTACCTGTTGTGGAGTGCGGTCCCGACTCTGGGGAAACTATGGGAAACATATTAACGCGGTGCTTCCAGACCGCGGGGACGACGCACCACTTTCAAAAGTATGATGGACCTGCAAAGTGAACACTCACGTTTGAATGGGCGCAGCAGTTGAACAAATCAGGCATGCGGAGTCCTTTCCTGGAGCCCACTGGAGAGCTGAACATTGTTGTCCCAAAGTATGTGTAACAGACAGACCCACCGAAGGGTATGAATTGGGCTGAATTAACTACAATCCCCAGCGTGCAACATCTTTGACAATTTTGGCACACCGGAAGCCATTTAACTAAATAAAAGCACGCAGAAGGATGTGGAAAGCTGTAATTGATTGCCTGCTAACACGGCCTCTGAAGAGAAGCACAAACGCTTCGAAACGCGTAAGGCCAGGGATGAGATACGGGGAAGGGAAGCCACATGTCTTTCTGAATTAGAGGTTTGCAACCTACCTGTTGTGGAGTGCGGTCCCGACTCTGGGGAAACTATGGGAAACATATATATATATATATATATATATATATATATATATATATATATATATATATATATATATATATATATATATCCACATCTCAAGGTTTCCCATTTAGGAGAGCCACAAACAGGTAGGTATTCATCCGTTTATTTTAACAAAAGTTGCAGCGCAGTAGATGGGAAAACACCAACAGTTCAAAAGCCTGACGCGTTTCATGCGTTCTCGCATTTCTTCAGAGGCTTGGATTCAGAACAGCGCATGTTTGCAAAAGGCACCACTTGATTTAAAGTCTCACCACCTGCCCCAGTGGGCGTTGGCTCTCCCAGAGCCTGCTGGTCTACGTAGTGCCTAAGTGTTACTTCAGTGAGCTGCTTTACATGCGGTGCACAATGTCGAACATAAAAAACCCCAGTGGGTCTGGAAGGAATTCCTCACATTACCAGGCTGCAAATTCCTCTTTTGTAAAAACGACCTCTCTGCCCTTCGCGCTGCGTGCCGGTTGACACCAGCTGGTCCACTTTTCCGTGGCAGGGCTCCCCCACGACCGGGGTCAGCCGTTTACAAATCCACATCTCAAGGTTTCCCATTTAGGTGAGCCACAAACAGGTAGGTATTCATCCGTTTATTTTAACAAAAGTTGCAGCGCAGTAGATGGGAAAACACCAACAGTTCAAAAGCCTGACGCGTTTCATGCGTTCTCGCATTTCTTCAGAGGCTTGGATTCAGAACAGCGCATGTTTGCAAAAGGCACCACTTGATTTAAAGTCTCTGGGGAAACTATGGGAAACATATATATATATACCAACACAAGCAGGAAAATGTGGTTTCCGAACATTGTACAACGTCCTGCATCCTGTGCAACCACTTTGGCAGAAGTTTTTTCCCCCGTGCATTACCTACCTGGAAGAACTACAATGCATTCTGGGTCGTGCAGTCCACAAGAGATCCGAGGACTGTAAACAGGTGAGCAGTTACACGTGGGGGCGGAGCACACTTCAACAAATCACAGGACAGCATGTTTTGGAAGCCTCCTGAATCCTTGGGCGCTGAAGAAGGCAGACAGATGCCGAAATGCATTCGCCACGAACTTGCAAATAAAGGCTTCTTCGAATTTCCCCTGTGTGGCCTCTGCTCTTTTGTTGTGAAGGAGTTTACTGGATTCAAATTGCACGTCAGCCAGAGACGTGATACAGAGAGTCCCGCTCCACAAGTGGCCCAGACCTCACTGGCTTTGCTTTGGCACCTCTTGGTTTTCCGAGGAATCGGATGGTCTGGAACCCGCCTCGACGCTTGGGAAGAGAAAAAGTGCGGTTGTGAGGTATTCTACCTCATGTTGTGCGGCTTGCATTGCTAGTCAGTCCCCGCTCAATGGACTCCTGAAAATTGAGGCTGTAGCGATTGGGGACTCGAGGAGGCGCTCTATTTGCATACCAACACAAGCAGGAAAATGTGGTTTCCGAACATTGTACAACGTCCTGCATCCTGTGCAACCACTTTGGCAGAAGTTTTTTCCCCCGTGCATTACCTACCTGGAAGAACTACAATGCATTCTGGGTCGTGCAGTCCACAAGAGATCCGAGGACTGTAAACAGGTGAGCAGTTACACGTGGGGGCGGAGCACACTTCAACAAATCACAGGACAGCATGTTTTGGAAGCCTCCTGAATCCTTGGGCGCTGAAGAAGGCAGACAGATGCCGAAATGCATTCGCCACGAACTTGCAAATAAAGGCTTCTTCGAATTTCCCCTGTGTGGCCTCTGCTCTTTTGTTGTGAAGGAGTTTACTGGATTCAAATTGCACGTCAGCCAGAGACGTGATACAGAGAGTCCCGCTCCACAAGTGGCCCAGACCTCACTGGCTTTGCCTTGGCACCTCTTGGTTTTCCGAGGAATCGGATGGTCTGGAACCCGCCTCGACGCTTGGGAAGAGAAAAAGTGCGGTTGTGAGGTATTCTACCTCATGTTGGGCGGCTTGCATTGCTAGTCAGTCCCCGCTCAATGGACTCCTGAAAATTGAGGCTGTAGCGATTGGGGACTCGAGGAGGCGCTCTATTTGCATACCAACACAAGCAGGAAAATGTGGTTTCCGAACATTGTACAACGTCCTGCATCCTGTGCAACCACTTTGGCAGAAGTTTTTTCCCCCGTGCATTACCTACCTGGAAGAACTACAATGCATTCTGGGTCGTGCAGTCCACAAGAGATCCGAGGACTGTAAACAGGTGAGCAGTTACACGTGGGGGCGGAGCACACTTCAACAAATCACAGGACAGCATGTTTTGGAAGCCTCCTGAATCCTTGGGCGCTGAAGAAGGCAGACAGATGCCGAAATGCATTCGCCACGAACTTGCAAATAAAGGCTTCTTCGAATTTCCCCTGTGTGGCCTCTGCTCTTTTGTTGTGAAGGAGTTTACTGGATTCAAATTGCACGTCAGCCAGAGACGTGATACAGAGAGTCCCGCTCCACAAGTGGCCCAGACCTCACTGGCTTTGCTTTGGCACCTCTTGGTTTTCCGAGGAATCGGATGGTCTGGAACCCGCCTCGACGCTTGGGAAGAGAAAAAGTGCGGTTGTGAGGTATTCTACCTCATGTTGGGCGGCTTGCATTGCTAGTCAGTCCCCGCTCAATGGACTCCTGAAAATTGAGGCTGTAGCGATTGGGGACTCGAGGAGGCGCTCTATTTGCATACCAACACAAGCAGGAAAATGTGGTTTCCGAACATTGTACAACGTCCTGCATCCTGTGCAACCACTTTGGCAGAAGTTTTTTCCCCCGTGCATTACCTACCTGGAAGAACTACAATGCATTCTGGGTCGTGCAGTCCACAAGAGATCCGAGGACTGTAAACAGGTGAGCAGTTACACGTGGGGGCGGAGCACACTTCAACAAATCACAGGACAGCATGTTTTGGAAGCCTCCTGAATCCTTGGGCGCTGAAGAAGGCAGACAGATGCCGAAATGCATTCGCCACGAACTTGCAAATAAAGGCTTCTTCGAATTTCCCCTGTGTGGCCTCTGCTCTTTTGTTGTGAAGGAGTTTACTGGAGATATATATATATATATATATATGTAGGCTCACAGGTTACCCTCCAGGTTCAGGGAGCACTCTAGAAGCGACAATGCCATGTAGACTCAGCAGTCCTGAGGTTGCAGCCTTGACGCGTTTCGCTTTCTTGCTTTCTCAAAAGGCCGTTCTCTTCTTAACCCGGCTGAGCGCGTCCCATTCAAGTATGAAGATGCAGCCTGCTGATAGGCTGGAGGTTCCCACAGGATTGTGGTACTTGTAGTGAGTCGCTGTTGTATCCTAGATGGATGCCAGGTACGGAAGATCCCTAATGCCTGCCCATGATGGACCCACAGGGCTGGGGAGTCAATGTTTCGGCGTCGGTTCTCCCAAATGAGTCGGGCGATTTCCCGGCTCGTTGGCCCGCTCAGAATCCGGCGGTGGTGCTTCCCCCGCGGCAGGGCATGCCGCGTCAAAATGTAGGCTCACAGGTTACCCTCCAGGTTCAGGGAGCACTCTAGAAGCGACAATGCCATGTAGACTCAGCAGTCCTGAGGTTGCAGCCTTGACGCGTTTCGCTTTCTTGCTTTCTCAAAAGGCCGTTCTCTTCTTAACCCGGCTGAGCGCGTCCCATTAAAGTATGAAGATGCAGCCTGCTGATAGGCTGGAGGTTCCCACAGAATTGTGGTACTTGTAGTGAGTCGCTGTTGTATCCTAGATGGATGCCAGGTACGGAAGATCCCTAATGCCTGCCCATGATGGACCCACAGGGCTGGGGAGTCAATGTTTCGGCGTCGGTTCTCCCAAATAAGTCGGGCGATTTCCCGGCTCGTTGGCCCGCTCAGAATCCGGCGGTGGTGCTTCCCCCGCGGCAGGGCATGCCGCGTCAAAATGTAGGCTCACAGGTTACCCTCCAGGTTCAGGGAGCACTCTAGAAGCGACAATGCCATGTAGACTCAGCAGTCCTGAGGTTGCAGCCTTGACGCGTTTCGCTTTCTTGCTTTCTCAAAAGGCCGTTCTCTTCTTAACCCGGCTGAGCGCGTCCCATTCAAGTATGAAGATGCAGCCTGCTGATAGGCTGGAGGTTCCCACAGAATTGTGGTACTTGTAGTGAGTCGCTGTTGTATCCTAGATGGATGCCAGGTACGGAAGATCCCTAATGCCTGCCCATGATGGACCCACAGGGCTGGGGAGTCAATGTTTCGGCGTCGGTTCTCCCAAATGAGTCGGGCGATTTCCCGGCTCGTTGGCCCGCTCAGAATCCGGCGGTGGTGCTTCCCCCGCGGCAGGGCATGCCGCGTCAAAATGTAGGCTCACAGGTTACCCTCCAGGTTCAGGGAGCACTCTAGAAGCGACAATGCCATGTAGACTCAGCAGTCCTGAGGTTGCAGCCTTGACGCGTTTCGCTTTCTTGCTTTCTCAAAAGGCCGTTCTCTTCTTAACCCGGCTGAGCGCGTCCCATTCAAGTATGAAGATGCAGCCTGCTGATAGGCTGGAGGTTCCCACAGAATTGTGGTACTTGTAGTGAGTCGCTGTTGTATCCTAGATGGATGCCAGGTACGGAAGATCCCTAATGCCTGCCCATGATGGACCCACAGGGCTGGGGAGTCAATGTTTCGGCGTCGGTTCTCCCAAATGAGTCGGGCGATTTCCCGGCTCGTTGGCCCGCTCAGAATCCGGCGGTGGTGCTTCCCCCGCGGCAGGGCATGCCGCGTCAAAATGTAGGCTCACAGGTTACCCTCCAGGTTCAGGGAGCACTCTAGAAGCGACAATGCCATGTAGACTCAGCAGTCCTGAGGTTGCAGCCTTGACGCGTTTCGCTTTCTTGCTTTCTCAAAAGGCCGTTCTCTTCTTAACCCGGCTGAGCGCGTCCCATTCAAGTATGAAGATGCAGCCTGCTGATAGGCTGGAGGTTCCCACAGAATTGTGGTACTTGTAGTGAGTCGCTGTTGTATCCTAGATGGATGCCAGGTACGGAAGATCCCTAATGCCTGCCCATGATGGACCCACAGGGCTGGGGAGTCAATGTTTCGGCGTCGGTATATATATATATACAAATTCACTGAAAAAACCATAGGTTTCACACACGTTATAGTTAGGAATTAGCATTTAAAAAACCTTGCAAATTCACTGAAAAAACCATAGGTTTCACACATGTTATAGTTAGCTGGACATTTTACTGATAAAAAACCAATGAAATTCCCCCGTTATAGTTACTGTAGGCAACTATAACTCACGCGACCGTAATCCTCTGCTGATGCTAATACTGTATTTAGACACTTATTTGCCCATGTCTTCTTCCATTAAATTTTAGCTATACATATATTACAAATATTTTTTTTTCATAAAGACACATATGTCATCAGCACTGTGCGCACATGGAGGACATATGATGAGCATCGTTGTGACAGGTAAAATATATGTTTTGTTTAGCTCTAATAAGCCATGCACAAAGGGTGCCCTTCGGGCACCTTTTGCACACGGGGTGGGGAGAAAGTGGATATTTTTTTTTTTTAATTATTATTTCTTACCGTACGCGTACGGTAAGAGTAATCGGCGAAATTTTCGAAAAAATTAAAATTGCCTTTTTTCACTTGGGGGATCGTTGGGGACTCCCTCGACATGGCTAGGTGCTTGGGAGCTGTGTAAACAGCCCCTTTACATGTTTTTGCACTTGGTTTTTCAACCCCCTGTCAGAGTGCGAGAGAGAAAATGGCGGCTGCCGCTTCCTGGTTTCGACCGATTCGAATGTTTACTAAGATCTAAGGGCCAATCAGAATCGCGCTCGCGCACGCCACCGTACGCGTACGGTAAGCGCACCGTAAGCGCACCGTACGCTGGCTCAGATATATATATTGATTTAAAGGCTATTTTCTCAGAATCTACTGAACAGATTTACACCAAACCTACAAAAGGCACTTCCTTGACCTGAGGACTACCTCTCTGCCAAATTTCAAGTAATTCTGTTCAGCCGTTCGGGCTGTAGCTGTGTCTAAAGGTCCTATGGAAAAATGCATGGGAAACACGCGTTTTGGGACCCCCCTTTTATCTCAGCCCCCGCTTGACGAATCCCCCCGAGACTTTCAGGGTAGGAGCGGAGCGTAGCGCCCCACCTATTTTGAAAAATTCGCGAGGATTCGTCAACCGGCGCCAAAGTTATTCAAAATAGAATGTTGCGGATTTCCTATGGAAACGTGGTCCTAACTATAACTACCTACTGGCGACCGCCAGTAGGTAATATACATATATATATATATTCAAACCACCTCCAATTTCACTACAGAAATCAGACTCCGACACTTGGGTGAGCTTCACCATCCAGCTTTAGTTTATTTTCTTAGCTTGACGCGTTTCGGCACACTTGCCTTTTTCACACTGGGAAGTCGATAAAAAAACACCACTTTTAAACACACAATGAAGGTCACATGATTATTTGTCAAATAGATATAGTGAACAGACTACGTAAATGAAACATCATCATTACCATTGGTCAGACCGACTCGTTAGTCCATTAGTTAAAATCACTAATAGGTTCACATATATAATATTTCAAAATTCCATATTGCATATGTTAAAACTCTATACATGATGTAAGACATGATTCATTGGGAACAATTATTCTTGATTTGACATGGCTAAATTAACACTATGTCACCTGAAATATAATTCCCACAAATAATTGCTGTTTCCTGATAGACTCTCGGGATAACAAACACTTTAAAATATCAATCGCGATATACTATGAATCATCTTATCAATTAATCATGGTGTCGGTCACACTGTCCATTTGCAAAGAAATATCGGGCAAGTGCCCAAATATTAAGTCAAATCCAGTCCGTGATTCTGTTAATAAATAAAAACAGATTTCAATTCAGTGCGAGTCATTATTATATATATATAATATATATATAATAAACAAAGTTGCCTAGGTGAGGAGCCACACACAGGAAGCGCTGTTGGTTCCCAGCACTCAGGATCCGCCATCCGGCGTCAGGGCTCCTCGCGGCCGAGCCAGCCGCTGTATACAAAAAAACAAAGTTGCCCAGGTGAGGAGCCACACACGTCAGGAATCACACTTCTTCGTAGGCAGCAGTGTCAGCAGCATGCAACACGCATTCCTAAAGCCATACGAGTTTTGGGCTGTAAGGCGCTCTTGTTCACTGGCATGAAGAGGCAGGAAACAGGTAAAGAAGAACACAGATTTATTTAAATAGACGGAGTCTAAAGGCATGCTGGTCATGGTAGTCCAATAATCTGCCTGTGACTCACCAAGTTCTCTTGCCAAGTGGCCCCTGTCCTGCCACTCAATATGATAAAAATCCCTGTAGGGGAAATAGCTATGTGCGCACGGCTGCTGTACTCTGCCAAATGCCTCTACGAGCAAGGCTCCATCAGACCAGGAAGCGCTGGTTGTTCCCAGCACTCAGGTGTTAACCACCTTAAACAATTCTTTGGGGGAGTTATCTGCCCATTGTTGAGTACCCTGAAAAGTAGAGCGTAAGTCTCCCACGGTCACAGCACCGATATCTAGCAGTGACCGGGGAGACTTACGCTCTAATTATCATGGTACTCAACAATGGGCATGATGATGCCCTGACGAAAAACGATTACAATTTTTGCTTTTGAAGACTGCAATTGTCTATACTACTTTTCAAGCCCTGACGAAGTTTCCATGGTTGGGAACGAAACGCGTTGGCTGAGCTGTTTTGTTGTAACAAGGAATTGTTTTTGAAGAAAGAATATGAATGAAGGTCTTTGAAAAAAATTAAGATTGCCTTGACTTCATCACCTGACGCAACTCCTATTGCTTTATGTCATTGACTTTATGCCATGGTCTGGACATTTTCCTGATGCAGGGTGAAACACACAGGGTGGGACTTAAAATCTCAAAACGAAGTAAGACATGATGATACCATGTAAGATCAACAGCTGGAAGTACTTTTGTCAATAAGGGGTTTGCTAAATAAGATCCAGGGTGTGGCCAGCTAAATGAGTAGGTCCTTTAACGAGTTTTACCATATTAAAACCTTCCCGATTGTGTCAATCTGTTGTTCATGTCATTTAGAAGGAGATTAAAATCACCCAGTACCATAACATTAGCATGTAGTGGATACAATTTGCCTAGTGTTTCAGAAAGAGTTTGTAAAGAAGGAGCTGATCCAGCAGCGGGAGAGTAAATAAGTGCACCAGAGACAGAAAAGGTGGCGGATAGGGTAATTATAAACAACATGCCCTCCATTATATCTTTGTTGTTCAGCTTAGAGATAGAGTATGGGGTTGATGCACAATGTATCATTGCAATCCGAACACCAATTTTATTCTTACAATCAAGATGTTTGATGGAGAAATCTTGAGGGATGGCTAGGGCTATATCAGGAGCTGAACTGTCCTTAAACCACACACTTATTAATGTATATGTGTATTTACCCACAGGTTGACGGACGGAGACTGTGAGGGGCTTATTTATGAGGCCCTTGCGCCAGTTTTGCGCCGCTGTTGCGTCACTTTTAGTGACTTAGCGGTGGCGCAAATAATGCGCCATATTGCGCCATATTTATGAAGTGACGCATCTAGGCAGATGCGTCACTTCGTAAGCCCCTGCGCTACATTATACCTGCGTCAGGTATAATGTATGCAGGGTGGGCGTTCCTCCTCAAGAAAGGGCCGTGGGAGTGGCGCAGCGAAATCTATGAGATTTCACTGCGCCACTTCTAGGACGCCAATGCATCACAACCTTACGCCTGCCTCATGGCAGGCGTAAGGGTAACTCAGGCCCTTTCACATGGGGCTTGACCCATGTGAAAGGAACATTGCTGGAGTTGCGCCGGGCTTCCGACACAACTCCAGCAATGCGCCACTTTTTGTGCTGACAGATACGTCAGTTATACTGACGTATCTGTCCTTCCTTGCCACATGATGCCTCATATTGTAAATATGACGCATCATTGGTGTCGCAAAGGAGGACGCACTGAGAAGTGGCGCATCGCTGCTTTCACGCAGCGATGCGCCACTTCTCGTAAATGAGACCCTGACTGTCTACAGGGGATACATGGCTAAAAAGTGTGAACACTTCCCAGGAGCTGTGTTGCCGGTATGAATTCTGATAGCAACCACCTGGTAAATATATTACCACTACTGAACTGCGTGTGTTAACGTCTAGGCAATGTTGCGGTTAACGTTTTAGGATGTTTTCATTGGTTGGCACCATCTTTCTTTCTTTTATCGTTTGTCAATCACCCTAGGCTAAGCTTGAAGTACCAGTGAGGTGAAGACTGGTCCCCGAGCCCTGATGAAAATGTTGCAAGGTGTTGACAATGAAACATGTTGGCCTTTCCTAATTGAAATGGTCTAAAACATACAGTTCTTTTTAACCTGAGTGTGCTCATGGCATCCAATAAAGTATGTACAATTGCAAGTGAGTCACAACTCATTTTAGCTTGGAGAAGCAAGTTTCGCTCTTTTTTCACTACGGGGTCCAGTGGGCATAGAATGACACAAGCATTCTATGTGCATTCTTTCACATATCATTTCGGTCTTTTTATTTTTCTTCACCTCTCGAGCATTTTTTTTACACTAATTTCCTTTCTTCACGGTCATGAAAGTCACCAATGATGAAAACATGAGCAAACTGGTGAGTATCAACCAACAGCTCCCTCGGTGATGCTTACGTGAGGTACTTTCTGACCTTAAACACATATTTTCTTCTTGATTACTTTAACAAGAGGATTTGCATTGTGGTAGATTGACAAACAGTGATATTTGCACACCCGGATCCGGATGTGATTGGCATTCTTTAGAAGCCAGCATCTGAGCAGAGATATTATTTCACTGCCCTGGGATCCTTGAATATGGTTGGTGTTCAAGTACAATCAGGTCTTCTATACATTGTAACTTATTTACCAACCCCTTGCACCACAGGTACATCACTTTTAATATGGAAAAATGTGACGTACAGGTGGCGCAAGGGGCTTGTAAATAAGCCCCCATATCTCTTGGTGAAAATTTCCCTGGACTATAGATTAGCATAGTTTGGCAGCAGAATACTGGAGTCCCTGAACTCTGAGGAAACATTACCAAACCGTACATTTATATATTTTGCAAACTGTGAATAATTGATTGAAAATCAATAGACGTCTTCAGCCGTGATTTGTCTTGAAGACTGTTCAGGAATAGTAATTTTAGGAACGGTTAAAAAGGTGACTCTACCCTTTAGCACCCCTAACGCTAGAGCATATATGTGGTAAAGGTCAAACTATATATGTATGTGTTCCCCTGTATCTCCTTCCTGTTAATACGTAGCATGAATAGGTTTTCACTGGGAACAGTGGTTGCCTATATGTGCTGAATGCAGGCCTGGTGGCAATTTTTAAATAAATCAAGCAAAATTAGTGGGTTGTGACTCTTGTCTTTTAGTGTAGAAGCACTGCCCCCTGAGGGATAGTTCTGGTGTCTAGAGTCTGACCTCTGGGTAGACTGAGAGATAGCTTGACTATGTGAATGCTGTACATATAGTTTATGTGTAACCTGAAGCACACCCCTGCTGCCTAAAGCAAGGACCTTTACAATGGGGTTCTCACAGTTCAAACAGATGTAGAATTTGCTGGAAAACCTATTTATGGAGAGGCAGTACAGAGGAAGAACATCCCTTTCCTTGTATAAGTATTACATCATTGTGCTGTGTATTTTCAAACTAGTGTAGTTTAGTAAGAAGATACTTGTGAATACAAACTCTGCTGTTAAACTAAACCATGGCTTGTCAAATGCAACATACCTCTGAGCATAATAGGTTTCCAATACAAACATATACAGCACAAGGAAAATACACTTCTTTGGGCATATGGGTGGCAATTACGATCCGTTAAAAAAATGGCCCGTCCGACTCGTATCCGGTCTTTTTACCGTACGAATCGTACAAGTGCCGTACAAACTGCCAATTACGATTCGCATGGGAAAAAGACCATACGAATCGCATTGGGAATAACTCCCCAGACGTCCTCGGGTCGGAAAACGTGTCCGACACGTCCCCGGACGATTTACCGTACAAATGTGAAAAGTGAAGTCCGACCGCGGAATCACGATCCATCCCGTGCGTTTCGTATGGAAAAAACACCGTCCGCACCGAACTCCCATAGCAACCATGCCGACATGTGCCCGCATACGCGCCCAACACCCCCCCAGCCCCCGTACGTTCGAGTCGTACCCCCACCCGTGTATGTACACCCGTGTACGTGTCGAACCCCCGTGTATGTACACCCGTGTACGTTCGAGTCGTACCCCCACCCTTGTATGTACACCCGTGTACGTGTCGAACCCCCTGTGTATGTACACCCGTGTACGTTCGAGTCGTACCCCCACCCGTGTATGTACACCCGTGTACGTGTCAAACCCCCCGTGTATGTACACCCGTGTATGTGTTGAAACCCCCGTGTATGTACACCCGTGTACATTCGAGTCGTACCACACCCGTGTACGTTCGAGTCATACCCCCACCCGTGTATGTACACCCGTGTACGTGTGGTACCCCCACCCGTGTATGTACACCCGTGTACGTGTCATACCCCCACCCGTGTATGTACACCCGTGTACGTGTCATACCCCCACCCGTGTATGTACATCCGTGTACGTGTCGAACCCCCCCGTGTATGTACACCCGTGTACGTTCGAGTCGTACCACATCCGTGTACGTTCGAGTCGTACCCCCACCCGTGTATGTACACCCGTGTTCGTGTCGTACCCCCACCCGTGTATGTACACCCGTGTACGTGTCGTACCCCCACCCGTGTATGTACATCCGTGTACGTGTCGAACCCCCCCGTGTATGTACACCTGTGTACGTTCGAGTCGTACCCCCTGTACACCTGTGTACGTGTCGTACCCCCACCCGTGTATGGACACTCGTGTACGTGTCGAACCCCCCCGTGTATGTACACCCGTGTACGTTCGAGTCGTACCCCCACCCGTGTATGTACACCCGTGTACGTGTCGTACCCCCGTGTATGTACACCCGTGTACGTTCGAGTCGTACCCCCACCCGTGTATGTACACCCATGTACGTGTCGTACCCCCGTGTATGTACACCCGTGTACGTTCGAGTCGTACCACACCCGTGTACGTTCGAGTCGTACCCCCACCCGTGTATGTACACCCGTGTACGTTCGAGTCGTACCACACCCGTGTACGTTCGAGTCGTACCCCCACCCGTGTATGTACACCCGTGTACGTTCGAGTCGTACCCCCACCCGTGTATGTACACCCGTGTACGTTCGAGTCGTACCCCCACCCGTGTACGTGTCGTACCCCCCGTGTATGTACAAACCGTACCCTCACCCACGGACGTATGGAGCGTACCCCAGGCCCCAACACCAGCACCTTCACACAACATCGCGCATGTATGAGTCGTACCAAGCCAGACACAAGGACAGCACTGTACAACAAAATGCCCGAAGTACACACCGTACACACATTAAAAACGCACGTACACAACCAGGACAAAGCAAAACAACACAAGAATACACCATTCGAATGGCACAAAGCCACTAAACATGTCCAACAAGCTCAAAAACAACACAATCACTGACCTGCAACTGCCAAATTCCAAAACAGAGGCCCAAAACACAACCACTCCTTATAACACACCCACCCAAAGTTCAAACACAGCCACACCCACCAATGGACCAATAAAAAGGGACCACACACACAAACCATGAGCCTTTGCAACAGACTCACTGCTGCCAGACCCCACAGACAACCTACAGCACCATACTAGAAGCTTTACCACACCTTACACTTGCACACCTTCACACACACACCTTCACAAACCCCCCCACACCACATTCACACACACACCTGCACAACCACACCCACACACCCACAACCATCCACACCCCCCCCATCCACACCCACACCCCTCACCATGCCCACTAACAAGAATCCAAAGTTCACTAGCTGAGAGTTGGAGGTCCTTGTCGATGAAATCCTCAGAGTTGAGCCACACCTCTTTGGAACATTGGTCAGACAGACCAGCATTTCAGAAAAAACATCCATGTGGCAGACCATCGTCGATGCTGTGAATGCTGTTGCGGACACCAGAAGGACCAGGCATGAATGCCAAGCCAGGTGGTATGATCTGCGGAGGAGGGTCCGAGCCAAAATGACGGACGAACACAACCAGGCCAACGTCACTGGAGGAGGGCCGCCCCGCAGACGCGTAGAATACCATCCCTGGGAGGAGAGGGTGATGGCCATACTGCCGGTGGTGGCAGTCGACGGATTAGAAGGACTCCGAGACCCGGGTGAGTACACAAACAACTCACCTAACATGGGGGGAACGTCATCCACAACCAAACTCACAAACAGGCACGCAACCACCCCAAGCTATCGCATGACTCAACCACACTCCATGAACACGCACATGCCACTGGCGCCACCATGCCCCATGCACCCAGCTGGACAATGTCAAGTCACAGGCCACTGAAAACACCAACACATGACACGGTAAGCCAGATGGCGGGAGTGTGGGCCCAAAAAATCACATAGTGCAAATCAGAAGCAGACAACAATGCCCTCTGCCCATATGTCCTAGGTCACAGCCAGACAAACTGTGTGTCCCCACACAGGAAAGACTCGCCAGCAAATGGCGGACGCCTTGCATCAACACATGGGGGTGACGGCACGTTCTTGCACATGACAGCAGCTAATGAACAGCCAACACTGTGAAAGAGTGGCAGCACACACCACCACAGCAGCAGTGCAGACACACACACTACACCCAATGGGTGCCTGGAGATCAGAAACAAACTCACATCAACAATCCAAGGGCCATTCAAAGATCTGCTAACAGTCTGTGGCCAGGAAGCTGGGCTGAGGTGACAGAGGGTGACACACAGAGGGAGGGAGAGGGGGACAGAGAGGGAGGGAGACAGAGGTGGACAAGGGAGACAGACAGAGGGAGGGAGGAGGGTGACAGAGGGAGGGAGAAAGGGAGACAGAGGGAGACGGACAGAGGGAGGAGGCTGACAGAGGGAGGGAGAAAGGGAGACAGAGGGAGACGGACAGAGGGAGGAGGTTGACAGAGGGAGGGAGAAAGGGAGACAGAGGGAGACGGACAGAGGGAGGAGGTTGACAGAGGGAGGGAGAAAGGGAGACAGAGGGAGACGGACAGAGAGAGGAGGCTGACACACGGAGGGAGGGAGAGGGGTACATAGAGGGAGGGAGACAGAGGGAGACGGACAGAGGGAGGAGGCTGACACACAGAGGGAGGGAGAGGGGGACAGAGAGGGAGGGAGACACAGGGAGACGGACAGAGGGAGGAGGCCGACACACAGAGGGAGGGAGAGGGGGACAGAGAGGGAGCGAGAAAGGGACACACAGGGAGAGCAAATCAGCCTTGTGGGGTGTGGGAATGTCTGCTAATCAGCAGGTAGACTGCGTGCATGTAGACAAGGGTGGCCAGTGCCAGAACCCCCCCTCTTCTCCATGGCAAAACACAGGGCCATGTCACAACCTGTGCACGAGCACAATGACAGCTACCTGCATTATCCAAGTGTGTGGAACCACTCCATGTGCCCACGTACAGTGCAACAAGGAAGGCGCCAATGCATGGCTCGCCACACCTGCCCACTCCACTGCTGACTGCAGTCACAATTGACGCAGCAAGTAACACTGTGCCACACATAGGTAAAGTCGCAAAAGCTGTGGCCAAGGGACCTACCCATGTACAAGTGCACTGTGAGTGGAATGCAAGACATATCCAAATTCCCAGAGGAAATGTGCCAACTTAGAAACCAATGACACATGGATGTTGCATGGAACAAAATTAACATTGTCTCTCTCACACACAGGTCAACGTCATGGATCACCCCCCAACACTGGGGGGGAAGACTCACAGGACCCGGCTCGGCGGGATGAGGGAGCCACCGCCAGCGACGACTCTCACCACTCTGTGGACGAACCCGACCCCGACCAACCTGGCCCCTCTGGTGTCCAACGACCTGCAGCACCTGCGTCAGGTACAACTGGGCCAACCACCACCCCCACTCCTGCCACATCCCAGGAGACACCCAGGATCCCTGCCCCAACACCACAATGCAGCCAGGCTGGCCAGGAGGGACACGGTGTCCCGGGCACCCAGGAGGAGGCAGGCGGCAACGCAAATGCCACCCCTCAGGGGTCCCGGAGACCCGATGTGCCCACAACGGCAGGCCAGGTGCAAGTGGGCAGGGGTGGTGGGAGTGGAGGACGGCGGAGGCGCGAGCCTGACCAGTTGGCTGGGGAACCGGTATATTCCCATGTCCGAAACATCCTGGACACATACCGGCAGGACACCACGGGCATGGCCCAGGTTGTGTCCATCCTCGAGGGGATCAAGACCCAGCAGGCCCAGCAACATGCGGAGCAACATGCCTGTCTACTGCAACACCAACGGAGGATGGAGGACAGACAGGCTGAGCTTGTGACGGTGTTCACGGGAATTCACAGTACACTCCGTCGGATGGCCGACAACATGGGCAACCCTCCCTGTGCCAGCAGGCGTAGAACATCACCACCCACAGGGAGGGATGAGGAGGAGGAGGAGACATCCGACGGAGCATCCCAAACATCGTCACGGCCTGCTTCTGAGGGTCCCCGCAGGAGGGCGGTTCGTCCACGGAAAAGACCGTGAGGGTCGGCGCAACAGCACCATCTCCCAGGACACCTGGCCTGGCACCTGGCCCACTGGAGCAACAGCAGCACAGCAGCAAAAGACATTCTCTGCCATATGGACTTGCTGGTCACTGTCTGACCAATGTTGACAAAGACTGTGGCATGGACTCTGAGGATTCACAATGGCAAGGACACCAACTCCCCAAGTGAACTTTGGATTCCACACACCCGGAAAGCCCCTCATGTCAAACCCCCCCCCCCTACCCCAACCAAAATAAAAAGTCACGCCATAAAGAGAAGATGCCTACTGAGTGCATTATTACCTTACATGTGTCTTGTAAAGTCTAACCATGCCTGAGTTCTCATTTGACTTCAACCATCCACACCCTGGGGCCTGAGTCTGGCACAGGACACACATGGGTCACATAGTATTAGGCAAGACAGACAAGGAGCACCATACACATCCGTGATGGGCCCAACCAGCTGAGGGGGTGGCCGCACAACCGTGCCGACAGACATATTGAGTACAGCGACAGCCATGCGCAGAGGTCAGGGATCATGTGGAGTGTCCTGGGGGGCACCCAGGTATGTGTGGACAGGTGGCAGAACCATGTCCTGCAAGCTTGAGTCAGGTGGATGCAGAGAATGGTGGCCTGGCCAACGTTGGATGCATGGGGATGGCACATGTCACAATACCCACACAGTCATTGACTACATGCACAATACACAGTCTAATCCCACACAAACAGCTTGCATCTTGCTACTCGACACATAGACACATAGTCACTATCACGGAAAACCATGCCAGACATGCCGGATGCACCGTGCCAACACACCAGCACACATGAAGGGGTCATGTGGAGTAACATGTGGGTCCAACACTGGAACCCCCCTTCTGCAGCACAAATGCGTGATAGCCATGGAACTGGCACACAAGTGTCGGCTAACAGCTAAACACCCCCTGCTGCTCACGGAGAGACTGCCATACACCATTGATCCGCTGATGTGGAAGTCCCACAGCATGTCAAGCTAAGGCAAACCGTATGTGTCCGAGGGCAGTGTAACACACATTGATGCCATCATCACATTCCACAATCCCATCACTGATGACTGTTAACAAGTCTGAATCAACAAAGGAAGGGGGGGCCAAAAGGGCTTTTGGGGAGGTCCAGCTAAGTGTGCCCAAAGATACGAAATGAAAATGACAAAGCTGTTCCTAGGTGTGGCGCACCATGTGAAAGGAGACTGTTCTGGATATTTTGGAGCCCTCACACAGCCATCAGGATATTGTGAAACACATACCCTTTAGGATGTAATGTAACATCATCGGGCTGCTCCTACGTCGAGTCGGCTGGTGCAATACCCGACGGGCTCTTGTTTGGAGAGCTCTTTTGTGGAGATCTTTTATATCCAAAGTAGCCGATAGTTCAAATGGAATAGTGGGGCTCTGTGAGAATGTAGATGAATGTTAAAAATAGGAGAGGAAGTACTATCTCAAAAAGTTTATTATGATGTCTCCTCGCCTAATTAAAAATATGAGGTAAAAGTGTTGGTGACTCAGACCTATGTTCTGGATTGTCTACACTGCCTCGTCATGGTCAACATGTTTCTCACTATAGCTGAGATGTGCTCAAGTGATTCGTCAGGACCTAAAAATTCTATCTACAAATATATATCAAATGAATTGTTTGATAAATAATAAGCATTCATATGTACAGCTGGTATTGTTACCTGCGGCTCGGTCTACCCTATATACTCCATAGGATAAACCACTGCAGTCCCTGGTAGGCTGCGCAAGGAGTTCCTTGCGTTTGACACGCCGAGTCCGTGTCGCCCGTCGACCTACCCCGCAAGGGGTGCGGGGTAGGTCAACGGGCGACAAGGAGACTTCCAAACTTGTCCGTGCGTGTACGGCCCGTCTCACTATGGGTGTTCTCGCGTATGCGTACTCATGGTGGTACGGGCCGCACACACGCCTGTACGCTCATTATCACTATGAGTACGCATACGCGAGAACACCCATAGTGAGACGGGCCGTACACGCGTGTGTACGCTCCGTACCACCATGAGTACGCATACGCGAGAACACCCATAGTGAGACGGAGCGTACACACGCCTGTACGGGCCGTTGCTATGCATTTGGGGTGCCCTAGGGCCCCGGAACGCACCGTACCTGTGTGTGAAGCTCAAAATTACATAGGGGACACATGAGGGACAAGTATAAAGGCCTACATGCATGCTGGTTGTCATGGAGACCAAGTTTGAATTTTGAATTTTTTCAGGAAGGTGCACAGCAGCAGTCAGTTGGAATGAATCTACTTTGTTGCAATGTGGTTCTGGAGTTGACATCATGAAAAAAACACATTAAGAACCCACTGACTGCTAGGTTTGAAGGGATTGGAGGAAACATAGGATGCAAATGTGAGTGCCCAATCGCTCTGTACTCCTGTGCATGAAATAGGCCAGCAAGGCAGATATAAGGCAGCCAGGTCCCATGAGGCAGCACTTGCCTGCACATCTCTGTATTCCACGACCCAGCTGCTGCTACTGATTCCCTGGAACCATGTCAAGGGCTGTGGAGAGGTCACAGCCATTCACCCTGGAGGAGAACCTGGCTTTGCTGGATGTGATCCTCCCACAGTACCCCCTGCTGTATGGCCGACCAGGGTATCAGGTGAGTGCAGAGTCTACTAGCACAGACTGTGTCCCTTTTTTTTGACTGTGACTTCTGCCATTGTGTCCAGGTGTAACACACATGCTATGTACTGTAGGGGGGGTCCCAGGGGGGGGAATGCCTGATGTCTCCCAGCAGTGCCCAGAGACAGGAGGGGTGTGTGCAGAGTCCTCCCAGCAGTGCCCAGAGACAGGAGGGGTGGGTGCAGAGTCCTCCCAGCAGTGCCCAGAGACAGGAGGGGTGGGTGCCTAACACTCCCAGCAGTGCCCAGAGACAGGAGGGGTGGGTGCAGAGTCCTCCCAGCAGTGCCCAGACATGAGAGGGGTGTGTGCAGTGTCCTCCCAGCAGTGCTCAGAGACAGGAGGGGTGGGTGACTAACACTCCCAGCAGTGCCCAGAGACAGGAGGGGTGTGTGCAGAGTCCTCCCAGCAGTGCCCAGAGACAGGAGGGGTGTGTGCAGAGTCCTCCCAGCAGTGCCCGGACATGAGAGGGGTGGGTGCAGAGTCCTCCCAGCAGTGCCCAGACATGAGAGGGGTGTGTGCAGAGTCCTCCCAGCAGTGCCCAGAGACAGGAGGGGTGTGTGCAGAGTCCTCCCAGCAGTGCCCGGACACGAGAGGGGTGGGTGCAGAGTCCTCCCAGCAGTGCCCAGACATGAGAGGGGTGTGTGCAGAGTCCTCCCAGCAGTGCCCAGAGACAGGAGGTGTGGGTGACTAACACTCCCAGCAGTGCCCAGAGACAGGAGGGGTGTGTGCAGAGTCCTCCCAGCAGTGCCCAGAGACAGGAGGGGTGTGTGCAGAGTCCTCCCAGCAGTGCCCGGACATGAGAGGGGTGGGTGCAGAGTCCTCCCAGCAGTGCCCAGACATGAGAGGGGTGTGTGCAGAGTCCTCCCAGCAGTGCCCAGAGACAGGAGGGGTGGGTGCAGAGTCCTCCCAGCAGTGCCCAGAGACCGGAGGGGTGGGTGCCTAACACTCACAGCTGTGCCCAGAGACAGGAGGGGTGGGTGCAGAGTCCTCCCAGCAGTGCCCAGAGACAGGAGGGGTGGGTGCAGAGTCCTCCCAGCAGTGTCCAGAGACAGGAGGGGTGTGTGCAGAGTCCTTCCAGCAGTGTCCAGAGACAGGAGGGGTGGGTGCAGAGTCCTCCCAGCAGTGCCCAGACGCAGGAGGGGTGGGTGTGATGCACAGTGTGAGCCTTGATCATTGATTGTGTCTTTGCCCTCATTCCACCTGTGTACTTTCACTGGCACGTACTGCTTTTGCCCTTCCCCAGAGGAGAATGTCCCTATGGCAAAGGTGCAATGCGTTGGCTGCATGACATGCCTTGTTGTAACCAGCTAATTTCTTCTCATATCTGTCTCTGTGACATGTTGCAGGTGTATTGATGTAGTGTCACTTGTTCATCCTCACAGGTAGGCGCCTCTGCCAAGGAGCAGATATGGCTGACCGCCGTCAGCGCCGTGAGGAGTGCGGATTGTCGGAAGCGGCGCCTGTCCCAGGTGAGGAAACGCTGGCAGGATATCCGGTGCTGGACGCGGAGGATCGCACGGGTCCTGCTGGGGGACTCACCTGAGAGCCATAAGAACCGCGGGCACCGCCGTCTCTCCCACATCCACAAGCGTGTGCTGGCGGTGGTATTTCCAGACTTGGACAGGCGCTTACAGGAGATGCAGCAGCAGGAAGGGGGTAGGTACATGTGTGTTTGTTGTGTTTCACCAGCATTTGTAAGTGCACCGTTCCATGGATACACAGCCAGGGTTTAATGGTGCTGTGCAGATCCTGTTACCCACAGTATTGCAGTGCTCTCCTGCCTCCCTTCCCCTCCTTGCAATGTGTTCCCTGGTCTGTGTGTAGTCACTCCGTCACAAGGTTATGTAGCCTGGCACCTTCTCCACGTGTACAATGCCTGCAGCATCATGTGTGGGGGTGGTGTGTAACAGGTTTTGGGACCTTGCCTGTGCCCTGTCCAGTTCTGAACTTGTGGGTTCCATGTCAGTTGGCACTAATGCTGAGTCCAGACATGGGAGTTAGTCTCTCAAGTGTGAGGCCTTACAGCACGCATGTCCTATGTGGTGGTCTGTGACATGATGTGCATGAGTGTGCGGCACGCATAGTGCAGGGATGGTAGCGTGTGTTGCAGTCATTCCCATTCAGGAGCATGGAGTTGTGTGGCCACTACTGTCCCCAGGGGCATATTTTCCTAGGTATCATGTGTGTAATCCGAAAATGTGGACACTCTCAGTGTCTACAGCATAGGTTGTGCTCTGTGCCATTGTCCCCTGGCCCAATGGATATTGACGTGAAATGTAGTACAAGTGTCCACTGTACAGCCTGACCTGATTTTCCTTGTTCAAACTCACGGTGGCCATTGCCTGTGTGTCTTGTTACAATCATCTGATGATGCCCATTTGTACATGATTATTTGGACAGGCGCACCTTGGGTATTTTGTGTGCATTATTGAATTTTTGCATCCCATGTGTATTTCACCCAGACTAAGAGATATAAGTGCTTCCTGTGTCTCCAAAGAATTGTCTCATGTAGGGAGTGGTTGGTGCGGGCATGGCCTACATGTCAAAACCTGAAATCTCCTTGCTAGGACTGGCCTGTGTGTGATGTTTATCTGGACATACACTCAAGGTGCAGTGAGCCAGTCAGGGTGGGCATGTTTTCAGTATTACCTATGCTGCATGTGCCTCTAGTTCCTGGCTATGGTCCCTGCTCATCCCTATTTCCTGCCACGCTGTGTGGTGCAGATGCAGTGCTGGATTGTCCCCAGGGCCTTGCTCCTCAGTCAAAATTCCATTTCATCTCATTTGCTATTGTGTCATGCTCTCCATAGTTTTTCAGTGGCATGGTGGGTCACACAACTGTGTCTTGCATGCCCTACATATGTACCTTGTGTTGTAGATGTAACTCTTCATTTGTTTCAGGCTATGCACTGTAACCTATGTAGAATGGACTCATGTGACATATGTATAGAGGTGTATGATTAATTGCTGTCTCTTCACCCTGCCCACAGCATCGTCGGGGGACACGGAGGGAGACATGGGCACAGACGGAGCAGAGGGACCGAGCACCAGTGCCAGCGGTGACTTTGTGGCTGGCACATCGAGTGGGACTGAGGCGGAGGAGAGTGAAGCCGGGGACCTGTCGACTGGCACAACAGAGTATGAAGCTGACGGGTCCGAGGATGATCTCTCCGAGTGGGCGGAGGCTGCACCACCATCTGACAGTGGCACAACATCTCGCCCCGCCCCCTCCATTGCCATCAGCCACCTCCCACTTGCTCGTGTCCCTTCCCAGCGTGCCCAGTCACCGCATGTCTCCTTCCTGCCAGGCACCGCACCCCCTGCCCCTGTCTCCACTGCTGCCGCCAATGCCGAGTCTGTGGACATCCAGCGGCAGTTGCATATTGGTCAGGCTGCGATCCTTAATGTCCTCCATGGAGGCATACTTGGAGGGCATTCACTCATCGCAGGCTGACCAACGCAGCTTGCTGAGGTCGATAGACTCGACACTGACTGCAGCAGCGGGTCTCCTGCAGCGCTTCATCCAACCCCCTACCCCTGCCCCATCCACACTTCCCACTCCCATGCCTGTCCCACGTACACCCAGACGTCAGCATGCACACACCACGACGGACACAGGCACCACACCAGCAGGGAAGGTCACCTGCACACCTCCTGGCACGCACACACAGGGTGAAGTAGGCACACCCACTGGGTCGGGGGGCAAACGTAAGACACGCAGCCAGAGTGGGAGTCTGCATTCCACCAAATCCACTCCCTCCAAATCCCCTCCCCTCAGCTCTCCTGGCCACATATCACACAAAGACTCCTTCATGGCCGCTCTGTCCCTGAGCCCCACAGTGACACCACCCCGCAAGCGGTCAAGGGAGTCCCCGGTCAGGGTGGTTGAGTCCCCCCTCCTGTCTACACCCTCCCCCAGTGGCACTGCGACCAATCCCTCTGACCCCCCCCCCCTCCTTGGGGCCTGTGGTTCCTTCGGGTGCAGGGGATTCCCTGGAGGACCTTGCTAAGGTGTGCAGCGAGATCCTGGCCTCCA
The DNA here is from genome assembly GCF_964204655.1 of Triturus cristatus. Lineage (NCBI taxonomy): Eukaryota > Metazoa > Chordata > Amphibia > Caudata > Salamandridae > Triturus > Triturus cristatus. Next base: position 882,186,463 of record NC_140580.1, on the reverse strand, counting down.
CCTATGGCCCTGCCCCACCCCCTGTGGTGGAGTCCTCCATCCCTGCACCCACGACACCTACCCTTCGCCCTCATGTCCCTGCGGTGTCTGGTCCTTTCCCCCCACATGATGCCCTCACCCCTGTTGAAGACGACGGTATGTAACTGTGCAGGCAAGCTAGGGGACACGCATCCCACTGTGTCCCCCATCCAGCTGTGACTTCTGGACTGCCCTATGGGCTTTGTAAATATTGAACTACCTACAAACAAGATTTTTTGGATCATGCTGAATAAAGCAATTTTTTTTTCCCTTGGAACACTACTGCTTTTCTGGTATTGCTGTTGGTGGGGCTGCTACATGGTTGTGGGTGGTGTTCATGTGTTGGGTGTGTGGGAAATGTAGTAGTGTGCTGGTCATAGGGGGGACCCTGGGATCTGTGTGCCATCACACGGTGTTAGCTAGGTTTCTCTGTTCATGTAAGCAGTTGCTGCATGGTGAAATTGTCCCAAGGTGTATTCCTTCCTCTGTGTACCCTGACATCTTCCCTGCAGGGTGTTCCCAAAATGTAGCGCTGAGCTGTGTGTACATTAGCTGGGTGTGTGACGGACTCCTTCAACTTTGCACATGCATGCTGAGCGATGTCTCCACCTGCAACATTCGTGGCATCCTTGGTAGTCATTGTACTTGTGTATGTGGACTATTGACATGACTTCATGTGGACATGTTTTCTTTTCGGCCCTATGCATGCGTATACTCCCAGCCTCGCACACATGTGGTACATGTACTGCAGGGTCTTTGTGCACCTGAGTGACATTTGTGGGCATGGTATCTGTGGCTACTCCACCCTTTGCGTTCCATGGGCACTGCTGGAAGTGTTAGGCACCCACCCCTCCTGTGTCTGGGCACTGCTGGGAGGACTCTGCACACACCCCTCTCATGTCTGGGCACTGCTGGGAGGACTCTGCACCAACCCCTCTCATGTCCGGGCACTGCTGGGAGGACTCTGCACCCACCCCTCCTGTCTCTGGGCACTGCTGGGAGTGTTAGGCACCCACCCCTCCTGTCTCTGGGCACTGCTGGGAGGACTCTGCACACACCCCTCCTGTGTCTGGGCACTGCTGGGAGGACTCTGCACCCACCCCTCTCATGTCCGGGCACTGCTGGGAGGACTCTGCACCCACCCCTCCTGTCTCTGGGCACTGCTGGGAGTGTTCGGCACCCACCCCTCCTGTCTCTGGGCACTGCTGGGAGGACTCTGCACACACCCCTCCTGTGTCTGGGCACTGCTGGGAGGACTCTGCACCCACCCCTCCTGTCTCTGGGCACTGCTGGGAGGACTCTGCACCCACCCCTCCTGTTTCTGGGCACTGCTGGGAGGACTCTGCACCCACCCCTCCTGTCTCTGGGCACTGCTGAGAGTGTGAGGCACCCACCCCTCCTGTCTCTGGGCACTGCTGGGAGGACTCTGCACCCACCCCTCCTGTCTCTGGGCACTGCTGTGAGTGTTAGGCACCCACCCCTCCTGTCTCTGGGCACTGCTGGGAGGACTCTGCACACACCCCTCTCATGTCTGGGCACTGCTGGGAGAACTCTGCACCCACCCCTCTCATGTCCGGGCACTGCTGGGAGGACTCTGCACCCACCCCTCCAGTCTCTGGGCACTGCTGGGAGTGTTAGGCACCCACCCCTCCTGTCTCTGGGCACTGGTGTGAGTGTTAGACACCCACCCCTCCTATGTCTGGGCACTGCTGGGAGGACTCTGCACACACCCCTCTCATGTCTGGACACTGCTGGGAGGACTCTGCAGACACCCCTCCTGTCTCTGGGCACTGCTGCGAGGACTCTGCACACACCCCTCCTATTTCACAATATGTACGCTTAGAACATACACGGGTGTGGGTACGCTCCATGCATATGCGGGTGGGGGTACGTGTCGTACTTACACTGTTGGCATGGGGGTACGCTCCATGCATACGCGGGTGAGGGTAGGGCTCATACTTACACTGTTGGGGGGGTACGCTCCATACGTACGTGGGTGGGGGTACGTGTCGTACTTACACTGTTGGCATGGGGGTACGCTCCATGCATACGCAGGTGAGGGTAGGGCTCGTACTTACACTGTTGGGGGGGTACGCTCCATACGTACGCGGGTGGGGGTACGTGTCGTACTTACACTGTTGGGGTGGGGGGTACGCTCCATGCATACGCGGGTGAGGGTACGGCTCGTACTTACACTGTTGCGGTTGGGGGTATGCTCCATGCATACGGGGGTGAAGGTACGGTCCGTACATATGCGTCCCCACGCTATGTGATGCTTGTGCGGGCCGTACCCTTTGCCACGTGGGTACAGCCGTCCCGCCATTGTTGGGATGTCGTAGGTGTGGGCGTGGTACGACTCGTACCCACGCTCTTAAGGCGTGGGTACGGGACGTACCTGTAGGGTTGTGTTGCCGGTTCGCGTCGTCAAGGACTTCCGTTGTGGCGGTCGCTGGCTTAGCTGGACACGCCCCCACCCCCTCATAGTGACCAGGGCCTGAGGGTCAGGTATGTCCAGGGCATGTGTGCTGTGTGACTTTGGTGGGGGTTTTGTGGCCTGCCCTGGTCCTGCAACCCCCACCCCCCCTTTCACCCCTCCCTTTGTTGTTCTGACCTTCTGCGGCGTCTGCGTCCGAACCTGTAGAGGAGGTCGACTGCTATGAGGGCCGGGATGACACGTAGGTTCATGTCCATGTCTGTCCGTCGCGTACAGGTACTCCTTGTTCGCGTCGTCCTGTCTGTCCGTCGCGTACAGGTACTCCTTGTTCGCGTCCTCCTGATTTCCCGGCAGTTTTTGGCAGCCGGAAAATATTCACCGTGCGGGATGACGTCGGTGCGAATCGTAATTCCTGGTTCGTGAATGGCAGGCTGCGTGCGTCCCGACGTCACGTCGGCGCTTTCCCGGATCACATTTGTAAGTTTATTTTCGTTGGTCGGGGTTTTGTGCGATTCGTGCGGAAATGGTATTTCCGTGCGAATCGTACTTCCGTGTTTGTATATTTTTACGACCGGGTACGCGTCGGACGGAGAATATGCTCCGTCCGACGGTTCGTACCCGGTTTTTACAGGATCGTGATCGGCACCAAAGTGTTCCAATGTTTCAATAAAAAGTGTGCGCATCAAACATTTTATTTATAATTTGTATAGGCACATAGTAACCACTATTATAGAGAATGTGGTAATTCTCCCAGAAGGCGTTAGGGAGAACTTAGCAACATTTTATGCATTTTATGAGACACATTGCCAATGCAAGATTTAACACTGATAGTTTTAGTGGTTTTGACACTGTGGGGGATATTCACAATAAAGTGTAGGAAGATGGTTTGGTAGCATGGTGTGATCCTAAAATTGGTAACACCGCGCTCCAATTTTTTTTTAATGCAGGGATGCGTCGTATTCACAAACATACGGCACACCCCTGCATTTCCCCTAACGCTCCGCGGAACCATGCCTACAGCATCGGTGCTCCTTACCTCTCTCAACGACTGATAGCAGCTGAGGTGAAGACAAAGTCCGCTTGGACTTCTTCTTCTTATGCCTCTTCCCCGAGTGTCCCGAGGACCTTGTATGGGAGGAAGAGGGATTAGGGCTCCGTGAGCGGTCCAGCGACCTCATCTCCTTCGATCGGGACAGTGACCTCCTCGGAGTCTCGTTTGACGGTGTCGACTGCTAGGCAGCGAGTAACTTCATCACCCGCTCCCTCAAGGTCTTCGGAGCAATCACCCGACAGTCCGAACACGAGTTCGTGGTCGCCCTCGAGACACCACAGATATACGCGGTGGGTATCGGTAACCGACATCATGCGGGAACAAGTACCGCACTGCTTAAAACCTGTCTTCCTTGAAGAAACCCTCACACATTTCAACAAAAGTCGAGAATAAGCCTGCTAAAAAGCGGCAGAGGCGTAGCTCTTCCCGGCTCGGCGCTTAACTAGCACGGAAAGAAAAGAACTGACGTCCGCGTGCCTGGGTGGCGCCTATGTAGGCACCCGAATATCATAACCGACGCTAACGATGCCGGCGATGTCATGTGGAGCCAAATGGAGCCACCCAACGCCGTGCGCAAGGGGTATTGCTCAGCAAAAGTGTCCTGGATCCAGCCTGACACGTGGGAAATTCAAAGGTAAGGAATCTGCAGCTAAGCGCCAGTGCAGGCATCCTTGCACCATTTTTCAAGGGTGCCTGAGCTACAGGGGCAATTGTTTATGTGCAGAAAGGAACACATTTCTGCATACAAACAATCTTTAAAGGTGATTTGCTGTTTCTATGTGTGCTGCAGAATGTAGCACACATAGAAAGGGCAAAATATGAGGAGAAATTAATAATTTTTCCTTGTATCGCTAGTCTAAGACCAGGTATTCCCTGGTCTTAGTTTTTGGCACTGCTCCATCCTTGTAAATATGGAGCAGCATCAAAAAGCAATGGGTGTTGCGCTGGAATGCCCACTGCAACACTCGTTGCATGCCCCGTTCACGCTAAGTTACATGCAAAAAGGAACCTTACGTAAAAGGTGGCATTAAGCCACGTAAAGTGCCTTAACTCTGCTTTTTAAATAAGGAGAAGGGGATATCGCCACCAGAACATCACTAAAAGTGAAGTTCTGGTGGTGATATTCCTTGTAAATATGCCCATGTGTGTGCTGTGAGTCTTATAAGAGAATTGAAAACTGTCTGTTGTAAGGAATGTTATAACAAAACACTATTTCTGTTTCTTTTGGAGTGAGTGGCGTCCTCACCGGAGAAACACCAGCTCTTCGGGTTTGGTGGCTGCCTGCATGGATGTAACTCAGTTATGCATTCCACTAGAGTACTGCTCAATAAAGGGTGCTAACAGTGACTATGTTACTTTTAAGATAGCACAGATTAATGGCAGACCAATTAACAAGTTGTAATATTGACAAATGAGTCGTATTCAGTCTATCGCAGGATGGTTGAAAGATTAGGAATCAAACCTGTCAGGTGCCAGCCACACACCCCAACCCGGTGTGTTAACCCACTAAGATTCGTTTTTGTGACCTGTGCATAAGTGCAGCCTCTGACATGCATATGTTGCAATGAGCACAATGTAAACATACCTTCGGTTAACAATTGGGCAGGAGCGTCTTTCTGGACATGCAATTATACATACTTAATGAGTGTGTTAACCTGCCACAGTAAGAATAGTCCAGGAATTGGTAAATAGGGCCATCATTTTGAATTAATATTGGTGTATTGTGCTTTGTACTGAAACCCCTCCCCTCCTTTAAAGTTCTCTGTCAGTAGCCAATAAACATTGTCAAATTCACAAAAACTTGATCGTGCTAAAAGAACTTGGTGGTCCAATATGTTAAAAATGCACAGTTTGTCATCTAGTTTTTGTATGGGCTTTGGGGATAACTCCACCCCAAAAATGTTTGAAGTATTAGCTTCATCTCCATTGCTTGGTGTGTCAGCCCCCCGCCCCCCAAATTTCCAGTCAAATTACACCCCTATACAGCTTTTTCAATGGAAGCATCCCTTTTTTATCCACAATTCCAAGACCCAACTCGGTTGTCCAAATGAAAGAGAATGGACAGGGAACTTTAAGTTCCCTGATTACACGCTAACCTCACCTGTTGACTTATAGCTGCCACTCTGGGACCGAGTGAGTGACTGCAGCACTGTTTCCCAGGATCCTCCCTTAAGAGGAGTGCACTACTTTGTGGAGGCATACTGAAGACGCTGCACAGGGTCAGCTTTTGGCATGGGCGAGGTGGACCTAGGTCGAGGCCTTTTATTATTTTTCAACACGCTTCATGCACCGTTGTTAACACCCCGTCAGCTCCCCTTCCTCTCCCATCTTCCTTACACCCCGTGCCAATTCATATCAACAACCCTCCCCTCCACAACAAACATCTCAGCCTCAGCGTGATGGAACTAAGCCGTGGGTGATTCGGGTGAACTGGGGTAGGTGCAGCGGTGTAGCTTCAAAGAAAGTGTTTTCGTTTTTACCCCCTCCCCCCATAAAATTAATGTATTATTTAATGATTGATTTCTGGAGCTTTCCGTCAGGTATGATAAAGTGTCTGTCAGATTTCACCTGGGATTTTTAAGTACTCACTCAAACAAAAACACACATACACTCTTGTCTCTGTTTTGAAGGTCTTAAAACATGGTTGTTTTTAAGCAAAACTGCTTTAAGTATCTCTCACAATCTGCACTCATTTCCCTTTCCACTGGCCCCTAAGCCCCCCTCATAGGCTCAGGGTTTTAACTGGGATAAAAAAAGTGGGGTGTGTCTAAATGAGGCATGGCCATTGAGGCGTGAACCAGGAGTCCTCAACAAGTGATGTGGTCTATGTAATTAAGGACGTGGCTTTTCAAGTGAATCTAGAATCCTGTGGCTCACAAATTCTAAAAGTGAGCATGCTGCCTGAGATGTCCGAAGGTCCAAGGACACCAGGGCGCAGTCCAGAAACTGAACACACTAAGATATGGCTGAAAAAACACAGGGCCAGGGTTCAGAGGGGGAGAGTGCCTTGTCCCATTTGAGAACAATTCAGATTCACATTTCACTCTTTTCTCTGGGGCTTAGCCACAGTCCTCCTGCAGAATGTGACAGGAGAAACCACCAAAACAGAAAAAGTACATAACTTTTCAGTATCGTATCAATCAGACCCATTGTCAGAAGGTTAGCCAGTGTGTCAAGGGCGCGAGTGCAAGGAAGGAAACAGGCCCCCTGGCTGCGGTTAGAATGATAAAATACAACAATAATAATGGTTTAGTGGGTTCATCAGGCCCCTGGACCCTGGTGCCACTGCACCTGCCGCATCAATGGAAGTTACACCCCTGCCCTGTGTGGTTGGTCTGACAGAGTTCTTTCTATTAAAAATACATTGCCCTTTCCAACACAATGTAGAGCCAAAAACACAGGCACAGGAACACCTGCCTCTTGCACCTGCAACATGAAAAAATGAGATGGACTACAACCAGCCTCCATGGCTCACCATTAACTATTGCAGTGTGCACAGAAAACTATGGGGCATATTCTCAAGGATCTATCGCCAAGTTATCGGCACTTTATCGCATCCAAAGTCGCGATAAATGTATCGCCCCATTCGCAAGCTGGTGCTAACAGCCCATATCACCAGTTTACCTGCGATAGCAGTTGCAAAAAACATCGCCATAGATGACGCCGGCAACTAACGTTAATGAGATGCAAAGTAGGCGTTCCCATGCAAAAAGACGCGACAACACCACTCCGCAACATTCTCAACAGCCAGCCAGATCGGCTATGAGAAGACACTTGGTGTAAAGTCGGACGACAACCGGCACCAGAAAAGGGAGCACAGCCCAGAGGCACACATGAAGAACAACAGATGCCCTGGAGCAACTGAACATGCAGCTTGGACACCCAAGAGGGCCACATCACCCACCGCCACCACCCCCAGGACCGCCCCCCCCCCCCGGATGCCCCCCACCCCGGATCCCCCCCGGACCACCACAGAGGCAGCGCAGAACAAGACAGCGCACCTACAGGAATCGCACCAGTCTCACAGACCCAACACCAGAGAATGTCAGTGCCCACTATAGGCTCAAAAGGACAACCATCCTACGCAACCTGACCATCATTGCTCACAGGCTGACGGTAGCAACACAGCGGACAACCAACAGCCCACCTCAGACAAGGCTGCTGACTGTGCTGCACCTGTTGGCCTCTGGTACCTCCCAACCAACAACCGCCAGAGTCGGAGTAGTCCCACAGCCAGCCCTATCCAAGTTCATCACACCTGTCCTGGATGCCATCAACAGCGTGGTACCCCAGTACCTAGACGTCCCACACAATGCTCAGGAACAGCTGGAGACAAAGCAAGGCCTACACGCCATAGCTGGATTCACGCACGTGTAGGGGGCAATCCTACTTGTGCCCCCTGCCGACACTTTACACAATAACCTCAACAGAAAGCACACGCATTCCATCAATGCACAGGCAAGAGTGGGCCACCGGGGACTCTTCTCCAATGTAGTCGCCAACAACCTAGGCAGTGCGCCTGATTCCTTCATCTTCCGACAGTCCATCATCAACCTGCGCTTCCAGGATGGCACCTACGGAAATGCTTTGCTCGTTGGTGAGTACCAACTGAACACACCACACCCCCCAACACCACAATCATGCAACTCGCAACTCTGGCAATGCACACATCACAGACTCACATACAACATGCCAAACAACATGCCCACCCACCAGACACAACAGCACAACTTACTGTGGCAACCTGGGCTAGCCATGTACATGAGCCATCAACGGCATGGCACCTCAGTCACATACTAGCGGAATGTGTGGAGAGTTGGGAACCAGGCATGTACAAAGGAGGCAAGTGACCCATGAATGAGAATGTACACAATGCCAAGTGTGGCGTGGATGTGCTGGACAGACTGCAGTGTGCAGACCACAGACATATCCATGTCTACATGCACTGCTGGAGTGTAGTGGACAGTGGACGCAACCATGTCACCCCAGCCAGTGGGGAAGATCGCAGAAATGTAGATTGTGATGTCCCCCCCGAAAGCGTGTGCGGATTGGGCTGGCCCGGCGTACGCCAGGCCAGCGTAGGGGTGTGAATAAAAAGCATGTAGCTCTGGGCGTGGTTCTCTTCCGGAATGCCCAATGTGTCTGCCAGGGCGGCGCCTCCCACCCTGCCACGAGGCCGACGCCGTCGCCGTGAGCGGTGTTGCCTGCGATCCTGTGCGCCTGCTGCACCCCGGGCCGCTGGTCCCCGAACCCGTCTTGCCCGCCCCTGTGCACCCAGGCCTCACTGCTCACCTGCTGACACCGGCGTGTGTCAAAGTGGGCCCACCACGTGCCGGCGAAAACTCCAAGCCTGAGGCCCGCGACCTTGGCAGCCTCCTCAGACCATCACGGCCTCCGCAACACAGGCCCACTGTACTGCTTTCTCGTTGATGTACTCTACCGCTGCGTCCGGCCAAAACTACGGTCAAGTAGGTCACACATTTGGAACAGAGTCTTGATTATACAATGTTCGAATGCACATATCAATGCAGAATTCAAATCACTATACTCCCTTCGATGTGGTGACAACAAGTCTGTGCATGTCATGCCAACCACACGTGTCTGTGGGCCCTTTCTGATTACGTCTTCGGCCTACACTGCGGTCCAGCAGGCCTCACACCAATCCAATTCAGTCCGTACCAGGCAGGACACGGTATTCGTCGCTGGCTAAACACCCGCTCAGCTCTGGTGCCTCTACACCCGTCAACCACAAGTCATCCCCACATGCCATTTCAACATTGTGTATCAGAGTTCCAGGAGGAGTTGCTGAACAGCAGTTGGCCCGTGCTGACCGCTGCCTCCGGTCTCAACTGTGGTCCACCAGGGCTCGCACATTAAATCGAGTTCTGACCGGCCTGGACGTCGCATCACTGCAGGAGGCACACGCCACCACCGCCAGAACCACCTCCAAATGCCAACTGCCAGAGTCGAAACAGCTGTACTGGCAGACTAACGGAGTTGCTCACACCTGTCATGGATGCCATCATCTGCCTGATACCCTGCTCAGCACTCCAGGTGCCACTAACTCAGTGCACCACAACTCACGCGGCAATGTCACCTCAGGCAGTGTGAGAGACCTGGGACGATGATGAGGAAGATGATGCAGGTGTAACACACCCAACTGCAGTTGCATCAAGAATATCCCGAAGGGACACAATCCTAGACATTTTCTTCACATGAGCACGCTCACCTCTAGTGCTCCAACCTTAGTGCACTGCAACTCACGGACACTTCTGCTTGCATATTGGGTGACCTCTGTACTTGCTCCGGTTACCATCATCATGCTCCGCAGTTGTCTCTGTAATGCTGGTGTGTTCTTTTTCCGTTTTAATTGTGTTCACTGTTCAAGTTGTTCCCAGCACCAACCACTCTGTGCGGGCTCGCTTACACTCACCCCACACACATCCAGCACAGGCATCACTGTACATGTGACCCTGCCAATAAAGGGGCCGGGCGCATGTGCTCGTAGCCAGTTCCACGAACTATCTGCGTGTGTCCGTGTGGTCATAATGTATGCATGAGGGCCCCAGGCCCTACAACAGTACATTGTGCTGTGTACAGCGGACGCAACCATGTCACCGCTGGCAGCGGGTAAGACCTTGGACATGTAGCTTTGTCGTCACCCACTCAATATGTAAGAGGAGTGGACTGGGCTGTCGTACGGAGGTCCAGGGTGGGTGTGTGAATGATAATTCCAGGGTTCTGGGCGTGGTTCGTTACAGGAAATGTGCAGATGCATGTGTCCTCGTCGTGGTGTGGGTCTCCTTTGTGGGGTGTAGGTGGTCCCTGATGAGACTTGAACACCCACATATGTGATCTAGTTCGGCTTCCATGAGCTTTGACCCCACCCGCACCTGTTCAGCCACCTCTTTTTGGCATTCTAACACCTGGCATTGGAATGCGATGTGTGCCTTGGTGAAGTGTTGGGAGCCAGCTGTGGTGGCGGGTGCTTCCTGCTGTGTGGTCTGTGCAGGGGCTGGGGTCTCCTCTATGTAGCTTGGCTGCCCTGCTCCTGGGGGTAAGTTGCCTAAGATGTCCATGAGCTGTTGTAGGGCGTCGGTGTCGAAGGTGTGGTGGTCCTCTCCAGCATCACTGATGAGTTGTCTGGTCTGGTCTGCTGGAGGTGTTGTTTGTCCTTCTGCAATGTGAAGGGGAGATGTATGTTGACATTGTGTTGACATGTATGTTGGCACATTGTTCTAGTTTACATGCAGACTGTATGACAATGTACATTGTGACTGTTTGGGAGGTGCTGAATATTTGATGCGGGACTGTGGACATTTGGACTACATGACGGATGTGAGGTTGTACATATACATTTCCATCTCACACTTTCCTGCTATGTTAAATGTGATTGGTCTGTTTCTGCGCATGAGCAGACCCAGTTGTGTCCTCTGTTCTGCAGTGTCGGTGTTGCTCTTTGTACCACATTGTTGTTGGATGTGCTGTTATTGCTATGTGTGTGTGCTGCAGTGTGCCACGGGGATCAGGGACATGATCCTGGGTCATTGTGCGTGTGCAGTGTGCTACACATCATTGGGCATGTTTCCCATTGTGCCCCTCTCCCCCCCGTCACCCCAGTCCCTGGTCATTACTCACCCTGTTGATGTTGTGTCAGGTCCTATCGAGCTGTGTCCGTACTCCCAACTCCTTGCACTGTCTCCAAACTGATGACTGTGGCCTCCGTTTCCTCCAGCTCCTCCTGTGGCGCAGGACTACCACAGCCGTTGCTGCCTTCCTGTTGGCACCGGGTTTGTGCTTGGTTTGGCTTTTCACATCATGCCAGCGCCTCTTGTCCTCCTCCATAGACCTCCTCGACACTCCGACTGCATTCACGTTTGTCATATTTACGTTCAGTGGATGGTAGTGTTCTGTCACCTCCGTGACGCTGATCTGATTTTCCTGTGGACTGCACCCCGTCTGCCTCGTCCTCTTCTCCTTGGCCTTCCCTGACCGCGAGGTTCATTGCTGGTGGTCTGTGAGGCTTGTGGGCTTTGCGTTGGCCTCTGCACTCCGTCTGGATGCATCCATGGTGCTACGCAGTTTCTTTTTTTCTCCCTTTTTTTTGTTGCTTTTATAGTGCATTTTTCCGCATGACGCGTGGGAATTGCAGGCCTGTTGCTGGTTTTCGCTGATTTCTGTATCGCGATTGGCCACATTACAATGTTTTTTGCGTTCGTGTATCGCATTTTTGCGGCGTCACGTTGACTTTATCGCGGACATTTGATGCGTTATCGTGAGCCTATTGCATTGTACCACCGACTTGAGAATACCACGTTAACACAGCATTATTTTCCCGCGATACACTGCGATTTGAAGAGTTGCGTTAAGCTACTTTTGCGGTAGTTATCACACGTTCTTGAGAATATGACCCTATATGTGCTCTCAAAATGGTGCAAATACAGCAGCAAAAAAAGACGGAGTCCTCCGGTTCTGTATGCATTGCAAAGACCCTTGAGATGAGCCCCTTAGGAGAGCGCAGTCCTGAGTGAAGATGATCCTTACCTTCAGCAAGAACAGAAGAGAAAGCATCTTGGGCCTTCTCCCTCCTGTTGGTAATTCTCTTCGGTGCAGGCCCGCGAAGTGCAACAGGGAGCCATATAACTGCCTGCCAGTCGCTCAGGAAATGTTTCTCTATTTGCTCCATCTGCTGCGTTATGCGTTTAGAACACTGGCTAAATGATGGGGCTAAATATAGAGTCCGAAAGGGACCCGTTTCAGTTGCCCTTTTTAATAACTGCCGGTGCTCAGACCTGGCTCACTTAAAGCCCTGCCTACGCTGCTTTTCATATAATAATTTACATGATATGCCAGCGTGACGTTCGGAAAATATGAAGCTTTCCCACTGAAAAATACTGGCCGTTAAGGTCCGGACACAATACTTAAACAGAACTTTATATAAAATAGCCTGTATTAATTTTGGACATTGTCTTTGTTCTTTGTTCACCCTAATTAACATCCAGGGATATTGAGGCAGCTTTGGAATGCATTTAAAAATGTTTGTCTTATATTTTCTATTTAAAGTATGTACTGATAAGCGTAAAATTTGATGATCTTTAAATGCGTTTCCACATTTTTGTTCTGGTCACCCAGATTGTCGTGTCTGCGTCTGCGTCTGCCTTGGACCCCGCGGAACACACCAGAACACCAGTAGGGATCGTCGTCTACTTTATTTGCATTCCTTGTCACGTGCTTGCATGCACGTCCTGGTTCTTCCGTTGTGTCCTCGATAATGGTGGTGGAAGTGGTGTCCGGTGGCTGGCCCCTACCTTCACCCTTGTGCAGGGTCCTAGGGGCTGATTCACAGAACTAACTGAGACAAAATCCTAAACTTACTACTTTTGGTTTTCACAGAAGGCATTTAGTAGTAGTAAAGCTAGGATTTTGTCTTAAGTCTGTCCTAAGTCTGTCCTAAGTTTGTCCTAAGTCTGTCCTAAGTTTGTCTTAAGTTTGTCTTAAGTCTGTCTTAAGTCTGTCTTAAGTCTGCTTTAAGTCTGTCTTAAATCAAGCTTAAAACAAAATCCTAACTATACCACTACTAAATGCCTTCTGTAAATACCAAAAGTAGTAGTTTTAGGATTTTTATCTCAGATTAGTTCTGTGAATCGGCCCTCTAGTACCCTCTGCATCTCAGTCCGACATATCCCCCTTTTGTGGAAATGAAAAGAAAGAAAGGAGAGAGAAAGAGAAAGAAAGAAAGAAAGAAAGAAAGAAAGAAAGAAAGAAAGAAAGAAAGAAAGAAAGAAAGAAAGAAAGAAAGAAAGAAAAAAAACAAAGGTAGGACACGGGACAGAAGAAAACACTGTCATCATCGTTCTGCTATACTCTCATCGTCCTTGTTTGCTTTGCTGCTTGTGGCGGTTGCTTGCTGCCCCCATCGCTATAGGTCCTCAATAAAGGGCATATCAGCAACAACCGGTGATAATTATCGCTCAGCGCTCTTAGCGTGAGGATAATTATCGCCGGGTAACGTGGACTTTTATCGCTGAGATAGCGTGCTATTAGCAACGCTTATCTCCTCAGCGATAAGAATCCTCACGCTAACTGCCTAACGTGAGATTATCGCTAGAAACCCAGCGATAATCTCACGTAGTGTGGCGTTAGCTTGCTGATAGGGACTCACAAACTTAGCCATGATATCCACCTTCCATAGGATATCATGGCTAAGTCAGTCCTGAAGCAGGAGTAAGGAAAGTAGCGATAACAGGGGTTATCGCTACTTTTCCTGACGCTATGCTTCATAGCGTGGGGCTTGATGATAGGAGAAATGTCGCTTAGCGACATTTCTCCTGTCATGTTAGTTCAGGAACGCCCACTTTGCATCTCATTAGAGATGCAAAGCTGGGCGTTAGGAATCCCCACGCTAAAGCAAGGTTTCACGCGTTAGCGTGGCCTTGCTAATTAGGCGATAAAATTATCGCCGCTTTTCGGCCGAAAACGGCCGCAAAAGCGGCGATAATTTTTTATCGCCAGCTTGTAAATATGCCCCTAAGTCTCTTGGCTTTCTGCTCACTCTCTTTGGGCAAGAAGTTTCGGTTCCCTCTTTTGGTATCTCTTCAATCTGGTCTCGTCTCTCACTGCTGTGTGGTATCCCTTCTATGCCATCCACAGCTTCCTCTTTGACGGATGTTGCACTGCTCGTAGGCACTGCATCTCCGTTTTTCTCATCTGATGTCTTGAGTCATTTGAAGTGTGAGCTGTTTCTGTTAATCCAGTAGGGGCCTACTGCAGCCGTTATCGTGGGCCCATTGACGTTTATTATTGTTAGTGGTTCACTTGAGAAGGGGCTTTCCGGCTTCCTTGCTTGCCGTTGACGCACCAGCACTACATCTCCTTGCTTCAGCTTAGATAGTGTCATGTCGCCGTGCGTCTGCATACCGTTTCATTTTCCCTTTTGCCTCTAGATTTCAGTCGCAAAAAGAACTATTGATGGACAGAATGCAGAACAATGTCATAAATTCACCCCAGTACAGAGATCTGGGCCTAAATCCATCGTTTTTTTGCTCACCATGCCATTCCAGTTTGGACCCAGCCATATGCAAATCTTCACTTCACTTTGATAGCTTTATTTCGGTCAATGACCATAAAAGCACAGATAAAATATATACATATACATAAAATACATAAATAATTCAATATTTTAGATAAAAAGTTATTAAACAACAGTTATCAAAGTAGCAGCAATGAACAATTAAATTCCATTTGTATTAAAAGTAAATAGTTGATTAGATTATCGAGGCAGACCTTCTTCTCCACATACCATATAAAAAATGTGAAACAGAGAACACAATTGGGGGGGAAGTGTCATAGCGTAAAATCCTGCAGGCTTGTGCACAATGCTTTATTCCCAAATTTCTGCACAATGGCACAAGCCAGGCTCTGGGTATTTCATTATAAGCGGTGCAGAAAAATAAAACATGGGCAAGGTCTTCTTTGTTTTTTTTACAGACAGGGCAGACCCCCGCATCTCTTCCCGTCCACTTGCAAGTCAATTCCCCAATCGGGAGGCAACCATACCTTAATTGGATATATAATTTCTTTGCGCTGGGCGGCTGGATCAAATCTAGGAACTCCTCCCTGCTAGGGGTCAGTTTTACTTGCAGGAATTCCGTAGTCAGCCTACCCATAGATGACAGGCGGTATAGTTGGTCCAGATTGTGCTGTCTAACTAGAGCTAGCAACTCCGTTCTTTTTACCGCCATACAGCCTTCCTCTGGAGTCTCCCATAATTGAGGAAGACCAATCTGGTATAATGTGGCCTTTATATGGGATAGCCAAGGTATGTTTCTACTCTTCAGCTGATCCCAAATTGCTATAAACTCAGCTCTGTAATCTCCGAGCTCTGGTGCTGTCCACAACCTTCTCCAGTACAGGAGGGGTCTGCTCGCCAGGAGTTCAGAGATAGGCTCTAGATCTAGATCTAGCCTCAGGGGTATCAGCGGGGTGCTCTGGGGTAGCCCTAACAAATTTCTAATAAATGTATGTTCGACCTTAGACAGGGCCAATACACGGGTATAGCCCCCGAGTTCTGCACCGTACATTGCAGCAGGTCTAGCTTGGGCTTTATATATTTCAAGACCAGGGGAGACTGGCTTAAATAGCGTGTTCCTTTGAAATTTATTTATGCCCCCCGCTATCTGCGTGAGCCTCAGGGCAGATTTGACCACCTGTGGGCCCCAGCCAAAATCTTCAGTCAGGGTAACACCCAGGTAGACAAAGGTACCAACCCTTTCTAGTGGGATGCCATTTAGGACTGGGCAGGGGCGAGTGCGCTTCGGGGGGCCAAAGATCATGAACTTTGTCTTTTCTAGATTGATCTCCAGCCCCCGCGAAGCGCAAAATATTACAAAGCCATCCAATACCCTCTGGATGCCTGTAGAGGTTCGAGACAACAGTAGAGTGTCGTCTGCGAACATTAATGCAGGCACCCGTCCAGATGCCAACCGAGGAACATCGCTATTCTTAACCTTATCTAACTCACCCACCAGACCATTAATGTAGAGGCTAAAGAGAGTGGGGGCCAGGGCGCAGCCCTAGCGTACTCCTCTGGTAACTGGAAAACGTTCTGAAAGCTCTCCATTTTTCCCACAGCGTACCTGGGCAAAGTTATCTTTGTGGAAATGCTTCAGAACATCTAGTAGGTAAGGCGGGAGGTTTAGATCCTCCAGGACCTTCCATAGACTTTCTCTGGGCACGAGGTCAAAAGCAGCCCGTAAGTCTACGAAGACCAGGTAGAGGCTACCCCCTCCCAAAATTACGGTCTTCCAAAACAGGACCTGTAATCTAAAGAGCTGGTCCAAGGTCGAGATCCCTGCTCTAAACCCTGCCTGATAGGTACTTAATATCTTGTTCTCCTCTGTCCACCCGAGTATTCTATCTAGTATGATCCGGCCCATAAGTTTCTGTGTAGTATCCAAGAGACTTATAGGCCTATAATTCGAGGGAACTAAAGGGCAACCTTTTTTATAAATAGGAACAATTTCAGCCCCTGCCCAGGTATCTGGTAAATTAGCTCCTGCCAAAACTGCATTAAATAATACAACTAGATAAGGTCCCCAGATTTTAGGTTGTGAACGAAAGAGATCACCTGGCATTTTATCAAGCCCTGGGGCTTTATTAGAGGGCTGCCTGGCAATAGCGGATTCTACTTCCTTGATTGAGATATCCTCAATGCTTTCAGAAGTCATCCGCTTCCTAATTCTTAGGTGGTCAGAGTGGTTTCCACGATCTGACAGCTCCTGTGGACAATGCTCGTGTGTAGGATCTAAATCCGATAAAACACAGAGTTGGTCATTTGATTGCATTATCATAGCCCTATTCTGTGGCTCCAAGGTGATCGAGGGGGAAGAATACAATGTGGCAAAGTGCGTTTCCCATACTGAGGGAGCAATATTAGGCAGAAAAGATTCCCCGCTGCCTCCTACAGAAGAATTTACTAGCTCCCAAAAGAGTTTAGCGTCCTTTGTCACCAAGGCATCCCTCAGCGCTTCCCACCTCTCTTCTTCCCATTCCAACCTACTCCTAGACAGTTCCTTCTTATACGCTTGTCTAGCATCTCGTATGTTGGGTTTATTTTTTGATTTGATTGCTGCGAGAAGGTTCTTTTTTTGTTCCCTACACCTAGTGTTAAACCAAGGGAAAGCTTTGGGCACATACTTCTTTGCTCGAGCTATCGGGTAGAAAACATCCCCCAATTCCATCACTAACTGTTTGTGTGTTTCCACTGCCTGCATAGGCCCTATTTCGGCAGCCATCCGGGTTATCAAAGGTATCGCAGTTTGATAAATTTTCGCGAGTTGTAAAGGTGACGTTGCCAGCCGAGGCCATTTCACCCTTCTGCGATTGTTAGATAATACAAGGGGAGGAATTGCCACATTTAATGAAGTGTCAGGGTTTTTTAGCCCGAAGGCCCCTGGCTTCAAAGTTAAAATCAGGGCGTTGTGATCACTATCCTGCCTTTTTTCAACCTTGAAGCTCTTTAACTTACTCCAGTTTTTAGCTTCTATCATTATATAGTCGATGATGGAGACCCTATCAGTCCGGTTAAACGTTCCTATTGCTGGGCGGTCAGAGTCCATTCTCCCATTACACGCCCGCAGAGACGTTGTAATGCAAATCAGTTTTGACCCTGTGCCCAATGGGAACAGTCCAGCCGGAACTGCTAGGCCAGGTCCTCCCTGGACTGAAAACAAGCATCCTAGGACCGGTTTCAGGGTTTCACCCCTCTTCAGCCAGGATAGCTTGATTCCAGTGGCATGGAGAGCACGGGACTCACGTCTGAGCATACCCGTCCCACTCGGGGTGACAAATGCAAAAAGAACTATTGATGGACAGAATGCAGAACAATGTCATACATTCACCCCAGTACAGAGATCTGGGCCTAAATCCATCGTTTTTTTGCTCACCATGCCATTCCAGTTTGGGCCCAGCCATATGCAAATCAGTCTTGACCCTGTGCCCAATGGGAACAGTCCAGCCCGAACTGCTAGGCCAGGTCCTCCCTGGACTGAAAACAAGCATCCTAGTTCCGGTTTCGGGGTTTCACCCCTCTTCAGCCAGGATAGCTTGATTCCAGTGGCATGGAGAGCACGGGACTCACGTCTGAGCATTCCCCTTCCAATTCGGGGTGACAAATGCAAAAAGAACTATTGATGGACAGAATGCAGAACAATGTCATACATTCACCCCAGTACAGAGATCTGGGCCTAAATCCATCGTTTTTTTGCTCACCATGCCATTCCAGTTTGGACCCAGCCATATGCAAATCAGTCTTGACCCTGTGCCCAATGGGAACAGTCCAGCCCAAACTACTAGGCCAGGTCCTCCCTGGACTGAAAACAAGCATCCTAGGACCGGTTTCAGGGTTTCACCCCTCTTCAGCCAGGATAGCTTGATTCCAGTGGCATGGAGAGCACGGGACTCACGTCTGAGCATACCCGTCCCACTCGGGGTGACAAATGCAAAAAGAACTATTGATGGACAGAATGCAGAACAATGTCATACATTCACCCCAGTACAGAGATCTGGGCCTAAATCCATCGTTTTTTTGCTCACCATGCCATTCCAGTTTGGGCCCAGCCATATGCAAATCAGTCTTGACCCTGTGCCCAATGGGAACAGTCCAGCCCGAACTGCTAGGCCAGGTTCTCCCTGGACTGAAAACAAGCATCCTAGTTCCTGTTTCGGGGTTTCACCCCTCTTCAGCCAGGATAGCTTGATTCCAGTGGCATGGAGAGCACGGGACTCACGTCTGAGCATTCCCCTTCCAACTCGGGGTGACAAATGCAAAAAGAACTATTGATGGACAGAATGCAGAACAATGTCATACATTCACCCCAGTACAGAGATCTGGGCCTAAATCCATCGTTTTTTTGCTCACCATGCCATTCCAGTTTGGACCCAGCCATATGCAAATCAGTCTTGACCCTGTGCCCAATGGGAACACTCCAGCCCGAACTACTAGGCCAGGTCCTCCCTGGACTGAAAACAAGCATCCTAGGACCGGTTTCAGGGTTTCACCCCTCTTCAGCCAGGATAGCTTGATTCCAGTGGCATGGAGAGCACAGGACTCACGTCTGAGCATACCCGTCCCACTCAGGGTGACAAATGCAAAAAGAACTATTGATGGACAGAATGCAGAACAATGTCATACATTCACCCCAGTACAGAGATCTGGGCCTAAATCCATCGTTTTTTTGCTCACCATGCCATTCCAGTTTGGACCCAGCCATATGCAAATCAGTCATGACCCTGTTCCCAATGGGAACAGTCCAGCCCGAACTGCTAGGCCAGGTCCTCCCTGGACTGAAAACAAGCATCCTAGGACCGGTTTCGGGCTTTCACCCCTCTTCAGCCAGGATAGCTTGATTCCAGTGGCACAGAGAGCACGGGACTCACGTCTGAGCATACCCGTCCCACTCGGGGTGACAAATGCAAAAAGAACTATTGATGGACAGAATGCAGAACAATGTCATACATTCACCCCAGTACAGAGATCTGGGCCTAAATCCATTGTTTTTTTGCCGTTATCATAGGCCCCTTGACGTTTATTATTGTTAGTGGTTCACTTGAGAAGGGCTTTCCGACTTCCTTGCTTGCCGCTGACGCACCAGCACTACATCTCCTTGCTTCAGCTTAGATAGTGTCATGTCGCCGTGCGTCTGCATACCGTTTCATTTTCCCCTTTGCCTCTAGATTTCAGTCAGAGGTGCTGCTGTGTTTAGGTGGCGCTTTTGCCTCCAGCTGGGGCAATCTCCTCCTGCCTGTTCTTCCCAACACCATTTCTGCTGGGCATCGTTCCATGGAACGGTGTAGGGGGTTTCGGTAGTCTCGCAATATTTGGCACAGTGCTTGCCCACTGAGATCTGTGCCAGTTTGGCACGTTGGACAGACTTCTTGATGTTTCCCATGAATCTTTCCACCATGCTGTTTGTTCAGTGGCGGCCGGCATGGCTTGCAGGTGGCAGGGTGGACAGGGGGGGTCCAGGGCGGGTGCAGGGGGGCAGCGGGGGTTGCGGGGGTAGTGGGGGGTGGTAGCGGGGGAGGGTCACAGGGGGGACGCGGGAATATAAACAAAAAATAACCTTACCTTGCCGCCGGATCCTGCACCTCTGCTCCTGCTCTCCTCGAGGGACAGGAAGCACAGCAGCCCCCACTGACCAATCACAACACTACAATGCAGCGTTGTGATTGGGAAGCACCCAGGCTCCCCTGACCAATCACCACACTGCAATGTAGCATTGTGATTGGTTTTGAGCATGCATGGAGAACGGGGAAAGTGCACATGACTGGTTTGGGCAGCCCGACCAAACAGTCATTGCACACTTAGGAGTGCACAAACCACTCCTCCCTTGCCTTGCTCCGAGAGCAGAATCCCACCCACCCGCCAGCCCGCAAAGCAGCAGGAAGCATAAAATGATAATAATGCAAAGTTTTTATCATTTTATGTTTCTACTATGTACGCACTGCTTAAAAGCAGTGGGGGATGCTCCTCTGCCATAGCGGAGGAGCCACTACTGCGTTTGCTTATGGCCACAGAGGTGTTATTTTCCTGTGATGTATGCCCAGGTATGGCATGAGTCTGCAAAACTCTTCTCCCGAGAATGGTGGCACATTGTCTGTCTTCATCATTTGTGGGGATTTCCATGCTGCAAATATGTCATAGAATATCAGCAAAGCCTTTGTGGCTGATGCTGATGACCCTTGTTATACAATGGGGAACATGGAGTATTTATCAATTACTACTAGGAAGAAGTTACCAGTTTCCAGTGGCCCATAGACATTAGATGCCAAATTGTCCACACCTTCCTGGGGAGGTCGGACATGTGTAGTTGTTCAGGCTTTGCTGGCCTTCCTGTTATTTGGCATAATTGACAGTTCATTATTGTGTCTTCCACCAGGTGATTCAGATCTGGAAACCATACTTTTTCCCTTAGCATGTTTTTCTTTGCCACTAGCCCCTGTGAGACTTATGAGCTAGATTCACTGTCTCCCGCCATAGCGTTTTTGGTATTATTATCCTTGTTCCTCGAAGTAGAACCCCACATTCTGTTTCTGACAGCTCCTCTTGTATGTGTTGAACGCTAGCATTTCCTCCCTTCTTACTCATTTGCCCATTGGGCTGCTGTTGTTTAGATGTCTCCACCTTTGTTGTTGTTTTGACTGTTGTCTCTTGCTCCAGTTCCTCAATTGTTATTGGAGCAGGGGTGTTTTGTCGTAACACAAAGTTTAGGTACTCCTATGTCATGGATGTGATCTCTGGTGCACGTGGTAGGGGATGACGTGACATGTAGTCAGCGGGGGTTCCTGGTTTATGCGCTATCTTAAAATCATAGTCCATGAGGCGTATCTCCCACCTTTCAATGCGTGGCGTAATTTGTGCGTTGGGGTTTCCGTATATTGTTACTAGTGCCTGGTGGTCAGTCACTATGGTGAATGGTTTCCCATATAAGAACATGTGATAGTAGTCACACGCTCATACTACTGCTAACCTTTCCTTCTCTGGTTGCGAGTATGCCCTTTCTATGTCTGATAGGCTCTTGCTTGAATATGCGACAATTTGCCTGGGCGAATCTTTTCCTGGCATGTGTTGCGCAAGAATGGCTCCTAGCCCCACCGGGCTGGCGTCAACAGTGAGCTCGGTGCATAGCGAAGTAGAAATTGCTGGCCCTGCTTTGTTAGTTCCCAAAGTGGGGTGCTCACTGTGGCAAAGTCCTTAATGTATTGAGTGCAGTAACTCCCCAGCCCAAGGAATGACCTCACTTCTATTATGTCTGCTGTAGGTCTTGCTTTTTGTAGTTTTTCCACTTTCCTAGGATCTGGCCTCATTCATTGTTTTGAAAATGGGTCCAAAGAACACTAGTTGTCCCTTCCCCTACTCACATTTGTCCTCGTTCAGGGTCAGGCCGGCTTGTTCCAGCTGGCTGCAGACGTCTGATAGGGCCTTGTCGTGCTCCTCATCTGAGTGTCCAAGTACCAGGATATCATCGCTGTAATTTAGGCTGTTCTTTAAGGGCTGTAACACCTGTCTCATTGTCTATGGAATTATTTTCGCTGCAGGTGATAGTACAAAGCTGAGTCGCTTGTAGTAAAAAAGACACATGTGAGTGGCGAATGTTGTGATGTATCGTGATTGTGGATTCATCTCCAGTTGATGGTACCCTTTGCATACGTCTAGCTTTGAGAATCTACATGTTCCAGTGAGACAGCTGATCATGTCATTTAAGTGAGGGCCTGGGTATCTTTCCCTCTCAATTGCCATGTTTGGGATTCACATGTCGACCAGATGCAACTTTTTATGGGTTATTTTTAGGTACTGCTACTATTGGAGATACCCATGGAGTTGGTCCATCTGCCGGCTCTATGATGTCTTGCACCAGTAGGCTCTTTTATCTTATCTTCCACTTGTGGTTGCAGGTGCACGGGCACTATTATGTGATGCTGAGCCACTGGCTTGACTGCTTCGTTGATGTGCAGTGTTATTTGTGCGTCTTTCAGTTTCCCTAGTCCTTGTAGTATTGCTGGGTGTTCTCTCAGAATGTTGTGTCGTTCTGATATGTGGTATGTCATGGCTAGAAGACCCATCACCTGCACAGTGATGTTGCTTAGGAGACATTGTGCTGGGATGTCTCCGCGTAGGACATACACTTTTTCTTTTATTACCTTTCTTTGTATGTTAGTGTCTCTATGAACTTCTCCATGCTCACCACCAGTTTCCTTGAGACCCATGTGTAGACATCAACAGTGGACAGTGATAGTGGCAGCTTCTGTCTCATCTTTTCATATTCTGACATGCACATGATTTTGTACGTGGCACCACTGTGTAGTACGAAGCTTGTGCTGTGGTTGTCTAACTCAATGTTCACTGTCGCTGTTTTCTTTATCTGTTTGTTCATTAGTTGGATGTGCTTGGGCGTGCGACCCTGTGTTGGTACGTCTGGCATCAGATACAGTCATTCTGTGGCCTCGCGTGCATTTGCTCCATTTGAATCAGCTGATGAACTGAGGTTTTGTGTGTTCATGTGCCCTACGTATCTGCTTGTCATTGTTCCTTGTTTTGCTGGTCTCCCTCGCTCCGTTTTGACTTGCCCGCTCATGCAGGCACTCGCAAAGTGATTTTCCCTGTTGCATTTTTGGAACTTGTGACCTATGGCAGGGCAGGCACCAACATGTAGGAATTTGAAGTCCACAACAATAGCATGTTCTGTCTTGTTTCTGCTTCCGGGGCGGCGGTGTTTTGTCATGTCTTCTAGCATTCCCAGCCATGCGATTAGCTTGTTCCACCGTCCGCACTCTCCCATTTTCCATTTGTCTGGCATGTGCTTTTACTCTGGCTTCTGCACAGGACAGTGTCAGTATTTTCTGCAGTGTGTAAGGTTCTTTTAGTATTCGGGTGCTAAAGTCGACTAACTGATAGCCTTCAATGATGTGCAGTCGTATTGCTTGCTCATTGTCAAATGTATTACATTTGCAGTACGCAGCCAGTTTGCGCAGTCTGGTCATGAAGTCCTCAAGGGACTCCCATGCCAGTTGGCATGTTGTGTTGACTGTGTATCTCTCGAAGTCTACGTTTCTCTGAGGGTCAAATTTGTCAGTGAGACACTTTATCAGGCCTTTATATGTTGATATTTGTTCTGGAGTGAATGTTACCAGCAGGTCTTTAACCTCATTGCCCACGAAGTTTAAAAACAGGTCTATATTTTATTGGCCTGTGTTGTCTTTGCATGTGGCATGCAAGTAGCATTCAAATTGTCTAATCCATCTCTCCCAGCCAATGCCTTTCGCCTGAGAGTCCGAAAAGCTAAAAGGTAGTGGTCTGCGAAAGATTGCATTTGCGGTGGTGCTTTCATTTCCTTCTTCCGTCATGGTGGTGGTTGCACAGGTCTGCTTCTCTTTATTATGCTTGCCATTATTTATTTGTTCAATTTCCTTTTTATTTTTGTGCTTTGCAGTTTATTGCATGACTTCAAAATGGCCGTTGGGGTCTTCGTTGGTGCCTATTGGCTCCTCTGCTTGACTTCAAGATGGCCACCAAGGTCTCGCAAGAGCAAAATTCACTGTTTCCTGTATTTCCTGACTTCAAGATTGCCGCCGGAGCTTCTACCCTTGCTGTTGGCTGGTGTGCCTGACTTCAAGATGGCTGCCAAGTTCTTGCGAAATTTTAGCTTCAAATCTTCGCGGGAGCTTTCTCTTTACTGGGCGGGCAGGCTGCGGAAACAGTAGTGTGCACCGCTTGTTGGCGGGCAGTCGTGTGGGGGGTTTCTTACCGCCTTCTTCATGTGGTTCGACAGGGGTGGGCTCCCCATGCCGTATCCTTTTTCTTACTTTTTTTTTTCTGGCCGGCGGACCAGGGTGGGCTCCTGGCTCATTTTCTTTCTACAGTCACAGGGGACACGGGCACACGTGCCTGGGGGCAATTCTTGATTTTGATCCCACCTTCGTGTCACCAGATGTCATGTCTTGCATCTGCCCCAAGGAACACACCAGGACACAGGAAGGGACTGTCGTCTACTTTATTTGCAGTCGTTGTTGCGTGCTCGCAGCCACACCCTGGTTCTTTCTTATCTCCCCAATACTGCCCCGTCTCCCTACCCTGATCAGAAGGGGTTTATGGTGGCTGGCCCCTCCATTCACCCTTGTGCCGGGTCTTAGTGCCCTCTGCATCTTGGTTCGACACAGATTATGACGTGTCTGTTGGTAAACTTTGGTAAGGTACACAATCTTGATGTAATGTCGACTGTGGAGGCAGATTAGACAGGGTTCAAAAAAGTGCTTGTGGTTGATGAGGGGTAGGAAAGTGGGCCCTCTCCTGGAAGAGCCCCTCCACCAACAGAGGCCTTGTTTTGTCAATGACTGTTGTACCTTGCATCGAAAGATGTTTTGCTAAGATCTCCTGGAAGAGGAGAGAAAAGGGTGTATTCAGTGCTTAATTTATAAAAAAACATTCAAGTCAGGGACCTTGTCAGGAGGACACTACAGCTTGTACCGTCCATTGCCCCTGCCAGCACTACCAATGACAGACCCAACATAAGAACTAACCATCACACTCTTAAAAGTGTGACAATTAATTCTATTCCAGGCCCCCACAGCTATAAGAATGGCTCTGGTGGCAGGTATTATTCAATTTCAATGTACATTTGATGAATAATAAACTGATCAACTCAAAACCGGGAGAAGGTGTGGCTTAACGGCTAGGGTGGCTGACTTTGAAGCTGGGGAACCAGGTTCAAGTCTGGCGAGACCTGTGATTCTGGGCAAATCCTGGTGCCCCAAAAAATGAATGTGTCCATCTGTAATGCAACTGGTGCTCATGTAAAGTGATACCTCCAGGTCAAGTTCATGCTATATAAAAGTGCAACAACAACAGAAAAAAATCAGAGTACAGCGCCACCATGTGGCAGGCTGTCATAATTGCTGGTGCTCGTGCAGAGCACCAGAAACCTCAGCTCAAATTAAGCACTGCATTTACTGAAGATAGTGAGGCTAGTTCTACACTGAATACAGCTGTAGGCATGGAGTGAGCTGAATATAAGATAAATCAAGGAAAGTTTTGTGTAGGCTTGGGTAAAATTTAAATTATACCGTGTAATGCACGTAATTTCAGGTATTTCCTATACACTTCTTTCATGAAATTCCTAAAATTACACCATTACAGCACTTTGCATAAATACACTGTAAGTAAATATAATTAAAGGGCTCAAGTGCGGAAACAATGAGAAAGGCCAGATCCCAAGCAGCTGTTGTTCACTGCAACGTTTGGCACCAGTTTTTTAGTGCAAACTGCATCATAGTATCGAAATGGATGCACAAAGTATTTTGTGCTAAAATTTCATGCCGAATGTCGGTTTTTATTTTACATAATTGTGTGTAATTGTGCCAAAAATTCACAGAAATATCAAATTCGAATTACGCAAATTTCACACCCTCCTAACTTTATGTTGATACATGGAGGTTATTTTCATCTATTCAGACGCACTAAAAGGGCATAACTTACACCTAATGGAAACCCCTTAACAAGTATTTTAAGTTTATTTCCCCAAGACAATAATTACACCTGCCTACTCACAACATCTAATAGAGCTACATAACTTTCGCTATTGGCCTGATTTTGATGTCGGGCAGAAAGCCATCCGACAGCTGGTCAGAGGCTTTCCGCCCGACATCGACGGTTTTCCCCCAACCGCTATATTACAATTACCGCGGTCGGAGGGAAGCCTGTAGGGGGATCCTGCCTGGCTTCCGACGGTGCCCCCCTAAACTTTCTTGCCCCGTGAGACAGGCACCGCATGGTGCCTGCCACACAGTGCAGGGATGTTTACAATGGTTAATCCAAAGGGAGGGAAGTGGGGGGCAATTTATTTACTCAGGTCCAGCATACATGCCCGTTAATATATCTCTACAATGATGGTATGCAGTTCCTAATGTCTAAAGCAGGTAGTTGTGTGTGATCAGGGGCTCCACGTGGTGGTGTAGAGCGAGAAGTCAGGAGGAGAGTCTCCTCCTTTCGGAAAAAGACCTTCACACACCTAGCCAGCTAGGTGTCTTGCTTCATCATCGGGTCTGCTCCTTATCTGGTCGGCGCTGCAATACCCGATTGGCACAAGAGATGGTGCCTTCTTGGCGGAGATCTTTATTCCTTATGCCGTAGGGTGCAGTGCGTGTGAGGGCCCTAGAACAGTGTAGGTGATAATGGTGTGTAAGTATGTGTAATTTAAAATAGTAAATGGTGGTCCACTCAAAACAATTTTAATAAAGTGTGGCCATCACCCTAATTAAAACTAGAAAGAAAAACGAGTATCTTCACTCTAAGGTTGTGGGGTTATACGCTTATGACATAGGTCAACATGTTTCTTGCCCTTTTATCAAGTAGATGGCAATTCTTCAGGACCAAACTAGGATCTACCTACACTTTTTGGTGGTGGTCAGCAACTACGCGAAGTGAGGTAATGACCACCCTTACAGCACCCTAAAAAGTGGTACCTGTAGATCAACTAACAACCCAATTTGGGTCAAAGATGCACGGCATCAGTACCGGCTGGTGTAGACACTAAGGTGTAGTGCCGGTTCCATGGGAAGCGGGTCGGCGGATGGCCTACCCCTCACTCATCCGGTCCGGAAGGTAGGGGTAGGCAAGAAAGGGAGTTGTGCTCCATGTCATTTATAGCATCCAATATGAGATTTTAATCAAGCAGCAATGGAAGAGCCAGGCTTCTCACCGTTGGCCTGTGTCAGATAGAGGGAGAACATTGTGGTAGAAGACACGACACTTGCAGCTCCCCAGTGTAAGAAGGCAACACATCTTGTCAGAAGGAGATGGAGCGCTGTTCTCAGCTCTGCTTCATACAATTTCAGATGAGATTTGTTTAGAAACCCTTTGATCACCATGGGCACAAACTAAAGCCCTCCACTTTATCAAAACATCAAGACACAAGATCAGCCTGTAGGTTAAACATGTAGGTTATGTGCGTGCCCTCTCAAGTGAGCGGCTCTTATACAAATGGTGAGCCTTGCTCTAAATTGCAATGTTCATACTATGTTAAGACATATCATGTCTCAGCCCTGTGTGGTCTATAGGCCACTTTCAGCAGACAGAGGCTAATCAATATGAAAATCCAGAGGTTTCTCACAGCAGGCTGGCAGTAAGGCTTAGGTTGACTTTGTCAGATCTGGCAAAAAAAACACGTCACTTACCCTGCCCAAGCCCTCCTGGCCTTTTAGAGACACCAATCTAACATTAACTAAGTTACCTACTGGAAAGTCACCAGTATGATGGGAACACAAAATACGAGTGCCAATAACATGGCATGCCTCCAAATTCTGACATATGCCAATATTCTCCATCAAACATCCATCAACATAAGAAAATTGCCATTAGGATCTGCTAACATTTTCTCCATCCCACCCTAGGGTGCGAGAAAGTCGTCCGTCATAACTCAATATAATTGCATTTACTCATGATGCCTAACCTATAATAACCTTAAAACAGTATGGTGCTCATTATGAGTGGTGTGTTATAACCCTTTTAATTTCCCTCCCTTAGAATTACTGTTACCAGAGAGAGGGAAAAGGGACTAAATCCAGGGATGGAGAAATAATGCAAGATTCTGGAGGACAGTGTGAGGGAATTGTCCATGCTATTTCTGCATGTTTTCCTAGTGGTTTAGGCTGACATGAAATATCCGTGTGAAACACCACAGTTTATAATTACAATCAGAGTAACTCCTGTTATTGGACCAACAGTCTTAAAAAGTGACAGTGGGAAGGAGGAGATGGGTGTATAGCCAAACAGAGCATGGCGACGTTCAATTAATATTAAAATGAATCAGAATGTAATGTCCACATGGTAGTTTCTCACATCACTAGGATTCCCTATAAGAGCATTTTGGGAGCATAGTCTCTAAGCATATATTCATTTATTTCATTTGCAATTTGTGAGAGTGGCAATTCAGATCATTGTCATTTCTCCAATTTCAAAAAAACAATAAATAGTGAAGTGAAAGCAGTGAAATGAAAATGTAGGAGATTGGGGCCTCATTTACAAGAAAGTAACGCAGCACGGTGCTGCAAGCCATTCGGCTGTGCAGTGCTGCGTTACTTTTAAAGCACAGGGATGCGTCATATTTACAACAATATGACGTATCCCTGAGCTGTCACCTGCGCTGGCGCACTATTAGCTGCCATGTGCCAACGCAGGAAGCCTTGCAGCATGGTGGAAGGGTGCCTACGTTGTGGGGAGGATTGTTTTTGTGCAAGAAGGGACACCTTCCTGCCCAAAAAGAATCACGAGAGATGTTTTTCTCTTTTTATGCATGCTGCAGAATGCAGCACACATAGAAAGAGGAAATAAACGGGGAAAAATAAAAGTATTTCTCCTTGTAGCACCTCCTTACGCCTCCCCTGGGAGGCTTAGATTCTGATGCATTCCCAGGCTTACGAAACATTGTACATCTGAGAATGCAGCAGAATCCATGGGTGTGGCGTGCGAACACCCACAGCAGCACCCATAACACGCCCCTTTCACACAAAGCGCTGCGTGAAAAGGGGCCATATTTAGAAGGCCACAAAGAGCCATACCGGGTGGCTTTACGTGCCTTGTAAATATGGGGCACCACACTGTGCCGCCAGTGTGTTAAAAAAAGTGGCGAAGGGGCTTGTAAATATGCCCCTTAGTATTTCTGTGTAATCCCTGTTCCCCACACTCACAGGTCTAGTCCTTCTCTCTCCTCTGCAAGAAGGAGAAGCTTGGGAGCACAAGACCAATCGAAAAAAGTATTCCTCTTTAAATTGACCCTTTGACTCGACAATAACAGGCTTGTCAGCAGTATTTGATGACCTCACTTCAGCCTGTAACTAGAAGGAAAGGACAGGTGTCTGCTTGTTAGTTACATGGACCTCAGACTTGGGCTCTGGTGGAGCTACAGCAGTCAGTGCCCAGCTTAAATTCCATTAGTGCAGTGGACAAATGCACTACTCATGAGAATCGTGGCTTCTGTGAGGGAAATTCCTTCCCTGTATGGGTTGGGCACATGCAGTGTTAGCCACCTGCCAGTGCCAAGTTGCCAGTTCCCCATGATCGTATTACATGACCTTGAAGTGCATGTATACAAAATATGTTAACAGGCTGAGAATCAGTGAGGCAGAGCACCAGCATCCTGAAGTGCAAGCAGCCACTGGCTACAATCTTGGTCTGTTGCTGTTCTCCTCTCTCTCTCTCTCTCTCTCTCTCTCTCTCTCTCTCTCTCACTCACTCACTCTCTGGCTCTCTCTCTCTCTCTCTCTCTCTCTCCCTCTATTCATCAAGGTGTGCAGACCTCATGGCCCAAAACTAATTTCTTAGCCTAGCCATCTAAGTCACCCTCTTCTCTTCCATACTTTAGAGTTAAATCCTACATTTTTTATTTTCATCCTGATCGATACCATAGGTATCACCCTATTGTTGTGGAAAGATGAGTATTGTGTTCAATTCCCTGTTTCTATTCACATATTCTTACCACCGTCAAGGTTGACTAGTCCTCCATTTTAGGTTTGCCTTTAAAACAAGGCCCAGGAGAAATTTTTGATAGGCCGGCATAATCTTGCAAAATTTCCCACATTTTGCATTAGACTTCTTACATGAAACTCTTGCCATTTCGCCATTATGCCCCAGTGTGTAAATTCCTGTCTGTTTGGGTAAAAATCCTATTGCAGGATTTTGGAAACAACATGAACAAACAAAATGTCAATGGCTGTTTTTCCTGGAACTTATGTTTTTTAACAGGTTTTTTTTTTTTTAGCGCAAAATGAATCCTGGAATAATGACCAGCCCCTCTCAACACAGGAAGACTGCCTACCCATGAGTTTGAGCTTTGATGGTGGCACTCCTGCCCATGGAACACCCAAGGAGCTTACAAACTCCAGCTTTAAGATGCAAAAACACATTAGCGTGGGACAAAGCTTCCTTCTTTATCTCCGTGGGGGCTGCTTCTAATTGTAAAAGTGAGCCGTTCTTCATCATCAATGAGTAGGAATTCGCAGAAGTGCCAATTTTTACAAAATCAACCATTGCAATTGTCCTGTGACAACATCGCTTGAATTCAGACAGAAAAAATTCACCAAAATCTAGGATTCATGTTTATTTCACAGGAACTTCTCCTAGCTCAGTGCAAACCACCACAGCATCTCCCATTGCCAAGGTGCCTGGTCAGCTCTCTTTTTAAATTTGATAATCCCTTCGCCATTTCTATTTGTAGAGGTTTGTTCCCACTGTCATTAATTCCATCAAAAATACTCATGTCACTTCCAGCCATGGCCAAACTAGCTACAAACACATGTCCCACTGGCTGTGCCACCATTTGGAATTCAATCGCTTCTGGACGCACTTCAGGCTGACTTCAGGACTGCTAATGGGAAGTAGTTGGAATTGGGTGCGGCCCTGGATGGTCTGCTCTTGATCTTAGACTCTGGTGTTGCAACGATTCCAGTTCTTTGCACCTACTCCCTGCTTTTTGATATTGTCAACCAATTCATCCTCACCGAGATGCAAGCTGTGATAGGTATCTCAGGAGCCTCTTTCAACTGGATTAGCTTTGCCCTGAGTGATCGGTCACAGGTTTCACCTCAAACCCATTATAGGTCTTGATGCTTTCCCATTCTCATGCTCGTCCATGTGTATCCCCATCTGCTAACAAACCTTATCTGATTGGACGGTTCCAGATTATTTTAAAATGCAAGAAATCTGCAAATCATTATCCAGCTTGATCAAAATGTGAGCCATACTTTTCTCAGTCTTTCAGGATGTCTGTCTGCCTTCCAGTCAGGGATGGATCGCGCTGAACTCTGACAAGACCAAGATTTTGTCTGTGACAAATGAGAAGGTAAGGTTGATAGACACTGATGGCTTTGGCCATCGTCACTCAGTTTTCCTCCTACCTAATCAAATTTTAATTAAACCAAAGTAATTTGCATATTTTCGTATCATGCGAAATTCCTCAAATAACCTCATTACGCCACTTTGCGTAGTTACACACCTTTCGAGGTAAGAATGTAGTCAATAAAGTCAAGGTTGTTCCTCCATTCCAGTTTTGAACTATACACTGTGGTAATGTTGAAGTTGGCATAGCAATGAGTTCTGTCTTGGAATAATCTAAAAAACTGTACCTAGGTAATATCTATAAACTGAAGGCTAAATGTGCTACAAAAGATGGCAGCAACCTCAACATGCAGGGAGTTTTCTCTCTGCACCTCGGAACCAATGGTGATGTTTCCAGGCCAGTTACACCACACTTCGCACAGTAAACCCCGCAGAAAAACATCTGCATCAGAACGCGTCCTGATACTCTGACGGTTGCAGCTGTAGGAAGGTGGATATCTGACTATGCTTACCCCCAACTTTTTGCCTAGTGTCTAGCTGGTTTTTCGACTTAGTTGGCCTGAGATCCTGCCATTCAGGGTCTCAGGCTGTCTGCTCTCTCTTTAAAATGGACTCCATGTACCCTAGGTACATTCCCAATTGGTAAGGATCACCTTATTGGACCCTGTACAGTGTACCCTAGGTACCCAGGGCATAGGTGTACCCTAGGCCTCCCAGGGGCTGCAGCATGTGTTATGCCACCCCTGGTCTGGCCTTCCAATCAGACACAACTGGCTGACCACTCAGCTGGGGCAAGGTTGTGTAATCACCCCTTGCTTAGATATAGTATACCTATATCTACCCTTAAAATAGACACATGTGTACCTATCAGCCACTCCTATGGCAGGCCTTAACAATCCTGGAGGCAGAATGCTTGGTAACATGTAAGATGGTGCTCTAGCATGAGCTGAGCCTGTCTGCAGCTTTCGGAACCATGTCCTTATAGCTGTTCTATGATATAGCCTACCATATACTCTTAAAGTGCCTTATAATCTTAAACGGTTATGGTAACTATGGTTTGGCTTTATCAA
The DNA here is from genome assembly GCF_964204655.1 of Triturus cristatus. Taxonomy (NCBI): domain Eukaryota; kingdom Metazoa; phylum Chordata; class Amphibia; order Caudata; family Salamandridae; genus Triturus; species Triturus cristatus. The sequence goes on along the minus strand of NC_140580.1, from coordinate 882,154,004 downwards.
AACATGTCGTGTAAGGTGTCTAACACTTTGGAATAATACCCCCATACCATTTCTGGTGATGAGGATATTATTCCCCCCTCCTAGAGGGAGAGACATGTTAAAATCCTACTTTGCTGTGTAACTCTAACCCAAGCCTCAGCATCACAAAATGGATGCTGCTGCCACAGACACTGACCTCCTGCTGCTGGGAGTGATCCCGGCAAGGGAGGCTTGGACAATAGGTTTCCTGCTTGGGGAGGTGCTAGCACCTCCCCAGACAGACTTTAGTGTATTGGGGCAGGGAGGGCTGAAAGGAATGAGACATGCCTGGGGCACACAAGGTGTCCCATGCATAGTCCAGTTCAAACCGGTGCTGGGGCACTCCAGCCCCAGTCCTGGCGCGAAACTGGACAAAGGGAAGGGGGTGTAACCACCCCCCTCCCAGGTCCCACCCATAAGGCGTGACCTAGCAGGTAACCCAGCCCCCCAGATTAGTATAAGAGTGGTAGCTGGGCCCCAGGAGATTAGATTATCCTGAACCTGCAACTTGAACAGAAACTCTGGACCTCCGACATTCGACGAAAGAAGAAGACTGAAGAATCTCCCTTGTGGCCAAGGAGTGGCTACCCTGTGCAAACAGGCACCATCAAGAGACTACCCTTTGCTTTGCTAAAGTTCTACGAGGGACCGACTGCAGAGCCCGACCAGAGCCTTGACTTCCAGATTTCTCCGACCCTGATCCACATCCACAGCCGTGCTGAGATCCGTGGAGGCGACGAGAGACGTGGGACCGGCTACCTGGGAAAAGTGGCTAGTATCTTCAAGCGCAGCTTCTGAGGCACCCTCGAAGTTGTGCACCGGGGATTGAGAAGCCCCAACCCCAAGCACCATCTGCACCGAAGACCAGCCCCCCCACACTCCACGAGTCCTGTGTGGGGCCCTTCTGCATTTTCCTGCTTGCCGCGTCTGTCCGGTTGCTTGCCCGCTGGCTAGTGTCCTTTGAGACGATGCACCCTGCAATCTTCAGCTCTGGTTTGGCTCCTCCAGACTGGCTCCCGCTCCTTTGAAAAAGAGAAGCACCCCAGACCTTCCTGGTCTGCACCAGAAGCAAGTCCTCCTTTCTTCGTGGGTTCCACTTGCCAAGGCTTGGTGAGTCCTAGTCCAACTTCGACGCCGCCGACAGCAAGAGCCTTTGTGGGACAGCTCGCCTCCTGGTCCTGGTCGTCCTCGACGTTCCCTGGTCCTCGTGGCTGCAGCGACAAGCTTCACCTTCACCTGCAATCTTCACGACATCGCCTGGTTCCTTCCTGGTTCCACGTGGTCACTGGCTAGTGACCTTGACTCTGTCCCCTCTGCTTGCAGGTATCCTTTCTTCCTGATCCCAGCCTTGGGATCCACCGGACACTCTTCACTGACTGCCTGTCAGCATCTTTCTTCAGGCATCCATAGGAGTCGACGACGAAACCCGACGCAACTTCACACCTATGCACCCGCAGCCTGTGGGCTAGGTAACTTGGGTACTCCGGTGCTCATCAGGGTAGTGACTATCGTAGTGTCTAGTTTTCCAGTCTCGACTTCCTAGCTACTCCGGAAGTGTCCTAAATCTATTTAATTCAAAACTGTACTATTTCTATGGATTATACGCATTACGCGTGAGTGTTTCCACTCTGCACCTGAATCCCGTGGGCCTCCCACTTCCTAACCTTTGGTAGTATAGTGTAGCCGCAGCGATTCCCTAGGCCTAGGCCTATCCTATTTCCGTGACAGTGGTCCTTATACCACTTACTTAGTATATGGTTTGCGTGGCCCCTAGGGCCTAACTGTATTACTTACCTGTGTGACTTAATGTATGCTTAAATAAGACTGTGTTGTACTTACCTCTAATCTCATAAAGAGTGCTGAGGGTTGTCTAGAATAAGTACACTTTATTTTGATATATATATCTGTTGTGGTGTCCTTTCATTTGGTATTCAAGGGATTATATATGGTATCACAGCTGGCTTCACATGCCATTCAGAGTTTAGCCTAAGACTGCTCTTGTCCATGCTACCACTAGGATAGCTGGTCTATAAGGTTGACTTTACAACCAATCACCATAAGGGTTGTTTGGACTGATATAAGGTGCACACTAGAACTAGTGACATCATACATCAGGCCAACTTCTCACATTGGTGAGCAGCGGTTGGGATCTGAGCTTGCTGTTGTAATACCATTGTAATCTTGAGATACTAAATTGAAAGATCACACAGATATTGTCTAGGTACATATAACATAGATTATAATACTTAAGTCCTACTGGACTTAGTGGTTGTAGGTAGAAGGGAGTAACACACCCTGACTACAACTACTAGAGAGGTTTAGTAGATACAACTAGTGTAGGTAGGTGCACACACCACACCCTCACTAGAATCATGTCCCTGAATGGAGATCACCCTGATGCTCCCTCAGGAGAGGAGAATCCTAGACAGGTTCCCTCTAGATATGATGCATTCACTTTCCAGGAGATGAGACAACTGTGTACCTCCAGGAGATTAAAACAGGGTTCCAACCCTACCCTTAGACAGCTAGTGGAGCTTCTGGAGGCCTATGATGCTGAAAGAGCTTCCAAGTATGGTGCCATAGCTGTAGATAAGGGTCTACCCACCACAGAGGAGTCAGATGGGGCTTCAGATGAAGATGGAGACAGCCAGGGCCAAGTAGGAAGACTTAGCCAGGCTAACCTAAGCTTACATGGGAGTTTGCATGGGGTCCCCCCATACAGACCCCCAAGTGGGCTTAACCAGAGAAGCAGGAGGGACAGATCCCCTTCAAGGGAATCCATCCACTCCCATGCCTCTAGCATCTCTAATGCTTCCTCTCACAGGGGAATGACTTCCCCTGAGAGAAAGGAGCATGAAGCCAGAATGAGGGAAGCTAATCTGAGGATTCAGAGGGAAGAACTTGCCCTTGCCAAGGAGAAGCTTGCTCTGGCTAGAGAGCAAAAATTGTGTGGGTCAGAACCCACTGGTGGCGGCAACATTCCTAGAGATAGGGATAGGTCTTATGACCATAGAAACCTAAGCAAGATAGTCCCCCCCATATCAGAATGGGGATGACATCCACAAGTGGATGACTGCTTTGGAGAGGGCCTGCAAAGTACAGCAGGTACCCCAGAGTCACTGGGCAGCTATCTTGTGGCTCTCCTTTTCTGACAAAGGTAGAGACAAGCTCCTCACAGTCAGTGATGAGGATGCTAACAATTACAAAGTCCTGAAGAGTGCTCTGATAGATGGGTTTGGCTTAACCACTGAGCAATATAGGTTGTTGTTCAGAGACACCCAGAAGACACAGACACAGGACTGGTCTGATTTTGTGGATTGTGCCACTAAGGCTTTGGAAGGTTGGTTAACTGGCAGCAAGGTGCAGGACTATACAGGATTGTACAACTTGATTATGAGGGAGCAGATCCTTAGTAATTGTCAGAACCAGCTTCTCCATCAACACCTGGTAGACTCAGATTTGACCTCTCCCCAAGAATTGGGAAAGAGGGCAGATAAATGGGTCAGGACCAGGATTAGGCCTAAAAATCAGGGTGGTGACCAAAAGAAAGATACCACCAAGCCTCAAGAGAATGGTGGGGATAAAGCAAAAGAGAAATCTTCCTCAGGGCCCCAAAACTCCACACAGGGTGGTGGGTCCCAAGCTCCCTCCTCTACCACAGTCAAAAAGCCTTACTGCCATGAGTGTACAGCAGTTGCCCAAAGGCTAAAAACAAAACTGTCCCTCCAACTACTCCTGTCACACCACCTATTACTGTCAGCCGTAATCCCCCAGGTGGTGGGAGTGCCCCCAAAAATTTGGTTGGGTTTTCTTGGGGAACACAGGGGGACTCTGGCTTAGCCAATTCCCCTACAGCAGCTACTCTTGTCTGTGATGGTGGCATGGGGTTTGCCAACTTCACTGCCTGTCCCAACACTTTGGGTAGGTACAGACAGGAGCCCTAAATCAATGGTAGAAAAGCTGAGGCCTACAGAGACACTGGAGCTAGCATCACTATGGTGGCCCATAGGCTAGTTCCCTCTGAGCAGCTTTTGCCTGGTTTCTCATACCAGGTAACTAACATTGATGGCAAACAGAACAGTCATCCCATGGCAGAGGTATGTCTCAGCTGGGGAGGTGTCACTGGCCCTAAAAGGGTGGCAGTGGCTCCAACCTTGCCTGTGGACTGCTTACTGGGGAATGACTTAGAACTCTCAGCTTGGGCTGGAGTTGAACAAGACACCCATTCTAAAATGGTAGGCCTTTCACAAAAGGGTAGTGGGGATGTGCCAGCCACAACCCCTGTCCAAGTAGATTTCCTCCCTGAAAAGGTTGGAAGGGCAGTGGTAGCCACAACCCAGGCAAAGACAGACTTCCCTGTAGAGATTGGCAGAGCTGTGACAGTCACAGCTCAAACCCAAACTGAGTGCCTCCCTGAAAAGGTTGGCAAGGCTGTAATGCTCTCAGCCCATACTCAGACTGACATAGGTGTAGTGAAGCCTGAAACTATGGATCACTCCACACAAACAGAGAGTAGTGGGGAGGAAGAAAAGTCTCCCTCTCCCCAGACATTAGGAGAAGGTCAGCCTCCTCAGGGATCTGACCTCACCCCTTGTGAAGGAACTGCCCCAGAGGTAGCCAGGCCTGGCCTGGCAGAGCCTCTGATGTCAGTGGCCCCTTCCAAGGTGGGACCCAGTCTGGTGCAGGTAGCCTGCCTCTCTCTACCCTGCCTCAGTCAGCCCAGGGCTGCAGAGGTCAGGGAGGTGAAGTACTGGGTATTTTAAGCCCAGCGGTGCAGGGGAACACACCCTATGACTTCGGGGTTCTTCCTGTTTCAGACCTACAGAAACACAGAGTCTTCTGGGTGAAGTCAAAGATCAGTTTATTGGCTGCAGACCAATTATAGGCGTCCTAGAAGTACAACAGCGTGTATGTTCTCAGGAGACTGCTGAAAATCACAGAAACGAGCTTCTCCTTAAATACAGAATTTCCTGCCTCAGGCATACATTCCTAGGTTTTATGACATGGTCATATAACGTATACATTACAAACGAAAAAGCAGAGTCATGATGACCATCCCACATTCCAGTTAAGCCAGCCCGCAATTATTTACACAGTAAAGCTCAGATCCCACATTAGATATCGATAGGCCCCAATAAACATGAGCATCTCCTGTTTTGGGAAACAAGCCATAAAGCAGGAACAGTCAGATGTGAAAGAGATTAGCTGGAGGCTCATGTAGGATGAAAGGACTTTATGGTGTGTCAAGCCCTGATGCTAATCACAGGTGGCCAGAGGACGGGGAACTCGTGAGACCAGTTTGACCCGGGGCAGCGGAGCCAAGCTGCCAGGGTCACAGAAAAGTCAAAGAAAGGCACATGTGCTCTAAAAGGCCCGTATTCGCTCCATGCTATATAGCCTATGTGAGGGCAACCATAAGATGGCCACCGATACAAAATGGAACCCACGTAGTCAATGTATGATAACGTATACACAGTGCATTCATAGCTAAAACGTTACAGAAAAGCACTTGTACGTACCGCATTAACCATTCGCGGTTCACTATTACCGGGATTGACAGGGGTAGGGCTCTGCCTCCTACGCGGTCCCAAATTCTAAAGTACGACAGACCCTCCTTTTGCCCTTACATAGGCAATAACTATACTCATTTCAATCCGAGTCTAGGTCAATATTCACGAAGTCATGGAGATGTTGCTGTAGCATCATCCTATTACTTAGCTCGTCCCTCGATACAGGTTTCCTTACACATAATGTAGCACAGAGGCCACATATCGCAGGAGCACACTGTATGCACAGACAGAACAGGAAAAGGATGGCTAAGATCATTCCAATGACCATCAGAACTTTCCAACCCCAGGCAGATATCAGTTCCCAGAACCACCCCACCAGTGACCAATCTCCTTTATCCACGTGTATGGACTCAGATATTTTATGCAGTTTGGAGATGGCTTGATAAACTGTTGGAGCGTTGTCTGGTATGAAAATGCAACAACTGGATTGGATAACCTTACATACCCCACCACGATCTGCAAGTATGACGTCTAGAACCATGCGGTTCTGCAAAGTCATGAGGCGATCCGCTTGGAGCTCAGCTGTCAAATTACCAAGGGCACCAGCCGTAACATTAACACTGGATTCAACCACACGAGTCAGCTGTCTCAGGTTCCTACTATTGACCATAGGTCCCCAAAACGGCAGGAAACCCAAAAAGAAATCTCCCGCTTCCTGACCGGCAGTATCCTCCTTACTAATCACGCCTCTCACAACTCTGGTCTTGTGATAGTCGGAGGCGGCAGTAAATGTTGGCGGTAGCAGATTTGCAATATAACATGTGCCCGAGAAGTCAGGGGGCAACCATGTATATGCTCGGTCATTGCAGATAAAATATGTACCCTTGGCAGCCAAAAACGCAGGGGAAAACTGTGACGGAAAAGTGTACGTTTCAGTACAGTCACTTCTTCCCAGTTGAGCTCTAGGATTCTGACCATTACCTTGCAAACAAAACCGACCTATGTGGGGTACGACCCAGATTGGGGATGAGATTTTCCGCTGTCTTTCACCCAGACTAATACTATACCCCGTCGCGTTCCACCCTACATAAGCTCTCAACTCTTCTTTGGGAATGGATGAGTATGCGTCGATATCTCTACTCATATCGGCAACTCCTTTCATTAAAGCCTTATTATTGGTGCTAGGTCTGATGGAACGCGGTTGTCGCGGGGAGCACGCTTCTAGTGCATAAAGAAACATGGTCTGGAATGCCCATGATGATCCATTGTAACTATACGGCAGCACCAGATAGGGAATACCCTTATTAATGGTATGTGGCATTAAACCACACACCCAACAATTGGTCGTATTCATGACTAGTTGGTGCTGGTGCAGGAGCTGAATAAACGAGTTGTTTACAAATTCGGACCGTCTGGCTTGTTCATGTTCAGGTAGAGGGTAGAAAGAGTGTGAGGAGATAGTAGGAGGAGGTATAGGCTGTACAGTGGGTACAATGGGCTCTCGAGAGTAGAAGAATACAAATCCTACAGTAAACACTATCATACTACATAATACAAACAGGCATAAAAACACAAAACGTTTGCTTTTCATTATTTTACACATTCTCGCTTTAAAGTTCATTTCCTCAGTGAGTCTCTCCATCTTAAAAAACTCCATCCTCTAATCGTGCCGCTCGCGGCGGGTGAGTTTCTTCTGCTAAGGAGTACGACTGTCAGTCCAGGGAACGCCCTAGACCAACCAGAACCGTCGACCTAACGTCTTCGGCCTGTACCCCAAAGTCTTGGCACCGCGACCCTGCGGCTGAACCCGGATGGTGGTTCGAAAAACAAAAATCAAGAAAGTCCTTCAGATGGGAGAACTCTGGTTATCAAAAAATGGAAAGGTAAAAGGAAAAGAATATTTATTTGTCCATAGGCCTTGGCCTTAGATCGTAACGAGAACGGCCAGGTACTGTTTGATCTTGGAACAAAAGTTCAGGCTCTGTAGTGTCCAATCGAATTGACGGTGGCACAGCTTCTTGCAAAATATCGTCACTTTCCTGCGCTGAAGTGGTGCCTTTTATGCGTGCATCACTGAACGGCACAAAACGAGGTACAGTGTCTGTTTCAGAGTCCGCGATACCCTCCTGGACCCACTGGTCATACGGCAGAGGCAAAGGGATCCTCTTGATGTGGGCACCGTGGATCCAGTTTTTCTTCCCCTTCACTCGAACAGCTGATCTTGTAGCCAGTAGTACGAGGTGAGGGCCGATCCAGCGGGGCTCATCGTTGGTTTTCCGCTGAAAGTTTTTCACAAGGATCTACGTGCCTGGTTCGATAGGGTGTCCAGGAGCTTCAGAAGCCGGGGGGAGAGTATCATGCACCTGTTGGTGTAAAACACGCAGTTTAGCTGTCAATTCGTGTAAGTAATCAAACAGTACCGGATGCTCGATTTCACTGAATTTCATCGGTCTTGGCACACCCCATACATTGGCCGGGCGGCCAAAAACGACCTCGTAGGGACTAAGTCCCACTCGGGAGTGTACGGTCATTCTGGTGGACAGGAGTGCTAGAGACAGAGCGTCAGGCCATTTAAGACCTGAGCTCGCTTGGATTTTGGCCAGTTTGAGTTTTAGAGCGCCGTTGTAGCGCTCTACTAATCCAGCTGATTGGGGGTGATTTGCGGCGTGAAACTTCTGCCTTATACCTAGTCCCTCACACACATTCTTCATCACTTGACCCACAAACTCACTCCCATTATCACTCCACACCATTCTTGGCATTCCAAACCTAGGGAAAAATTCCTTCACAAGGGCTTTGGCTGTGGACAGAGCAGTGTTATCTTTTAAAGGATAGGCCTCTATCCATTTTGAGAAAGCGCAAACAACCACTAATACGTATTTCAGGTTGTTGCATCTTTCCATGTGGATAAAATCCAACTGTAAAACTTCAAATGGATATGATGGAGGCGCAAAATGACCAACTGGAGTTGGGGTTCCCCTACCAGGGTTGTACTTCAAGCATACCATACAATTCTTGACCACATTCTCTGCACACTTAGGGATTCCAGCATTCTGCCATACTGGAGCCAACAACTTACAGATTCCTTTCGTACTGATGTGTGCCATTCCATGTGCCATAGTAACCACTGGAAGCACATATGCATCAGGTAACAACCATCGCCTATGTTCTGACAAATCAATCCAACAACCATTCTCATCCAACTTACCCATACTTTCTCTCCACTTGCTCAACTCTTTCTCTGTGGCTTCAGCTTGAAGGGACTTTACACTTTCTATTGTGTTTTTACACATTCCAACATCACCAACCCATCTGGCAGGGCCTGCAACATACATTCGAGTCTTCACATCTTTTGCTGTTTCTTTCGCAACTTCATCAGCAAACGCATTACCACGACCAACATCATCAGTGATTTTCTTGTGCGCACTGCATTTCATAATCGCAACTTGTAACGGTAGGGTCAGCGACTCAAGGAGATCATTCACCAGCTTGCCATTCTGAATCTTAGCTCCATGCGAAGTCAGGAACCCACGTTCCTTCCACAATCGCCCAAAACTATGAGCCACGCCAAAGGCGTACTGGCTATCAGTGTATATGTTCACTCTCATTCTTTCAGACAACACGCATGCTCTCGTAAGGGCAATCAATTCTGCTGCTTGAGCCGAATTTTGTGGCACACGCGCAGTTTCCACAATCGTATGCAAAGTCGTGATAGCATATGCAGCAGTCGTATCACCATTCGGAAGCTTGAAACACGAACCATCCACCCATAAAGTACCATCACACTCAGTCAGGGGAGTATCTTTGAGATCTACTCTCCCTTTCGTCTCTTCTTCTGTTCTGAACAGACAATCATGTTGCTCAATCTCATCTAGGTCTGCTGGAATTGGTAATAGTGTAGCTGGATTCAACGTGTTGCATCTCTTTATGTGTATATGGTTTGCTAACAGTGTCAGCTCATAACCAGATAATCGTGCACTAGGTAAGTGTTGTGTCTTTTTTTTTTTTTTTTTTTTGAAACCGTTTATTGCAGTTTGTAAAAGTTACAGGTATGGGCCTACAACCACCCGGCCGGCCGCTAGAATGACAAAAGCATATTGCATAGATACAGTAAAAGTCTCTCGGCAGTGCAGAGCAGTGAAACAGGAGTAATCAATGGTTCAGGCCACACAGCTCCAAGCCCACAGTACGGTTCCCTTTTCTTGAAACAAAACAACACCAAAAAACCACACCCGCAAGGCAACCCGCGATCCAAAGTGACAGCACGTGCTCCATAAGTGGGGGATCCAAACCAGCAACAGAACTCTGAGGAGGGGAATGGGAGTAGATCAGGGACTGGGGGACCGCGCGCCCGCGGCCGAGGGAGGGGGGCCGTCTAGGGAGACGGAGCAGGCGAGGCAGCCGGTAGCAGTGGTGGCTCACAAATACCCCCGCGGTAGGCGTTCCAGGGGCCCCAGAGTTTCACCCACGCCCCAGGCTTACCCCTCGCCACATACACCACCTTTTCACGAAACATACACCAATCCATATGCTCTTTCCAGGCCGACACCGCAGGGGGCCTCTGGGATCCCCACAATTGAGCAATGTCACGCTTGGCTATCATGTATCCCAGAGTCACCCACCGCGTCTGCGGGACCGAATAGTCATTCGGTTCCCATACATTCAGCAAGCATCTCCTCGCTTCAGGCAGCAGCGCGACACGCGTAACCACACGCAGGACCTCATGCACACCACGCCAGAATCGCTCCACCTTCGGGCACTCCCACAGTATATGCATGAAAGTCGCCAACGCACCACAGCCACGCTTACACATTCCGTCACCAGCAAAACCCATACGCAGAAGCCTTGGCCCCGTCACGTAAACCCGGTGAAGGATCTTGAGCTGGACGAAACGAAGGCGAGCCGGGATGGCCACCTCTTTCGGAGAGGCCACCGCAGAAATCCAATCCTCGTCGTCCAGCTCCAGCCCGTCGGCAACCCAAGCCTCGCGGAGACTAGTCAGCAGGCACGATCTATCGTTGATCAGTTTTTTGTATATGAGGGAGATCGTGCTGTCCGGGACATGGCCATCCAGCACTCTGTCCTCCAGGGGGGAAGACTCCGGAATGGATGCGACATCCGGGAAGACGGAGCCCAGCGCATGGCGGACTTGTAGGTACCGAAAGTACTCACTGCCCTGCAGCTGAAACTCCGCCTGCAGCGTCTCAAAAGTTTTGAATCCCCCCCTCGTCCAGAGATCTCCCACCGTGCTGATTCCGATCGTGTCCCACTTCTCGAAGCCCTTCGACGTCCACAGGGAGCCCAACCTCTCAGACGCATACAGCGGTGACGCCCGGGTCAAACGGTCCTTCCACCCCATAGCTGCATTAGCCGCGTGCCAGACACGCACCATGACACGCGTCGGTCCCGTCAAACGGGAGTCGGGCGCGCCAGCGTAGAGCGCTCGATTGTAATCGCCACCGGGCAGGAGCATCTTATCCATCTCAAATGCCGGGTTTAAGGCGGGCCCGTAAAGGCCATGATTAATTGCAGCTAGTTGGGAGGCCCAGTAATACCGTTTAATGTCCGGGAGGGCGACCCCCCCATCGTACCACGGGAGCGTCAATTTAGCCAGAGCAATGCGCGGCCTCCCGTCCCAGAACAGGCGCCGCTGGAGGCCCTCCACCTCACCTAAATAGCGTGCCGGGACCAAGTCCATAGTATTCTGGAGGGCGTAGAGGAAGCGCGGCAGGGACATCATTTTAAACAAGGCCGCTCGGCCGAGCGGCGAGAGCGGCAGACGCCGCCAGCGCACCACGTCCTCCTTCAAGCGCTGGAGGGGGGGTAGCAAATTCCGCTCATAGCGGGCCTCCGGGTCAAGAGTGATATAGATACCCAGGTACCGAAAACCTTGGGAGGCAATCTGGATCGGACAGTCCCGTGGTAGGACCGGAGCCTCCCCGGAAAGCACATAGACACAGGATTTCGCCCAGTTGATGACCAGGCCTGAGTTGCGACCGAATGAGCGCAAAACATCAACCAGGACGATCAGTGATTTACGCGGGGAGGCGAGATACAAAAGGATATCGTCAGCATAGAGGGACACACGGTCCTCATGCTCGGGGGTCCAGCGGAGACCACGGATAGAAGGGTGCCACCGCAGCCACTCCGCCAGGGGCTCCAGGGCCAGGGCAAACAGGAGAGGCGATAGGGGGCAACCCTGTCGCGTACCTCGCCCCAGCGCGAATGGGGCCGAGACTCGCCCATTCACTACCACCTGCGCCAATGGGCCCGAATATAGCAATTTGACCCAGCTAATGAAACCCGGGCCAAACCCGAATTTCGCCAGCATCGCCCAGATGTATGGCCATTCAAGCGTATCAAACGCCATGGTGGCGTCCAAGGACGCCAAGATGGCCGGCTCCCGCACAAATGGGACACGCGCGAGCACCCCGTGTAAGCGCCGCAGATTGAGCGCCGTGTTGCGGTGCGGTATAAAGCCAGATTGGTCTTGGTGGACCAAATCGCCCACCACGCCAACCAACCGGTTGGCCAACACCTTGGCGAGGATTTTGGGCTTCGCGTTCAAGAGCGAAATCGGCCTATAGGATGTGACCCGTTCACGGGGCTTCCCCTCCTTGTGGATCACCACAATTGTGGCCAGACGCTGGTCCGGCGGGAGGGAACCCTGCGAGTGGGCCGCCAGGAACATCGCGCGCAGGTGGGGCGCCAACACATCCGGGCGTAGCTTGTATAGCTCGATGGGGATACCATTGGGGCCCATGGCCTTGCCGGATGCAACCGAGCGAATAGCCAAGGCAATTTCGTCCGAGGTGGGAGGGGCGTCCAGCGAATCCCTGTCCTCCACCGTAAGGGAGGGCAGTGCGATGTCCCGAAGCAGGACATGGGAATCTTCCTCCGAGCAGGGGAAACCGGGGAGTAGACTTCGCGGAAATAATCCGCGAAGCAGGAGACAATGGCTTCCGGCTCCGTGACACACGCACCATCAACACTCTCAATCAAAGGCACCACGCGGCTCGCTCTCTCCCTCTTATCCAACCACGCAATCAATTTGCCAGCCTTATCACCCACATCATACAATCGCCCCTGCTGCTCTCTACTGAGGCCCCTGGCCGCCTCCGTGACGAGGGCCCGATAGGCCGCCTGCTTTAGGTGTAGAACATGCAACTTGGCGTCTGTTACCCCGCTCCCCAGGTCACCCTCCAGTTCTGCAATCTCGGCCTCTACCCGGGTCACCTCCTCCCGCTCGCGCCGCCGGGCATGGGAGATAAAGGAGAGGGCCTCCCCTCTAAGGACTACCTTGAAAGCCTCCCACAGGGAGATGGCCGAAGAGACCGACCCCACATTCTCGTCGAAATATCGCTGTAAGGATTTGATAAAATCGGCACGAATGGTGGGGTCGCGCAAATACCATGCATTGATTGGGGCCACCCTGCCATCCCCCCTCGGGAAGACATCGAAATGCAACAACAATGGGGAGTGGTCTGAGATACCCCGCGCCAGATGGCGCACCTCCCCCACCCTCCCTGCATGGGCCGCCGGGACAAGGAGGTAATCAAGCCGCGAAAGGCTACCATGGGCACCCGAGTGGAAGGTGTACTGTCGCAATGCGGGATGCTTTAATCGCCAGCAATCCACCAGGCCCAGCGTGTCCAGAAGGCCGGGCAGCCACGCCTGTGCCCGGGGGAGGTCCCTAGGGGGATGGCGATCCATAGACCCAGAGGCTACCGCATTAAAGTCCCCTCCAACCACCAGCAGGCCACTCGGAAGGTCCAGAAGGAGGCGCCCCAGGTCCGCGAATGTGGTGGCTTGTAACCCAGGCGGGACGTACACTGATATAAAGATAAACACTCTACCCTCCATTCTTCCCACCAGAACCGTGTAGCGTCCCCTCTCATCATGGCGCACCTCATCAATCTCCAACGGGAGCGAGTTCTTGATCATAATACCCACCCCCCGCGAGCCCGAAGTGAAGCCGGAATGGGCCGCCAAACGATATCCCCGCCGATTCATTGCATGAAAGGAGTTACCTATAAGGTGCGTCTCCTGCAGGAAGACAACATCTGGTGAAATACGTTTTAAGTACTGCAGGACCACACCACGCTTAATCCTATCCCCCAGGCCGTTAACATTCCATGACAACACAGTCAAATCCCTACCCCCCATCATACGTCGAAACAATCGGTCGTCCCCCATCGAGCATCCTAAAAACAACAACATAGTAGCGGGTTTGCCCTGCGGTGCTAACAAACAACACACCCCCCCCACCCCCCGGTCCCAACAGAACTCCCCCCTCCCTGCACCCCTGCATGAGCCCAGACAGCCCCCCCAAAGTGCAGTGTGCCTGTCGCCCCATAGCTAAATACTAACTAGTCCCCCAGAGGAGGAGGGAAGCCCCCAACAGACCCCGCACGACCTCCATAGGAGGGGAACATACGCAATCAATAAATGGTGAAGGAACAACGTCCAGAGCAAGGCCTATTCATTCACCCCTCAATTTTGATCCGGCGGGCCCTCCTCGCCAGCCGCGCCCCCCCCGCCCCCCCGGCCCCGATCTCCAGGCAGAGTGTCCAGCCAGTCCCCAGCCGCCTCGGGCCGGTCGAAGAAGTGCGTGCGACCATCCACCTCTACCCTCAGCTTAGCTGGAAAGAGCATTGAGTACTTGAGGTTCAGGTCCCTTAGGCGACGTTTAACACCAAGAAAGCTCTGTCGCTGCTTCTGGACCGCCGGAGTAAAGTCTGGGTAGAAATGTATCTCCATGTTGTCAAGCTTGACCGGTCCCTGTTGTCTGGAGGTCTGGAGGATAGCATCTCTGTCCCGAAAATTAAAAATCCGGGCAATGAGAGGCCGCGGCGGGGCACCAGTCTTAGGTCTGCCCCCGGGGACCCGGTGAGCACGCTCCACCGCAAAAAGCTTACTCAGCCCCCGGGGCTGGAGATGGGACAGGATCAACTCTTCCACGAAAAGATCCGCCGCCTCCGCCTCTCGTCCCTCCGGCACCCCCACAATACGGACATTATTCCTCCGGGCCCGACCCTCGGAGTCCTCCAGTCGCCGGTCCATCAGGGCGCTCGCCTGGCCAAGCCGGCGCACCTCCTTCTGGAGGGCCACCACGTCTGTCGTGAGGCTCGTTGTGGTGTGGGCCAGGGAGTCGACTCGGTCGTTTGTTTTGGACAAGTCTGCCCTCACAAGGCTCACATCCACCAGGACCGAGTCTATTTTTTGCGCTAAGGTGTCGAAACGCTGGTCCACCGAGGCCTTCATCTCTGCGATGGCGCCCATGACGTCCCGGAGGGTCAGATCCACCGGATGAGCAGATGCCTCCGTCGGGCCCACCGGGGATGCACGCGATGTCTCCGGAGAACCCTTCTGGAGCGTGTAGCGGTCCATACTGTTAGCCTGGTGCGCCGTGCCACGGCGGGTCGTCTTCACCTTCGCCCGGTCGCCATCTTGTTTGGTGGACATGCTGGCTCTTCCACCGTCGTGCCAAGCTCCCCAAACGGGCCGCTATACCAAGTCACGGGTGCCAGGGGGGGGGCGGGGGCGACCACCGAACCGCGGGTCAACCCACCGCCGGCGGGTCAGCCGGGCTCCTGGACAAGGCCACACCACCGCACCCCGCTCCGCAGCCCGACCCCGCTTGAGAGCTAGGAGGGCGCAAAAGCGAAAGTGAAAGTGCGGGGTACGCGAGTCGCCCAGCCCCGCTCGCCGCTGTTATTCACTTTGTCCCCGGATCGCCCCACTACTCCAATCCGGGGGGCCGGCGAGGAGAAGGCCGCAACCTTCGATCGATGCTCCCACCGGCGTTCGGGGTCCGATTCGAGCCCAAAAAACGGGTGGCGCCTCAGCTCCGGTTCCCCAACACAGTCCCCTCAACAAGGACAGGATATCGCCAGGATTAATTCAGGAGGTCGCGGAGGTCCTCGGGAGCCTCGCACCTACGCGGCCATCTTGGTTGCGCGCTAGGCTCCTCCCCAAGTGTTGTGTCTTAGTCCTGTTTAACAATGTGTCCACAGCATGTGGAACCATAACGATCAATGTGTTATCCATCACTAGGCCAGCAGACTGTCGAATACACATAGCTGCAGCGGCAGTGGCTCTCAGACAACTTGGCAATGCCCTCGCTACCGGGTCCAAGGTTGACGAAAAGTATGCGCATGGACGCGGTCTGTCGCCAAAAGGCTGTGTTAACACTGATAATGCGCAACCATCTTTCACATGAACATACAATGTAAAAGGCTTGCTGTAGTCAGGGGTACCCAACACAGGAGCTGAACACAATGCATTACGCAATTCCCAAAAACTTTTCTGACACTCTTCAGACCATGGAATAGGATTCGGTGTGTCTTTGCATGTTAATGCTAACAAAGGTTTTGCCAACAAAGAAAAATTAGGGATCCAATGCCTACAGTATGAAGCAATGCCCAAGAAAGCATGCACTTCTCTCTGTGTTCTTGGCACACTCAACTGTGCAATGGCTTGAATTCTTTCTGGGGTCAGTTTCCTTCCCTCCTTCGATAAGAGATGACCTAAGTAGGTCACCTCTTGTCGACAATATTGCAGCTTTGAGAGAGACACTTTGTGATGGGAGGCAGACAAATGACGCAACAATGACAATGTAGCGTTTTAGCAAATCTTTTCAGTATCCGCGGCGATCAGTAAATCGTCGACGTACTGAATGAGGATAGCGCCACTGGGTAAAACCAGTGCATCAAGCTGCGCTTTTAAAGCCTGGCTGTATATGGATGGACTTTCACAGTAGCCCTGGGGAGCGCGTTTAAAGCGGAAGCTGCGACCTCCTAAACTGAAGCCAAAACTGTCTCTGGTCTCCTCTGCAATTGGGATGCTAAAGAAAGCATTCTTCAGATCGATCACCGAGAACCATGCAGCCGAGGCTGGAATCATGGTTAACAAGGCAGTTATATCAGGGACAACTGGAAACTGTGGTACAACAATCTTATTAACCTCTCTAAGATCAATCACAAATCTGTAAACAGGTGGCTGTGAAGGGTCCGTTCGTTTTAAGACAGGTAAAACAGGACTATTGCAAACGTTGCCTCTTGTCTCTTCAATTACACCCTTTTTAATCAAATCACTAACAATTTCTAACAACGCTTTCTGACCTTCATTGGAGATCTTGTACTGGGGAATACGTGGCAATCTGACATTGGCTTTTAAAGTGACCACATATGGCGGTATTTCCAAAAGACCCACATCATTGGGACCAGTAGCCCAGAGGGCATCCGGAAGGGGTGACAATTCAGGTGGCATTGCGTTTTTAGACAAATACATTGGAGAAATCACTTTCTTACCTAATGTAAGTTGTACTCCTGAGGGAGAACAATATAGCGTTGCATGCAATCTTTTTAGCAAATCTAATCCTAGCAGATTTTCACCACAACCTGTCGTTAGAATGAGGGGTGCTTTTAGCTCACAAGGTCCAACAGAAAGTGACATAGGACTAGAAATCGGGTTCCTAACTGGGGCGCCAGAAAAACCTACTGAAACATTCATTTCGCTAGACAAAGGCGCGCCAGGGAGTTTTGAATGCATGATTGAACTCTTTGCAGCACCAGTATCCAGCAGAAAGGGCTCCGTTACATTTGCTGTAGTTACTTTAACATAAGGTCCACTCTGATCCACTGGCACTGAAACAACTCCCTCTCTCTGTCTACGGCGGTCCTAGTAATCACCATCTTCTACATTGTCGTCTTCCGCATAATAATCATTATTGTAGTACTGAGCTGTATTGCCAGTCGCATTGGCTTGCTGATCAAAGCTATTTATGGTATTTTGAGGCGGAAGAGGACGCGCGTTCTGGGGAAAATTTCCATGCCCTCTGCCTCTAGGAGCTTGCTGACCACCTCTACCTCTTGCGCCATACGCATTACTGTTACGCTGCATCAATTTAGGGCAACTATATTTAAAATGACCTTCCTCTTTGCAATATGAACATTGGTTGGGACCTACAGGGATTCGTGGTTGATAATACCCATTCATTTGCTGACTATTCTGAAACTGTTGGGCCTGCTGATAGATACCATGTGTTTGCCTATAGTTACTCTGTCCTCCACGTGGTGGATAAGCCTGTTGCAAGAGGACCTTTGTCTTTAGTTCTTTCGTTTTCTCATCTGTTCTGTCCTTCTCATCTTTGTCTCTATTCTCATAATACTGTGCAGTAGCCAGTATTTGCGCTGAAGAGGAAACAGCCCAAGAACTTTCTGAGTCTTTTAATTTCCTACACAACTCGGGAAGTAGATTCTGCACAAATTTATCAACAAATAAGCGTTGGCCACCTTCAGTGCTCATGTCTTGACCACTGTGGTCGATAAACGTTTCTTCAAACCTGGTGAAGAAATCAGACACTGTCTCATCTTTCTTCTGCTTGCATGCGGATAGTTTATACCAATTTACGCGCATCGCAGGCATTATAGTTTTCATGTAGGTAATAATTCTACCAGGGAGCGCTGCTATGAGGGGCTCAGGTTTTGCACCACCAACTTGTCTAGCGTCTGCAGCAACGATATTAGCCCATGTGTCACCCAATTCTGCAGCGTGATCTACATTACGAATGGATCCCCATAAAGGCTGTGGAACCACATTCCCAAACAGCATATCTATGTCAGCCAAATTCATTACACATGATTCTGCAGTTTGTGACAACTCCTTATAATATCCTGCAGGGTTTTTACGGGGATCAGGTAATGTCTGTTTAAGTGCTAACACCTCAGATCGCTTCCATGGGACATGTACCCAAACACGTTGAAAATGTGCTGGAGCAGCAACAATACCTCGAGCGGCATCAGCCGCAACAGCTTCCTTCCATACCGGAGGGACTTCTCTCATGGGGTATTGTCGCGCTTTTCCCTTTCTCCCCACAGGGAAATCTGGTTCAAACAACGACTGTTGACAATCATCATTCCTCAAGGCTAATAAGATCGCAACTTCTCTATTGACCTCAGGGCCCACAATCATACCTTTTTCAAAATCAAATCTCACTCGGCACAATTCCTGTGGGTTTGGGTTTGCACCATTATCCTCCAATTCCTCACAGAGGAATTCACACATTTTATCAAAGACATACCTCTGTTTTGGGGCATCCCATTGGTGAAAAACGTTAACAACTGATTCCACATCATAGAGTGAAGGGAAACCAATCCACCTACGCGCCAGATGATCTAACACCTCTTTCTCATCGGGACCAGGCAGCTGACTGCGCAATTGCTTACGCTGTAAACCAGGAGTCGCACTAGATGACCCAAAGAGAGGCGACATTAAACTAGTAACTACATAAGCTAGTCGTTGTCGTGCTGAAGGAGAAGTTGAGGCGAAAACAGGGGGATAGACAGAGGGAAGAAAAACAGGTTCAGATACAGGTACCGGGGTAGTGCAAGAAGGAGCACCAGAGGAAACCGCTGGTGTGCTAGGCGAAGTCGCAGGAAGCGCGGGGGTAACAGGTAGCAAAACCGGCGGCCCTTGAGAGGGCTGCACTGCAGAGATAGGAGCCAGCTGAGGAGGAGCTGGCGGCTGCGGGAAGACTTGCGGCATATTTACTGGAGGTTGCGCATTTACAAGCTGCGGTGGTGCGGTGGCATTTTGCGCATACGGGGGTGGCGAACTTAGCAAATGGGACATAAGGGAATCTTTCTCTTTTGTCTCATCTTGCACTAGGGGTGACAAAACAGGGTAACATTTATCAATCCCTAGTTTGCGCTGTCTGTGCAATTGCTCATTCCTCTGCTCTTCCTCATTATCTTTAAATTGTACAGCTGCTTGCATCACTGACATACCTCTCTCTCTCTTATCTCTTTTCGCTAGTTTAATTTCCTTCTGTTTGGCTTCCTTTCGCCATGGGCGGAAAGAATCAAACATCGCCGGCCGGGCTTTCTTTTTAAACAATTTTACTTCCAAATTATATAAGATATCTGTATCAAAACTACCATTCTGGGGCCATTTTAAAACACCGTCCTTTCTGGTGTATCGGATCCATACTTCATTATATACAATGGGGCCCACACCATGTTTTACGTAAAGCTCATAAGTTGGAGTTCCAATTGGAGGAACCGGACATGAATCCTCTAACCGGAAATCCCTTCTACAACTCAAACAAAACCAATTACCAAATACACTAGCACCAGGCATCTTCGCTCACTAGTCTAGTTTCAAACGTCAAAGGATTATCGAATACGATAGCCTCGTCAATACACGAGTCCTCTGGCTTTGGGACTTGCAAGCACCAAATCAAAATGATCCCGAAGGATACCAAATTCAAACTGGGAGACGCTCCACTTATACTTAACTGAATATTGATGATCGATGGCGTCACCAGAAGACTCTCTCGATTGTTTCGCTCTACGAAAATCGTCAAGGGTCCAAAACAGGGCGATTAATCAGGGCAGCAGTCCTTCGTAGCTGTCGGGACGCGGAGAACCTCGCAGAAAAGACTTTCGGACCACGTCGACATGCAGGGGTCGATGAAGTGGCGGCCTTCCTCCAGAATTTCCACACGAAGCTCCTCACGAACCTCTGGCTTGGACTGGTACCGCTGAAATCGCGCCGAGTTGGGCGCCAACTGAAGTACTGGGTATTTTAAGCCGAGCGGTGCAGGGGAACACACCCTATGACTTCGGGGTTCTTCCTGTTTCAGACCTACAGAAACACAGAGTCTTCTGGGTGAAGTCAAAGATCAGTTTATTGGCTGCAGACCAATTACAGGCGTCCTAGTAGTACAACAGCGTGTATGTTCTCAGGAGACTGCTGAAAATCACAGAAACGAGCTTCTCCTTAAATACAGAATTTCCTGCCTCAGGCATACATTCCTAGGTTTTATGGCATGGTCATATAACGTATACATTACAAACGAAAAAGCAGAGTCATGATGACCATCCCACATTCCAGTTAAGCCAGCCCGCAATTATTTACACAGTAAAGCTCAGATCCCACATTAGATATCGATAGGCCCCAATAAACATGAGCATCTCCTGTTTTGGGAAACAAGCCATAAAGCAGGAACAGTCAGATGTGAAAGAGATTAGCTGGAGGCTCGTGTAGGATGAAAGGACTTTATGGTGTGTCAAGCCCTGATGCTAATCACAGGTGGCCAGAGGACGGGGAACTCGTGAGACCAGTTTGACCCGGGG
The DNA here is from genome assembly GCF_964204655.1 of Triturus cristatus. Lineage (NCBI taxonomy): Eukaryota > Metazoa > Chordata > Amphibia > Caudata > Salamandridae > Triturus > Triturus cristatus. Next base: position 882,133,336 of record NC_140580.1, on the reverse strand, counting down.
CAGCGGAGCCAAGCTGCCCAGGTCACAGAAAAGTCAAAGAAAGGCACATGTGCTCTAAAAGGCCCGTATTCGCTCCATGCTATATAGCCTATGTGAGGGCAACCATAAGATGGCCACCGATACAAAATGGAACCCACGTAGTCAATGTATAATAACGTATACACAGTGCATTCATAGCTAAAACGTTACAGAAAAGCACTTGTACGTACCGCATTAACCATTCGCGGTTCACTATTACCGGGATTGACAGGGGTAGGGCTCTGCCTCCTACGCGGTCCCAAATTCTAAAGTACGACAGAGGCCAGTGGACCCTAAGAGGGCCCCTGTCCACAAGAACCCCCCATCAAAAGAATGAGGATTGCCTGGCTAGTAAGCCAGGTGATGGGTAAAAACATTCCTGAGGGATCCCCTTTACAGGTAGTTAGGGACCTCCCCCAGAGGGATTCTGTTGGGCACAGGCAAACATGGGACCTTAGGGCCCCAAACCTGACCTGTTCCTCCAGTAAGCCCACAAAAGGGACCCAGCCTCCAGCTTTAGGTAGCCAGAGGCTGACCCTGAGAGCACAGTGCAACTCAGTGAAAGAAAGAAAGGCATCCATGGTGGAGGATGATTGGAGGAAGCTGAGGCCTCACTTTGAGGACACTCACTTCAGTACTCCATCTCAACACCAGCCTTTTACTTTGCAAAGACACACCAAAGGCAGAGATTCCCTATGGTGGAGACCCTATGATACCTTTAGGATGAGGGATTGCTTGGTGGACCATGAGACAGGGGGTAACCATGCCAGTGCTGGTTCTTCCTTATATGGCCACTTAGGCAATATAGGCTTACCTGGTCAAGGACAGCCTTATCTCCCTTCGTTTGGGGGGGGGGGGGTTGTGTAGGAAGGTGGCTATCTGACTATGGTTACCCCCAACTTTTTGCCTAGTGTCTAGCTGGTTTTTCGACTTAGTTGGCCTGAGATCCTGTCATTCAGGGTCTCAGGCTGTCTGCTCTCTCTTTAAAATGGACTCCATGTACCCTAGGTACATTCCCAATTGGTAAGGATCACCTTATTGGACCCTGTACAGTGTACCCTAGGTACCCAGGGCATAGGTGTACCCTAGGCCTCCCAGGGGCTGCAGCATGTATTATGCCACCCCTGGTCTGGCCTTCCAATCAGACACAACTGGCTGATCACTCAGCTGGGGCAAGGTCGTGTAATCACCCCTTGCTTAGATATAGTATACCTATATCTACCCTTAAAATAGACACATGTGTACCTATCAGCCACTCCTATGGCAGGCCTTAACAATCCTGGAGGCAGAGTGCTTGGTAACATGTGAGATGGTGCTCTAGCATGAGCTGAGCCTGTCTGCAGCTTTCGGAACCATGTCTTTATAGCTGTTCTATGATATAGCCTACCATATACTCTTAAAGTGCCTTATAATCTTAAACGGTTATGGTAACTATGGTTTGGCTTTATCAAAACATGTCGTGTAAGGTGTCTAACACTTTGGAATAATACCCCCATACCATTTCTGGTGATGAGGATATTATTCCCCCCTTCTAGAGGGAGAGACATGTTAAAATCCTACTTTGCTGTGTAACTCTAACCCAAGCCTCAGCATCACAAAATGGATGCTGCTGCCACAGACACGAGTCTGACCTCCTGCTGCTGGGAGTGATCCCGGCAAGGGAGGCTTGGACAATAGGTTTCCTGCTTGGGGAGACAGACTTTAGTGTATTGGGGCAGGGAGGGCTGAAAGGAATGAGACATGCCTGGGGCACACAAGGTGTCCCATGCATAGTCCAGTTCAAACCGGTGCTGGGGCACTCCAGCCCCAGTCCTGGCGCGAAACTGGACAAAGGGAAGGGGGTGTAACCACCCCCCTCCCAGGTCCCACCCATAAGGCGTGACCTAGCAGGTAACCCAGCCCCCCAGATTAGTATAAGAGTGGTAGCTGGGCCCCAGGAGATTAGATTATCCTGAACCTGCAACTTGAACAGAAACTCTGGACCTCCGACATTCGACGAAAGAAGAAGACTGAAGAATCTCCCTTGTGGCCAAGGAGTGGCTACCCTGTGCAAACAGGCACCATCAAGAGACTACCCTTTGCTTTGCTAAAGTTCTACGAGGGACCGACTGCAGAGCCCGACCAGAGCCTTGACTTCCAGACTTCTCCGACCCTGATCCACATCCACAGCCGTGCTGAGATCCGTGGAGGCGACGAGAGACGTGGGACCGGCTGCCTGGGAAAAGTGGCTAGTATCTTCAAGCGCAGCTTCTGAGGCACCCTCGAAGTTGTGCACCGGGGATTGAGAAGCCCCAACCCCAAGCACCATCTGCACCGAAGACCAGCCACACTCCACGAGTCCTGCGTGGGGCCCTTCTGCATTTTCCTGCTTGCCGCGTCTGTCCGGTTGCTTGCCCGCTGGCTAGTGGCCTTTGAGACGACGCACCCTGCAATCTTCAGCGCTGGTTTGGCTCCTCCAGACTGGCTCCCGCTCCTTTGAAAAAGAGAAGCACCCCAGACCTTCCTGGTCTGCACCAGAAGCAAGTCCTCCGTTCTTCGTGGGTTCCACTTGCCAAGGCTTGGTGAGTCCTAGTCCAACTTCGACGCCGCCGACAGCAAGAGCCTTTGTGGGACAGCTCGCCTCCTGGTCCTGGTCGTCCTCGACATTCCCTGGTCCTCGTGGCTGCAGCGACAAGCTTCACCTTCACCTGCAATCTTCACGACATCGCCTGGTTCCTTCCTGGTTCCACGTGGTCACTGGCTAGTGACCTTGACTCTGTCCCCTCTGCTTGCAGGTATCCTTTCTTCCTGATCCCAGCCTTGGGATCCACCGGACACTCTTCACTGACTGCCTGTCAGCATCTTTCTTCAGGCATCCATAGGAGTCGAGGTCGAAACCCGACGCAACTTCACACCTATGCACCCGCAGCCTGTGGGCTAGGTAACTTGGGTACTCCGGTGCTGATCAGGGTAGTGACTATCCTAGTGTCTAGTTTTCCAGTCTCGACTTCCTAGCTACTCCGGAAGTGTCCTAAATCTATTTAATTCAAAACTGTACTATTAGTGTCTAGTTTTCCAGTCTCGACTTCCTAGCTACTCCGGAAGTGTCCTAAATCTAGTTAATTCAAAACTGTACTATTTCTATCGATTATACGCATTACGTGTGAGTGTTTCCACTCTGCACCTGAATCCCGTGGGCCTCCCACTTCCTAACCTTTGGTAGTATAGTGTAGCCCCAGCGATTCCCTAGGCCTAGGCCTATCCTATTTCCGTGACAGTGGTCCTTATACCACTTACTTAGTATATGGTTTGCGTGGCCCCGAGGGCCTAACTGTATTACTTACCTGTGTGACTTAATGTATGCTTAAATAAGACTGTGTTGTACTTACCTCTAATCTCATAAAGAGTGCTGAGGGTTGTCTAGAATAAATACACTTTATTTTGATATATATATCTGTTGTGGTGTCCTTTCATTTGGTATTCAAGGGATTATATATGGTATCACAGCTGGCTTCACATGCCATTCAGAGTTTAGCCTAAGACTGCTCTTGTCCATGCTACCACTAGGATAGCTGGTCTATAAGGTTGACTTTACAACCAATCACCATAAGGGTTGTTTGGACTGATATAAGGTGCACACTAGAACTAGTGACATCATACATCAGGCCAACATCTCACAGCAGCCACCAATGATTGTGTGCTGTTGCCCTAAATGCTTGCTCTAGCAAACTATAAATGAACTGCCCAGTCTTCCCCCTAGTAGACAGACTTAATATGCATCTGCTTATCTCTTACAAACATATCCCTAATAACCCTTTTTTTTTATAGATGCATTTATTTAAGCGTTGGTGAGGGGTATATAAAGTCAGCCTCTAAATTCCAATTTTGTAAATAAAAATAACAATAATTATTACAATAAATATAAACTCAACTGATTTTCAATGTGCACTGATGTAGAGCACTTAGGGCCAGATGTACGACCCGCCAATTAGCGAGTCGCAAATTGTGTCGCATTTGTAACTCGCAATTTGCGACTCGCTAATTGGGATGCACAACAGTGTCTGAGACACTGTTTACGATTCCCAATGGGGTCGCAAATTGCATACCTGAGGCATATTAATAAGATTGTCGCAATTTGCGAACCCATTGGGAATGGCTGGCACTCCCAGGGATGGTGGCATGCTGGGGTCAGCAGACCTCCTTAAATGGAAAACGGGATACATTTAAAAAATAAAAATGAAACTTTTCAGTTTAATTTTTTTAGGCAGGCAGTGGTCCCTGGGACCACTGCCTGCCCTTAAAAAATATTTGCGCATCCATTCACAAATGGGAAGGGGTCCACTGGAGACTGCTTCCCGTTTGCCAGTGCTTTACCACCCCAAGTGTTTTGCAACTGCAATTGCGGTCGCAAAACATTCTTACATAGTTTTCTTTTATCTCTTTATTGATCAGCTTGCAACAGGATGATACAGAGCCCAGAGGCCAGGGCCAAGTAAGTCAGATGGAACAAATAGGCAATACAAGCAATTTAAACTCATAACAATACCCAATGAAAACAAACCCACCTCTATCCCCGCCCCAGAACTCGACACTGAGAGAGTTATACATGAACCTAATGTCTCAAACAATCTAAATACATAACAATCCTCAAAGTCGGCCCCAGTCCCACCTCCTTAAACAACCAGTGCATCCTTACAACTGTTTACTGCAAATCAGGGTTTCCAAGCAGGTACCCAGTGAGTGGAGCCCAGAAGTCCTTGGGCCGCGAGGCCTCGAGTAACTCCTCCCCATTAGCCCCCAATTGTTCCCTGCAGTACAGCAGGTCACGTACCCATTTTTAGGTCTCGCCTGAGGCAGCGCATGCGCTGCACTGGCAAGACTTTTAGTAATTGGGGCTTCAAAAAGCTCACCACACGCTTTTGCTTGTGGCCTAGAGCTTGCGGTTACGCACGCGGTTACGAGCGCAGCCACCATTTGGCTTTCCTCGTCATGGCTCATTAAGCGCATTGCTTGGGGGAATCCCGCACGATCACTATCACTTTCACTTAAATGCGCCTCTCTCCTCGCCCACTCACTCGTGTGTTTTCAGTAGCAGTTGCAGCGTTTTTTCTTTCCCCTTCCACCTACAACTCAGATTGGGTACTCGATAGAGTAGAAGGCAAGAAGCATCTGCTTGCGCAGCTTTTGCATCCCTACTTCTGCCGGTACTGCGGACAGCTTCACTCCCTGGAGTGCGTTTCTCACTCGTGTGTTTTCAGTCCCAGTTGCAGTGTTTTTTCTTTCCCCTTCCACCTACAACTCAGATTGGGTACTCGATAGAGTAGAAGGCAAGAAGCATCTGCTTGCGCCGCTTTTGCAGCCCTACTTCTGCCGGTACTGCGGACAGCTTCACTCCCTGGAGTGCGTTTCTCATGAGGTCACTGCCCTGTCCCTGGTGTACATTGTTAAACCAGAGGCTTATGTAACCTTGTTTGATAAATTCTTTTTAAATATAATGGGGAAAAAAACAACGCTGACATACTGGCATGAACGTCAAGCAGATATTAATTTACAGAGTACCCCCTTCGATGCCCCTTTAAGAAAAAACACAGATTTTTCACAATCGCTAACTTTAATGGCAGCACCATCATTCTGGAAGTTGTTGCAGCACCGTTGACTGCGGCTGACCCTATGCGTTATCTTGGTGTCTGTGGCACTGACACTCTGTGATATTCGTATAACAGTGTATGATCTTGGATGAACACGGCACCTCACCCCAGCCAAGCACAGCGCTCAGAGAACATGCAGGGTCTCCTCCAGCAAGCCCCCACAAGACTCTAATTTTACTCAGTGGTGTAGCAGATACTATCTGAGGCTCTGCCACCGTGTGTGATCCTGGTGTCTGTGAATCTGCCTGTCTAATCTCTAACAGTGTGCTCTGTCACTGTGTGATCTTGGTGTTTGTTGCTGTCTGTTCGTGGTATCTATGTGCGTTATACCGTGCCTGATCTTGAGGTCTGTGCAGCTGACGTTATGATCCTATCCTGTTGACAGTGTCTGTGATCTTGGTATCTGTACGTGATCTTCGTCTAGCAGTGGGTGATCTTGGCGTTTGCGACCCTCACTTTGAGTGTCCCTGTGTTTTCTATGTAGCTGATGCTATGTGTGATATTCGTCAGTTTTGCTCTAACACTGTGTGATCTTGGTGTTTGCACCTCTGTTTCTTGGAATCTACAGCTTACAGTATTCATCAGTGAAGCTGACACAGCGTGTGACCTTAGTGTATGTGCAGCTAACACACTACATTTGATCTTGGTCTTGCAGTGTGTGATCTTGAGTGTCTGTGACTCCCACTGAATATACTCACTTCTATTCAGCTGCCACTCTGTCTGATCTTGGGCTGAGATCTGCGTCTGGCTGTGTGTGATCTTGGTGTCTGTGACTCCCGTTTTAATACTCATTTCTATGCAACTGACACTCAGTGTGATCTTGGGCTGAGATGTGCATCTAGCAGCCTGTGATCCTGGATGTAGCCAACATCTCTCCCAGCCTGGTGCTGCGGCGCTATTACAGCACATAGATCTGACCTGCTTGCGATACCTCGGCGCTGCAACAGGACACAGATCTCACCTGCTTGCGGTATCCTGGCGCTATGACCGCACACAGATCTGACCTGCTTGCAGTACAGCGGTGCTATGACATCACACAGATCTGAACTGCTTGCGGTACCTCGGCGCTATGACAGAACACAGATCTGACCTACTTGCGGTACCGCAGCGCTATGACAGGACACACATCTGACCTGCTTGCGGTACGCATAGGCCAATAGGCCTTTGGAACCTTATAAGTGTTTAGTCATTCAACAGTTGATGTTGTTGCACCAAGGATATTGTGCTGCATAACCAAATACTTATAAGGTCCCAAAAGCGAGACCTATTTGCAATGCAACAGCTCGCTTTGCAAACAGAAGAGAGACAGCCACCAGTCTACGATTGCCCAGTTTAAGGCGCTTGACCCAACCCAGTAGGCTGAAATCGGCCGCACATATCACATTCTCCAGCACCACATCTGTGAGCACTTTTGTGACTTGAATCCAGAATGCATGTATACCAGCGCAGCTCCATGCAAGATGCCTAAAATCCGCATCATCCTGTCCACACCTCATGCAGCGAGCACTCTCCCACAGACCAAATGTACGCAGCTGAAAAGGCGTGTAATATAACTGGTGTAAGTATTTGAAGTGTATAATGCGTAGACTGCAGTTCGCCGTTAGGCGACCTGTCAGCGTGCAACAACATTTCCAAACATCCAATGTTAAATAGTTTTCTAGTGCTGCGTGCCATTTGTTGTAGGAGGGATTGTCAATAATGTCCCATTCCCTCAGAGAGGCAATATAGAGTTTAGTTATTAGGCCCTTACGTGCTTCGCCTACCAGCACCCTGCCTACCAGTACCGCCTGCAGCGCCTGCAGCGTTCTCAGCTCCACTGGATAATCAGGATAAATAGCTTGGACTGCCTGCCTCACGCGAACACACGTGAACCCAAGCATCATATTGTGCTCCCGCCCTACCTGTATCTCTGAAAATGGCCGGAACTGGCCATGCTTCTTGAGGCCACCCAGGTGTGTAATCCCCGCAGTTCTCAGTGCATTCACTGCGGCCTGCTCTTGTGTGGCGGAGATATGCGGATGAGCCGCAAGCGGCAGCGTTAGAGCAGAGAGGTAGTCTAATTGCGCCCTTTTTGCTAGATCTTTCCAAGCACACGCAGTGCATTAAACAGGGTTGATTTCGGTCCGCACCTCACCACTTCTGGCCGAAAGGGCAGCCGCCACCAGCAGCACAGGGCGACCCAAATCTACCTCAACGGCGACATGCGGCTGGAACCACTGTGGGAAAAACCAATAGTGCGTATACTGCGCCTGAGCGCACAAGAAGTAGGGGCTTCGAAGCCACCGCGCTCAAATGGTTGCACCAGCACTTCCCAGCTGCATCTAGGCTTTTTACCACCCCAGATAAAAGACAACAGGGCCAATTGAAGCGTATTGAACAGTGCGATATTCAGGCAAATCGGGATGTTGACAAACAAATAAAGAAGTTTTCGCAGAACCAACATTTTAAGGACTGCTATTCGAAACGCTAGGGAAAGTGGTAATTTAGCCCATCACGCATCCTGGTCGGTAATCTCAGTGGTAACATGGCCATAATTCATAGAAATCACCACATCGGGATCTCTATGTAACCATATACTTAAATACCGTACCGGGTCAGTGGACCACGTCAGAGGGAAGTCCAACTCCACCTCAAGAGTACCAACCGTCAGCGGGAACACTGTCAATATTCACCAGCGCCAGGAAACCTGCAAGGTGTCAGCCGCGCTTTATAAATGTTTAAAATAAATAAATAAATAATAATAATAATAATAATATTGAACAGTTGCTACCTAGACCTGAATATCTTTCAAACTTGACATATTTGGGGAGTACTTCCTGCAAAAATGTGGCTGGCTCACGAACATACAGCAGCATATCATCAGCGTACAGCGAAACCACTAGCGGCCGCTGACGAAAACGCAATGTTACTGGCGCATGTCGCTGGTGCAACTTACACGCCAAAGGCTTCTAATGCCAGCACAAAATGTATTGGCGACAGAGGGCAACCCTGCCGCGTACCTCTATTTATCGGAAACGCTTCAGACACCCAGTCATTCACTGGTATCCATGCCACCGACGCATCATATAGGAGGCGGATCCATTTGAGAATGAAGGGTGGCCGGCCCATGCGCAGCAGCACAGTGAACATATACTCCCACTGTAGAGAACCGAATGCCTTTGCGGCGTCAAGTAGCACCACTACCGCTTGAAAATCTGCCTCAAAATAGTGCCGAGTGGAAAAGACAGTGCGCAAGTTGTGTGTAGCAGACATGGTGGGCACAAATCTCGACTGATCCGGTAGTACCAGATTGGAAACTAGGGGCTGGAGTCTGCTGGCTATCATTTTTGTCAGAATTTTGGCGTCAATATTAATAATGGAAAGTGAGCTTTGTCCGGTTACAAGAGCAGAAGAATAAGTGCCTCTCTGAGTGTGGGAGGGAGCGTTCCGGTGTCATACGCCTCCGCAAATACATCCAATAATCTAGGGGCCAGTTCGTCTGCGTAGGCCTTGTAGAACTCGCTCGGGAGTCCATCAATGTCTGCTGCCTTACATGTTGGGAGAGACATGATAGCAAGTTTGACATGGTCGACACAGAAAGGCTGCGTGAGATAGTCACACTGGTCAATGGACAGCCACCCCAGCGCAATATCATCCAGATAGGAGTTGAGGTCATCTGTCGGCACCCTACTAATCTCTGGCCTATTGAGGTTCGCAACACCCTCTTTATCGAGCATTTCAGTGATACATTCCTGACTCTGGGGCGCTGCCTGCTTCTGCGCGAGGGAACACTGTCCCCACAATAACGTGCCTTGCTTCGACAGGATCTATGTGTCAACTCTAGATCTACAGTTTCATTGTGCTCCGAAACCAGATCACGAATTGCCGCCAGCTTTTCTGGAGCAGGATTCCGCTCATAGATGCGCTCCAAGGTGGCTATGTCTGCAGCGAGCTTACTAATTCTGCGGCATAAGTCTTTCAAGACCCCAGCTTGCGCCCCAATGCACACGCCCCATATCGTGACCTTAAATGCCTCCCACAGGACTCCCGCACTATCCACCATGCCAGTATTTTTCTTAAAGAAGTTTTGAATCGCCTCGCCAACCGTGCATATAAAAGTCGCTGAAGCTTGTTGCAGTCGCCACGCAAATGGGGGCTTCTCACACTCAGGGGCGCGCAAATCAAGCAGTACTGGGAAGTGATCAGATAGCGTCTTAGCCAAATGGCTGACATCGACCACCCAGGTGCAGGCAACCTCAGAAAGAAGCCAGTAGTCCAAGCGGGACCACGTACCATGAACAGTGGATACAAAGGTACTTTCACGTGCCAAATGGTGGCGCATCCGCCAGATGTGATAGAGATTCCCAGCCTCCAAGAGCCCTAATATTGAGTCCATCGCATGTCTATGTCTCGCTACTCCCTTGCCCACTCTGTCTACTGTTATATCGAGGCAGGTATTAAAGTCACCCCCATATGATTTTTAGCAGGAGGAAACCTAGAAACACGAAGCCACACATTTGCAAAGAAAGAATGGTCATCCACATTCAGACCATACACATTAACCAGCAGTACTCCCACCCCGCCAAGCTTACTATGTACAAGGGCCACTCTGCCTTGGTCATCCGTCTCAGAACTGAGGACAGTAAAGGGAACCCCCTTCTTAACAAGAATTAGCACCCCATGAGAGTAGGAGGTGTAGGAGGCAGCAATTTTAACCAAGCCCGCCGCGTGCCAACATTTTGCTCAGATATGTTCGTAAGATGCGTCTCTTGCAAAAAGGCTACCTGAACATCCAACCTGTCCAGATAGGCCAGAACAGAACAGATTTTCTTGGGACTATTTAAGCTACGTATGTTCCATGTAACAAGCTTTAGGTTACCACCTGTACCTTGCAGCCAACAGTGTATACATAACAGTGTGATGTTCGATTACAATAGTGCGTTTCCAGGGTTCAGTGTCAGTGCAATAACAAAGTGCCATCCCATCACCCCCCATTTACCCCCTGACCCCCCACCCACTTTACCTAACCCAACTTGCCAAAGCCATCCCTTCCCTGAGAAAACAGACCCGAACATAAAAAACAAACAGCTTGTAACTTGTGGGGATCTCCCATGAGGGGAAAATCAGAGAGCTACTAGCCTCCTACAGTGCAGGAGGTGGATGATCAGGTCTAATTCCTGTGCTAGGACACAAGAAACATTTGGAAGAACACAGTGCATCGATGCCGTCTATCATGAAGCAATTCACCCTGCTAAACAGGTATGTAGCCTCAACACTGAGCCATACTACTTGACCCCACCATGAGCAGACATATGAACAGTAAAAAAAGGTCTCCACTGGAAGGTCCACCGTCCCCCCTCAGCTGCTATTTAAAGAGGCATAGGACCATGATATGTGAGCTCAAGACATGCCCCATATGTGAAATAGCAGAGAAAAATACAGTTTGTCACCACACAGTCAGTTTACTGCTCTTCCTCGTCGAGCTCAGCTGGAGTCTCAGGTCGCCATCTCTTCAGATTTTTCACGTGCTCCATTGTCGCCTTAGGGGTGGTGGAGATTTTAAAGTCTCACTCTTGGCCAACCCATAAGTGAGCAAGATACAACATGGCGTAGGGGATACCTTCGGATTGCAAACATTTTTTCACGGTTCCAAACACCCGACGGGCCGCTTGGACTGCGACAGTAAAGTCTGGGAAGAAGGACAACGAACTCCCCTGGTGGTTGATGGCACCCTTTTCCCTGGCCAGTCTCAAAATGGTATTGAGGTCCCTATAATTTAATAGCCGAGCAATTATAGGGCGAGGTGGAGCGCCTGGTACCGGTCTCCGCACCAAAAATGTCTTTGATCAGAGTCTTGATAAAGGTCTCCATCCTGCCGGTATTTGTGGACTCCGGCAGGCCCGTAATTCTAATATTGTTACGGTGAGAGCGGGCCTCCAAGTCCTCGTTTTTTGCTTGTATTAACGCCAGGACCTTCTCCATGTTGTGGGCCTTACCAGCGACATCACTGAGACCATCCTCCGTAGTGGAAACCCTTTGCTTGATCTCCCCCATCCTCACATTCTGCTTCTCCAATTGCGCAGACATATGGTCTAGCCTGTGTTTGATAGCTCATATATTCCCCTCTATAGCTTGTAGGCTTTTCTGCATAGCCACCAACATAGTTTCTAATGTGGAGGGGCCGTACCCTTGGCCTTCTGCCTCCGAATCAGAGGCCGCTTTTTGCTGCGCCTTGTAGGACTTTCATGCCTCGAACGTGAGGCGAGGCTGGGTTTTGTCCGGTTTCCCCATAGAGGATAGTTGTTGAGAGTAGTGAGAAGCAGCAGGCCGTGCAGCAGAGCCAAACTGGGTAGGAGCGCACACTGCACATCCACTGACAAACAGGCTGAAGAACAGGATATCAGCGTTCCAATGGAGCCTACTGTGTCTATTCCTTAGTCACCGCAATGATAAAGGGACTCCACATGTGCACGCTGAGGCGAATGAGTTCCACTCCAGGGGATCGCGAAAAATAACACTGCGCTGGCCGGCAAAATACCACCTGTCCGTCAGGCACATAAGACCAGGGTCTAAAGACCAGGAGAGCCCACAACGTCAGAAGCACAAACAACACAAGCCGGTGTTCTTCACCATGCATCTACACAAGCAGGAGACACTGCTGCGCCAAATCTAGCCGCTAAAGGATGGCCGCTGCACCAGGCCTGACACCCAGGACCTTCCTCAAAGCCCCGTGAACACCCATCCAGAAGCGCAGGGTGAAAGCGGTCATATTGGGGAACCGAGCAGGCAGATCATTCCAAGGCCACACTCAGCAGGGTGTGTATAATATAGCTCGCAGCATCTTCAAGCGGGCCGCATGCACACCTCCCGGCTGGGCGCGTGCGTATATCCAAGGCCGGCCAGCTCCAGCACTTCACGCGCCGCTCATGCAGGCCACAGCTTCGCAGGCCGCGGCCCAGCACCGGACCGCACCCCACTCACCGCAACTTGCTGCAGGCACCTCGATCTCCCACAGCGCCTCAATCTCCAGCGGCGATGATCAAAAAACACTCGCTGGGCCCAGGCGACACCGCCAGTCTCCGCACTCCACTCCAGCACTGTCAGCGGCTCCGTAGGGGCACCAGGTAGGGCAATCTTTCGTTGCGCAGGTCTCGGCTCAGCAACCAGGAGTGCTGGTTTCCCCCTGCACTTGTCTCAAGGCTCACCGGCCCACGCGCCTTCTCAGTGGAGGACGGAGGCGGTTGCCATTTTGCCTCCATCCCAGCTGGAGTTCCCTCAGTTGGAACCGCTAGCTGTGATGTACCTCTGCAATCCGCAATGCCCCCGTGCAATTGGGGGCGTATCATCATGTAGAGCGATCCTTTTTTCAAAGTGGATGTGGATATTTGAGGCGGATTCTGGGCGAATAACAGATCAGCCGGGCAGAGCTACATTAAGATGCAGCCATCTTGCCTGGCGCCCTCTAGCGCCCCATCCATTCTTACATAGCTTAAGGAGTCGCTATTAGGAAGGGACGCCCTGGTACACCCCTTCCTAATAGCGAGTCGCCAATCCTATTAAGAGTAGCAAATTGATTTGCGACTCGCAAAATAGGATTAGTACATACGCCACAGGTGTTTTGCGGGTGCAAACGGTTCTAAAACCCATTTGAACACGCAAAAAACCTGTCTACATCTGGTCCTTTGCTCCTGCATAGTTAAGTGTTTTGTCTGCTAAACTTGTCACTGAAACTCCTGATCATGCCCCTTGGAAGTGAGTGGCTGAGATGAAGTACTTCTACAGACTAGGTGGTGACTGCCAACGTATGGGTATGCCATGCAATCCCTTCACCATTTCTTGCAGGGAGGGTGAAGCTGTTGCCTCATTTTTAGGTCTGGTTTGCTAAAGACATCTTGAAGACATTCAGAAAGTTGACTGAGCAATATATTCCGCCCGTTTCTTACCATTGGCCTTGTGGTTTCTAACTCATATTTTCTAGCTTTCTATTTGCTGGCTTTATTTGCTTTATCAGCTCGAGTTCGTCCCTCCAGTTGCAGAAAGCTTGTTTACTGTATTCTTCCACAAAGTTGCTTTCTGCAAACAGGCCTTAAAATCTTGTTCTTTTCTTATAACATTTGCTGTGCATTCAAAGACAGAGATCAAATGTCAGGCTGTGTCTTCCAGGGAGATTGGTTTTATTTTTCTTTCTCTGACTTTAAAGTGGGAGGATTTATGTGACAATCATGCTGTCTAGTGGGGGTCTGCTTGAGAAATGCTGTACAGGTGTTATTTTGTTCCAGCACACAAGAACATTTAAATGTCTGTAAATGAACTGTGCTGATGATCAAATCAATACATTGGGTGATGACATTTCCACACATCATCGTTTGCGCGCTGTTTACTTTTATGAGTAAAACTGTGAGTGCAAATGTAATAGTAATTTCAATTGAAACTGTGTTGCCTGTAATGGCAGTACACTACAAAACCATGCATACTCCATATTACCCTTCTCCACTCTGCACCACTCCACACTGCGTTACTGCACTCTACTCTGCACTACTCCACTCTATTCCTCTCTACTATACACCACTGCACTCTACTCTTTGCCAATACACTCTATCCCACACTACTCTACTATGCACCACTGCACTCTTTGGCACTGCACTCTGCACCACTTCCCGCCTCTCTACTCTATGCCACCGAACTCGGCAACACTGCACTCTATGCCACTGCATTCTATGCCAATGCACTGTACACCACTTTACTCAAAACAAATGCACTCTACGCCAATCTACTATGAAACAAATCACTGTACGGCACTATGCTCTATGACACTGCACTCTACACCACTCTATTCTGGTCTGCCTCACTGCACTCTATGCCTCTCTAGTCTATTGTGCACCACTGTACTCTGTGCCACTGCTCTCTATGCCACTCTACTCTATGCCACTGCACTGTACGCCACTCTGCCCTGTGCCACTGCACTCTGGCCCAATGCACTTCATACCACTCTAACATACACCACTGCACTCTCCGACAGTATACTCTGCAACACTGCATTCTCTGCCACTCTACTTTATGCCACTGTCAGCCACTGAACTCTATGCCACTGCGTTCTACTTCAATCCACACTAAGCCAATCTAATCTGCTCCATACCAGTTCACTCAACACCACTTCATTCAACTTTGAAACAATCTACTCTGTCACTGCAACCTACGCCACTCTATTGCACTCTGCGCCACTCCACACTATGCCACTCCACTCCACACCACGCCACTCTACACTACATCATTGCGCTGTATGCCACTTTACTCTGCAGCACTGTATGCCAATGCACTCTACGCCACTGTACTCTACGCCACTGTACCCTACCACACTCTACTCTGCAGCACTATACACTCCGCTACTATATTCTATGCCACTGCACTCTACGTCACTCTATTCTAGTCTGCGTCACTGCACTGTATGCCACTCTATTCTATTCTGCACCACTGTACTCAATGCCACTGCTCTCTACGCCACTCTACTCTGTGCCACTGGACTCTATGCCACTCTGCTTTGTGCGACTGCACTCTGGCCCAATTCACTCCACGCCACTCTACTATACATCACTGCACTCTCAAACAGTATACTCTGCAACACTGCAGTCTCTGTCACTCTACTTTATGCCACTGGACTATATGCCACTGCACTCTATGCCACCCACTCTGTCACTCTAATCTACTCCATACCACTTCACTCTACACCACTTCAATCAACTTTAAAACAATCTACTCTGTCACTGCAGCCTATGCCACTCTATTGCACTCTGCACCACTGCACTCCATGCCACTGCACTCTGTGCCACTGCACTCTACTCAAATTTACTCAAAACCAATACACTCTACATCGTTGCACTCTATGCCAATCTACCGTGCACCACTGCACTGTACCGCACTCTACGCCAATCTACTCTACATCATTGCACTCTATGCCACTTTACTCTGCAACACTCTATGCCACCGCACTCTACACCAATGTACTCTACACCACTGTACTCTGCACCACTGCACTCTACCACACTCTAATCTGCAGCACTACTGTCTGTGCTACTGACTGTCACTCTACTCTGTGCAACTCTACTCTGCGCTTCTTTACTCTTTGCCACTGCACTCTACTCAGCACCACTCTACGCCACTCTTCTGCACTCTACACCAATGCTCTTACGCCACTCTAACCTAATGTACTCTGACACTACCCTCTACGCCACTTCACTCAATGCATCTCTACTCTTATGCCAGTGCACTCTATCCCACTCTACTATGCACCACTGCACTCTACACCACTCGACTCCACCCTGCAACACTGCACTGCACTTTACACCAATCCACTCTATGCCATTACATTATAGCACTACACTACCCTGCACCACTCCACTCTACTCTGTAACAATCTACTCTATGCCACTGCTCTTTACGCCACAGCGCGACACCACTCTATGCCACTGCAATCAATGCTACATTACTCTACTCAGTGCCACTCTACTCTACGTTACTGAGCTCTTCGCCACTACTCTATACCATTGCATTCTGCCCTGCTCCACTTCACTTCACTTTTCTTCAAAACAGTATATTATATGCCACTGTAATCTATGCCACTGCACTCTATACCAAATACGCTCTACACCCCTTTACTCAAAACTAATGCACTCCATGCCAATCTACTCTGCACCACTGCACTTTACACCACTATACTCTACAACATTCTACTCTGTGCCGCTGCACTCTACGCCACTGCATGCTATGTCACTCTACACCATTGAGCTCTACGCCACTGCACTCTACGCCTCTCTATTCTGCTCTGCATCACTGTACTCTTCGTCACTGCTTTCTGCACCACTCTACTCTGAATCACTCTGTGCCACTGCACTCTACAACACTCTACTCTGCATGAGTGCACTCGACACCACCTACAACACTCTACTCTGCATGAGTGCACTCGACACCACTGCACTCTGCACTCTACTGCACTATATGCCACTGAACTTTATGCCACTCTACTGCACTCTTTGCCACTGCACCTCTTTTCTATATCCCAGTGTACTCTACGCCACTATACTCTGCATCACTCCACTCTTGTGCTACTGCTTTCATCCCTGCACCAATCTATGCCACTTCAGTCTGTCACTCAACTCTGCAACACTGCTCTCTCTGCCACTGAACTCTATGCCACTATATTCTGCATCGCTCTACTTTACGCCACTGTACTATATGCCAATCCACTCTAATTTACTCTGCACCACTGCACTCTACAATTCTCTACTCTATACCACTGGACTCTACACCATTTCAGTCTACTCTGAAACATTGTACTCTATGCCACTGCAGTCCACACCACTCTATTCCACTCTGTGCCAATCCACACTATGCCACTCCACACTAAGTCACTCAATTTTATGATGCCCAGCCTATGCCACTGCACTGTACACCAAGGCTCTCTACATCATTTTACTCAAAATCAATACAATCTACATTACTGCACTCTATATAAATCTACTCTGCATAAACTGCACTGTACACCACTATGCTCTATTCTACGACACTGCACTCTACACCCCTCTACACCATTGCACTTTCACTTTACACTGCACCACTCTACATCACTGCACTCTACACCAATGCACTCTGCCACTCTACTGTGCAGCACTGAACTCTATGCCACTCTACTCTGCGCCACTTTACTCTATGCCACTGCACTCTAATCTGCACCACTCTACGCCAATGCACTCCATGCCACTCTAATCTGCTGTGCATCACTGCACTCTATGACACTGCACTCTACACCATTCCAGTTAAGGCCACTCCACTTTCCACTAGTCCACACCGCTACACTCTGCAACACTAAACTCTATGTTGCTACTCTATACCACTCCACCTTGCACCACTCCACTCTATACCACTTCACTCTACTCTGAAACAATCTACTCTACGCCACTACACTGTATGCCAGTGCACTCTATACCACTCTAGTCCACTCTGTGCCACACCACTCTACGCTACTGCAATCAATGCTTACCACTCTACTCTACACCACTGTTCTCTATGCCACACTCTACTCTATTCTGAAGCAATATACTCTGCACCACTGCATCTATGCCACCACACCTGCCACTCCACTCCACTCTATGCCACTGCAGTCTATGCTATATCACTGTACTCTAAACCACTGCACTCTATGCCAAATGCACACTACACCACTTTACTCAAAACCAATGCATTCCTGGCCACTGCACTCTATGCCAATCTACTCTGCACCACTGTACTTTACGCCACTTCACTCTAGGCCACTGTACTCCACTCCACTCTACTTCACACTGCACCACTCCACTCTGCAACACAGCACTCTAGTCCAATGTACTCTATGCCACTACTCCATGCCACTACACTCTACCCGTCACCCTCCACTCTACCCTGTTCCACTCTGAGCAACTGCACCCTACGCCACACTACACCACTCTGCGCCACTCCAATCAATGCTGCACCACTCTATTCTACGCCACTGCACTCTACTCCACTACTCTACACCACTGCCCTAGTGTGATTGTGTGACCATGTGCTCCCTCCTCGGGCCAAGACCCATCGATGGCAGAAGCAAAACGAGTCTCCTCTCGGTTGTTCTATGAGAATTTCCGGGGTGCTGTGAATAGTGTGTGGGGTATGTGTTATTGAGTGTTTGGTCTGAATGGATGAAGGGTAGGGATTTGTGGTTTTGTTTTAATTCTTCTGTCTAGAAACTGACAAAATTGTTTCTACAGAACATTACACTTTCAATGTACCTTGGACATATAAGAAGCTATCATGCTAGACGTATGTAGCAAGCTGTATGTTTAATATATTGCTATGAATTTTGTATGAATATCTAATAATCAATTAAGTAAAACGTATTTTTCCGAAATAATAGGAGTTAGTCGTGATTACTGATTACCTCATTGCAATGAATCAGCTAAAATACATATTGATGTTTAACCCCCGTTCCCGAGCCGTTAAAGTATTGTTTGAGAGTAAGTACCCTTCACTGAACGGTTCTGGCCTAGTGTGTAACCGCAGCGCAGTCTCCCAGCCTCATCCTGTTGAGGTGGGCGCGAGCCTCTGGCTGCACCGGAAGGGTGAGTGACTGGCGGCTGCAATATCTCCCATCCTTCCCCGGCTTCAGTGGAAGCTCTCTCTCTCTCTCTCTCTCTCTCTCTCTCTCTCTCTCTCTCGCTCTCGCTCTCGCTCTCGTGAATGTGCGTGCAGCTGTACACCGGCGGCCTGGGCGTGACCCGTGGATTCCTTTTCATTTGACCTCAGGCCTTTTTCCACTCATACCAGCAAGATGACAGGCCTCCATGGGCCCGCTGGCGGTAGAGGAAGAGAGCCCGACACCCACTCCGAAGAGAGCGTCGGCGGGGAGCTCATACATCAGGAGACAACGCTTGTCCGACTTGATTTTTTACTCGCCTTTAATTGTTCACAGGTTAACATTTTCCATCCTCTTGACAGAACGTGTAATTATCAGTATATCGTCTGACTATTGTGGGAGCACAATGGGTTGTTTGCTGCCGGGCAATGCACGCTCGGTTTGTTTGCCTTCATTAGATTCGCTAGGGCTGTTAATGGCATTAATTATTACAGTGAGTGATCTCAAATCGGTTGCGTCAGATGGGAGCAACTCACCCAGACTCCCTCTTGTCTTAGTGTGCTGGTGATTGTGGAATGCTAAACAAAACAAGCATTTACAATGCAATAGGTCTCGCAATGACATTATTTTGAGCTATTGACATTGTAAATGACTTTGGGGCATATCAGCAACGAGGCGATATAAAATTATCACCGCTTTTGCGTCCGTTTTCGGGCGAAAAGCGGCGATAATTTTATCGCCTAATTAGCAAGGTCACGCTAGCGCGTGAAACCTTGCATTAGCGCCCGGATTCTTAACACCCAGCTTTGCATCTCTAATGAGATGCAAAGTGGGCGTTCCTGACCTGACATGACTGGAGAAATGTCGCTTATCATCAAGCCCCACGCTATGAAGAATAGAGGCAAGAAAAGTAGCTTTTCCTTACGCCTGCTTCAGGACTGACTTAGCCATGAGATCCTATGGAAGGTGGATATCATGGCTAAGTATGTGAGGCCCTATCATCAAGCTAACGCCAAAATTCGTGAGATTATCGCTGGGTTTCCAGCGATAATCTCACGTTTTGCATTTAGCGCTAGAATTTTTATCGCTTTTGAGATAAGCGTTGCTAATAGCACGCTATCTCAGCGATAAAAATCCACGTTAGCTGGCGATAATTATCGCTGGTTGTTGCTGATATGCCCCATTGTTTTTTGGTTTTGTTTCTCTTTTGTAAAACATAAATAAAATGCATTGTGATTTAAAATGGCAATAGCTAAAATGTTTGTAAATGCGAAACCTATTGCATTACATTTACACTAGTCTGGAGAGAAGGATCATACAAGGGGTGGAAGAGAAGGGATACTCCGAAGGGGACATGATCCTGGCAGTGTCTGCCATGATCACCACAGCGGTCACCATTGTGCTGTTTTTACTGCAACTCATACTGGTCAGGTCGTGGAAGTAAGAGGAGTTTTGCCCCCCTTATCATTTCTCAAAGGAACCCTTCAATTGGGTCATCTTAATGCACAGATCGTGTGGTTATGCATCCTGGACTCGTGCAGCCCCAGAAGCACCCTGAATCTTGACCCTCCCCAACCTGGGTACCACCCAAGCTAGCACCCCCCCCACCACCACACACACCTTCCTACAGCCAGAGCGCCGCCACTTCCCAGGCATATTCTCCCTGGACAGCCTTACAGAAACATGCATCTACGGCCAGCCAGCCCCCACCCCCTCAACACCCCGAGCACGTACCCTTCCTACTAGCTTATTTATTTACGCAGTTTTGTATAGTGCCGACATTACCCGAAGGTCTCACAGCGCTTACAACATTAGCAGCGCCTTACAGACGAATATCAAGTTACACCAGCACTATAGGCGACCCAACCCCACCATGCCCACCACACGAGACATGATTCCAGCAGGATGCATTTATTTACTACATCTCTCGACTGAAGCCCAAGTCATAACCTTGCAGCTTGGCATCTAAATGTTTACAGCAAGGTGTGTCTACAACAGTTGCTTGTTAACCATTCATGGATGCCAATGTTAACTGCCAGGGCCAGACTAGCCGTAGCTGGCACCGGGCATTATCCCGGTGGGCCGGAGGGATGGGGGGCTGGTTTTGTCACTGGGGGCCGATTATGCAGCAGTGCTGCAATTTCAGCACCCAGTAACAAAGCGAGAGTGGTGCTTCTTGCTAGCCCCCACCCCCTGCTCCCAAGGCCGGACGAGCAGCAATCTGCCAGGGCTGGTTGCTGTTTCCAGTCCGGCCCTGTTAACTGCTGTCCTACGTTTTGTCACCTGCAGACCGCCCCCTGTGCGAACTGTGCTTGCATTCAAATGCAAAAACTAAAATCCGCATCACTGAAACAAACCACTGCCAGGGATTGGAGTGTATCAACTTTTCGGCAGGAGACAGCGCTTGCATCCGAATTAAAAGCAACTTTCAGAACAGCCGGTTTCATGCGGACTTCCAGTGGGCTCTGATTTCAGCAACCCTCGGGCCGGACGAGTCCACTGTGCACCACCGTTATTGGAAGAAAAGAGGCAAGACGTACAGACACGGAGGCGGCAGCGCACCTTGTCACAAGGAGCCGGTGTAGAGATAGTAATGATCTCTTACCCTTGGTGTGCAGGGACAGTAACATCAGCAGGGACACATGGAGCTGCCAGCTGGGCTCCTCCAGCCAGCCCATCGTGTCGGTGGCATGGTGCAGCGCTGCTCGCATCCCCCGGGCACGCCTGCTGCTGCTCCCGGCTCCTTTGCTCTCACTTCATGAGGCGGCGACGGCGGTGCCTCGAGATGCCTGAGAGGAGAATGCAAAGCATATGGCTGTTACTGCGGGGCTCTGCCAGCCGGGGAAGGGGACCCTGCCGGCGCACCTCGTGGGGAGGAGCACCGCTTAGCTCCCGGGCTGGCTCGCCTCTGGAGGCAGAGCGCGGCTTTGTAAACACTTGGAAGCATTTACCCTCGCGCCGGCTCTTTAACCCCTTCCTAACTGCAAGCGGCGCAAGCACAGGCTGGGCAAGGGCACTAGGCTCGTTTTACACACAAATGCTATGTCCAGTTGTAGCCCACGTCAAGGGCGCACGGACTTAAAATATATTATCGAAACTCAGTGCGACTATGGAAACAAATAACACATTGTATAGTATTCTCTGCCATTTATGATGGAAACCTAAGTGCAGGCCCTAGTTCCACTTCACAAGTAATACGTGCTACATACAGCACAAGGTGCACTCCACTACTACAACAACAAGTTTTAAGCGACGCTCACCACTTCCCGGCTCTCCGCATGCCATCAGTCCTATGCTTGCAGCACCTTGGTTTCAGAAGCAGCGGCTCAGATAAAGGCGTCAAAGTAAAAAAAAGCTGTCGGAAACATGATCCGGCAGTACACGCCTCATAAAGATAAGAAATTGCTTCACGACAGCCGTGAAGCAGACGACCCAGTCCGGATGGGCCATCCAAAAGGGAGAAAGGACAGTGACCAAAAAGCATCCTTTTCGATGGGAAGCCAGCGTTTAGCATAAACGTTGATGCGACCCAATAAAGATGATGGGCGGGGCTTCAAGTCCCCTTCTAAAATTTCCTCTCTCACAAGATGTCTCGCCGAGCGAGCAGCTCATGCGTGCTGCAACGCTAGGGGAGACCTAAACACGTATTAGAATGCAGAGGAGAAAACAGATTTGTTATAACAACATGTACCTCACACATGATCTGTCGTCTTCATCAGAGCTTTATAGCAGCACCATTGCTGCTCAACAGGTGCCTTGAAGCGCTCAGCTCCCCGGATGGGAGTATTCACCCATTAGTACGCAGACCGTATGCAATTATAAGTAAAACATTGTCCTTTCAAGACATCCTTACCCTTTTCTCCAACACTGGAGTTCAGACAGCTTCTCTAAAGACTTAATTTATCCTCATCACCCTCAAACCGAAAAATACATTTGATTCATTGCTTCTTGGTGAACTCAAAGTGGAAAGATTATGTTTTAATTACATTTACAGTAAAATAACTTGATGCCACATTTCCTCTCACCCCTCACATCAATTAGATTGACCGCCACATTTTCATCTTCACTAGCTAAAGAAATCAAACAATTTCTCCATTGAAAAAAAACAGCCCGCATATTAGTCTTTTCTTGTTTGAACTTTGGCAGCGCCATTCCAATGGTTGGCTCCCAATCAGCGGTGGCTCCTCCTCAATGGCGGAGGAGCATTGCCCCAGTACCTGGCTCAGGGCCAGAAAATGAAAAATAAAATGGTGTTTTAGCATTGTTTCATTTTTCATTTCTGGCACTGAGCCAGCTTGTGCAAGTAGGGGCGGGCAAGGCAGGATGAGTGCTGTGTGCACTCCCTAACTGTGCATGTGTTTGGCCGGCCATCTCGATCTTAGGTTTCTCCAGTCTAGCTGCATTGAACAGCCAGGCTGGAGAAACCCCACAGACTCCCTGGCCGGAGCAGAGCGTCTTTTCAGCCTGCTTAAGCCAATCCCTGTGCTGCTCTCATAGCATGAGAGCAGCACGGGGATTGGATGGGAGTCTGTCCCAGAGGCAGCTGGGACCAGGAAGAGGACTGGAGGCGTGACGCGACATGGGAGGTGTCCGGCTGCTTCAGGTACGTTTTTTTTTTATATATATATTATTGTTAACACCCCCGCTGTGTGCTCCCCCTTCTGCAGTCCCTCCACCCGCCCCACACCTTTTGTTTGTGGCTCCCACTACTGCTCTCAGTCCTCCCATGGCCCATTCCACACCTAGACTAATTTCTTTCATGAGAAAAGTTGTTGATGGCATTTCCCTTATGCTGAAAGGTTGTCATAGGTATCGAGTTTGACATCTTCTGCTTCACATATTAAGCTTTCCATTTAAGCAAACAAACATATCTTGTTAACGTGCTTACCATCTCAAGTGAATGAGGATTCAAGAGAAAGAACTAACTGGAAACACAAAGAGATGCAAAATCCACCAAGTGATAAAGATTAAGTTACTTAGCTTCGGCAATGCGCTTTCTAGTGGATATTCTATATAACCACAAATTGTTCCCCTTATAAATCTCCACTGGACCCAGACTGTATCCCAAAACTCTTGCAATAACTTCTCTGCGCTGACAAGTGACACCATCAGCCACTGTCACTGAACAGCCCACTCATGGATATCACAACATGGAGCTACAAAACAAATGTAACCCTTGAATGCTGATGCCAGTTCAATCATTAGACCCATTCCTCACCCAAGAACGCAGAGCGTAGCTGACAACTGAATTTTACTGGCAGTGTGCAGAAGCTTGCTTAAAATGTTTATTCCTGATAGTCCACTCCACAGAACGTGGTGGAGTGCAGTCAGTGAAGACGCTGCAGTTAGATAGATTATCCACCAGAAAGAGCATTACCAAAAGCTAATAACTAATTTTTCAGATGAATACTTCTAATCACAGATTCCTTATCTTGTGAGTCAATATCAAAGCAATGGCCCTCCAAGAAGGTGGGTCTGAGAAGTGGACACCTGCAAAACTCAGCAGGCAAAATGGCCCTCCCTAGGGACTTGAGAATTGATGTACTAATGACTGGTGAAAGTATGGACAGATACCCAATTGGCTGCTGGGGGATGTCAAAAAACAGAACACTTCTAGCCAGGGCAGTGGTAGGAACCTTTGCTCTGGTTGAACAGGCCCTAAGGAATTCAGAAGTGTCAGTTTTACACTTGCATTCTTAGTTTAATGCACAGAGCAATCCCTTGGGATAAGGTCCTTTTCTGAACCACATTTCCCTTCTTTGTACCTGTGAACCCAAAAGACAGCTGATCATCTGTGCTGTGGTCCTGAGTTCTATCAATGTAGAAATTAAAGGTTCGACATGGTCCCATCCAGGGTAAACTTTCCTCCTCTTTAGATGAATGTAGCAGAGAAAAGATTGCAGAGAGCACTATGGACTGCTCCATTGAGAAAGGTGACACCAATTTTGTTAGAAAGAATGCATAAGTCCTAGGTACGGGTTAATAAAAATTGGCAGTATTTGACAGCAGAACTGACAAGGCCTGAAGCTCACAGACATAACGCATAGGAGTGATTGCAATAATAAACACAGTTTTCAAGGTCTAGAGCCTCAGAATACAACTATGAAGGAGCTCAAAAGGAGTACACATTAGAAAGGTTAAGAAGAATCTAAGATCCCACTGTGGCATAACAAAGGGGTTTGGGGGAAACACTTGAGAAAGCACTTTTAAGAAATGCATAACAGTGGTTGTGTTGAATAATACAAGCTGATCAGGCAAACGAAGAAAGGCCAAAATGGCCAACAAACAACCCGTAACTGTATCCACAGCAAAGCCTTTCAGGACAAGAAATAAATGAAAGAACGACATAAGATAGTTTCATCTGGAAGGTTTTGACTAGTTCTGCACACCAGCTGACAAATTTAGGAGGAGGAATAGCCATCGTCCACAAGAACTCCCTCCGCATGACCACCCACTCGGACGATACCACCATGGCAATCATGGAACGTCTCCACTTACAGGTCCAGACCACCCCGAACACCACCCCGCGCGCAACCCTCGTCTACAGACCACAGGGCCCCTGCCTGCCCTTCACCGACACCATAATCGATTTTATCACACCCCAGGCTCTTGCATCCACCGATTACATCCTTCTAGGTGACCTCAACTTCCGCCTGTACAAACCCAACGACCAGAACACTGCATCCCTCCTGGAGAACTTTGACAACATCGGACTCAAGCAGCTAGTCACCTCTCCGACTCATGCAGCAGGACACACGCTGGACCTCGTCTTCCCAGCCAGCAAAAACATCATCTACAGCCACACCTCTGAACTTCTCTGGATCGACTACCACTGTGTTAATTTCACCTTCACCAAATCCACGTACACTACTGCACCCAACGCCATCCCAGTAGCAACTGGAACAAGGTCTCTGAAGAACATCTCACCGCCTCCCTCAGCACTATCAAACCACCGCCAACCTCCATATACGCCAATAACTCAGCACGCAACCGCCACCGATGGATCTCCAACTGCTCCGACGCGCTGGCACACTTCAAAATGGAACGGGCAAGCTACATTCTAAGGACACCAGCTGGTTCACTCCTGCCCTCCACGAGTCCAGAGTCACCTGTAGACAGCTTGAGAAGAGATGGAGGAACAACAAAACCCTAGAAACCCTGGCAGCCTTCAAAGCCTCGATAACCAAGCACCCCACCCTCCTCAAAACCCTTAAGAAAACAGGCCCTTTAAATCAGAATCAATTGCCAACACACACAACAGCAAAGAGCTCTTCGCCATTGTTAAGGAATTTGCCAAACCCCACATCAAGGCCACAGAAACCCCACCTTCTCAAGACCTCTGCAACAAACTTGGCACCTATTTACAGATCTACGACAGCTTCGACCCTAAAGACCCGCCCACTATGCCAGCCACCACCACACAAGACGACGCCATCCCTCAACAGATCCTGCTCAACTGGACCCCGCTCACTACAGACGACACCCTCAAGACCATCAACAGCATTCACTCTGGTGCCCCCTCAGACCCCTGCCCGAACTGCATCTTCCACAGAGCCACCATCACCATCGGCCCCGAATTGTTCCGCACCATCAACTGCTCCATCGAGACGCCACCTTCCCAGATGACTGTAAACATGCCGAGATCAACCCCCTGCTAAAGAAAACGTCCGCCGACCCGACAGATCTCAAGAACTTCAGACCCATCTGCCTGCTCCCCTTCCAAGCCAAGGTAATTGAGAAGGCCATCAACTCCCAACTCTTTGAGTTCATCGAAGCCAACCACATCCTGGACTCCTCTCAATCCAGCTTCTGAAGCAACTATAGCATTGAGACCACCCCCCCTCATCAACACTGACGACATACGATCCTTCCCTGACCAGGAAGAAACAGCAGCCCTCATCCTCCTGGACCTCTCGGACGCCTTCGACACCGGCTCTCACCACACCCTAATCACCAGACTTCATGATCAGCGACAAAGCCCTGGACGGGATACACTACTTCCTCACCGGTAGAACACAGCAAGTCAGACTTCCTCCGTTCCTCCCGAAACCCTCAGAGATCAGCTGCGGAGTGCCCCAGGGCTCCTCCCTGAGCCCCACGTTCTTCAACATCTACATGGCCCTGCTCACAGCCATCATCTGGAGCCAAGGACTCAACATCGTTTCCTACACCGATGACACCCAGCTGATCCTCTCCCTCACCAGTGAGCCCACCATCTCCAGAGACAACTTTCACAATAGGATGAAGGCCGTCGCCACCTGGATGAGAGACAGCTGCCTCAAGTTCAACTCGGACAAGACCGAAGTCCTCATCCTGAAGCTCTACACCTCCGCTTGGGAAGACTCCTGGTGGCCCGCCGAGCTAGGAACCCCACCACACCCACGGACCATGCACAAAACCTCAGCATCATACTGGACTCATCTCTTACCATGAACCAACAGATCAATGTGTCTTCTCATCATGTTTCCACATTCTTCGCCTTCTTCGGAAGACCTTCAGATGGACCCACACTGAGGCCAGGAAGATGGTCACTCACGCACTCATCAGCAGCAGACTCGACTGTGGCAACGCACTCTATGCTGGCGTCACTCTGAAACTCCTTAGTAAACTTCAGAACGTGCAGAACACCGCAGCCAGCCTCATTATCCCCCGCCGCAGCCACATCTCCGAACACCTACGGGAACTCCACTGGCTCCGAGTGAACAAAAGAATCACCTTCAAGCTCCTCACACAACCTACAAAGCCCTCCACGACACCGGACCAGCATACCTGAACCACCACTTCACATTCCACGTACACACCTGACACTTCCGTTCCGCCAACTGGCCCTCGCCACTGTGCCTCGGATCAGCAAGACCAGAACTGGAGGAAGATCCTTCTCCTACCTCGCCGCAAAAACTTGGAACACCATGCCTCTTCACCTCAGGTTATCCCAGTTGCTGACTCAATTCAGGAAGGATCTCAAGACCTGGATCTTCGAATGAACCTCAACACTCAGTCGGACCTACAACCCCCCTCCCCCCATGCCTTGAGACCCTCACGGAGGAGTAGCAGCGCTTAACAAGTATTCATTGATTGATTGATTGATTGACAGATTTAGCCCAAAGACCTTAAAAGACATACTTAGTGGAGGGGCTGCGACCAGACAGAATGACATTCTTCTCTTCCAGCATAACGTTGAAACCTCTCAGCTGGTCCTGCTCAGAGGCTTAGCTTAGTCAGTAAGATTCAGGGGTGTGAATCTCAACTTTCCCAGCTAAAAAAGCAGTGGGCTGCAAGGTGGAGGGGTGAGATGACCAAGGTCCAGGATGGACTGTTTCCATGAGGAAATGAGAAGAAAGAAAAAAACTGTCACAGACATAGTCGACCTGACTCAGGGCCCACAGATCAAGCTACCAAAGCAAGAATGCATTTGAGGGTGTCACACCCCAAACAGCCAACTGAAGCTACGACCCTGCCCAACCAACCCGGGCCTGGTCGTTCTCCCTAGGAACTCATGACTACAATCACATGCAATACACCGGCCTGGAATCCTTGCCATTGAATCACTCATTTTAAATGTATTTTCACAATACTCATTCTTCTTTATATCTGCTGCAAGAAGCCTTGATGGTAGAGTTGGTAAATCGGTGCTGTAGGATAGTAGGATCTGCTTCTTATAGTTACCCCCACTTTTTGCTGATGTTTCACTGTTTTTCGACTTTAGTCTGGCCGGGGCCCTGCTAACAGGACCCCAGCCTAGCTGCTTCCTCTCTAAATTGATTACCAGTACTTTAGGTACACTCCAGATTGTATTCTGGGGTATCCTTATAAGTCCCTAGTAAATGGTATACTATGTACCCAGGGCATAGGTACCCCAGAAGCCTACCAGGGGCTGAAGCATGTATAATGCCACCCCTGGGAAGCCATTCACAATGACACCACAGGCCTGCTACAGCAGCCTGGGTAAGGTGGTGAATGCACCCCTTACTGAGATATAGGTTCACTATATATCTCCATATCACTGCACATATAAACTTATCAGTCACCCCTATGGCAGGCCTTATCAATACTGAAGACAGGGTGCTGGGTTTTATGTGAGAGGGTGCCCATGCATGAGCAGAACCCCTCTGCAGCCTTCGGAACCTATATTCCAGGGTTGTTTGTGATGCAGCCAAACCATATACTCTTAAGTGCATTATAACTAAATGGTAAATGCTAACTTTGGGATGACTGCACGGAAATATGTTGTGTTTGGTGTCAAACACCTTGGAATCATATCTCCACACCAGTAACTGGTGTGGGAGTATGATCCCATCCTTCTAGAGGGAGAGACATGACAGCACCGGTGTACCTGGTACCAGCTAACAGAGCCCTGGCATCACAAAATGGATGCTGCCAGCCACAGACACGAGTCTGCCCTCCTGCTGCTGGATGAAACTCTGTCAGGGGAGGCCTGGACAATAGGTTTCCTGTCACAGGGAGGTGTCACCACCTCCCAGACAGGCTTTAGTGTACTGGAGCTGGGTGGGTGCACTCCAAGAGTGCTTTGAAGTTCAGCACTGGGGGCACATTTGGTGTCCGTGTGCATAGTCCAGCTCAAACCGGTTTCAGGGGCTACCAGTCCTGCTCTGGCGCCAAACTGGACAAAGGAAATGGGTGTAGCCACCCCCCTTTCCTGACCCTCCCATAGGTGGGTCCCTAAAGTATGTCCAACCTCTTCCTTGGGTATAAAGAAGGAACCCCTGACTACAGGACTTTAGATTACACCTGGACAAAACTCTGATACTGAATCCTGGAACTGCTACGATCTACATTGAACTAGATGACTGAAGAATCTCCCTTGGATTAAAGGAGTTACTCACCTGCAAGGCAGGCACCAAAGACGCATCGGACCGGGTTTCATCTCCGAAGCTCCCGCCGGACTCCGAAGAATTGTGCAACACAGGAGGTGGGTTTCCGTGGTCTTAGAGGTCTATCAATGCCCACAGCAAGTATGAGGCCTGTATCCCTCGTGGCGACCGTGCAACCCAAACCCTTGGACACCGCGGCACTTTGCAGAAGCATCAGCTTTACGACTCCTGCAGCTGAGCTTTGGGTTACTTGTAGCCCTGACCCGAGCAGCGTTTGCACCGAAGATTGCCCGCCTACACATGTTACGTGAGCTGGCCCTTTGTGTTTTCTCTCGAGGTCCCTTCGCGATCCCTAGTCAGTCAACTGGTGGGTCCCTGTGAAGGCAACTTTACTTCCAATTGGGCTTCCCTAGTTGCTCCAGACGTGCCCTGACTCTCCATCGCTTGGGGAGTCCCCATGACCTTGCTGGTCTGCTCCGAAGCATCTTTTCTCTTCCTGCGTGGGTTGCTGTTGCCAAGGCCTGTTGGGTCTAATCCGGGCACCCTCGCCGCAGCACTCGACATCCTTTGTGAGACAGCTCGAATCCAGCTCCTGGTCATCATCGACGCCTCCTGGTCCTCGTGGCTGCGGAGTCAAGCTTCACCTCTTCGCACCTGAATCACCCAACATCGATGGGCATTCGTCTATCGTACCCCTGGTCACTGGCAAGTGACTCAGACTCTGTCCCCTCTGCTTTCAGGTTCTTCTGATCTTCGATGCAGGCTTGGATCACACCGGACACTTTCCTTCTTCCCAGCAGCAGCACTTTGCAGCAGATCGCCAATGAAATCAACGACGATTCCCGACACCATTTGAGACCTATGCACCAGGCTTCCCAGGGTGAGATAAGTCGAGTACTATGGTGCTCCCGTGGGTGCTGGCCCTAGAACCCCCTAAGTCTAAAGGGGTTTGCTCAAAGTCGTCTCCTAAGTGTCCTTAACTTCTAAAATTCCAACCGTGACTTTCCCATAGATTATTACAGGGCTTGTGCCTGTGTTCTCACACTGCAGGTGTCCCCCGTGGTTCTCCTGTGTCACTACCTTGGGTGGTTCCTTGGGGTCCCAGGGATTCTACGTGCTCTAGGCACTGTGTCTAGTCAAGTCGTGGTTCTTATACCACTTTCTTAATATATGGTTTGGTCCTCCCCTAGGGCCCATTGTATATTGTGCTATTCACTGTCGTTTTAGAACTGTATTATTGTGTATCTTGGACTCTAATCTCATAAAGAGATTAGTAGTGAGTGTTTAGAAATAAATACATATATTTTATATATACATTGTGTGGTTCTCCTTTCATTTAGTAATTCAAGAGGTTATAATCTGGGAAACCAAGCTGCTTTACACTCCTTCAAGACTTAGCCTGAAGGCTGCTCTCCATAGCTACCACTAGGATAGCTTTCAATAAAGGTTGTCTTTAAACCTATCATCAATAAGGGTTGGTTGGACTGGTGCAAGGTGCCAAATATAACTAGTGGACAGCATATGCCAGTCCAACTTCTCACAGGTGCATGTAGGCATGGCCCATTGTTTCTGTTCCTCAACTTTTACAAATCATTTTATCAAGTGACTGATGATCCCCTGTCCTAAGCCAGAGTCGCAAGTTGAGAAGGAAGTACAGATTATAGAGCGATCAGAGCCAAAGCTGAGCCATTGGTCTTGCTTGGCTCTAAAAGGCCATGCACAAGCCGAGCCATGAAAACGTTTGGCATATATATTGTGCATAAAATATGGTAAATCTCTTCAAAATTCCCCAAAAAGGTATTTCTTTAACATGAGGAAGTATTTCACCTTAGTACATTAGATTAAATTACTACATAGACGGACATTTATTAAAAGTGTTTTGGAAACATTCTTGGCTCAGCCTCCAATGATAATGCTATTAGTGAACTCAGAAGCAATGTTAACCCTAAACGTGACCTAGATTCTTATTATCGATTGAGCAAAACAATAGTCTATCAAATCGAATATAATAGGTGCTTGTACAGAGCACATTCTGAACTCAAGTATTTAAAAGTGTGCTCATATCATAAAGAAAAAAGGAGGTTCTGTGAAATAAAATATGTGCCTATGATCACATAATGAGAGCAAGCAGGGAAGGTGTTATTGTATTGAGATTATATGGTTTCACATTTTAAAACTCAACCACGAGATGGGTATGTCTGTCTCTCTTTCTCTCAAAGGTCACGTTTTTCTTTCATTCTTGACCCACAACGAGAAAAACCACCACAGAGATAGCGGGGGAAACAGCCATCACATCAAATGCGTTACTATGCATGCGATTACAACGTGGTCGTTACAACGACCGCGTTGTTACATCACAGTACCATTACAACACAAGTCGTTACAACGACTTGCTCTAGGGGGCGCTCTAAAATAAGGAATAGTGTAAATTGCTATTCCAACACCTTCCCTAATGTTGCACACACTGGAGTTGGAATAGTACATTATACTATTCCTAAGTCCAGCGTGCCCCCTGAAGCAAGTGGTTGTAACGACTTGCGTTGTAATGGTACAGCGATGCAACAACACGGCCGTTGTAACGAGCGCGTTGTAATCGCATGCGTCGTAAACACATGTGATGTAACCAGCTAAATTCAATAGCAGACCTGACTCAGGGACCCCAGACCCCTCTGCAGAGTCAAGAATGCTTTCATTTGGTTGTGTCACACCCCAACCCCCTTACCCTTGAAACTACGGCCCTTGTCCTCCTCAACCTGTATGCATGAAGGTGTAGACTGTGGCGGTTGAGGTGTAACACTCTGCCCTGTTGTTGGTACAGCAGATCTTCCCAAAGAGGCTAGGGTGTGTCTTTCAAGGAGAAGTCCCAGACACAGGTTGCTGAAGTATTCACTTCTACTCTGCCTCATCCAAGGCATGACTGTGCTGCTCAAGATCATCAGCTGCTGGTCGAAGAGAGATTGAGATGCTATCAACAAATGGATATCGTATGTAACATATCAGTGGCCGACAGCAACAGTATTCAACAAGGGTATTGGATAGTGTATCAGAATACCCCTGGTGATTATTTTTGAGTGACGCTTCTTCCAAGGAATTCACAAGAAAGCCAGGCCCTGTTGGAAGGAATCTTGAAAATGCTGGATAAGAGAGAAATTGCCCCGGTCCTCCATCACAGAGGGGGTAAAGAGTTTACTCATTCCATTTCCTTGTGCAAATGGCATGAGACGAATATAGGCCTGTCCTGGATTTGAAAGATGTCAATAAACACATCCCTCATATAAGGTTCAAAATTATGTATTTACAACAGAGATTTTCTTATGTGTTTGGACCTTTTAGATGCACATTTACAAGTATATGGTCGATAAAAATCACAGAATTAATTCATGTTTTTTCTATCCAGAACATACACTTTCAATTTTGAGTACTGCCCTTTGGACTATCAACATCGCCATTGTGTTCAGCATAGTGTTAGCTCTGTTGTTAGGTGTAATCGATGCAAGGGGGATGCAAGTCTTCCGTTGTTTGGACAACAGGCAGATTTCTTCTTTTTTTCACTTATGGCCAGTCAGCATGTGGAAACTCTCTGCGATCTGTTGGAGCAACTCAGATTCTTGCTGAATCCGAAGAAATCCAAACTGATACCTACACGAGATCTCCAGTTCATAATCACCCGCCTAAAGATGGACGTGGGGGAGGTGTGGCTTCTGGAGTTGAGGAATTACAAGTTACTTGCTTGTATGTCCTCTTTCCTGCCATAGCCGGCTACAACAGTGTCAACTGCAAAATCAAAAAGGTGATGGATGGACTGCCTGAATAAAATCTTCATCACAGGCAATCGCTCAGCACAAAATTAATTCAAATATTCCATCCATCACTTTTTTGTATACTTTAGTGTGTCGCCCAATGTGAGATGAGTATACCCAGATGTGGATCCTGTGCACATGGTGTCACTTGAACCAAGCTATGCTTGGCTGATGAGTCCTAACTAGGGCAAACGGGTCCTAGGTTGCTTGTGTTCCGGTTCAGAGAGGACCTAGCCTGGCAGTTCGGGCTGGACTGTTTTCACTGGAGCAGGGTAAAGGATGATTTGCATATTGCTGGGTCCAAACTGAGGTGGCATGGTGTGCAAAAAAACAATGGACTGGGATGCAACCCCAAGTAATTACCAGTGGCTGGGTTTAATTCAAGCATTCACTCCATCATTTGTTTGTATACTATAGTGGCTCCTACAGTGTAGCTCTGGTTATGGGTACAGGGACCTAAGTTCTCAACTGTGATTGTTGTACCCTGGGCCAGGTTACATCTTTATCCTTTAATCAGTCACCTATTAAAGTTGTGGATTCTGGAGTCACAGGATTATGGGCAAGTGAAACAAGTGTCCTCAGAAGTGATGCAGTCCCTTGCGTGGAGATTGGCCCAGTAGAATGTATATAGAGGGCTGTCTCCTAAATCTCCACCACTGCAGATAGTACCAACAGGCACAAGTGGAGTTGGCTGGGTGATGACCCTGGGAGATGGTCTAGGGATCAGAGAAGCAGGTCCTCAAATTGAAAAGAACTGAAGGAGGTCCACAAAGCCTTAGAACAAGAGGCTCCCACTATCAGGAATCAGAATGTTCAATCAGGCCCAACAACAAGGTGGCCATAGCCAATATAAATCCTCAAGTGAGATGACAAGTGGTAAACTTTGGATTACAAGCTCAGGAGATAAGATTGTGGGTAGAGAGCAATATTCTCTTGCTTTCCTCAGTGTATCTTCTGTGGAGGGACAATGGGCCTGCAGAGAATTTAACCAAGGTTTTTCCCTCCTCAGGCACGGTGGCACTGTCTCAAGCAATGATTTAACAGGTAGTACAGATATTTGGGGAACTGGAGATAGATGTCTTTGCATCTAGGGAGAAATGCATCACTACCTGGTTTTGTTCCAGAACCTTTTATCCAAAGGCTTAGATTGTGAATGCACTGTCCTTCCAATGACCAAAAGTACTGATGTGTGCATTTCCCCCATCCCTTTCATCCTTAGGTGTCTCAAGAACATTCAAGAGGACCAAGCAGAGATGATCCCTGAGGTTCCAGCATGGCAGCCCCATTCCTGGTTTCTGCTGCTTCTCCAGCTGGCAGTGAGGGTGTCAGGGGCTAGTCTTTTTATCAATGATTTGATGTTCTTCTTGGCTCAAAGAAATTGCCTCTTATCTCAAGAGCCAGTGCTATACGCCAGAATGTCACTGGAAGTCCAGCAATGCTCTCAAAAATAATCCAGCAAGAAGAAAAAACTGGAGACCAGAAAAAAACATCTTGCTAGCCACGCAAATGTTCAGGAGACGGACAAAACATGGAGTTCACAGAGTTTTATGAGCAGGCAACGATTCAGGAATTGCAACACAACTAGACTTACAAATGAGTCCCTTTATATAGTGATAAATAGGATGTGACATAACTCCAAAAAAGTGTCAGCCATCTAGGATTGGGAAGGTACGTAGATATCTAATATTAAAAAGAAATGATGACAGAGGTAAGAATGATAATTCATCATTCTTGTACTCTTCCTAAATTAAACTAAAAAGAAAGAGAAAACAAGAAGTAAATGCTGCATTCAAATAAAATTATTGAGAACGCAATACATGTGGATTCCAATATGGCAGTCACCAAGGATGCCGTCATGTCCTCACTACTTTGGGGAAACATTCTCGGCCACCATGGGGACCCATGCGTGGCAAGGAAAACGGAGACAACTGGCATGGCAACCCTGCATGCAGCGTGCAGGTAAGGATGAAATCCTTACATTCTGCCTCGTCTTAAGAGTTCCTGGTTTGCAAGCATTTTTAGAATTAAATTGTCTAACCAAACAGGGGACATGAAACTGGTCTGCCGTTTCCCAATATCAGTCACATGGATTATACCCCCCCTTAAATCAATAAAATATTACAATTTCCCTCTAAAATATCGAGTCACATATCTCTTGGACATCGTACTCAGTTTGTCCATCAATGAATATAGAACCTGGTCTAAGGACTGCCCTTTACGAAGGTGATAGGGTTTTAGATGTGAAACATGGAAGGAAGTTTGAACTCTCCAATGAGGAGGAAGTTTGAGATGAACTGTTACGGGGTTTATAATCTTCGAAATTTGAAAAGGCCCACAATATTCAGAAGAAAAGTTAGACCAACAGAGTGATCGGGGTAAATTAAGAGAGGGCAGACAAACTCTGTCACCAACCTTATAGGAAGGTGCAGAATGTCTGTGTGAATTAGCTTGAACCCTCCGTCTAGATTGTTTAATAGATTTTTTCTGGACTTCCTTTATCCTTTCTAATCACTCTTTAACTGCAGGCAAGAGAAATTTAGGGGCATATTATCAAAACAGGTGATAAAATTATCGCCGCTTTAGCGGCAGTTTTCTGCCGCTAAAACGGCGATAATGGGCTTGTTAATATGCTCTATGGAGTTCCAATTGAAGCCCATGTTAGATGTGAAGGACATCTAAACTGAGCTTCAATTGGAATTCCATAGAGCATATTATCAAGCCCATTATCGCCGTTTTCGCGGCAGAAAACTGCCGCTAAAGCGGCGATAATTTTATCGCCTGTCTTGATAATATGCCCCTTAGTTTCTTAGGTACCTGGAAAAGTGTGAGGATAAAACCCAGTTAGGGTGAAAAAGGAGTAAACAGTGGAAGTGTGGGTGGAATTATGAGAAGCAAACTCTGCTGCAAGTATGAGAAATTTCCAGTTGATTTGAGCGGCCATGACATCACATCTTAGAAATTCTTCAAGAGTTTTATTCACTCTCTCAGTTTGGCCATTAGATTGAGGATGAATTTCAGAGGTTACTGGCATTTTGGAAACCTAATTTTGAGCACAGGTACTTCCAGAATCTAGACGCATATTGAGGGCCACAATGAGACATATTTTTTAGGGGCAAACCATGGACAAGGAATATGTCTGAAAAAAATACTTCAGTCATTTCTGAAGCAGAAGAACACAGAAATTAGCCATTTTAGAGAAAGTATCTACAGTGACCATGATTGTGGTACAGTTCCGGAGGTAATTTCACAATAACATCAGTGGAAGTAATCTTCCAGGGTCTGGAAGGAATCTCAAGGGTTAGAAGTAATCCAGCTTTTCTTTGTGTTTCAGTTTTACTTCAGGCACAGATTTCACAGGATTTAATTAATTTTATGACATCTTCATGAAGGGAAGGCCACCAAAACTTCTTTCTGATGAGATGTTCAGTAAACCATTGACCTCTGTGCCCAGAAATCAATGTTTTAGGCTAGAGGTGTCAGATCTTCCCTTGTAATTGTCATGTTGGGAAAAAGTCTTTTTTAAACCAAATTAGGGAATTTGTATACAGCGGCGGCTCCTTCGCGAAGGCGGAGGAGTGTTGCCCCACTGTATTTTGAGCAGTGGATAAAGGAAAAATAAAATGATAATAACACTATGTTATTATCATTTTACATTTCTGGTTTACGGAGCGGGGTGGGGCTTGACTGTGTCACAGCCAGAAAGAGGAGGAGTGGTGGGCACTTAAGTGCATATGACTGTTTTGCCGGCCGTTTTAGTCCGGCCAAACAGTCAAGCGCACTTTGCATGTTCCCCACCAGGCTGTAATACACAGCCTGATGGGGAGCATGCACAGGCTCTCACTACCTGTCTGAGTGCCAAACAAAGGTGCTCAGACCAATCACAAAGCTGCTTGCAGCATTGTGATTAGCTGGGGGAGCCCGATTGTGCTTCCTGCTTCAAGCAGGAACAGAAGAGGATGAGGCGAGGCGGCGGTCCGGGAGCAAGGTAAGTCATATTTCAAATTTATTTTTCTATCCCCGGCTCCCACCCTACTTGTACTACTCAGTGGCAGCCGCCACTGTGTGTAAACTTTAGTTGAGAATATTTTCTTTTTAGTTTGAGCAGATTGATTATTTTGGATTTTTGACGGACTGAGCCAAATAAAGTAGTAGAGATAGAGGAGATCAAGGCCTGTGGAATTATGATCTTCTATACGGCTTTAGACATTTGGATTCACGATAACATCTAGAGAAAGAGACTGCAACTACATTTTTGGATCCAGTCACTTCTCAATCTCCAAGCATGAAGGTGGAGACTGTGAAGGCCCGAGTGCAGAACCTGGTTCCACAGCAGATCCGCCTGAATGGGCATCATAATTGAAAGACATATATATTGTGTTCGCTGCCCAGCACTTAGAGAGCTTTTTAAATTGCTGCTTTTAATACTTTAATGTACTATGTTGAAATTGGAAACTGTGTTTTAAAATTCTGTAACTCGCCATGATTAGAGCTACAAACCTCGCTGTAGCTTCTTAGTGACACTCCCCCAGGGTAGCC
Organism: Triturus cristatus; assembly: GCF_964204655.1. Lineage (NCBI taxonomy): Eukaryota > Metazoa > Chordata > Amphibia > Caudata > Salamandridae > Triturus > Triturus cristatus. Next base: position 882,095,406 of record NC_140580.1, on the reverse strand, counting down.
CATTAGAACAGGTGTGGGGTGGAGCTGACGCCAACACCGGATATTTATGCCAGCAAGATCGCGGGAGCGCTCATATAGATTGTGTTCGCTGGCCAGCACGTAGAGAGCTTTTTAAATTGCTGCTTTTAATACTTTAATGTGCTGTGTTGAAATTGGAAACTGTGTGTTTTAAAATTCTGTAACTCGCAATGATTAGCACTACAAGCCTCACTGTAGCTTCTTAGTGACACTCCCCCAGGGTAGCCAATTAGAATGGATGAGGGGTGGAGCTGACGCCAACACCGGATATTTATGCCGGCAAGATCGAGGGAGCACAGCGAACGCGCGCAGTGGGTGCGCTGGTGGCGTGCCGAAGGCAAGCCCGTCTGCGCCGGTCCGCGCACGATCCGTGCACAGCACCAGCCATACTGCCCGTGACACCAGGGAACTCCATTATTCAAGCCGGGCATTGCGGGAGATAGGTGAGAACGTTGGTGCCGTGGAAGGCCTGCCTATAGTTGAGAATTCGGCCAGCCCGAAGTCCGACTTCATTAGGAAGGAGGCTCTGGTCTGCAGATTACTCAATGTTTGATCTCTCCCTAAACATGTTACAGAGATCCAATTACTCACTGAAGCGCATCACCTTGACATGCTACTCATGACTGAGACCTGGACTTTTCCTGACTCCGCTCTTGAACCAGGACTGGCGTGTCCCCTAGGCTATAAGATCTTTCACAAGCCCAGAGCCACAGGTAGAGGTGGTGGGGTTGGTTTTATGTCTGAAGAAGGCTGGGATTTCGTCCCTATGGACATCGACGCAGCAGAGGGATTTGAGCTCCTGGGGTTCTCTTTAAAAGATCCCAGAGGGCACCTACTGGATGGCATAGTGTGCTATAGACCCCCTGTCAATCTGTCTCAATTACAGGTGCTGAAAGATGTTTTTAACAATATGGCTGTCACTCACTCAAGACTGCTTATTGCAGGGAACTTCAACCTCTGGCAAAATGGGACCTTAGATACAGGATACCATACCCTTCTTCAATCTTGTGAAAGTCTAGGCCTATTTCAGGGAGTAACTAGACCTACACACATAGGGGGACATATGCTCAACCTAGTTTTTATTGAGGAAAGTTTTATTGACCGTATGGAGATTATTCCTGCAGACTGGACTGACCACCATTTGGTCAAATTTCTGCCGGCCATTCCTAGCCGAGGAGCCACCGCTCTGAGGGATGTTAGGAACTTCCTGGGTAGGGTCTGGAAGAGGATATTTGAAAAGGCGACACTGTCACCAACGTTCTCTATCAAAGGGGATTTTGATGTACGTAGGTCAGTGGAGGAGAAATATACAGACCTCCGTATTCATATTACTGCATCTGTTAATCAAAGTGCCCCTCTGAAAAGCTGATAGATAAATAGAGGCAGACCCTACGCTAGGTGGTTTAATGAAAAACTTAAAGACTTGAAATCAAAATGTAAACAGGCAGAAAGAAAATGGAGAAAGCACTATGCAGACAAGGACAAGCTTGCCAGGAAAGTGGCTATATCTCTCTACAAAAGAGAAATTTCTGCTGCTAAACAGGAACATTTCGCAGAGATCATTCTGAACTCGTTGAATAAGTCCAAATGCATCTTTAAATTAATTGAGGACTTCACTAATCCTCAGTGTTCACAAAACGAGATTCAGCCTACTTAAGATCCCTGCGATAGTTTAGCAACCTTTTTTGACAAAAAAATCAGTACTATCATCACTGGGCTTAAAAACAACACCTCCGGGGGGGTAGAAGGCTTGATTCATAGAGTAGCAACTTCAATTGATAGTGCAGGAGGGGTGCCCTATGTTGGTATACAGACTGGTGAAGGGACTGGTAAACTGAGTCTCCTGGACCATCTTGAGCCACTTTCGGAGGTGGAATTTAGCAGGCTCGCCCTGGGCGTCTCCTCGGGTTCCCCACTGGACCCCCTTCCACACAAAATTTGGAAGGAATTTGCCTCAGAACCTTTTCCAGGCTCCAACAGATTTGTAATCAATCACTTTCCAGTGGAGTGGTACCATCTGGCTGGAAACAGGCAGTAGTTTCGCCACTCTTGAATAAGGCCACTCTTGACCCAAACTGCCCGGGTAACTACCAGCCCATCTCTCTCCTCCCCTATCCAGTAAAAATTCTCAAACGTCTGGTTAGCAAATCTCTGTCAGCATTTTTAGAACGCACTAGCTGCCTGGCAGATGTACAATTTGGTTTCCGTCCAGAACACGGAACTGAGTCGGCCTTGGGGAACGTGATGGACGATCTGCGTCAGTTGACAGACAGGGGACAATCAGCAATACTTATTTTGCTTGACCTGTCTGCCGCTTTCGACACGGTCAACCACAATATTCTGCTAACCTGTCTAGAGGAAGTGGGAGTATTGGGCACTGCCCTGGATTGGTTCCGATCCTATCTATCTGGCAGGTGTCAGGCAGTGGCTCTCCCACCGTTCCAGTCAGCCTTCACAAACATCTGTCATGGGGTTCCACAAGGATCTGCCATCAGCCCAATTTTATTCAACATCTATCTGAGCCCATTGATTAATACCATTCGGGCCCATAATGTGAAATTGGTAAACTATGCTGATGACACCCAGATCATTTTATCTCTTGATGGAACCCAACCTAATGCCCTGGAGGATTTTCATGTGTGCATGCATGACACTGCGCAGTGGCTACGAAATAACTCTTTACAATTTAATTCGGATAAGACCGAAATTCTACACTGCGCAGTTGGGAAGGTTCCTCTGCCTCTTCCTTACAACTTTTGGCCTCTTGGCACATCTAGTCCCTTGGCGCCGTCTAAGACGGTGCAAAACTTGGGAGTCATGTTCAATGCCAACTTGTCATTGGAGACGCAAGTGAATAAGACGGTGGGGTGCTGTTTCGGCCTTCTGAGAGCTTTAAGAAAGATCCTTCAATTGCTTCCAATCTCAGCCAGAGCCTTGATTGTTCAAGGCATTATCTTAAGCAAACTTGACTATTGTAACGCCTTACTGTTGTAGTCCCCCAAATATCTGATCCAGAGACTGCAACGTGTTCAGAACACAGCAGCGAAACTAGCCCTCTCCAGACCATGAGAATTTCTGCCTCAATGTGCCTAGCCGAGCTACACTGGCCCCCTGTGCAGTAAAGAATACATTTTAAATCCCTTTGCATTGGGTTTAGGGCGCTGCATGGACTCGGTCCTAAGCCACTACAGAAGAAACTGGTTTGGTACACTCCTACCCGGAGCCTCCGTTCCTCTTCCGCCTGTCTGGCAAAGGTACCCAGGTTCTACAGGGCCAGACTGGGAGTAAGATCTTTTAGTTTTGCTGCTGTGAAACTCTGGAATGAACTTCCACTCGAAATCAGACAATGTAGTACCTTGTCCCTGTTCAGGAAAAGGATCAAAACGTGGCTGTTCCCCAGAAACTGATTCTATCGTCTTTGAGTAATGTTCATCTTAGGCTCTATCTTTCTCACTCCTTGCTGGTCTGTGTTCACGTATCTTTAGCTCCAGAGTACCCGTAGGGTGTTTGTCGCCTCTATAAATGTTATATACAATACAATACAATACGATGCTCAAGCCGAGAAGTTCTGAATACCATATTCTTCGTGCCGAATCCATAGTCACTAGGAAGACTTGGGCCTGGTCTGTCCTGATCTTTTTGAGAACTTGGAGCACGAGTATTATAGGAGAAAATGTATAAAGGAGATCTGAGTTTCACTTGAGGGGGAATGCATCTCTCTGTGAGAGATGCCTTGGAAACTCCAACTCGCAAAAGTGATGACATTGTGTGTTCCCAGTGGCGCGAAGAGATCAAGCCAAGGTTCTCCCCATTCGGGGATGAGATATTGTGCCACCACTGAATGTAATTGGCACTCATGATCCACTAAGCGTCGACACCTGAGTTCTTTCACCCAGGCATTCCAAGAGTCTGTCAGGTCATTCACTAAGAAGAAGATCCCTTGGTGGTCCAACCTCTGTCTGCCTCCTGGCACAGAGACTGTGACCCCACCCGCCCTATTTGTTGCACTACCACATGACGGCGGTGTTGCCTGTGAGCACCTGAACCACTTTCCCTTGATAGAAGGAAGACCGGCTTTCAATGCCACTGCAGATCTTGTGCAATCTCATCTGGCTGAAGAGGGGTGAAATCCCGAAACCGGTCCTAGGATGCTTGGTTCCAGTCCAGGGAGGACCTGGCTTGGCAGTTCGGGCTGGACTGTTCCCATGAGGCACAGGGTCAAGACTGATTTGCATATGGCTGGGTTCAAACTGGAATGGCATGGTGAGCAAAAAAAGATGGATTTAGACCCAGATCTCTGTACTGGGGTGAATATATGACATTGTTCTGCATTCTGTCCATCAACTGTTGTTTTTGCATTTGTCACCCCGAGTGGGACGGGTATGCTCAGACGTGAGTCCCGTGCTCTCCATGCCACTGGAACCAAGCTATCCTGGCTGAAGAGGGGTGAAACCCCGAAACCGGTCCTAGGATGCTTGATTCCAGTCCAGAGAGGACCTGGCTTGGCAGTTCGGGCTGGACTGTTCCCATGAGCCACAGGGTCAAGACTGATTTGAATATGGCTGGGTTCTAACTGGAATAGCATTGTGAGCAAAAAAACGATGGATTTAGGCCCAGATCTCTGTACTGGGGTGAATGTATGACATTGTTCTGCATTCTGTCCATCAACTGTTGTTTTTGCAATCTCATCTGAAACCTGAACATGGTCGAAGAGGTCCCCTTGATTGTGGGCCCACTGAGACTTCAGATCCCACTGCAAAGCCTGCATATGCCACCTGGTGTGCTCAACCAGCAAGATTCAGGAGGCCATCAGTCCCAGCAGCCTCAGCGTTCACCTCACTGAAATCTAGGATCGAGGTTCAAAGATCCAGCTCAAAGCCTAGGCATGAAAATGAACCATGTCCAGGATGGCTCTGATGAAGGAGAGCATCTGAGAGGGAGTCATGTGTGACTTCGGCATGTTGACAGTGAACCTCAAATATGACAGGCTTGCCGTAGTCAGGAGGAGGGGACGACTGCCTAAGGCGAGCCTGTCTTCAACAGTAAGTTGTCGAGGTAGGGGAAGACTGGTACCCCTGAGTGTTGAAGGTATGCTGTCACCACCACCATCACTTTTGTGAACACCGAGGGACACTGGTGAGACCAAAGGAGAGCACAGCAAACTGGAAATGCTTTTGTCCCACCACAAACCACAGGTAGCACAAATGGGCCAGCAGGACAGGTATATGGAAATAGGCATCCTGCAGGGCTAACACCACCATCTAGTCTCCAGCTTGGAGGGCAGACAAGACCTAGGCCATGGTGAGCATTTTTTATTTCTTCTTCTGGAGGAAGGCGTTAAGTCTACAGCAAGTCTAAATTAGGACAAAGGCCTCCGTCCTTCTTGGGCACCGTAAAGTAGTGGGAATAACAACCATGTCCTAATTCTGGTACTGGCATCCTCCAAACAGCTCTTTTGGCCAAAAGGCCTTGCACTTTCTGCCACAAAATGGAGAAATGGTCCTCCTTCGGTCACTGCTGGGACTGTGGAAGTGCGGCAGAGGAGAGGAAGGGTAAAGCCTATCCCCTGTGAACAATTTGCAGAACCCACATGTTTGATTTTATGGCTTGCCAACCTGAGAAGAATCTTTGGATCCTGCCCCCCCACCCACCACCAGGTGGCTGTGCTCTCCTAAGGGTGCCCTAAAGGGGTTTGGTAGGGGCCCAGGCAGGGCAGTAGACTGGGTGGCCTGTTGACCTTGGCCTTAGGGACGGTGTGCACCACTGCCTCAACCCTGAAATTGCTGGGTTTTTTGCTGAGGCTGGACAGTCTGGAGGTATGGGACATCTCTACCAAATTCGTAAAAGGAGCGGTAGATGTCGTGTGGTTGTCAAGACCGGCAGATAAGCCCAGAGAGTGTATAGTAATTCTGTTCTTCTTAAATTGCTCTAAAGTGCAATCAGGCTTTTCCACAAACAGACAAGTCCAATCGAAGGGCATGTCCATTAGGGAGGAGTGGACAGCGTCTGAGAACGCAGTTGATCACAGTCTCGCATGGCAGGGAATGGTGACACAGGTGCCAATGGCTTGACTGAGGTAATCAGTGGTGTCCAAGCCACAACAAACTATGAACTTGTGACATCTCATTTGTCTTGGATGGCCTGGGCAAGGACAGGTCATAGAGCTTCAGGGACACCAGTGAGAACTTTAGCCACAGAGTCCCAAAGGGCGTAGGATAGTGACTCAGGAGGCAGCATGCGTATACTGAATGGAGAGTCAGATGGTGGAAGAAAACCTTGCTTCACAAATGTTTCCACCTATTAGGAATCCCTATCGGGGGAAGTAGTTGGAAAAGTGTTGGGGTTATATCTGCTTGTGGATGCCTGCCCCGCTAAACTTTCAGGAGAATGGTGCTGAGAGAGGAACACAGGGTTAATTGGAGCAGGGCGAACACGTCTCGCTATTTTTCTGTTGACTGAGGTGGCAGTGCAAGGTTTTGCCCAAACCCCCAACAATGTATCCATTAATACCTCATTAAAAGGTAAAAGAGTCTCAGAGGATATCTTGTCCTGGATGGAGGACTTACATCCCTACATTAGTCTTAACCCCCCAGGTGGGGAGCTGGAGGTCAAGGACTTTGCTGCCCTGTTTTTGCTCTTGTGGCGGTAGTAGATCAAGTGGGGGGAAGCTGTGCTCTAATTGCTGTTGTGCATAGCTTCGGTTGAGGTTGGACCAGCGCAAACTTGGAGAGTACAATGAATATCTCCGCACCCTGCATCAATAGATTTCTCACTGGCATCAAAGTTTCAAGGACCAGTGTGGACCGTGGCACCAGACACAGGGTCAGAATCTGAGTCGGAGGTGTTGTGACAGGCCTCTCGGCTCCTTGGGGCCCAAAGCCATGCCAGATGAAGTACACAAGGTTCTAAAGAGCTGGAGCATGGCCACCGGAAACTCTTTAGTCTGTTGTTGTTGTGGAGTGACAGACAGCCCCAGAAATTCAGTTGAACTGAAACCAGTTGCAGGATTGGCTCCGAACTCAGGGTACTCCGGGATTAGGATCTAAATCTATGGCAACGCCCCCAAATGCAATTGTGCTTCTTCTTTGACTTACCCAAGGATTTAGATTTCGACGTAGACTGTCATCTGGAATAATCCTGGAGCAGGACCTGGACAAGACCTTCAAATTGGCACCGCGACTTAGACTAGTCTCAATGTGGAATCTTCTTGTGCTTGGCGATGTAAAGCTTCGCCTTGTGGTCCCGAATAGCCTTTGAGTTCATTGGTGCGCAGTCACTGCAGGCCTTAGAGTTGTGACTCAACCCTATGCACACCTGATGAGGATCTGTCACAGACATTTGTTTGCGAAAAGTCCTTATAGGGCCTAAAAGCTGTCATTTTTGGGGGTGACATCCCTTGCACACTGAAAAACTTTGACAAAAAATACTGAGGTTAGTGTCTCAGAGAGCTCCTAACCCACGTCTGGAGGTGTGGGAAAAACGGGACTGACATCAGCGCATGGGAGTGGCGCCTAAATAGGCTCCACACATCATTTCCTGAGCAGGACAGCATAACTGCAAAGCCACACGGGGCCACCTACTGACGCGCAAAGGTACAGCCGAAAAGTTTCTGCCGTCTTCAAAAAGTGAGCAATCTGCAACTGGAAGTCTCTATCAGAAATTCCATTATTTGAAAAAGAGTTGATGACTTGGGTATCAGCACAACCTATAAGGACTGGGACAATGAAGACGGACGAGGAGGTAATGAACCAGTTTCTTATTGCTAATCTTCTTTACTCCGACTCCTGGTCTTTCTTGTCAGAGTCCAGGTTTGCCATCCCTCCATTGCCCTTTGTGAGTTTGGCTATAAAGGGGGACAGACAGCTCGGGAATTAAGGAAGTGGGGAAGAAGGTTTTCACATTTGTGTCTTTGGGGAAGTGACACAGAGTAGAAGTCATCTTTAATTAGCCCGGTGAATGTTTCTTTTGGCAGGGAGCAGATGCTCAACCTGTAAAAACGATGACAAGGAAGATCAGGATTCAGAGTAGTGAAGATTTATGGCTGACCATTCCATCTCTTCTCCATCTTTCATACAATAGAGTGAGAGCCTTGCGGCTTTGTGCTATCCATATATGACAATCACATCCACAGCAAGTAACAATCCATAAGAACGTATGCAGCAAAATCTCTCAGCAATCAATCTTGATGCCCTTCAGACCACTGGTCAACTACAAATATATTCCCACAATTTGACATTAACACAACTCTAACTATAAGAACACACATCACAAAAATATCACAAACCATTCGACACCAACTCATCATGCTGCACAAAGTGACAGTCTAAGAAGCAGACTTCAAAACAATCATCCAGGCCACAGAACTAGGTCATACTAGCTGATGAAATGCCCTTCTCGCTGGAACCTCACAATCACATCAGACTCACTGGCAAGAACCCTTCGAATGACTGCTGGACTGATCATAAGTTCTGGGAAGTTTGACAGAATTTCACTCACCACAAAAGAACTACACTGGCAACCTCTACCAATCTGCTTCACCTTAACAGTGGCCTGCATCACTTCCAATATATTTTATTCAAGCATTCCATTAAATCTGACAAGCAAGGGGGCGTGGCTTGGATGCCGCGCAAGATGGCTGACTAGGTACGGAGCTCCGCCGCATCGATCACCTCACGGCGTATTTTTCCCGATGTAAACGGGACCGCTATTGAGCACCGTCGCCGGATTTGGCTGGCGGAACATTTACGGAATCAGCGGAGCAGCTCTTCACCGCTGGTGGAGCCGTTTTCGCCCTTCTCCGCGATGAATTCCCTGCCCCTCACGGAGCCGCCATTTTGAAGCTCTTCCGAACATCGGAGCCTCTGCTGACAGGAGCTGTCATTACACGATGTGTCACTGGACACCAATGAACTTTCAGACACCGACTTCATTTCAGGGGTGAGATTTATATATATTGCGCAAGACGCCTTTGCTGCATTTTTTCTCTCCTCCTCCACATTAGAGGAAACGTCCAAACACGCAGTTTTTACGACGCTTCACCCCTGACAACTGGATGTTTCCCGCCCTAACATGCTCACTGCTCTGAAATACTTTTTAGCCTAAATTTCTTCCTCATGACGCTATGGCATCAATGTTCTCTGAGACTTTCTGCCCGTTTCTCCTGCGCCTCAGCTACTTCAGGATGCTCCTTCCTGTGCTTCCTTTTTAGTCATCCTCCCCTTTTTGTACTCGTTATTTAGCACAATCTAATTCCCTGTCGCCTTTTCCACTGAGTTACGTCTTGGTGCTTCACCCTCTCTTTGGAGATATTTATGGAACATTTCACATGCACCTTTAGTCGCCTCACAGGGAATTGAGACTATATTGTCGCACGTTCATTTCCTTCTATGGTCAACTTACGCAAACCTAAATTTGTCTTCACACCATCGGGGAGTACTTCAGGAGCATCTTCATCTGATACAAATAGAGCCACTGCATCTGCGAAAATGACGACCCCAAAATCAGCATTGGCTCATACTAACACCAGTAAGTCCTCCCCACCCGCTCCGGCGGGCAAGCGCCTCAAGCAAAATTCTCCTACCCCAGAAGACAATCCTTCACATTCTTCTACTGACCAAATTCTAGAGGAATTGCGTGCGCTGCGCCCATTTACTGAAAAAACGAGTTCAGATATGCAGCTTTTAAAGGATAAATGGGAAAATATGGATGCCCGTCTTTCTACTGTTGAACAGCACCTTCCTGAAGTTCAGTCCAACACACAACGTATAGACTCTTTAGAAAAAACGGTCCTCTCACTCCAAAAGCATACAGAGGATTTGGAAAATCGAAATAGGAGGAATAACCTCCGTATTTACAATCTGCCGGAAAATCTTGAGGGAGATAATCCAGTAACTTTCTTCACCACTTTCTTGCCGAAACTTCTGGACCTACCACCTTCCACCTCCATTAGTATACAAAGAGCCCATAGACTAGGTGCCAGAACGGGCTCCTCTTCAAAACCTCGTGGAGTCATCATTTTATTTCTGAAATACACAGATCTTTTATTGATTCTCTCAGCTGCGAGGAGTAAAAAACAAGTGTCTTGGCAAGGTCAACGAGTATATCTATCTCAGGATGTCTCTAACGTCACTGCCTCCAGACGTAAAGAATTTCTGGCTATGCGTCCCTCTCTGCGCGCCTTAGGAGCAAGATATGGCTTGTTTCATCCTTGTACTCTCAGAGTCACCTATCGAGAAAAGACTTGGTCATTTCAGGAACCTGGAGAATTAAGGAACTTTCTTCTTCTACACCGTGAAGAAGGGATGGACGCCTCCTCTTCTGCTTCGACCAGTGGCTGAATTGGATTTTTATCGTTTAACTTGTTTGTCTTCCTAATGGCTTGTCTTTGACTTCATGTATTCTCCTTACTTCCCATCTCAGTTTTTACACTCTCTTTTTGTATCTCTTCTCTCCTTTATCTGTTTCTGGCATCTCCTATATATCCTTATATTTCCTTTTTCTACTTTCTGGACTTCTGTTTTTACGTCTACATGTTATTTAGGTTAACATTTTTCCCTTTTTTCCTCCCCAGACGGATATGTATCGGATACTCCTCTCAACACCTTGTCCCATTCCATGTTCCTTTGTGCGGTCTCGATGTGGTTTTCCTCCTGATCCTGGTCCGTACGTCTTGTAAAGCATCACCACCTCCCCACCTTCCCTATGTGTATTTTTTCTCTTTCAGGTATGTTTAATACAGTCATCCTTCTGGATTTGTACTGTCTTCTATGCATTCTCTCTTTTCTTCCTTCTTCCTTCCCCACTGATCTCCCTTCCCTTCTCCCATCCCTCTCCTCCTCCCTTTTCCTTTTTCTTCTTCCTTTTCTACCTGTTCTTCCTTCTTTCTTCTTGAAGAGTTTTATGGTTAATACTTCTATACAGTTTGAATTATTATTGCTTGTACAGTATGCTTTTGCAATTCTTGATTTAGATCAATTTAGTAAGCTTTCACCTTCAAAGTTGTTTCATGGAATGTGAAAGGATTTAATCACCCTATCAAAAGGCAAAGAGTACTCTCCCACCTTTCCTCTTACAATCCAGATATCGCCCTTATCCAAGAAACTCACCTATCTGACATCGAATCTTTAAAGCTAAAGCGACTATGGGTTGGAACTGTTTTATTTTCACCTGCTTCTCAGAAAAAGAATGGAGTAGCCATTTTGATTCATAAGCGACTCCAGTGTAAAGTAGTTCTAGAAGAAAAGGATGACGAGGGACGCTGGGTCTTAGCTAAACTACTAATTAACAATATCCCACTTACGATATTCAATGTTTACGGTCCCACATGTTTTGACTCCTCTTTCTGGCCTTCCATTACAGCAAAATGTATTCAGCATAAAGATGATGCCTTTCTATTGGGTGGAGATTGTAACCAGATCATTGACCCATTTTTAGACCGAAGATCCTCTGTTCGTTTTTCCTCTCATAAACCACATAAACAATTCCTTGACACTATTACCCAAACTCACCTTGTAGACTCATGGAGGCTCACTCACCCAGACGTTATGGATTTCTCCTTCTTCTCTCCTCCTCATGCTTCCTTCTCCCGCTTGGATTATATCTTTCTCTCTTCATCTCTTTCTCAACATCTTATTTCTTCTTCTATTGAACCAATTGTTATCTCTGACCATGCTCCTATTATTACTGTTTTTGACCTTCTTCCTCCTACTCCTAAATCTTCTCGCTGGCGCTTCAATCCTTCTCTTCTTACTGATCCTCTTTTTTCCTCCTCTTTTCGTGCCTTTGCCTCTGAATTTTTTCATCTTAACTCTACGCCTGATACCCCACCTCATATTCTTTGGGATTCCTTCAAGGCCACAGCCCGAGGTTTTATTATTGATTTTGTCTCTAAAAAAAAGAAAAAATTCCTTCAAAAACGTAAAGTCACCCTTGCACATATTAAATCTCTGGAACATCAATTCTATACTTCCTCCGATAAGATTATGTCTCCTGAATTGTTTAAGGCTAAGATTGCCTTTAACAAACTTACCACAGACTCTGCCTCCTCTTTTCTTCTCCGGAGCAGCGCGCGATTTTATGGAGGTCGAAATAAATCAGGTAAACTGTTAGCCAACTATTTAAAATCTCGTAAAGAACGTACTAATATTGATTCTATTTATTCCCCATCTAATGTACTTCTTCATACCAATGCGGAAATTTTGGAACAATTCCACTCTTTTTATGAAACTTTATATACTCCGGAAAACCCTCCCACCCCAGAGCTTATTCAATCCTACTTTGACAACATACCTCAACCAGATACTTCCCACCTTAATATTTCGGCCGTTGATTCTGACCTTACGATTTCGGAACTGTCCTCTGCCCTATCCTCCCTCACTAAGGGGAAAACCCCAGGACCTGACGGCTTCCCAGTTGAATTTTACCTACATTTCTCAGACCTTCTTTTACCCCAACTTCTATCTCTATTTCAGTCTTTTTGTTCTACTGGATCAGCCCAAGGCTCTTTTCAGGACGCTACCATATGCCTTATCCCTAAAGATGGTAGAGACCCTAAGTTCTGTAAAAATTATCGACCTATATCTCTAGTTAATGTTGACTATAAAATTTTTGCGAAATTATTAGCTCTTCGCCTTGACCCGCTCCTGCCACATCTTATAGGGAAAGAACAATGCGGCTTTGTTAAGGGCCGCTTGACCTCGGATAATTCTAGACTCTTCCTTAATGTCTTAAGTAAAGCCCCTTCACTATCGATTCCCCTTGCAGCCATTTCAGTAGATGCTGAGAAAGCCTTTGACCGAGTCGACTGGTCTTTTCTTCTGGCCTCCTTAAAATGGCACGGCTTTAACCCCAAATTCATATCTTATATTTCTTTGATATATTCTATGCCCAAAGCATCTGTTCTCGTTAATGGTCAACTCACTTCCCCATTCACACTCCAACGTGGTGTCCGTCAGGGCTGTCCCTTATCACCCCTTTTATTTATTTTAGCGCTTGAACCTTTCCTTACCTCCATACGCAATAATCCATCCATCTCTGGCTTCCCGTACGGTAAACGTCATCTTAAACTGTCTGCATATGCTGACGATATTCTCTTATTTATTTCTGATCCGCCTACCTCAGTCCCCGCATTACTAGACGAATTTCAGAAATTCTCCTTGGTCTCCGGTTACAAAATAAACTCGGACAAAACAGAGATTCTTCCTTTAACCAAACTTTGTCTCCCCCACTTTTTCACGGCTACTGGCTTTGCTTGGAATTCTACAAAAATTAAATATCTCGGTGTTCTTTTTTCTAGCTCTATATCCTCCTCCATTCAACTCAACATGAATGCAGTCATATCTAGGATAGACTCATTACTCACCTCTTGGAATCCACTATTTCTTTCCTGGTGGGGCCGTCTTGACTCCATCAGAATGATGATTGCCCCTATTTTGATTTACTTATTATCCATGCTCCCACTTCGTATTCCAAACTCCTATTTCCGTCGCATTGATTCTGCGTTGTCCAAATTTCTTTGGAAGCAGAAAAAAGCCCGCATATCGCTTTTCAACTTACGTAAATCTAAACTCAATGGTGGTACCAACTTTCCAGACTTTCGCCTCTATCATAAGTCCTTTTCCCTTCGACAGGCTTCCCGCTGGTTATCTCAGGTACCCTCCCCTTTTTCTCCCCTCTGGCTTTCTGTTGAACAGGAACTACTGCTTCCGTACTCTTTCCAAGAAGTAATTCGTTTTACTTCTAAAGCCCCATGCCTTAATCCCCTTTTATTCAAGCATACTTCTTCTCTTCTGCGCCCTTTAGTTTCACCTTCCTCAGTAACGCAGGAATCCTTCCTACTATTGCCTATATGGTACAACCCACTTCTATTAATTAACAACCGACCTATTGCATGGCTTTCATGGAGAGCGAAAGGTATCATTTGGATACGTCATCTTTTTGATGGGTCATCCCCTTGCTCATTTCCTGCATTTCGGTCTCAATTCCATTTCCCTCCTTCTTTTGCAAAGAAATTCCCTATCCTTATGGAAACCATTCTAGATCGTTATTACTCTCTCCCCTCTGAAGATCTACCTACCTCATCTTCCTCTCTACTCACTGTCCTTTCTACAACTCCTAAAGCTTCCGTCATTTACCGGTACTTTTCAGCCCCCAATCCAGATCGTCTCAAATCAAAATTAGAATTGTCTTGGGAGTCAGACTTACATTCTTCATGGCCCACTTCTCTCTGGGACAAAATATGGGCTCGATCCTTGAAGATTTCCCGTACTGCCTCTCTCACTCAATCCCTATTTTTCTTTTACCACAGACTATACCTTTCTCCTCTTTCTATCTCTCGCTTTCAACCTGATGCTGTATCTAATTGTTGGACCTGTAATGCCCCTTCTGCGGATCTTTTCCACCTCTTCTTCTTCTGTCCTTCAACTCGTATTTTCTGGTCTCAGCTATTCTCTCGCCTTTCTCGCATTTTCAACCTCTCTATTCAATTTTCTCCTTCTTTAGTATTTCTTGGTAGCCTTTCAGAGGATTTAGACCTCCCCTCACATTCTCGCGGTCTTTTTGACCTTATGTTGGCTCTGGCATTACAGCATATTGTCTCTAATTGGAAATCTCTGAACAAATTGTCTCTCAATTGTTGGTGGAATCTTGTATGTCACTCACACAGACTTGATGTTGCCTTTGCTTCCTCCTGTAAACCCTCCCGAAATGTTGAATTTTACTGGCTACCTCTTACTCTACACCTTGACCAATCCGCCAAAAAGAGTTACTCTCCACTATCTTCGGATAATTTCAAGCCCCCCTGAACACATGTACTCTTCCCTGCAGTTTTTCATGATATTTTTCAGTCTCAATATTGTAATTATTTAGCTTTGTATTGACCTTCTCCATACTTCTGTTTCATTCATGCAATTACTCATATGATGGTTTTTTTACTGTACTTACTGATTGCCATTTACTGTATTTCCTATTATTGCTTATCCATCTTCTACGATAAATACCATGTTTTTGTTTTCTTCTCTCCTCCCTTCCCCCCCTCCTCCCTCCCCATAACTTAAAAATGCTTTATTTATTTTTTTGCTGTGATATTGGCTGCTTCTATTTTCTTTGTCCCATTTTATACCTTTTTTCTCATATTTGCTGATATCACCTTACTGTAATACTTATTTTTCTTTAATAAAGCTTTCAAACATAAAAAAAAAAATCTGACAAGCAAACTCAAGATCTCTGGTCGGCTACACAACATTCACAGGAACAACCTGATCAGGCTTGAGACAAGAAATGCACATCCAGGTCTGAAAAGCTCCTTCACTTCAAAAGGGAAATGACTACCCTCCTCCCAATTAAACACTCATCCATATATAACACTCCTGATACTAGGAATTCCCCTTACCCTGCTTGCATCCCTTCCCTCTTGCCCACCCTCTGTACTCTCTGTTCTCACCTTCTACATCTCTCTATTGGTTTATAGCTAGGTTTCTGGTACATAAATCCTAATACATATATAGAAAAGGTAGCTTTTCTAGATATCTACCCACCTGCCTATTCAAGAAGCCTGTACCCAGTTTAATTAACTACTTGAAATGCATTCTGTCAATTTAGATTGACAGCCTTACTTTTTTGTGCTCGCACCTCAATCCCATTGGGCATCATGAAGATTCTGGTGGCACGTACTCCTTTCACAGCTTTATTTAGATGACTCAACGTTCTAAAAACAACTTGCATGCCTTATGAAATCTCAGTGCTTACATAAAATGTAATTACATAGAATTTTATGCTCTTTAGAAGATTGAATATCCATAACTCTGCATATAAAATACAAGGAACATAAATGTTTCTAAGATAAAGTTCCAATTTGATTCGGAGCTGACTAACTATTGAGTAAGTTTACTATTTCTCTGTATGACGTCAGCTCTGTACCTGCCAACTGACTCCATATCGTAAGGTTCACCTTTAGCTGGTCCTGGCTCCATAGCCAAGGAACTCTGAAGCCTGGGACTGACTTGTAGATGAGCCTATCTCATGACGAACTAAGGGATACACACTTCTTGACCCGTCTCAGTCTACTAACCACTAGCACCTGGAATTTCATTACAAGACCGGAGACTAGCATTATGCATATTTCTTTTAATGCAGTCCCAAGCAGCTGCGTACATCATAAAGCAAAAAGGTTTCAGAATAGAATATTAAGAGCAAATAAAAGGCATGAGCCCATAACAATCTGCCTCTTTTAAATGCGGCTCCAAGCAGATAAGTTCATTATATTTTTACTATGTTCACTGCCTTTTTATTAATGTCTAAACTTTTACTCTTGATTTCCTAATTATGCCTTAACTTATTTATGCCTTACTCTTCCTAACTCCCTTGGGGCCTTCACCCCCCCTTCCCACCCTCCTTGCCTAGCCCGGTCAACCCGATCTCCAATTTACGGAAATTGGCCCCTGACCTCCCTTCCTATGCCCACTCCTTTCTTCAATTGAACTCGGCTTGATTTTTGCCTCACGATTGATTTTTAGCTCAAGCTTGATTTTGCCTTGATCGCTTGATTTTCGCCTCACGCTTACGCTCTCGCACGTTTAAAACGCTGGCAGGCCCTAAATCCGGGCTCTCACCTCACGCGTCTCCGCCATCCGACCCCCCTTTTCTTTCCTAACTTCACCACAAAGTTAGCCGTCCCCCTTCAATGTCTCCGTATTTTCGGAGAGTGCCTTTTTGAGGAGGGAACCTTGGCGGCGTGCTCGTAGCGTCGCTGCGTTGCTAAGGTACCTTCCTCATTTCTCGCCAATGCTGAGCTCGTTCCCTAGCAACGGGCTCAAGCTGATCGGGCGCTCGCGCACACCGACAGTTGCTCGGCCCCCCGATCAGCTGATACTGTACTGGACACCCATCCCTGGCTGCAATCCACCCTTATTCATTATTTAAGCGCTTTTTAGTGCTTTAATTCTTGTTTCCCATAGCTTTACCTTGTGGCTCTCTTCCACCCACTTTCCCCAGTTTGGTGCAATTTATTTTCTCTCCCTTTTTGTGACTATTAATATATATATAAAAAAAGAAGGGGCGCTACTTATCCTATCCTGTTAATTCGAAAAACATTTTTAAAAAAAGGGGGAGATAAACCTATTATTTTTTACTATTTGACATCTATACTATGTCTGATATAGACTCAGATGAGGCTAGCGCCCTCATCCCTAGTATGGATAACAAAGCATTCAAAAGCCATGATGAAATGAGATCTTGTATGTTGGAAACACTATCTAAAGTCATGGCATCTAAGAGATCACTCCCCACCAAGGAGGATGATATTATCGAGAACCAACATACCCTACCTACTGAAGATCTCATCAAAATAAGGGGAAAAAGACTTAAAAAGATTAAGAATATTGATCGTTCAACCCCTAAGAGCACTATGGGAGGTCCCAGCACCCCTTATTTTTATGGGAGGTCACCGCACCTCAAATACATCGGGTGTCCTTGGTGACACAACTCATAATGGTGTCCTCAGCGGCACAAAATATCTAGGTGTCCCTAGCGGCACAAAATATCGAAGTGCTCAACTTAACCCCTTCGCTGCTACGGACATTCCGCTGCAGCGCTGGGGGGGACAGGGGGGCAGCGCGGTGGGCCTGTGCTCATGACGGAGCCGCTCCGTCATGAGCCACGGTTGAGCTGTGCTCATGACGGAACGGTTCCGTCATGACTCCGCCCATTTGCGTTGTCCCCCCGCACAGGCGGGGAAACAGCGCCGCGTAGGCGGAGCGGCCGCCAACGGTCGTGTCATGACGGAACCGTTCCGTCATGAGCACACGGCAACCGTGGCTCATGACGGAACGGTTCCGTCATGAGCGGGAAAGGGGTTAATGATCTCCACTTGGGAGACGATGAATTTCGAGACGATGAAGCCTCTGATCTTCCTGACGAATATGTCTTGGATTTAGATGAAGATGACCAGGAGCTTTATTCTCAACCTTTTGAGGACGATCTCCCTTCCTCGTCAAAAGACAATATTGTAGACCCCTTAGGCGAAGAAATGTATTCTCCCCTTAATATAAAAGATCCTAGAAGCTCAGAATGGTTTCTCCAAGAACACGTGGGCAAATTCATTAAGAAATGGCTAAGGAACCCTTTGGAGATAGATACTTGCAATTTACTAAGAGATGAATGCTCCAGGCCTTCTATAGAGGACAACGCTTGCCAGACCCCAAATCGTGACCCCAAACTAATCAAATATCTTTTTAAGCTTGGGGGGGATCCGAGAAAAGGGATGGAGAGATCCCTTAAAGGTTGTCAAGATCGGGTCCTTGATATCGTGGGTCCTCTGGCCAGGATCATCGATACAGCTGAAGAGAGCCACATCAACGGCACGCCCCTGGACACTGAAGTAATTAGAGGTTTGAGCCAGAGAGCCTTAATTTTACTGGGCAACGCCAATGCCAGCCTCAACTCCGAGAGGAGAAGGGTGGTTCTCACCAAAATCAGTCCTAAATTGAGTGATCTGGCTGACAAGGAGTCCTCCCTCAACCCTAAGGGTTTACTTTTTGGGGAAGACCTGATTCAGACTCTAGGTAAATACGTGTCTACCTTTACAGCCTTAGGCAAAGCCCATCAAAATATGAAGAGAGTTTTTAACACCACTAACCTTTTTGGCAGGGCTGGAAGAAGGGGCCTATCTTCCAGCCGCTTCAACCGCAGGCCCTACCCTAGATCTAGAGGATAAGGCAGAAGGGGTTACCAACCCTCAAATACCCGTCAAAGAAGAAGAGGTTTTCGCTTCAGAAGCTTCAGATCACGAGGAGCCTCCAGCGACAACAACCCTCAAAGTGAGTACTACAACTCTTTTCCCTTCCCCTTCTTTTTCCACAAAGGTGGGAGGCAGACTCAAATTCTTCTATTAGCATTGGAAATGAATTACTCAAAACCCATGGGTTCTGAATACGGTGAAAGGGTTTATGATAGACTTTATAGAAATTCCTACTCAAACTTCTTTCCCCAGAGATATCCCTCTCAATCTAGATCAGGAAAAAATAATAGAGGAGGAGATATCCTCCATGCTTCAGAAAGGTGCAATTATAGAAGTCCCTCTGGAGATAAGGTTTATAAGTACACTCTAACTCGTCGAGAAAAAGGACAAGGGTTGGAGACCCGTTCTAAACTTAAGGGAACTCAACAAATATCTTGTTTACAGGCACTTCAAGATGGAGGGCATCCATCTTCTGAGAGACTTATTATTAGAAGGAGACTGGCTAGTCAAACTGGACCTAAAAGATGCTTACTTTACCATCCCTATGGCCAAGGCTCATCAACCTTTCCTTCAATTTATGTGGAAAAACCATCTCTTCCAATTCCAAGCACTCCCTTTCGGCCTCTCCTCAGCCCCATGGTGTTTCACCTAAGTCATGAGAACAATCGCCTCTTCCTTAAGAGAAAAGGGTATTCATCTAATCATATACCTAGACGACATCCTCATTTTGTCCCAGGACCATTCTCAAATCATTCAAGACCTGAAGACCGTAATAGATCTTTTAGAAAGCCTGGGGTTCATCATAAACAAAGAGAAGTCAATATTATCTCCCTCAAGAACCCTGGAATTCTTGGGTTTCACCGTAGATACCACGAAATGCCTTCTTCTACTCCCATCAAAGAAAATATCCAAAATCAGGAAAGAGATAAGACAAGTTCTGAAACAACAGAATTTATCCTTGAGGGAACTAGCCAGGCTACTGAGTCTCCTTTATTCCTCTATCCAAGCTATCTGTCCGGTCCCCTAAATGATCGAGCTCTTCAAAGGATAAAAGCGACGGCTCTAAAATCGGGCCTCTGGTACGGGGATCGCATTTCCCTGGACCAGGAAGCAAGATTAGAACTGACCTGGTGGCTAGAGAACTTGGATGCTTGGGATGGCAAAGCAATTTTTGGTTCAGCACCAGAGTTTGTCTTAGAATCCGATGCGAGCCTTCATGGCTGGGGAGCCTGTCTCCTAGATCAGAACACAGGCGGTGTTTGGTCTCAAGAAGAATCTTCCCACCATATAAACTACCTAGAACTGACTGCCGGTCTGTATGTGCTAATGAGTTTCAGACATTCTCTTCAGGGCAGATCAGTCATTCTAAAGATGGACAATATGACCGTGGTTGCCTATATAAATCATCTGGGAGCTACCAAATCCGCAGACCTCTCGAATTTAGCCAAGAAACTTTGGATGTTCTGCCTGGAACACAAGATCTTCCTAAGGGCCGAATATCTCCCAGGAAAAAAAAAAACATTTGTGCGGATTGGAACTTGAGGTTCCTTTTAGACAGCGATTGGAAGCTTAACATCTCTGTTTTCAATTCGCTCAGCAAAATATGGGGTCCTCTGGAAATAGATTTCTTTACAAGCAGATTGACATTCCAACTGGAGAATTATTACAGCTGGATGCCCGACCCGGGTGCTCTAGCAGTGAACGCCTTTCTTCAGTGCTGGAAGGGGACCGAGGCGTGCGCCTTTTCCCCTTTTGCCATGATCCAGAGAGTCCTCCAGAAGGTGAGACATCAACGTTGTTCCTAGTCACTCCCTTCTGGCCATCCCAGGCTTGGTTTCCCACTACCCTGGAGCTGGCTTACGACCTTCCCTTCCTAATTCTGTCTCTGGTAGATCTTCTTACAGAGGTAGACGGATGAATTCACCCCCTAGTTCTAACAGGGAATTTGAACCTTCTTGCCTGGAGAGTGTCAGGAGATCCAATGATCTCTCAGGACTTTCGTCAACAGCTGCAACTCTCCTTGGACAGTCTTGGGCCCCTGGTACACACTACCGGTACAACAACATATGGAAATTGTGGTTACGTTGGTGCTTGGAAAGGAACCTGGATTTCGTGGAAGCACCTATCGTTGACATAGTTTACTTCCTTGTGGAACAATTCGAAAGGGGTCTTAGCTATAGATCTATCAATTGTTATAGGTCGGCTATTTCCGCAGGACATGCTCTTGTCAATGGTAAAACGGTAGGTAAAAATGCCATTATTTGTACAGTCCTCAAAAGTATTAGACTCAGGAGACCTCCTAAACCTAGATATCAATCTCTCTGGGATATTAAGTTAATTCTTGATCTTTTCTCTAGCTGGCCTGATAATATTCATTTGGATAGAAAAAATCCTTCTATTAGGCTTGCTACACTTTTATGCTTAGTATCTTGTGTGGTAGACTGTATGAAAGAGTACGACTGCAGAATGAATGCTCTTCGTCCTTTAGGTGTGAATCAGTTACTTATCTCCTTCGTTAAACCTCACAAAGCTATTACTTCTGCTTCTATTGCTAGATGAAAATCATTATGAATTTAGCAGGTATTGATTTAAAGATGTTCAAAGCTCATTTGATCAGAGGTGCTGTGGCCAGTAAATCCTTCTGGTCCGGTGGTAAGTTGGATGATATTCTTAAAGCTGCTTATTGGTCTAATTGGTCTAATGCTAGGACTTTCGCACAGCAATTACTCATATGTCCGATGTAGTCTTACAAAGCTACCAACATGCATAATGCTAGCCTTTGGTCTTGTAATGAAATTGCGATTCTCCTATTACCATGACTAGAGAATCTGGATTTCATTAAAGACACGGAGGCTAACATTATCCCCCCCTCCCTTTCCCTTGGATTTGTTAGAGTTTACAGTTTATTTATTCTTATTACTGTTGTACTTATTACTATTGTATCCCTGGTGTAATTGAAGCTATTTATCGATAAATGTTTTTATTATACCTTTGTTTAATTACATCGTTTACCTCCTTATTTTAGCGTTTTTTACTCTAGAGTTACTCGTATCTTTCTCTTTTTTTTTTTTAGATAATCTCTCATAACTTCAGGATTTTGACCTTCGGGTCATTCATCGTTCTCCCTTTCCTTCGTTTGGTGATGGTTAAAGAAATTGTTTGGACTTAAAGTTTTTCGGGACTTATCCTGTTCTACACCGCATTTAAAGAGGCAGATTGTTACGGGCTCATGCCTTTTATTTGCTCTTAATGTTCTATTCTGGAACCTTTTTGCCTTATGATGTATGCGGCTGCTTGGGACTGCATTAAAAGAAATATGCATAATGTTAGCCTTCATGTCTTTAATGAAATCCAGATTCTCTAGTCATGGTAATAGGAGAATCGCAATTGTCAGCCATCTCTGACGAACTAAGGGAGACACACTTCTTGACCCGTCTCAGTCTACTAACCAGTAGCACCTGGAATTGTCAGCCATCTCTCTTTTTTTGGTTCTTACGTGAGCAGCCTTAGGGAGGTGTGGTAGTCACATACTGGATTGAATAGGATAACAATTTGTTAAACTTTTGCGGGCATAGATTGTGCTCTAACAAGTTAGGATGATAATGTGGGAGATGGGGGCGATAACTATGGTAATTTGCATGGACACAAGGTCGATTTCCACGGACCAGCAGAGAGAGAGGGGAGAGGACATGATAGAAGTGCTAACTATGTGTGCAGGTCAGCTTCACGAGGAGTGGTGGGCTGTCTCGTCCTACTGTCCACCACATGGCAGCGCAGCAGTGGTGCAAGTAGGCAGGCAGCATAGAGTGCTTGGAGAAAAGTTGCAGGTGGGCCAGGGAGACCATGAGGTACAGTTAGGAAGGTACTTTGTGGGGCTTGTAGGCTTGGGTGCTGCTGAATACTTGGTAAGGGTGACACAGGTCTACGCAACACTGTGACAAACAAACACACACTGTGGACAGTATTTGGAAAGGAAAAATGTATTTTATTTTACCTGCAAGACAATGTTCAGCTCTACAAGGGCACAGGCACTAATGCTCTCCTCCTGCTCCCAATAACTGCACTCTCAAAACCACCTCAGGATAACACATTTCTGCCTGACCAAGCAATGTGCGAAAAACTTGCCTCCTTTTTTCAGGAAAAGGTTCAGCTAAACTACAAAGATTTTATAAATTCGCACCCGGACCTAGAGAAGCATGGGCAATCACTGATAAATAGAACTACGAGTCATCCTGGTCTAAGGAAATTTCCATCAATAACGAGAGTAGAAACTCGTAGACTGATTACCCTAACTAAATCTGGTTCCCCTAAAGACCCCTGCCCCCCTTCAATCCTGCACCTCGCTGCTGATGTAATTGCAGGTGAACTAGCACCTGCAATCAATCAAGTACTGGAATCCGGTAGCTACCCTTCAAGCTGGAAGATAGCTAGGATTAGACCACTGCTAAAGAAACTCACATTGGATCCCCACGTACCGAAGAATTACCGCCCTATTGCTGCACTACCTATTGCAGCCAAAATTCTGGAGAGAGCGGTTAACAGATCTTTGATGGACTATTTAGACTCTCATAATCTGTTGGACTCTACTCAGCATGGCTTTCAGGCACAACATTCAACTGAGTCAGCACTGCTTATGGCAGCAGAGGAGATTCGCAGCATAGTTGATAAGGGGGGCAGGGCGATCCTTGTTCTGTTAGATCTGTCGGCTGCCTTCGACACCGTTAACCATACGGTGTTGATACAAAGGCTACAGGAGATTGGCATTGAGGGTTCAGCGCTGTCCCTTCTCTCTTCTTTCTTCGAAGGAAGGGAGCAAAGCCTATACTGGGATGCCCTACAGTCTGACAGCTTTCATCTTCCATGTGGGGTTCCGCAGGGCTCAGCGTTGTCACCTACGCTGTTTAATATCTATGTGACTCCTCTGGCCAGACTCATCAGGAAGCATGGCTTTGCCTTAGTCTCATATGCGGACGATTCCCAGCTCATAATTTCCACTGTTAAGCAATCTAACGACACGGCTCTTAAATTTCACAGCTGCCTGTCAGAAATTATGACCTGGATGCATGAGAGCTTCTTGAAGATTAACACTGAAAAGACAGTGATCATCGAGTTTGGCCAGGGGAATCCCCTGTGGAACAACTCCTGGTGGCCTTCGAGGGCCGGTGAGTGTCCCTGTCCTGTGCCCAAGGTGAGAAACCTGGGCGTGCTGTTTGACTGTCAGTTAAACTTCTCAGCCCATGTCAACAGCCTTGTATCATCCTGCCTTTTTCTAATAAGGACCTTGCGCAAGATATTTCCCTTTATCATGCCAGAGTTGCGCAAGACCGTCGTGGTGGCGCTTGTGTTATCCAAGTTGGATTACTGTAACGCCTTACTGTTAGGGATAAACAAGGCGCAGCTAAAAAGGTTGCAGGCTCTGCAAAATGCCGCAGCAAGATTACTTCTGGACATTCTCAGAGATCAATAGGTCTCTGCGGGAATTAAAACCCTACATTGGCTCCCCGTCCAACAACGGATAGATTTTAAGGCCATATGCTTGGTCCATAAGGCTGTTTTTGGAGGTGGAGCCAAGGATATCCAGAAAATATTGATCCCTTACACTCCTATCCGTGTGCTAAGATCCAGCACTCGGAGCCTCATCTAGATCAGCAGGATTAGGAAAGCTAGATGGGGAAGCAGAGCCTTTTCAGTCCGTGCTGCTGGACTTTGGAACAGGCTTCCTTGCTCGCTAAAATTAGTAGATAACCATCAACACTTCAGGAAAGATTTAAAAACTTGGCTTTTCCAGGAAGATCATATTTGAAGACTGTGTTCCCACTCTGTACTTACCAGCGCCAAGACGCTTCAGCATTCGAGCACTATATAAGAACTATATCGTATCCTATCCGATCCTATCCTATCCTCCCCGCATAAATATATCTTCCAAACCAGATAAAACCCAGCAAACTGCTCAACACACAATCATATGAGCAACAGTTTTGAGTATTATGAGGTCACACTCACCAGTCTCTCTGGCTACAAGAGTCTGGGTAGCTGGTCTCATAATTCTGCAACCCATGTCCTTGGATGCAGATGGTCGGGGTACTCTCGGAGCTCAGGAGATGTTCCACAGTCAGAGGAATGGCCTGGGACATGGGATTACAATGTAAGTTAAAAGATGTTCTGGAGATTCCGAACCCTCCCATGCTTATGTCTTCTTTGTTAAACTCCTATCTGAGTCAAACAGGTCCTGAAACAGGTGCAGACTGGCATCCACCTTGAGCTTCTTGAATTATGACGTTTTAAGGGTTTGGTCTTCTTGGACATCATTACTAGTATCCTCTTTTGCCTCCTAGACCATTATGAAGGTGTAGTTGGACAGAAATTCAGAATGTTCATCCTCCTTGAATGTTCGTGATAAACATTCTGCTTTCTTCTTGAAAGCTTGATGCCTTGGCACCTTTCACCAGCTCAACTTTGTATTCTTCTTCTGAGGGACTTCTATATGCTCAGAGTTCAAGATTAGCCAAGCTGACGAAGGGTAAAGGGGGCATGGATCTATCCACAGGGCATCTAATAAGTGCCATCAAAAGGGTGATCTTTTTCAGCCAAAGGATGTGGATTATACCTCCGTTGGGACTCAGCAGAGTGCCGGGTTGAGGGCATGCTCTTGCTCGGTTATTATCCTGATCACTTCCTTACCGCTGTGCATGATCGTCGTGAATCAACTACTGGTTTGTTGTCATTGTGGAGTGGTTATGTGGCATTGAAAACAGAGCGGTTTGCACTAAAACTAGAAAACAAGTTTATCTGTTTTGTTTTCCTTTGGGATTCTGATGGTTTTGAAATCAGCTCTATGTCATGTATACAACTTAAAAGATTTTATGGCCAGCTGTTTGACATCCGCACAAAGGGTGTACGCAGCTACAATGACCATGACCTGATATCATTGGGGGTACTGCAGAAGTTGTGACTCATCATTTTTGAATGGCCTGTGCTCAGACCCTCTGAACTTGCAGTATGGATGTTAGCCTCTTGGCTTACCCACATGAGGCAGCCGGCCACCTCTTGCCCCACTTGATGATATATACCGGAAATCTACACAAACACCCAAAGGTAGGGCATGTTGACAAAGAGGCTCTTCCATTTTCCATGAGAGTGTGCATGGATCAGTGCTGACAAGAACTCACTTTCAGTTATGGTTTTTACCATAACCTCGAGCATGAAGGCCTGTGGGATAACCACCTCCACAATGGCTGGCAGCAGACGCCCCATGCAATATGCTTTTTCTTTCACCAAGAGGGATTATAAGTGGCAGATGCTTTCAGTGATAATATAAAGGATTGTTTGTCCAAGATTGGTACCTCCTACATTGAAAAAATAAATTTGAAGCTGGGGATCCATTTTCCGAAGCGCAGAGAAAGTTGTGATTCAGGCACCTCTAACAGCAGTATAGTGGTTTCTGATCAGCGGGTACAGTGAATGGGTGCCCATGTTCGTATAAGAGTAGGCTGCAACAGGTCCAGAGTAAAATTACTATCTGGAAATAGCCATGGTCTGTGGGCATCAAAGGTTCCACACAGCCTGAAGCAGCGCCGCACCCAATCGACAGGGACTGTCATACACTGCCAGTTTATTCTTCTAGGGCTTGAAGTAGGCCATTATGGTCTTAGCTAGGAGGGCATCTATGGTGTCTTGGAAGTCCTGCTTGTCAGTCACTCCAGTAACATTTGCAGCTGTGATACTTCACTCAGCGGATCTGCTTGTAAGGCCATAATGGGTACGAGATGTTCTCTATGTGGAGCCAACAATAGAAATTGTAGGGATCCAACAAATCTAGGTACAAGGTCTTTTTTGACTTATTGCACCTTCTCGGTATCAGCCTACACCATAATTGCAGACAACATACAAAGAATTCTGATATTTGTTTCGGAAATTCACACTTGAACTTGTGTTCATTTTCTTGTAGATGCAGATGGGTGATACAGGATCAAGCATGGAGTTCACTTTCTGTACCTAAACATATCAATATGTCTTTATGGACATCAAGTATTTTTGGATGGTTAATTTAGGTGTCACTATGGCCTTCTGCAATACTTTGATGCAGAGGGCATGCCAAAGGCCCACAGCGTGAAAGATCAGATTACTGTATTGACAGTGGTTATATACCACCATTTGTCGTAATGTCAGAGCTGGTAGCAGTTTATGTTCATTTACAGCTTGGAGAACCAGCTTGTGGCATTCAAGTTTACATCTATTCGATAAATAGTAGTAGTTGTAATCCATGGCTAATTGCTTTATTTGGTTATTTGGTATGTCCACAGATATGCAAGCTGAGCAAACTGTTTGGACGTCTTGGTGTTGACTTTCGGGGGACTCAGGTAATTCTTTTTTACTTATTCAAAAACCCCTCAGGTCTTCCAGTTTCTAAAGTTCGTTCTCGATCTGCTTTCCAACATGAACAACAAGTGTGTGTCGAGGACCCAGAGGTTTTATGGAAGGGTGAGTATGTAATTTTAGTTTCTAATTCATTAAGCTGCCCAAGCGGCCCTTCTTTTAGAACAGTGGCTGCGAGTGCTCAATAGCATAACAGCTAATGTTGAGCACAAACGGTATCAGCTGTGGTTCTTCAGGTGTGGCAGCTCAGAAGATCATCTTCCTCTGTTTAACTCACCTCTATTTCTACTGTACTTCTCTGCCTCAACCCTTTTTCCTACCAACCTCTTCCTCTTTCTATCGCTCTGTAACTTTCTTTTGGGCTGTCTCACCTTTCTCTCTTTAACTCATGTTTCTGCTTACGTCACCTAACTCACCACCTCATTTGTATCTAACTCCTGTCTCCCTCTTCTTTACCTCTCTTGCTCTATCGTTCTATTTATCTCTGTCTTTTTGCTCTGCTCCCATACCCCAAAATCAAAGGTCACTGTCAAGCCAGAGATGCCTACACAGAGAGACAAAAGGTGAATAAAGACGGGGAGTTGATTTAGGTTCAACCATATTATATTTCACTCACTGGAATTGGAAAAACTCTTGGAGAAGTACATTGATTTACACTTCTGCAGCCAGAATTCCAGTTGTGAAATGGGATTTAGTTGTGATAACAAATAGCTTCCAATTAAAGCTACAATTTCAAGTGATATGTACACGTCTTATTTTAATATCATTATTACTCCAGTATTACCTCCCCAAAAACTATATCCAAATGTATAAAGAAATGGGCTTATCAATGCATGTTGAGTTTTCTTTTGGCACTGATGGCTGGGAGACGGGGGGCAGTGTACGCTATCAGCTGCTTTGGCTGCCCCTCTTTATGAAAGCGTCACTTACAATGCAATACTATTTGGTATTCCATATTGTTTGGCATTATGAATTAGCTGAAAACGGGTATTACATTCAAAGTTGCTACGAATAGGGATACCTAAAATATGTCTCTCCGGTGGCCCATAAATCTGTAAGGTAGCACTGTCTGGTATTAGTAAGGAATAGGATACTGCATGTTTGGTCGGGTTAGAGGGGTCACTAGTCATTGTACTTTGTTTAATGAGAATACATCTAAAAATGACCAGGACCAAAGCTGGCTTTCTCCAGATATCTGCAGGTACACAAAGGCCCCTGTAAGTAGAAGAAAGGCCATATGCAGAATAGACAATGGAAGACTTAGTTGAGAACAACTCATTCAGTACACTTTTTTGGGCTGGATCTAAACCACTTGCGTTCTCTAAAACCCTCGATTGTTTCAGTCTCAACATTACTAAGTTCTGTAAAACTTTATGTTGTTAGAATAACGCGTGCTCTTTTTTGGTACCTAATTTTCAAATACTCTTTCACCTTAGGTTCAATTCAGCATCTTTTTGACACTGTAATAGCTAATGAAGGACTCTTAGGGCCACTTAAGGACCCGATGGCCAAAATACAAAGCCAAAAAGAAAATCTTATGGTCATCGTCTCTTTGTGCACACTGGGAGATCTTTTAGAATAAGAGCCTTATTTAGAGGAAAGAAGTAGCAGAACACCACTGAAAGCTTTCAATCAACCTCTCCTTTCCCTGACCTCATTTACAGTGCCAGGGAGGTGTGGTCTCCATGATGGAGCTGGTGGCAGCTCTCTAGAAGAAATGAAAGCAAACCCTGAAACGAAGGGGACCAGGGTCTCAGAAGACAGGTACGAAGAAAGATTCTCTTAGGTTATATATTCTCTACTATTGTGAGTCAAAATGCGTTCTGTGCACATGTACACAAACGAAAATATGAAACATATTTATATGATTTTTACAGCATTATTACATTAAAACATGTATACACACATTAATATTCATAAATCCAAAGATTTCACCGTAATATGCACGATTACATATAAAAAATCAACATTACAACTTGAAGGATTCTCGTACTACCCATTATTCGCGCTGGGCGTTTTGATGACTCATGTCAGATTTCTACCTTGCTTTTGATGCGTCATGATGCAGTTGTTACCTTCCCTTGTAGTTTGGGAGGTGCAAGAACAACATAAAACAGTCACAATACTTGTGAAATATCATTGCTTACGTAATAAAGTATTGCCTAGTAGTCTGCGCTCTTACGTGCACCGAACAACCATGACGGTGCATAACAAGTACGAAGAACATAAATGTTTTCAAAGTAAGCCTCCATCCTGATTGGGTGCTGACTGGTGAGCAACTTTACTCTTGCTGTATTACCCTTGTGACTGTTCTTTGCTCTTTCACCTACAGAACGGTCCCAGATTACAACCCTGTACAAGTCGCAGAACTACCCCACGCTGTACCCAAACACGATCATAATGCAAACATTGAGGGCGTGGAACGGGATGGGTCATTCCCCTCATCTCAGCAATAAAACTAAAGTTCTTACTGATCAAGGACTAGTGCGCAGGTGGTTTATGTGATGGTTTACAGATATGGTGTTCCATAAAGCTACTTTACTGTGTTTAACCTGGCATCATTGTCCACACGCCTACATGAGAACCCCTGCAATAAAAGGAAAACCTTAATGTTCAAACAAGAATTGTAAATATTGAAGCCAGCAGCGAGACGGCTTGGAGAGAGAATTTTGTGGATCCTGATGTTACACCTGTTATGGCTTTTCACAAGTGATCTGTCCTTTTCCTTGGCAATGGTATCTAGGTAAGAGAATAGCTAGAGGACCTTGAGAATGCATCCTAACTTTAATGAACTTCTACTATATATCCTTTAGCTCTTGGGTTTCTGTAGTTGTAAATCTTATCACATCTGCTAAAAGACAATGAAATAAAGAGACTGACCGAGAAGAATCTAGATGAAGCGGGACTTAGAGAGTCAGAAAGAGAGGAGGGGAGGAGAGACAGCACTTAGATGGTTCAGAGTTGGCTGAAGTAAAATAAGATGTTGAAAACTGAGGTCTTGATTGCTAAGGAAAGAAACATAGATGTTTTCGTGAACAGTCGGCCGCAATCTACCCCTTTGATCATCTGCTGTGAAGCAATTTCAGTGCCAGACACAAGCAGCTTTATTAAAGTGTTGAACTGCATTTTAAATTTGTGCCTAGTGTTATAGCTAAGGTGATCATGGAGTCCAATTACAATGGAAAATCTGAAAGCCGCACCAATTTCCCTAAGATTATACCTAGAATTGCTGTTTCTGTGCCTATGCCATTCTCTCAACACTTTTGACCCACCATATTAACATAACACAACATGAATGCAAAACTTCACTTGAGTTAGTACAGAAGGTGGCAACCAGAAAAATTCGGATTGTAGGCAACTCCACACAACACCTTTTGATTGTGGTCTGCAGTGAAACGTTTGATGTAACAGATAGTTATTCACTGACTTCTCTAGGTCATGTGCCTCTGCCAGGAGGTCCCGTTCAGAGACCGTAAGGGGTTACAAGACCTGCTCAACTAATGG
The DNA here is from genome assembly GCF_964204655.1 of Triturus cristatus. NCBI lineage: Eukaryota > Metazoa > Chordata > Amphibia > Caudata > Salamandridae > Triturus > Triturus cristatus. Next base: position 882,064,775 of record NC_140580.1, on the reverse strand, counting down.
TTATCCCATTCTTGAAGAGGCAGCTGAGGGTTCTCAGAGACACCCCATAATAGTTGGAACATGGGTGGCAAACTGCATACTTGTGCCACCTTCAACCTTGAAATTAAAAATAAAAACATGACACAGTAAGGGAACACATATTTAATTTCATGGCAATCTGGCTGAACCCAGAGTTCATGACTCGAACAGTACGATGTATTTATATTACAAACCCACATGTTTATTTTTGGGGACATTTATCAAAAGCAAGTCCCTCAATCCCTTCAGATGATATATTCCAAATCCACTAAACTCACTCTGCATCCTGTTAAATAGAGCATGTGGACTCTGCCACTACAGCAATATCTGTAGAGGTCAGGGGTGCAAAGATTCTCACGAGCTAGTCAGTTTAAATCAATATTAAAATACTCCAGCAGATGAGGCTCCATGGAGAGTGACTGGCAAGGAGGTGCAAAATGAAAGAGACCCACATTTAATTTTGCTCCTTTGTTCTATACTGAAAGATATGGGTTACTGGATGCTGATTGAATTCTCAAATGTGCCAAGTAAGAGAAAAGATAAAATAAAAGTCCACAAACATTAAGAAGACACTTTAAAAGCATGTTTTCCTGAGAGGTCTATGTCACTTGGAAACAATATTGTTTTTCCACAGACGATTGTCTTGCCACCCCAATAATTGTCAGAACTTATTTAGAGGGATGACGGTGCTCGTAGGTTAGACTCAAAACTTCAGGCAACTCGGGTTCAGGGATTAAGTTGAGATGCGATGCAACTGAGCCTTTTCCTGAAATACAAAGTCTTCCATGGGGAGACAGCCAATGGAAACCCTTCAGCGGCTTAATTAATTCCTAGATCTAGGCCTGTTTTGACAAATGGAGTGTGATCAGCATATATTCTCCGTTTACAATACTTGTAGTACTTGAGAAGCATTCTGCGAAGTAGAGAAGCAAGAGTTCATCCAGGAATTCTCCAACTCTCAGTGTGGTGAAGCAGGTGTCTCCTAAAGAGATCCAGCTCTTCTCCACCCAGGAATTCTCCACCTCTCAGTGTAGCAAAGAAGGTGTCTCCTAAAGAGATCCAGCTCTTCTCCACCCAGGAATTCGCCACCTTTCAGTGTAGCGAAGCAGGTGTCTCCTGATGAGATCTAGATCTTCTCCACCCACGATGTGAATTTGTGACATTGGGCCATATGTACGAAATTTCCATTTTGCATTTCCTAAATAGTGAATCCAAAGAAATTGCTATTTAGGAAATTCAAAATGGAATTTCCAAAAATAGAGATTTCCTAATATCGGTTCCTACAGAGTAGGAATCACTATTTAGGAAATGCTAAACTCTTCGTACCTATGAGCCTAAAGTATCATAGGTAGGAAGTGTTTTGCATTTCCAAATTTGCCATTTCCTAATAGGAAATCGCAATTTAGGAAATGCAAATTACTAAATGCAAAACCAAGGCTGCCTATGTGCTTAAGGCCCTCATTGATGCACCCCCAAAAAAAGTGGTGCACATGTAAAGCGCAAAAATGCCCTACGGGCATGTGCGCACTATATGGCACTTTCAAAAAATGCATTTTGGGTGCCTTTTTTTAATTTGCACATGGTTACCATCAACTTGGAGTCGATGCTAATAGTATTTTCTGAATGAGCATTTAGGACATGCTTCGTACATGTCCTTAGGAAATTGCAAATAGGAAATCCCTATTTGCGATTTCCTATTTAGGGAATCACAAAATTAGATTTCTACTGGCAATTCCCTATCTGCCTTTGTACACATAGAAAGGCAATTTAGCATTTCTTAACAGACCGAAATTGCAATTTGGTCAGTTAAAGAAATGCTAAATGCTTTTGTGCATATGGGCCGTAGTACCTTAAGGCCCTTTTGGGATTCAACCTACGAATTATTTCCTTATCCTTGGATCAACTCTCCAGTGCTGCCTTGTGGGGCATACACAACTCAAAACAGAACTCCATGAACCCCGAATGTGGAGATATACAGGTCTAGACGGTGATGTTTGGTGTTCTAACATTAGTTCTTTCTTTGTTTTCTGTGCCCCATCAAGACGTGTACAGGAACCGAGAGAAAGAGCTTTTACAATAACAAACACATGCATACCTTGGAATCTAATTAACCTTGATGCTAACTCTTTCGGAGAAGAGAAGGGTGGTGAAGAGGATGTAGTATCTGCCAGAAATATTGATTTTCAAGTTAAGCAACTTATTCATCTGATGGGCTCTACTTCCCCCAGATTCCTTATCTTATGAAGCAACAGCTTCAGGAGGTGGGATTGAGTAGTGCTGATTAACCAAGGAAGTTATACAATACAGTTGTGGCAGATTAACCATCACTGTATGTTTGAGCTGTGGGACAGTAATGTTTGCAAAGAAATGCAAAGAAAACCAACTGGGCACCGCGCAAATATCAGCCACCGGAGCAACACTGATCAAAGCAGTGCAAGGTGCCATGGCCCTCAGTGAGTATGCACGAATGCCAGCCGGAGAATCTTTCTTAGTTAAGGCGTAGCACATCTCTATGCACAGAGTAACCCAATGTCAAATCGTACATTTAGTCACTGCCTTGTGTTTGCATGATTATGCAAAGATCTAAGCATCCACATTGTCTTATGTGCGATTGATCTAGTAGGATGCCCCATATCAAGGGTCCACTCTATGTAATCTCTCGTCTTCTTTGGTGGTGTGAGTAGAAACAAGATTGGAAGAGTGATCGACATGACCTTTTGCAAAAAGAAAAGGCATCAGTAAGGCACCAGCTGGTCTGGATAGAGAACAGTGAAAGGTGGAAGGACTGAAAACGCTTGTTATTTGCCAAACCTCTGGCTGAAGTTATTGCTACCAAGAATAGTTAACAGCATCACTAAACAAACTAAGCAATGATGCATTGGTTTCAGTAGTGAAGCCATAAGGAAGGTTAACAGGAAATTAAAATCCAACTGTGGAGCAATAAAAGGCGTGGGAGGAAATAAGTACAACAAACCTTTTAGAAAATGTCCCATTAGGGGCAACTGAACAAAATTACCTGGGAGACACTTAATGGTAAACAAGGCAGTCTGATATTGCTACACAATGACTGTTAAGCCCTTCTAGATGAGAGAAAGTGTAAAGTGCAGAATGTCAGAGAGGCGAGATTGGAAGTGGTTCAGCCACTCAGTCTTGCACCAGTTAACAAATCTTAACCAGAAGCTCCTGTACACTAATGTTATAGTATGTTTTCATGCAGCAAGAGAACATCTGCCACTTTTGGTGGTAAACAGAATGTCTCTAGTTTACATCATGTAATCTCCACGCATGCAGAGTGAGCATCAAAGGACTAGACAATCCTGATGTCAAAGCAGGCCCACCCTGTGAAGAAGAGGCAACCGAATGCTGAGTTCCAAGAGTTTGACATATCAAGCCTTCCTCACCCAAGCTGGGGTGATCAGGATCAATTGAGCTCTGTCCTTTGTCACCTTCTGCACAACCTGTGAAAGAAGTGGATTAGGGGGGAATGTGTTGAACACACCCAATGACAGTTGAACTATATGCCCCAGGAAACCATTTGTTGGTGGGCGGGGGGGGGGGGGGGGGGTATAGTGCACAACACTGATGCACTTCTTGGTTAGAGCCGTGGTGAAGAGCTCCAAGAAAGGACACCCCAATCTAGAGAAGGGCTTCACCGTAACAATGGGATGAAGTTCCCACTCAGGGGCAACTCTGTGCATCTGACCTCACATTGAGGGAGCCAGAAAGGTGTGCAGCCACTGGGAATGCACCCTACTGCAGCGCCCATAGCCAAAGGAGCAAGGCCTCTCAATACAGGGTCCAGAACCCCTCATCGCCCTGTCTTTATGTAATGGATGGTGGTTGCCTTGTCTGAGAAGACTGGAATGGCGCTCCCTGAGATGGAAGGGAGAAATGCCTTTGGAGTAAAGTAAACTGCTAGCACTCCCAGCACACAGGTTTGCAGGTGTTGCTCTGAAGTGGACCAAAGGGCTTGTATCTTCTTACCTAGATGACCGCCCCGCCCCACTGAAGTGGCAGAAGGCCAACTGTGAGTTTGAAGAGGCACATTCATCCCAAGGAGGTCTCGGAGATCAGGGTTCAAAATCTGTACCCATGATGAGAGGCTTCCCTGATGGTGGGACCATGGCTGTTGCAATTATCGCAGACATACTCTCATAGAGGATGAGGAGAGGATGTTGCCTAATGGCTAGAGTGGTCGACCTCAAAGCTGGGGAACTGGGTTCTAGTATCGGCAGGGGCGCTCAACATCCTGTGTATCTGGGCAAATCACTTAATCTCCCCGTGCCTAACAAAAATGAATGTGTCCGTGTGTAATGCCACTGGTGCTCATGTAAAGCGCTCTGATACCCTTGGGTCGAATTTGTGCTATATAAAACTAAAAAAAAAACCTCCTCTAGCATATGGCATCAACAGGATGCATATGACCATCAGTTCCAGTAGGTGAAGGACTTGCAGAAACCAAACCAGAGTCTGACTCAGAACACCAGAATCATATCCCAATTGTCTGCAATTCTATGTGGAAAAGATAAAGCCTCCATGCAGGTTGTGTACAGTTCACCACCTTCGAAGATCAGTCTCTATGTGAGGTCAAGGTGGAACATTTGGGTATCGATGGAAAAGCCCAGATAGTCCCATGGGGTCATGGTGCACTAAAGATGATCTGTTACTAATGCAGGGGGACCCTGCCTTTACCAGCCAGTCATCTAGTTATGAAAACAAATGGCCCCCTTATTGACTGAGTAAACCTGTCACTCTGAGCAACACATTGGAGGCACTCGTGGTGCGGTTGTCAGAACAAATGGCAGCACCACAGATTGGCAGTGTTAAGACTCCACAGTGAACTGCACCCAACTTATGTGGGCGGGAAGGATCAGCAGAAAGAAATAGGCATTCAGGAGATCCAGGAACTCCAACCAATCCCCAACATTCAGGGTCAGTAGAACCTGACTCAAGGGTGGGCATTCTTGACATGTCCTGTTGAATGTAGCGATTTAAGAGCCATAGATCCATGATGGGTCTGAAACCTCCATTCTTCTTGGGGACCACGAAATAAAGGGAGTAAAATCATGTGCCCCTCTCTCCCCAGGCCACCACTTCTATGGTCCTTTTATTCAAAAGGGAAAGAATCTCCTCCTCCAAACTCGAGATGTGTGCTGGGAAGCATTTCCTGATATAACGTGGGCAGTTGTGCGGGGAGGACAAGAAAGGTAGAGTACCACTTCGAATAAGCTGAAGCTCCTGGTGATTCATTGTGATCATCTCTTAGTTGGTGGAAAAGTGGGAGACCCTCCTCCCTATATGAAACTGGTGAGCCAGGAGTAGTCTAAGAGGTTGTCAGGCACAATATGCAGCAGAATGCAGGGAAACTAAAGCTGTGCAGTTGGTGGTGCTGGTATCCCTAGGTCCACACTTTCCACAAAAGGAACGACACAGCCATTGAAAAATCTGGACAGGCTGTAATAGTTGCTGCTGTCATGTGGATTGTTCCCTGGAAGAGTCTCAAAAGTGATGATACTGTTGGTGGCACTGTTCCACTTACAGGCTCAGTAAGGTTGCCATAGTGCAACTTTTCTCTAAAGCATTTCAAGAAGAAGTCTTCCTTTGTCCACGAAGAGTTGTCCACCACCAAACAGCATATCAATTTATGGCTCATAAACATTTCCCAGAAAGAATGTGGAAACCATCCACGTGCATAACCGCTGTAGCCATAGATTATGCCATCATGTCTGTGGAACAGAGGTTGCACTTCAAGATTTGTTGGAGGTATCCAGGCCATCACTGAAATGGTCACAGAAAGTCATTACACGCATTTAGAAAGACTGACTACAGCCATCTTGGCGAATTCCTTCAAGACGTGGATGAACTGGCCCAAAAGACCTGTGGGGTTATAAGGGCGGTCCATCATAATCGTGGCCCCCTGAGTTACACATTGGAGGCATTCAAGGCAATGGGCTGGCTGTCCCTCGAATAATGGTAGCCACTGGGTGACATATTCTGAACATGCTAGGTGACATACTGGCTGTTCCTTGCATAATGGTGGCCCCTGAGCAATATTGCTTACCTGGACCTTGATAAGTATGACTACCATTGCAGGCAAGCAGGTTTCGTGCCTTGAGGTTTGCATGAAATAGCACATTTCCTTTGTGAGATAATTAATTCAACATTATTGCGAGAGGCAAAGGTGGGATACAACTTAGATTATCAAGGTACTTACCTTCGGTAACGCTTTTTCTGGTGGATACAGTATCTGCCTGTGAATTCCTCACCTTTTGAATATCCCCTGCGCCAGTGTTGGCTTGGGAACTACTTTCTAAACGGAAAACTTGGAGATCTATTAAAAAGAAGAAAGAAAAAAGAAAGAAACCAAAGATTGATTTATTGTGTTTCATGTGTGATCGAATTCGCAAACTTTAAACTGAAATTTTACATGTGCCTGGGTACATACGTGATGATTCTTTGTTGATTTTGCCACAATAACTTAGGGAGGCAGGTGGTTCTCTCTAACCCTTGAGCACCCTCACTAATATAATCTCTTTTGAATACCTGGTGGAATTACCTATAGGCGCCTTTCACCTATTACCCATACCACCGTATCTAGTGAAATCACCATCTCCAGCGACTCCACTTTGAGCAGCCAGTCGTCCAGATAGGGGAAAACTGGAATCCCCGACCTCTTGAGATGAGCTGCCACCACTGCCATCACCTTTGTGAAGACTTGAGGTGCAGTAGTAAGACCAAACGGGAGGACCGCATCATGAATTTGTCCTGTATGAGGTAAAAATTCAAGACCCTAAGGTCCAGGATCAGACGTAACCTGACATCCTTTTTGGGAATCAGAAAATACCGGGAGTACTATCCCTGACTCCTTTCCTGCTCCGGGACTAATTCGATCGCACCTTTTTGCAATAAGGCAAGGACCTCCTACTGGAGAAGAAGTAAATATTCTTCCGAACAGAATCCTTTTTTTTTTCTTTTTAAATTTGTTTATTAAGAGCTTGCAATTACAATATACATGCTCCATCCGGGAGCCTCAGTATCCAGAAAGCATATATCAACACAAGCAATTTTCCAAGGCAACGAGAGACAGCAATGATACAAGAGGAAACTGAACAGGAGCTCCAAGAGCTAACAACTCGCCCCACCCAGCTCCTCTCTCCCCCCCCGGCACTTACAAGGAAGTGGCGTTGTGTAAACGAAGAATTGTGAGTAATGAAATATATACATTCGTCAACATCAATAACAAAAAAGAGTCACGTTTAATAGTCTCCAAGGTGGTATACCCCTATATAGAAAAATAAAGTGAAGAATCACAGGTCAGGGTGACTCAATAGGTACATTGTCAGTGGGGCCCAAAAGTCTTTAGGCCGGGATGACTCAGGTAAGTCTTCCGCGTAAGTCTCCAATTGTTCCCTGCAGTAGTTCAGGTCCCGGCTCCACTTGCGCACTGTAGGGAGCGTCTTGGTGCCCCAGCACTGCGCCACTGCTCGTTTGGCCATTAGTGTCGCTACTTCAACCAGCCGCCGGTCGCCCGGTTTTAAGGATTTCACCTCACCCAGCAGACACACCTCCGGTACACACCACACACGCTCAAGCACCACATCTGTCAGCACACTCACAACTTTGGTCCAAAAGGCAACAACCCCTGCACACTGCCAAGCGAGGTGTAGGAAATCGGCATCCACTTGTCCACACCGCACACAACAAGCTGTATCACGCAATCCAAATTTCCATAGTTGCACTGGAGTATAGTACAGTTGGTGTAAAAATGTTAAATGAATAATGCGCAAATTGCAGTTGGCAGTAAGGCGTCCAGTTAGCTTACAGCAAAACTGCCAGTGGGCTAGCGGTATGGAATAACCCAACGCAGCGTTCCACTAAAGATAAGAGGGGTGCTCCCCCGGCTCCTTATCGCGCTGTGATGCAGCATACAATTTAGTAATCAAACCCTTGCGCTCCTCGCCAGCTAGCACCGCCTGCAGTGCCCGCAGAGGTTGTGGTTCAGCAGGGTAATCAGGATAGATCGCTCTGACCGCTTATCGCACCCTCACACATGTAAAGTTCAACATCAAACCCTGAGTCCGACCAGCTCGCACATCGGACAATGAACGGAAGTGCCCCTGTTTATACAGATCTCCCAGTTTAAGCACGCCGGCAGACCTCAGTGTGTGCAAGGCCAAGCTTTCCTGTGCCGCCGAGATGCCCGGATGAGCTACAAGAGGTAACTGTGGGGCATAGAGGTAGGTTAGCTGTGTCCTCTTTGCGACAGCTTGCCAGGCCCAGGCTGTATATAGTACTGGATTAATCTCCGCCCTAGGCCCTCCACCGCCACCCATAAGCGTTGCCGCAACAAGTGGCAAGGGGAGGATAGCATCTGCTTCTATCGCTGTGTGCGGCAGGAACTTTTGGGGAAAGAACCAGTAATGCGCAAAATGCGCCTGAGCGCATAAATAGTAGAGTCGCATATCCGGGGCTTCGAAGTCACCACATTCGAACGGTTGTACAAGTGTATCCCAGCTACAACGAGGCTTCTTACCCCCCCAGGCGAACGATAACAAAGCCGACTGCAGCGCCTTAAAAACAGAGATATTGGGGGCGTGGCTTGGGCAAGATGGCCGATCGGACCTAATCCGAGTCGGCTTCCGCACCACCCTGGGCTTACCCCGGCTGCAGCGCTGTTCCTGGGCCCCTGGGCAGGCTGGACGCCTACTAAGTGCCATGGCAAGCTGATGGGCTCTCGTGGAGGTGGGCGAGACACGCTTGGTGGCTGAATGAAACGCCCGAAGTTCACGACTGCGGCGGCGCCTGAGACACGCAAGATGGCGGTTCCCGGGGACGGATCCGCGCTCCGCGCCAGACGAGGATGACGGTTCGGCGAAGCCTGGCCGGAGGCGAGCACCGTTGACTCCCCCTGGGTGCTTCCGTGGCGGTCCTGGCCCGGAAGGGTGGGACGCGGACCAGTTGCCGACCCGCTGGAGATTCCCCTGAGGCTGCAGGCTGTGAGGCGGCCGGGACCCGCGACCCGACGGCCCCGGATGTGGAGGCCGCGTTGAGGAGTGACCGGAGCACGAACAGAGGCTGCACGGTGCCACGCGGAGGTGAGAGCTGACGGATGAGTCCCACTGGAGCTAATGAGCCTGGAGAGACCGAGAGGTGGAGCTGCCGGTGAGCCGCTGTGCGAGTCCCTGCGAGGCGGGCCCATGGGCGAAGCGATCCTGGGGCACTGGTGGGTGCGACGTCCCCTCGTGGACACGCCGAGGGACATCAGCTACGCGCCCCCCACGGGGGGGGCTGGTGAGGGACTTCGGTAGAGGTCGCGCAGGTGCCGGCCGGGGGTGACGGAGGAGGTCCGGCCAGTAGTGGGAGCAGAGGTCGAGCCCTACATGTGTGCAGCCTGGTGAGTCTTCGGGGATCAAGCGGCGGCTTCGGCGTGGGGGGCCTAGAGCAGCTGATGCGCGACACCGGAGTGGTCTGAGAACCTGGGTGCTGCCGGAGATCCGGCGGCGGCCTTCCCGCGTACGGGGGCGACTCCCTGCTGGCCTCTGCGCCCACCGAAGCTGTTCAGTGCGGCATCGCGTGATCGCGGCGCGCCCGCAGAGAGGCCCCTGCTCTCACTGGTCGCACGCTGAGCCGATCGGGGGCGGCCATATGCCTTCTAAGAAGGGTCCAGCAAAACGCACCGCCTCAGTGACTGCCTTCTTCAGCCCAACAGATAGGGGGACGTCTGGGGCTCCAGCCGACCCATCGGGGGCGATGGCGTTAACCAAGGAGGACCTCCTGGCCTCGCTGCGGGACTTCAAAACTGAGCTGCGGGAGGAGATAGGCCGGGATGTCCAACGCTCAATTGACCAGTTGCGCTCGGACTTGCGTGACCAGCTGTCCGGCCTCAGGCAAGATGTCGACGCGGTGGGCACGCGGGTGGTGGAGCTGGAGGCGCAGCATCAGGACTTGGACAGCAGGTCCGCAGACCCCTCGCGACAGATTCAGGCCCTCCAGGATCAACTGACACAGACGCAGCTCAAGGCGGAGGACCTGGAAAACCGCGCTCGACGCGATAACATCCGCGTGCGCCACTTGGAGGAGTGGGCAGAGGGCCCTGACCTAGAAGCATTCTTGGAGGGCCTTTTCGCGAGGTGGTGAAGCCACAAACCCTCAAAATCAAGCTCGACCGGGCACATAGGGTGGGCTCCCTGGCGCCAGGGGACAGACGGCGGCCGAGAGACATACTGGCTAAATTTCACTCCTACAAAATCAAGGAGGCTGTCCTGGCGGCGGCCAGGGTGTCTTCGGAGGTATCGTTCCAGGGCTTTACGTGTGCGCTGTTTCAAGATCTGTCCCCGGCGACGCTGGCGAGGCGCCAATCCTTTCGGCCACTGACGACTAAGTTAAGAGTGGAGCGCATTAGATACCGATGGACCTTCCCCTTTGGCCTATCATTTGAATACCAAAATAAGCAACGGACTGTTGTGGACCTGGCGGCCGGCAGGGCCATATTGGGACTTTCCCCCTCGGGAGACGAGCAGTGGGAGGGGGGGCCTCGGCGGCTGGCGGATCCGGGGCGAAGGCCGAGGAGTGGGCCACGGTGGGTCGCACTCCTCCCAGATAAATCCACGGGAGAAACCATCCGGAGATCGCTTTGGCCACAGAAGGGGGCCCTGTGTACTTGCTGCAGACCCGCAGGGCCCCGCTTGGACGCTGCCCCACCGGGGCTTGCCGCCAGTACAGGAGAAGGGGTCGCGTTGGGCAGTGGATTACAGGATCCGGCATGTCTGGGACTTGGGTTCAACAGTTGAAGATGTTTTTTCATCTATCTTGTTCGCATTGAGATTTATGTAGCCGGGCAAGGGGTGGGCGGGTTGTCATGGCCCTCCGAGTCCTCTGCACTTGGATGTTGTGTGAGCTTGGGGTCTTTTGGTTATTTCTTTTTCTTCTTTTCATTTCTTTTCTCTATCTTTCTCTTTTCTTGACACGGAGAGCGGGGGGATCTTCCAGAGGGGTGGGGGGGGACGGAGGGGTGGGGGGGCAGACTTTGAGCCTTGCTAATGCTGGTAGCCTACATCCAAACCCACTATGGCTTTATCCATAGGCTCATGGAACGTGCAAGGGCTTAATTCCCCCCAGAAGCGGCAGAGGGTGCTGAAATATATATTGGATCGCCACCTGGACATAGTTGCACTCCAAGAAACACATATACGTAAGGGGGAAGAACACAGGTTGTGACATAGGTCATACCCACTCACATACAGTTCCTCAGCTGTCACCAAGCATAGGGGGGTAGTGTTGATGTTTCATAGCGGGGTAAAGTTTCAACCCTTAGAGGTGTGCTCGGATAAGATGGGGAGATGGGTGATGGTGAAAGGGGTTCTAAGGGGTCAGACATGCACTTTTATTTCGATCTGCGCGCCTAACACCGGTCAGGTGGGGTTCCTGTCCACCTTTTGCGCGAAATTGGAACGGTTTGCGGAAGGCTCGGTCGTCTTGATGGGGGACTTTAATCTGGTATGGCAGACGGATCTGGATAGTTCTCATTTGCAGAGGGCGGATTCGGGTTCCTTTTCCCCGGCTTCCAAGCAACGCTTATCGGATCTGGGCCTTTGCGATGCATGGCGCACACTTCATCCTTCCACGAAGGATTACACCCATTTTTCACATGTCCATCAGTCTTATTCCCGTCTAGATTATATTTTTATTAATCGATTTTTGTCGGGGTCCTTACGAGATGCACAGATTCTTCCCCTCTCCGTTTCTGACCATAGTCTAGTCATGATCACGCTCCATTGGGCTGGCCCAAGGGACCACCAGCGCAAGTGGTACTTCCCCGCCTCCCTCACTAGGGACATAGTACTGCGCACATCTCTGCGTGAGGCTATAGACGAATACTTTGCCCTCAATAGCGCGGAGGAGACCTCAGAGCTGATACGGTGGGACGCCTTTAAGGCGGTGCTTAGGGGCAAGTGCATCGCACTTAACTCCGCGCTCAACCGGCAGAGAGCAGCGGAACGAGAACGACTGGAGGAGGAGCTGGTAGCGGCAGAGCAGGCCCATAAGGCCAAGCCCTCTCGCATCACTTTACGGCCCCTTACGGCATTGCGGGGCAAATTGAAGTCTATATATGCCAACAGGGCCGAGCTTACCCTCTTGCGCCTACGCCACACCTCCTACAGTCAAGGGAATAAGATTGGGAGACACCTAGCCCGACAGCTCTGAGTTAAAAGGGACAAGGAATATATTGAGGGGATTCGAGACACTGCGGATGTGGTCACTCACTCCGATGAGGGGAAGGTGGAATGTTTCTGATTCTCTCGAGGCCCCAGTGCAGGAAGACTATCTGCAGGGGTTATCGCTCCCCCAGGTCGCCGCCTCTACCAACGCGGACTTCTGCGCCCCCATCTCATTGGAAGAGGTTACCAAAGCCATTATGGCGCTTAAACTCAATAAGGCATCCGGGCCCGATGGCCTCACGGCCCTATTCTACCGCACTTTCGCACCAGACCTGGCTCCACGCTTGCAGTCTCTTTTTAACGCCGTCATCGCTCAAGGGGTGGTTTCCCCGTCCATGGCGGAGGCGGTCATCACGGTCCTCCCAAAACCGAGGAAACGCAAGGATCAATGTTCCTCTTACCGCCCAATCGCGTTGTTAAACTTGGACGCTAAATTGTACTCCTCTATCCTGGCCGCCAGGCTCAATCCTCTTATGGCAGCGCTGATACACCCTGACCAATCGGGGTTTATTCCGGGGAGGCAAACGCATGACAACACAAGATGTATTGTACATCTCATAGAAAAAGCCTCTAGAAGACGCTTGCCGGCCCTCCTGGTCGGTCTGGATGCCGAAAAGGCGTTCGACCGGGTGGACTGGGGTTTCCTCTTCTCCACAATGCGACGGATGGGCTTCGCGGATGCCTTTATCGCAATGATTCAGGCCAACTATCGGATTCCCACGTCACGTGTTCAAGTCAATGGGACCTGTTCGGCTCCGTTTACCCTTTCTAGGGGCATGAGACAGGGTTGCCCTCTATCCCCCCTGTTATTTGCCCTGAGCATTGAGCCCCTGGCGATGGCCATTCGGCACAACCCACAGATAACGGGTATTCCGTTTGCGGGAGAGGACCACAAGATATCCCTGTTCGCTGACGACGTTCTCCTCTCCCTCACTCACCCTTCCACGTCGCTCCGGACTCTACATGCAGAGTTACGGCGCTTTGAACAGGTGGCGGGGTTCAAGATCAACCTGGACAAGTCGTACATCCTCAATCTTACGATACCCGGGGAGGAGCTCCCGCGCCTCCAACGGAGCACGACTTTCCGATGGGCGACTACATCGCTCCAAAATCTGGGAGTCCGGCTTACTCCGTCCGTGGAAGATCTGTGTAAGGCTAACTTCCCCCCCCTTCTTGCGCAAATTAAGGTGGACTTAGCACGCTGGAAGCCGTTGTTCATATCCTGGCTGGGGCGTATTCACTCGCTTAAAATGACAGTATTGCCGAAACTGCTCCACTTATTTCAAGCCCTTCCCATTAACGTCCCCCTCTCCTTTTTCTCGACTATGCTCTCCCTCTGTTCCCGTTATATCTGGCAGGGGGGAAGAGCCCGCCTGTCGTATTCCATGTTGCGGAAGCCTCGCTCTGCGGGCGGGGCGGGCCTCCCCGACTTCCACCTCTACTATAAGGCGGCGCAACTGCGCGTGTTGATTGAATGGTCGAAAAGAGAGTCGGATAAACACTGGTTACATATGGACAGGTCGGTGGCGGGACGGACTATTTGGGACTTAGCGTGGCGCACGAAACGAGATAGGCCGGATAACGCGTACATTAGTACGCCCACCAGAACAACACTGCGGGTCTGGGACTCCCTGTCCCCGGATGACCGGTGGACCACTTTCCCTTCCCCTCACACCCCCATCCATGGGCAGGCGGCCTTCCCGCCCGCGTTCAATAGAGGGCCATTCGCAGCTTGGGAGGAGGGGGGCTGTTTAATGATCGGACATCTATTTAGAGGTTCTAGGTTGATGACGTTCTCAGAATGTAGGAAAGACTTTAGCCTCCTGCAAACTGAACACTATAGATTTCTCCAATTACGGCACTGGCTTCAATCATCGGAGATTCAGGCGGCGATCCACAGGCCCCAGACTCCGTTTGAAAAATTCATTCGCACTACCACCACCATGAAGGGGGCAATTTCCTTTCTATATGGCCACCTTCTGGCCACTGTGTTTTCACCATCCCCGCGATTTAAGGCTAAATGGGAAGAGGTGGTGCTTAGACCGATTGAGGAGCGGGAGTGGGAGGCCCTATGGTCCGACATCTCAAAACACAACCACTCGATAGAATTACGAGAAGCTCACATGAAAGTAATGGTGGATTGGTACTTATACCCAGCTAAACTGCGGCGTATTTTTCCGGGCACCTCTGACCGCTGCTGGAGGGACTGTGGGATGCTGGGGGACTTTCAGCAAATCTGGTGGACCTGTCCTACGATCCGCCCTTTCTGGGAGGAGATTCTGGCGCAAATTAAATCTATGCTGGGCTATCCGATCCCCACATCCATGGAGACGGCACTGCTGGGCCTTCGGGATCCCTCCCTGCGCTACCAAACCAGAGCAGATAAGGCCATAATGTGGCTTTGCTTGGGGGCGGCGAAGGTGGCTATCGCCGCTAACTGGAAGAAACAGGCGGCACCTACAGCCTCGATGTGGCATGCCCGCCTTTGGAGACTCCTAAGTTTAGAAAGAATGGCGGACATCTTCAGGGAGGACTATGCCACATTCGAGCTCAAGTGGGGCCCGCTGGTGACTTTCCTCTCTCAGGGTTTACCGGCGGCCGTTTGCCCGCCCCAGGTCAGGGGATTGCGGCTGTTTCAGCTGTAGTCGACTGAGGCGGCCATGGGTGGACTCTCCTGATAATCTATTTCGCAATTGCGGGGTCCCCTGGATGAGACTTTGCCCTGTCTCCACTTTGGATGGGCCTCTCTCCGGCCCTAGGCTTCTGAGCTCCCTCCTTGAGTCCCTCCTCTCTCTCTCTCTCTCTTGCTTTTCCTTCTCTCTCCTTTTCTCTTTTTCTCTCTCATGATTTATGGGGTTTGTGGGGTGGGGAGGGAGGGATTTTGGGGAGTTGGGGTGTCTATAAAACGAATTTGCAGTTCCATGGCACAGAGACGGCGGGTTGTTTGGATTTCACCTTTCTGCATAACCGACCGGCGCCGGACTATTAGATTCCGGTTGAAGCCCACTGGAGTCCTCCAGGGCGTAGTTTCAGGGCTTGCTTCCCCTCCTTTTTTCGCTCTACTATACCCCTCCATTAGCATATGTTGCTACTGGGGAAGTTTGCCTCTTCTGTGTATGGCCTAGGGTCGGTACTCTTTTCTTTTCTAGATCCTCGCTTGCTGGTCTACTCAGTTGTAATGCAATTGTCATGGTATGTCCCGATTGTCATTCTCTTTGATGCTAATAAAAACAATTTTGACAAAAAAAAAACAGAGATATTCAGATGAATAGGAATATTTACGAAGAGATATAGCAACTTGGGTAGAATAGTCATCTTCGTCACTGCAATACGATCTGCGAGCGATAGGGGCAGCCGGGTCCAGCGCTCAGCTTTATCTATAAGTTGTGAGATGGTGCGGCCATACTTCATGGAAATAACCATCGCAGGGTCCCTGTGTAACCAGACACCCAGGTATTTCACCGGGTTCCGTGTCCAGGCCAGCGGGAAATCCAGCTCAAATTCGCTAGTGCCTGTCGTCAGGGGAAAAAACGTAGATTTGGCCCAATTAATCCCCAGCCCTGAGAATCCCTCAAATCTGACGTATTCACGGAGTAACTCATGTAAGTAGGTGGCGGGTTCACAGACATAGAGCAGCATATCGTCCACATATAGTGAGACAATAAGCGGGCGCTGCCGAAATCGCAAAGCGGCCAATACATGGAGCTGACGCAATTTGCACGCAAGAGGCGCCAGAGCTAATGCAAAAAGCATTGGTGATAGAGGGCAGCCCTGCCTGGTGCCTCTACGAATAGGGAAGGTAGTGGACACCCACCTATTGACAAGAACCCTGGCCACTGGCTCTGTATAAAGAACTCTGATCCATTGAAGAAAAAAAGGAGGGAAGCCCATTCTAGTAAGGACTGTAAACATATAATGCCATTGAAGGGAGTCAAAAGCCTTCGCAGTGTCGAGCAACACAGCTACAGCCTGAAAATCAAAGTCGATGTAATGCAGGGTGGCAAACAGCGTGTGTAGGTTGTGTGTGGTGGAACGAGCAGGAACAAAACCTGACTGGTCCGGAAGCACCAGTAGTGGAACCAGCGGCTGTATCCGGAGGGCAATCATTTTAGCTAATATCTTGGCGTCGATAATCAAGAGGGGTCTGTATGAGTCACAGCGATTGGGTGACTTATCAGGTTTCAAGAGCATAACTAAGAGAGCTTCCCTAAGAGAGTGTGGGAGACGACCAGTATCGTATGCTTCTGCGTAGACCGCCAGCAGTCTAGGGGCCAGAACGTCAGCAAAGAGCTTGTAAAACTCACTGGGGAGCCCATCAAGACCCGCAGCTTTGCATGTAGGAAGAGACATAATGGCGAGTTTCACGTCCTCCACATCGAAGGGCTGCGTAATATATTCCCTATGACTGGGGGACAGCCATCCCAGAGCAACGTCGTCAAGATAAGAATGCAAGTCATCTTGCCGTAACTCAGTTTTGTTGTCATAAAGACCGGCATAGAAGTTAAGTATAGTCTCGCTGATATCTGCAGCAGCTGCAGTTGTGTACTGCGCCTCCCCTGTCTCACTAAGTATTTCAGTGATGTGCTCCTGGCTACGCGCTGCAGTCAACTTCTGAGTGAGTGAGCGGCTAGGCCTGCGCCCCTCGCCGTAGTATCGGGCTTTGCTGCGCCTGGACCTATGGATTAACTCCTGATCGACCTTATCGTTGTGTTCAGTGACCAGCTCCCGAATCGCAGACAGTGGCGCAGGGGAAGGGTCCGCATCGTAGGCACGTTCTAAAGTGGAAATTTCATCAGCAAGTTTTTGAATCCTACGCCTTAAATCCCTCAGGACGCCTGCCTGCACACCCATGCAAACTCCCATAATAGTTACTTTAAAAGCCTCCCAGAGAACACCATCGCTTTCTACGGAGCCCTCATTTTCACTGAAAAAATTATGAATGGCTTCCCCAATCATATGTTTGAAGACCGAGTCAGTTAAGGAAGACAGCTGCAGCTGCCAAGTGAACGGAGGCCTTTCGCATGCAGGAACCCGCAACTCTAGGAGTACTAGGAGTACAGGAGAGTGGTCCGAAAGGGTCAAGGCCATGTGACGCACTTCAGTCGTCCAAGTACATACAGCTTCAGTAGTCAAACAAAAATCCAATCAAGACCAGGTCCCATGCACAGAAGAGGTGAACGTGCTCTCAGTCGTTACACATCGCTCAAACATCCCGCATCCATCAATCCCAATAGCATCTCGGAAGCCAGCTTAGGCCTTGACACCTCACTTAGCTTACGGAAAGAGAAACATCCAGACAAACGTTAAAGTCATCGCCCCATATAATCTCTACCTCGGGAAAACTCGTAATGCGGCGCCACACATCGGAGAAAAAGGCCGGATCATCCACGTTCGGACCGTACACATTCACCAACAACACCCTGGTTCCACTGAACAGCCCATGCACCAAGACGAGCCGGCCAGAGTCATCAGTTTCAGTGCGAATAACTGAGAATGGAACCCCACGCTTAACCAAGATCATCGCCCCACGTGCATAGCTGGAAAAGGAGGAGGCCACATGCACCCCTGCCCAACGACCCCCTACATTCTTTTCGGACATTGTCGTAAGATGTGTTTCCTGCAAGTAGGCGATCTGCACGTCCATCCTGTCAAGATAAGCAAAGACAGAGCGAATCTTTTTGGGGGTATTCAAACCTCGTACATTCCAAGTTAGGAACCGTACTTTACCACTCATGGGGACCTGCACCAAGAGAGAATCCTAACAATTGGTTATAAAGAAGACATATATTCAAACATACAAATGAAACAGAGCTATATCACACCCATAGAGTGCATGTGCCAAAAAAAATACCAAACCCTCCACCCTCGACCCCCCTCCCACTTCAGCGTCCCCAACTCGCCAAAGCCATCCCAACCCTCTGTCACCCATCCCCAACTAAAAACATGGAGAGAGCAAAGCAGAAATGGGGTTCATCCATTGGGGGGGCGTCAGAGAACTACTAGCCTCCTAACAAGTAGGAGGTGGCTGAGCAAAACAACAATTGTGCCTGATCCAGGATCATATCCAACAGTTTGTAGGCAAAAAAGGCAAGTATGCATAAAAAAATCAAGGAACTTCCACCTGCAATAGAGGAGGTCATACATTGCATAGAAAGTACAACACTTCCACGGAGGTATAAAGAGGGCTGCCCAATCAGGCATGTGACATGGCAAAGAACAAAGAACTGCACCAATTGTATTACTGGTCCTCAGTCTCAGATAGCATGTGAGATTCGCAACGCCTTCTCTTTAAGTGTTTTGCATGTTCCAGTGCTGCCTTGGAATTGGTGAAGATCTTGTAGTCCCCATCCGGACCTATTTTCAAGCGGGCGGGATAGAGCATGGCGTAGGGGACTCCTTCAGATTGTAGAAACTTTTTAACAGCCCCAAACTCCCTCCGCGCTGCCTGTACAGTAACAGTAAAGTCTGAGAAAAAAGAGTGTGTGTTTCCTTGGTGTTTAAATTGTTCCCTTATCTCTGGCCATACGCAAGATAGTGTCACGGTCCCTATAATTGAGTACTCGTGCAATGACAGGGTGTAGTGGGGTGCCCGGGACAGGTCGAGCTGCAAGGGAGCGATGGACCC
Organism: Triturus cristatus; assembly: GCF_964204655.1. Classification (NCBI taxonomy): domain Eukaryota; kingdom Metazoa; phylum Chordata; class Amphibia; order Caudata; family Salamandridae; genus Triturus; species Triturus cristatus. Next base: position 882,045,914 of record NC_140580.1, on the reverse strand, counting down.
GCTCAATTAGAAGCATGGCGGAAAGTTGTACAGTGCCAAAGATGTCCGTAATCAAATTTTCAACAAAGGTCTCCATTTTACCTACATTCGTGGACTCTGGCAGCCCCGTAATACGAATGTTGTTCTGTCTGGAACGAGCCTCCATTCTTGGCCTGAATAAGAGCAAGAACCTTTTCCATTTTTAGGGTTTTCCCCGCAACGTCGCTTAATCCATCCTCTGTGGCGGACACTCTCTGCTCGACTTCCCCCATACGAGCGTTTTGTTTTTCGAGCTGGGACGACGTGATCAAGACGTTGGTTCACGGCCGCCATTGTACCCTCTATGGATTGGAGGTTACGCTGCATGGCGATAAGTGTGGTTTCTATGGTAGAAGGTCCACCGTCCTGGGCATCAGCCTCAGAGTCAGAGGCTGCCTTCTGTGAAGACTTGAAGGACTTACGCGCCTCAAACGTGAGGCGGGGTTGGGATTTGTCAGTCCGACCCATAGTGACTACAAGAGGAATCAGTCTGACGAGAAAAAGAGGGAGGCGAGGGCCCCCGAGCTAAAAACCCTCAGGCCGAAAAGCAGTAGTGCGATGTGATGAGCTGCAGGCTGTTCCGTCAGGCAATTGTGAACCCACCATCCCCCACCGCAGGGGAGGACCGGAAGGTGAACGCAATCCGCGCAGAGAAGACACAGCATGGGCCGGAACACGTTACAAAGGCAGCACCAGGGCCCCACATCTCCTACCAGCAGAGAGCTCAGTGCACTAATGTAAGCAACACCACAAGGGAATCCACAGGTACATGTGGCCAGCTAGGCCTTGCAGGATAGGGCATAAGGGAAGGAGCGCAGAGCAAGAAGCAGGGGCCCAAGTCACTAGAAAGAGGCAGTCTGGGAGGCCGCATAGGAGCCCCAAACAGAGCAGCAGGCAACACGCAATGTACACAGAGCAACACCGCCAGCAGTGGAGGGACGCACACTTGCACCCCGTTGAGAGCCTCCGCAGCAGGGGAAAGCAGATAGGTTGCAGCAGTGTGAGTCTGCAGGCTCAAGCTGTATCACAGGCCACAGGTGGTCCGGTCCAGGCAGCAGGTAGGGGTTAATTAAGCAGAACACCCCCAGGGCAACAGTCAGCACGACCCCGGCAGAGGCCCGCGGGCCAACAGCAGCAAGCAGCTAGACCCAGCGATGCCGCCACGGCCACCCGCGCACCCCAGCACCTGGCAGCAGCGCTCAAGCCGTGGACCGCACCAGGCCCCACCCGCCTCCACAAGCACAGGCCAAACGCAGGTCGTGCCCCACTCACCGCCGCCAGCACCAGGGCACAGGAGCCTTCCTCCGCCGCCGTCCGCTCAGGAGGGTCCTGTCATCTGGGGCCCACACGTCACCATACGTTGTTGGAGCTCCCAGCCACACGGGGCCCAGGGCAGCGTCACCAGGGCCGGCAAACACTGGGGAGCCGCAGTCCACGCCTTCAAAGTCGCTGGCACCAAATGTGCAAATTCCTGAAAGGGAAGGGCGTACCCATTCTCTACAAGATTCAAAACCCAAAGGTCCAAAGTGACCGATTTCTAATCCTGTAGAAAGTGGGACAGCCAACACCCCACAGGCCCCGCATGCTACAGGATGGGGGATCTAGGGCTGCTTTCCTGCGTTACCAGGGGGATTATGGGAGGTAGAGGAGGAGGAGAATTGATGGGTTGACCCTCGTGGGCGACCCCTGTTTTTCCCTCTGTAATTTTTGTAAAGAGGGTTTTGTTGCTGTTGTTGCTGAGGCTGTCGCAGACTACGAAAGGAAGACCTTCCAAATCCTTGGTACTTTCTATAACCAAACCCTCTTGACTGAGTTTGCAAACCTAAGGACTTTGCCGTGGCCTTACTGTCTTTGAATCTCTGAAGCGCAGAATCAGCCTTCTCTCCGAACAGTTTTGATCCATCAAACGGAAGGTCAAGGCGGGTAGCCTGCACATCTGGAGAAAACCCAGAGGATCTGAGCCAAACCTGTCTCCTGGTAACAATGGAGGAGCTCATAACCCTGGCCACCAAATTAGTTGTGTCAAGACCAGACTGTATAACCTGACGAGCTGCAGCCTGTGCATCCGTAAGAACCTCCATAAAATTACCATGTTCCTCGTCAGGCAGCTTGGGTGCTAATTGTTTAGCAGAATCCATCAGGGTGTGTATATATCTCCCCAGCAAACAGGTAGCATTGGTTGACTTTAACGCCATGCTAGAAGAACAAAAGACTTTCTTGGCTGATTGCTCCAATGTTTTAGAATTCCTGATTGCAGGAGCTTGAGGAAATGCGCCTGTAGAATGTTTAGAACAGGACGACTGTACCACTAAGCTTTCAGGGGACGGATGAGTTGAAAGGAAGGCAGGGTCTCCTGGAGCAGACCTGTATCTCCTTGCCACCGACCTCAAAACAGCAGGAGCAGATAGAGGTTTACGTCACACTTCAAGGATAGGCTTAACCCCTTTGATGCTCATGACGGAGCGGTTCCATCATGAGCATCGGTTGGGCTGTGCTTATGACGGAACCGCTCCGTCATGAGCACAGCCCTTGGGGGAAGCGCTGGCGCTCCCCCCCGGGGCATCGATCTGCCACAGAGGGGGATGGCAGCGGAAGAGTTTCCGCTGCCACCCCCGAGCCCCACCCCCCACGCTTCCCCATGACGTCAGCGCGCACAGCGTGCGCCAACGTCATCAGGAAGCGTTGGACGCGCTGGAATTCATTTCTTTCCAGCGCGTCCAGCGAAGGAGGTAGGTGTGTTGCCTCCGGTGGGGGGAGGGGGACATTTTTGGATGCCTTGAGGCATCGGGGGAGAGGAAAGAGTATTTCCTCTCCCCTGATGTCTCAATGCTGGGCATTCCTGCTTCATGATCGCACACAGCGTCGCGATCGTGGAGCAGGAATGCCCCACTAGACACCAAGGATTTTTTTTGTGCGCAAAAGAAGCGACCCCTTGGGCAAGGGTCGCTTCCTGGGGGACCAATTTACAATTCAGACTTTTCTGCCCCACATGGGGGCAGATCGGGCTTTTTTTTTGCAGTTTCTTGTCCTGTGGGGGGCAGAAAAGCCCACTAGACCCAGGGATGTATTAGTGCTTTGAATGGGAAGCGACCCCTTGGGCAAGGGTCGCTTCCTGGGGGGCCAAATGGAAATTAAGACTTTTCTGCCCCCCATGGGGGCAGATCGGGCTTTTGTTTAGCCGTTTCTGGTCCTGGGGGGGGGGGGGGGGGGGGGGGCAGAAAAGCCCACTAGACCCAGGGATTTATTTGTGCTTCGAATGGGAAGCAACCCCTTGGGCAAGGGTCGCTTCCCGGGGGGACAGTAATATTTTAGTGATACTCTGCCTTCCCTGGGGGGCAGAAACCCGCACTAGACACCAGGGAAAATGTTAAAAATATGATGGAAGTGACCCCTTGGGCAAGGGTCACTTCCGGGGGCCATTTTTTTTAAAATTGGGAATTCTGCCCTCCCCCGGGGGCAGATCGGCCCCTTTTTTGCCCTTTCTGCCCCCAGGGGAGGCAGAAACCCCCACTAGACACCAGGGAACATTTGAAAAATATGATGGAAGTGACCCCTAGGGCAAGGGTCACTTCCGGGGGCCATTTGTTTTTGTATTGGGAATTCTGCCCCCCACCGGGGGCAGATCGGCCCCTTTTTTGCCCTTTCTGCCCCCAGGGGAGGCAGAGACCCCCACTAGACACCAGGGAATTAGTTTAAATAAAAATGGAAGTGACCCCTTGGGCAAGGGTAGCTCCCAGGGGGCAATTTTTTTATATAATATGTATTCGAACCCCCCCCCCCCCCCCCCCCCCCCCCCCCCCCCCGGGACAGATAGGCCTGTTTTTTTTTTCCTGCTGTTTCTGCCCCACCTGGCACACAACCCGATTGACCATTTGAGTAGTAACATAGCATGTTATAATGTTTATTGTTATATTTTTTTGTGAATTGCAATTGTAATGTTTTTTTTTACTTTTTTGTTCTAGGTGAAGGCTTTTGCTCTTTCCAGTTTGCGGTTTCGTTACTGGTGGTTCTGCTGTTTGTGTAGTTTGGTAAGAGACTTTTTTTTGTACAATGTAAATGAGTTTGATTTCTCTGCATGAATTGTTTTTTGCAAATGGTGTAATAATAGCAGTATGTTTGGTTTTTGAGTGTCAAAAACTGTTTGCATTTGTGCTCGATGTGTATTTTGTTGTCTTGTGAGTAATTTGCTTTTTCTTCTTCTTTCTAGTTGGATATCGTTGGTTTTTGCTGTGTCACTGCAGAGTAGGTTCTGGTGAGTGTAGCTGTCTCTTGTAAGTGAATTCTATAGTTTTTGAGGACATTGATCTTTGTGATAAAGGTACACATTTCTTTACTTACTTGGTTTGCACATTGTTGTTGACTTGTTTGTGCAGTCTTCTATCTTAGTAAGTATAATGGCTAGCCGCAGGATTACTGCTCAGCAGGTTGTTGGTTTGCTTTTTGAGTCTTCCTCTGACCATGGTTCAGAGACTGACTCTGCATCTGAGGCAGAGGAGGCAGGGGACGATTCTGGCAGTGAGTTTTCTCTCCATATGGAGTCATCGGATGATGAAGATACTCTTAGTGCGGATGAAGTGCCTGTGTTAGAGGAGGAGACTGATGTGCCGATAGTGCGGCAAGAGGCATCTGGGCTGCAGCCTGGGGCTGCAAGGCTTCCCGTTGGTGTAGTGCGGCAAGAGGCTTCTGGGCTGCAAGGCTTCCCGTTGGTGTAGTGCGGCAAGAGGCATCTGGGCTGCAGGCTGGGGCTGCAAGGCTTCCCTTTGAAAGTGATGACCTCTGGGTTGCCCCTGGCATGGTGCAGCCGGCATTGCCAGACTTTACAGGTGTTCCAGGGTGTAGAGTGAATACTGAAAACTTTTTGCCGATACATTTTTTTCAGTTGTTTATGGACGATGTGTTTTTGGCAGAGATTGTTGAGCAGACTAATTTGTATGCCGAACAGTTTTTGAGGGACAACAGTGCCAGTCTTAAGCCACACTCTAGAGCTACCCGGTGGACTCCCACAAATCTTGAATAGATGAAGAAGTTCTTGGGTTTAACTTTTTTGATGGGTGTAGGAGAGTAGGGTCTGCAATCCTATGGTCACCCCAAATTTTTGCTTTTTGCTTCACTGGTTTTTGACATATTGAGGCTGTGGGCCTGCCAATCAGACCCCCAGCCTGCTGTTCTCTCTACTAAATTAAAACTATGCACCCTAGGTGCATAACCATTTGGAAGTGGATCACCCTGTCAGCCCCTGTACCAGTGTACACTAGGTACCCAGGGCATTGGTGTACCCAAGGCCTGCCAAGGGCTGCAGCATGTATTATGCCACCCCAGGCTTGGCCTAACAATTTGACACAACTGGCTGATCACTCAGCTGGGGTAAGTTGGTGTAATCACCTCTTACTTAGGTGTAGTATACCTATACCTAACCTTAAATGGGACACCTGGTAACCTATAAGTCACTCCTATGGCAGGCCTTAACAATCCTGAAGGCAGAGTGCTTGGTTCCATGTGAGATGGTGCTCTGGCATGAGCTGAGCCTGTCTGCAGTGGTCGGAACAGCTTCCTTCTACTGTTTCCAGATATCGTCATACCATATACTCTTAAGTGCATTATGAACCTCGCGGTTAAATGCTATCTTTGGTTTGGCTTTATCAAAACATGTCGAGTAAGGTGTCATACGAATTGGAATACTAACCCCTCGCCAATTCTGGCGACGGGGTTAGCATTCCACCCTTCTAGAGGGACACGACATGTACAGTACCTGAAACCCGGGTAAAATCAGACATAGCCTCAGCTCCACAAAATGGATGCTGCCACCACAGACACAAGTCTGCCCTCCTGCTGCTGGGAGTCCTTCCAGCTTGGGAGGTGTGGACAAAGGGTTTCCTGCCAGGGGAGGTGCGTGCACCACCCCAGACAGGATTTTGTGTATTGGTCAGGTAGGGCTTGAAAGAAACCAGACATGCCTGTGGCTCACAAGGAGCCTCGGTGCATATGCCAGTTCAAACCGGTCCTGGGGCACACCAGTCCCGGGCCTGGGGCGAGCTGGACAAAGGATTGGGGGTGTAACCACCCCCCTTCCTGGTCCCACCCATAGGGAGGGACCTAGCAGGTAGTCCGGCCCCTAGAATCCGAATAAAGGTAGGAGCTGTGTCCTAAGACTTCAGACATCCTGGAATCAACTTAAAACTAAGAAGAAGACGGGAACTTCGACGCTCTGTTGCACAGAGGACTGAAGCCAATCTCCCCTGTGGTCAGGGAGTGACCACCTTGCTAACGCAAGCACCATCCAGCGAATCAACGTCTGCTTTGCCGCCGCCTCCCGCCGGAGCCCGAGCCCAGAGACTGACAAGACCTGGACCTCCAGACCTCTCACCGCCCGATCCACAGTCCCTGCAAAGAGGAGACCCGTGGAGGCACCGAGACACGTGGAGCCAGCCATCTTGAAACGACTACGACAAGCTGACCAGTGCAACAACCGAGGCTCCCTCCAAGTTGTGCTTTGGGTCCTGAGAAGCCCAACCCTCGAGCAGCTTCTGCACCAAAGGTGAGCCCTCCAGCATCTCCACGATCTGCGTGGGGCCCTTCTGCATTTTGCCACTCGACGCGCCTAACCGGTTGCTGGCCCGCTGGCTAGTGGCCAACTTGGCGACGAAATCTACGACAAACACCGCTGGTCTGGTTGCTCCAGACTGGCCCTTGCTCCCCTCCAAAGGAGCAGTTCCTCTGACCTTGCTGGTCAGAACCATCAGCTTATCTCCTTGCCTACAACAATTGCTTTTGCCAAGGCTTGTTTGCTTCGATCAAGTCGCCGACACCGCCGACAGCGAGAGCCTGCGTGGGACAGCTCGTGACTCGACTCCTGGACGTCGTCGACCTTCAGGGACCACGTGGCTGCAGAGTCAAGCTACACCTTCCTTCCTGTTTGCACCCGACATCGCCTGGTACCCACCTGGTGCCACGCTGGTCACTGGCTAGTGACTGTGAACACTGTCCCCTCTGCTTTCAGGTCTTCAACATCTCCGATCCACTCTGGGATCAACTGCATCTCTTCCCGACCGACCGCCTGCAGCACTTTTGTCTACAGGCCCCACGGAACAGATAGAAGAAACCCGACGCACTTCGAGGCCTATGCACCCGCTTCCTGTGGGTGAGGTAAAGCTGGCACACCTGTGCCCAAGTGTAGTATTACATCTCTAGTGCCTGTGTTCCAAATCTTAAGTTCCTAGGTCATCCGGAAGATTCCTTTTGCAGTAACTTTGTACTTTTTACGCACCCATTGAAACCTATGGGAGCACGCGTGTGACTATTTGCTCTGCACACGCCACCCGTGGACCTCCTGGTCACTAACTGACGTTAGCTCCTTGTAGGCCCAGCGATTCTAGAGGCCCTAGGCCTTTTCCCTTTTCTGTTCGTGGTTCTTATACCACTATTTTAGTATATGGTTCGAGTGGCCACCAGGGCCTATCCATATAAAGTGCAACTTCTGTGTATTCTGTGATAATCTTGTTTGACGATTTGTGCTCCTGTGCTCATAAAGAGACTAGGGGTTACTTTGAGAAATAAATACATATATATTTTGAATATATATCTGTGTGGTGTCCTTTCATTGGTATAAAAGGGGGTTACTATTGGTAAAACAGCTTGCTTAACACGCATCACGAGTTTAGCCTCAAAGACTGCTTAGCCTACGCTACCACTAGGGCAGCTAGTCCAAAAAGGTTGACTTACAACCACACCATAAGGGTTGCTTGGCATGGTACAAGGTGGTCACTAGAACTAGTGAACAGCATATACCAGGCCAACTTCTCACATTGGTGAGCAGCGGTTGGATTTGAGCTTGCTGTGTTTTACCATTGTAATCTCTTGGTTACCAATTGAAAGATCACATAGGTACCTGTAGGTACATATAAAACAAGATTAGATATACTTAAGTTCTACTGAACTTAGTTGTTGTAGAGCAAAGGGAGTAGCACACCCTGACTACAACTACTAGATAGGTTTAGTAGGTAAACCCAAGTGTAGGTAGATTGCAACACATCCACCCACACTTAAGAGCAATGGCTGGGGCAGAGGGGTCCACTGTACCCATCTCTGTTGAGAGTGACCCCCCGAGGGCACCATCCATCTATGCTACCCTTAATCAAAATGAGCTCAGGCAGCTGGCAACTCTTAGAGGCCTTAAACAGCCCAAGAACCCTACCTCTGCTTTGCTCAGAGAGCTCTTGCAAGAAGATGAAAATCAAAAAGAGCTCAGGAAAGCTTCCCAGTTAGCCCCCTTAGGGACAGGAACAGGAGGCCCCCCTTCTGAAGATGCCACTGAGGTACCCCTTCCCAATAGTCACCCCTTAGATGGGATGCCTACCACAGAGGATGAGAGTGAGAAGGATACTGACAGTAGTGAGGATGAAGGGAGAACTAGCCCAGTGCCAAGTGTTATACTTGGCCCAGCTAAACTAAGGCTATTGGGGACTGACAGTGGGTTCACCCCACTGGATCTCCCCAGTGGACTTAACACAGGGCTTGGAAGGCAAAGGAATCGCTCAGGTGACTCCAATGCTTCCCATGGCTCTAGAGGCTCTCAAGGTCACTCCAGGAGAAGGATGACCACCCCTCAGAGGAGGGAACATGAGGCCAAGATGCAAGAAGCTCAGCTGAGGATCAGGAAGCAGGAGCTAGAAGTAGCCCTGATGGAAGAGAAACTTAGCAAGGCTAGACAGCATAAAGAGAGTGGGTCTATACCCACTGGTGGCAGCATTGTCCCTAAGGACAAAGATAGGGTTTTCGATAATAGAAACCTGTCTAAGGTTGTGCCCCCCTACAAAAGTGGGGATGACATCCACAAGTGGATAACTGCTCTTGAGAGAGCCTGCAAAGTACAGCAGGTTCCTGAAGACCAGTGGGCAGCAATCCTCTGGCTCTCCTTTGAGGGAAGAGGCAGAGACAGACTCCTCACTGTTAGAGAAGAGGATGTCAGAAACTACAGAGTCCTGAAGAGTGTTCTAGTTGATGGGTTAGGCTTAACCACTGAGCAGTACAGGTTAATGTTCAGAGACACCCAAAAGACACAGACTCAGGACTGGTCTGAATACATTGAATGTGCCACTAAGGCTTTGGAGGGTTGGTTGCTGGGAAGTAAGGTATCTGATTTTACAGGATTGTATAATTTGATGATGAGAGAACAGATTTTAAATAACTGTCAAAACCAGCAACTGCATCAACACTTGGTTGACTCTGATCTGACCTCTCCCCAAGAATTGGGAAAGAAGGCAGACAAATGGGTCAGAACCAGGGTTAAGCAAAAGAACCAGAACCAGGGCCAAGGGGGTGATCAGAAGAAAACAGACCAAAAGGGTGGAGAGCAGAAATCTAAAGACCAGAAGTCTTCAACAGGGCCCCAAACTACTGCTAAGGAGGGTGGGTCCCAACAACAGACCAAAAAGAAGAAAGAAGGTCAAAAGAAACCCTGGTGCAATCATTGTAAAAATACAACTCACTGGACTAGTGATTGCAAAAAGGGTGGAGCCCCCAACACTGTTGCCCCTAAGGCACCTGCTCCCAGTACTACTGTTAGCAGTGTTGGTCCCCAGACAAAGGGTGTAGTGGGAATCACTATGGGAACTGAAGGAGATTCTGACTTAGACAGAACCCTGACACAGGCAGTCTTGATCTGTGATGGGGACATTGATTTGTCCCTGACTGTGAGCCCCAGTAACCTGGGCAAGTACAGACAGACTCCTTTAATTAATGACAAAGTGGCTCAAGCCTACAGGGACACATGTGCCAGTGTCACTATGGTGACACCAGGCTTTGTGGACCCTGGACAGTACATACCAGGTGAGAACTACCTGGTGACCAATGCCAGCAATGCCACTACTTCACATAGTGTGGCAGTTGTTAACTTCTCATGGGGAGGGGTAACTGGCCTCAAAAGGGTTGTGGTTAGTGCAGACCTCCCAGTAGAATGTTTGTTGGGCAATGACCTAGAGAGTTCTCTATGGTCAGAAGTGGAGTACAGGACTCATGCAGAGATGTTAGGTATATCATCACATGTCCTTGCTGTGACCAGGTCACAGGCCAAAAAGTGCCTCACTGAACCACAGGTCTTGGATCCTGGAACAATGGACCAAGCACCTACCAAGAAGAAGAACAGGAGGGTCAAGGCTGTGCCTTCCCCCCTGCCTCAGAGTGATGATCAGCCTTCCCAGGAAACTGATCTAGAGGACCCTGAAGGAACTGTCCCTGAAGAGCTTGAACCTGACCAGGTTGAGTTTCTGGGGACAGGGGGACCTTCAAGGGCTGACTTGAGGCAGGCTCAGTTATCCTGTCCCTCTCTTGAACCCCTCAGACAGCTGGCTGCTGCTGAGGCTGCTGGGAATGCTCAAGGTACCCATAAAGTGTATTGGGATGAAGGGCTCCTTTATTCAGAGGCTAGAGACCCCAAGCCTGGTGCAACCAGGAGGTTGGTTATACCTCTGCAATTTAGGGGCTTCCTTCTTACCTTGGCCCATGATATTCCTTTAGCAGGACACCTAGGCCAGAACAAGACCTGGGACAGACTTGTCCCTCACTTTCACTGGCCTCATATGAATGAAGATACAAAGGAGTTTTGTCGCTCCTGTGTTACCTGCCAAGCCAGTGGCAAATCAGGTGGCACAACAAAGGCCCCCCTGATACCACTACCTGTGGTGGGGGTTCCCTTTGAAAGAGTGGGAATAGACATAGTGGGTCCCATGGATCCTCCCACTGCATCTGGGCACAGATTTATACTGGTGGTAGTGGATCATGCCACCAGGTATCCAGAGGCAATTCCCCTTAGGACCACTACAGCACCTGTTGTGGCCAGGGCCCTGCTGGGAGTATTCTCCAGAGTGGGGTTTCCTAAGGAGGTAGTATCTGACAGAGGTACCAACTTTATGTCAGGATACTTAACAGCTATGTGGAAGGAATGTGGTGTCAACTACAAGTTCACCACCCCTTATCACCCACAATGCAATGGGCTTGTTGAGAGATTCAACAAGACCCTAAAGGGTATGATCAAAGGATTACCTGAAAAGCTCAGGCGAAGATGGGACATCCTTCTACCCTGCCTTCTGTTTGCTTACAGAGAGGTCCCACAAAAAGGAGTTGGCTACAGCCCCTTTGAATTGTTGTTTGGGCACCCTGTGAGAGGCCCACTGTGTTTGGTGAAGGAAGGCTGGGAGTTACCTCTCAAAAAGCCTAAGCTAGACATAGTGGACTATGTACTTGGTCTCCGCTCCAGGATGGCTGAGTATATGGAGAAGGCATCCAAAAACCTTGAGGCAAGCCAGGCCTTACAGAAAGCTTGGCATGACCAAAAGGCTGTCTTGGTTGAGTTTCAGCCAGGACAGAAGGTATGGGTGTTGGAGCCAGTGGCCCCAGCAGCACTCCAAGACAAATGGTCTGGACCCCATACAATCCTGGAAAAGAAGGGAGAGGTCACCTACTTGGTCGACCTAGGAACTCCCAGGAGTCCCCACAGGGTACTCCATGTTAACAGGCTTAAAGCATATGTTGACAGGGCAGACATGGGCTTGCTCATGGCTACAGATGAGGGACAGGAGGAAGAGAGTGACCCTCTCCCAGACCTGTTGTCTCAGAACCCTGAAGATGGCTCAGTTGAAGGAGTGACCCTTGGAGGCAACCTCACTGCCCATCAGCAGACTGAATGTAGACAGGTTCTACAATCATTTTCACATATGTTTTCCTTGATACCTAGTCAAACTGACTGGTGTACCCATGTGGTGGACACTGGTGACAGTCTGCCTGTAAAGAACAAACTTTACAGACAACCTGACCACGTCAGGGACTGTATAAAGGCTGAGGTACATAAAATGCTGGAATTAGGTGTCATTGAACCCTCAGAGAGCCCCTGGGCTAGCCCAGTGGTTCTGGTCCCCAAACCTCACACCAAAGATGGCAAGAGAGAGATGAGGTTCTGTGTGGATTACAGAGGACTCAATGCTGTCACCAGGACAGATGCACACCCTATTCCAAGGGCAGATGAGCTCATAGACAAACTAGCTTCTGCAAAGTTTTTGAGCACATTTGACTTAACAGCTGGCTATTGGCAAATCAGATTAGCTGAGGAGTCTAAGGCCAAAACAGCATTCTCAACCCCAGGTGGGCACTACCAGTTTGTGGTGATGCCCTTTGGTCTGAAGAATGCACCTGCCACCTTCCAAAGGCTGGTGAACCAAGTCCTTACTGGGTTGGATGACTTTTGCGCAGCATATCTTGATGACATTGCTGTCTTTAGCTCCACCTGGGAGGATCACCTGATCCACCTGAAGAAGGCTCTTGAGGCTCTGCAAAGGGCAGGCCTCACTATCAAGGCTACTAAGTGCCAGATAGGGCAGAGTAAGGTTGTATATTTGGGCCACCTTGTAGGTGGAGGCCAAGTTCAACCACTGGAGAGTAAGATACAATCCATCAAGGACTGGTCCCCTCCAACCACCCAGACTCAAGTTCGAGCTTTCTTGGGCTTGACTGGGTACTACAGGAAGTTTGTTAAGAACTATGGGTCCATTGTGACTCCTCTTAATGATCTGACATCCAAGAAGATGCCCAAAAAGGTTCAGTGGACAGTAAGCTGTCAAAAGGCATTTGATGACCTGAAGGAGGCCATGTGCTCTGCACCTATCCTGAAAAGTCCTGACTACTCCAAAGAGTTTATTGTCCAAACAGATGCTTCTGAGTTGGGTGTGGGAGCTGTGCTGTCACAACTTAATGTAGATGGTCAAGACCAACCCATTGCTTTTATTAGCAGAAGGTTGACCCCCAGAGAGAAGAATTGGTCAGCTATTGAGAGGGAGGCCTTTGCTGTGGTGTGGGCCCTGAAGAAGCTGAGGCCATACTTGTTTGGCACTCACTTCAAGATTCAGACCGACCATAAGCCCCTCTTGTGGCTAAATCAGATGAAGGGTGAAAACCCCAAACTGCTTAGGTGGTCCATTTCCCTACAGGGGATGGACTTTACAGTGGAGCACCGGCCAGGTACTGACCATGGGAATGCAGATGGTCTCTCCAGGTACTTCCACTTAGGACATGAAGACGAGACTGGTCAAGGCTAGTTTAATGTCCCAGCGTTTGGGGGGGGGGTTGTGTAGGAGAGTAGGGTCTGCTATCCTATGGTCACCCCAAATTTTTGCTTTTTGCTTCACTGGTTTTTGACATATTGAGGCTGTGGGCCTGCCAATCAGACCCCCAGCCTGCTGTTCTCTCTACTAAATTAAAACTATGCACCCTAGGTGCATAACCATTTGGAAGTGGATCACCCTGTCAGCCCCTGTACCAGTGTACACTAGGTACCCAGGGCATTGGTGTACCCAAGGCCTGCCAAGGGCTGCAGCATGTATTATGCCACCCCAGGCTTGGCCTAACAATTTGACACAACTGGCTGATCACTCAGCTGGGGTAAGTTGGTGTAATCACCTCTTACTTAGGTGTAGTATACCTATACCTAACCTTAAATGGGACACCTGGTAACCTATAAGTCACTCCTATGGCAGGCCTTAACAATCCTGAAGGCAGAGTGCTTGGTTCCATGTGAGATGGTGCTCTGGCATGAGCTGAGCCTGTCTGCAGTGGTCGGAACAGCTTCCTTCTACTGTTTCCAGATATCGTCATACCATATACTCTTAAGTGCATTATGAACCTCGCGGTTAAATGCTATCTTTGGTTTGGCTTTATCAAAACATGTCGAGTAAGGTGTCATACGAATTGGAATACTAACCCCTCGCCAATTCTGGCGACGGGGTTAGCATTCCACCCTTCTAGAGGGACACGACATGTACAGTACCTGAAACCCGGGTAAAATCAGACATAGCCTCAGCTCCACAAAATGGATGCTGCCACCACAGACACAAGTCTGCCCTCCTGCTGCTGGGAGTCCTTCCAGCTTGGGAGGTGTGGACAAAGGGTTTCCTGCCAGGGGAGGTGCGTGCACCACCCCAGACAGGATTTTGTGTATTGGTCAGGTAGGGCTTGAAAGAAACCAGACATGCCTGTGGCTCACAAGGAGCCTCGGTGCATATGCCAGTTCAAACCGGTCCTGGGGCACACCAGTCCCGGGCCTGGGGCGAGCTGGACAAAGGATTGGGGGTGTAACCACCCCCCTTCCTGGTCCCACCCATAGGGAGGGACCTAGCAGGTAGTCCGGCCCCTAGAATCCGAATAAAGGTAGGAGCTGTGTCCTAAGACTTCAGACATCCTGGAATCAACTTAAAACTAAGAAGAAGACGGGAACTTCGACGCTCTGTTGCACAGAGGACTGAAGCCAATCTCCCCTGTGGTCAGGGAGTGACCACCTTGCTAACGCAAGCACCATCCAGCGAATCAACGTCTGCTTTGCCGCCGCCTCCCGCCGGAGCCCGAGCCCAGAGACTGACAAGACCTGGACCTCCAGACCTCTCACCGCCCGATCCACAGTCCCTGCAAAGAGGAGACCCGTGGAGGCACCGAGACACGTGGAGCCAGCCATCTTGAAACGACTACGACAAGCTGACCAGTGCAACAACCGAGGCTCCCTCCAAGTTGTGCTTTGGGTCCTGAGAAGCCCAACCCTCGAGCAGCTTCTGCACCAAAGGTGAGCCCTCCAGCATCTCCACGATCTGCGTGGGGCCCTTCTGCATTTTGCCACTCGACGCGCCTAACCGGTTGCTGGCCCGCTGGCTAGTGGCCAACTTGGCGACGAAATCTACGACAAACACCGCTGGTCTGGTTGCTCCAGACTGGCCCTTGCTCCCCTCCAAAGGAGCAGTTCCTCTGACCTTGCTGGTCAGAACCATCAGCTTATCTCCTTGCCTACAACAATTGCTTTTGCCAAGGCTTGTTTGCTTCGATCAAGTCGCCGACACCGCCGACAGCGAGAGCCTGCGTGGGACAGCTCGTGACTCGACTCCTGGACGTCGTCGGCCTTCAGGGACCACGTGGCTGCAGAGTCAAGCTACACCTTCCTTCCTGTTTGCACCCGACATCGCCTGGTACCCACCTGGTGCCACGCTGGTCACTGGCTAGTGACTGTGAACACTGTCCCCTCTGCTTTCAGGTCTTCAACATCTCCGATCCACTCTGGGATCAACTGCATCTCTTCCCGACCGACCGCCTGCAGCACTTTTGTCTACAGGCCCCACGGAACAGATAGAAGAAACCCGACGCACTTCGAGGCCTATGCACCCGCTTCCTGTGGGTGAGGTAAAGCTGGCACACCTGTGCCCAAGTGTAGTATTACATCTCTAGTGCCTGTGTTCCAAATCTTAAGTTCCTAGGTCATCCGGAAGATTCCTTTTGCAGTAACTTTGTACTTTTTACGCACCCATTGAAACCTATGGGAGCACGCGTGTGACTATTTGCTCTGCACACGCCACCCGTGGACCTCCTGGTCACTAACTGACGTTAGCTCCTTGTAGGCCCAGCGATTCTAGAGGCCCTAGGCCTTTTCCCTTTTCTGTTCGTGGTTCTTATACCACTATTTTAGTATATGGTTCGAGTGGCCACCAGGGCCTATCCATATAAAGTGCAACTTCTGTGTATTCTGTGATAATCTTGTTTGACGATTTGTGCTCCTGTGCTCATAAAGAGACTAGGGGTTACTTTGAGAAATAAATACATATATATTTTGAATATATATCTGTGTGGTGTCCTTTCATTGGTATAAAAGGGGGTTACTATTGGTAAAACAGCTTGCTTAACACGCATCACGAGTTTAGCCTCAAAGACTGCTTAGCCTACGCTACCACTAGGGCAGCTAGTCCAAAAAGGTTGACTTACAACCACACCATAAGGGTTGCTTGGCATGGTACAAGGTGGTCACTAGAACTAGTGAACAGCATATACCAGGCCAACTTCTCACAATGGGCTTGCTAAGGAAGCCATCAATGTCTTCATATTGGTCTACTAGTCCCTTGATGGCAACTGCTATTTTTCCGGCAGTCATGAGTCGTGACAGGTATTTGCTTCTGCTTCGGATGATGCATTTTGTTGATAATCGTTTAGCGTTGCCACGAGATCACCCTGAGTGTGACCGTCTTTTTAAGATTAGTCCTGTCCTTGATCACTTTGTTGATCAATTTTCTGAGATCTATGCTCCTGGGAAAGAAATTACAGTGGATGAGTCTTTGGTGTTGTTCAAGGGCCGCTTGGTTTTTAGGCAATACATTCCTAGTAAGAGGGCACGCTATGGAATTAAGCTTTATATGCTGTGTGACAGTAGGACTGGATATGTCTCTAATTTCAGGGTGTACACCGGTAGGGAATCCAGGATTAACTCCCCTGGTTGTCCGTCCACTTTTGGAGTGACTGAGAAAATTGTTTGGGAACTTGGTAGAGGTTTTTTTAACAAAGGCCACCATTTATATGTAGATAACTTCTACACTGGTGTGCGGTTGTTCAGGGAATTGGCCAAAGTGGACACTGTTGCTTGTGGCACAATCCGCTCTAACCGTAAAGGTTTCCCAAAATAACTTGTTTGTCGAAAGCTTGTGTGGGGACAGTGCAGTGCGTTGCAAGGAGCTTCTTGCTGTGAAGTTTTCAGACAGGAGAGATATCTACATGCTGACTACCATCCATGATGAAAGCACTGCACCTGTGACTGTTTGGGGTCAGGTCGCTGAAGCTCGCAAACCTGTGTGCATTTTAGACTATAATAGGCACATGTGTGGTGTTGACAGAGTAGATCAGAGGTTGGAACCTTACGCTCCTCTTCGTAAGGCTTACATTTGGTACAAGAAGTTGGCTATCCATCTTTTCCACTTGGCAACCTTTAATGCTTTTGTTGTGTTCTAGGATTCTTGCCCTGAGTCAAAGATGACTTTTGCTAAGTTTCAGGAGTCTGTAATAGGCAGCCTTGTTGTAGTCGAACAGGCAAGTTTTCCTAGAGTTGGAGTGGTGGAGGATGTTGCTAGATTGAGAGATCGCCACTTTCCTGATCACATTCCTCCCACACCCTCAAAAGATTTTCCCAGTAGGAGATGTAGAGTCTGATGGCGAAGAGGTACGCGGAAGGAGATTCGTATGTACTGCCCCGACTGTCCTTCTAAACCTGGGCTGTGTGTCCCTGCTTGTTTTAGAGCGTACCACACGCAAAATAATTTTTGGGAGCATTCATGAGTGGTAAAGTGAACTGCCTGGTCTGTATTCTTTGGAAATTTTGATTCTGTTTCAAGGTTGGCGTTAATGCAATGTATTTAGTTTCTGATTTTGTGTTTGTAGATTTGTATCTATTTGCGATTTGTTTGTATTTTTATTTTTGTCTAAAAAAAATCCTAAATGTGATGGCGGTGTGTGTAGGCTGGCGCTTGGCCGTTGGTGTGTGTGGACTGGCACTTGGTTGGCAGTGTGCGTGGAATGGTGCTTAGCTGGCAGTGTGCTTGGACTGGTACTTGGCTGGCGGTGTGCGTGGACTGGCGGTGTGCGTGGACTGGCGCTTGGCGGGTGGTGTCCGTGGACTGGAGCTTGGATGGCGGTGTGCGTGGATTGGCGATTGGCTGCCGGTGTGCCTGGACTGGCGATCGGCTGGCGGTGTGCCTGGACTGGCGCTTGGCTAGCGGTGTGCGTGGGCTGGTGTTTGGCTAGCGGTGTGCGTGGACTGGCGCTCGGCTAGTGGTGTGCGTGGACTGGCGCTCGGCTGGCTGTGTGTGAGTAGTGACTTGCTGCTGGTCACTACACACACTGCTAGCTGAGTGCCACTCCACGCAATCCATCAGCTTGTGTAGTTGCTGTGTCTGGAATGTGGGCGTGTGAAAGTGATGGGCCCTTGAATGGCACTGTGTGCTGGTGTGAGTTTTGTTATGTGATGGGCCCGCGGCTGGCGGTGTGAATGGTTTTGTATGTCTCACACGTATGAAAGGTGTATGAATGGCCTGTAAAGAGGTTGGTGCCTTGTCGTGGCTTTACAGCTCACGAGCTGTGAGTCAATGGTTCAGTTTCTGGCCCTTTCAATTATTAACAGTGCATTTCATTTTTGTGAAATCACTTGCTAATACAATTGTATATACTGAACCATCACTCACCCTCGTGCCAAATCCAACCAGTATGTGTGTGTGCTTGAGGATTAGATGGCTGTGCAGTAATATTTGTCTTTCGGAAGCAGGGTGTACCTTGTCCCTTTTTGTGAATTTTGTAATGTGCTGTTTTTGTGCCTGGTGGTGCGAATGGTCTTGTGTGTATCACGTATGAAAGGTGTGTGAATGGCCTGTAAAGTGGTTGGTGCCTTGACGTGGCTTTACAGCTCACGAGCTGCGAGTCATTGGTTTGGTTTTTTGTGCATTTAATTATTGACAGTGCATTTCATTTTTGTGAAATCTCTTGTTAATAAAATTTTATACACTGAACCATGACTCGCCCTCGTGCCAAATCCAACCAGTATGTGTGTGTGTTTGAGGAATAGATGGTTTTGCAGGAATCTTTGTCTTTAGTTTCTCTGCCAAGGTGTACTTTCCATGTAAGAATAACCCACCAACTGTAGATATTGTCGTAAACCCATGGGAGTTCATGGTGATGTCTCTCTTGTGAATTCAAAAAGTTACTTTATCCCCAATGTCCTGCAAACCTCAAAATGTCTGGTCACATTTTCATTGCAATATTGTTCCAAAATTCTCACGCTGTACAAACAAACAATTAATTATGTCTAAACAATCTGGTTTTGCAAGGGGTGTCACCTGGGTTTTTGGCCCGGTTCTCAGCGGCCACCTTGGGAAACCTACCAAATCCATACATTTCTGAAAACTAGACATCCGTTGGCTTCCAGGGAGGTATGGCTTGAGCAGATCCCCCAACGTTTCCTTACCCAGAAACCCCTGCAAACCTCAATTTTAGCTGAAAAAATTACTTTTTTCACACATTTTGGTGTGGGAAAGTTGTGGCATCACCGGGTTCACACAAATTTACCACCACCCAGCGTTCCCCCAGGTCTCCCGGTAAAAATGGTGCCTCACTTGTGTGGGAGGCCCAAGTACCCGCGACAGGCAAGGGCCCAAAACGTAGTGAGGTGACATCAAAATGGCCTATCGCAAAACCACCTCGTTTTGCAAGGGGGGTCACTTGAGTTTTTGGCCCGGTGCTCTGCAGCCATCTAGGGAAACCTACCAAACGTATACATTTCTGAAAACTAGACACCCGGCGGCTTCCAGGGAGGTATGGCTTGCGTGGATCCCCCAACGTTTCCTTACCCAGAATCCCCTGCAAACCTCAATTTTAACTGAAAAAATCACTTTTTTCACGCATTTTGGTGTGGGAAAGTTGTGGCATCACCGGGCTCACACAAATTTACCACCACCCAGCATTCCCCCAGGTCTCCCGGTAAAAATGGTGCCTCACTTGTGTGGGAGGCCCAAGTACCCGCGACAGGCAAGGGCCCCAAATTGTTTTTGATAGGCAATGTTGATTTCGCCTTACAACGTTTTGAGCCCTTGCCTGCCGCGGGTACTTGGGTCTCCCACACAAGTGAGGCACCATTTTTACCGGGAGACCTGGGGGAACGTTGGGTGGTGGTAAATTTGTGTGAGCCCGGTGATGCCACAACTTTCCCACACCAAAATGCGTGAAAAAAGTGATTTTTTCAGTTAAAATTGAGGTTTGCAGGGGATTCTGGGTAAGGAAACGTTGGGGGATCCACGCAAGCCATACCTCCCTGGAAGCCGCCGGGTGTCTAGTTTTCAGAAATGTATGGATTTGGTAGGTTTCCCTAAATGGCCGCCGAGCACAGGGCCAAAAACCCAAGTGACCCCCTTGCAAAACCAGGTGGTTTTGCAATAGGCCATTTTGATGTCGCCTCACTACGTTTTGGGCCATTGCCTGCCGCGGGTACTTGGGCCTCCCACACAAGTGAGGCACCATTTGTATCGGGAGACCTGGGGGAACGCTGGGTGGTGGTAAATTTGTGTGAGCCCGTTGATGCCACAACTTTCCCACACCAAAATGTGTGAAAAAAGTGATTTTTTTTCAGCTAAAATTGAGGTTTGCAGGGGATTCTGGGTAAGGAAACGTTGGGGGATCCACGCAAGCCATACCTCCCTGGAATCCGCAGGGTGTCTAGTTTTCAGAAATGTATGGATTTGGTAGGTTTCCCTAGATGGCCGCCGAGCACCGGGCCAAAAACCCAAGTGACCCCCTTGCAAAACCAGGTGGTTTTGCAATAGGCCATTTTGATGTCGCCTCACTACGTTTTGGGCCCTTGCCTGCCGTGGGTACTTGGGCCTCCCACACAAGTGAGGCACCATTTGTATCGGGAGACCTGGGGGAACGCTGGGTGGTGGTAAATTTGTGTGAGCCCGTTGATGCCACAACTTTCCCACACCAAAATGTGTAAAAAAAGTGATTTTTTTCAGCTAAAATTGAGGTTTGCAGGGGATTCTGGGTAAGGAAACGTTGGGGGATCCACGCAAGCCATACCTCCCTGGAAGCTGCCGGGTGTCTAGCTTTCAGAAATGTATGGATTTGGTAGGTTTCCCTAGATGGCCGCCGAGCACCGGGCCAAAAACCCAAGTGACCCCCCTTGCAAAACAAGGTGGTTTTGCGATAGGTCATTTTGATGTCGCCTCACTACGTTTTGGGCCCTTGCCTGTCGCGGGTACTTGGGCCTCCCACACAAGTGAGGCACCATTTTTACCGGGAGACCTGGGGGAACGCTTGGTGGTGGTAAATTTGTGTGAGCCCGGTGATGCCACATCTTTCCCACACCAAAATGTGTGAAAAAAGTGATTTTTTCAGCTAAAATTGAGGTTTGCAGGGGATTCTGGGTAAGGAAACGTTGGGGAATCCACGCAAGCCATACCTCCCTGGAAGCCCCCGGGTGTCTAGTTTTCAGAAATGTATGGGTTTGGTAGGTTTCCCTATGTGCCGGCAGAACTAGGGTTCAACAACTACAGCTAGGCACTTTGCAAAAGAAAGGTCATTTTTCAGTGCAAAATTAAGGTGTGACCACGTTGCGTTTTGCGCCGTTTCCTGTCGCGGGCACTAGGCCGACCCGCACAAGTGAGGTACCATTTTTCTAGTAGGACTTTGGGGAACACGGGGTGGGTGGAAATTTGTGGATCCACGCAGATTCCAGAACTTTCCATCATAGAAATGTGGGAAAAATGCGCTTTTTTTTGACAATTTTTTAGGTTTGCAAGGGATTCTGGGTAACAGACCCTGGTGGGAGGCAGTCAAGTCACCCCATCCTGGATTCCCCTGGATGTCTAGTTTTCAAAAATATATAGGTTTACTAGGTTTCCCTAGGTGCCGGCAGAACTAGGGTTCAAAAACTACAGCTAGTCACTTTGCCAAAAAAGGGTCATTTTTCACTGCAAAATTGAGGTGTGACCACGTTGCGTTTTGCGCCGTTTCCTGTCACGGGCACTAGGCCGACCCGCACAAGTGAGGTACCATTTTTCTCGTAGGACTTTGGGGAACGCGGGGAGGGTGGAAATTTGTGGATCCACGCAGATTCCAGAACTTTCCATCATAGAAATGTGGGGGAAATGTGTTTTTTTGACAATTTTTTAGGTTTGCAAGGGATTCTGGGTTACAGAACCTGGTGGGAGGCAGTCAAGTCACCCCATCCTGGATTCCCCTGGGTGTCTAGTTTTCAAACATATATAGGTTTGCTAGGTTTCCCTAGGTGCCGGCAGAGCTAGGGTTCAAAAACTACAGCTAGTCACTTTGCCAAAAAAAGGGTCATTTTTCACTGCAAAATTGAGGTGTGACCACGTTGCGTTTTGCGCCGTTTCCTGTCGCGGGCACTAGGCCGACCCGCACAAGTGAGGTAACATTTTTCTCGTAGGACTTTGGGGAACGCGGGGTGGGTGGAAATTTGTGGATCCACGCAGATTCCAGATCTTTTCATCACAGAAATGTGGGGAAATTTATTTTTTTTGTCAATTATTTAGGTTTGCAAGGGATTCTGGGTAACAGACCCTGGTGGGAGGCACTCAAGTCACCCCATCCTGGATTCCCCTGGGTGTCTAGTTTTCAGAAATATATAGGTTTGCTAGGTTTCCCTAGGTGCCGGCAAAGCTAGGGTTAAAAAACTACAGCTAGTCACTTTGCCAAAAAAGGGTCATTTTTCACTGCAAAAATGAAGTGTGACCACGTTGCGTTTTGCCCCTGTTTCCTTTCGCGGGCACTGGGTCGACCCGCACAAGTGAGGTACCATTTTTCTCGTAGGACTTTGGGGAACGCGGGGTCTGTGGAAATTTGTGGATCCACGCAGATTCCAGAACTTTCCATCACAGAAATGTGGGGAAAATGTGTTTTTTTGTCAATGTTTTAGGTTTGCAAGGGATTCTGGGTAACAGAACCTGGTGGGAGGCAGTCAAGTCACACCATCCTGGATTCCCCTGGGTGTCTAGTTTTCAAAAATATATAGGTTTACTTGGTTTCCCTAGGTGCCGGCAGAACTAGGGTTCAAAAACTACAGCTAATCATTTTGCCAAAAAAGGGTCATTTTTCACTGCAAAATTGAGGTGTGACCACGTTGCGTTTTGCGCCGTTTCCTGTCACGGGCACTAGGCCGACCCGCACAAGTGAGGTACCATTTTTCTCGTAGGAGTTTGGGGAACACGGGGAGGGTGGAAATTTGTGGATCCACGCAGATTCCAGAACTTTCCATCATAGAAATGTGGGGAAAATGTGTTTTTTTGTACAATTTTTTAGGTTTGCAAGGGATTCTGGGTTACAGAACCTGGTGGGAGGCAGTCAAGTCACCCCATCCTGGATTCCCCTGGGTGTCTAGTTTTCAAAAATATATAGGTTTGCTAGGTTTCCCTAGGTGCCGGCAGAGCTAGGGTTAAAAAACTACAGCTAGTCACTTTGCCAAAAAAAGGGTCATTTTTCACTGCAAAATTGAGGTGTGACCACGTTGCGTTTTGCGCCATTTCCTGTCGCGGGCACTAGGCCGACCCGCACAAGTGAGGTAACATTTTTCTCGTAGGACTTTGGGGAACGGGGGTGAGTGGAAATTTGAGGATCCACGCAGATTCCAGAACTTTTCATCACAGAAATGTGGGGAAAATGTGGTTTTTTTTGTCAATTTTTTAGGTTTGCAAGGGATTTTGGGTAACAGACCCTGGTGGGAGGCACTCAAGTCACCCCATCCTGGATTCCCCTGGGTGTCTAGTTTTCAGAAATATATAGGTTTGATAGGTTTCCCTAGGTGCCGGCAGAGCTAGGGTTCAAAAACTACAGCTAGTCACTTTGCCAAAAAAGGGTCATTTTTCACTGCAAAATTGAGGTGTGACCACGTTGTGTTTTGCGCCGTTTCCTGTCACGGGCACTAGGCCGACCCGCACAAGTGAGGTACCATTTTTCTCGTAGGACTTTGGGGAACGCGGGGAGGGTGGAAATTTGTGGATCCACGCAGATTCCAGAACTTTCCATCATAGAAATGTGGGGGAAATGTGTTTTTTTGACAATTTTTTAGGTTTGCAAGGGATTCTGGGTAACAGAACCTGGTGGGAGGCAGTCAAGTCACCCCATCCAGGATTCCCCTGGGTGTCTAGTTTTCAAACACATATAGGTTTGCTAAGTTTCCCTAGGTGCCGGCAGAGCTAGGGTTCAAAAACTACAGCTAGTCACTTTGCCAAAAAAAGGGTCATTTTTCACTGCAAAACTGAGGTGTGACCACGTTGCGTTTTGCGCCATTTCCTGTCGCGGGCACTAGGCCGACCCGCACAAGTGACGTAACATTTTTCTCGTAGGACTTTGGGGAACGGGGGTGGGTGGAAATTTGAGGATCCACGCAGATTCCAGAACTTTTCATCACAGAAATGTGGGGAAAATGTGTTTTTTTTTGTCAATTTTTTAGGTTCGCAAGGGATTCTGGGTAACAGAACCTGGTGGGAGGCACTCAAGTCACCCCATCCTGGATTCCCCTGGGTGTCTAGTTTTCAGAAATATATAGGTTTGATAGGTTTCCCTAGGTGCCGGCAGAGCTAGGGTTCAAAAACTACAGCTAGTCACTTTGCCAAAAAATGGTCATTTTTCACTGCAAAAATGAAGTGTGACCACGTTGCGTTTTGCCCTTGTTTCCTTTCGCGGGCACTGGGCCGACCCGCACAAGTGAGGTACCATTTTTCTTGTAGGACTTTGGGGAACGCGGGGTCGGTGGAAATTTGTGGATCTACGCAGATTCCAGAAATTTCCATCACAGAAATGTGGGGAAAATGTGTTTTTTTTGTCAATGTTTTAGGTTCGCAAGGGATTCTGGGTAACAGAACCTGGTGGGAGGCAGTCAAGTCACCCCATCCTGGATTCCCCTGGGTGTCTAGTTTTCAAAAATATATAGGTTTACTAGGTTTCCCTAGGTGCCGGCAGAACTAGGGTTCAAAAACTACAGCTAGTCACTTTGCCAAAAAAGGGTCATTTTTCACTGCAAAATTGAGGTGTGACCACGTTGCGTTTTGCGCCGTTTCCTGTCACGGGCACTAGGCCGACCCGCACAAGTGAGGTACCATTTTTCTCGTAGGACTTTGGGGAACGCGGGGAGGGTGGAAATTTGTGGATCCACGCAGATTCCAGAACTTTCCATCATAGAAATGTGGGGGAAATGTGTTTTTTTGACAATTTTTTAGGTTTGCAAGGGATTCTGGGTAACAGAACCTGGTGAGAGGCAGTCAAGTCACCCCATCCTGGATTCCCCTGGGTGTCTAGTTTTCAAACATATATAGGTTTGCTAAGTTTCCCTAGGTGCCGGCAGAGCTAGGGTTCAAAAACTACAGCTAGTCACTTTGCCAAAAAAAGGGTCATTTTTCACTGCAAAACTGAGGTGTGACCACGTTGCGTTTTGCGCCGTTTCCTGTCGCGGGCACTAGGCCGACCCGCACAAGTGAGGTAATATTTTTCTCGTAGGACTTTGGGGAACGCGGGGTGGGTGGAAATTTGTGGATCCACGCAGATTCCAGATCTTTTCATCACAGAAATGTGGGGAAAATGTTTTTTTTTTGTCAATTTTTTAGGTTTGCAAGGGATTCTGGGTAACAGACCCTGGTGGGAGGCACTCAAGTCACCCCATCCTGGATTCCTCTAGGTTTGCTAGGTTTCTCTAGGTGCCGGCAGAGCTAGGGTTCAAAAACTACAGCTAGTCACTTTGCCAAAAAAGGGTCATTTTTCACTGCAAAAATGAGGTGTGACTACGTTGCGTTTTGCGCCGTTTCCTTTCGCGGGCACTGGGCCGACCCCAACAAGTGAGGTAACATTTTTCTCGTAGGACTTTGGGGAACACGGGGTGGGTGGAAATTTGTGGATCCACGCAGATTCCAGAACTTTCCATCACAGAAATGTGGGGAAAATGTGTTTTTTTTGTCAATTTTTAAGGTTTGCAAGGGATTCTGGGTAACAGACCCTGGTGGGAGGCACTCAAGTCACCCCATCCTGGATTCCCCTGGGTGTCTAGTTTTCAAAAATATATAGGTTTGCTAGGATTCCCTAGGTGCCGGCAGAGCTAGGGTTCAAAAACTACAGCTAGTCACTTTGCCAAAAAATGGTCATTTTTCACTGCAAAAATGAAGTGTGACCACGTTGCGTTTTGCCCCTGTTTCCTTTCGCGGGCACTGGGCCGACCCGCACAAGTGAGGTACCTTTTTCTCGTAGGACTTTGGGGAACGCGGGGTCGGTGGAAATTTGTGGATCCACGCAGATTCCAGAACTTTCCATCACAGAAATGTGGGGAAAATGTGTTTTTTTTGTCAATGTTTTAGGTTCGCAAGGGATTCTGGGTAACAGAACCTGGTGGGAGGCAGTCAAGTCACCCCATCCTGGATTCCCCGGGTGTCTAGTTTTCAAAAATATATAGGTTTGCTAGGTTTCCCTAGGTGCCGGCAGAGCTAGGGTTCAAAAACTACAGCTAGTCACTTTGCCCAAAAAAGGGTCATTTTTCACTGCAAAATTGAGGTGTGACCACGTTGCGTTTTGCGCCGTTTCCTGTCACGGGCACTAGACCGACCCGCACAAGTGAGGTAAACTTTTTCTCGTAGGACTTTGGGGAATGCGGGGTGGGTGGAAATTTGTGGATCCACGCATATTCCAGAACTTTTCATCACAGAAATGTGGGGAAAATGTGTTTTTTTTGTCAATGTTTTAGGTTCGCAAGGGATTCTGGGTAACAGAACCTGGTGGGAGGCAGTCAAGTCACCCCATCCTGGATTCCCCTGGGTGTCTAGTTTTCAAAAATATATAGTTTTGCTAGGTTTCCCTAGGTGCCGGCAGAGCTAGGGTTAAAAAACTACAGCTAGTCACTTTGCCCAAAAAAGGGTCATTTTTCACTACAAAATTGAGGTGTGACCACGTTGCGTTTTGCGCCGTTTCCTGTCGCGGGCACTAGACCGACCCGCACAAGTGAGGTAAAATTTTTCTCGTAGGATTTTGGGGAATGCGGGGTGGGTGGAAATTTGTGGATCCACGCAGATTCCAGAACTTTTCATCACAGAAATGTGGGGAAAATGTGTTTTTTTTGTCAATTTTTTAGGTTTGCAAGGGATTCTGGGTAACAGACCCTGGTGGGAGGCACTCAAGTCACCCCATCCTGGATTCCCCTGGGTGTCTAGTCTTTAGAAATATATAGGTTTGCTAGGTTTCCCTAGGTGCCGGCAGAGCTAGGGTTCAAAAACTACAGCTAGTCACTTTGCCAAAAAAGGGTCATTTTTCACTGCAAAAATGAGGTGTGACCACGTTGCGTTTTGCGCCGTTTCCTTTCGCGGGCACTGGGCCGACCCCAACAAGTGAGGTAACATTTTTCTCGTAGGACTTTGGGGAACACGGGGTGGGTGGAAATTTGTGGATCCACGCAGATTCCAGAACTTTCCATCACAGAAATGTGGGGAAAATGTGTTTTTTTGTCAATTTTTTAGGTTTGCAAGGGATTCTGGGTAACAGAACCTGGTGGGAGGCAGTCAAGTCACCCCATCCAGGATTCCCCTGGGTGTCTAGTTTTCAAACATATATAGGTTTGCTAAGTTTCCCTAGGTGCCGGCAGAGCTAGGGTTCAAAAACTACAGCTAGTCACTTTGCCAAAAAAAGGGTCATTTTTCACTGCAAAACTGAGGTGTGACCACGTTGCGTTTTGCGCCGTTTCCTGTCGCGGGCACTAGGCCGACCCGCACAAGTGAGGTAATATTTTTCTCGTAGGACTTTGGGGAACGCGGGGTGGGTGGAAATTTGTGGATCCACGCAGATTCCAGATCTTTTCATCACAGAAATGTGGGGAAAATGTTTTTTTTTTGTCAATTTTTTAGGTTTGCAAGGGATTCTGGGTAACAGACCCTGGTGGGAGGCACTCAAGTCACCCCATCCTGGATTCCCCTGGGTGTCTAGTTTTCAAAAATATATAGGTTTGCTAGGATTCCCTAGGTGCCGGCAGAGCTAGGGTTCAAAAACTACAGCTAGTCACTTTGCCAAAAAATGGTCATTTTTCACTGCAAAAATGAAGTGTGACCACGTTGCGTTTTGCCCCTGTTTCCTTTCGCGGGCACTGGGCCGACCCGCACAAGTGAGGTACCTTTTTCTCGTAGGACTTTGGGGAACGCGGGGTCGGTGGAAATTTGTGGATCCACGCAGATTCCAGAACTTTCCATCACAGAAATGTGGGGAAAATGTGTTTTTTTTGTCAATGTTTTAGGTTCGCAAGGGATTCTGGGTAACAGAACCTGGTGGGAGGCAGTCAAGTCACCCCATCCTGGATTCCCCGGGTGTCTAGTTTTCAAAAATATATAGGTTTGCTAGGTTTCCCTAGGTGCCGGCAGAGCTAGGGTTCAAAAACTACAGCTAGTCACTTTGCCCAAAAAAGGGTCATTTTTCACTGCAAAATTGAGGTGTGACCACGTTGCGTTTTGCGCCGTTTCCTGTCACGGGCACTAGACCGACCCGCACAAGTGAGGTAAAATTTTTCTCGTAGGACTTTGGGGAATGCGGGGTGGGTGGAAATTTGTGGATCCACGCATATTCCAGAACTTTTCATCACAGAAATGTGGGGAAAATGTGTTTTTTTTGTCAATTTTTTAGGTTTGCAAGGGATTCTGGGTAACAGACCCTGGTGGGAGGCACTCAAGTCACCCCATCCTGGATTCCCCTGGGTGTCTAGTCTTCAGAAATATATAGGTTTGCTAGGTTTCCCTAGGTGCCGGCAGAGCTAGGGTTCAAAAACTACAGCTAGTCACTTTGCCAAAAAAGGGTCATTTTTCACTGCAAAAATGAGGTGTGACCACGTTGCGTTTTGCGCCGTTTCCTTTCGCGGGCACTGGGCCGACCCCAACAAGTGAGGTAACATTTTTCTCGTAGGACTTTGGGGAACACGGGGTGGGTGGAAATTTGTGGATCCACGCAGATTCCAGAACTTTCCATCACAGAAATGTGGGGAAAATGTGTTTTTTTGTCAATTTTTTAGGTTTGCAAGGGATTCTGGGTAACAGACCCTGGTGGAAGGCACTCAAGTCACCCCATCCTGGATTCCCCTGGGTGTCTAGTTTTCAAAAATATATAGGTTTGCTAGGATTCCCTAGGTGCCGGCAGAGCTAGGGTTCAAAAACTACAGCTAGGCACTTTGCCAAAAAAGGGTCATTTTTCACTGCAAAATTGAGGAGTGACCACGTTGCGTTTTGCGCCGTTTCCTTTCGCGGACACTAGGCCGACCAGCACAAGTGAGGTACCATTTTTCTCGTAGGACATTTGGGAATGCGGGGTGGGTGGAAATTTGTGGATCCACGCAGATTCCAGAACTTTCCATCACAGAAATGTGGGGAAATTGTGTTTTTTTTTACAATTGTTTACGTTTGCAAGGGATTCTGGGTAACAGACCCTGGTGGGAGGCACTCAAGTCAACCCATCCTAGATTCCCCTTGGTGTCTAGTTTTCAAAAATATATAGGTTTGCTAGGTTTCCCTAGGTGCCGGCAGAGCTAGGGTTCAAAAACTACAGCTAGGCACTTTGCAAAAAAAGGGTCATTGTTCACTGCAAAATTGAAGTGTGACCACGTTGCGTTTTGCGCCGTTTCCTGTCGCGGGCACTAGGCTAACCCGCACAAGTGAGGTAATATTTTTCTCTTAGGACTTTGGGGAATGCGGGGTGGGTGGAAATTTGTGGATCCACGCAGATTCCAGAACTTTCCACCACAGAAATGTGGGGAAAATGTGTTTTTTTTGTCCATTTTTTAGGTTTGCAAGGGATTCTGGGTAACAGATCATGGTGGGAGGCAGTCAAGTCACCCCATCCTGGATTCCCCTGGCTGTATAGTTTTCAAAAATATATAGGTTTGCTAGGTTTCTCTAGGTGCCGGCAGAGCTAGGGTTCAAAAACTACAGCTAGTCACTTTGCCAAAAAAGGGTCATTTTTCACTGCAAAAATGAGGTGTGACCACGTTGCGTTTTGCGCCGTTTCCTTTCGCGGGCACTGGGCCGACCCCAACAAGTGAGGTAACATTTTTCTCGTAGGACTTTGGGGAACACGGGGTGGGTGGAAATTTGTGGATCCACGCTGATTCCAGAACTTTCCATCACAGAAATGTGGGGAAAATGTGTTTTTCTGTCAATTTTTTAGGTTTGCAAGGGATTCTGGGTAACAGACCCTGGTGGGAGGCACTCAAGTCACCCCATCCTGGATTCCCCTGGGTGTCTAGTTTTCAAAAATATATAGGTTTGCTAGGATTCCCTAGGTGCCGGCAGAGCTAGGGTTCAAAAACTACAGCTAGGCACTTTGCCAAAAAAGGGTCATTTTTCACTGCAAAATTGAGGAGTGACCACGTTGCGTTTTGCGCCGTTTCCTTTCGCGGACACTAGGCCGACCAGCACAAGTGAGGTACCATTTTTCTCGTAGGACTTTTGGGAATGCGGGGTGGGTGGAAATTTGTGGATCCACGCAGATTCCAGAACTTTCCATCACAGAAATGTGGGGAAATTGTGTTTTTTTTGACAATTGTTTACGTTTGCAAGGGATTCTGGGTAACAGACCCTGGTGGGAGGCACTCAAGTCAACCCATCCTAGATTCCCCTTGGTGTCTAGTTTTCAAAAATATATAGGTTTGCTAGGTTTCCCTAGGTGCCGGCAGAGCTAGGGTTCAAAAACTACAGCTAGGCACTTTGCCAAAAAAGGGTCATTTTTCACTGCGAAATTGAGGTGTGACCACATTGCATTTTGTGCCATTTCATGTCGCGGGCAGTAGGCCAACCTGCACAAGTGAGGTACCATGTTTCTCGTAAGACTTTGGGGAACACGGGGTGGGTGGAAATTTATGGATCCACGCAGATTCCAGAACTTTCCACCACAGAAATGTGGGGAAAATGTGTTTTTTTTGTCAATTGTTTAGGTTTGCAAGGGATTTTGGGTAACAGACCCTGGTGGGAGGCACTCAAGTCACCCCATCCTGGATTCCCCTGGGTGTCTAGTTTTCAGAAATATATAGGTTTGCTAGGTTTCCCTAGGTGCCGGCAGAGCTAGGGTTCAAAAACTGCAGCTAGTCACTTTGCCAAAAAATGGTCATTTTTCACTGCAAAAATTAAGTGTGACCACGTTGCGTTTTGCCCCTGTTTCCTTTCGCGGGCACAGGGCCGACCCGCACAAGTGAGGTACCATTTTTCTCGTAGGACGTTGGGGAACGCGGGGTTGGTGGAAATTTGTGGATCCACGCAGATTCCAGAACTTTCCATCACAGAAATGTGGGGAAAATGTGTTTTTTTTGTCAATGTTTTAGGTTCGCAAGGGATTCTGGGTAACAGAACCTGGTGGGAGGCAGTCAAGTCACCCCATCCTGGATTCCCCTGGGTGTCTAGTTTTCAAAAATATATAGTTTTGCTAGGTTTCCCTAGGTGCCGGCAGAGCTAGGGTTCAAAAACTACAGCTAGTCACTTTGCCCAAAAAAGGGTCATTTTTCACTACAAAATTGAGGTGTGACCACGTTGTGTTTTGCGCCGTTTCCTGTCGCGGGCACTAGACCGACCCGCACAAGTGAGGTAACATTTTTCTCGTAGGATTTTGGGGAATGCGGGGTGGGTGGAAATTTGTGGATCCACGCAGATTCCAGAACTTTTCATCACAGAAATGTGGGGAAAATGTGTTTTTTTTGTCAATTTTTTAGGTTTGCAAGGGATTCTGGGTAACAGACCCTGGTGGGAGGCACTCAAGTCACCCCATCCTGGATTCCCCTGGGTGTCTAGTCTTCAGAAATATATAGGTTTGCTAGGTTTCCCTAGGTGCCGGCAGAGCTAGGGTTCAAAAACTACAGCTAGTCACTTTGCCAAAAAAGGGTCATTTTTCACTGCAAAAATGAAGTGTGACCACGTTGCGTTTTGCCCCTGTTTCCTTTCGCGGGCACTGGGCCGACCCGCACAAGTGAGGTACCATTTTTCTCGTAGGACTTTGGTCAACGCGGGGTGGGTGGAAATTTGTGGATCCACGCTGATTCCAGAACTTTCCATCACAGAAATGTGGGGAAAATGTGTTTTTTTTGTCAATGTTTTAGGTTTGCAAGGGATTCTGGGTAACAGACCCTGGTGGGAGGCACTCAAGTCACCCCATCCTGGATTCCCCTGGGTGTCTAGTTTTCAAAAATATATAGGTTTGCTAGGTTTCTCTAGGTGCCGGCAGAGCTAGGGTTCAAAAACTACAGCTAGTCACTTTGCCAAAAAAGGGTCATTTTTCACTGCAAAAATGAGGTGTGACCACGTTGCGTTTTGCGCCGTTTCCTTTCGCGGGCACTGGGCCGACCCGAACAAGTGAGGTAACATTTTTCTCGTAGGACTTTGGGGAACGCGGGGTGGGTGGAAATTTGTGGATCCACGCAGATTCCAGAACTTTCCATCACAGAAATGTGGGGAAATTGTGTTGTTTTTGACAATTGTTTACGTTTGCAAGGGATTCTGGGTAACAGACCCTGGTGGGAGGCACTCAAGTCAACCCATCCTAGATTCCCCTTGGTGTCTAGTTTTCAAAAATATATAGGTGTGCTAGGTTTCCCTAGGTGCCGGCAGAGCTAGGGTTCAAAAACTCCAGTTAGTCACTTTGCCAAAAAAGGCGAATTTTTCACTGCAAAATTGAGGTGTGACCACGTTGCGTTTTGCGCCGTTTCCTGTCGCGGGCACTAGGCTAACCCGCACAAGTGAGGTAATATTTTTCTCTTAGGACTTTGGGGAATGCGGGGTGGGTGGAAATTTGTGGATCCACGCAGATTCCAGAACTTTCCACCACAGAAATGTGGGGAAAATGTGTTTTTTTTGTCCATTTTTTAGGTTTGCAAGGGATTCTGGGTAACAGATCATGGTGGGAGGCAGTCAAGTCACCCCATCCTGGATTCCCCTGGCTGTATAGTTTTCAAAAATATATAGGTTTGCTAGGTTTCTCTAGGTGCCGGCAGAGCTAGGGTTCAAAAACTACAGCTGGTCACTTTGCCAAAAAAGGGTCATTTTTCACTGCAAAAATGAGGTGTGACCACGTTGCGTTTTGCGCCGTTTCCTTTCGCGGGCACTGGGCCGACCCCAACAAGTGAGGTAACATTTTTCTCGTAGGACTTTGGGGAACACGGGGTGGGTGGAAATTTGTGGATCCACGCAGATTCCAGAACTTTCCATCACAGAAATGTGGGGAAAATGTGTTTTTCTGTCAATATTTTAGGTTTGCAAGGGATTCTGGGTAACAGACCTTGGTGGGAGGCACTCAAGTCACCCCATCCTGGATTCCCCTGGGTGTCTAGTTTTCAAAAATATATAGGTTTGCTAGGATTCCCTAGGTGCCGGCAGAGCTAGGGTTCAAAAACTACAGCTAGGCACTTTGCCAAAAAAGGGTCATTTTTCACTGCAAAATTGAGGAGTGACCACGTTGCGTTTTGCGCCGTTTCCTTTCGCGGACACTAGGCCGACCAGCACAAGTGAGGTACCATTTTTCTCGTAGGACTTTTGGGAATGCGGGGTGGGTGGAAATTTGTGGATCCACGCAGATTCCAGAACTTTCCATCACAGAAATGTGGGGAAATTGTGTTTTTTTTTACAATTGTTTACGTTTGCAAGGGATTCTGGGTAACAGACCCTGGTGGGAGGCACTCAAGTCAACCCATCCTAGATTCCCCTTGGTGTCTAGTTTTCAAAAATATATAGGTTTGCTAGGTTTCCCTAGGTGCCGGCAGAGCTAGGGTTCAAAAACTACAGCTAGGCACTTTGCCAAAAAAGGGTCATTTTTCACTGCGAAATTGAGGTGTGACCACATTGCATTTTGTGCCATTTCATGTCGCGGGCAGTAGGCCAACCTGCACAAGTGAGGTACCATGTTTCTCGTAAGACTTCGGGGAACACGGGGTGGGTGGAAATTTATGGATCCACGCAGATTCCAGAACTTTCCACCACAGAAATGTGGGGAAAATGTGTTTTTTTTGTCAATTGTTTAGGTTTGCAAGGGATTTTGGGTAACAGACCCTGGTGGGAGGCACTCAAGTCACCCCATCCTGGATTCCCCTGGGTGTCTAGTTTTCAGAAATATATAGGTTTGCTAGGTTTCCCTAGGTGCCGGCAGAGCTAGGGTTCAAAAACTGCAGCTAGTCACTTTGCCAAAAAATGGTCATTTTTCACTGCAAAAATTAAGTGTGACCACGTTGCGTTTTGCCCCTGTTTCCTTTCGCGGGCACAGGGCCGACCCGCACAAGTGAGGTACCATTTTTCTCGTAGGACGTTGGGGAACGCGGGGTTGGTGGAAATTTGTGGATCCACGCAGATTCCAGAACTTTCCATCACAGAAATGTGGGGAAAATGTGTTTTTTTTGTCAATGTTTTAGGTTCGCAAGGGATTCTGGGTAACAGAACCTGGTGGGAGGCAGTCAAGTCACCCCATCCTGGATTCCCCTGGGTGTCTAGTTTTCAAAAATATATAGTTTTGCTAGGTTTCCCTAGGTGCCGGCAGAGCTAGGGTTAAAAAACTACAGCTAGTCACTTTGCCCAAAAAAGGGTCATTTTTCACTACAAAATTGAGGTGTGACCACGTTGCGTTTTGCGCCGTTTCCTGTCGCGGGCACTAGACCGACCCGCACAAGTGAGGTAAAATGTTTCTCGTAGGATTTTGGGGAATGCAGGGTGGGTGGAAATTTGTGGATCCACGCAGATTCCAGAACTTTTCATCACAGAAATGTGGGGAAAATGTGTTTTTTTTTGTCAATTTTTTAGGTTTGCAAGGGATTCTGGGTAACAGACCCTGGTGGGAGGCCCTCAAGTCACCCCATCCTGGATTCCCCTGGGTGTCTAGTCTTCAGAAATATATAGGTTTGCTAGGTTTCCCTAGGTGCCGGCAGAGCTAGGGTTCAAAAACTACAGCTAGTCACTTTGCCAAAAAAGGGTCATTTTTCACTGCAAAAATGAAGTGTGACCACGTTGCGTTTTGCCCCTGTTTCCTTTCGCGGGCACTGGGCCGACCCGCACAAGTGAGGTACCATTTTTCTCGTAGGACTTTGGTCAACGCGGGGTGGGTGGAAATTTGTGGATCCACGCTGATTCCAGAACTTTCCATCACAGAAATGTGGGGAAAATGTGTTTTTTTTGTCAATGTTTTAGGTTTGCAAGGGATTCTGGGTAACAGACCCTGGTGGGAGGCACTCAAGTCACCCCATCCTGGATTCCCCTGGGTGTCTAGTTTTCAAAAATATATAGGTTTGCTAGGTTTCTCTAGGTGCCGGCAGAGCTAGGGTTCAAAAACTACAGCTAGTCACTTTGCCAAAAAAGGGTCATTTTTCACTGCAAAAATGAGGTGTGACCACGTTGCGTTTTGCGCCGTTTCCTTTCGCGGGCACTGGGCCGACCCGAACAAGTGAGGTAACATTTTTCTCGTAGGACTTTGGGGAACGCGGGGTGGGTGGAAATTTGTGGATCCACGCAGATTCCAGAACTTTCCATCACAGAAATGTGGGGAAAATGTGTTTTTTTGTCAATTTTTTAGGTTTGCAAGGGATTCTGGGTAACAGACCCTGGTGGGAGGCACTCAAGTCACCCCATCCTGGATTCCCCTGGGTGTCTAGTTTTCAAAGATATATAGGTTTGCTAGGATTCCCTAGGTGCCGGCAGAGCTAGGGTTCAAAAACTACAGCTAGGCACTTTGCCAAAAAAGGGGAATTTTTCACTGCAAAATTGAGGTGTGACCACGTTGCGTTTTGCGCCGTTTCCTGTCGCGGGCACTAGGCCGAACTGCATAAGTGAGGAACCATTTTTCTCGTAGGACTTTGGGGAACACGGGGTGGGTGGGAATTTGTGGATCCACGCAGATTCCAGAACTTTCCATCACAGAAATGTGGAAAAAATGTGTTTTTTTGGACAATTTTTTACATTTGCAAGGTTTCCTGGGTAACAGACCCTGGTGGGAGGCACTCAAGTCACCCCATCCTGGATTCCCCTGGGTGTCTAGTTTTCAAAAATATATAGGTTTGCTAGGTTTCCCTAGGTGCCGGCAGAGCTAGGGTTCAAAAACTACAGCTAGGCACTTTGCAAAAAAAGGGTCATTTTTCACTGCAAAATTGAAGTGTGACCACGTTGCGTTTTGCGCCGTTTCCTGTCGCGGGCACTAGGCTAACCCGCACAAGTGAGGTACCATTTTTCTCTTAGGACTTTGGGGAATGCGGGGTGGGTGGAAATTTGTGGATCCACGCAGATTCCAGAACTTTCCACCACAGAAATGTGGGGAAAATGTGTTTTTTTTGTCCATTTTTTAGGTTTGCAAGGGATTCTGGGTAACAGATCATGGTGGGAGGCAGTCAAGTCACCCCATCCTGGATTCCCCTGGGTGTATAGTTTTCAAAAATGTATAGGTTTGCTAGGTTTCACTAGGTGCCGGCAGAGCTAGGGTTCAAAAACTACAGCTAGGCACTTTGCCAAAAAAGGGTCATTTTTCACTGCGAAATTGAGGTGTGACCACATTGCATTTTGTGCCATTTCATGTCGCGGGCAGTAGGCCAACCTGCACAAGTGAGGTACCATGTTTCTCGTAAGACTTTGGGGAACACGGGGTGGGTGGAAATTTATGGATCCACGCAGATTCCAGAACTTTCCACCACAGAAATGTGGGGAAAATGTGTTTTTTTTGTCAATTGTTTAGGTTTGCAAGGGATTCTGGGTAACAGATCATGGTGGGAGGCAGTCAAGTCACCCCATCCTGGATTCCCCTGGGTGTATAGTTTTCAAAAATGTATAGGTTTGCTAGGTTTCACAAGGTGCCGGCAGAGCTAGGGTTCAAAAACTACAGCTAGGCACTTTGCCAAAAAAGGGTCATTTTTCACTGCGAAATTGAGGTGTGACCACATTGCATTTTGTGCCATTTCATGTCGCGGGCAGTAGGCCAACCTGCACAAGTGAGGTACCATGTTTCTCGTAAGACTTTGGGGAACACGGGGTGGGTGGAAATTTATGGATCCACGCAGATTCCAGAACTTTCCACCACAGAAATGTGGGGAAAATGTGTTTTTTTGTCCATTTTTTAGGTTTGCAAGGGATTCTGGGTAACAGATCATGGTGGGAGGCAGTCAAGTCACCCCATCCTGGATTCCCCTGGGTGTATAGTTTTCAAAAATGTATAGGTTTGCTAGGTTTCACAAGGTGCCGGCAGAGCTAGGGTTCAAAAACTACAGCTAGGCACTTTGCCAAAAAAGGGTCATTTTTCACTGCGAAATTGAGGTGTGACCACATTGCATTTTGTGCCATTTCATGTCGCGGGCAGTAGGCCAACCTGCACAAGTGAGGTACCATGTTTCTCGTAAGACTTTGGGGAACACGGGGTGGGTGGAAATTTATGGATCCACGCAGATTCCAGAACTTTCCACCACAGAAATGTGGGGAAAATGTGTTTTTTTTGTCAATTGTTTAGGTTTGCAAGGGATTCTGGGTAACAGATCATGGTGGGAGGCAGTCAAGTCACCCCATCCTGGATTCCCCTGGGTGTCTAGTTTTCAAAAATGTATAGGTTTGCTAGGCTTCCCTAGGTGCCGGCAGAGCTAGGGTTCAAAAACTACAGCTGGACTCTTCGCAAAAAATTTGTAAATTTTCATTGTGAAAATGTGGTGTGTTCACGTTAGGTTTTGAGCCACTTCCTGTCGTGGGCACTATGCCTACCCACACAAGTGAGGTACCATTTTTATCAGGAGACTTAGGGTAGTTCAGATTTGTAAAGCAACTGTTATTACCCATTGATTTTTGATGCATTTCTCCCTTCCAAATGAAAGACATTGTATAAAAAAAAGTCATTTTGAAAAATGACCAATAATTCTCATGCTAGTATGAGTATTCCCAATTTCTAAAATGTGCAAATATGCACTGTTTCTAAACTCTGTAATTTGTTCCCATTTCAGAAATACATAGGTGTCTTTCATACCGATTTTTCCATGTATACATTTTCCCACAATAATTGCTATATACCCGGAACATAATAAAAAACCATTACAAAATGCTGCTCAGTTTTTTACTCTGGGTTCGTTGGGCTCTTGGTGAACCTACAAGTCCTATATATCCCCACAACCAGGAAGGTCCAGCGGATGTAACGGTACATTGCTTTCAAAGAGATGTCATAATTAGAAGAAGTTACAGGTGAAAACGTTGACACAAAAGGCTGCTTTTTTCAACTAATTTTAAATTATTCCTATATTTAACTGGTAGTTTTTATAAAGAAACCTTGATGGATCTACACAAATGACCCCTTGCTGAATTCAGAATTTTGCCTACTTTTCAAAAATGTATAGCTTTCCAGGATCCATTATTGCTTTTGTACCCATTTCTACCATTAACTGGAAGGAGGTTGAAAGCACAAAAAATAGCAAAAATAGGGTATGTCCCAGAAAAATGCCAAAACTATGTAAAAAATGTTGGTTTTCTGACAAAATTCTGTCATTCCCTAAAAGCTGGAGAAATGGTGATTTCAGCCCTCAAACCCTTTTTTGATACCATTTGCAGAGAAAAACCCAGACGCTTTCATTTGCAGCCCGTTTTTCCCATTTTTCACAAAAAAACTAACTTTTGCTGTATTTTGACTAATTTCTGGGAACCCTCTAGGAGAATCCACATTCCTTGGGTACCTTTAGAATCCCCATGATGTTGGAAGAAAAGGACGCAAATTTGGCGTGGATACCTATTGTGGTCAAAACGTTACAGGGGCCTAAGCGCGCACTACCCCAAATCGCCCAAAAAAGTCTTAGCACAGGAGGGGAAAAGGCCTAGCAGCGAAGGGGTTAAAGCCTCATTAAACGACAACAGCGGCTCCATTATAGAAGATGGAGAATGTAAAACCTCTGTGAGTGAATTTGGTTTATACTCCGCTGTAGGCAATTGCAAGTCCAAAAGCTCCGCAGCCTTTTTAATGACTGTATGATAGGGAGCCAATCCTTGAGATGGTGAGGCTCTTGAAGAAGAATGCTCCCACTCCGGGGAGGTGTCCAGGCCACTAGCCTCTTGAAGGCCCTCGAAATAGTCAACATACTCCTCGATTTCACCTTCTTCAACCTCCTCTCTTAGAAGCTGTTCTTCCTCCAACAGTCTCTGTGCTTCTCTTCTCGAACGCAACATTGGTTGCGGCATCGGCGGTGCCACACGCGGCGCCGATAGCTCCAGAGCCGGCGTGGATGGTGGGTCCGATACAGGAATCGGCGCCGTACAAAGTTGAGAGGAAGGGCCACCAGATGGCGCCGGGGACTGAGTATTCGGCGTCGAAAACCTCGGGCCGGAAACTGCCAAGACGGCGCCATCGGCATAAAAGGCACAAAGGGGGCCTGTGCATATTGTTGAGGCACGCCCAAATTGAAGGCAAGCGGACCCACGGGACCCGAAGGTGCTCTGGAGGGGAAGGCCGCCTTGGCAAACACGTCATACATAGCATTTAAAAAATGCTTGGGATCTGACCCCGGTCCGGGAAATAGAGGATACGGAGCCAAGTCAGGATCCACACGAGGTACATCCGGTGCCGGAACAGCCGGATTCACAGGTGGAGCCACAGGCACAGTCCAATACACAGGAGAAGGTTCGTTCTGAGCCGGTAAGCCTCCCGAAGCCAGAGAGCCCCTCGGCGTTGGTGACCGCGCCGGGGTATCTTTAGGTGAAGGAGAATGTACCAGAGTCGCTGGAGGAGATGGCGATGGAGACACAAAGCCCTTTTGTCGATGTCGAGGTGCCGGAGAAGGTGACCTCGAAGCCTTTCCCTTCGACGAACGACGCCAAGAGCTTTGCCTCCTCCTCTTTTTATGCTTCCTCAACTTCGAAGCATGCGAGGTCGAAGATTTCGACTTCGATTTGGACCTTTTCCGACCCCTCTTCTCCTTCCTTGCTTTTGCCATGAAGAGCTTGGCCTCACGCTCTTTCAAGGCCTTTGAGTTCATCATGCGACAGCATGAACAGCCCTCCACGTCGTGGTCCGATGACAAACACCACAAACAGTCCTCATGGGGGTTAGTGATGGACATATGACCCCCGCACTCTCTACAGGGCTTGAATCCCGACTTACTCAATGTCGCCATTGGAGAGCTACAGTTAAACCTGAAGAAATTACAAAGTAACTCAAAAACAGTATGGAGAGTCCCAGAAAACCGTTATGCGTTGACGGCGTGGAAAAAAGGGAACTGATGTCATCACGTCGACGAGGCTCTCTTATGGCTCCAGTGACGTCAACTACCTTCTGCTAAAGCAGAATGGAAGAGAATGCACAATGGACTTGGAAGATCCAAGGCAGACACACAGCATTCCTTGGCAACTCATTCTTTGGAAATTTAAAGGAAGCATACATTTTTGCATTTTCTGTTCTCCCTGGTGATAAACATGTTGATGTTCACTGTGCCCCATAAAGAGAACTGGTCCAAAACTTTCAGCATCAGTTTGCATTCATGACTGGTGGTTAAAAGCCTGCTGAGAAAATAAAGCTGTGAGCGTATTATTCTTTTCTTCCAGATGAGATGTTGATGAACCAATTCCTCTACATATAGCCCAGTTTCATAGCTCTGTTGCTTCTCTGCTTGGCTGGTTTGATTCGAGTCAGCCTGGCATGTTCACACTGAATACTGCAATGGTGTGTTGGTGGAGACTTTAACCTGAGTGCCCCTGAAATGAAGAAAGAAAATTCCCATTGATAACCTGATCACCTTCAATGTCTAGACATTGATATGGTCTGTTGATTCTCGGGAATCCCAAAGACCACTGACTTCCAAGTCTTTTGGATGCACATGAGACACATTCATGATAATCATTAGGTAA
Organism: Triturus cristatus; assembly: GCF_964204655.1. Taxonomy (NCBI): domain Eukaryota; kingdom Metazoa; phylum Chordata; class Amphibia; order Caudata; family Salamandridae; genus Triturus; species Triturus cristatus. Next base: position 882,005,739 of record NC_140580.1, on the reverse strand, counting down.
TGCCAAGGAAGCTTGAAAGGATAATGCATACTGAAAGGAAACACTCACAAATGAAACCTCATCACTGAAAAAGCTAGAGATGAACAATATAAACAATATCATTTAACTGACTAAAATACTGGTTCCGTCTAAGGCACCAGGGAAACAGAGTCATCTTGAGGCATGATGAGCAGCCATAAAGAAGCAGAACGCCATGATCCCCCAAAGATGTAGAACTGCCCTTGCTGTAGGGAGAGTTGAAACAGTGAATTTCAAAGACGTGTTGATATATATAACAATCTCTCCTGCGATGTGAATGCACAAAATGGAAGGCTTTCCAGGACGACTTCAACGCTCTGCAGCAACAAAGGTGCGGATGAAGTTCTTAGAAAGTAATTGTCTAAGTAGGGATATATGAAGTAACCTTGACAGTGACATTGAGGTACCACGACTGCCATCATCCTTGTGAACACTCCAGGATGTAGAGTTAACTCGCAAAGCAAGTTCATAAATTAATATTGCTAGCCTCCTGCTATAAACCTCTGGTTCTGCAGGTCCTGAACATATATACAGGTATGTGTGCTAGAGAGCGGCTGAAATCATCAAGTCCAACTCTTGTAGAGCTTGCATCTTAAATTTCTCCTTCTTGAGATATTTAACAGCCCGATATCTAAAGTTAGGCATGACGCCCCACGCCTCTTTAGAAATAGAAATTACCTAGAGTAACATGATTTCCCAGTTTCTGATGAGGGAACTAGTTTAATTGATCATTTTGCTAGTAGAGCTGCCATTCATGTCATCAATATGTCTGTGTGAATAGAAAAGAGAGTGTGGGGGTGACAAGACAACGCTTCTTTTGGAAGGGCAGAGAGTAGCCATTTCTCAGGATCTGGATAACCTGCTGTCCATAGATAGTTTTCTCATTTCTGAAGGAAACCCAAACCTATTCTCTGACTGGATACTTGTGTACTGGTAAGTCTAAGGACTTAGAAAAGCTTGGTATTGTTGGGGCAGAAGAAGAAGAGGAAGACAACATTGCCCTGCTTGGTTTAAACTTTCCTAGAGACATGTCTGCCTTTTTGCCGAAAGGCGCTGCCTGTCAAAGGGACCAGCCAACAATTTTGCCTGGTCATCTCTCGAAAATCCTGTTGGTGTAATCTATGAGTGAGCAGCATTTCACAACACTAGAAACAGTGATCTAGCTCCCATGTCCACGGTGTCTAAGAAAGTTAGCATGGGCGGCTTAGATAATGCCATGAGATGTGGCAGTAACTCCTGGAAGGATTGTTTGATTCAATGTTGCAAAGTGGCTATTTCCCATAAAGCATGGGTGCACTCTGCAAAGAGACAAGTTTTCTTCAGATGCTTTTACAGCAAGGCTATCTGGAGCAAAGATCTTTAAACCATACATTCAACAGGTGAGATGCTGTTGTGCATTCGAGTATTACTTTTTGCTGGAGTATGTCTGAACAACTAGGTACTAATGAGTTGGATGGGGTGAAAGGAAGACATGGTCAGACCAAGCAACTATATATTTCTGTGAAGCTGACGTCACCACTGTAGGCATATCAGTTTTCCCAACCTGCTTTGGCATACTGCAATAAAGCATCACTCAAAGGGAGAACCATTTTTCTGGTTGGGTCATTTACATTTGAGGGACTTCTGACTACTAGAAATAGGACTAAGGGTCCATTTAGCCTTCAGCGTGCAATTTCAGCTTAACCCTGGAGATTGACCACCCACCAATTTAGAGTAAACCTCTGCATTTGAGGTTCAATTCTGAGGAAAATGATTCTGCAAATACAATAAAGAGCTATCTCTTTTCCCTGACTGCTCAATAGCACCAGGTGTCACCCTTTCAATCTCCTGAGCAATCTCGGCCCATGCTCCTTTCCTGAGCAAAAGCTTCACACCAGCAAGCCACATTTTCACTTTCTCCAGGTCTTGCAATAGCATATGACCCCTTCCACAAGCTTCTAGCCTTCCGAGTGCAGACCTACTTCTCTAGGAACATACAGCTTCATGGCAGGGTCGCAACTCCATGCTTACTGGAGGTATGATGCCAATGGTGAACAAGAGACTACAGCATGGGTCACTAAGGTCCTTGCTTGTGTTTCAAGATTTCAGTGGCAATTCCCTCCAGTACCCATTGCTACACCCAGACGAAGCAAAGAACCAATGGAAAGAAATGTCAAAATCTTGTTCAGTTTAGGAGAAACAGCTATGCTGCAGATCTGCCATCCACTATGGAGCCAGAGACAGGTGGCTCCATCTAGACACTTGGTTTGGTCAGCGCACAGATGGGTCAGACCAGAGATTTACTGTTCAAGCTGATCATTCACTGGCTCTCAAATCCCAGGTAAGTTTGCATCCTTATCAGAGATATTCCCAGGGATCCAAACAGATAGCATCATAGTGAATAATAGAATGCATGAAATCTGAGTTTTGAGTTTCATCCAAAGATCTGCAACCTGGTAGAGGACTCTGAAACAATAACTACAGATATTTTTGGGCTCGTCTATAGATTTCTAGGTACATCAGACATTACATCATAATTTATTATCCAGGTTTACACTCTGGAGCTGGTAGAATGTACTTCTCTGATGTATGTCGTCAATTTACTGTATATTCCTCCATGCATGGCAAGGAAAAAGTAAATTTCTCGCTTTTAGATTAACAAGGATGTTAATCTGTAATATTGTACATGGAATAAAGGGCGTTATGGCCAGACAAGGCTTTTATTTTCTCAAGGTGTGAATTGTATATTTTTAAACTAACACAATACACTCATAGAGCCAATTGGGGTGGGCACCGTCCCCATGCAGCCCTGCATTTTATATAAATATATGCAAATAAAATCGTATAAATAGAGGGATGAATCGCTTTCTGATACATTTCTAAATTATGAGATGTGTATTGGGGCCCCTCTGTTCCATTCCCCCAAGAGCCCCCTACCCGGACACCACCCTCCAGCAGAAAGCAGATTATAAACATTAGCATTTATCAGATGAGGATCAGGTCAGGTCATAAACACAATAAGCAATTCTTATATTTTTATTAAACTAATGAATGATTGCTGGTCACGGCACTGGAGACAATGCAAACTATTTGGCTTAATTAGAGACAAAGAAATGGATACGACTAACCCAGGTAACAACCACATTCCAAGAAGTTTAGGAGCATTTTATGTTGCCAATTTTGCAGTTCTATTGGTGCACGTTCAACACAGCACAAATTGCTTCACAGTACAGAGTATCTCAGCCGAGATGATAGGGGTTATAATGATGCTTTAGCAGAAGTGAAGGGAATTCCAGAGAACAGCAGGAATACAATATGCAACTGTCTTTACGGGATGGGACGAACTTTACCAATTGTTGTTTCTTATTTCATGAATTCTCCAGCAGCTCGTGTTCTCAAAGCGCTTTAATGCCTATGGGCATGTAGGGAGGGGTATGTACATTTTATATTAATGCAATCTAAAATCAAACACATTCAACCTTCTCCTTTTTATTCTGAATGCAGAAAAATACCATATTAAAGGATTGTGTTTCATATTTTTCATTGATGTTACCACAAACATAGTTTTTTTTTACTAGTGGTGTTAGCGCTATGTTTTTATTTACAAAAACTGTGCAAGAAACGTTGTGTTGGCTGGCTCCCCGGCCCAGCTGTGCACAGTCACATCGCTTCCAGGGTCTTCACGTGGACACCACCAGCGCCGTGATAAGGATGCGGTACTTCTCGGTGATGTCGCCTTTCAAGGTCAGCTCGGCGGTGACCGTCAGAGGGGGATTCGGCTGAAAGAGAAAAACATGTTGATGTAAGCACCCAGGGGGCGGCGTGACTGCGGTATCTGCGGGCAGAGTGTGGAGGACGTCAAACGGCCATGAAATGGGCTGAACTGTAATGATGCTGCATTTGCGATCAAGGCGCTATAATACCAATCGTTAGTGCCACGATAGCTAACAGTTCACAGGATCACAAAGGTCACGCGTTCTCTAAAGGCACCGCGAGGTGCTTTGCAAGACTTAAAAATAACGAATAATTTAAATAACAATATAATTTCACGTAAATGCACTCTGCGACCCTAACGGCTCGAGGGGATGCTGCCCCAGCCAACTGCGAGTGGTCCGGTATTGCCGAAATACCAGCAGGTATCGTGTGCTTCTTCAAGTCCCGGTACCCCCCCCCCCCCACACACACACTCTCTCACCCCCCCGTGGGCCCGCTGACACTGTTCAGCTGCTCAGAGCAGGCTGAGAACCCTAGGCCCAGAATCCACATGCAGTGAAGGACCCGGTCTGGGGCGCCCTCCTCGTGATGCCTGGCTCCGGGGGTGGTAAAAGAGACAGAATGCTTCATTCCGGCCCTATTGTACCCCCCCCCCCCCCCCCGAAATCCGAGGCCCTAAATGTTTAGGTGTTAGCTAGCACTCGTGACAGTTATCGGCTGGGTGGTAATGGCATTACACCTAAAGCTATAACTAGGCCGCCAACGGTAGCCAACACAGAAATTTGATGGACGATGCTTTATAAATGCATTAACATTGGGCACAGCGAGAAACCTGTCATTTCACAAACACCTACATTATTTTTCTGAATACGTTTCAATCCAGGGATCTTAAGCCTAGTATTCCCATCTACATACAATGATGGTTTTATTGGCAAAGGGGACATTTCATGTTAGGTTGGGCTGAATTCCTGGTCCCTCCTTGACCGGCATAGTCTCCAATAATTAGAAGTGGTGTAGTGAGAAATGGACATGATCTCCATAGAAATGGAAATATTTTCCTACTTGGGCCTCGATTACAAGTTTGGGTGGCGCAGGGGTAGTTGGCATTCCCAGGTGGGATACAGCTGGGCCTGATAATAACTGGCCTTGAGTTACGCACAAAGGTGATAGGGTGCGGGAACACCGTGCCGGATTTTACAGGCTACTAAATATGGCCAGTAAATCGCATGAGGTTCGGGCTCCAAGCACTGCACAGTCCCTGTCTGACCCACTACTATGGCACAGGGCAGCGCAGAATTCTCTATCCCTTGCCAGTCCACAGCTTCTCCTGCCCCCTGATGCCCTACTCTTTTGTTGCACATGCAGGTGGTAAATGGGGTCGTTAATTCACAAGGAAACTGAAATACAATGTACAATTGTATCCAGAAAAATGAGTCCGTGTTGGGATAGGAATGTCCCCTGCATGGTGAATGGGTGCGCACTCCTACACTGAGTGCCCAACTACGAGTGAACATGGCATCTGACGGACAAGTTACGTACCTTCGGTAATGCTCTATCTGGCAGATACTCTGTCTTACTCTAGATTCCTCACCTTTTGAATATACCAAGGTGTCAAACTGGATTTGGAATTTTTTACCAGTACCCCTGCAAACTGGTAGGTGGTGTTGTAGGGCTATGCGCTGACATTGTTCCACTTTCTGGAAGTGATGTGAGGAGTCGCATATAAGCCTCACCAATGCTTACTGACACCAGTTGCTTTCTAGACCATCTGCTCTCAGATGCAGAGCCAAACAAAAGATTTGTGTGAACCAGTGTGCAGATCTCTAGAATTTGGGACCTTTGAAGTTGGAACAGGGTGCAGTTCACAGAACGGATACGATGGAAGAGTCGGTGAGGAACCTGTGTTTATATAGAGAATCTACCAAGAAAGAGCATTACAAAAGGTAAGTATCTTGTTCTTCTGATAGATTTTTTTAACCACAGATTCCTCACCTTTTGAATAGATGCCAAAGCACTACCTCCCAGGTGGTGGCTCTGTGGACTGACTCAAGGGGGGCAAAGACCCTTCTCGTCAGACCCAGCTGTCCAGACAGTAGTGCTTTATTAATGTGTGGAGCAATGCCCACGTAGCAGCCTGGCAAATATTCAGAACAGGCATGCTAACACAGTGGTAGCAGCCTGGGCACTAGTATAATGAACCTACAAACCTCATGGGGGCTGTTTCTTGGCCAATACATAGCAGATTTTAATGCAGAGGTCCTCGCTGTTCCATGGCTTCACTTAACTCCTGTATTTGCAGAGGCATTGCAGGTGGACCCAGAAATTTGGGCTGGCTCAGAACAAAGGACGGAATGGGCTCTGAAGGGGATCGGCTTTTGGAATGAGACCAGGAGTCACGTTGATGCCTTTGAGCCTTCCCTGAAGTGAGAGGCAGGAAGGGTCCTAGTCTCAATTGGGCTTTTTATGTTTCTTACTCATATTAGCCAAAGACTTAAAATGTGATAAAAGCTGGACCTGGTCCACGACCTTCCGTCCGACCTTGGCCAGTCACATGGGCTTGGCGATGTAGTTTGGCTTGGCATTTCTGATTGGCCTAGGCGGTTCATCAAGGTGTAGTCACTGCAGGCTTGGAGTCGTGTTAACTTCTGACTCCAGATACCAAAGACAAACCTGAGGGCGCTGTGTCAGACATTTGATTGCAACAGGGCTTAAACTTTGTAGTTTTAGGGGGTGACTAGGAGATAACACCAAGAGTTTAACAGTGCCTTTCCCAATGTCCCATTCTTTAGAAACGCTCAAAGAAAAAAATGAAGACATCATGTTATTTTCAGTTGAAAAGGGATCGACCTGTACTCAAAGGAGGTGGATTACTTCTTGACATAGGCTTCAAACGTGTGCGTCAAATTCAGCAATCAACTAAATGTATCCACTCCTACCTGGTCCTCCCCAGCCAAATCTGTGTGTGTGTGTCAACTTTCTTCTCTGTATCACCCAAACCAAAGCACCATTGCTTCTGCACAATCTCACTGATCTCACACTCCTGTACTTTTTTAGTGCAGAAGCGTTTAGTGCATTTGAACAAACACATTCCTGAACACCTGGGGGTCTATTAGGATGGCGGACTTTAGTCCGCCCGCCACCCTAGCGGTGCTGGGACCGGCCGCCAGTGGTGCAGCGGTTCCGCACTGGCAATTAGGATGCCACCGCCACGGTGGCATCCCCCATCCACAACATTGTGGCAGGCGGTGCTCTCAGCACCGCCCGCCACAATGCTGTGGATGCACCTTGTGCATTGGCATGCACAAGGTGACAGGCACCGCGCGGTGTCTGCCACTGTCCACGCCAATGTAGGGGGGTACCATAGGTACCCCCCATGTGTACCCCCCACCCCCCAACACTCCGGGGGCCCGCAACTGCCCCCCACATGCAGAATCCGCATGCCAGAAAGGCACATCTCCGCTTGCATTTTAATATGCATGGCACACCATATTGAGCCCCTTTTCCACTCGTCGACGAGCGGAAAACCGGCGGACGGTCTTTACATCCGCCGGGGTCCCCCCCGCCATCATAATATGGTGGGGGGAAAATGATGGGCGGGCGGATCTCCCGCTATTCTAATAGACCCCCAAGTGATTTAACTGGATCTATTATTTATTTACTGATGACAAACTGTTCAATGCCAGAAACTGTGTACTATCCTGGTTGAATTGCATTTTCGAAATTCAAAACCTTCATAAAGAACCTGCTTTAACTACTCTGAGCCTCATTTAGGATTTCGAAGAGTGGCAGGAACACCATAAACTGGTGGTCCCCCCACTCCAACAAACCCACGATTCCCCCACTCTATTTTCAGTTGGGGGAAGTGCTGGATTTCTATTGTCAAAGCCTCTGTTGGCTCCACAGTCTGTAACTCCTGACCCTGCAGTCCATAAACCAGGGCACGACTGGGTCACAGAGACAGCTGTCACGACCCACTGGTGGTTGGACTAGAGTGAATCACTGACAAAATAGTAAGTACAACAATATCGAGGTACAAAAATATCGTGACAAAAATATCAAAGACAAGAATATCGACATCCTATCTACATCATGGTAAGTACAAAAATATCGAGAGAAAAATATTGATGACAAAAATTTGGTTGTAAAAAATATCGTTTTTTAAAAATGTTAAAACAATAATGCTAAATAAAGTAAATAATACATATAATTAAAAGAAACAGTTAAAAATATTTAAAAATGTTTAAAAATAATAACTAATACATTTAGGGGCCGATTCGGATCTCGCTTGGAAGGGCACCAAACGCGATCCGGCCGAAAAAAGAATGAGCCGTACGCGTGTTTTCCGCCCGACTTGTACAGCTGTACGAGCGAGGAAGTACGATGTAAACAACGTGAAATTCACCGACAGAGTCGTTTCCGGGTCCAAACCGCTGCGTACGTCTCGTCCGTAAGTAAACCGTGTCGTGCAATGGATGTGATTTACGACCGAGTCAGTACGATGCACGCGTCGGACAGCCGGTGCGAGCCGAAGTTTCCGGCTCGCAAAACGTCCAAGAAGTTGCCTTTGGGGGTCCGCGTCGGACCCCCTGTCACCCGCAGCCTTACAACTTGGCCACAGGGGGAGACCCAAGGGTCTCCCCAACACAGGCATGTACCCCCCAGTGCACCCACACGTCCCCCCAACACATTGGGGGCCCGCAATACGCCCCCATAACATGTTTCCGCCACCCTTTCCATGGCGGTTCCACCGCAGCAGAAAGGCTGGCTATCGCCGGCATCATAATCATGCCGGTGGTGCTTGACCCTGATCCGCCACAATTGTAGCGGTCTAGCTCTGCCTGCCAGGCACACGGGTGGACTGCGACCGGCGGATATGTTGCGGGCAGAAAATCACACCGCTGCGGTCACGACCGCGATGCTAATCGGACCGGCGTTTTTCTGGGTTTCGATCACGGGCGGATGGCCGCCGCCGGTCCGGCGGTTCCCACCGCCGGACCAGTGGCACCCATCTGCCTGCCATCCTAATAGACCCCTTAGTATCCAGAGAAAACAAACCCATGCTTTAAGAGTTTGCCTTCTCTAAACAAAAAGTTTGCAGAGTGGATGATTTATACATGGTGTCTGCTTGGTAAACTTCACATCCGTAAAGGAAGCAATGGTGGCTCCCTTTACAAGTGAGATAGTCGCGCAGGAAGGGGATGCGGGGGGAGGGAGGGGTCGTGTGGGGAGGAGGGGGGTTCATAATTAAAAAAAAAAAATTTAAACCAACCTTTCCACCTGGTCCCTTGTCTTCACTGCTCCTGCTTTCCTGCTCTCCTGCCTCCGACAGGAACAGGAAGCAGGCAGCCAGGCTCCCTCCCCTAAGCCAATCACAACGCTTCAAGCAGTGTTGTGATTGGTCTGGAGCGCCCAAGAGGGCCGACCAAACAGTCTTTGCGCACTCAGGAGTGGGCAACCCACTCCTCCCCTGCTCGGAGTGCAGAGCAGCCCCGCCCAGCCACACGCCCGCAAAGCAAACATAAAATGGTAATAATTAAAAGTTATTACCATTTTATGTTTAGGCTTCTCGCACTGAGAGAAAGCAGTGGGGGCGACGCTCCTCTGCCATGGCGTTGGAGCTGCCCCTGTGTCAACGATTGCTTCATATGCATCAACATGGCAGGTATTTAAAGGCATCAAACTGGGACACATAAGACAGCACTGATAACATTGAGACACCACAGCTGATGCCAAGTTGACTATATCTCCGACAGATCCTGAGGCTGCTATGGGAGGGCCTTGATGGGTAGAGAGAGGGTGTCCACTTTCCATTCTTTTTTATCACAGAATATGTTTGTAAGGATGATCTGGTTTCCCTCCTAAATCGAGAATTTTTTATTTTATCTTTGGATACCTATGTAGCAGACTGATTCATATGGGTTTCCCAGTTCTTCAAGTCTAAGGAATTAGACCGTTCTTCCCCAGAGGAGACCCTCGCCCTCTTGGGAGAAAAGTTATGTCTTGGTGCAAGCCAAGTGAATACCTTGTGCTTACCGGAGACCTCTGGTTTCAAGAGCAGATTGTGACAGGTGTCAGTACATAGGGCCCCATTAGTATGGCGGGCGGACTTTGTACACCCGCCATACCCTCGGGAAACGGGACCGCCCGCTGAGCGGGCGGCGGTCCCGCACTCCCGATTAGCATGCGCCCGCCACACTGGCGGGCGCATGGCGCATCTGCAACATTGCGGCGGGCAGAACAGAGAGCACTGCCCGCCGCAATGTCACAAAGGCAGCCTGCGCTTTTCAATGCGCAAAGTGACAGGCACTGCGCGGTGCCTGCCACGTTGTACATTGAAATGCAGGGGGGTACCATAGGTACCCCTCATGTGCACCCCCCCACCCCCCAGAATCCCTGGGGGTCCGCTACGGGCCCCCAATGTCAAACACCGCCTGCCTTTCCTTGGCCTGCATAGTAATATGGATGGCTGTGTCTACCAGACACCGCCACCATATAAACTGCTTTTCCGCCCGGTAGGCAATCGGACGGATTGCCTACCGGCGGAAAACCGGCAGACGGTCTGCCCATCTGCCGGGGTCCCCCCCGCCATGGTAATGTGGAGGGGGGGAAATTTGCAGCGGGCGGATGTTTTTAGCGGGCGGATCGCCACCGCCATACGGGTGGTGGCGATCCACTCGCTATACTAATGACCCCCTTAGTTTGTAAAAACATAAGTGCCAGGACCCCACTGCAACTTGCACTACCCATTGCCCCTGCCAGTGATTCCAATGACAGTATCAACACAATTACAAAGCATCACACAAGTGTGACAATCCAGATTATTTTACGCCCCCAAAGCTATGTGATTGGCTTGGGCGGCAGGAATTTGACATTTGTAATGTATATTGAATTAATATACAACAGTTATAGTGCTTATTTGTAAATTAGACAGACATCGCCACCATGTGGCAGACTGTCCTAAGCGACAGTGATGACAATTAAGTGCCGGTGCCGAGCACAGGAAACCACTGGCTCAAATTATGCACTGAGAGGTGTCCAATTCCTGTATTGTATTGTATTGTAATTGCATTTATATAGCGCTTACCACCCCTGAGGAGGCATCGAAGGCCTTCTGTGAGAAGACAAACCCCAAATATCACATGCAGTGATCTTGAGAGTAGTTTTCAGGCATGACCAATACACCTCCTATAATGTTTAATTCCTACAGTCCTTTTACAAAATGTGAAGAGAAAACAAGCACAATAAAATCACCAAATTGAAATGACTCATGTCACACCTGAAGTGCGAGCATTCTTAAATTCTAGAATCAAGAGGAATGAGGTGCTAGTGGACAATCCGTTCAGAGGCTGCGATTTTCAGGTTATACGGAATATGGGGCCAGATGTATCAACATTACATTTTGCGAGTCTATAATAGCAAATTTTACCAATTTGCTATTATAGACTAGCAAAATGCAATGCATGTAGGAATTTGCTAATATTTTGCGATTCCTACACATTCCTTATTTGCGACTCGCAAATTGCGAGTCGCAAATAAGGAATGGCTTCCCATTCATTTCTACGGGCCAAGAGGCCCATAGGAAAGAATGGGAATTGTGCGCGCAATTTGCGAGCACCCAATAGGTACTCGCAAATTGCAAACGCAATTTCAAGGGTTCCTATAGGACACCCTGTTGCACCCCTGAAATGTGCATGTGTGCACATGTGGCGCACATTCATGCCCTAAGGCCATATATGTGTGCCACATGGCACTTTGAAAAATGCTAAAAAGTGCATTTTTTAAGGTAATTGAAAATTACCACCAACTTGAAGTTGGTGGTAATTTGTGATTCCTTACAGCAATTTCACAGTTTGCGATGACTACTAGAATAGCATTTAGGGAATAGCAAGTTGCGATTCTCTAAATGCTTGCGCAAAATAGGGAATCTTTTGCGTGTAGGGTTTTTCTTTCCTACATTGCACACAGCTAAATTACGATCGCAAAAACAGAAATTCTACGAATTTCAGCGTTTGCGATCACAATTTAGCTTGATACATCTGGCCATAGTGCGGTTTTTACCACACCCTGTAATTACCATTACCCCTGGGTGAGGTATTTACCTGGAGTGGTAAATGTGTTCTATTCCCAACTTTCAACTCGAAAATGAGGCATAGCATGTAGAACGGAATTTAGCGACCAGGTTATAATCAGGGCCTCAGCTTAAGTAACTGCATGACTGCTCCTTTTATTTTTTTCGTTCACATAAAAAAAATAATGAAGAAAAACTGATCCCGTCTGAAAAAATGGAAGTGCTTGTGGTTCTCTCCCATACTTGAGTATCACTTATACATAAATAAACTAGCTGTAAGGTTAGAAGTCTGAAACGGGCACTGCAAATGTTTGGGAATATCCAGAAAGATACGACTTTATGGACATTCTATTCGCAATAGCACGTCAAATGGAACTCCCATGGTAACAACACTTTCCCTCCAAGAAACGAGACTTGCAATTGTGGAGAATTCTGCGGATCATGATTTCAGAGATCAGTAGCTGTCTCTTCTGGATACAGACATGACTGACTGCCACAGGTCATTCGGTACAAGTGCCAGAGTCCCAAAGATGTTTCTGTAAGTGTGACCCTCTCAGGAAATTCCGGAGAAAGCCACAAATAAATCTGAAATGAGACACACCTGCTTTCGAAAAACAGCAGCCCCCTAAAAGACACTACCCTTTTAATTCCAACTGAACTGTCCTCCGTATGGCTTGAAGACAGCTTCGGCTGTCCTGCCTCTGCTGCTTTTTCTGTTTTAACTCCTTTCAGCTCCTGTAACTTTGCTAAAACATCTGCCACTTAGTGAAACATTGATGCTGGACTGAGCAGGCCTGATTTACTTTATTCAAGAAATATTGCATCCATGTTGGGGGCATTAGGGCGTTCAGCAGGCGTGAGAGCCTCAGTGAGCAGTCATTTGTTGTATGTAATATCCGGCAAAGCTAAACATGAATGAATGCATTAACCTTTTTATCAGAGAAAAGGTGGAGTCACTACAAAAGGATGTTGTCATTGTGGGGCAAGTGCCGTATTGTGGGGCAAGTGCGGTAAGATCTCACGCGATAAAACAGCAATGTCATTCAACTGATACATCTGACACTGTGCAATATGCACCAAAAGGGGCGTACAAAGAATGCAAAACTGATTTACGGACATTGCAATGCCAGTGACATCGTTGTTCCAATCAACAGGAGCCACGGTTCCCTCATCGCTGCAGAAGACAAACAGCCCTTAATCCCAAGTGTGAGGAAATCATACATTTGTAAGCAGAACACCTCTATCCACACCACCTTCAATGCTGTACGGGGCACCAGCCGCAGCCCGTCTTGGGAGTTCCGTGGGGCGGTAAGGCGGGGCGGGGGAGGGGCAGGGTGGGGGGTTCTAAAAACCGGAATGTGGATAATTGCAGGTAAGTAAACAATTAAATAAACAATTAATAAACAATTAATAAACAAAACGAATTTCGTAGCGTGCTCTGCATCGCAAAATGCGATGCAGCGTGCGCTACGAAATTCGTTTTATTTATTTAATTGTTTACTTACCTGCAATTATCCATATTCCGGTTTTTAGAAACCCCCACCCTGCCCCTCCCCCGCCCCGCCTTACCGCCCCACGGAACTCCCTCCACGGGCCGCGGCTGCGGGACACCATCGAGCCTATGAACTCAACTGTGCGAAAACCATACATTCGTAACGAAAACCCCTTCAAGCAACCTCATTGCTGGACAGGTCACCACCAAGCTTGCGACCCAAAGTATGAGTAAATCATACATACGTCAGCAGAACACCTCTATCCAGGCCACCTTCCTTGATGCACAGGATGCCACTGAGCCTATGACCCCCAATGGTGAGTAAATCATACATTTGTAAGCACAACACCTCTATCCAAGCTGCCTCCTCACTGCATGGGACGCCACAGAGCCTGTGACTCTAAGTATGAGTAAAGAACAAGATACTTACCTTCAGTAACGCCTTATCTGGTAGAGCCATGATCTAGCTGCAGATTCCTTACCTTTGAATTTCCCAGGCATCAGACTGAATCCGGAATATTTTCTTCAAGCAATACCCCTGATCACTGGGAGGTGGTGTCAGTTGGCTATGTGTGGCTTCGTTGTCTGTGCCGGAAGTGCTGTCCGCGTCTCGTTTATGGGCACCACCTCAGCACGCTGACGTAAGTTACTTTTCACGACTTTCTAGGCCAGAAGCGCAGGGATGAAGTGTACTGACACTTTTGTGCTTGAAAAGTAGGGCCCTGAAAGGGATCAGCCCTGACCCTAGAAACCTGTCCTTAGTGCGGGGAGGATGGGTGGGTCGGTAAGGAATCTGCAGCTAGATCATGTTTCTTCCAGATAAGGCATTACTGAAGGTAAATAACATGCTCAACTGATAGACATCTAGCCGAAGATTCCTTACCTTTGAATAGATACCCAAGCAATAATATCCCTGGAGGAGGGACTGGGTAAGTACAGTCTAGAAAATCCTGCAGTACTGAACAGTCGATATGGCTGTCCCTGCGGACTTGACTGTCTAGGCAGTAATGTTTGGTAAACGTGTGCTGGGATGCCCATTATTAGGTCTCGCACCTAGCGATGCAGTGCGCAGCACTGCTCGCGCAGCACGAGTCCTTTTGTAGAGGGTTCCAAAACGGAACCTGGAATCGCGTGCGATTCCTTTTGGGCCATGCTATTGGCTTTTGCGTGAGTCATTGAATGAAAGACTGCACGCAATTGGCCAAAGGCGGGCGCATAGCTCCGCCCACAGCCTATTGGTGTCTGTTACGAGCACCGGTCGTCATGTGGTTTCAATTATCGTGCCCAGACACGGGCACGATAATTGAAAGCACATGTCTGCAGTGGCGCGCACGCGCGCACCTCTCGTTTTGAAAAGTACGCTACACTGCTCGTTTTTATTGGCAAAACACCATTGCTGGCAATAACAAACCAGATGCTTGTTACTGGTTTAATGATGAGGTAACTAACACACACATTCTGTATAAAACAAGGAATACCTGACCTCTTTTCCTGGAAGACTTTATTTCATACTTCATTACAGGTAGGCACTCGTGCGACCTGACATCGACGGGAGACGCAGGGCCCCGCATGCTGCATGCAAGTTATTTTTTTGCAGGCCATGCAAAACGCCTGCCAGGCCTCGCCTGGGGGCGGAGGATCCACAGCCAGGAACCTGGCGCTTCTCCATTTTCTAAATGAGGCCATTGTACCGGTTCTGCCCCTCCCTGAATAAACACCTTTGTGAGGCACTGGTAGCCTGTGCCCGGCGTCCACCAGGCCGTGGGGCACTAATAGCAGAGCCCAGGGTTTGGATCCAGAGGGCCACACTGGGCAGACCAAAGAGGTACCTTGCCTCAAAAAAGAAGCAGCATTTGCACCCAGGCGGATCTGCATTAGCAGCGCCCAAAGGCCCTACTGCTGGTATATAAGCACTCTAGAAATGTTTAAACTAGCAATGCGTTTCGGCTATCGGGGATCCTCTGGACAGCACACAATCTCTGTCACAATGAAACGCTGCATCTATTCTCTCAAAGTGATGCCCGTGTGGTCCATGTCAAAGAGATGGGTAGCTAATCTGTTGCACAGCAATGAGAATATGGTCGGGTACAATAATTAGTATTTTCTGTTTACAGAACACGTTATTAGGGCTGCTCGTTCTGTATGTGATGTAACATCGTGTTTTATTGAGTGAACATTTCATGGTGACTTTAGGGACATGTGAAACTGGTCACTGTGAATGTTTTATGTCCAGTCAGGGGAACATTTCAGGATGGCTAATATTGGAATTTCATGACCTATGCGAGGGCATTTCTAACAACCATTTTGGTTGCAATTCATGACTCTTCTCTTATTTTCTGAAAACAGTGCTGAAGGGTTGGAGTTTTTTCCTTGTAAATATAGATGGGGGGAGGAATTCCCATGAAATATAGTGATTTTATTATATCTCAATGATGTTAATGACAGAGATGGTGGCAACGTTGATGATGATTTAGAGGTTATGCAGCACTGGATTGCGAAACCTTCCTACTGGTATAACCAGCGGTCTGAGACAGATATGCTGAAAAATACACCTTTTAAGGCCGTCTTCTAAAAAATAAAAACGGCGAAGACCTTGCACATCTCTTAACAAAAGTTTCTGTGATATGCCAAGATATTGCTAATGTATTGGCTCAACTGCTTTAAAAGGCTTTCCACTTGTTCCTAAATTACTGTCTGTGCTACTTCATTTTGAAGTAGCATGCAAATTCCTATTCGAGTGAATTAGCAGAATCCTATTTCTGAGAACCCAAACAATTGAAAACCCATTTACTAGACGCTAAGCTAGTAGTAATACACTTTGTTTGAAAATAATATAAACAATTTGTCAAGGTTGCCGGTCTGACATTGGCGTGCTGTGCAGTGGATACATTTTTGTAAAAAATTAAATTGGAATCATAGGCAATAAGAATAACAATTTGTGGCCACCATAACCTGGCTGCTGTATGCTTGCATTAAAAATAAAAATTCAAATACATTCATTTTACATATTACTATTGTTGTTTTTTAGGTCGAGCCTGGGCAGTGCATGCGCTGCTCTACGAGGCATGCTGTTTTAGGTAGGAACTTGAAGCCCTGCCCACTATCTGCCCACATTTTTCATTGGCTTGTGTCATCGCCCATTGTACACTGTGGCTGTTCATTGGTCAAAAGGCTTGGTAGTCCCTCCTTAATACCGCCTTGCTCATTTTGTAACCTCCCATGGCGACACCCCCTGATAGGTGTGTTGTTGCTCGGTAGGCTTTAATTACAGCCTCCGAGCACTATTTTTTCAAACACGCTCTCTCCTACTGCGTTTTAAAAATGTTATAGCACTCATTTGCAATGCAATAGGTCTCGCTGTTGCAAGAGTTTAAGCTATTGGCATTGCAAATGTCAATAGCTTAAACGTCAATGCCTTTTATTTTTCTGCCTTGCAAATGTCCACGACTGGGACCCAATGTGCTAATGCTGTGGAAGCAGCCTTAGCTCCGGTGGAATGAGCCACCTTCAGGAGTCTGGTTCATATGCAGAGCGCAACAAATCTTGATGCAGAGGATTACCCATCACAACATGGTCCTCTTCTGCACCGCCTGACCCTTCTTCGCTCCAACGTACCCCACGAAGAGTTGGTCATCCACCCGGAACTTGTTTGTGTGGTCAAGGTAGAACGCCATTGCTCTTTTTGGGTTCAAATGGTGGAGTTGCTTCTTTTATTTAGAGGGATGCAGAAAAGCGTGGAAAGTGGGCAAGCTGTCAGATTGTCCCACATGGAAAGGTCTAACCACTTTAGGAAGGAAAGAGGCCCAAGTGCAAAGCACCAACTTGTCAGGATATATTGTCAAGCAGGGAGGGTTGGATGATAAAGCCTGCAGCTCACTCACCCTTCTGGCAGAGGTAATTGCCACTAAAAAGGCTGTTTCGATGGTGAGCAGCTGAAGGGGACAATTATACAAGGGCTCGAAAGGAGCACTCATGAGGAAAGTGAGAATCAAATTAAGGTCCCATTGAGGCATAATGAAAGGGGCAGGTGGAAACATATGTAAAAGGCTTTTCAGGAATCTATGTACATTGGGTGATTTAAATAAGGAGGGTTGGTCTGGCAGGAAGGCAGACAAAGCAGAAACATTCCCTTTCAAGGTGCCCAGAGAAGAGCCCTGCTAGGCAAGGGTCAAAATAAAAAGCAACATATCAGAAAGGGAAACAGACAGAGGGTTAATAGACTTTGATGTACAATATGATACAAATGTGTTCCACCGGCAGCTGTATACTGTCCGGGTCGAGGGCCGCCTGGCTGCCAAGATAACACTACAGACTTTAGGAGGAAGGTCGAAAGCTGTCAACTATCACCACTCAATCTTCACGTAAGAAGGCGTAAAGTTGACAGGTTCGGGCAGATGACCCTCCGCTGCTGTTGCGACAGAAGATCCTCTCGAAAGGGCAGCCCGATCGGAGGATCGAAGCTCATTTGCAGAAGCTCGGGATACCAGACTCTCTGTGCCTAGTACAGAGCCACAAGGATGACTTGTGCCCAGAAGTTCCTGACCTTTTGGAAAACTCTAGGCAAGAATGGCATGGGCAGAAGGGTGTACAGGAGGCCTGAGCTTCACTTGAGATGAAAAGCGTTTCAGAGCAAGAGCTGTCTTGGAAACTCCAGCGCCCAAAACTGCAGACCTTGCACGTTGTATGGAACCCACCTCTCTATATTGTGCATCACAATGGGATACACTGTGCAGGGAAGTCGGAGAGACCCTTATTGGTTTACAGAGCCAAAAGTAGATAATACTATTTTGTGGTAGCCTGGGCAAGTAGTTAAGCTTATCAGAGGATAGTGCTAAGTATCTGTTGTACTCACAGAGGCAATAAATGGAACTCACACTCAAAAATGAAGTTGAGACTGATTGAGAGAAAAATAGCAAGTCTTAATATATATTTTGAACCAAGAACTTCAGTTACAGGTAACAATGTAATACATTTCAGCAATAAGCAAGGTAAGTACAAGCAATAAACAGTTGTGCACAATTACGCATAATGTTATCCTATGGAGAAAAACATAGAATACAATGAATCACAGTGCATTAGGACTTAGGGGCTCACTTTCTAGGATTTGAATGTTAGGGATTATAAATCGCCTTCTAGAATTCAAATGTTAGGAAGCCAGGGTCCAAAGTTCTACCAGCAGTTTCTTGGGAACGTCCCGGATTCGGCCGGGAGCAGGGTGCTGGGAGAGTAAGTAGCTGGCTCACTACGAAGAAGGAGGGCCAGCTGAAAACAGGCTGCACAGGGGGACTTGTAGGCATGTCTGAGGGCACTCAAAAGACTATATAGGTTCTAAGCACCTGAGGACCATGGGAGCACAAAGATTTTGGAGACTACCTGGCCGGTGGAGCTGTGTGCAGAGCAAACAGGTGATCTAAGCACTGGTGCGCAAAGTGCACCTCGCAGTCAAGGGCAAACACCTCAGAGGGGCTGGTGCAGTATGGCTGGGCCACTCAGCGAGTGGGTCTCAGGGCTGCAGTTCCAGTGCCTGCAATGCACAGGAGTAGCTCCTTTACTCCAAGGGAGTTCTTAGGCAATTTGGCTTAGTGCTGGAGGGCCGCTGGGGTTTGTAGAGGTCTCTCAGCTGGCAGGATGAGACAGTGTTCCGCGATTGTCGAGTGTTTGGGCAGCAGACAAGGTTTCGTGCCAAAATCGAGTCCAGGTTCTCTGTTCTCGGGGTCAGCCGCTCTTCTTTGTCCTTGGTCTTCTTGTGTCAGTTGAATCTGAAATTCAAGGCTCAGGGGTGCCACCTAAATATTACATTTAGGGGCGTTAAATGGAATACCAGGTAGTAACCAATGGGAGGCCTTCCATTTAGGGTGACTACATTCTCTAAATGCTCACCCTACGTGAGGGGTTGGCATGACCCTGCAGGTTATTTTCTCCATCTCCAAGATAGTGGAAAGTGAGCTGGGGGTCCACATCGCCTGCAACGCCTTAGGGGTGGGACAGGTTGACTGGTGACCCTTCTTCTCTTCTAATTTTCCTGCCTGTTTTCCTGCCGAAAGAGGGATCAGAATAAGGGGGTTGCCATCTGCTGCTAGCAGGAGAGGCATGGGTCAGAGTTCAAAGGCGCAATCGCCTTTGAAGCTTTACACCTTGGAGCTTTTCCTGCCTGAAGCACCTCCACCCAGGGCAGGCTTTGTTTCTAGCCCCTGGGAGCGAAGGCTCTCACCCCATGGGTCCAGAAACACGTCTAGTAGTGTCAGGCTGGTGGAAACCAGTCAGGAACACACTAGTAGTCTGTAGGTTTCAGGGGACCCTTCAAAAGGGTCCTCTGGGTGCATTTATTAATAAATCTGACATTAGAATAAGTGCAAGTTTAAGATGAGATGTTTGGTACCAAACATCCCATAATACTGTGAAGCCATCATTGAGCTGGGGAACTGGTAATGACGAGTGTCCAGCCCATGTACTCTTTATGGCTTCCCTGTTCACTTACAATATCCAAGAATTGACATGGATATTGCAGGGGCATATCTGCTCATACAGTTATGTCCTCTGAAGAGATATATTGCACTCTGCCTTAGGGTTAAGGCCTGTTAGAGGGGTGTCTTACATATAATCCGTGCAGTGTTTGTGGCCATGGCAAACAGGGATGTCTGGCACGTTGACTTTTCGGTTTTGTCTATACCAAAGCATGCAGTCTGCAATGGCAGCATGCGTGGACTAGGTGAGGGGACCCTAGGGTGGCACAATTTTTGCTGCTACCCTAGGGTCCGTCTTCAGTGCCAATGCCCTAGGAACCAGGGGTACCATTTACTAGGAACTTATAAGGGGTACTGAAGTGGTGCCAATTGAGAAACAAAAGATACAGTTTAGGAAGAAGCTCTGTCACAGGTGACCTAGTTGGCAGGTACCCTGTGCACTTCCAGTTGAAATCACATCCTTTTGCAGGCAAAAGGCGGGGGCTAAACATCTTCAAAAGAGGCACTTTCCTACCTGACCCACCCCAAAAGTAAAAGGATGAAACGAACCTCCCCCTAGAGAGTCTTCATCGTCTAAGTGGAAGAACCTGGAAAGGCTATCTGCATTGGCATGGGCAGTTCCAAGTCTATGTTTCACTTCAAAGTCCATTCCCCTTAGGGATATGGACCACCTTAGCAGTTTGGGATTTTTGCCTTTCATTTGCATTAACCATCAGCTTCTTCAAGGACCAAACCACAGCAAAGGCTTTTCTCTCAATGGCACTCCAATGCTGTTCCCTAGAGGAGAAGCCTGCTACTGATGAAAGCCATTGGCTGGTTGTGACCTTGGTCATTTATTTGGGTTAGGATCGCTCCTATCCCAGGTTCAGAGGCATCAGTCTGCACAATTAATTGCTTGGCATAATCTGGAGCTTTCAGAACAGGTGCAGAGCACATTGCTTCTTTCAGAGAGTCAAAAGCATTTTGACAGCTCACTATCCAGTTCACCTTTTTGGGCATTCGTTTGGAGGTCAGTTATGTGAGAGGTGTCATTATGGTGCCATAAAACCTCCTACAGTACCCAGTCAAGCCAAGGAAGGTCCTGACTTGAATCTGGGTTGTTGGCGCAACCCAGTCCAGAATGGTCTGGATCATGGGCTGTATGGGTTGAACTTGGCCTCCACCAACAAGCTGGCCCAAGTATACAACCTTCCCCTACCCTATCTGGCACTTGCTTGCCTTGATAGTGAGGCTGCATTTCTCAAAAACTCCAGTACTTTTTCATGGTGGATCAGATGATCCAGCCAGGTGGAGCTAAAGACAGCAATATCATGCAGATATCCTTCACTAAAGGATTCCAATCCAGCAAGGACTTTATTCACCAATCTTTGAAAAGTGGCAGGTACATTTTTCAAACCAAAGAGCATCACAGTGAACTGATAATGCTCATCTGGGGTTGAAAATGCAGATCTTTTGTTTGCCCCTGGAGTCAGGCCTATCAGCCATTACCCTGATGTGAGATCAAAAGTACTCTGATACTTGGCTGCTCCCAACCTGTCACTTACTTCATTTGCCCATAGGATTTGGGTGGGCATTGGTTTTGGTCACGGCATTTAGGCACCTATAGTCCTCACAGAACACCATCTCTTTTTTACCACCCTGGGTATGAGGCTTGGGGACTAAAACAACCGAGCTGGCCCAAGAACTATCAGATGGCTCTACGACTCCCTATTCCAGCATCTTGCTTCTTCAGCTTTGATGCTCTCTTTCACATGACCAGACTGCCTGTATATTTTATTCTTGACAGGTAGGTTTTCACAAGTGTCCACATCATGGATACACCATCTATCCTGACCAGGTGTCCAAGAGAAGAGCACAGGAAATCAATTTAAGACTTGCCTGCAATCAGTCTGCTGGTGGTGTCTGACATAACCACTCCTTCCACTGAACCATTTTTGGATTGCTGGACAGGAGGTCAGGGAGAGGTTCACTCTCTGCTTCCTGATTCTCATCTGTATCCATCAGCATGGTCACCTATACCCTGTAATGGTAGAGTGTAAGGTTATTTACATGGATGACCCTCCTGGGGTTCCTGCAAGAGCCAAGGTCCACCAGATAGGATAACCTCCCCTTTTCTTTCTAGGATAGGGTAGGGTCCAAACCATTTATCTTGGAAAGCCCTAGAAGGCACTGTCTTACAAACCAACACCTTCTTCCCTGGTTGGAACTCAACCATCGCAGTCTTTTGGTCATACCATTGCTTCTGGAGCACCTGGCAGGCCTCAACTTTTTTATATGTCATCCTGGAGCGACAGCCAAACATGCCGTCCACTATATCTTGTTTAGACAGGATGACCAAACAAAAGTTCAAATGGAACACACACTTAAGAATGAAGTCAAGATCGATTTAAAGAAAAATAGCAAGCCTTTTTATATATATTTTAAACTAATAACTTGAGTTACAGGAAAGCATGTGATACAGTTCAGCAATAAGCAATGTAAATACAAGCAATATACAGTTGTGTGCAATTAAGCAGAATGTTATCCTATGGAGAAAAACATAGAAAGCAATAAATCACAGTGCAGTAGGACTAAGGGATTCCTCTACTAGAATTCAAATGTTTGGGAGCCAGGTTCCAAAGTTGTACCAGCAGTTTCTCAGAAGCGTCCAGGATTCGGCAGGGTGCTGGGAGAGTAAGTAGCTGATGCACTACGAAGAAGGGAGGCCACCTAAAAATATGCAGCACAGGGGGACTTGTAGGCAAGTTCGAGGGCACTTGAAAGAGTGTAGAGGTCGCAAGTGCCTGGGGACGACGGGAGCACAAAGATTTAGGAGAATCCCTTGCCGGTGGGGCTGGGTGTAGAGTAAAAAGGTCATCCAAACTCTGGTGCACAAAATGCACCTTGCGGTCAGGGGCAAACACCTCAGAGGAGCTGGTGCAAGATGGCTGGGCCACTCAGCGAGTGGGTCTCAGGGCTGTGGACATCCCTCACCAGTTGCTTGGTCCTCAGGCAGTTGGAGTCTAACTTGGACTCTTGTAGTTGGTCATGGGTTGTAGGCTGTTCCGGTACCCTGATGTTGGTGCTGCTCGACTCCAAAGATCCTGGTGCCTCCAAACCTGATGAGGAGGCAGAGTTGATCCTTCAGAGCTGCTGTACCTTCTCTTGGGCAGTTGTGGTGTCGGTAGGGCCAGGTAGCTGCAAGGCGAAAGTTCGCACTCCCCGGTTTCGGTGCCTACGATGCAGGTGGGGTAGCTCCTGTACTCCAAGAGAGTTTTTGGGCAATTTGGCAAAGTGCTGGAGGGCAATTCTGTAAGGTTTATTATACACAACACTAGGAACTACTTTGCATTCTCACCTACCCAAAGATATCAAATACACACAAGAAATATTCCCAAAACAGGTAAATAGCATAGGAAAACACATGATCCCCTATGGGGGGTGTAGGTGAAACCATATACTAAAAACATGGGTGTGAGATGAGTACCCAAACGAGGCTGATACCCAAGGATGCAGAAGCCCAGGGGAAGCACAGAACCATCAAAGGTAGGTAGCTAGGGACCCTTAGGTACCGGGTGCACAGTGGTTACACAGGGTCAAATGTCCATAGCATGCAGGAGAGCCAGTAGGAATTGATGGCGAACCCAAGAGGACCCTCTGGCAGCAGGCACAGGAGGCCTCAGCAGCACACAGAAGATGGACAAAAACATCGCAGAAGATGCAGGGAGGATGACACTCTTGGAGCTGTGCAATGCTTGAGGATGAGGCTTCTTGGAGGTCAAAGATCTTCAATCAGGAGAGTCAACAAGCCTTTGTAATGGCAAACAGACGCTGTGCACCGGGATGTGGTTTAGGTCAGCTGGAGAGGGATTACAGTCTCACAAGTTGCAGGGAAGACTGGCCAGGCCTCTGGGGAGCCAACAGACCACTACCTGTGTTGCAAAGCCAGGAGGTGTCCATGGGACAGCAGGATCAGTAAACCAGTTGTCATCGTTGAGGTGCATGCGGATGCAGTGAAGTGACTCCTTCACTCCAAGGGAGATTCCTTCTTGCTTGGATGCATTCTGAGCCCTTGATGACTCAGAGGAAGCACGGCCATGGAGTTGCAGAAACTTGGAGGAGCACGGAGACAAAGTTGCAGCAGGAGTCTTCCCACCAAGGACCTGGTTCAATCCAGCAGCAGAGTTCCAGTGTTTAACAGCAGAAGAGTCTTTAGATGATCTTCAGAAGACAGACAATCAGATCTTGAAGATGGAGTCCGGAAGAATCTAATGGCCCACCCTCAGGGTGGCCTTAAAGTTACCTTAAAAGGGGAAAGGACGTCTTCTGCGGTGACTCACATATTGGGGGCGGGGGGTCAGGGACACTATTCTGCTGGTCTAACCAGTCAGAGGCTCCCAGGGGCCAAGATTCAAAATGGCAGAATCAAGTGGCCACCTGGAGGAGCTCCCAGCACCTCCCTAAGGAGGAGATGGACAGGGGAGTGGACACTCCCGTCCTTTGTCTGGTTTCGCACTAGAGCTGGAGCCAACAGCTCCTGGACTGGGGCAAACTGGTTTATGCAAGGAGGGCACCAAGTGTGCCTTGCAATACAGTCTGGTGGCGCTCGGAAACACCCCCACCCTACCTAATTCTAAAGGTGAGGTAGTCACAACTCTTCTTTGCAGGAAATCCTTTGTTCAGCTTCCTGCCCGAGTTTAGCTCACCAGCAGGGGGCAGAACAGTGTTTGGGGTAGGCAGCAGTACGAGCTTGCAGGCAGACCCTGTGAGGCTACCCAGGTAGGTATTGAGGGGTCCTCTAAGGTGCCCAGTACATGGCTTCATGCAACTAGCACTGGAATGGGTGTGGTTGCATGAGTTCAACATGGTTGACACCAAACATGACCAGGTTAGGAGTAGCCACTATGTGGTTGTACATTTCGACTTCCCAGTGTCCACTACTAACCTTAAAATGGCTTCCCGGCACTCAAAAATCCCAGAGAATGGAGTCTGGGGTCTGTAGGGGTACCCCTACTCATGCAGGGGACCCTCACACTTAGAACCTTGCACCCTGCCCTTGGACTCAACGGCATACCTTAGGGCTGACTTATACTTTTAAAGTGCAGTGACCAGGATATAAGGAAAACATTTTATTTAAAGTGAAAGGTGCATGCACCATTTCACGCAGACTGCGATAGTAGCTCTGCAGACACAGTTTACATGGGCTCCCAGGGGTGGCATAATACATGCTGCAGCCCATGGGAAACCCCTGGTGTTCCAATGCCCTGGGTACCTTAGTACCATATACGAGGGACTTGCAGGGGTACACCAGTAGGCCAATTGTGGGGTGTACAAAGTATTTAGCAGCAAATTTAGAGGAGCGAGCACTACCCCTGGGGTCCTGGTTAGCAGGATCCCAATGAACTACAGTTAAAACACACTGACACTAGGAAAAAAGTGGGGGTATCTATGCCAGAAAGATCCTACTTTCCTACAGAGGTCATGGAGGATCCTGCCACCAACTGGGTGCCCATGACCTAAAAGGATAAGATTAGGAAGGTTTGGAGGCTGCAGCAACCTGGGGGTGGTGGCTGGGCCAGACAGCTGGCTACCTGACCAACGAGGCCGGTAGGAACCACGCCCTTGTCCACGCAGAGGCAGGGAAAATTGCACAGATCAGTGGCTGGGATAAGGTTGGTGCGGTTGAAAGCCCCTTCTGTGGCCACAAAAGGAGTAAATGAGTGCCTGGGGACATGGGGCAGCCAAGATGCCCAAGGACTTGGCACCAGCACCGAGTCTGCCTTGTCTCCGAAGAGATGGGTGCCATCAAAGGGCATGTGCATGAGAGAAGCCTGGACATCCCCTGAAAAGACAGATGTTCGCAGCCAGGCATGGCTTCTGAGGGCCACCGTCGACGGACGTCTCTCCCGTCTGTAACTGCTTTAGAGAGAACGGCCGGGTCCTCTTCCGGGACCTATGGCAGCACTTGTGCAACTGTTCCCCACAGCATCTGGAAATAACGGCCCAATAAGCATATGGTGTTCACTGACCTTAATGCAAGGCTGGCAGAAGAAAACATTTTCATCCCCAAGCTGTCCAGCCTCTTGGATTCCCTGACTGGGGGAGCGGCAGGGAATGGGCCACGGGAGGTAGAGGCTTGGAACACCAAACTCTCCGGGTTAGGGTATTGGGTGAAGAAATTTTGGTACCCTGGGGTGAGTCGGTGGCGGTGGGTAATCGTCCTATTCACAAGAGCCCCTATGCTGGGTTTGGAACAGGCTCCCAGAAGGACGCCGGTGAGGGCTTCGCTGAACGGGAGTTGGGGTTCAGAGGAGGAGACTCCCAGTTGCAACAACTCCATCAAGATTGTAGTCTTGATTGCCACCAAGGGCAACTAAGTCAATACTGTTATTATAATGGGTTCAATGACTCCTCCCATTCCTCCCCTAAGGATGCAGGGGTTCTGTCAGCACCGGAATTGATGTCGGTTGATGCTGCTTCGGCTCCGAGTTGTCAGGGATGAGAATGGGGCTGGCGCTGCCGGTGGGTGCCGCCGGAAGCATCGGCATCGGGGAAGGTCGTAATGACACGATGGCACCAGTCTGGATCCATGATGGGGTCCATGGAGGCCCATCGGAGCCGGGGCTAGAGCAGGTGGTGCTGAACCAGATGCAGCCCCCCTCCGACCCAGAAGAGCCAGAAGGCGTGGCGGAGGAGCCGGGCTGCTAAAAAATGGGACGCATGGCTGCATAGAACTCTTTGATTTGAGCACCGGTCACGGCAGGAAAACCTGGGAGGTGCGGAGTCGGCCCAACCACAGGTTCTGAAGAACCAGGCCTCGAACACCGATGTTCCTCTGTTGCATCGGCACGCTTTGACTTCTTGTGTTTTTTGTGTCTTTTACCTGAGTGCCCCAATGATAAGTATTGGGACAAAGAGGACTTCGGACTTCTGGAACAGTCCTGAGATCTTCCTCTCAAGTGGGACTGTGACTTCCACAGAGTCGTGTGCCAGGGCCGCTAGCAGCTTCAGGAACCACCCCTCAATGCGCTCGGCGCTGTGGTCCAGCATTTGGAGCATGACTTAGGAGTCGTGGTCGTGTTCCAAGCACCACAAACACAAGGGTACACGTCCATCACTGACATGGCGCGGAGACAGGTGCCACAAAATTTAAAACCTTTCTTCCTTGATTAAAAAAAGACCAAGAAAACAGCGCATAAATCCTGTCAAATACTGAAGAGGGGTAGCTCTTCTCTCGGATCAGCGCTGACTGATGTGGAAAGAAAATAACTGACGTGGCTCCTTTATAAGTGAAGCGGACGTCGTTTTCAATGCGGACGCTGCCAATGCCACCATGCGGAGCCGACTGAAGCCACCTACTGGCACGTAGGGGTACTGCTCGTGAAAAATCTTCCGGATCGATTCTGACGGATCCAGTCTGATACCTAGGTAAATTCAAGGAAGCTCGGCTAGATGTCTCTTTCACACACACACAACCCATACATACATACAAGGGGTTTTGGTCAGTTCTCTTCATGCACTGTTCTGTTCCAGTGTTATTTGCATTTTGCGTCTGCTCACCACAGCATGCGGTGATCACCGCACTTCGTTCACTGCTATATATTCCACTATGATTGATTGCATTTTGCATCTCACCTCTGCACAGGCACCAGAAATGGAGTGCACTTTAGTGCCTCAGCTGGTGTGCCGAGCTGCTGGGCCACTCCTTTAGTTTTTTACTTTTTATGTTTCCCAATTGTTAGCATATTGCACAGATTGACAAAGAAAGCATTGTACATATGCCAAAGCCAGAGCTTTTGACTTTGCCAAGGCTAATTTTAATTTAGTACAGGTATCTGGATTATTTGTTGGCATTTTTATTTTTTAACTGCACTATATATAAATACTCTTTAAAATTTCGGAATTAGACTGATATTGGTTTTCTGGGCCACGCACCCACTTATAGACACAGGACTTCTGTATAAAAATTTTGCGTATAGTAAAAGGGAAAGTCTCTTCTGCACAGATGAAAACAAAAAGAGGACTCCAGTGTTTCCTGCTTCCAGCAGTTAATCTTACACTCATCTGAAAAAACACATAAGACAAAACCCCTCTGTCCAGCACAGAGCTACCTTTTTGTTTTGAGGTCAACTGGCATCCTTTCTGGCTCCTGACAGTTTCTTAGCATTTGCCTCTGCACCTATCAACTGCTCCTCCAACTTACCACAACAAAAAGTCAATATAGTTCTGAGATATCCAACAGATAACATATTTGATGTATTATTTTACACCAAAGAGATCACCCATCATTCAACAGTGATGCTCCTGCTTCGAAGACTTCATAATCATCATCACTGTACGATAAAAAACCTGGTAACCAGTAAAAATATACCGTACTTAAATCAAAGTATATCATGACAAAATCATGGCGGGTGTACACTTCAGTTTCCAAATAAATTGTCAATACCTTCAGGAAAATTGTCATTTTCTTTACATATTAAATATGAGGCGGTGGTGCTGAAATAGGCACAAATGGCATTTACATTCAAATAAGCATTAATTACTTTTATGAAACAGGGGTAAAGAGCACTCACTCATTACTACCCACTTCCCTAATACCAGGACTTAGCTGATAATAACCATGTAGGCAAATCAGGAAAAATGGGTTGAGTGGTAGCAGACGGGCGACAACAACCTTTATATCAGTTATTCCACATTACTTGCCACATTCTGTCAATATGTAACAAAAACAATGCTCACCCAGGAAAAGAGGGCAGGGTAGGAATACCTTGACCCCCTAGCATTGGTGCTGGGGTCCCACAGGGAACCCACCAGGGCAAAAAAGCTTTTGTTTTTGCCACAAAATCGTGAATATTCGCTGCAATGTTTTTTTTTTTTTTAAACAAGTTCAGTCTCCCGCTTGTCTTTACTTAAACCCCGAGGGCTTACTATCAAATAGGGAGGAGGGCGCACACAGCCCTTCTCCTGTGTCTCTTTCGAGCCCCGGGGACCACCACCTCCTCAGAGTTTCACTAATATACCGTAGGGGGGCCGGGTGACCTCCCTCCTGTGGCTTGTTGAGGGATTAAGTCCCCTTGGATGCTGAGGGTCCTTGAGGGCCAAACACCCCTCCTGTTACCACCAGTAAGTACTACACAGTGGGACTGCTGAGAGCTCGTTGGAGGCCCGACTCCCTTTGTCCACTGCTCTGAAAACGTGCCTCTTGTCGCACTACTCATTGGAGGATGAAGTCCCCTTGGATGCTGAGGGTCCTTGAGGGCCAAGATCCCCTCCTGTTACCACTGGTAAGTTCAACACAGCGGGATTGCTGAGAGCTTGTTGGAGGCACAAACCCCTTTGTCCACCACTCTGCAAACCCGCATCTTGGCGCACTACTTGTTGGGGATGAAGTCCCCTTGGATGCAGAGGGTCCTAAGGGGCTAAAAAACCCTTCTGTTACCACCAGTAAGTCCAACATAGCGGGATTTCTGAGTGCCCTTTGGAGGCCCGCCCCCTTTCTCAACCACTCTGCAAACGCACCTCCTGATACGCCACTCATTGGTGGATGAAGTCCCCCTGGGATGCTGAGTGTCGATCGGGCCAAGAGCCCCTCCTGTTACCATCAGTAATTCCCACACAGCAGGATTGATGAGAGCTCATCGGAGGCCCTGTCCCCTTTCTCCACCCACTGTAGAGACTCATACAGCCACTCACACATACACTCACACACCCATAGTCACTCAAAAACCCACTCCCACACACACACAGCCACTCACACACCCACTCAGAAATCCATACACCCACTCGCAATCCCACTCACACCCACACACCTACTCACACACTAACATGACCACTCAGACACCTAGTCACAGACCCATACAGCCACTCACACACCCCCTCATCGACCTATACAGTCACTCCCACACCCACTCTGACAGGTTACAGTTAGGAAATAATATTTTGAAAAACCTTTGACATTCACTGAAAGAACCAAAGGTTACAGGGACGTTATAGTTAGTAAACAGAATTTAAAAAACCTTCAAAATTCACTGAAAAAAACAAAGGTTACAGGAACGTTATAGTTAGAAAATAGAATTTAAAAAAAATTAGAACTTCACAAAAAAAAAACCATAGGTTACAGGGACATTATAGTTAGGCTCACATTTCACTCGTACAAAACCACAGAAATTTAGCAGTTATAGTTATCTGAGCTAACTATAACTTACGCCTCCGCAATGCACTGCTTATGACCTCACATATTACATTGCGCATGACATGTCCAGTGACATCACTGATTACAACTCAAATGACATCACTGATATACAGGAGCTGCTCTCCACCTATACTAGGGAACTACCTAGAGTTCTCTGCTTCGTTTTTTGCATAATTTATGTGGCACTCTGTGCCTGAAAGGATATATATATATATATATATATATATATATATATATATATAGAGATATATATAGATATATATATATATACACACACACACACACATATATGTATACACACACACACATATATGTATATATATAGATATATACACACAAACAGCTCAAAAGGATTACTACAGAGACAGCACTCCCATGGTATGGCAAATTTTTATGAAAATCAAAAATGATAGCATGTAGACAGACAAACGTCTACGCGTTTTGGCTCAACTAGCCTTGTCAACGATGTTTAGTAGTCCAAACAGCAGACATTTTATGTTAGACATCAGACATAGAAAACAGCTTTCTCACAATGGCCACAACTGTGTAACGGTATCGGCCAAAGTATGTGTGTGTGTGTGTGTGTGTGTGTTTGTGTGTGTGTGTGTATATATATATATATATATATATATTCACTTAAAAAACCATAGGTTTCACACATGTTATAGTTAGCTGGACATTTCACTCGTAAAAAACCAATGAAATTCCCCCGTTATAGTTAGTGCAGGCAACTATAACTCACGCGACCGCAATCCTCTGCTGATGACGTAAGATATTACATCACTGTATTTAGACACTTATTTACCCATGTCTTCTTCCATTAATCTTTAGCTATACATATATTACAAATATTTATTTTTCATAAAGACACATATGTCATCAGTGATGTAATATCTGACGTCATCAGCAGAGGATTGCGGTCGCGTGAGTTATAGTTGCCTGCACTAACTATAACGGGGGAATTTCATTGGTTTTTTACAAGTGAAATGTCCAGCTAACTATAACATGTGTGAAACCTATGGTTTTTAAGTGAATTTGCAAGGTTTTTTAAATGCTAATTCGTAACTATAACGTGTGTGAAACCTATGGTTTTTTCAGTGAATTTGTACGGTTTGTTAAATGCTAAGTTATGTGTTTATTTATTTATTTATTTTTCAGGTTTTTCACCGTGCGCGCACCATGCGCGCACGGTGCGCTTCGCGCACCGAGCACCCACGGTTCGCCGCGTGCACGAAGTGCGCGCACCTCGCGGGGGTCCTTCTGTGACCCCCCTGACCAAGGCTAGGGGTCAGGAACTGTCCACTCTGCCCCCTTTTCACGTTATCCACCTTTTTTTTTCACCGCCTCAGACTGCGAGAGACAAAATGGCGGCCGACACTTCCTGGTTTCGGCCGATTCGAATGTTTACCGACATCTAACAACCAATCAGAATTGCGCTCGCGCACGGCAGGGTGTATAGATATTGATATGCTTTTAAATGCTATTTTCTCAGGAAATACTGAACAGATTTACACCAGACCTGCAAAAGGCACTTCCTTGACCTTATGGCTACCTCTCTGCCAAATTTCACGTAATTCTGTTCAGCCGTTCGGGCTGTAGCTGCGACTAAAGGTCCTATGGAAAAATGCATGGGGGAAACGCGTTTTGGGACCCCCCCTTTTTCTCGGCCCCCGCTTGACGAATCACCCCGAGACTTTCAGGGTAGGAGCTGAACGGAGCGCCCCATTAGTTTTGAAAATTTCACGAGGATTCGTCAACCGGCGCCAAAGTTATTCAAAATAGAATTTTGAGATTTCCTATGGAAACTAGGTTGTAACTACAACTATCTACTGGCGACTGCCAGTAGATAATATACATATATATATCTATATATATATATCTATATCTATATCTCTCTCTCTCTCTCTCTCTATATATATATATATATATATATATATATATATATATATATATATATATATATATATCAAACACCATCTTTTGCCCTGCATAGAGACGCCACACAAATGCAAAGTTCACCTTCTTTATTTTGTAGGCAGCAGGCAAGGCTCAGTCAAACAGTCTAGCGAATGCCATACGCGTTTCGTGCTCCATGCACTTGTTCACTGGCAAAGATTAAAAGTCCCAACAGCTGAGTGGACTGATATACTGTAGGCCCCGCCCAGATGGGACTTCCTTCAATTTTGCATGATGGGACCTGTAGTCCTACTTAAGCCATGGTGGGCGCAGAGGGAATTTCAATCATCAAAATGTAAGTTCCAAATGGATGCTCAGACGGAAAAACAGCTCCATTGCTTGCTGATATGCAACTCCCACAAAAGTCACTTTTTGCATTTCCAAGGAGCGCCCGTACATTCCAAGCTGGATCTGCGGTGGGGCATCTCTGCGCCGCTTTACAAATCAAACACCATCTTTTGCCCTGCATAGAGACGCCACACAAATGCGCAGGGTTTCGGCGAGGACAGCGGAGCGGGGGTCTCTCTTGGGTACGTGGAAGCAGACTCTTTCGTTGAGGTATTGAGGTCCGGTGTTGTAGAGGGTTTTGTAGGCGTGAGTGAGTAGTTTAAAGGTTACTCTCTTCTAGATGGTCTGAAGTTTGTCTAGCAGGGATTTCTTGATTCCGGCGTAGAGTGCGTTTCCGTAGTCCACTCTGTTTGTTATGAGTGCGCGGATGATGGTCTTTCTGGGTTCGGGGGGGTATACAATTGAAGGTCTTGCGAAGGATGCGCAGGGTGTTGAAGTACATGGAGGAGACGGTGTTGATTTGTCAGGTCATGATGAGGGAGGAGTTGAGTATGATGCCAAGGTTCTGGGCGTGGCCCGTGGGAGTGGGGGGTTGCCGAGGGCAGTGGGCCACCAGGTGTTGTCCCATGCTGAGGGGGTGGGTCCGAGGTCTTGGACTTCTGTCTTCTCCATGTTGAGTTTCAGACAGCTGCTGCTCATCCAGGATGCGATGTCTTTCATTCATTCCTGGAAGTTAAGTCTGGAGGTGTGGGGATCCTTCGTGAGGGAGAGGATGAGCTGGGTGTTGTCGGCGTAGGATACTATGCCGAGTCCATGCTGTCTGCCGATGGTGGCGAGTGGGGCCATGTAGATGTTAAAGAGCATGGGGCTGAGCGACAATCCTTGGAGTACTCTGCAGCTGATCTCTTGGGTTTGGAGAGGAAAGGTGGGAGTCTGATTCCTTGGGTTCGGCCGGTGAGGAAAGAGCTGATCCAGTCGAGGGCGGTTCCCTGTATGCTGGCGTTGTGGAGTCTAGCGAAGAGACTGCGGTGGGAGACGGCATCGAAGGCTGCAGAGAGGTCTAGTAGGATGAGGGCCGCGGTGTGGCCCTGGTCGATGAGAGTGCGGATGTCGTCTGTTGTGGCGAGGAGGGCGGTGCTGTGTTTGCAGCGGAATCCGGATTGGGAAAGGTCGAGGATGGAGTTGTCTTCGATGGAGTTTGCTGACTGTTGACGATCTTCTCGGTGACTTTAGCCGTGAAGGGAAGGACAGAGATGGGTCTGTAGTTTTTTAGGTCCATCGGGTCTGCAGAGGGCTTCTTGAGGAGGGGCTTGACTTCTGTGCATTTTCAGTCGTCGGGGAATGTGCCGGATTCGAAGCTGGCATTGATGGCGTGTCGTTGCTTGGGTGCTATGGTGGCAGTGGCTCTGTGGAAGATGTGCGGTGGGCAAAGGTCCGTTGGGGGCTCCTGAGTGGATGCTCTTCATGATCATGGCAGTGTCTTCGGTGGTGATTGGGGTCTAGGCGGAGATGGTAGGCTGGTTGGCGCTGCTGGAGGTAGGTGTGGTTTCGGTGTCTGGTGTCTGTTCATTAAAGTTGTCGTAGAGGGGCTTTATTTTGGGATGAGACTAGGCGCCTAGTTTGTTGCAGAGGTCCTGGGAGGGTGTGATGTCCGAGGTTTCACTGGGGGGTTTCGTGAATTCCTGGATGATTCTGAAGAGTTCCTTTGAGTTGCTTGGGTTGACGAGGATTTTGTTCTGGATGAAAGTCCTTTTGGTGGATCTGATGCATTGATGGTATTTGGTCATGGCGTTCTTGTAGGTGTTCTAGTCTTCCAAGGTTTTGCTGTTTCTCCAATATTTCTTGAGACGTCTGCAGGTGTGTCTGGATTCTCGGAAGTCAGTGGTGAACCAGGTGGCTTTCATGGGGCACTGTCTTCTCGGAGTTGCGGAGGGGTGATCCAACTGTGTAGTTCGTTGGCTGCAGAGTTGACATTGATTGTGATGGGATGGGGATCGTGGTTGAGGGTGGAGTTGAGGTGCTCCTTCGTGATCTTGTTCCAGTTCCTTCGTGGAGGGCATGGTGTAGGTTTGTGAGCGGTGGCTTTATTGAAGGAGAAGTGTACGCAGTGGTGGTCCATCCAGGGTGGTTGCCTAGTGTGGCTGAAGTAGACGCTTCCTCCTGTGAAGAGGAGGTGAAGGGTGTGTCCTGCTTTGTGGGTAGGGGTGGTTGTCCAGGAGGGCGATGGAGTTGGGGTCACTGAAATGTCGAGGTAGAAGTTGAGGTCTCCAAGCCATATGTAGTCCATGGAGGCGATGGCATGGGGGGCGATGAGGCCGGTGATGGTTGTGGTGAACGTGGTTGGTGGTCCTGGAGCCCTGTAGGCGAGGGTGTCGGGTAGGGTCGTTCTGGGGCTGCTCTGGATCTGGAAATTGAGGTGTTCCATGGGGGACGGGGAGTCGTTCGTGCTGGAGGTGGTGAGAAAGAGGGAATTCTTTTGTGCGATGGCAAGTCCTCCTCCTGGGTGGTTGGGGCGGTCCTTCCTCTGAATCTTGTATCCGTTGGGGATGGCGGTCACGATGTCGGGGGCAGAGGTGGAGCTGGTCCAGGTTTCTGTGAAGAAGGTGACATCTGGCTAGAGGGTATCGAGGAGATCCCAGTTCGCTACTGTGTGTATGTGCAGGAAGCGTGCGTTGAGGAGGGTGCACCTCAGGGGTTTGGGTGCGATGGCGTCTGGCGGGAGGGTGGTGGCCGTGGGGTGCGGAGATTGGTGAAGGTTTGTTGGGAGGAGAACTGGCTGTGGGCAGTGTTCCGCATAGACAACTAGCAGTTGTTGTTCCTTCTGGGGTTGAGTGCGTGGAGGGCAGCTGAGTCATAGCGGTGAGTGGTCAGAGAACCAGGGTCCCTGGCGCTAGTCACAGTCGGGTCGCGGACGGGCACAGACAGGCTTGCCTTTGACGCGGCCGTGCAGCGGCCGCCATTAAATAGGGGACAGGGGAGGGAAACGCAGCTGGGAGGCGGGAACCAGAAAGGGGGGGCACGGGGGTAGCAGCAGCTGGAAAAACGGCACAACGGTCAAGGCTTCATTAATGGGTAGCAAATGTTCTGAGGTTTGCGAGGTGGAATGTTAAACCTCAATCAAAATTTTAGCCTTCAATTCTGTAGTCAGGAGTAGTAAGCCCAACATTTTTGCTGCCTTGCACACCATTTAATGATATGAAGTCACTACTGGAGGTGTAAGACCTACAGGGGACAGAGTTTTTGGTCTAAGGATGTATCAAGACTGCTCGCTTCCTTCAAGCCCTCAAAGTCCGAATCCATTTGAAGCTGGTCACCTTCATCTCCAGAATCTCCCTGGGAGTCACCTTCTCCAAAGAAGAAACATTCTTCTTCGAGCAATCTCTGCGCCTCTATCCGGGATAATGAAGCACTGGCTCTGAAGGTTGAGGCACCAGTGGTTCTATGGATGAAAGGAGGGGCACCGGTGATGTTGACAGTAGCGGTGGTGGAGAAGGCTGTGGCGCTGGTGGTGTTGTCCGCGGCGCCAGTGGCGTCGGTTGTTGCACCAGTGAAAATCCTTTGAGGATGATGGCAGAAGCAGTTGAGGAGCTGTCATTTGCTGTGCCAGAGTTGTGGGCACAGGAGTCGGCCAGTGAACTGGGCCAGCAGCATAAATAGCAAGAAGGGTGCTTGCTGGTATGGCACCGGAATGCATCCAAAATAGTAGGTCAGGGGACTCATAGGGCCTGTAGGCCAACCAAATGGTATCATGGCTTTATTGAATATGCTTAACATGGAGATCAGAAATTGACTTGGATCCTTACCCGGTGGTGTTAGAAAGAGAGGATACAAATTATTATTCTGGGGTCGAGGAAACACTGCCACCGGAAGTATTAGAACGAATGGAGTCACATGCAGAGGTGAAGTCCAGGTACTGGAGCAGTCGGTGCCTAAGATGCTGGTCGAGGTGGAGTCGTTGGAGTCGACTTTGGGGTGACCTCTTCCTGATCTTCATCCAACTGTGGTGGAGGGTTCACTGACATCAGTGACTTTTCTTCTGATGAATGATGATGGGATTCATGCTAGCGCTGCTTCTTATGTTTTTTTAAAAGAAGACTTGGAGGAGTGAGTAGATGGCGATCTAGGGGGTATTTTCGCCAACCTCTTTTTTCATCCAGCGCTTGTGCCATGCACATTTTGGCTCCTCTTTCCTTGAAAGCCTTGAATTTCATCTCATGGCAGTGTTAACAGGTCCTAATGCCAGGGTCATCTGACCTCAGAGCAAAGCAGAGTAACACTGCTTTGCTATCTACGCGTTGAACCGTCACGCGTTGTGGGAATCTCCGATAATCCTGATCACAGCCTCATTAGGTCTACACTGAGATGCTACTGGAGCGCATCCCTGCACGCCACACCGTGATTCAGAGTTCCCTACATAACTATCAGACCACTACCTTTGTAGTGGGCCACCCACTACCCTTTAAGGCTGAATAATCCCTTGATTGCTGGCCCTCCTTCCCCCACCCAAAATTGTGTACCCGGCTGGCTCCCGTTGTGAGTATCCTTTTCTTTCATTCTCCCCGTGTGGCACATAATCATCATGCGGCTGCGCATTCGAACCACCAGATGTCCCTA
Source organism: Triturus cristatus (assembly GCF_964204655.1). NCBI lineage: Eukaryota > Metazoa > Chordata > Amphibia > Caudata > Salamandridae > Triturus > Triturus cristatus. Next base: position 881,968,975 of record NC_140580.1, on the reverse strand, counting down.
CATCCCTAGGTCCTGATGAGACCCCACAACAAGTAGTGGGTCGAAACGTCATCAACACAAAGAGAAAGCGAACCATTACCCAGCGCATATCATCGTATATAGCTGCTGTTCACACTGTATATATTTGATAATGGTCGACTTGTATGGAATTTTGGAAACCTTGGAAAAACACACTACTGTCTTAGGTTCCTGTTTTCACTTGGAACACAACGCACAAATGTTTTTCAATTCTTTTATTCATTGTATATCCCTTCCCCTTGTTTGAAACATAAAATTACAACTGTGATATACTGAATCATTGGTGTATGTGGTTTCTTACCCCTCTGACCTTAGTCAAGCCCTTCACATTGCGATTTTTCATATTATTATCAATATAGATTGTATTATTCCACAGGAACCACTATTTTCTTTTATAATTACTTACCTTGGTTCCTTAGTGAATAAGGTTCTCCTGTTCTGTCTCTCAATGGTCAGGTCCCAGGCACCAAACACAGATTTTCAGAGCATTGATGATAGACATCTGACCGTCACAATCTTGACATGGTTTGAAATCTGACTTCCTCAGCGGCAACATGACGCAAGAAAATTGCATCAAAAACGATTTTACTTGAAAAAAACCTTGGAAATTGAGAGATCTGATCGCAAGAGGTGAAGAGTTCCAGAACATGTCAAAGGCATGGAAAAAAGGGAACTGACATGATTACGCAAACGTGGATGCTTTATGGTTCCAGTGACATCTCCCGCTTGGGAGAACTATCGAAAAGTTTCCGGTCCAAGCTGGCGCATGGAGATATTTAAAAGGTGACAAATCTGCATGTAGAAACATATTCATCAGAAAGGATCTTTCTGCTGAATAAGGAAGTAACACTTGGTTGAAGGCACTTTGGACAGAAGCAGACTGTCTTTCTGCTTTAGAATTTCAGAGTGCTCCTAAGAAGGTCCCACTGGTATGGAAGTAGCCTCTGAATTTTCTGTGTTGGAGGGAAAATTGTTTAGCTGGTATCAAAAGCTTCAGAGACACACTGTGACACAAAACGAATATCCTTAAATTGTCCCGGAGCAGAACAAGCCTTTCTCCCAAGAGCACACCAGGATTTGTTTTGGTGTATACTGTAACCAAATATTTTGTATTCTAGTGCTATCAGCTCTGCTGATCCAGTCTGTAGGGGCCAAGCCAGCCACGAGCACATACTTAGCTGAATCCTGACTATCATGTATCGTCTAGGCTATAGAGCCCCTGATGTCCTCCAGGATACTGGCAAGATGTCACTGGCCATATCCCACAATGCATGGGTGCATTGGGTCAAGAGACATTGGGTCAAGAGACAAACTAGAATGATCTAGGGATTAGACTAGCCAAAGAAAACATTCTCTTTATGAAAGCATCAAATATTTTTGATTCCCTATCTGGATGATTGGTCGAGAAGGAATATGGATTAACCTCGCTTGCTGAAGTTTGAACAGTCGGGCTCTCCGGTGTAGGATTCTTGGACAGGCAATATGGATGACCAGAAGCTAGTCTATGTCACCTCCTTAGAGGCTAAGAGGCAACCCACTGAAGGCCTGCAACCCCACCCCATCAGGGCCAATACTACTGCAGCACCATTGGCATGAGGGGAACCTGTGCTAGACAACAGCTAGACTGCAACATAGGTATCCGTTCACAAAACACTAATGCCAGGTTTAGCAGGAAGGTCACTTTGCCCACTTGGTTCTGCAGGTCTTTTTAGTCTGAGTCCACTACCCAAACCCTCCACCTTCAGGAGTACTTGCAATGGTGTCTAATCGAAAGGTGGAGAATCAGCGGCATGAAGTATCCATCAGAAGAAGAACGATTTAGCGTTACTGAGGAAAGATCAAGCGTGGACCATGATGCCGGAATAGAAGCCAGTATTGGAGTCAGTACAGGCCTGGTAGCAGGTCCCGAGGGAGCAGATGGCATCAAGTGTAGACCCGCTTGCAGAAGTCAGACGGTAGACCCTTGCAGGCCTGTGGGGCTAGATGGCGTGGTTCACTGACACATCGATGTAATAAAAATCGATGTAAAAAATATCTTGGAAAAAATATAGACTAAAATAAATTGATGTAAAAAATATAAACGTATAAAATATCGAATTTTATATAAAAGAAATATATTATATAATAAATATAGTAAATATAAAATGTAACAACAATAAAAAATTCATATACATTTTAATAAAATATAACAAATAAACTTCATAAAAAAGAAAAACACACAAACATAATTATTTATGCATATATATTTAATTTAAAACACTTAATAAACTATTATTTTTAATTTATGTTAAAACTTTAAAATTAAATAAAAACATATATATATCAATGATTTAACATATTACAAAACAAAAATCTATACTAAATTAAAACATTAAACATTAAACTAATAAAAAATATTTAAACTTACAGGGGTAAAAATAACTATTCCCACTCCAGTGAGTGCAACAGTAGGGAAAGTGCTGGATAGAGGAGGAGTAAAAATAACTATTTCCACTACAGTGAGTGCAACAGTAGGGAAAGTGTTGGATAGCGGAGGGGTAAAAATTACTATTCCCACTCCAATGAGTGCAACAGTAGGGAAAGTGTTGGACAGCGGAGAGGCAAAAAGTACTATTCCCACTCCAACAGTGAAAAAACAATATATTTAAAATTATAAAAATAAATAAATAATATTTGCAAAAATGAAAAAATATATACTAAATATATAAAAAGAAAAGATATTACAATATTAATTACATATAATAAATACCTACAACTATTATATAAAATTGAGTACTAAATTAAAAATATATATATTTTAGACTAGAAAATATTTATAAACAAAAACATTAATGAATACATAAATGTATTTATTTTATTTCCTACCCTATAACACCACACCAATAACAATACACTTCAACATTTTACATTAAATTTACTTCCATAATTAACATAATTAATAATCAATTACAAAAACTAATAACAATTAATTAACTACACACACTTTAACACTATAATGTCCACAACACACACCTAAATTAAATTATAAAATAATAAAACACAATTAAAACTTATTTTAAATTTAAAAACTTTTACTATTAACAACTAATTATAAAGTAATGAAAATGCATTTAATACCCACCCTTTACCCCTTTCAAAGTAAAAACAAACAATTACCCAAAATAAATAGCAAATATTTAACATTAACAGCTACATATTAATTAAACACAAATTACTTCCCATCCATTACCCCTATAAACACCACAACACACACCTAAAATTAATTACACAATTGCCATAATAATTTTTTTATTAATTTAATTAATACCAATTAACAAATAATTATTAATAAAAAATAAATAAACTATATAACACCCTTTACCCCTATAAACCCCAAAACACACACCTAAAATGAATTACACAATTACCATAATTAATTACCAATTATTTAATTATAATGAATTAACAACCAACTATTATTATACACTCCACTCCAAATCAGGGTACAACTGCAGGGAAAGCAAGGAACTGATGTCAGAGCACAGGGGTGGTGCTTAAATATGGCTCCACTCTGTCACTTTCAGAGTGGTACAGAGTAAACATAAAGAAGAATCACGTCACCTGCTAATGTGCGGGGGCCCTCCTACGAAATTCTGATCCATTCAGGCGCCTCAGGATAATATAATCAGCGGTTTGATGTTTTCATCAGAATGGATCCTTAGGGCCCGTGGGCGTGACATAGGGAACTGGAAGGGTGCCAAAGATCCACAACATAGCCTTCTTGAAGCCCTCAATTTGTTGCAGTGTCGCTGATGGGCCCGGGAATTAGGGGTGGATTGGGATAAATTGTGGAACTGGATCTGTGGACGGAGACCAAGACAGGCAGTGAGAGTCACCTTGAAGTGCATGCGACTTCTCTTGAGGAGAGCAGCTGGAGGAGGGGAAGTTGCGCCTTATATTCTTGTGTTTTGTTCTTCACTTTGGATGTATAGAGAATCTCTCTAGAGAACAGACTCAGAAGCGGGAAGGTGTCCACATCCTCAAATGGGACTGACCCTTATGTGCCTTCTGGCAGAGTTTGGCGATGTAGAGATTGCTTTCACAGTCTCAGCCCACCTTGGGATTCACCTTGATGTAGCCACCACAAGACCTGGAGTTGTGCGATGAACACAGGCACCAGAGACATGCCTGGTGGGTGTCACCCACAGACATCTGTTTAGGACAGTCCCTGCAGGTGTTAGATCCTGGTGTCTTTTGGAGGGGGGAGTGGGGGTGTTTATAATCCCTTGCACACAGTAGACAGAAAAATATCCCGAATGACAGAAAAATTGAGGGAGTGTGCTCCAGAATAGCTATCAAAGGCGCAGAAAGAAAGAAACTGACATGATGGCGCAATTGTGATGATTATGTGTGGCAGTGACATTACTTCTAGGGCAAATTGAATCGACGTAGAGCCACCTGATGCCACCTACCGGCATGCAACGGAATGCTCAAAAGATTCTCTGGCTCCAGTCTGGTGCCTGGAGGTATTCATAAGATGATGCATCTACAATCAGAAGCATCCATCAGAAGCTATATTTTCAGAATAAACACTGACTGTGAAATAGTTCAATTCATACTAATTGTATGTACCATGACCTTTTGTCGACATACAGAAAAAATCATGGATCTATCCCTCCAAAAGTTACACTGGATATTCCATTATTACAAAGTTGGATGAGCCATGGTAGGCTTAGGTTAAAGATGAGGCTCCTGCTCAACTCTAAAGCCCAAATGAAGCAAAAGCCAAAGACAAGCAAGTGGGCTGCCCAAAAGAGAGCGCTGTTAACACTAAAACAGCAGGAATAAAATATGAAATACTTAGACAGAACTTACAGTTGTAAACAAGAAAGTGAAAACATGCCTACCAGATTTGGGTGCCGATTCCGATCCGTTAAAAATATTCCCCGTACGAATCGTATCCGGATTTTTGTACGTACGAATCGTACAAGTTCCGTACAAACTGGCGAGTACGATTCGTATGTTAAAAAATCCATCCGAATCGCATTGGGAAAATTCCCCGACACGTCCTTGGGTCGGAAAAAGTGTCCGACACGTCCCCGGACAGTTTTACGTACGAATCGGTAAACTGAAGTCAGAGCGCGCAAGTACGATCCGTCCCGTCCGTCCGAATGCACAACCGTATGGAAAAAACACCGTACGGAGCGAACTCCCATAGCAACCATGGAGACGTCCAAACATGTGCCCGCATACGCGCCGAACACCCCCCCAGCCCACCCCCTAAGAACGCGCCGTACCCCCCCCCATGTACGCGCCGTACCCCCACCCCATCCCCGTAGGCACGGAGCATACCCCCACCCCGTAGGTACGGAGCGTACCCCCACCCCTGTATGTACGGTGCGGACCCCCAGCGCATAGCGCTGGGGGTCCGCACCATACCTACGGGGAGTTTGGGTACGCTCCGTACCTACGGGGTGGGGGTACGCACCGTCCATAGGGAGGGTGGGGGTACGCACCGTCCATAGGGGGGGTGTGGGTACGCACCGTCCATAGGGGGGGTGGGGGTACGCACCGTCCATACGGGGGTGGGGGTACGCACCGTCCATACGGGGGTGGGGGTACACACCGTACCCCCAGCACCCCCTATGTACGCGCCGTACCCCCAACCCCCCCCGTATGTACGCGCCGTACCCTCGGTTCCCGTATGTACGGCATGTACCCCCAGGCCCCTACACCCTGCCCGTGCCTGTATGCACCCTACCCCAGGCCCCTACACCAGCACCCTCACCCAGCATTGCGCATGTACGAGTCGTACCAAGCCATAGCAAATGTGAGCACTGTACAACAACATGGCCGATGTACGCACCTTACAGACGCGAAAAACACACATAATGAATCAGGACACTGCAAAACAACACAAGGGGAGTCAATTCGAATCGCACAACATCACAAAACACGTCCAACAAGCCCAAATACATCCAATACATTGACCTGCAACAGCCAAACAGGTAAACAGAGGCCCAAAACACAACCACTCCTTATAACACACCCACCCAAAGTTCAAACACAGCCACACCCACAAATGGACCAATAAAAAGGGCCCACACACACAAACCATGAGCCTTAGCAACAGACTCACTGCTGCCAGACCCCACAGACAACCCACAGCACCATACTTGAACCGTGACTACACCTTACACTTGCACACCTTCACACACACACCTTCACAACCACACAAACACACCCACAACCATCCACAACCACACCCCACACCATGCCCACAGACAAGAATCCAAAGTTCACAACAGCAGAGCTGGAGATCCTTGTCAACGAAATCATCAGAGTCGAGCCACAGCTCTTTGGAACATTGGTCAGACAGACCAGCGTAGCAGCAAAATCAGCCATGTGGCAGAGGATCGTCGAGAGGGTGAATGCTGTTGCGCCCATCAGAAGGACCAGGCATGAATGCCAAGCCAGGTGGTACGATCTGCGGAGGACGGTCCGCCGCAAAATAACTGACGAATATAACCAGGGGAACATCACTGGAGGTGGTTCGCCCCGCAGACCAGTACACTACCATCCCTGGGAGGAGAAGGTGATGCGCACGCTGCCGCCGGTGGGAGTACACGGAGTAGAAGGAGTCGCCGAGCCTGGTGAGTACACAAACAACTCACCTCACATGGGGAAAACCGCATCAACAACCCAACTCCCAATAATGCACGCAACTACCCCAAAGCCATCACCGGACACAACCACACTCCAAAAACACGCACATGCCACTAGCGGCTCCATGCCCCATGCACCAAGCAAGGCCATGCCAAGTCACAGGCCACACAAAACACCAACACAAGACAGGATGTCCGTGATGCCGGGAGGGTGGGCCTCCAAAAAAACATTGTGCAACTCAGAAGCAGACACCAATGCCCTCAGCCCATATGGCGTAGGGCAGAGCTATACAAACAGTGTGTCCCGACAGTGTACTGTGTCGACTGCAAATGGTGGCCGCGTCGCAGGATGACATGGGTATGAAGGCCCAATTTGCACATAACAGCAGCTAATGAAGAGGCATCACTGTGAAATAGTGTCAGCACACACCGCCGCAGCAGCGCAGACTCAGAGACACTCTGCCCAATGGGGGCCGGGAGATTCTAAACAAAGCCACATGAACAAGCCAATGGCCTTTGAAAGACCTGCAAAGTGTGTGTGCCCAGGAAGCTGGGCTGAGGTGACAGAGGGTGACAGACAGACGGAGGGAGAGGGAGAGAGAGGGAGGGAGACAGAGGGAGACAGAGGGCGACAGAGGGCGACAGAGGGAGGAGGGTGACAGAGGGAGGGAGAGAGGGAGACAGAGGGAGACAAAATCACCCTTGGGTGGTGTGGGCATGTCCGCTCGTCAGCAGGTGGACTGTGAGCATGTTGACAAGGTCTGGCAGTGCGTGAAACACCCCTTTTACGTTTGGAAATCACTGGGCCATGTGTCAAACTGTGCACGTGTAGATCCTTGCTGCAGGCACAAACCTAACCTTACACCCAGTATACCCACTCACTGTGTTTGTTAGAACCCAGTCACAAATGCATAAGTTACCTACCTGCATTCTCCAATAGATATGAAAAAGCACCATTTGGCCACGTACAGTGCAACACGTAAGCTGGTTCTGCATCGCTCGCTACGCACGCTCGCTACACTGCTCACTGCGTTAAAAAATGATGCAACAACAAAGAGTGTGTCACACATAGGAAAAGTGTTGAAAGCTGTGGCCAAGGGACATACCCATGCACCATGCACAATGCACAGGGACTTGCCAAGTACAGACAAGGTAGATGACACTTGAACCTGCTGTAGACAGCACAAGGCAATCCTGTGACCACTGTACACACAAACACCAACTCCACATGCCACCTACCTACTACAGGAACTCACATTCACTGTCATGCCAGCATGCACCATGAGGGGATAGACACATCACCTGGTAGACCCAATGACAAATCACACCACACCCAACAGCATGCCCGGTCACACCCCCCCCCCCCTTACACGAGCACACCCCCCCGGGGCAGCCAACGCAAATTGGCACTCCCACAATGGATATGTGACACAACAAGACCAATCCATAGCCAAATAAGCATCCCAACACTCATTAGACAGGCCAAATAACCAGGAGTACATATCAATCTGTCCCCCGCAACATACCCATCCACAAGTGCACTGTGAGAGGAATGCTAGACATATTCAACTACCCAGAGGAACTGTGCCAACTTGAATATGTATGAAACATGGATATCGCATGAAACACCATTAACATTGTCTCAATCTCACACACAGGGCAACGTCGTCGATCTCCCCCCAACACGGGGGGAAGAGTCACAGGACCAGGCTCGGCGTGACGATGATCCCACCGGCACCGACGACTCTCACCACTCCGTGGATGACCCCGACCAACCTGGCCCCTCTGGTGCCCAAGCACCTGCAGCACCTGCAGCACCTGCGTCAGGTACAACTGTGCCAACCACCACCCCCACTCCTGCCACATCCCAGGATACACACAGGAGCCCTGCTCGCACACAACAACGCAGTCAGTCTGACCAGGAGGGACAAGGTACTCCGGGCACCCAGGAGGAGGCAGGCGACCCCGCAAATGCCATCCCTCAGGGGTCCCGGAGACCCGATGTGCCCACAACGGCAGGCCAGGCTCAAGTGGGCAGGGGTGGTGGGAATGGAGGACGGCGGAGGCGCGAACCTGACCAGACAGCTGAGGAACCCGTTATGTCACACGTCAGCAACATCCTGGACACATACCGGCGTGACACCAGGGGCATCAGCCAGGTAGTGGAGACCCTCAATGAGATTAAGAACCTGCAGGTCGAGCAATATGCCAGTCAACAGCAACACCAAGGACGGATGGAGGCAAGACTGGCTGAGCTCGTGGCGGTGCAAACAGACATGAGCCGTTCACTCCGTCGGATTGCCGAAAACATGGGCAACCCTCCCTGTGCCACCAGGCGAAGATCACCACCAGCCACAGGGAGGGATCAGGAGGAGGAGGATTCGTCTGACGGAGCATCACAGACATCGTCACGGCCTGCTTCTGAGGGTCCCCGGAGGAAGGTGGGTCGTCCACGCAAAAGACCGTGAGAGTCAGCGGACCATCACCATCTCCCAGGTCACCTGGCCTGGCACCTGGCCCTCTGGCGCAACAGCAGCACCTCATCCAATGACATTCTCTGCCACATGGACTTGCTGGTCATTGTCTGACCAATGTTGACAAAGACTGTGGCATGAACTCTGATGACTTCCAATGGCAAGGATCCCAACTCCCCCTGTGAACTTTGGATTACAGACACCCGGCGAGCACCTCTTTACATCCCCCCAAACACGTACCCCACCACTAATAAAAATCATAAAAATCACGAGATGATGCCGTCATTTTGCATTATTCCATAACATGTGTGTGTTGGAAAGTCAAACCATGCCTGAGTTTTGAAGTAACTCCAACCATGCATATCCTGGGGTCTGAGTCTGGCACAGGACACACATGGGTCACAATGTATCATCCAATACAGACATGGAGCACCATACTCACCCGTGATGGGCCCAACCAGATGAGGGGGTGCCTGCACAACTGTGCGGACAGACCTATTTCGAAGAGCAAGAGTCATGCGCAGAGGTCAGGGATCATGTGGAGTGTCCTGGGGTGGGAGTCCCAGGTATGTGTAGCCAGGTGGGAGAACTATGTCCTGCATGCTGGAGTCAGGTGGATGTGGAGAATGGTGTCCAGGCCAAGGTTGGATGCATGGAGATGGCACAATGGGGTCTTGGATGACAGTGCCACAAGGTTGTGTTGGGGTCGTGGTCGTGGGCTGCATCCTAAGTGTGGGTGTGGATTGTGAAGGTCATCCTGCAGCTTGGACGGTGATGTGGCTGGGTCGCCGGATGTTGAAGCAGAGCTGTGCAGATGCACCCTGGATGTGGACAAGTATCATGGGAGTTGTAACGTACTTCTCTGTAGAGTGCAGGGTAGGATTAGACACGGATGTTGTAGTTGACCTGGGGGATGGTCTGTCTTGCCTTGAGGTGGATCGAACTCAAGGCACACGCGTGTACGGACCGGATCCCTATGGCGTACGCGTACGGCAACACTACCATAGTGATACGGGCCGTACACACGCGTGTACAGAGCGTATCACAATGGCGTACGCCTACGGCAACACTACCATAGTGATACGGGCCACACACACGCATGTACGGCCCGTATCACCATTGGCGTACGGCTACGGCAACACTACCATAGTGATACGGACCCTACACACGCGTGTACGAACCGTATCACAATGGCGTACGCCTACGGCAACACTACCATAGTGATACGGACCCTACACACGCGTGTACGGCCCGTATCCCTATGGTGTACGCCTACGGCAACACTACCATAGTGATACGGACCCTACACATGCGTGTACAGAGCGTATCACAATGGCGTACGCCTACGGCAACACTACCATAGTGATACGGGCCACACACACGCGTGTACGGCCCGTATCACCATTGGCGTACGGCTACGGCAACACTACCATAGTGATACGGACCCTACACACGCGTGTACGGACCGTATCACAATGGCGTACGCCTACGGCAACACTACCATAGTGATACGGACCCTACACACGCGTGTACGGACCGTATCCCTATGTCGTACGCCTAGGGCAACACTACCATAGCGATACGGACCCTACACACCCGTGTACGGACCGCATCACTGGAGTAGGGGTGCCCTAGGGGCGTGGAACGCACCGTACCTGTGTGTGTATAGTGAAATTACATAGGGGACACATGAGGGACAAGTATAAGGGCCTAAATGCATGCTGGTTGTCATGGAGACCGAGTTTCCAGTTCAAATTATTCATCAGGTGGCCAGCAAAAATCGGTTGGAGACAATATACAATGTTGCCAAGTGGTTGTTGACTTGACATCATGCTCAATTTTTGAATCATGCAAAGGCCCTCACTGGGGAAGGTTTAAAGGGATTGGAGGAAACGTGCGATGCAAATGAGACTGACCAATCACTCTGTACTCCTGTAAATGAAACAGGCCAGCAAGGCCAATATAAGGCAGCCAGGTCCCATGAGAGAGCATTTGCCTGCACAACCTTTCATTCCACACCACTGCTGCTGCTTGTGATTCCTCTGGCACCATGTCCAAGTCTGTGGAGAGGGCCCTGGAGGAGAATGTGGCATTGCTGGATGTCATCCTCCCACAGTACCCCAGCCTGTATGGGAGACCAGGGGAGCAGGTGAGTGCTGACTCCACTAGCTTAGACTGTGGCCCTTTATTGTGACTGTCACTTCTGGCATTGTGTCCAGGTGTGACAGACATGCAATGTTCTTTAGAGTGGGTCCCGGGGGGGGGGGGGGGGGGGGTGGCTCATGTCTCCATGCAGAGCATGCTGTAGTGCATGTCTGCACTCCTCACTTGCATAGTGCTTACTGTGACAATCACTGCATGGTGCATGCCACATTCAGCCTGGCTAATCCTCTTGGGAATGTTGTTTCTACAGTCCTGATGTGATTCTGTGTTCCCCCCAGTGTGACAGGTGACTGTACCCACAGATGTGTGTGAATTGAGTGTACCTGTGGTGAGAGTCCAAATGATGTGTTCGTCCCCTGGACATTGGTGTGTGTGTAAGTCCCCTGTCATGTGGGTGAGTGTCTATGTGGAGTGTTGCAGCCCAGATGCATGAGGGATGCATATACCCTACCCATCTGATGTGAGCAGGGAGCAGTGCTGTGTGTCTGACGTGCTGGGCTAGCCCAACACCTGTGACACCCCCCAGTCAAGTGGCACATGTGCAGAGTGAGGTTTGTACCCGCAGTTGCCAATGGCAGGTGATTGTCCTGTGCCTGTGTGTGTCTGTGTACTCTGCTGAGGTTGCGTCAGTGGCCTGGGGCATGTGAGTGCTTTGAGGTGCTGCACATAAACCGGGTGTAGCTTGTGATGCACAGTGTGAGCCAGGATCATTGATTGTGTGGCACCCCTCATTCCACCTGTGTACCTTCAATGCCACGTAGTGCATTTGGCCTTCCCCAGAGGATAATGTTCCTATGACAAAGGTGCAATGAGTTGGCTGCATACTATGCCCTGTTCACACCAGCCAAATTGTTCAAATGTGTGTCTCTGTGACATGTAACAGGTGTATTGATGTTGTCTCACTTTGTCATCCTCACAGGTAGGCGCCTATGCCAAGGGGGAGATCTGGAAGGAGGCCGTCAGGGCCGTGAGGTCGGTGGAGGGACGAAAGCGGCGCCTGGCCCAGGTGAGGAAACGCTGGCAGGATATCCGGTGCTGGACCAGGAGGATCGCCCGGGTCCTGCTGGGGGACTCACCAGAAGGTCATAAGAACCGTGGGCGCCGCCGCCTCACCCACTTAATGAAGTGTGTCCTGGCGGTGGCCTTCCCAGAGATGGATAGGCGCTTACGGGAGAAGCAGCAGCAGGAAGGGGGTAGGTACATGTGTGTTTGTTGTGTGTCACCAGTTTTTGGAAGTGCCCAGTCGCATGGATACACTGCCAGGGTTTATATGTGCAGTGCATATCCTGTTCCCGCAAGTCAACCCGTGCTGTTCTTCCTCCCTTCCCCTCCTTGACATGTGTACCCTGGTCTGTGTGTAGTCACTCTTGCACAAGGTTATCTAGGCTGCCAGTTAATCCAAGTGCCCAATGCTTGCAGCATCATGTGTGGGGGTGGTGTGTGACATGTGTTGGGACCTTGCCTGTGCCCTGGCCAGTTCAGTCATTGTGGGGTCCATGTTAGTTGCCACTGATGCTGAGTCCCGACATAGGAGTGTGTCTTACAAGTGTACTGCCTTACAGCATGCATGACCAATGTTGTGCCCTCAGATATGATGTGCATGAGTGGGAGATGTGCATAGTGCAGGGACAGTCGCTTCTGTTGCTGTCATATCCATACAGGACCATGGAGGAGTGTGGCCACTACAGTCCCCTGGGGCACCTTTTCCTAGGTATCATGTGTGTCATCCAACAATGTGGACATTCTCTGTGTCTTCAGCATAGGTTGGGCTCTGTGGCATTGTACCCTGGCCTCATTTGTATTTACGTAAAGTGTGCTACATCTGTCCACTGTACAGGGTGACCCAATTTGGCTTGTGCATACTCACAGTGGCCAGTGCCTGTGTGTCTTGGTTCAACTATCTGATGATGGTTGTTTGTCAATTATATGTGTGGACAGGCTCACGAGGGGTACTTTGTGTGCACTCAGGATTTATTGAAGGGCATGTTTGTAATCCCCGAGTAGGAGGTGTAAGTACTTCCTCTGTCTCAATCACATTGTCTCAGGCAGGGGGGGGTTTGTGCGGGAAAGGCCTACATGTCCAAACCTTATGTCTCCTTGCCAGGTCTGGCCTGTGTGTGATGATTGTCTGAACATACACTCAACATGCAGTGACCCAGTCATGTTGGCCATGGTTTAATGTATTTGCTAAGCAGCATGTGCCAAAAGTTAGGAGACATGGTTCCTGCTCATCGCTTTTTTGGCAACGGTGTGTGGTCCAGATGCTGTGCTCGACTGTCCCCAGAGACTGGCTCCTCTGTCGAATTTGATATCAAGTTATTTGCTGTTGTGTCATGCTCTCAATTGTTTCCCAGGTGCATGGTGGGTCAACCAACTGTGTGGTGCAGGGCCTACATATGTGCGTAGTATTGTAGATGTTACTCATGTTGTTTTTCATGCTATGCACTGTGACCTATGTAGTTTTAAATCATGTGTCATATGTATACAGGTGTCTGATTTCTCCTGTCTCTTCACCTTGCCCACAGCATCGTCGGGGGAAACCGAGGGAGACACTGGCACGGACCTTGAGGACGTATCCAGCACCGGTGCCACCAGTGCTGGTGAGTCTGGCGCAGCGAGTGGCACGGAGGCCGAGGGGAGTGAGGCGGAGGACCTGTCCAGTCCCACCACCGACTATGACGCTGACAGGTCCGAGGCTGAGCTCCCAGAGGGGGCGGAGGCTGCTCCCAGAGCTGAAAGCAGCACTCCATCTGTCGCCGCCCCCTCCATTCCCATCAACCGCCTCCCACCTGCTCGGGTCCCTTCCCACCGTGCTAGGCACCAACAGGTCTCCTTCGTGCCAGGCACCGCACCCCCTGCCCCTGTCTCCCCTGCTGCCGTCAATGCGGAGTCTGTAGACATTCTGCGGCAGTTGCAGGTTGGTCAGACATCGCAGCTTAATGTCCTCCATGGCCACACCAGACTGCTGACACAGATAGTGTCGTACATGGAGGGCATGTCAGCAGCGATGTCTGACCAACGGAGGTTGCTGAGGTCCATAGACTCGTCACTGACTGCAGCAGTGGGTCTCCTGCAGCGCTCCGTCCCCCCCTACCCCTGCACCATCCACACTGCCCACTCCCATGCCTGTCCCAAGCACACCCAGATGTCCCCATGCACGTACCCCACCAGACACAGGCAGCACACCACCAGGGAAGGGCAAGCGCACAACTCCTGTCACACACACACAGGGGGAAGTAGGCACACCCACTGGGCCGGGGGGCAAACGGCAGACACGCAGCCACAGTGGGAGTCCGCAGTCCTCACGACCACTTCCTCCAAAACCACTCCCCTTAGCTCTCCTGCCCAACAGTCGGACAAAGAGTCATTCACTGCCAGTGTGTCCCTCAGCCCCAGTGTGACACCACCCCGCAAGCGGTGGAGGTAGTACCCGGCCAGGGTAGTTGAGTCCCCCCCCCGTCCACACTCTCCCCCAGTAGCGCTGCAACCCATCCCTCCGACCCCCCCCCCCCTCCTTGGGGCCTGTGGTTCCTTCGGGTGCAGGGGAGACGCTGGGAGAGCTTGCGACCGTGTGCAGCGCCATCCTAACCACCGCCTTTGTCGCTGCCCCACCCCCTGTGGTGGAGTCGTCCGTCCCTGCACCCACAACACCTACCCTTGCCCCTCCTGTCCCTGCGGTGCCTGGTCCTTCCCCCCCACATGATGCCCCCCTTCTGTGGATGATATGGAACAGTGAACTGTGCAGGCAAGCTAGGGGATACGCGTCCCAAAGTGTCCCCCACCAGGACTTCGCACATGGCCTGGCCTATGGGCCCTGTATATAGTGGACATTTATTTTGCAATAATGTTTTATGCTGAATAAAGCATTTTATTTTCCATTTGCATACTAAGGCTTTTCTGGTCTTGCTGTTGGTGGTGCTGCTCCATGATTTGGGGTGGTGATAATGTGTTAGGTGTCTGGGAAATGTTGTAGTGTGCTGCTCATGGGGTGGACCCTGTTTTCTGCGTGCCATCACAAGGTCTCTGCAAATAATCTTTGGTCATGTAAGCTCTTACTGTATGGTGACATTGTCCCAAGGTGTGTTCCTTCCTCTGTGGACCCTGACATCTTCCCTGCAGGGTGTTTCCCAATTGTTGTGCTGAGCTGTGTCTACATTTCCTGGGTGTGTGACGGATCCCCAACTTTGGCCATGCATGCTCAGCAATGTCTCCACCTGCATCATTTGTGGCATCCTTGGTGGTCACTTTACTTGTGTATGGAGTATATTGACCTGACTTCATGTGGACATGTTCCCTTTTCCGCACTATGCATTTGTGTACTCCCAGCCTCGCACACATGTGTTACGTGTTGTGCAGGGTATTTGGTCATCTGTGGGTACTCCACCCTTTTCCTTCCATGAGAGGCAACAACTTGTTGGCTGCCCCAGCACCTGTACATTCCTATCAGTCCTGGAATGTGCGTGACAGTGTGTGTTTCCTTTGGGTCTCTTAGTTTAGTAGGGTGGCACATGAATATACAGTCTTGTTGCATGCTCTCAGTGTGTGTATTGTGCTGCCAGGGGTGGGTATGCATGTGTCATTTGTCATCACACCCACATGTGGTGTGTCATGCAGTGGGGGATGGACATCCACCCTCATTGGAGTAGGACACTGCTGACAGTGATGTGTTGGCATGCCACTCTCAATATAGTCGCACTTTGTGTATGCCTTCATGCACCCATGGAGTTTTGCTAATTGTGGGATGGTGTACACACCACCATGTCTCTGTCCACTGCTGGGAGGACTCTGCACCCACCCCTCCTATGTCTGGGCACTGCTGGGAGTGTTAGGCACCCACCCCTACTATGTCTGGGCACTGCTGGGAGGACTCTGCACCCACACCTCCTATGTCTGGGCACTGCTGGGAGGGATAGGCACCCACCCCTCCTATGTCTGGGCACTGCTGGGAGGACTCTGCACCCACCCTTCCTATGTCTGGGCACTGCTGGGATTGTTAGGCACCCACCCCTCCTATGTCTGGGCACTGCTGGGAGTGTTAGGCACCCACCCCTCCTATGTCTGGGCACTGCTGGGAGGACTCTGCACCCACCCCTCCTATGTCTGGGCACTGCTGGGAGTGATAGACACCCACCCCTCCTATGTCTGGGCCCTGCTGGGGGTCCTCGGCACCCACCCCTCATATGTCTGGGCACTGCTGGGAGTGATAGGCACCCACCCCTCCTATGTCTGGGCACTGCTGGGAGGACTCTGCACCCACCCCTCCTATGTCTGGGCACTGCTGGGAGTGTTAGGCACCCACCCCTCCTATGTATGGGCACTGCTGGGAGTGATAGGCACCCACCCCTCCTATGTCTGGGCACTGCTGGGAGTGTTAGGCACCCACCCCTCCTATGTCTGGGCACTGCTGGGGCTGATGGCCACACACCCCTATGTGTCTGTCCATTGGCGTGGTACGACCCGTACCCACGTCCTAAGGCCTGGGTATGGGCCGTACCCCTACGGCACCCCAACAATGGGGGTAAGGCCCGTACCCACGTCCCAAAGGCATTGGTACGGTACGTACCCCTACGGCACCCCAACAATGGGGGTACGGCCCGTACCCACGTCCCAAAGGCATGGGTACGGGCCGTACCGCCATTGTTGGGGTGACGTAGGTGTATGCGTGGTACGACCCGTACACACGTCCTATAGGCATGGGTACGGGCCGTATCCGCCAATTGTTGGGGTGACGTAGGGGTAGGCGTGGTACGACTCGTACCCATGTCCTATAGGCATGGGTACGGGCCGTACCCACATTGTTGGGGTGCCGTAGGGGTACGGCCCGTACCCATGCCTTTGGGACGTGGGTACGAGTCGTACCCCCATTGTTGGGGTGCCGTAGGGGTACGTACCGTAACAATGCCTTTGGGACGTGGGTACGGGTCGTACCGCCATTGTTGTGGTGCCGTTGGGGTAGGCGTGGTACGACCCGTACCCACATCATAATGGCATGGGTACGGTACGTACCCCTACGCCACCACAACAATGGGGGTACGGCCCGTACCCACATCCCAAAGGCGGCCCGTACCCACGTCCCAAAGGCCTGGGTATGGGCCGTAACGCCATTGTAGGGATGACGTAGAGGTGGGCGTGGTACGACCCGTACCCACGCTCTTAAGGCGTGGGTACGGTGCGTACCACAATTGTTGTGTTGACGGTTCGCGTCCATGTCCACTTCCGTTGTGGCGGACGCAGGCCTTGGTGGACACGCCCCCACCCCCGAAGTGACCGGGCCCTGGGGGTCAGGTATGTACAGGGCATGTATGATTTTGAACTTGGGTGGGGGTTATGTTTCCTGCCCCTGCCCCCCCCCCCCTTGCCCCTGGGTGTTGTTCTGACCTTCTGCGGCGTCTGCGTCGGTTCCTGTACACCAGGTTGACTGCTATGAAGGCCGGGATGACACGTAGGTTGGGGTCCATGGCTGTCCGTCGCGTACAGGTGCTCCTTCTGCGCGTCGTCCTGATTTCCCGGCAGTTTTCGGCTGCCGTAAAATATTGTCCGTGCGGAGTGACGCGGGCACGAATCGTACTTGCTGGTTCGTGAAACGCTGCCTGACTCCGTCCGGACGTCACGTCCGCGGTGTCCCAGATCAGAATTGTGGGTATTTTTTTGTCAGTCGGTGGTTTTTACGAATCGTACGGAAATGGTGTTTCCGTGCGAATCGTACTTGCATGTTTGTATGGTGTTTTTCCAGGGTACGAGTTAGACGGAGAAAACGCTCCATCCGACGGTTCGTACCCGGGTTTTAATGGATCGGAATCGACACCTTGATGTTCCTTTCAATGGCTGGGTTCGAACACTGGCTCTCTGGACCAAGCCAGATCAATGACATGGCTCTGTTACCCCAATAAACATGGTGGCAGCTTATACACATTTTCTCAATTGTTACAGCTGCTCCTTACCCCCTGGAAATGCGTTTGAAAAGGATTGAAACCAAGGACTTCCTAAGTTCCAAGCAAACACTTTTGAAAGCAGTAACTTACGTCATGTCCAGAAGGCGGTGACCAGGACAGGCTGATGGCTTTTCTCTGTCCGGCTTCAACAGAGCCTTTCACGGGGTCAATGGTAAACCCTTTAAGTTCCAAGGCTGGCACTCCTTCCCAGGAAAACTCTACTCCCTGTAAACAAAATAGAAAAAAATATATTCTTTGGCAAGGATTCTAACCTATATCATACCCTTCAACCCACATTCATTTGGATGGTGCCACAATCCCTGAATCATAATCAACCTCAAAACACGTGAAATGTTTTCCCTGGCCTTAAAACTTGTCTCACCCATCAAATCTTTTTCAGAATTACCCTACAAAACCACCCAATCTCACTCTCATTGGAGTCTCTAAAGAGTGAGAAAGCTCCTTCCTGAATGTGCCTGGGTATGGCTTTTTTTCCAAGTACACCCTAAAGGGAGTTATGGGAGTTAGCAGGCCCTTCAGACTTATGAGTTGTGGTGTCTCACACAGATATTTTGACCAATAAAAACCATTGAAATCGCTGTGTGAAATTGCAAGGGGAATGGCGTTGAAAACACTGATTATTGGATTTATTCCCAAAAATATTGCAACTCCTGTTATTTCTCGACCCTCTTTCAGTAAAGATAATTCTGGGGCCATGAAATATAGAGTTTTATTCCATCCCATTCATGAGGGCCCAAGTCGTTCTATGAGCTGAACACACTGCTGCATGCTTTTAGAAAGGCCTAAAGTTAGTTACATGTCAAGAAGCTAAAGGTGGCAAAATAACAGGAATTGATATAGATACATTTTCTAATAAATGTTTAACACATTTACACTTTTCACACTTTCCATCACTATCATTGTCATCAGAGGCAGCACTAGAGAACCTGCCAGGACCTGGTGCCATCAGTGAATCCTGCAGTCAAAAGGCGCATCCAGGTCAAGGTTTTTTTTCCAAATCCATTTTTTAAAGTTTGGTACTCCAACCACCTGGATAGACAATATGGAGGACCACCCCGACTGTCATCAAAAAAAGTGACACTGCATTAGAAGGTCGGTTGTGCAGTATAGTTTTATCGTCCGTGATGGCTAAATAGCAAAGTGGGGTAATGCTCCAGTTGCAGAAATCTCTGTACACCATAAGATCAGATGTTCAGATTGAGTCGGAAACATCTCATCATTCCACCCTTTAGATGTATCTTGTGTTGAGACAGGAACGGTCTCTGCATTCCATATGGACATGTATCCTTGTGCTGACTGACTCAAGTGCAAATGACATGCATTTCAATGTGCACTGAGGAAAGTGTCCAGTGCCCTGGAGTGGCGCACCAATCTTCCACTTTTCTATTACACTGTCCATGTCTTGGGCTGTTTAAATAAAGTGGTGGTGGCACTGTACCGACTTGTAAGTATTAATAATCCTGGGCAGACTGTTTTTAGGTCTTAAAAACCAGCAATGCTGGAGAACTGTGGTAACAGTAAAGTAACTTTTCTTCTCCAACACTGGATCTTTCATAGATACATATTTGCCCACCCTCTTCCCCATTCATGAGGCTACTAAGAACCACATGATACAACCTAAGATATTCTGACAGTTTTTGCCTCTGAGGAGGGTTGGAACTTTGGGCCCCTCCACCTGGTTGGCTGGACTTCGAATCATATAATGAGGTGGGTGGGCTATTTGGACTACATGACTATTTCCAATGTGTGTTACTATTGTGAAATACTGCTCTATTAACATTGAATACAGATGCTTCCCAGCCTGGTGTTGGGAAATTCACATTCTTGAATTAACATTACATAAGCAGTAAATTATATTAGCCATACTGTATAGGAGGAGAATAGGCTTACCTTAATGTAATAGGTAGCACCTTCTGTTCTACTGTTGTTTCAGCTTTTGACTGGACATCTACACAGTAATGCTGGGTATTGGTATGGGTCGTGTACAAGGTTGCCTCTTTGCAAATGTCAAGTAATAGCACTCCAGCGAACAATGCAGTTGTGGCAGCCATGCGTCTCGTAGAATGGGCTCTGCTCTATGTATGAGAGTGCACCCACCTTTGGTGAGGCAGAATGAGATACATGCACTGATCCAGCAAGCTATGCCTTCCTTCGATAAAAGGCATGCTTTTTTAGAGCTTCCATACAACACAAATAGTTGATCAGTCTTGCAAACATGCTTTGTCGTAGCAGAACTGAAATGTAAACAATGTTTAAACTCCAAAGAGTGAAAAGACTCACTTGAAGCCATATGTGGTTGTGGAAAAAAGTTGGTAAATTAATCTTTTCAAAGGAATGATGATGGTACCTTGGTATGAACTTAGTATTCGTTGACATTCATCTTGTTCTTGTCAAATTTTCGACAGCATTGCTTTTCAGAAAAATCTTGTATTTTGTGCATGTTTCTTGTCGATGTTATCGCAAATAAGAAAGCTGTATTGCATGCCATCTATGTAGATGCCTTGTGTATAGCCTCAAAAGGTTCCCTGATAAGTGCTTCAAGTATTGTACGGAGCCCCCACACTGGCATCGGTAGAGGTGGTAGTTGTGAAAAAGACCTCTCATTAGTTCCTTAATAACTAAGAACAAAGATGGTGTGGTGAACGTTCTGAGGTATGTGGATATATAGAGAGAAGATGCAGCCTAATCGAAGACTATCTCAAGCTAGGCTTTGCCGATGAAGGAGGTAGGGTAGTATCTCAAAAGTGAATGCATCGAACTGTCAATTTTGACATGCAAAATTAAAAACGTTTCCATTTTAAAGAGCAGGTTTTCACAGTGGATGTTTCTATAGCCACCAGTAGAATCTTTTTACAGTCTGGTGGAATGTTTAGGAAACCGAACTCTAGGGCCGCGACAGCCAGGCAGTGAGGTGAAGAGAGGCTGTGTTCTGATGTAACACCTGACCTTGATTCTGGATGAGAAGTTACAGGTCCAAATTTAATTGAATTGGTGTTTCTATTGATATATCCCATAGCTCTGTATATCAAAACACTGGGAGGATTAGTAACAGCAAAGATTTTTTTTTTTACTTCCACAGAACACTTGGCACTAGAAGTATCCTGGGGGAAGAAGAACAAGTTACTTACCTTCGGTAACGCATTATCTGGTAGAAGCTATCTAGCTGCAGATTCCTTACCTTTGAATTTCCCAGGCATCAGGCTGGATACGGAATCTTTTGCTGAGTAAAACCACTTGCGCATGGCGTCGGGTGGCTCAATTCGGGTCCGTGTGACGTCTTCGGTAGCGTCGGTTATGACATCGCAGTGCCTATATAGGCGCCACCTGGGCGCACGGACGTCAGAACTTTTCGTACTTTCCACACCAGAAGCGCAAAGCCACGAAGTAACTGACGTAGTCGTGTGCAAAACTAGGGCCCTGAAAAGGGGAACAACCCTAGCCCCTACAATATAACTCAGCAAAGCGGGGAGGCATGGGTGGGGCTGTAAGGAATCTGTTGCTAGATAGTCTCTACCAGATAATGCTTCACCGAAGGTAAGTAACTTGTTCATCTGATAAGAGACTTCTAGCTGCAGACTCCTTACCTTTGAATCAGATACCCGCGCTATTCCATCCCGGCGGTGGGTTGCAGACTCACATCCTAGACTAAGTCTTGCAGCACTGAATGGGCAAAATGTCCATCCCTGCGCACTTGACCATCAAGGCAGTAATGTTTTGCGAACGCGTGCAAAGAGGCCCACGTTGCTGCTTGACAGATGTCTTGGACTGGGACACCCAGAGCCAAAGCCGGAGTCGCAGCCTTTCCCCTGGTGGAATGGGCCCTTAATCCCTCAGGGGGCTGCTTCTTCGTCAAGGCATAACAGATTTTGATGCAGAGTATGACTCAGCAAGAGATGGTCTTTTTCTGCACTGCCCTTCCCTTCTTTGCTCCCACATAACCCGCAAAGAGTTGGTCATCCACCTGGAAGTCTTTTGTGTGATCAAGGTAGAACGATAACGCTCTTTTTGAGTCCAGGAAACATTGGAGATGCTCCTCCACCTTAGAGGGCAATGGGGAGCAAAGAAGGTGGGTAACATGATGAACTGACCCAGATGGAAAGGGGTTATAACCTTTGGCAAAAAAGATGCCCAGGTTCGAGGCATCACCTTGTCCAGAAAGGACATAAAATAAGGCGGTGAGCTGGATAATGCCTGCAACCCACTCATCCTACGGGACAATGTAATTGCCACTAAGAAGGCTGTTTTGATGGGCAACAGCTCAACAGCCGGAGGGGACAATTGTGCACAGGCTCAAAAGGAGCACACATCAGGTAGGCGAGGACCAAATTTAGGTCCCACTGCTGTATAATAAAGAGTGCCGGTGGAAATAAGTGAGCCAGCTCCTTTAGAAGTCTATTTACAATAGGATACTTGAAGTGAAAGGGTTGGTCTGGCAGCCGCAAAAAAGCTGACAGAGCAGAAAGGTAACCCTTTAGAGTTCCCAAGGCATAGCCCTGCTGCCTGGGCAAGGGTTAGAATAAATAAAAGGATATTAAAAAGAAGAGAAGAAAGAGGGTCAATGGACGTTTCTGTACGGTATACTACAAATTTCTGCCAACAACAGATGTATATCGTCTTAGTGGAGGGCTGTCTGGCCGGCAGAATAACGTTACAGACTTTGGGAGGAAGGTCAAAAGTTATCAACTGTCACCGCTCAATCTCCACGCATGGAGGCACACAGTTGACAGATTTGGGTAAAGAACCCTCCCCTGCTGCTGCGACAGCGACCGGCTGTGGAGAGGTACTACTATACATGTACTCCCAGCCTGTTAAAATAGACTGCAACCACCAACACCACCTTTGTGAACACATGGGTGAGGTAACACTGAATGGTAGGATGGTGAATTGATAATGCTCAACCATTACTGTAAACTGGAAGTAACACCAGTGCCACTGTGGGTTCAGTACATAAAAGTACATGTCCTGTGAGTCCAAGTATACCATCTAATTTCCGGGCTTCAAGGCTGACCGAACCTGGGCCAATGGCATCATTTTGAGCCTGTCATTCCTCAGGAAAATATTTAGCAGCCGGAGGTCCAAGATAGGGCTCACATCCCTGTTCTTGGGAACCAGGAAGTAACAGGATAAACAGCTGTGCCCATCTCTATTACCAACACATTCACACCCTTGGTGAGAAAAGACAACATCTCAGCGCAAATGGAGGAATTGGCAGGGGAGTGAATTAGAGAGGAGGAGCATAACCAACTTGAAAGACCCACTGTCCGATGCAAGATGGATGAATTAACCTAACTCTGCTCCCTACCAGCCCCAAGTGACTGGTCGAGGGAGAAACTAATGCAGCTCTTGGTTCCTCAAATGGGCTAAGCGGGCTGCTGAGTTGGCTTTGAGGGCTGCCTCTGTCATTAGGGTTAGGGTCTGGAAGAGCACCCGAATTTACTGTAATGGTGGGGATAATGTCAAGCTGTGGGAAAGTAGCCACAGTCAAATTTCTCTCTGAAGTACTCGAGCAAGGAATCTTCTTTTTCCCCGGAGGGTCGATTTATCAGAGATCTTTTGTTTAGGCAGCCGTCAGATGAGTGTGGATGTAAGAACGGAGGGTCCTATGTGAGTAGTATGTGGGTGCGTGAAAGATAAAACTGAATAAGGGATACCGAAAGTAAGTAACATTTATAGGTTCCCTTGTCAGATTAAATGACCCTGAAGGTCGTGAGTTACTGAAAAGGGCGTAAGGTGCCTTCGTAACTAAAGGTTAACATTTTTTGCGCATGATCGGTCAGAAAGATCCATGGCGCTTCATCAGGACCACTTCCCATGAGTAAAAAAGTGAAAGGAAGTGGTGGGTTCAAGAACCCTATTGAGTCAGGGCGGGCCACACCTGTGTGTAACTACAAGGTGGCTCAAACTAAATAGCCTTGCCGCTCCTGTCGCAACCTAGTTGCAGGTAGAGGGTTGCTCCATAGGCTAGCACGTGTGGAAACCCGCACCGTAACAGGAGTTTTCTGCTGGGTGCACTGTCTCTCAGCTCCTACCCTTCAGCATGCCTGCCTACACGGGGAAACATATGCTGGAAGCCTGTAAGGAACCTAGCCACAACAGGTGACTTAAGATAACCTATAACTGTGCCCAGAGCAGAGTCCTGCTGGGCCAAAGACAATGCAAAGAAGAGAACCTTGAATAAAGGCGCAGAAATTTGGTTAACGTTATGGGAAGCACACCATGACACAAACTCATCCCAATGGCTGATGCATAGGGACTTGGTGGAGGGACTCCGGCTGCCAGAATAACATTACAGACTGTGGAGGAAGGTCGAAAGTTGACAACTGTCACCGCTCAATCTTCACGCATGGAGGCGGAGAGTGCTTAGTTTCGGGTGAAGGCAGTGGCAGGTGGCATCTACGGGGGCGGAGGGGGCAGGGGCGCGTGCCAAAATAATATAAAAAAACACTTACCTGAAGACGAACACAACGCTCTCCGCTCCAGGCCTCTTCTTACAGGAACTGGATACTGCAACTCCCTCCACCAATCCTGGCGTTGTACGCATGCAGTGTGGGAGCAGTGTCCTGATTGGAGAAAGCGGCCTCACTCGGCACTTCACAGCGCACCGGAGGCCTGCACTTGCTCTAAACCAGCTGTCTTAAGACAGCTGGGTTAGAAATGTTTAAAGTGCGCATGCGTGGCTGGAAGTCGCAAGCCGACCAGCCAAAAAGACATGCACATTTTAAACAGCCCACCCGCCTCCCTGTTGTTGTCAGTCAGCAACAGCCTGCCGCTGTCTTGACCTCTGTTCGGGACAGAGGATGAAAAATAGAATGGTCACAAATTACCATAATATTTTTAATCACTGGGGTTTGGGGGGATTTTAAGTGGGGCGATGCTCTGTCGCTACAACGGAGTAGACGCCCCCGGGAGCAGGAACCACCCCTTGCGCTGCAACAGAAGATTCTTCCAAAGAGGCAACCTGACTGGAGGGCTGATGGTCATGCTCAAGAGCTCAGGATACCATACTCTCCGTGCCCAATACAGAGCCACAAGCATTACTTGGGCCCGGTCGTTCCTGATCTTCTTGTGAACTCTGGGCAGGAGTGGTATTGCCTTGGAAACTCCAGTACGCAAAAGTGCTGACTGTAGGAAAGGGCCCTTTTTGACAGGGTCACCCCCACTTTCTGCCTGGTATTGGATGTGATTTTGACTGGAAGTGCACTGAGTTCCAGATAACCAGGCCTCCTTCCCAAAACTGTTTACCCCAATTGGCAATACCTTTAGAACCCTTTGTAAGTCCCTAGTAAATGGTACTCCTAGTACCTACAGCCTGCGGTACTAAAGAGGGTCCCCAAGGAATTGTGCCACTCTAAGAGATCCCTCACCAAGCTCATGCAAACTGCGACTGCAGGCTGTGTGTCTTGGTGCAGACAAAAGTGAAAACATGACATGGCACACAGCCTGTGTGCCCTGCCTGCCGACACTGCGTGCAGTATAAATAAGTCACCTCTACAGCAGGCTGTACCGCCCTAATGCAACATACTACATGTACCACTATACTACATGTGAGGGCATAATTGCATTAGCAGATATGCCAACGTACTGGCCAGTTCCATTACTGCCAGGACAAGTGATCAGGGCAGCCATTCTAAAAGCATGTGCTGGACACTGGTGAAAACGAGTTCCCAGCTACATGATGGCTTCACTGAAAATAGGGATGTTTGGTAAGTAAAACACAGTACTGCATATTGGAAAATGTGCTTACAGGGACCTGTGGTACAGTCACATTCAAGAACTTGGAGTATTGCATTGAAGCTGGAATGCTCATGGTTAGAAGAACAAGTTACTTACCTTCGGTAACGCTTTTTCTGGTGGATACAGTATCTGCCTGTGGATTCCTCACCTTATGAATATCCCCTGCGCCAGCATTCCATGGAAATTTTTCCAAGCTCTCCGCGCCGACGAGGTCGTCTCAGCATCATGGCTCCGCACGTGGCTCCGCATGACGTCACCGGAGCCATAAGAAGACCACGTCGGCGTGATGACGTCAGTTCCACCCATTGTTTCCGTGCCACCGAGGCACAACGGGCGGACCGACCATAGAGACAATGCATACATAGTACACAGTATTCACCCAAATACACACAGTGTAAAGAGAAAAAGGAAAGCAAACATTTCCTATAAGCTCACATTTCAAATAAGTCAACCATGGACAAATAGAGATAATAAAATCTTGAGTACACAAAAACAACAAATAATCAATACCTCATCTTTCAAGGTTTAAAAGGGTGGACAATGGGGAGGTCGGTGGGTCAGTGAGGAATCCACAGGCAGATACTGTATCCACCAGAAAAAGCGTTACCGAAGGTAAGTAACTTGTTCTTCTGATGGATACATCTGCCTGTGGCTTCCTCACCTTATGACTAGAATCCCACAGCAGTCCCACTCCCGGAGGAGGGTGTCCACCCTTCTATACCAAAAAAGTCCTGTAAAACAGAGCGCGCAAAATGGCCGTCCCTCCTCACCTCGGAATCCAAGCAATAATGCTTTGCGAAAGTGTGGAGGGAGGCCCAAGTTGCGGCTTTACAGATGTCCAATACAGGAACACCCCTGGACAAGGTAGAAGTAGACAACTTAGCCCTGGTGGAATGAGCTCTAATGCCTACAGGAGGCTCCTTACTGGCCAGGGAGTAGCAAATCTTGATGCACAAGATGATCCACCTGGATAAAGTGCGCTTGTGCACTGCCTTGCCCTTCATACGACCAGCATATCCAACAAAAAGCTGATCATCTTGCCGGAAGTCTTTTGTTCTATCCAAATAGAAGTTAATCGCCCTCTTTGGATCCAAACGATGAAGTCTCTCCTCCTCCTTGGAAGAGTGAGGGGGAGGATAGAAAGTAGGGAGGGTAATCGACTGTCCTAGATGGAAGGGAGTTACCACCTTAGGCAGAAAAATAAGCCCTGGTCCTGAGTACCATCCTTTCAGCATGTATGGTCAGAAAAGGAGGTTTTGAACTCAAAACCTGGAGCTCACTCACCCTCCTAGCCGAAGTGATAGCCACTAGAAAGACCGTTTTAAATGTCTCAATGGACAACTATCCATAGGTCCAAACGTAGAACCCATTAAAAAAGTCAACACCAGATTTAAATCCCACTGGGGCATAATAAAAGGAGTGGGCGTAAACATGTTAGTAAGCCCATTAATGAACCTTAAGACTATTGGAGACTTAAAAAGAGAGGGCTGGTCGGGCAAACAAAGAAATGCTGACAAAGCCAACAAATATCCTTTAACAGTGGCTACAGCACAACCCTGCTGAGCCAAATGAAGTGAAAAACAAAGAACATCAGAAAGATGCGTTTTCAGAGGATCAATAGATTTCTCTCCACACCATCTAACAAATTTCGACCACCTGTAGGAGTAGACAGATTTGGTGGAGTGTCGCCTGGCCGATAAAATAACATCCACCACATCAGGCGGGAGAGAAAAAGAATTCAGGTTGCCCCGTTCAATCTCCAGGCATGAAGGTGCAGGCTCTGGAGGTGGGGTGTAGAACCTGCCCCTCCATCTGAGAGAGGAGGTCTGCCCTGAGAGGGAGACGGAGCGGAGGGTGCGACGAGAGGTGAAGAAGGTCCGTGTACCACAGCCTTCTTGGCCAGTCCAGGGCGATCAATATAACTTGGGCCCAGTCTTGGCGAATCTTCCTCAGAACCCGAGGAATCAAGGGTATGGGAGGAAACGCGTAAAGGAGTTGTGAGCTCCAATTCAACTGAAACGCGTCCCCCAACGCTCCCTGCGTCGGAAACTGGAGACTGCAGAATGACGGGCAGTGCGCGTTCTAGAGAGTGGCATACAGGTCCACCCGAGGAGTCCCCCACGTCCAGAAGATGTGTCGAACCACCTCTGGATGAAGCCTCCACTCGTGGTCGGCGGAGAACTGCCGACTGAGACTGCCCACACGCACGTTCAACACCCCGGCCAGATGATTTGCCATCAAGCAAATCCGATGGTCCTGAGCCCAGGACCAGAGCCGCAACGCCTCTCTGCAGAGATGGTACGACCCTACTCCACCCTGCTTGTTGACATACCACATCACTGCAGTGTTGTCCGTCAGGACTTGAACCGACTGACCGCGAATGGAAGGGAGAAAGGTCTTGAGCACCAAACGTATAGCCCGCAATTCCAGAAGATTGATATGAGACAATCTTTCTTCAGGAGACCAAGGACCTTTGATCTCCAGATCCACCAGATAAGCACCCCACCCTAGGGTAGAGGCATCCGTTATCACTGCGGTCACAGATGGAGGAAGATTAAAGGGCTTTCCTTGAGTCAGATTGCCCTCCACGCTCCACTAAGACAGATCCGCTGCAGCTTCTCTGGAGATCCTGACTGACTCCCTGAGATCTCCGTTGTGTTTATACCACTGCCTGCGGAGGCACCACTGGAGTGCCCTCCTGTACCAGCGTGCATGGTTGACCAACAGAATGCAGGAAGCGAATAGACCTAGCAGGCGAAGGACCTTCAGAACTGGAACAACCGCTCCATTGAAAAACAAGGGAATAATTTCCTGAATGTCGAGAATCCTTTGCGGAGGAGGGAATGCTCGACACACAGTGGTATCCAATACTGTCCCTATGAACAGGTTGTGCTGAGAAGGCACCAGGTGAGACTTGGGTACATTTATCGAAAAACCCAATTTGTACAACAGCTGAGTTGTAACTTGCAGATGATGAAGCACCATCTCTGGCGATCACGCCTTCAGAAGCCAGTGATCCAGGTAGGGGAAAACAGGAATCCCCGATCTCCTGAGATGGGCAGCCACCACTGCCATCACCTTGGTGAAGACTCGAGGTGCAGTAGTAAGACCAAACGGAAGGACCGCAAACTGTTAGTGTTACGACCCAACCGTAAAACTGAGATACTTCCTGTGTGACTTCAGGATTGGGATATGGAAATACGCATCCTGCAAAACGATGGACACCATCCAGTCCTCCTGTTGCAGTGCCTGAAGAACCTGCGCTAGGGTCAGCATCTTTAATCTCTCCTGCTTGAGAAACAGATTCAAGATTCTGAGGTCCAGGTTAGGGCGTAACCTGCCATCCTTCTTGGGGATCAGGAAATACCGGGAGTAGCACCCCTGACCACTTTCCTGCTCCGGAACCACCTCTATCGCACCCTTTTGTAACAGAGTAAGAACCTCCTTCTGAAGGAGAAGCAAATGGTCCTCCGTGCAAAACCCCTGGCAAGGAGGGTAAGGAGGAGGGAATTCCCTGAAGGAAAGGGCGTACCCATTTTCTACAAATTCTAAAACCCCATGGTCTGAAGTGATTAACTTCCAATCCTGTAGAAAATGGGTAAGCCGACCTCCCACAGGACCCACATGATCCAGGATGGCGGATCTAGGGCTGCTTTCCTGCATTACCAGGAGGGGCTGGGGAGGTAGAGGAGGAAGAGGGATGACGTCCGGCTCCACGAAGGCGACCTGTGCCTTTACCCCTGTAGCTCTTATACAAGGGGTTCTGCTGCTGTTGCTGCTGCTGAGTCTGTCTGGACCCACGAAAGGAAGATCTCCCAAAGCCACGGTACCTTTTATATCCGTAGCCTCTTGAATGAGTCTGCAGACCTAATGACCCCGCCGTTGCCTTACTGTCCTTAAATCTCTGCAGGGCAGAGTCCGCCTTTTCACCAAAAACCTTGGAACCATCAAATGGTGATGACTGCTTCGAGCAAGAAGCCTGCACCACTAGACTTTCAGGAGAGGGGTGGGAGGAAAGAAAAACCGGATCTCCAGGAGCAGGCCTATACCTTTTTGAGACTGTCCTCGAAACTGCAGGAGCTGAAAGAGGATTGCGCCACACCTCTAGTATTGGCTCAGTCAGAGCATCATTAAATGGTAAAAGCGGATCAACAACCTAAGATGGAGAGTGAAGAACTTCAGTGAGAAGATTAGGTTTATACTCAGCTACAGGAAGCTGTAAGTCCAAAGGTTCCGCAACCTTCCTAATAACCGTATGGTATGAAGCAACATCCTTAGAGGGGGAAGCCTCTTGAGAGACAAAGTCCCATTCAGGGGAGGTGTCAAGGCCACTTGCCTCACACAAGTCCTCAAAAACATCCTCTGAATCATACACCCATAAAAAAACGTTAGTGTCGACAGCGCGGAAAAAAGGGAACTGACGTCATCACGCCGACATGGTCTTCTTATGGCTCCGGTGACGTCATGCGGAGCCGCGTGCGGAGCCATGACGCTGAGACGACCTCGTCGGCGCGGAGAGCTTGGAAAAATGTCCGTGGAATGCTGGCGCAGGGGATATTCATAAGGTGAGGAATCCACAGGCAGATGTATCCATCAGAAACTGGCTGTTAGAGACAGTTCTTTTGCTTATGCAGACATCCTTCCCTATTCTCTGTTCCTTATCTTAAATATATATAAAATCTCAATTAAATTGACTTACCTTGTAAGTGGTAACTTCTGCAGGAACATCAAATTAACACAATCTGAAGAGACTCAATGGGTTGAAGGGTGAGGAATAGGGGTTAAAGAGTGAGGAACAGACAAGATGAGCAGTACATGGGTAGAGGGAAATATCCGATAGCTATAGAAAATCAAATCTATGAGAGGTGGGTCTGCTACAGTAGAGTGTTTGTCTAAGGGGAAATTGTTCTTTATCAGTCAGAATCATGCAGGGGGCATGTGGAGGAGGGAGAGAGCAGTCCAGTGTATCTTCAAGTCAGTTGTCGTGTGAATGAGAAGGCCGTAAGCCTTTTTCTAAATGAGAGAATGTTCAGTGTCATTCTTAACTAGCTTTGCCAGAGAGTTCCAGATAGTAGATGTATATAGGGATCACACATATAGGCGTGATAGTTCAGTGATTACAATTTCAATGGCGATTCCCTGAAGGAGAACAAGTATTACGGTTTCATAACTCAAAAACACTGATTTTATAGACGCTGAATAGGTAAGATGATGAGGTGGCAGTATTCAAACCTATATATTGCAGGTCTCAACGATGCCTATTCTCACTGCTTTAACCCCATGAGCTATTTTACTAGCTGCTCATTGTCCTAGAAACCAATAGGCAATGCAATTTCAGATCACACTCCATATAAGGACAATAGGACAAATTACATGCACCCTAAATCCCAGGGTAACATTTGCATCTGTTAAATAAGTGCCTACAATGCTTAGCATCTACTTCCATCACCTTCTTTCCGCTCTGTTGTGTTGTCCTTATACAGCCGATGTGCAGTTCCCTCACTGCTGTTCTGCGCTCTGTTTCTGTCTGGATGCAATGTAGGCTTAATACTACAGGGTGCACTGTCAATTCAGGTTCTAAATAGGAAGAAGGCTACAGCATTAATTTAATCATGGTGAAAACATTTTAGTACTGTTTCTAAAAGGCATACTCTTGCCATGTTCTACATTGGACAAAAGGGGCTGAATGCCAAGAGCACCTTGATCATCTCACATGAATGCAACATGTAAATCGCTCATTTATTTTCTTTTAAATGCACACTTTAAAGTAGCCTGTTACTGTGATATGTTCTCCGCAATGGAACTCTGAATCAAACAGGAGTAAGACCCTGATGCTAATACTACTCCATACAGAATAGATGGTAGGTACCTCCTTCATTGGTAGGTAAGATAGCGAGGGACTCCACTGACACGTCAATGGGATCTCCTCCCTCCAGGAACATGATGTGATTTCTGGCAGCACCTTTCAGACGGATTATGTGGACTACTTCCTACAAACAAAAGGGAAACATTGGTGAGTGGTGTGGCCAACTCACCTCTAGTGATTGCCTCATTAAAATGAATCATAGTTTATTTTCCCTGTAATGTATCATCTCTTTTTATGTCATGGAATTGACAGTCACCAGCTAACTTCCACTGTACTGTCATCATCATATATTTCACAGTGAAGCAAATCCCCACCAATGTGGCATAAGTACTCCTTACAAAATGTGACTCATACAACAATAATAATGTATACCTCAAAAATGTCTCCACAAATGGAAAAAAATACAGTCAACATGTCCTGTACAGCAGCACTGGAACAATACAAAAATTGGTAGACTCCTAACATCACTTGGGAATAATATCCACATGTCCAGTTTTTTCATTAGCATGCCTGTTATCTCGGTGTATGATGTAAGACTACAGGTTTCAAGAAATAACTTCTGAGAAGCCAATGGTGTAGATCCTTCTCATGCATCTGGTATACTAATCTAGTCTACAAATTATCTGGTACTATCCATGCAATAGTTTAAAGAACCCTCATCAGTTAATTGGACAAATAGGTTTTTCTAGATACATAAAATTCAACATTCCAAAGATCCCACATAGCCATGTGGTTTTATGCATATCTACGTATGCCTAATGCAGATTCAACACCACCATTTGCAATCTAAAAAGTACTATTTTTTGCCTATCATCTGGTTCAATGTGAATGATTAAATAGTGTTGTGTTTTCATAACTTGAAACAGTTACTGATTTCTGTTCAGGGAACTCTCTTTAGACAATATTAGTAAATCAGCAGAGATAGACCATGATTGCACAGTTCCAGGAAGTCATTTTTTTTGCATTGCGATTACAATTGAAAAGGAGGGCTTCACAGGATCCAATCTGCCCACGTCAGCCCCAAATCGATTTCAGGAAACGTTCAGCTAAAGTTATGTTCGGCCACTTTTTTCCTCATTTGGGAGAGTATGCATACATCTCTTGCATTAGGTCAAACTAGCATCAAATATAAGAGTCAGGCTCAACCCAAACCTGGATTTCAAAGCCAGTTCCAGATTGATAGTTTAAAGGAGATTGAGTGCTTGATGTCTAGTGAGCGAGTCCGTAAAATATATTTAATCTCTTCTTGAATCAGATTCACAGGAAATGTCTTTTATTGGTTCCCCTCATACCTATCCAATCAGTTTTTCATAAGGGCACCTCCAGTTCCCTCGAGTTCCATCTTCAACCTTTACCAGCAATCTCTTTTGGCTCTACTCACTGATGACCACATCTAAATGTATAAGTGTGCCAACAACATGTAATTATGTTTGAATGTTCCCTTTGCCCCAGTGCCACAAATACTGCTTGCACCTTCTCAAGACCTGGATGTTCAGCACCAATGTGAAACTTAATCCCACTAAACCAGAATTCTTGCTATTTCCTCAGAAAACAACTTGTCCAAACCTGGCTCAATGGCATGAACGTGTATGGGTTGTAACCAGTTGAACTTTCAACCAATGTTAAGTGACAAAAATTCACCTTGAACACCAATTTCACTGTCATGTAATACATTACCCACAAAACGGAGATGGCCTGGTACAGCTCTCTCTACTGAAGAATTTGATAGCTAGATAAAGCAATGCTAACAACAAGAAGTTACAGGTAAGTACGTGTTTTCTTCACCAGCATTGGATCTTTCGTAGCTTCTCATGCATGAATCTGAATAGCAATTAGTGTGACAAAGAAGTCATTGAAATTGCGTAAGGTGGTATAAAATAGCAAACCTTGTCCCATACAAAAAGATAGCGAGGAACTGCTTGTTCCACTGCTATATCTCTGTCCTCTATGGAGCCAAGCAGTAGTATTGTGTAAAGGTGTGACAATTTCTGCAATTGGCTGCATGGCACATATCTATCAGACACTCCTGTATAGAGCACTGATAAAGTCACCATACTACTTGTATAATGTGCAGTAACTATCCCTGAAAGTGGTTGCCATACTTCTGTGTGGCAGTAGGTGGTTACCACTGCTACCCATCTAGAAGTTTCTTGTTCGCTAGCAGATAGCCTTTGGGTAGATTTGAGAATGCAACCAGTAAACGATCCAATTTTCTGAAGTCTTTCATCTTGCCCAGATACAACTTAAGGCACCTTCGGTAATATTGTCTCTTGAATGTCAGCTAACTACCTGCAACTGAACTCTGGTAAGATGGAGAGTCTGCTTTTTAGAAAAGCTCACTCTTTTTGGTTAAATGATTTGTGGCCCATGGAACTGGGACCGGCTACAATTCCAAAAAATTAAGTCAAAAACCTTGGCATCCTAATCAATGAAACTTGTCCATGAAAGAACATGTGAACTCAATCTCTGGATCATGCTTTGGCTTGATGCATATACTTAGGAAATCCTTCCAATGGCTACCTTTGCAGACCACGAAATCACTCACCCAGACACTCCTTATGAGTTGCCTGGATTATGGAAATACCCTAAAGGTTGCAGTGAATGAGGGCCTTTTTACCAAGCTTCAGATTATACAGAGTACAGCTGCGTGCTTGGTCTGTCTGAACCTATGATAAGAGCCTTACATTGGCTTCCCATAAGAGAAAATACCCTCTTTCTATGTCCGGTCCATAAGTCTTTACATGGAGGTTTCCCATGCTACCTGCAAAACAAGCTGCAGCCCTACATCGCAACCCGCAATCTTAGGTCTAAAGAGCAACTGCTACTATGTCCCTGGAGCATTCGTACGCCAGGTATGGGGGCCGTTCTTTTCTTTTCTGGCCCCCCAACATTGGAATCAGTTACCACTACACTTAAGCTCCTGCTCTGACCTAGTCTCATCTAAAAAATCTTTCAAAAAATAGTTTTTTACATCTTTAAATTCTGCTAATTTTAACTTCTGACATGTGTGGATGCTCTAGTCCCGAGAGACCCCCTGCGCTCAATACATTTAAATAACATAACATACCATAACATGTTTGAAGGGTTCTGGTAGAATGTCTTTAGCACAAGCACCTCATTGAGACAGAAACCAGTCTGGACTTTGGGTATAAAACCAAGGTTAGTAATTCATAAAGTAGCATAGTTCTTTATTGGGAGCATTTTTTAAAAACAGAAAATGAATAAGGCATATGCACAATGACATCCTGCATTCTGTATTCTGGCAGCCTTAGTAAGAGCACCTTGACTTGAGATTATTTTCTCAGATGACCAGCCAGTGCAGTGACATTTGGTAGTCTTTCATGAGAAGGATATGCCCTTGCTTCCTTAGTGTCTATTGGAAATCTCAGAAGGTGATGGCTGCCGCATGATTTGTCTTTGACCTGCAGCTGTCCTTGTTTGTTGAATAACTGAATGCAAAATAAATATCTGATTTCTATGTGCACTGTAGAGAAGGATCTTTGGCCAACCAGTCATTGAGGTATGGGTACAATTGATGACCTAAATATTGGTCCATCATTATTTTGCACACCATGCCACCTCAGTTTGGACCAGCTATATACAAATTAGTCTTGATCCTGCTCCAATGGGAACAGTCCAGCCTGAACTGCCAAGTCAGGTGATGCCCTGTAACTGGTCCTAGGATGCTTGTTTCCGGTCCAGGGAGGAGCTGGCCTGGCAGTTTGGGCTGGAGTGTTCCCAGGGGGAGCAGGGTCATGATAGAGTTGCATATGGCTGGGTCCAAACTGTAATAGTGTGGTGAGCAAAAATCAAAGGATTCAGGCCTAGATCTGTGACTGCGGTGAGTGTTTGACATTGCACAGCATTCCATCCATCAAGTGCTCTTTTTTGCACTAAGGGCCTCATTACCATGGCGGTCAGCTAGGTGTCCGACCTCCATCGTATTGGGCAGGTGTCCGACTGACTACATGTCGGTGGTTACACCCGCCCAATTACAATGTGCCATACAAGCAGTTGGAAAACTGCCTTTTAGGTCTCGCCTGGCTTTGCAGCATGCATGCGCTGCTTCACTCTGCGAGGGCTTCTTGAAATCAATACAGTTTCAGAAGCTTACAGAAGCCCTGACCATCTTTTTCATACACTCCCGTCATCCTCTATGCTAAACGCTGGCTCACGATTGAAAAGGAGGCTGCTTAGTCCCTTTTGGTTACCACCCTGTCCACTTTTGTCCCCGCCCACCAAGACTGGATCTTTTACTCCGAGGCTGGACACAGTGTCTTCTAATTACTCAGTGAGCACTTTCTGTTTTCATTCCCAGAATGGCGTGATGTGGCGACAGCTTTATAGGTCTTGCTGAGTACCGCGCTTGTTTATTTAATTACGATTTGCTGCGTGATTTGCTTTCACTATGCTTGTTCTGCCTGCCGTGGCTTGTTTATTTAATTATTTAGCTGCGCGATTTGCTTTCACCGCGCTTGTTCAGCCTGCCGTGTAGGCCTGTTCTTGCACTGCGCTTGTTCTGCCTGTCGTGTCGGCTTGTTCTTTTGATGTCTGCGTGGCCCCTGTATCACCGAACACACATTTACGCAGACCTGTGCGCCGTCATCAATCCTCACCAAAGCGTCCTTCTAAGCTGCCAGGCGCAACTCGAGCCCAGCGCCCCTTCACCAATTAATCAGACCCACTTGCTTACATTTGAACCGAGGTGTCGGTGCCGCAATTACATTGCCTGTTTATTGAAGTGCTGTGCCTGGGTGTTTAAACGGCAAGGCTGATCTGGTGCTATTTGTCACTTGTACGGCGTCAGTCTGTGTGTTTTATAGCCATAAGCTTTATATGTATGTGCCCAGCTGGGCGGCAAACTCGGGCACTGCCATGGCAACATGGCGTGGGCTATTCCTAGGCACCTCCGACCCAGCTCCGGCAGAGGGGAGGGCGGCCCTTCCAGGCCGCAGAGCAGATTGTCTGGGATGTGTTGAATCCTCTCGGGCAGAGGGTGTCTGTCTACTGTGTGTGTGCGGTGTGTTTGCTGTGTGGGTGGGGGGTGTCTGCTGTGTGTGTGCTATGTGTTTGTCAGTCTACATTGTGTGAACAGTGCACTCTTTCAGTGTTGGGGGACCGGTGAGACGGACCCCTACCCTTCGCTCCACTGAATTTACTTATAGCCGTGCTTAAAGTCCTGTGAGTGAATGCCTTCAGGGCCACCGCTGCCCCGTCTGTTCTTGGTGTATCCTGGCCAGATGGGACTGTGCTTTCCTTCTGGAGAACGCTTCCTCCCCGTGGATTGATGGGCCAGCACTGCCGAGGAAAGCCTGGGCTTATTCAAATAAACGGTATGGTATGACATTTTTGTCATGCTTTCTGGCCCCCTCACCCGCTTCACAGCCAACTATAAACTTCCACTACTGAAGTCCACGTGTCTGCTGACTATCCTACCTCGCAACATGTTCTTGCGATCTAAAAAGTGTACTTTTGTTACATTGCTTATTATTCTGTAGTGCTAAATTCGGTCAGGATGGTAATCCATGCTTGATGCTAAATTTCAAAAGTCTCTAAATAAACACATTCATGTTCCCTCCTGTGTCCGCCCTGAAACCCAAACCTGTCCGGGGCTTCCCTTTACTAGTGCTGCGCTATATTTTAAGCCAACATTAATCCTTTTTTTAATGTTAACATTTAAATTGTTGAAAGGTGTATTTTATAATTGTTTATTATATGTATTTACATGGGGACATAAAGACTACCTTCACAGTAGTGGCTCTGGAAAACAGCAAAAATGAAACAAACCTGTGTCTAAATATATTTGTGATGACAGTGAAAACCTCAAGGGAGGGTCTGAACTGGAGAGAGCATCTCAGCTGCCCTGGGGAAGTGTGTATGAGGACAGATGCCTTTGCTTCCAGCCATGCACTGAGCTCCCTTTGTTTTGGCTATAAAGGGGGCTGTTACTACCGATCCCCCCTCTGCCCTCCCTAATCCTATGTTACTTCCTCATGCCCACTTTAGGACTTAAGGATGAGGGAGAGCCATGCATCCGAACCCACTCTGCAATGTTGTTGTTTTTTTATTTAAATCATGTATGTACGTGTTTTAAGGCCAGAACCCTGCAAGGTCAGGGCCGAGGCAGGAACTGAGACACCAACCCAGGGGGATACATGGGATCCAGGGCCCCTTTCAACTTCCATTTCTCATCGCTGTTTTTGTTTGTTTCGTTTTCATTATTATTGTTCTTTAATCCCACGTTAGCACAATTCAGCTTCCTGCTTAAAAATATTGCTTGGGAGATGAGCATGTGTGAGGCGCACATGGTTAACGTTTCTGCCTCCGCACAATCAAGAAGCATTTAAAGTGAGCCACAGCAGAACGGAGACTTGCTCGTCTCATAATGTTACCTTGTGCCCGGGGCCACACGGCTGCAAGATCCTACATAACCACTTGTGCATATAGCACCATATATGGGGGTCCATTACGATGTCCGCCCGTCACCGTAACAGTAAACAAGACCGACCACCAGAGGTGCGGCATTCCCGCTGTGCCCATTAGGATGCGACCGCCACCCTGGCGGTCGCATCCCACATATTTAACATTGTGGCGGGCGGTGCTTTGTGCAGCACCCGCCACAGTATCAAATATACATGTTGTGCATTGGTATGCACAGCGGTGCCTGTCACCCCCCACCCCCCAACGCCACGGGGGCCTGCAACGATCCCCCAAAGCCAAGGACCGCATGCCTTTCCAAGGCAAAAATCCGGAAACATAATAATATGGCGGGCGGTGACTGCTAGGCACCACCACCATATTATGGCCCAGAACCACACGGCAGGCAATCGTAAGGACTGCCTGCCTGCCTGCGGAAAAGCGGCGGACGGTCTTTCCGTCTGTCGCTGTGCCCCCGCCTTTGTAATAGGGTGGGGGGTAAATGGCGTGCGGGCGGGGAAAGATGTTGGGCGGATAGCCACCGTCGGTCGCTATCAAACAAAGCAAACAACATGAGACTGCATTTACAATAATGTCAGGGGCAAGCCTTGCTGGGAGGTGTAGCTGAGTGCTCCCATCCCTGTTTAAAAGCACTCCTGTGAGTCATTGAGCAGACGAGCTCGTGGAAAAAGCACCCGCGTGCCAGTGAGAGGTACATTACCTGATGTGATGTTTGGCAGCCTACTCAGCAAACCCCAAATTTGAAGCCTGTAATCTCTACTGATGAAGGTTAAAGACCCAAAAACAAGTGTCTAGAGATCAGCACCATCTGCGCCAACTCTGGCGAAACACTCGTAAATATTCTAGCAAAGCAAACAACATGAGACTGCATTTACCATAATGCCAGGGGCGAACCTTGCTGGGAGGTGTAGCGGTGTGCTCCCACCCCTGTTCCTGTTTAAAAGCACTCCCATGAGTCATTGAGCTGACGAGCTCGTGGAAGAAGCACCCGCGAGCCAGTGAGAAGTACCTGACCTGATGTGATATTTGGCAGCATACTCAGAAAACCCCAAATTTGAAGCCTGTAATCTCTACTGATGACGGTTAAAGAACCAGAAACACAGGTCTAGAGATCAGCACCATCTGCGCCAACTCTGGCGAAACACTCGTAAATATTCTAGCAAAACAAACATGAGACTGCATTTACCATAATGCCAGGGGCGAACCTTGCTGGGAGGTGTAGCGGTGTGCTCCCACCCCTGTTTCTGTTTAAAATCACTCCTGTGAGTGATTGAGCTGATGAGCTCATGGAAGAAGCACCCGCGCGCCAGTGAGAGGTACACGACCTGATGTGATGTTTGGCAGCTTACTCAGCAAACTACAAATTTGAAGCCTGTAATCTCTACTGATGACGGTTAAAGAACCAGAAACACGTGTCTAGAGAGCAGCACCATCTGCGGAAACAACATGAGACTGCATTTACCATAATGCCAGGGGTGAACCTTGCTGGGCGGTGTAGCGGTGTGCTCCCACCCCTGTTCTTGTAGGTTTTACATGTCTGGGTAGTGAAAAACTCTTAAATTCCCTTTTCACTATTACCTCTCTCTTAGGATAACATTGGGTTACATTATTACTTTAATAAGTGATTGGGAAAAGGTAGGGAAGTCATGTTTGGTGCCTGGGAAATTGTAATTTAAGCCCTCTTTAATGGTAAAATCTGGTTTTAAGTTGCAGTTCTGAAACTGCCACTTTTAGATAGTAAAATAAGCAAAGAGAACCCCTCACACCATAGATACATCCATTATTCTGAGTAGGCTACGTAATATTTTTGCACCTCTCTATTCCAACATCTATTGGGGATATTTACTATCTTTTGTTTGTATGGAAAGCCTCTCAATATTGTACCACTCTTTCTTGCATTCAAAACCACATTGGATGTGTACGTTGAAACATACAAATGAAACAAAAAAACTTTACATTCTGGACCACAAGCAAGACCTTGTCTCAAATAAATGACAAAAAATTAAAGACTTTAATTCTCAAATAAATGACAATTACTAAATATTTACAGGTTATTCAACAGCGAGAACATAAATAGGTGTCCAACATATATACATAAACTTATTTATGTTGTTGTTTGTGTTGAGTAACTTGTACATTTTTAGTAACTGTCATTTATTTGAGAATCAAAGTCTAATATTTATGTGTATGTAAAGTATTGTCCTATACTCCTGAATCAATCTAATGTTTGGGGACAGAATAGTCCAAAGAGAACAAAGTCTCTTGGTCGGTCGTCGGATTCGTGGTTGCCGGGATGATGTTGAAGTGCCTACTTAGACGCTACCCCTGCATGCTGACCTCAATTTTGACACGACTTTCCACGCCAGAAGCGCAGAGCCATGAAAGACACTGAGCACTGGTGCGCCACATTAGGGCCCTATAAGGGTGTCCCTAACTCTAGAAGTCAGTTCACAGAGCAGGGAGGATGAGTGGGGCGGTAAGGAATCTATAACTGATACATGTCTCTTACAGATACATCGTTACCGAAGGTAAGTAACTTGTTCATATGATAAAGGCTATAAGTTGTAGATTCCTTACCTTAGAATAAATACCCCAGCAATACTATCCCCGGAGGAGGGTCTGCGAACAAAGTTCACACCAGAAAATCCTGGAGGACAGAACAGGCAAAGTAGCAGTCCCTCTGGAGATGACTATCCAGGCAGTAATGTCTGGTGAACGTGTGCATAGAAGCCCACGTGGCTGCCTGGTAGATATCGATGAGTGGAACTCCCCGCGACAAAGCAGTGGTTGCTGCCGTAGCTCTAGTGGAATGAGTGTGCAGCCCCACTGGAGGTTCCTTTTTAGCCTAGGTGTAACAAATCTTGATACAAAGGATTACCCATCGAGAGATAGTATGCTTTTGCACAGCCCGACCTTTTTTGACAAACACATAGCCTACAAAGAGTTGATCGTCCACCGGAACTCCTTTGCGTGGTCAAGGTAGAAAGACAATAAACATTTGGGTCCAGACGGTGAAGTCTCTCCTCCTCCTTGGAAGGGGCGGAGGCAGGAAAAAGGTGGGCAGAGTAATAGTCTGCCTGATGTGAAAGGGAGTGACGACTTAAGGCAGGAGAAAGGATCTCATTCGAAGCACCACTTTGTCCAGATACACTGAAAAGAAAGGAGGCTTAGAAGAAAGAGCCTGAAGCTCACTCACTCTGCGAGTAGAGGTGATGGTAACAAGAAAGGCAGTCATACAATAGGGGACTTGAACAAAGAGAGCAGATCTGGCAGCTGAAGAAAGGCAGAAATGGCTGCCAGGTAGCCTTTCAGAGTGCCCAGAGCAGAGCCCTGCTGGGCCAAAGAAAGAAGGAACAAAAGAACCTCAGATAGAGGGGCATAAAGGGGATCCACAGCCTGTGCTGTGCACCATGCCACAAACTTATTCCATTGACAGGCGTATAACCTCTTAATGGATGGTGCTGGCTGCCAAGATGATATTACAGACTTCAGGAGGAAGGTCAAAAGCTGTCAACTGTCGCTGCTCAATCTCCACGCAAGGAGGTGGAGGCTGGACAGGTTTGGGTGGAGGTCCGTCCCTTGCTGCTGCAACAGAAGATCCTACCGAAGGAGCAGTCTGATCGGAGGATCGATGGCCATGCTCAGGAGCTCAGGTTACCAGACTCTTTATACCCAGTCCGGTTCCACAAGAATGACTTGGGCCTGGTCGTGCTTGATTTTCTTCAGCACTTGGGGCAGAAGTGGTACAGGCGGGAAGGCGCACAGGAGACCGCAGCTCCACCAATGATGAAAAGCGCCGCCGAGCAAGTGCTGCTTTGGAAACTACAACTCGCAGAACTGCTGACATTGCATGTTCTCTTCGGTGGTGAACAGATCTAACCAATGCTCTCCCCACTGCTGAAAGAGACCTTGCACCACCTCTGAGTAAAGACGACATTCGTGATCCACCAGGCACCTGCGGCTGAGTTTGTCTGCTCTGGTGTTCAGAGAACATGCCAGGTGTTGAACCACCAGGGTAATGCCCTGATGTTCTAGCCATGTCCAAAGGCAAAAAACCTCTTGACAAAGAGTCCACGACCTCACCCGCCTTTGTTGCAGTACCACATGGCAGTGGTGTTGTCCGTGAACGCCTGCACTGCCTTCCCCTTGAGGGAGGGAAGGAATACCTTCCGTGCCAAGCGAATCGCCCGGAACTCCAACAGCTTGAAAGGGAGACCCGGCTCTGCCAGAGACCAGACTCCTTTGATCTCCGCCTCTCCCAGGTGGGCGCCCCATCCCAGAAGTGACACATCAGTCACCACCGTGAAGTCTGGTTGGGGAAGGGAAAGGGATGTACCTCTGACCCAATCCTGGTGTGTTGACCACCTCTGCAGTTGCTGTGCAGTCCACTCCGAGATCCGGACGTAGTCAGAAAGATTCCCCTGATTCTGCTCCTACTAGAACTTCAGGTCCCAATGCAGAGCCCACATATGCCATCTGGCTTGATCTATCAGCAGGATGCAGGAGGCCATGAGACTCAGCGGCCTCAGGGTAATTCTCATCGAAATCCGGGATAGAGGCTGAAACATTGGTATCATAGCCCGAATATCCCGGACTCGCTGCTTGGGAGGATAGGCCTGAAACTGTCTAGAACAGATCCGATGAAAGGCAGCGACTGAGAGGGAGTCAGGTGTGACTTCGGCACGTTGATAGTGAACCCCAGCGAATACAGGAGGTCCGCAGTAGTCTGGAGGTGGGAGATGACCGCCTGGGGCGAGCCTGCCTTCTACAGCCAGTCGTCGAGATAGGGAAAGACTGGAACCCCTGATCTGCACAGATAAGCTGCGACCACCGCCATCACTTTCGTGAACACCCGAGGGGCACTGGTAAGGCCGAAGGGGAGCATGGTGAACTGAAAATTATTGTGGTCTACCGTGAACCATAAATAACACCAGTCTCCGGGGTCGAGGGCAGACAGGACCTGAGCCAAGGTTAGCATTTTGAACTTCTCCTTCCGGAGGAAGCGGTTGAGGGCCCTGAGATCTAAGATAGGACACAGGCCTTTGTCCTTCTTGGGCACCAGAAAGTAGCGGGAATAGCAACCACAACCTACTTCTGGCGCAGGTTTATTTTAAATGTTTCATATAGCGCTAGCTAGACCAAGAGGTATCAGAGCGCTTTACAGAATCAAGAGCAAGGCAATAATCATTGGATCAAGGTTACATACAATTAAAATAAAGGGCTAGTGAAGTCTACAGAGGAGCACACAATAATATATACAAAGAAACACTTGTAGGAACATGAAGGGTGGATTTACTGAAAAGAGGTCCAAAACAATTAAC
This sequence comes from Triturus cristatus, assembly GCF_964204655.1. Taxonomy (NCBI): domain Eukaryota; kingdom Metazoa; phylum Chordata; class Amphibia; order Caudata; family Salamandridae; genus Triturus; species Triturus cristatus. The sequence goes on along the minus strand of NC_140580.1, from coordinate 881,925,364 downwards.
AATTTAGGGACCATAAAGCACTGGCTAGGCTGGATACTGCTGTACAGATTCAAGAGCAAGGTAATAATTATAGGTTAAAGATTAAATAAAATATAAGATTGGGGAAGTAAAAGTCTACAGAGGAGCAGGTACCCTCTAGATAGCTCCCTTGGCCAAGAGAGCTGAGACTTCCTGGCGGAGAAGTGTCAAATGATCCTCCGACATACGATCGAGAGACGGTGGCATGAAGAGAGGGGTAGTCTCGAAGGGGAGGTAGTAGCCCTTTCAGACTATCTGCAAAACCCACCTGTCTGACGTGATGGATTGCCAGTGGGAGAGGTGATGGCAAATTCTTCCACCCACTGGCCACTGATGGCCCTGAAAGGACAGACAAGGAGGGTTTGGAGGCTGCTGCGGGGGGGAAAGGGTAGCCTGGCCCGCCCGCTGGTTCCCAGACCGGCATTGCTGGGTCCCACGTCCGCGGCCATGCAGAAGCTGGGCAACTTGCGTGGGCCAGTGGCTGTACTGGGTCGGACGTGGTGGGGTGTCTCTTCTGTAGCCACAAAAGGGACGAACGGCAGACTGTGGGGGACGGGAGGATACAGCGAGGCCTACGGACCTGGCCTGAGAATCCTTAAAACGCTTGAGCACGAGTCCGCCTTGTCACCAAAAAGGTGACGGCCATCGAAGGGCATGTCCAGCAAGGTTGCTTGAACATCCCCCGAAAAACCAGACGTCCTCAACCAGGCGTAGCGCCGAAGGGCTACCGACGTTGCAATCGTTCTGCCCAGAGAGTCGGCGGTATCTAGTCTACAGCGAATCGTCAATCTGGCTGCATCTCTCCCATCCGCCAATGCCTGGGAGAGAATGGCGGGCCTCCTCTGGGCACTGAGGCAGCACCAGCGCAACCGTATCCCAGACTGTATGGGTATAGCGGCCCAAGAGGCATTCGGTATTCTCAGACCGCAGCGCCATGCTGAAGGAAGAGAACATACGCTTCCCAAGATGATCCAGCTTCTTGGATTCCCTATCCGCGGGTGCAGAAGGGAATGTGCCCTTGGAAGAAGAGGCTTGGGCCACCAAGCTCTCATGGGAACAGTGTTGGGAGAGGAAAATGGGATCGTCCGAAGCCGGAAGGTGGCGGCATGCAATCATCTGCTCCACTGTGTTGGGCTTGGACCAAGTGCCCAGAAGGACGTCCGTGAGCACTTCATTGAAGGGCAAGAGTGGTTCAGAGGAAGTTGGCGCTGGTTGGAGCACCTCTGTCAGGAGGTTAGTCCTGACTGCTACCGTAGGGAGCCCCAGGCCCAAAGTCTCAACTGCCCTATGCAACACCACTGCATAGGACGCTCCCTCCTCCGGGGAAACAACTTTACAACACAGTCATTTCATCGCACTACCTTTACAACGCAGTCATTATAATGCAACATCCTTTACATCGCATGCCATTACATCCCATGTCACTACAACGCATTTCATTACAACGCATGTCACTACAACGCATGCCATTACAATGAAATATAAGGTAAGTAATGGGGAATAATAATTTTTACCCCTCCCCTATCCAACACTTACCCTACTGGTGCACTCACTGGAGTGGGAATAATAATTTTTACCCCTACACTATCCAGCACCTTCCCTACTGTTGCACTCAGTGGAGTGGGAATAGTAACTTTTACCCCTACACTATACAACACTTACCCTACTGTTGCAGTCACTGGAGTGGGAATAGTAATTTTTACCCCTACACTATCCAACACTTACCCTACTGTTGCCCTAAAAGTAATATGCATTGCAATTGTGTGCGCTGTAATGGTATGCGCTGTAATGGTATGCATTGTAAATGTAGTTTCAAAAAATGCTTTGTGATGGCATGAGATGTAAAATCATGCGCTGTAATGGATGTTGCGATGTAAAAACTGTGTTGTAAAGGCATTCGTTGTATCGTCATACATTCCTCCTCCGTAGCCACGGTAGAGTGAGAAAGAAAACCAGTCCGACTCTTACAGCAGGTCTGTTAAAGGGTCCAGCGACCCCTCCCAGTCCTTATCACCACCCCCAGGGCGATAGGGAACACCTGGGAAAAACAAGATCACAAAACTACCCTCCGGCGTCGGATTCTACATCGGCTGACATCGATCCGGCTCCGGGTCCATCTCGGGGATGCGGATGGGGACGGTGTCGGCAGCAGCACGGCCGGTGCTGGGGGCTTCAGGCGCCGGGGAAGGTTGAGTAAGGTCTACCTGTGTCGATCTGGATCTAGGTCTGGATCGATGGGGACCCTGCGGCGCGGGGCCGGAGCCGCCTGCATCGAAGGTCCATGGGCCTTAACCGGCTCTGTGGGGCCCGAAGGCACGCCAGCGGAGTTGGGCTGCCCAAAGATGGAATGGAGGGCTTTGTAAAATGCATGAAGCTGGGCAGGGGACGCCCCGACTCCCAGAAACGGGATGAGGCAAGTAGTCGTCCCTGAATCAGGCACCAGAGACGGAGCCTTAGAGCGACGACGCTTTGGTTCCCGTGTCGCGTCAGCCGACAGGTGGGTAGAAGCCGAGGAGTGATAGTGCTTCTCCGTCTTCTTCTTGTGCTTCGACTTACCCGAGTAGTGCAAAGATTTGGACGAGGTGTGATGGCTCCGCGACCGGTCTCGAGACCTTCCCCTTAAGCGAGACCGTGAGAGATGCAGAGCCAACTGCCGGGACTCCAAAATCTTTTGGGACCGCTCCCACAAAGACTTTGGATTCATGGCCCGACAGTCGGAGCACGACTTCGGGTCGTGGTCGTACTTCAGGCACCAGAAACACACAAGGTGCGGATCTGTCACAGACATCAGTTTGTGACAAGATTCACAAGGCTTGAATCCGGTTCGACGATGGGACATCCCTCGTGCACCAGGAGTCGAGGACTCGAAAAAATGACGTCAACAAAAGTTAAAAAAAAGTTTAGCCCAAAAATGACTAAGGGGCAAGCTCTAACCGGATCTGCGCAAGGCTGGCGCAGAAAAAGAAAGAACTTATGTTAGTGCGCAGGGGTGGCGTCTAAGTAGGCACCATGACGCCATCCAGGCGACAACGACGGCGACAACGGACGCGGGGTCGACCGACGCCACCTACCACAGCGCAGGGTTATTGCTGAAGAAAAATTCTCCGGATACAGTCTGACTCCTGAGAATCTATAACTACTAGTCTCTTTCAGATACAAGCATCCTGGGACTGGTTTCAGGGCATCACCCCTCATCAGCCAAACTAGCTTGAATCCGGTGACACAGCGGGCCAAACTGCTGGGATTTTGTCACGGTCCAGCGTGACCAGATACCCTCAGTTGGCGCTTTGCACCTATTGCGGTACTTTTATGTAAATCTTTGAAAGTGGATATTTCCTGTTCAACTAATTGGATTTTATTCATTTTCATCTCGAATAATTTACTGAAATAAATTCTATTTTTCTAAATTGGTGTGGGATTTTTCCTGTCTTGTGTTTTTACTTTATTACTGTTTCTGTGTGCTGCATAAGTACATTACACATCGCCTCTAAGTTAAGCTCGACTGCTTATGTACTAAGCTACCACAGGATTAAGCACAGGTTAATTTGGTGACTTTTTGTACACCACCCTGACAGGGATTATGGCTGTTGCTTGAGTAAGGTTTCACCTCACTCAACCAATAGTCACATTTTCACAGTAACTTGTTCTTCTGATAGAGACTTCTAGCCGCAGATTCCTCGCCTTTTGAATAGATACTAAAGCAGTACCTACAAGTAGGGCTGTGGATAGACTCAAACCACATAGACCTGCAGGACCGAGTGGACAAAGTGCCCTTCTCGGCAGACTTGGCTACCCAGACAATAGTGCTTAGTGAACATATAGAGGGACGCCTATGTGGCCACCTGGCATGTGTCTAGAACCCGGACGCCGAATGGTGACACAGTGGCAGCAGGTTTGGCCCTGGTGGAATGGACATGCAACAGATTTTGAAGCAGAGCACAATACATCGTGAGATGGTGCACTTCTCCACACAGTCTTGCCTATTTTTGCTAAGGGGACCCCCACAAAGACCTGATCATCAACCCAGTGGTCTTTAGTGCAATCGATGTAGAAGCTGAGCACCGTCTTAGGATGCAAGTGATGGAGCCTCTCCTACTCCTTAGAAGGGTGAGGCGGAGCATATAGCGCAAGCAGAGTGATAGATTGGTGGAACGGCATCACAACTTTTGGGAGAAAAGGGTCCCTAGTATGAAGAACCAGCTTGTCGGGGAAAAAGGATGAACACACAAGGCCTGAAGATCACTCACACACTGTGCCAAAGTGATGGCAACTAGGAATACAGTTTTGATGGTGAGAAGCCGTAAAGGACAACTGTGGAGCGACTAGAATAGAGTACACATCAGATATGTAAGAACAAGATTGAGGTTCCATTGGTTCATCACAAATGGAGATGGGGTAAGCAGATGTCAGTCCTTTCGAAAACCGCATCACAAATGGCAAATTTAATAAAGGAATGCTGATCTGGCAATTGTAAAAAGGCAGAGAGAGACACCCACGAAACTCCAATGTACTGAAGTGCTGACATTGCACGTTCTTCGCGGTGGCAAATCGATCAAAGCAAGGTTCTTACGCCACCTCCGGATGTAACAGCCACTCATGATCCGCTAGGCACTGAAGGTTGAGTTAATACACCCTGGAGTTCAGTGAGCCAGCCAGGTGGTTCTACACCAAGAAGACACCTTGGTGGCCCATCCATTTCCAGAGGTGCAAGGCCCCCAGTCACAGAGTCCTTGACCCCATCCTGTCCTGGTTATTGCAGTACCACAGAACGGTGATGTTGTCCATGAGCACATGTACCAGACTACCATTGATGGATGGCAGGAAGGCTTTCAGCCAAATGAATGGACCTCAACTCCAGAACCTTGAAATGGATCCAGGACTCCACCAGAGGCCACAAGTCTCTCATCTCCAACTCTTCCAGATAGCCGCCCCAACCCAGAAGCGATGCATTGGTACCAGTCAGTTCTGGTGGGGAAGGGAGAGGGGTCTGGCGTAGACCAAATCGCAGTACAGTAGCCATAACATCTTTTGCAGTCTCCTCTGAGATAAATATGTGGTCAGAGAGGTCCCCTTGATGTTTGGCCCACAGGGACAACAGCTCCCAATCCAGAGTCTGCATACGGCACCAGGCATGCTCGACCAGCAGGATTCAGGAGGCCATCAATCCCAGCAGCCTCAGAGTCGACATCACTGAAATCCAAGACCGAGGCAGACAGGTCGGAATCATAGACTGAATGCCCTGCACCCTCTTTCCTGGGGGAAAGGCATGAAATTGAACCGTGTCCAGAATTGCTCCAATGAAAGGGAGTGTCTGGAAGGATTCAGGGGTGACATCAGCACATTGATAGTGAATACCACAGATGATAGAAGGTTTGCATTAATCTGGAGGTAGAATGACTGTCTGGGGTGAGCCCGCCTTCAACAACTGGTCATCGAGGTAGGGGAGAACTGGCGCCCCTGACCTCCGAAGGTGCGCTGCTGCCACCACATTCGCGAACACCTGAGGGGTACTGGAGAGACCAAAGGGGAGCACAGCAACCTGAATATGTTCCTTTTCCACCACAAAAAGTAGGTAGCACCGATGAGCCAGCAGGAAGGAAATATGTAAATTTGCATCCTGGAGATCCAACGCCACCATCCAGCCTCCAGGGTAAAGAGCAGACAAGGCATGGACCAGGGTGAGCCTTTTGAACTTATCCTTAGAGAGGAAGAATTTAGAAGGGAGCAGATCCAGAATGGGGCGAACATCTCTGTCCTTCTTGGCACCAGAATGTAGCAGGAATAATAGCCATGCCCTACTTCACACATCAGCACCATATTGATAGCCCCTATGGCCAAACAGGCCTACACTTCCTGCCGCGAAATGCAGAGATGGTCCTCCGTCAGTCTACAGGTAGACGGTGGAAGGTATGGCAGGGACGAAAGAAAGGGTAAAGTATAGCTTTTGCGAACAATTTAGAGAGCCCACCTGTTCAATGTGGCCGCTTGCCAGCCCCGATATATTTTGTGAATTCTGCCTCCCACCGGTTGGCTTTTGCTCTCTAAAGGTACACTAAAGGGGCTTTGTAGGTGGGACAGGGGGCTTTGGGGGTGGTGGACTGGGGTGGGATGCTGACCTTGGGGGCGGTGGGCACCATGACATCTCCTGCAAAACTACTGGGTTCCTGTTGGGGTGGGACAGCATGCCTCTGCCATTAAAGGAACATTTGAAGTGTGGCTTGCGAGGTAGGGTGGAAAGGCCCAGAAAATCGTTCAAGGGCAGAGTCAGCCATGTTCCTGAACAAGCGAGTCCCATCGAACGGAAAGTCTATTAGGGAGGACAGGATGTCGTTGGAGAACTCAGTGGATCGTAGCCACACATGGCGGTGCATGGCGACATTGGACCTGGGTCCCGCCCACCAGAGTCGGTGGTGTCCAAGCCACGATGAATTGTGAACATCACAACCATCTTGGATGGCTTTTGAGAGAAGAGGGCGAAGGTCTTCCGAAATAGCAGGGAAGATCTGTACCACCGAGTCTCAGAGGGCGAAAGCATAACGGGCAAGTAAACAGGAAGCTTTGATGGACCGTCAAGCCAAACCAGTGGAGGAGAACAAGCATTTTCCAAAAGTCTCCACTCTCTTAGATTCTCTGTCAGGAGGCGTGTTAGGGAAATCGTTAGGGTTGGTTTGGTTAGTGGGAGCATGCACCACAAAAATTGTTGGAGAGGAGTGCTGAGAGAGAAAGTTTGGGCTGCCTGGGGCAGGGTGGTGGCGCCTGGCAAACTGCTGGATAACTGGAAGGCCAATATATATTTTAGCTCAGACTTCAAGAATGGTATCCATCAGGGCCTCATTGAATGGGAGAAGCTCTGAAGCAGTCTGGCCAAGCTGCAGGACATTAATTTTGACCTCCAGAGTGAGCAGTTGAAAGTCCAGGGCTTAGGCCTCCCTACCCAATACCATGGGGTAGGGAGCAGATTCATTAGCATACCTACTGTCATCGGCAGAGGGCTAAGCGAACTCATCACCCTGATCAGTATCGTTGCAGAAGTCTGTGTCAAAAAGAGAATGTACGGAGGGTTGCATGCCTGGGGGTAAGGCAAGAGTAGAACCTACTGTCAGATTCAGATGAGGTGTTGGTCCAATTCAGACCAGCATCGAGTCTGCATGCGAATGGACAATTGGAGCCACCTCTTCGAGCAGCAAAGACAGCATCAGTCTCGACGTCCCCGTACCTGGACTGGGAAAGAGTGCAAGGACGGCGTCTTTACTGGAGCTGAGAGCAGAATCTGCACAGAGGGTCCAGCTTTCACTGAGAGCTAACCCATTGGAGATAACCCAGGAGGTAGGCTTCTTGGCTGAGTGGGGCCTGAAGTTGTGCCAGAGGCAGTGGGTACAGAACCATAGAGCCAGCGCAAGACTGAGGGAAATTTTTCGATTTGGAGCAGTGTGGCTGAAAGCCCCAGAAACTCGGCTTGTGCCTGAAACAACTGCAGAGCCGGCTCCAAAGTCAACCGACTTTGAAAGCAGGAATGTTGGTGCCACACTTGAGATTTGTCAGGGAAGTGTGCAAAGTAGCAGTACTCAACTTCAACTTCTTATGTTTCTTATGCTTACCTGGGCATTTGAAGCACAACTAAGAGTGACCTCGAGAGCGTCTTTGTAGACACCTGGAGCGAAACACAGAATGAGCTTTCAACTAGGAGTGGTCCCACAGCTGTGTCTTATTGTGCTTGGCAATGTAAATTTCTGCCTCACACTCCTTGAGGGCAGTTGGGTTTATCGATGCTCAGTCCCCGTAGTCTTGTATTTGTGGTCAGACCCCTGATACCACAGGCAGACCTGGTGGAGATCTATCACAGACATCTGTTTTCAACAGTTCTTACAGGGGTATAAGCCTGTAGTCTTCGGGGGTGACATCCCTTGCACACTGTAGAAAAATTGGAAAATAGCTGACAAAAAAGCAGTCTTTGAGACAAGAGAAGCCCTGGATCGAACTCTATAGGTGCGAAAAGAAAGGAACTGATGTTAGCGTGCAAAAGTGGTGCCTACATAATTTCTGGACTGGAACGGCATCAGTGCAGATGCGCATGGTACCACTTTCCAGCACGCTGAGGTGCTATGAAAAAAAATTCAGAGCCAGTCTCACACCTGGGGAATATTCAAAAGGTGAGAAATCTGCCGCTAGAAGTCTCTGTTAGAAAAGGCTGAAGTGAAGTTATAGTTAGGTGAAAATGTCAGTTAGAATGTAATGTTTCAAACTACAAAAAACACTGAAATTCATCAGTTATAGTTATCTGAATTAACTACAACTTGCGCCCTTGCAATGCAATGCTTATGACCTCACATATTAAATCATTCATGACATGTTCTATGACATCATTGAAAACAACAATGTGACATATGAAATTACATCATTGATAACAATGCTGTGCATGGCGGGGGCGCGAGCTACAGTTACTTCAAATTAACTATAGCTGGTGAATTTCATTGGTTTTTAGAGTTCAAAACATTGCATTTTAAGGACTAATCCTTCTTTTGTTCAAAAGGTGTTTTAGGATTTTCCCTTAAATCCGTCAATCTCGTTAAAAGTACTTTAAAAAATCCTTGCTCTCCAGAGGAATATGCTTTTTAGGTCGAGGACTATCCGGTCTGCCGAAGGCAGAACCGGAAGTCGGAGATTTAATGTTTCTGAGAGTGGCTCCTTAGCCCGCCTCTCTTTATGCCTCTCCTCCATTGGCTGGCTTCCTAAACGGAGGCCAGCCATTGGAGGAGAGAGCCGTCCGTCCAAATAGGCTCCGTCTTTTCCAGATTCGGGGGCGTGTTCCTTGCTGTTCTTTCTACTTTCTAGCCACGCCCTTTCTCAGGCGTGTTTTTCTCTCCTCCAGCCAATGGCAAGAGGAGAGAAAAAGAAACACGCCCCCGAATCTGAAAACGCCACTGCGTTTCTCCGAGGCATTTCTGCTTCGCCTCGGAGAAAGCGTTACAACAAACAAATGATGGACGGAATGCTGACAATGCAGACATTCTCCCCCAGTCAAGAGATCTGGGTTAAATCCATCGTTCTTTTGCCCACTACGCCACCCCAGTTCAGACATGGCCATATGCAAATCAGTCTTGACCCTGTGCCTCATGGGAACAGTCCAGCCCGAACTGCCAAGCCATGTCTTCCCTGGACCGGAATCAAGCATCCTAGGACCGGTTTCTGGCTATCAGCCGTCATCAGCCAGGATAGCTTGACTCCAGTGGCGTAGTGAGCACGGGTCCCACGTCTGGGAATACCCATCCCACTTAGGGCAAAAAGCGTTACAACAAACAAATGATGGACGGAATGCTGACAATGCAGACATTCTCCCCCAGTCAAGAGATCTGGGTTAAATCCATCGTTCTTTTGCCCACTACGCCACCCCAGTTCAGACATGGCCATATGCAAATCAGTCTTGACCCTGTGCCTCATGGGAACAGTCCAGCCCGAACTGCCAAGCCATGTCTTCCCTGGACCGGAATCAAGCATCCTAGGACCGGTTTCTGGCTATCAGCCGTCATCAGCCAGGATAGCTTGACTCCAGTGGCGTAGTGAGCACGGGTCCCACGTCTGGGAATACCCATCCCACTTAGGGCAAAAAGCGTTACAACAAACAAATGATGGACGGAATGCTGACAATGCAGACATTCTCCCCCAGTCAAGAGATCTGGGTTAAATCCATCGTTCTTTTGCCCACTACGCCACCCCAGTTCAGACATGGCCATATGCAAATCAGTCTTGACCCTGTGCCTCATGGGAACAGTCCAGCCCGAACTGCCAAGCCATGTCTTCCCTGGACCGGAATCAAGCATCCTAGGACCGGTTTCTGGCTATCAGCCGTCATCAGCCAGGATAGCTTGACTCCAGTGGCGTAGTGAGCACGGGTCCCACGTCTGGGAATACCCATCCCACTTAGGGCAAAAAGCGTTACAACAAACCACCCCCTTTTGTACCGCTTTGTTCGCCATAAGTTGGCAGGGTATGCTCAGACGTGAGTCCCTTGCTCACTTTGCCACTGGATTCAAGCAAGCCTGGCTGAAGACGGCTGAAATGCCAGAAACCGGTCCTAGGAAGCTTGTTTCCGGTCCAGGGAAGGCATGGCTTGGCAGTTCGGGCTGGACTGTTCCCACGAGGCACAGGGTCAGACTGATTTGCATATGGCCATGTCTGAACTGGGGTGGCAGAGTGGGCTAAAGAACGGTGATGGATCAAACCCAGATCTGTTGACTGGGTGTGAGTATTTGATTGGTTCTGATGCTCTGTCCATCACCACCCCCTTTTGTACCGCTTTGTTCGCCATAAGTTGGCAGGGTATGCTCAGACGTGAGTCCCTTGCTCACTTTGCCACTGGATTCAAGCAAGCCTGGCTGAAGACGGCTGAAATGCCAGAAACCGGTCCTAGGAAGCTTGTTTCCGGTCCAGGGAAGGCATGGCTTGGCAGTTCGGGCTGGACTGTTCCCACGAGGCACAGGGTCAGACTGATTTGCATATGGCCATGTCTGAACTGGGGTGGCAGAGTGGGCTAAAGAACGGTGATGGATCAAACCCAGATCTGTTGACTGGGTGTGAGTATTTGATTGGTTCTGATGCTCTGTCCATCACCACCCCCTTTTGTACCGCTTCGCCTCGGAGAAAGGCAGTGGTGTGCTTGTCCTCTCCCCCTCGGTTTGAAGGTGCTAGTGAAGCCGTGCGGTGTTGTCAGGCAAGGAGCTTGTCACTCCTACGAGAATGTTTTCGAAGTGCTCTCAAACGTATGGCGTCTGGTCGGAAGTGCATCACGTCATGATGATTTCCATTGAACTTTGCCCTTCCTCCTCTTTGCTTCTCTCGGCTTATGCAGCCAGACTCTCTCTGCAAGGAAGGTGTGCGCAGTGTTTAACTAACTTTGAATCAATATTGTGGTTCATTTGGAGCAGTGAGAGGAGGCGGCGAGGGAAGGGATTCGCCTTCTCCCGGACCGGCGCACCCTGCGGTCTCCACCCACGTGCCGGGCTCTGGACCAGGGACCCTTTCATACGATAACCCGACGACCCCCACATCAGCTACCCCCTCACTGTGTGAGCGGGGCGGCGTTGGGTCTATGGGTGCATTTCTCTCCTTCTGCATCTAAATGTTTCTCTGTGTGTGCCTACATGAGGATCTTTGTGCTTTTCTCTTTCTGTACCTGATTATTGTGAGCGTGTGCGTTTGTTTTCGTGTGACTTCGTTTCTCTCTCTCTGAATGTGTTTGTATGACTGCGTGCATTGTTCTCTCTCTGAGTCTGAATGTTTGCGTGTTTGTTCGTTTACATGCGTGCCTGCGTTTTTCTCTCTCTATCTGAATGTTTGTTAGTTTACGTGTGAATGTGTTTGTTTTTCTCTCTCTCTGTTTCAATGTTTGTTAGTTTGCACATGTGACAGTGTGCCTTCCCCTCCCTCTGTATTTTAATGTTTCTGTGTGTGTCTGTTTACATGTGTATTTCTCCCGCTCGGTATCTGAATGTTTCTTTGTGTATTCAAGTTTGTATGTCTGTCTATGTGTGTCTTACTGAAACCCTGTAGGTAAACAACATTAACAGTAGGCGCCAGTACAGCGCGCGCGCACAGGTTCACTTGAACGCGCGAAGCGCCAAAAGATCCGATACTGATTTCTGATGCCACACAAGGCTCTGGGAGGGAGGGAGGGAAGGGGGTGGGAGGGGCTTATTTACAAGCCCTTTCCGACGCCGGGGCGTCACTTTTTCGAGATGTTTTAATCCGTTTTCGCCGCAAAATTAATGAAATGTGGAAAATCTGAATACATACAAACGGGAATGTAAAACTAATTTTAAATGTCATTCTTTCTTTATCCGAGGTAGATGAGGCGAGCGGGGTTACACAGAGGAGCAGTGATATGAGAAACAGGCCCGGTGGACAGAATGACGGGCCTCATGGCGCATCTTGCAGGGGTCACAACTCATCCAGCTCAATGCATTGTGGGACTTGTTGTCCTATCGGGAGTACTGGCCAGTAACACCTGGCAATAGGCCTCTCAAAATAATTCTATGACCTGCAGTCCTCCACTTACGCTCTGAGGCTGAACGTGTAGTTCCCAGGGCACAAGTATCAAGGGCCGGTTTTGCTGGACTTACAGCCACTCAAAATATCTGTATTTTCCGAAGTTCTTCCTTCAATTTCACTCCCTGCACCAGGACATGGCGCACTCAATCGTACAACCCGTTAGCCCCGAGGCCGTTGAGTGCCCGCTTCCTCGCAGGGAGGGATGCCTGCACACACGGTCACAGGCAGGTACCTCTGCCCGCCCAGCGCCTTTTCCTCATTTCAACAGCTTCGAGCACCAGGTATGGGGCAGGAGGTGATATGTTTTCTAAAACCGGCTCCCACACTTGACTATACCGTGTGATCGTGAGCGATTAGTAGGGGGGAATGTGGGAGGCCTCGTCGATGCTGTTGGGATTAGAGAGACCCGTATGACAGGCTCGACGCCAGCATACAGCTGTAGCGAAGTCATGGCTACCGGAGGCTGTCACTGTTTGATCTTAGGCAGAGCACTTTGTACCACCAAGATCAGGTAGCCGGTTGACTCAGGGTTCCACTGTTTAGCCCCAAGGGCACACGTCTCAATCCTAGTGGGGACACGCAGACGTTTATCCCCAGGAGGTCACTAAAATGAGTAAAAATAAACATCTGTTATTTGGTGCCCAGATGTCCAGAGATGGCCACGCTTTCATGTAGCTACGCACTCAGGTCCCGATATATAACATTGAATAAAGCTTCAGAGACAAGTTTATGTGTGTACTCTGATCATACATTACGTCATTCCATGGATTACGACACCGCTGCTCGAGAGGCCCTGCCCGCTGTTGCTTAGTAACGAGTGAGCATGGCAGGCGATAGCAGAGGTGCACACGCCGTACTCATGGACAGCGCGTGGCCCCTCTGCAATAGACTGAAGGGAGAGGAGGGTACGCAAATGCAGTCATGTTTATTTTCGTGGGTTTCAGTGTTTTGCCAGGCGAAGAGGTGGTGTTAATTTAAGCTCGTAGCCCAACAGGTAAACACCGTTCGTGCTTAAAGGTGGCAACTTGCGAGATAATAAGTAGGTTACTTTTCGCGCATGCGGCTATTAATTTTTTATTTAACTAATTATATGGTTGTTAAAACTGCGTAATCTTTTTTTCCCGCTTGTTAACCCAAGAACCTACTCTTTAGCCAAATTCCGGAAACGGACCATTCGATGTGCATTAATGCATGTACAGCGCAGTGAGGCTGGGATCCTGTCAGATATCTTCCGAATATTTTGTAGTACCAGAAAACTTGTGACGAAGAGCTATGAGTGAGATGTAAAATTTAACCCATTATTATAAACCATCACACGTGCAGGAATATTGCCTCTCTAGTTATAGTTACATGCATAGAGCATTTAAAAAGTTTTTTTTTATTTCCTAATAACTTTGACCACTGTTGGCAAATTTTAACCAGACTTTTCACAAAAATGTATCTGACTGAATGATTTTTTATGTCTTCTCTTTCTTTCCTTTTGTTCCCCCCCACACACCTTCCTTCCCTTTTAACTATCTCCCGCCCTCCCTTTCTTGCATTTCATCCCCTGGCTGCCGTCCCTTTCTTACCTTGAATGATTTTTTATGCCTTCTCTTTCTTTCCTTTTGTTCCCCCCCACACACCTTCCTTCCCTTTTAACTATCTCCCGCCCTCCCTTTCTTGCATTTCATCCCCTGGCTGCCGTCCCTTTCTTACCGTTTATCCCTTGACCGCCCCCCCTTCCTTCCCTAATTGAGTGTACCCAGGCCTACCAGCCTTTTATGGATAGCAATACATATTTTATTGAAGTGTGTGTATTTTTGGTCCAAATGCGGTCGCTTTCACTTTCGCGTGCTGTGCTTGTTTACATTTATGTTGCTTTGCTCCCACCCCCACCCACTGTCTGTGTTCACAAAGCTCCCACCCCCCTCCCGTTGGATGGAAGCTGCAGGCTAGTTGGGGGCTAAATGAGTGATTGGTGCACACGCGGGGGCAGGGGATCGTCTGCCGAGCTTGGAGCAGAAAGACTGAGGCATTTGTAAAAGGCATTTCAATGTGATACATGTGCTTCGGTAAGGTAGATGGTTTAAGAGTGTGGTTATGGCGTCGGGGGTGGGGCGAGTTGCACTCGAGTTCATTAAAGTATATTATATTGGAATCGATGAGCCACACACTCTCTATCTCACTACCTCACTCTTTCTATCTCACTAACTCACTTTCACTCTCTCTTTCACTACCTCTCTCTCTATCTCACTACATCACAACATCACTCTATGCTTATATATCCCTACCTCACAACATCCCTCTATCTCACTACCTCACTCTTTCACTACCTCACTCTCTCTATCTCACTACCTCACTCTCTATCTACCTCACTCTCTATCTCACTACCTCACTCTCTATCTACCTCACTCTCTCTCACTACCTCACTCTCTATTTCAATACCTCACTCTCTCTCTCTCTCTCTATCTCACTACCTCACTCTCTCTCTACTAATGCAATAGGTATCACATATGCAACAAAAAAGCTAATGCCAATAGAAATGACAATGCCATTTATTTAGGGATACAAAAATTATAAAAAAATAATGAGCAATACCAATAGCTCTACCTATAATATTGCCGAGACCATTGCATTGTAAATGCTTGTTATGATTTCCTTGGATATCTGCAGAGTTTTAAAATTCTATCCATAAAAAACTGAAGCTCTATGGAAAACTTTTCAAACTTTTTTAAACCATGGCTCTTTATGAGCAAATTTTTCAACCTTGAAACAGTCAATATTGAGATAGGTCTTTTATTGCATCTGTCTATGTTACCAGCTGGGCAACAGAGTCTTTCCAGGAAAACTAAAAACTCAATCGACTAGTGGAAAGGCAGAAGCTGAAGCTTGGCTGAGGATGTCTCTTTTTCAACTTAGACGTAGACACCAAGCACTATTGATAAGACACCAATAACTAGAGCAGAAATAGGGGTTAGTCAGGCTGCACATAAAAACGTTTTTTGCTTGTTTACCAATTGATTAGATCTTTATTGATCTAGTAGTTTAGTATTTCATGTATTGAAGATGCTAAGATGAGGATTGAGCTTGCTATTCTATTCAATTCTAAGGTTTATGACTATCAACGAAGATGCTCATATATATATTACTCAATCCTAGTTCTGCACAATAGGTATCTTCATTGAAGTTAAAATTAACCCTCCTCATCTAGAATAAGAATAACTGTGAACAATTATTTTGCTAAAGATAAATATTACTAGGAGTTCTGTGAAAAGAACTGTTGGTTTACCGCAACTTCCAATACAAGGCATGATGGAACAGTGAATGTTGCTGGATTCTTAAAGGGACAGTATCGTCATTCCTAAGGTCTACTGATCTGCGGCCTATTTTAGTGCATTTCTGCATATTTCCAGCTATGTTAGTTCAGCAAGTAGAGGTTTTGCTGCCGACAAGTTTTCCATCCTTTTTTAGGATTGTTAGCTTAATGTATAGAAGATAGCACATAAAAGGAGTTGAAAAACATTTGGAGTCTGTTAAACTGGCCTACTGCTAAGCTGCAGTGATCTCTATTAATGAATGATAGCGGTTATATAGCAGAAGTGTTCCAAGAGCCTGTGTGGGGTGGAACCAATTCGTATGTTTATAACTTCAACGAAGATCCTCTGATGCAGAATTTACATCCTTGTAGGATGCAGAACTTACATACTTTGGTTTGTGATCTGAATGAATTCAGTAGATGCATATCTGGTGTAGGTCATTAAAAAAGACTAATCTTGTCACATGAGTCACATACCTTGAAGAGGCTTCTCCTAGAAGATTTTCCATATCAGAAATTATTTCAGGCCCTAATCCTGAGGAAGGCATGGATAACCACAACAAACAAAACCTAATCTCAAGGTTTTTCAAAGTTAAGATTAGATGTATCTGTCTAAAGAGAAAGCAAATCACTGGAAATAATTCTCCACATGATTGTAGACAGTAGGAATCGAAGGTGAGATGGCCTCAGGGGGAGTGAGGCTCAGTGTACTGTCATATCATTGACTGATGTTCAATTTTTTTCCAGTTAACGTTAGTGTACTATGAAAGTGCCCCTGTCTGAGGCTTTTCAGGCATGCCGTGCTTTGTGCTGCTATTGCAAAGTTAATTTAGGAGTCCTACCTTGAAGTGAAATAAACCAATGCTGGAAAACCATTCCTCCAGAAAGCGACTTCAGAACTGAATGAACAAGTTACTTACCTTCTGTAACGCATTAACTGGTAAAGACTCTATCTAGCTGCAGATTCCTTACCTTTGAATTTCCCAGGCATCAGGCTGGATCCGGAAACTTTTGCTCGAGCAATACCCCTTGGGGGCGCCGCCGGGTGGCTCCATTCAGCTCTGCATAACGTTCGTTAGCGTCGGTTAAGATGCCGCGGTCACCTAAATAGGCTCCACCCAGGCACACGGACGTCAGTACTTTTGATGTTTTCCACGGCATAAGTGCAGTGCCACGATGTAACTGACAAAAACATGAGCAAAACTAGTGCCCTGAAGAGTACCCCTAGCCCATACAAGATCAGTCCGCAAAGCGGGGAGGCTTGGGTGGGACCATAAGGAATATGCAGCTAGATAGAGTCTCTACCAGATAATGCGTTATCGAAGGTAAGTAACTTGTTCATCTGATAGAGACTTCTAGCTGCAGATTTCTTACCTTTGAATTAGATACCCAAGCCATACTCTCCAGGCGATGGGTTGCAGACCAATTCCTCATACTAGGAAGTTCTGCAGGACTGAACGGGCAAAATGTCCGTCCCTGTGGACCTGACTGTCCAAGCAGTAGTGCTTGTAAAACGTGTGCAGAGATGCCCATGTTGTTGACTGACAGATGTCCAGGACTGGGACACCCCAAGCCAAGGCCATAGTCGAACCCTTTCCCCTGGTCGAATGGACCCTTAATCCCTCAGGGGGCTGCTTCTTAGCCAGGGCATAGCATATCTTAATGCAGAGAATGACCCATCGAGAAATGGTCCTTTTCTGCACTGCCCGCTCCTTCTTCCAGCATGATCCCAAGCTAAGGCCATAGTCGCAGCCTTTCCCCTGGTGGAATGGGCCCTTAATCCCTCAGGGGGCTGCTTCTTAGCCAGGGCATAGCAAATCTTAATTCAGAGAATGACCCATCAAGAAATGGTCCTTTTCTGCACTGCCTGCTCCTTCTTCCAGCGTGATAGACTGACCCAGATGGAATGAGATCACCACCTTCGGCAAGAATGAAGCACAAGTGCAAAGCACCACTTTATCTGGAAAGGACATCATGTAGGGAGGCGTAAATGTAAATGTAAATGTCAAGGTACTTATAGAGCGCACTGTCACCAGACGGCCACCTTGCGGTGTCGCCTTTGCGGTTTCCTGGCGCTGATACTCATACCGCTGTGGAACCCCTCCTGGCTTTCCCTGTGAAGTGTCCACTCCTGGGCACCCCCAGGGTGAAGCCAGGCATCCTTAGCGCTGTTGGGGCCGGTGTGGAGGCTAAGCAAGCTATTGCCCAGAGTTGCAGCGTGGGGCCCATGATTAGAATAGGCACCGAGGCGAGAATAGACAGGTCCGAGGAAATTGAGCCCGAGCCCCGCCGAGGCGGGAATCGAACCCTGGTCCCTGGCCAGAACTCTGCTTCAGGGTCTGCCACTCTAACCATTGAGCCACACTCCTCCGCGTACAAGACCTATTTACAATTGGAGACCTAAAGAAAGAGGGTTGGTCTGGCAGCCGCAAAAAAGTGGATATAGCAGAAAAATAACCCTTGGGAGTACCCAACACAGAGCCCTGCTGGGCAAGGGTAAGAATAAAAAGAAGAACAGTAAAAAGAGAAGCAGAAAGAGGGTCAATAGACCTTTCGGTATGGTTTCATACAAATTTCTGCCAACGGTAGGTGTAGTGGTGGGCCGCCTGGCCACCAAAATAACATTGCATACTTCAGGAGGCAGGTCAAATGCCATCAACTGTTGCCGCTCAATCTTCACGCATGAAGGCGAAGAGTTGACAAGTTCGGGTGGAGGATCCTCCCCTGCTGCAACAGAAGATCCTCCCGAAGGGGCAGCCTGATCGGAGGATCGAGGATTATTATCAGAAGTTCTGGATGCCAGACTCTCCTTGCCCAGTCCGGAGCCACAAGAATGTCATTCCTGATCTTCTTCAGAACCCTGGGCAGGAGTGGTATGGGTGGAAAGGCGTGCAGCAGCCCACAGCTCCACTCACAAAGAAAGGGGTCACCAAGCGTCAGCGGCCTTGGAAACTCCAGCGCGCAGTATTGCTGACACTGTGCATTTTCTTCAGAGGCAAACAGATCTAATCAAAGTTCTCCCCACTGCTGAAAGAGACCTTGCCCCACCTCTGACTGGAGATGCCATTCATGATCCGCTAGGCATTGACGGCTGAGTTTGTCTGCCCTGGCGTTCAGAGAAACTGCCAGGTGTTTAACCACCAGGGTTATGCCCTGCTGTTCCAGCCATGTCCAGAGACGCAGGGCCTCTCGACAAAGGGTCCACAACCCCACCTCGCCCTGCTTGTTGCAGTAGAAACATGGGGGTGGTGTTTTCTGTGAACACCTGTACTAACTTTCCCTTCCCAGAGGGAAGAAATGTCTTCAATGCCAACCGAATCGCTTGAAGCTCCAACAAATTTATGTGGAGCCCTGACTCTGCTGGGGACCAGTGTCCCCTGGTCTCCACCTCTCCCAGATTGCTGCCCCATCACGGAAGTGACGCATCTGTCACAACTGTGAGATCTGGTTAGGGAAGGGAGAGGGGTCTGGCGTTGACCCAATCGTGGTTCGTAAACCTCCACTACACATCTCTTGCAGTTCCTTCTGAGATCTGGACCACGTTGGTGAAATTTACCCAATGCTGTGCCCACTGGAACTTCAGGTTCTACTGTAGAGCCCGCATATGCCACCTGGCATGCTTTACCAACAGGATGCTGGAGGCCATGAGGTCCAACAACCTCAGAATCAGTCTCACCGAAAGCCAGCATAGAGGCTGAAACATCGGAATCATAACCTGAATATCCTGGACTCGCTGCTCGGGAGGATAGGTCCGAAACTGCACTGTGTCCAGAACAGCCCCGGTGAAAGGGACCATCTGAGAAGGAGTCAGGTGTGACTTCGGCACATTTATAGAGAACTCCAATGCAGGAGGTTCGCCATAGTCTGAAGATGGGAGCCGACAGCTTTAGGCGAGGATGCCTTCAACAGCCAGTCGTTGAGGTAGGGGAAGACTGATACCCCTAACCTGCACAGATGAGCTGAGACCTCCGCCATCACCTTGGTGAACACTCAAGGGGCGCTGGTCCAGCCGAAGGGGAGCATGGTAAACTGAAACTGCTGGTGGCCTACCTTGAAACACAGGTAAGGTCAGTGGCACGGCCGGATGGGGATATGAAAATATGCATCCTCCAGGTCCTACACTACGATCCAGTCTTCTTGGTCTAGGGCAGACAAGACCTGAGCTAAAGTAAGCATCTTGAACTTCTCCTTCCTGAGGAAGAGATAGACGTTCCGAAGATCTAAAATGAGCAGCAACCCTTTGTTCTTTTTCGGAATCAGGAAGTAGCGGGAATAACAGCCACTGCTTACTCCTGAATCTGGGACCCTCTCTATAACTCTCTTGGCTAGGAGAGCTGTAACTTCCTCTTGAAGAAATTTTAAATGATCCTCCGACAGTCGTTCTCGACTTGGCAGAATGGGAGGAGGAAAAGAAAGGAAAGGCAGAGAATAGCCATCCTGAATAATCCACAAGACCCACTTGTCAGATGTTATGGACCTCCAGTGGGGGAGATGATGATGGATTCTCCGGCCAACTGGAGTGGCGTGGTCTTGCAGAGTCAGAGAGTGCTTGGAGCCTGTGGCTGCGGAGGACAGTGTGGCCGATAACCTCTGGCTTCCATACCTTGGTCGGAATGAACTGCGTCCACATCCTCGCACAACTTGGGAAGCATGCGCAGGACGGTGGCTAGGATACGGCTGGCATGGCTGGAAATCCCTTCTGTTGCCACGAAAGGGGCAAAAGCTAGACTGGCCACGAGGTGTAGAAGAGGGGCCCAAGGATCTGGCCGTAGCTCGAGTCCTTGAACCTCACTATGGCCGAGTCTGCCTTTTTCCCAGAAAGACAGGATCCATCAAACAGCATGTCCATCAAGTTTGCCTGAACATCACCGGGGAAGCCAGTTGTCCTTAGCCAGGCATAGCATCACAAGGTCAATGTCGGCGAAATCGCTCTGCCAAGAGAATCAGTTGTGTCAAAGCCACACCTTATGGTGAATTTTGCTGCATCTCTCCCTCCCTTAACCGCCTGGGAGAACACAGCCCGGGCCTCCTCCGGGACTTGGGGCAGCACTTACACAACCATCTCCCAAAGGGAAAGGGAGAAACAGCCCAACAAAGCATGCAGTATTCACTGACCACAATGCCAGGCTGGAGGAAGAAAACATCTTCTTCCCAAGTGATTCCAGCTTCTTGGATTCCCTATCCGGAGGGGCAGAAGGGAATGTTCCCTGGGAGGTAGATGCCTGCACCATCAAGCTTTCAGGTGTGGGGTGTTGGCTGAGGAACTTTGGGTCGCCCGGAGCCGGGCAATGGTGGCATTCAAATGTCCTATTCACGGGAGCCCCTGTGCTAGGCTTGGTCCACGTGCCTAGAAGGAAATCAGTAAGTGCTTCACTGAAGGGCAAAAGGGGTTCAGATGTGGAAGCCCCAGGCTACAGCACTTCGGTCAGGAGATTAATCCTGACCTGCACAGAAGGCAACTCTACTCCGAGGATCTAGGCTGCCGTGTTTAACCACCATGGCATAGTATGCCCCCTCCTTTGTAGCCACAGTTGGTGGAGAGAGCATGCTAGTATCTAGGGATGTGTCCAGTCCACTGGTCTCCCCAAGTCCCCCATACCAGTCCATCTGCTCTGCACAATCATACTGGTGTTCTGAAGGGTTCATCGACCCCTCTCAATCCTCTCCTGAGCCCAAAACATAATAAAAATGTTCAGGCGACAACATAGAACTAAGTCTGGGCGAAGCACTACGCTACGCTCGCGTAGTTTGCGAAGTTCGCGCTACTTCGCACTATGCGAACTGCACGTAGCACAGTGCGAACACGCGTAGCGTAGTGTTGCGTAGTGCTGCGGTCATTTTTTGCTTGCTCGCGGTCCTCAACGTCAAGTTGGCTACCGCGAGCAAGCAAAATGACATCCCGGCGAGGCTTTTTCCTTGTTCGCGATCAGCAACATCAAGTTGGCGATCGCGAGCATGGAAAATAAACCTCCCGGCGAGATTCCCAACGCGAGGAGGTCAGGTTTCTCATTGCGAGGGGTCGCGTATGCTCGCGACCGCTCGCGATGAGAAACTACCAGTTCGCACTGTGCAAGATGCCATTTTCAATGATTGCACAGTGCCGGTTGCTTGTCCGCACTGTGCAATCATTGAAAACAACATCTTGCACAGTGCGAACATGTTACTACGCAGTTCGCGAAGTGCTACGCGTAGCTCGCGTAGTGCGAACTTCACTTTGCGTAGCTACGCGAAGTGCTACTTCGCGAACTACGCCCACCCCTACCCCTGGGTTCAATCAGCGTCGGAATCGGCATTGAGTGTTGCCGTTCCGGCTCTGTGTTGTCGGGGATGAGGATGGGGCTGGCACTGCCAGTGGGCGCCAGCAGCACCGGCTTCGGGTCTGACACTGGGGAAGGTTGCAATGACACGACCGATATCATTCAGATCTGGGATCGGATTCCTGAGGCACCACCGGCACCATGGCTGGAGCAAATGGTGTTGAATCCGATGGGGCCCCTTCCGAATTCACGGGGCCCGAACACTCACCAGAGGGGTCGGGCCACTCAAAAAAAGCAGCACATGGCCTCATAACACCCTTTAATTTGAGCGGGGGTTGCTCCGGCTCCCGGAAAGGCACCAACTCTGTAGTTCCATGCCTAGAGCGTCCATACCTCATTCGTTGACGGACAACAGTCGAGCTGAAGATGACCTTGAGTGGGACAAAGAGGACTTGGGGCTCCGAGAGCAGTCCCGCGACCTCCTCTTCTTTGATCGGGACCGGGTCTTCCTCGATGACATCCTTGCACATGATGGCAAACAATTTTATCAAAGTCGGCAAAAAGTAAAAAAAAGCCTGTCAAAAAATGGCAAAGGGGTAGCGCTGCCCAGATTGGCATTTAACTGGCACAGACAGAAAAGAACGGACGTCTGCGCGCCTGGGTGGCACCTATATAGGTGACCGCACCATCATTACCAACGCTAATGATGCCAATATCATGCGGAGCCGAATGTTTCCTGTATGTTACATTTTCAAAGAAAGAAATGTTTTGTAAGTAATTTCTTTATAGCATACTTTAAAAAGAAATAAATATTTTTTTTAAATATTCATATCATAGAATTCCTTCAGTATCCTTTTTTTACTGGACAACATTATATTGCTTGGGCGTAATGACTGTGACCCCCCAAATACAAGTTCTTTCACCGATGATTGTTAGGATGGAGCTCAAGTGGTATATCTGACCCCCACCAATGTATGAACTTTTCCCAATGTTTGTTAGATTTGAGTTATAACAACCAAAAATGCCCCGCACCCCAAATTCTCTGCACTCTCCCCACAGTTTGTTAAATTCAAATTAGAATCTAAATCAGACCCCTCCATAATGTATTTACATTTCTGAATATTTTTCTGACTGGATTTATGTATTTTACCCAACGTATGTTTGATTGGACTTAGAATAGTAAATCTGTAGCCCTTTCCCTAATGTTTGTGCTTATAGTATTGTACTTCAACAGTTTCTTACTTTTTATGTCTTTGTATAGGAGTTTGGGTACCATTTTTATTCCTTTCAATAATCTTAAGAAATATTTTAAGTGTATTTAATCAAAAAAGTTTTTTTTATTTTGTATGTATTTTAGACTTTGACAAATATTACTTTTAGTAACTTATTTGTTAATGGCTTAATAATTACATTGTTTTTCTAATTTTTAGAGGATTAATAACAATTTTGCATGTTTATATTTGTGCTTTATCATCTAACACATTAATATTATATTTTTGCTTTATTATATATACATATATACATATATAAAAAAATGTCGTTTTATTCATAATTTTAATTTAGTGAAATGTATTTATATATATTTTAACCTCTTTAGTGCCCATGACGAGCTGGTCTCGTCATGGGCCGCGGTTGCGCTGTGCCCATGACGAGACCAGCTCGTCATAAACCCCGCCCGCTAATGAAACGCCCGGCACAGGGCGGGGAAAGGGGCGGGCACTCAAGGGGTTAAGCACAAAATGTCATGTGCAACTGTGTGAATTTAAGTTTTTTGAAAGTTAAATTTTGTATATTTTTTTATAAGTGTACTACTTGTTTTAAACAGTTAATTTCGCTTTTTATACTTACAATAATGTTAAATACATTTAAAAAAAATTCTTATTAATACAATGGCAACATTTTGGTCAATAGTATTTTTGTACTTTACATTACAAACATGTAAAGATGGTATTTTGGTCATCGATATTTTTTCCAATATATGTTTGTATCGCAATGTTTTTGAGGTTGATATTCTGTCATACAACATGACACTATCCGCAAAGAAATGCCTATAATTGACCTAAACCTATAATAATTTCATGTTTCAAAGAGAGCAACAACTCTAGGACTGACTCATAACTTGTATTGCAAAATTGCGGGCATGGCACAGGCTAGCGACAATGTGTGTGATCGACAAAATATATTCCCCACATGTGCCTCCGACCAGGAACCCTCAGTATGAGACCATGTTTGAACCATTGTCCCCTAAACAAATGGTGGGAAAGGTAATCTGTTTAATGGGAGACCATTATAAGAACAATACTCACACAGCCAGTTTACACCGAGTGTAAGGGGGAGAGCTATCCCCTGGATGTGTTTATAAGCCACTGCCTAGAAGAGACAGCTAGACAGCTATTCCCAGAATACCCACTGGAGCCCCGGAGTTGGAGTTTGCTATCCATAGAGGCAGCAGAACTTCACTCAGGAATGGATCATGCTAATGTACAATGCTGTAATGGCGGACCTGCTGTCCATCTATGCTAGGGTGAGGTCACACTGGGCCCAAGATTTAGCATCTGACATAACTGAGGAGCAATGGTCATATTGTTCCATGCAACCAAAGAAGTATCCATGAATGGGAGGCACAGTACAAGTTTTTACACAGGCTATACTATACGCAAGTATCGCACAGTTCACCGGGAGTGGGGATGGCCAGTGCTTAAGGTGCAAGGCCCTGGATGCAGATTTTCTGCATCTGGCATGGGAATTCCCCCCCGATCAGGGATTATTCGAATCAGGTGTTTGGAACACTAAATGGAATGACGGGTCTGTTACAGGCTGCGGACCCATTGGTGGCGCTGCTGTCTGTGCTATGGTAACAGGCATTTGCAATGCAAATAGGTCTCGCATTTGTGAGTTAGAGCTATTGACGTTGTAAATCGCAATGTTTTTTACCTACACGTTTTATTTTTGGAGTGAATGTATGTAGTGTGCAAAATCACTTGGAAAGTTCCTGCACTTCGTAATAAATATAGTGTAAAAGACACAAAGTGCGGATTGTGTCAACAATTGCTTGGCACGTACCTCATGGGTGAAGTGTTGCCACACATGCACACCGTGGTGCTTTACAAATGCAAAACTCATTAATAAAAGTAGTGCTTACAGACTAACCAACGCGATCGGGACATGGGACCAAATTCCGGTTTCTCTTTCATTTTCTAGACTATTTGACTCACTCTTCTGCGTCTTGGTTATCCCCCAAACACTGGGAGGCAATGAAGTTTACCAAGGGGGCGGGGTGCAAGGGGGCTTCGGGGGTACATGAAAATGTATTAATTGCTTAGTTGTCAAAGGTCGCTCGGTGCTATTAGTTAAAAGTGTGCAGATTTCATTAAGATATTAAGAGTACTTTACTCGCATCTAGAGAAAATCGACATTAACTAAACAAAATGCCAGAATGCGTGTCAGTTTTCACAGTGTTTTAGACAGTAGTGGTTGCTTAGTTTCATTGCGTTAATTTTTGTATTTATTCTTTTACACAGCATCCAAAGTAGGTTACCTAACCCCAAAGCCCCGAGTTGTTAAATGACCCATAGAAGGGAGTGTTTTACAGTTGAGCAAATGTTTCCAAATGTAATTTTGGTGGTGCCATGGAATGATCAGCCAATGAGGTACTCAATGAGCAGGTATTTAACTACACGTTCAAAACGTACAATATTGTGGCTGTTGTTTGTTTGTACACAACCACCTCTCTGAATGTGTTTATTAACACAGAGCTCCATCTATCAAACAGTGCTCACAAAGGGGCGACTAAAGCACAGAACAAAATGTATTAATTTATCCTGTATGTGAAGGCACCCGGAAGGCTTAGGTGCCCGCCCGGAGAGGCTAGGAATCCCAGCGCTTCTCCAGACTCTGCCCTGCTCCTCTGCACCAGCAGGGCACAGCTCAGAATCTGCCGCCTCTTCTAAGAATAGGTGAGGGGGATAAGGTTGGGGCATGCAGGAGTTGCCGGCAGATTTCCAGGTTATTGGAAGTGATGATACTGACGTGTGGCAATGGAGACTGACTTTGTCTGTTTGTCTGCACCAGTCTAATTCTCTACCATCTACCGGGCTCACTGTCATGCATCCATTCATCTCTCTTTGTTAGAGGTGCGTGAGCCAATATTAATTAGCAGGTAGAGCCAGCCGGAGATGAGCCAAGCGTATACGAGCCAGTAGGCAAGCCGTGGAAATGATCGGCATGTTAATCATACAGTAAACATGATGCAAATGTGCGATAATGTCTCTACGGAATTTTAAAAAAGTGCATTTCTTTAGCGCGTCACCTCAGTACACAAGATTATAGCACTGAATTGAGAGGAAGTTATTAAAAGTGCTCGTTTTAAGCTTGAGTTAAAACACTGCCACTCCTCCCACCTGACAACAATGCCATTTGTGAACGAGGCATCAGTTGCCATGCATACCCCAAATGTTGTCTAGAGTCTTATTATATTTAGAGTAACATTTAAATCTAGTTCATTAAACACGAGAGGTTTTTGTACAGCACGCATCTTGAACTCTCATATTTAAAGCTGGCAATAATAAAGCTGAAAACGGAAGTGCCGGCAGGCAAGACAATACGAACGGGAGTGGGGGGGGCGGGGGAGGGTGAGAAGTCACAGACTGAGGAAGGGGGCGGTGGGGTGGGGAGACAGGGAAGAAAATAGTGTTAGGAGTAAAGGGGCCAACAGCCGTGGAAGGATACAAATGATGAATGAGGAGGGACTAACAAGCCTCAAAGCAATTGGAAGGCAGCATTTAAGACAAAAGCCAATGGGCAGAGAGTGGGCGGAGCTTCCACGAAGCTTCCACACTACAGTATATACTGCATGCCTCGCAAAGTGATGGCAGTGCATTTGCACTGCAACTCTAGGCGAGACCTAAAAGAAAATAGTGTTAGGAGTAAAGGGGCCAAAAGCCATGGAAGGATACAAATGATGAATGAGGAGGGACTAACAACCCTCAAACCAATCGGAAGGCAGCATTTAAGACAAAAGCAAATGGGCAGAGAGTGGGCGGAGCTTCCACGAGGCTTCCACACTACAGTATATACTGCATGCCTCGCAAAGCAATGGCAGCGCATTCGCGCTGCAACGCTAGGAGAGACCTAAAAAGGTCCCCAAGAATGTGCAAACATTTGTGGGGTTGGGGCTCTTGATGGGCAGATGAAGAGTAGCCTTGCACTGGAGTAGAGGGAGGTAGGATGCCCATGACGACATATTGGACCACAGACATGGTCACATATCGCTCACATGCTAAAACCTATGACAAATTACTCTCTTAGACATCTTTCCTGGAAGACATATAGGGGCCCCTGAGCTAGTTCACACTTGGCTTAGGCTATGGCTAGTCCGGATGGGTATACATCAAGCATTAGTGACCTGGTGGTATAGTCACAACGACCACATACCATACAGGGTGTGACGCATACCTAGGATATTAACTCTGTGGTTGTGTGATGACAAGTTCAAGTGCATATATGTGTCTATGTCTGTGTCTATGTCTGTCTGATTACGATATGGCACCAACGTTTCCCGACTACGACATATTGAACATTTCTGCACTTTTGACGTTGTATAACAGCTATGTGATAAATACAGATACAAAAATAAGACATACAAATTTGCGAAGGTTGGCAGTGACCCTAGTACAATGTCTTCTGATAAATGTTCGAATATCTGCACGAATGAAGCGGGTTGCCTCAGCCCTGGAAGATATGGCCAGATCTGTTTCAGCTAAACATCCACCGTATTCAGCTGCTTCACTACCAGGCCAGCCCTGCTTTGTGGTGAGAGAGAATGAACTACTCCCAGCCTTGTACATAGTAGAATGTGAAAACAGACTGCACTAATATAGTTCGCAAAACACAGACTCAAAAGCTCTTCAACCAGCACCTGTCAAGCACTTGCCAAAAAATGTCCTACGCCTGGAGTAGGACTAAATATGTGGAAAGCGAGTTTGTTTGATTCTTAGAAATAAATACAATACAGATCAGAATTCTTGCATGGAGATATTTATCTGAGGTTGAAATGTGTGCAGTTCATATTTTGTAGTAGTGTTTGGCGTCCACGTTTTCACATGAAAAGCACACGAGCTCTCCTGATCCGGAGCCGAGGCTCTAGGTTGTTGCTGGCCATGGCACCCTGCCCTCTGTAGACAGAGACTCGCATGCCGTTCAGTACCGACGAGCCAGCACCTTTCAGGGACGATGAACTCAGAAGCACATTGTGCTCATTCCAGGAGGATTGTATATTATATGAGAAGACGAGGCAAAGCCACTTTTGTAACCATTATTTTGCAGACAGACCTAAGAGCACACTCACAACTTGTGTTTTCCATGACACCTGCATATTTCCCCTCAGCACACGTAACTCTGGAGACCATGCCAAGGGTTAATAAAATGATTGTTTCTTTTTACAGCTCTTGATCTTGCTTTTCAAAGCGGTGTATTTGAACCACATGGGTCCCTGTCATGGAGAAGAAAGAAGGCTCGTAAAAATAAACAAGCATATGCAATGCAATAGGTCTCGCATTTACGCGAGTTTGAGCTATTAACATTGCAAATAACAATGCCTTTTGTTTTTGTTTTTAAAACATAAATAAAAGCCAGTGTCATTTACAATGTCAGTAGCTTAAACTTGTGTAATTGCGAGACCTATTGCATCGCAAATGCTTGTGTTCTACATGATATGAATTAAAAGAAACAAGAAACAACTCTGCTGCTAACTTTATGATATTTACTCCTCAAATCTACTTATGTTCATGTGACCTCTTTAGTAAATACTAATGCATGTGTGCCCGGGATATGAATGTACACTAGTGAGAGCACCCCAGCCCCTGGAACCTCCTCTCGTGGATACCAGTGAGAGCAGACTCCACCTCCGGGACACTGGTGGTAGCAGCCTCCACTCAGGACACCGGTGAGCCCCCTGCACACTAGTACCAAAAGCCTCCACGCGGAACAGACACCAGTGGGAGAAGCCTTCAGCTGCATAGCCGACGGAGAGTGTTTGAGACAGTTGACACCCGTGAACAGCGGGCGCCCCTCCCTCCACGGTGCACGAGTTGGCGAGCATGTCCGTGCCTGACCCGGGGTAGAGCGTCAGCACGCAGCCCCCACCCTCAAGGGCAGTGCGCACGTTCTTAATTTGGAGCGGTGCCTGCAGGTGGGGCTCACCAGCACCTGTTTCTCACTCATCAGACTGTGACCCCGAGAATGGGAGCAAAACACTAAAGGGAGAAAGACAAGAAGCAGTGACAAAGACAACAGGGACACAAAATAGCCTGAACGAGAGCGATTGACTGGCAGTGGATTAAAGAGGGAGTGGGTGAAATTAAGACCACGCAGCCTTTGTATTCAGGCAGCACTTGCTGCTGACTTCCAAAACTGGGGCCCGGCACATATTCTTTTACAAATTAAGCACTGCACGGGTCCTAAACCGAACGGCGAGGCGTCACCCAAAAGCAGCTGTTTATGCGGCGAATATGTGAAGGGCTCTCTCCACCCGCCTCTCGATGGGAGCCGCCAGTACCTCAAGGGGTCAACGCTCTGATGTCAGAGGGTGCGGGTGTCACGTCCTCTACCCAAGCCCTTTGCCTCTCCGTTTACTGCACATGGGGGCTCTGAGTGAGCACCCATTTATACGTCATCATATTGGGGGATCTATTTTTGGCTGCCTTCTCGAGCGCAAGGAGTTAGAAAGCTAAACCACAACATGCACATTAAACAGCTGCTTCGTGGCGCTTTGCCATGCCAAGCAAAATACTCCTCCTTGGTGCAGCGGGTTATATGATAACGCCTAGTGTGTTATTAACCGCGTTTGAAGCGTTTCAGATGTTCAGCCAACGACATAAAACGTGAATTATGTAGAATTGTGAAATTATAGTCGTGCAGGTGATCCGGGGTTAGAAATCGGTCGTGTTCAGAAAGGGGCGCTGCAGCCCGGTCGCTGAGGTGGCGCATCTGTGGGTCTACACGGGTTTCAGCCCCTGCGGTGTGGCGCCAGGGTTTAAATAAATGGATTATTTGGAACCAGGGAAAGTTAAACATGCCGCTTACAATTCCAGCAGGTATAACGATTGTTTACAGAAACTCGACTGAAATGTCATTTTTTTGTAATTTTATTTTTTACAAACGTTAAAATTGGATGTTTGCCATGTATCCAAGCACTCCGGGTTTAGAAGGCAAGTGAAGTGAGTCACAGGCTTGTCCAGGATCAGACGGCTGGTTATGTGGAAACCCGGCTTAGCCCGCTGGTTTCACGAATACAACCGTTTAAAGCATAGACTGGATTTAGAGCCGAAACATGGCATTTGGGTGAACATTTGCAAAAGACATGGAATACGTCTAACAGTATTAAACAGACACTGGGGGTGTTGTGCGTATATTTTAAAATCACCAATCACAAAAATAAACACAAAGGTACATCGCGAGTGGTGTGCAAGAGCGCGCGCGCACGCTTGTGTGAGGGAGCAGGCCATCTGTTTTGCATTATGGCGCACGAGTCTGGGCACGATAATGCAAAACAGATTTCGGCCGTGCGGGTAACAGACATCAATAGGCCGTGGGCGGGGCAAATGCGGGACATGCGCCCGCATTTGCCCAATTACGTGCTGTCTTTGTTAGAGAGACGCACGCAACGCCCAATAGCCTGCAACGATAACAAAACCACACACGAGCGTGTGATCAGCTTTCTGAATCCCTACAAGAAGTCTCTTGCTGCGTGAGCAGTGCTACGCACTGCAACACTAGGCGCAAGGCCTAAAAAATGCTAGCCCTCAACGCAGTTTATTTCAGCATATGTTGATGTTTAATGATGTCCTGGAGACTCATGCGGATCTTTACATGGAAGAATCTGGGTCAATAAACCTAGTGACCAACACTCGCTTAGGGAAAATGACTTTCTGATGTGACCAGTAACTTTCTTTGGGGTATTTTTTCAACTCATTCTTTTTTAAGTTTTCTTCAAAATTCCTGACAAATATTTTGGAGAGATAAGAAGAAAAGGGTTGAATGCGTCAATACTGAATTGTATGCTTGCTCATTGTTGCAGCAGGAGAGGAATTTAAGTATAATTCACGCGAAAAAATTTAACGGTGATAATTTCAACTAGTGGCAATATAAAACTAATCACCGTCAATTCATTTGGGACTTTTTATTTGCTGCAAATGCATGGCTCCATCCTATGACTACATTGTCTGACTGAACTAAGCCACACATTTCAAAGTCGTGCAGCTGCTCTTATCTTCATGTCCCATTAAAGCGTTTTATTATATGGAACCTTTCAAACCTACAGGGAATGCACAAACAGGGCAAGAAAAAATAGGCAAGCTATTAAAATAATTATTATTACTAGTATTTTCACACTGACCTGTATGAAAACTACCACTGTCACGTATGTTTTCATATCACCCTGTATCCACAGCACAAGGTCACTGAAAGACAGGTTAACTGTACTTTAGAGGCAATCTGTAAACATCCATGACAATGGTGGTTTACATACAGGGCCAACTGGGTGCAATCACAGACCCCGCATATTGATATATTTTATTCATTTTCCCCTAGAAGGTTCTGTGAAATATATGGCTTTATAAGTAATATAGATTGAGAGTTGTGTTGTAAATCTCACAATTCTTTTACATTTTTCACCCCACCTGCCAAAACAACGATATTGATGGTTGGGTTTGCTTGCTACCTGGGTAATGTAGGAAATGTAGGTCTGTTTAGAACAGGGGTCTCCAACCTGTTCTATAATGAGAGCTACTTCTTATCAGTGAAAATATTAGTGAGCTACTGACAAATGTAATCATTGTTGCATTAGCGACCACATCAGACACGACCAAAATAGTGACCACTCAGATGTATGTCACAATATTGAATTACAAAATAACATCAGCCAAAATTTCAAATCCAGAATACTGATTACATTATATCAAGGAGGTTCTTATACACAGGCAAGTAGAGATGTACTATTGTTAGCTCCATTTCTACATTCCTTGAAGAGATGTATAATATATAGATGTAGATATTACTCTAAGATAAATATATGTGGAGTTAAGAATGTAAATATAGCTATACTGACCAGATATACCTACCCTCATGATGTAGTGGTTATCAATATTCTGGATGCAATATTTTGACAGCATATTTTTTTTTAAATAAACAATTTTATTGATTTTCCAGTTGCATACAGCACAATAGAATAAATAAAAACATGCAATCGTACCTTCGCCGTGTGCACCCTTTCATGCCACCCTGCATGTATTGAATTATTGATAGTCTTGTGAGAGATGTAAGTGTCTAGCACAGGGTTCTCCAATGTCAGTCCTGGAGGGCCGGACCTATGCCAGATTATTAAGATAACTACATTTATTTAAATGTGGATATGCTAAAAATATGGCATGGATCCAGCCCTCCACGACTGACTTTGGAGAACCCTGGTCTAGCGCATAGTAGTCAGTTTATTTGCCCCACATCTAGGAGCGCTTTAAAATTCAATATTGTGATAAAACACTGACTACTCCAATGCATATGTCAGAGATATCTACAGCAATGTTTGAAAAATTGATGAATATAAAAGGTGATAAAAGCCACAGCAACAAGAGACCACTGGCACAAAGGAAATACTAACAGCTATAAGTCTCCCAAACATATTATAGATTGTCATTAAAATAGCAGATTTAAAAATGTTTTGAATTCTCAGTCATTTTATTTTCAAACATGAGTATATCCCTTTCTCAAAATATAAATTATTTTCCATCAAATATGCCCTCTTCATTTAGGCTAAAAGCATTTTTGGGAAAAGAACATCTAAACGTTTTCACGCATGACTAATAAAGTGGGTTTTGCAAAGTGACAAATATTCATGTGACTTTGCAAAATTGAGAGTGGAGGCAGGTCGCCATGCTGCAAATCTTGCAGGCTGTCACAGTATGTGTTTGTGTGTACACGTTTGGACCTGCCATTGGCTAGGTTAGCTGTCGCTATAACAATCCGGGCATGTCTATTCAATGTTACTAGACTCCTCTGATTTACATGCTGAGCTGGATTGCACTTCTGGGAGCTACTTCCAGGGTACTGGCGAGCTACCAGTAGCTCCCGAGCTACCTGTTGGAGATCCCTGGTTTAGAATTTCCTGTGAAATATATGGCTTTATTAGCAATCTATATGTAGAGTTGTGTTGTAAATTTCACTATTTTCTAACATTTTCTGCTTCACCTCCCAAAACAATCATATTGACAGTTTTGTTTGTTTGCTACCTTAGCAATGCGGGAAATTTAGGTGCGTTTTTTGGTCCACTTAGTGCAACTGGTTGAGCACACCGCATGACACTGATTGTCAAATGAAAACTCAGGACTAGTCACAAAGTTTGCTGTACTTGAAGCACTACACATTATTGTGACTACACAGTATTGCGACTACACAGTATTGTAATCTAACAGATACTCCGTCCAAAGAGCCAAGGATTAGATGGGCAAGGATACTGAAATGTTTCATCATACAAACGTGATTTCTCTAAATAGATGGCTCAAAGGCACAGACACCCCACTCCTTTCTCCACCTCAAATGTGAGTTCCACTGAAGAGTACCTGACAAAAAGGCCCCATTGCCAATAATGCATTCATCCACACATTCACATCCATCTATTATTGCATCCTGTTATCCTTTCATTCATCCATGCCAATGTAATGCAAGACTGGACTTGATTGCTATCTTTGACTCTATGCGTGTGTGTATGGGGAAGCAATGCAGCCACCACTCATTCCTGGGTAGATTGCATTTCCTCCTGCCTATCTCCGGTTGACAGTGGCCGAACTGTGGCTTCATCACAGTTATGTGACCTAGACTGTAAACCCAGGAGGATGCGCCACACCCTCAGACATTTCAGTGCACCCACGAGCACAAGCCGTCCACCAGAAGCCATTCCAGCCACTGTGAAACCATGATGTTATTGGAGGATCCGAGGTCACTTTATCTTAGTCATGAGACATCAACAAAAGACACTGTAGTGTCAACAGAGTCCACTTCAGCAAGGTTTCCCCTGATCATCAGGGAACTCCGTTCTGCTCAGTCCTCCGATGACCCACATCTGGCCTTTTGCGTCTATGCCTCACTGCAAAGAGGCAGTCATCTGATTACCACTGAATGATCCAATGTCACATGATCGGTGTCACAGGACCTCCACCATGGCCCTTTTTAGCAGCCGGTATTCAAAGTGAAGGATAACTCTATCCTGAGCCAAGGATTGGGGGGCATGAGACTCTCCTGTTTCGCCATATTTGGGTCTTGGAGGGACCCTGATCCCAGAGCCTTCCGCAAGTTCTGAAAATATTCGAAAAATGAATTCTGTTAGCAAAGACCCCTTGTACGTAGCCTGTAAATCCATTGTGATGCCCACTCCATCATTCTTGCTACAGCAGCCCTGTCTACACCTGAAGCTTTGTTCCACAGACCATGACCATTCTGGGCAGTGCTGCCTCTACTTTTGTGCACCACATCTGCATTAGCTTATCCACTGCAAAAGGACACATTGTGCTCCTCAGTAGTAGGCTGTACTTTACATATAATGCCTCTTCCTCTGAACATCCTGTATCACTAAAGTGACTATTCAACTGATGCTCTTGCCCTCCAACAGCCCGGTACAATTGAACACCTGACTGTGTACATTACAAGACATATGCACAAACCTGGGTCACCTGTACACCTGTTTTGTCCATTGCACCTGAGTAACCAGCTCTGTTGCCCTGTATATCCTTTGCATCTGAGCAATAGCTACACCTGCAGAGTCTTATGCTAGCATGGTCATTGAGCTAAATGATCTTGCAACATCCTGCCTGTCTGGTCTCTTCACCACTTAATTTTCATACACCAAGTAAACCAATCCTACGTGGCCACCCGTGCACAAGTATACAGCCCCTTGCTGAATTAACCCAAATATGAACCGCATGGCACAAAATATTTTATTCCAACTCTAAATATGCCAATTAAATTTTCAAAATTCTAAACTGTTGCCTTACAAACCAACCACCTTACAGCTGGATGCTACAGTTATCCTCTTGTCAACAAATGGATAACCAATCTCCTCTGTACGGGCCCAAACCTAGGCCTATGGCTTGAGGTGTTCCTTGTCGCCACCACTCATCTCTGTTTATCAGGTACGGCAGGGATCAGGCCATCAGCTAGAATATTATCAAACACACAAGTCAACCTATGTTCACCACAAACGTATACCACATTGAACATGTGGAGAAGTGTGGCTCAATGGTTAGAGCGGCAGACCCTGATGCAGAGGTCTGGCCCGGACCAGGGTTCAATTCCCGCCTCGGCAGGTCTTGGGCTCAATTTCCCCGGTCCCGATAATTCTCACCTCAGTGCCTATTCTAATCATGGGTCACACTCTGCAACTCTGGGCAATAGCTTGCTTAATCTCCACAACGGCCCCAACAGCGCTTGGATGCCTGGCTTCACCTTGGGGGTGCCCAGGAATGGGCACTTCACAGGGAAAGGCCAGGAAGGGTTCCACAGCGGTATGTGCACAGCACCTGAGAGACCCTTTCGGGGGTGTGCGGAGCGCTATATAAATGCACTACATTTACATTACAACATGATCCAAGGAAACCTTCAGAGCCTGATGTGATAGGACTGATGATTTTACCACATTATGCTATAAAACAGGCACACGTGAGATGTACAACATAGGGGTTATCTAAGAAGAAGGACGAAGAGGATGAGGTAGGTCAGTGGCCATGGTGAGGAGGAGGCAGCCACGACAGGTAGGTGCCTTTTTTAACCATTATAATTAGTTTGGGAGGGTGGAGGGGCCGGCTAACTCCTCCGCCACGGAGTCAGAGTTTTGCCTAAGCTCTGCGTTTGCAACGGAACGCGGAGTAGGCAAAACTCCGGAAACTCTGCTGGCAGAGCAGAGTTACCCGCCCGGAGTTAGAAGTCACCCACTACATCAAAGGCACTTTTATGTATAAGTACTGGGTCTTCAACCCCTAAAGTCAGACACTAAGAACTGCAACCAGACGTCGTTGGCTCTACATCTGCACATTGCCAGAGGGACTGCTGTGCTGCCAGGATGGATTGAAACTGTGTTAACAGCTCTGCTGTGTTGGCCAGCTCCTTGCTGAGCTGCAGGAGGGACCACCACTTTGCTACCTGCCTTGCTGTGCTGGCCTGCTGCCTTCTACCTCTACATTGTGACTTTAAGTGTTCTCCAAGAGTTTGTTGGTTTGTCTCCTGTTCCCTGAAGTCTCAGGGCCATCAAATACTTAATCTTTCTGTTTTTGTTACTACAGCTGCAAAAGCACAGCACATCACCAGCGCTCCACTCTGCACTTAAAATAGAACTTCGTGTGGCAGAGGTGAGCGCTTTGACCGCCAACAGAGAAGTGCTCCATGCACCACCAAAAGACCCGCATTTCTTGCCGACCTATGGCGGAGCCCAAGCTAGCGGCAGCACGTTAGCCCGATCGCTGCTTTACTGTTGTCAGGGATTTCCAAGGTAGCACCAAGTCCTACCTTCAGTTGTGCCTTAAAGGAGCTGGCACGCTTGTTCACAACACACCATCGTCTGATAAAGATGGCTAGCCACGGCCCCAGGCAGCAGATTGCGACCTTAGGATCCCTTCCTCCAGATCACCATTACAGGCAGCCCGCCAGCAATGTGCTGCCACGTACAATAAAAGGTACAGTGATCGTAAGTACATGTGTGGTCCCTGGAACTGCACTGGGTGCTTGCAGGTGGTGGAATTTGCCATTACTCGGTTGCGAGGGTTCGAATGAGGACTTCGTACCAGCGACTCTTGAGTCCTGAGTTTACCCCCAAGACTCTTTGGAACACCGCTTCCCGCTCCAATTTTTGAACAGTTCATTTGTCAATCCCTGCTGTTGTACTTCCATCAATGTGTTTACCAACCTGAACCTAATAGGGGCGCAGGTGCTTTTGAGCACGATCGTTAAACAGTGAATTTAATGTGATATTTTTGAATTAGCATGTCTTGAAAAGTATACCTGTGATCTTTCTCCTTTGCTCTTGTTTTATTAATAATACAGAAAGCTATTTTTTCTAAAATTAAATGCAAAGTCAATTTCCTGAGTCACAATCATATAGTGTCCAATAATGATTAATCCACGCAGTAGTTTTTCTTAAGTGTTCATCTTTGATCTTTATTCTGAATCTGGTAAAGTTTGGATTGCGCTTCAGTTCTTCATCAATACAACCGAAAGCCACAGTTTGTAACAACACGTGTTTCGTTTAATGACCATAACCAAAGACTTCATCAGGGCGTGGACTGCAATATCTATACAAAAAATAGACTTAATAACCTCTGCCACAATCAGCCTTCATATGATTTGAAGATCAATATATATCCAATTGTAGTAATTTCAGCGAAATGTTAGTACAATTTCTCCAATCAACATCCGGTCTTCATAACACCAGCTAGAATCCTTAAAATTCTCAACAAACGCAACGGCGAGTACTCCGATATGCTAGCTGGTCTTATGAAGACCGGATGTTGATTCGAGAATTTGTACTAACATTTTGCTGAAATTACTTCGATTGGATATATATATTGACCTTCAAATCAGATGAAGGCTTATTGCGGCAGAAGATATCAAGTCTATTTTTTGTATAGATATTGCAGTCCATGCCCTAATGAAGTCTTTGGTTACTGCCATTAGACGAAACACGTGTTGGCACAAACTGTGGCTGTCGGTTGTATTGATGAAGAACTGAAGCGCAATCCGAACTTTACAAGATACAGAATAAAGATCAAAGATGAACACTTAAGAAAAACTACTATGTGGATTAATCATTATTGGACACTAGGGGCCAGATGTATGAAGCCTTTTTCCCGTTCGCAAACGGGCCGATTCTCAGAATCGGCCCGTTTGCGAACGGGAAAAAACCCTTTTGGGATGTATCATCCCAAAAGGCCCTCGCAAAATAGGGAATCGCAAAATTTGCGATTCCCTTTTTTGCAAATGCATTTAAGGAATCGCAAATTGCGATTTCTTAAATGCAATTCTTGAACCACCCATTTTGTGCGAATTTGCCTTAAGAAATCGCAAATTTCCACCAACTTCAAGTTGGTGGTAAATTGCGATTTCCTAGAAAAATTCACTTTTTTGCATTTCTCAAAGTACCATGTGGCGCACATACATGTCCTTAGGGCATGCATGTGCGCCCCATGTGAACACATGCATATTTCAGGGGTGCAACAGGGTGTCCTTTTGACACCCTTGCACCCTTGAAATTGCATTGGCAATTTGCGAGTACCTAATGGGTACTCGCAAATTGCGAATGTCTTTCCATTCATCTAGGCCCATAGGAATGAATGGGACGGTATTCCTTAATAGCGAATCGTAATTTGCGATTCGTAATTCAGGAATACGTAGGAATCGCAATTAATATTGCGAAACCTACATAGATTTTATTTTGCGAGTCCTTAATAGCGATTCGCTAAAATTATTTATTAAGGACCCGCAAAATGTGTTTTTTAATACATATGCCCCTACATGATTGTGACTCAGGAAATTGACTTTGCATTTAGTTATAAGTGTGTGGATGTTAGTCTACACTGATTGACAACAACGTAGGGTAGTCGTTGTCTCAATTTTCTTTGAAGCATTATCGGAGGAATTTATAGTCCTAATCATGTTTTCACATAACCGTGCGCAATCTATACCCCACTGCCCCTCGCAGTATTTTTCTAAAGCTATGTGGAGTCTTTTTGTGGTGTATTCATTGTTACTGTGTGAGTGTGTTTTGCAGAAATACTTTACACATTGCCTCTTTTGATAAGCCTGCCTGCTATGAGCCAAGCTATCAGAGGGTGAGTACAGTTTATCTGATTTGTACCTAGCTTACCCTGACTAGAGTGGTGGGTTCTGCAAGCTTGGTTGTGTATACCTTAGACAACCAGAAACTCAATTTTCAACACACTTCCACCTATCATATTCTGTGAAACCCATCATCCCTACTCTCTCAGTCAGGCTTGAACTCCACCTCATTGCTTTATTCCTCCTAGGGCAGCCTCCGCAGCCGAATCAGTTGATTTCTCTCACCTAGGTTTATGAGCACCATGAAACCCTTAGAACCTTAAACACTGACGCTATCAATCTCCAATATGTACCTTGACTTGTCATGATCAGCTATCCCACATTGTCTCTCATGTACATGTTAGAAATACAAATACATTAAGGCTAAGGGTTTGTGGATCATTATAAAATAGGGGAGAGGATGTGGTCTGATGTATAGAGCTTCCGACTTTGGTACTGGAAACCAAGGTTTGAGCCACGGGGTCGCGTCCACATCCTGTGATTCTGGGCAAATCACTTAATCTCCCCACGCCTACCAAAAAAAAATAAAAAAATGAATGTACCCTTGTGTAACCGTACTGGTGCTCATGTAAAGCGCTCCAATACCTTCGGGTCGAGTTCGCGTTATACAAATCTGCAAAAAACAAAATGAATTAAAGATGTAGGCAGCCTTAGCCTAACTGTCCATGACTAGATTCTCCTTTGCTTGAAGCCACCATCAAAATCTGCTACCTTGCTGCCAAGCCCTATTGCAGTCAAAACCTAGACTGCAAAAACATATTTTGGAACAACAAAAATTCTACAACAGGTTAACAAAATCTAGACTTTATATAAACAACTCCTAACATAAATGTCGGCC
Organism: Triturus cristatus; assembly: GCF_964204655.1. Taxonomy (NCBI): domain Eukaryota; kingdom Metazoa; phylum Chordata; class Amphibia; order Caudata; family Salamandridae; genus Triturus; species Triturus cristatus. Next base: position 881,886,036 of record NC_140580.1, on the reverse strand, counting down.
AGAAAGCATATGCTCCTAAATATGCTAGGCCTGGGGTCAGAATAGTAAAATTACCTATCCTAAAATACGATGCATGTGTGTATGGCTGCATTAAGAATTCAAATGAGTTTGTAATTCTTACAAGCAGATATTTATGTGAGGTCAAAAGAAATTCTGGGTTGCGTGGTTTTCTAAAAGTAATTTTTGTGGTCTGTGGGGGCAATTAGAAAAGAAGTAGCTCTACTCTTTTTCATACTGTTGCATGGCTTTGTGAATTGGCTCCAAAACATTCAACACTCCCCTTTGTGAAAGAGTGTTCTTTTTACTTGTAGTAAGTTGTGTATGAATGTTTTCTAAATATTCAAATTTTCAATATTTTGGAGCCAATTTACAAAGGTACATAAGAGTACTCCGGATAGCCACGCAGCCCACAAGGACGCCATCCGTAACCACCATCACTTCATCAGGACTGCCAAGAGCACCTCCTTCAAAGACCGCCTCAACAACAACGCACACAATAGCAAGGAGCTCTTCAACAACGCGAAGGAACTTTCCAAACTCACCTCCAACACCAACGACATCCCGCCGTCGCAAGCCCTTTGTGACTCCCTCGCCACTTTTTTCCACCGCAAGATAGCAGACATCCACGACAGCTTCAACACCCAGACAGCACCAACAGACATCAAAACAACTGACTCTCCGCACACCATCGACCACAACCCCCTGCTAGCCTGGGCCAACGTGAGCATCGATGACACCATCAAGACCATGAGCACAATCCACTCCGGCTCCCCGTCAGACCCATTCTCGCACCACATCTTCAACAAAGCCAGCAGCTCCATCGCACCTCATCTGCACAACGTCATCAATCTCTCCCTTGAGACCGCGACCTTCCCAGAGAGCTGGAAACACCCCGAGATCAACGCCCTACTCAAAAAACCCAAGGCGGACCCAAGAGACCTCAAGAACTTCCGGCCCATCTCTCTGCTTCTGTCCCCGACCAAGGTCATCGAGAAGATCGTCAACAGACAGCTAACCCGATACCTCAAAGAAAACAGAATCCTGGACCCTTCCCAGTCGGGGTTCCACAGCACGGAGACTGCCCTCATCGCCGCAACCGACGACATCAGGACCCAGCTGGACAACCGTGAGACCGTGGCCCTCTTCCTCCTGGACCTCTCTGCTGCCTTCGACACCGTCTGCCACCACACACTACGCACACGCCTCCACGCCATAGGGATCCGAGACAAGGCTCTGGAATGGACCACCTTCTTCCTCTCTGGCAGAACCCAGAGCGTCCGCCTCCCCCCACTCCGATCCGAAGCCTCCGAGATCATCTGTGGCGTAACCCAGGGATCTTCCCTCAGCCAGATACTGTTCAACATCTACATGGCTCCACTCGCACACGTTGCCCAACAGCACAACCTCAACATAATCTCCTACGCCGACGACACTCAACTGATCCTCTCCTTCACCAAGGACCCCATCACCGCCAAATCCAACCTCCATGAAGGAATGAAGGCCGTCGCCGACTGGATGAAGATCAGCCGACTGAAGTTGAACACGGACAAGACTGAGGTCCTTATCCTCGGCTCCAACCCTTCAGCCTCAGATGACTCCTGGTGGCCGACGGCACTGGGGGCAGCCCCGACACCCACCGACCACGCACGCAACCTGGGAATCATCCTCGACTCAACGCTCTCCATGAACAAGCAAGTCAACGCCATCTCCTCTTCCTGCTTCAACACCCTCCGCATGCTCCGCAAGATCTACAGGTGGATCCTGGCAGATACAAGAAGAACAGTCACCCAGGCCCTCGTCAGCATCAGACTCAATTACGGAAATGCCCTCTACGCGGGGGCCCTGACCAAACTCAACAAACGACTGCAACGCATCCAAAACGCATATGCACGACTGATCCCCGACGCACCTCGCCACAGCCACATCACCCCCCACCTGAGAAACCTGCACTGGCTCCCCGTCAACCAGAGGATATCCTTCAAGCTCCTCATCCACGCACACAAGGCACTCCACAAGACCAGCACAGCCTACCACAACAGACGACTCTCCTTCTACATTCCCAACTGCCAGCTCCGCTCCACCGACCTGGCACTCGCCACCGTCCCTCGCATCCGAAAAACAACCACCGGCGGGAGATCCTTCGCCCACCTCGCCGCCAAGACCTGGAACACCCTCCCACTGAGCCTACGACAGACCCAAGACCTGCTGACCTTCAGGAGGCTACTCAAGACCTGGCTGTTTGACCAGTAGCACCCCCCCTCCCAGCACCTTGAGACCCTCGCGGGTATGTAGTGCACTCTACAAATGATGGGTTGATTGAGTACTTAAAATAATACTACAGGAGTACTACTTAAAATACTCCAAAATGTTTTTGTGAATAGAACCCTACATTTTCACATGGGATCTCTCTTTCTCAAGAGCTGAAGCACTTGTACGGTGTTGACCAGGACAGCCTGTCCTCTGCCTCTGCATACAAAATAGCACAGCTTCCAATGCTCGCAAGCTGGCACTTTTAATGCATAAAAGCAAATAATACCATTTAAACAGATTTGCATATTTTATGAGCAGAAGGGGAAAAGCCACAGTTGTAATGGACCAGGATGACAGCACATTCATGGCATACCATACATGTAGCCAATTTTGCTTTTCACATATTGTGATCGTGTTTTCCTTGACCCTTGTATATTCTGCTCCAGGACATGTAACTTTTCAGAGACTGTTCCCAAGGGTTTATAAAGATATGCGTCTTTTCACAGAACCTGATTTTGCTTTCGAATACAACTAGTTTTAACCACTTAGGTTCAATTATGGCAAAGGCCAGACAGAATGCTTGTTAAAAGCAGTCTGACTTGTTCTCTTGTTTCATCCTAACCTTGTGCTATTTTATTGTATTGTATCATGAATAAAGTGTTTTAACCTTAGGTATATAGATACATATTTCTCTTGTGGCCCACTAGCACCTTGCTAAAAAAGGTTCTCTGATTGGTAACTGTCTTCTCCACTAATCCACCTAGGTTCTGGAGTAGCCAGAGAGTGCTTCAACGCCTCGTTAGGGGTAGTAAGCGCAACAAAAGGAATAGTTTTTTACATTGTAATCCTTGTTCTCTCTCGGGGGAATCTCCATTGAAATTATAAGAACTGAGTAGTCCCACCCACGTGCGCGGATGCCGGAGTACTTCTTTATAACATATATTCTTAAGTGTAGATGTTCGTCTTACTTCATGAAGGCCAGGATTAGAGCACTTAATTTATTAAAACTTTTTGCAACCTCTAAATGAGGCTATATTGGTCTGCTGCTTTAATTTGTATTTAAAAAAGGGTCAATATATAATTATAAAACAGAAAAAGGTCAGAGAGTTGAGAAATGTGTCCTTATAAATCTACTTCACAAACCTTTTTTAAAGTAAAATGAAGAAGACGGAACAGGACAATGTAGATTTATAGGCTGTAGTTCTGCGTACATGAAATGTGACTCTGCGCCTTTAAGGGCTCACAGCCCACCAAAATCTCATCATGCCCAGCCGGTTGCCGTTACCTCAGTTTTTTTTCGGGTACCTGGTGACAGGGTCTTGGAGCACTGAGCTCAACTTTTCTTTTTTTTTGGCCTTTTCCTTCAGAAATCTTACTCAGACATTTTGTCAACACGTTTACTCAATGGTTTTGAACATTTACAATGTTTTTTGGCCATCTTCATTTGACAAATGCTCTCCCTGTGGCAGAATTAAGGCCAAATCAGATCCTCATGATCTAGGGATTACCTGCCTTCCTGACAGTCACATTCCTGACAGATGTCAGCTGTGGAAGACCTTTTCCAGGTGTATCCTGAGGTACAGGGAGAGGATTCGCCATCATGAAACTGAAGAGCGATGCAGACAGCAGGAGGCGCAGTTCGAAGGCGGGACTTTACATGAGCGAGGAGAGGGTCAGTCATCTACCAGGGTTCTTCCAACTACCACTGAGGATTCCAGGAGAGGGAGATTCAATATGAGAAGAAATCCTCAAAAACAATACAGTTCCCGATTGTGTCGAGATGAGGTAAAGTGCCTACATGCTCGCCATAGAGATGGTAGATGTTTTGTGTTTCATACTGATCAGTAGTGTGAACAGGACTTGTTATACGTATCACAGGAGTGGTGTATACTGGCCCACTCATGTAAAGTTCTGTGGCAGTTCACTTATCAAACCCTAGGTCTGTGTGAATTGTGTATAGTGTCAGACAGCACAAGATACTTGCTTGTGCGTGCTGGGATGTGAGTGTACCTGTGTATAGTACATAACATGGAGGCCTGAGGGTTCAATTTTGGAAACACATGGCCAAGAGAAGCTAGGAGAGGTGATGAATGCAACCCTCAGACAGGAGATGCATATTCCTGAGGGCTAGGGCAAGAGAATCCAATGGAGGAAGGCAGATCATCTGTGCACATCAAAGATCTGTTTGATTCCAGGAGCTGTTACAGGTCAGTGGGGCCTAGACGTATTGTCAGGGAGATGGTGGGACTGATTGGGTTGGCACTGGGGACCTGGGAATCTTAACAGAGAGGGAGGCTTAGGCCGTTGATCCTTTATGAGGCACGTTTTAGTGCAGGCTCAACACCAAGAGTAATATCCGGTTACTCCCTTAGGCTTTGTTGTGTGCCACTCCTGCTGTGTTCCTTTGACAAAGGCAGTGCAGAGGAGAGAGCACTTCAAGGGAAGTGACATCCATAAACCTCATTTCAAAGGATCAGCCACAAAGTCACTTTTGTGTCTGGAGTTTGACTACAATGGTGGGAGCATGAGGTGCACAAGGTGTACAACAGCCCTGTTCAACAAGAGAAAGAAGATTGCAAAGATGTCTAGGTGCTGGAGGCATAAATAGGGACCAAGGTCTGCTAATCTACCTGCTTGGTGAGGGGCTATGACCCAGGGAGTCAAGACCACTTGGCTTGAGCCTGCCGCACCAGCCTTCAGCCTGAATGCCAATTCCAGTGGAGGGGGCCTGGAGGGAGTCCGGCTCAGGGGGGATCCTGGTGAATGGATTCCGGTGAGTAAAGTGTGAAACACTAGGTTTGGGCAGGAGTGCAGGCTGCCACCCCGATCTTGCCAAAATGGGCGATCCTCGTGTCACCAGGAAAGGGTGATGTGCGGGCTGTACACCTGTGAGTGCCAAAGTAACAGACCCCAGTGTGACTAGGAGGGGTGCCACCATGAAGTGTGGGCCGTTACCTGTGCATGTGCCAAAGTCGGCAACCTTTGTACGACCAGGAAGGGGGAAACGGTGAAGTATGGGACATTGCCTGTGTAAGCACCAAGGTTGGCAAACCTCAGGTCATCAGGAAGGGGGACACCCTAAAGAGAAGGCTGTTTCCCTTGTGTAGACTGAGGTCGTTCACCACCCTGTGTGACCAGGAAGAGGTTGGGGAACCACCATGAGACAGGGCTGTAGTCCTGGTCCATTGTGCTGAGGAAGCCAGGATCAACAATTAGTGATTGCCGCTATACCTGGGCATGGATGCCTAACACTGATGCAGGCTGTCCGAAGACTGGGAAGGTCAATATGTCATTGAGGAAACACCGCAAGAGGCCGTGGGCCCTCAGCATCAGGACATCAGAACTGGTGAATTGGTGCTCCGGCCACCCAGGATTGCTGGCTTTTACTGGGTCATGTAACTGTTCCAAGCCGTCAAGCCTGCAGGGTAATTACACAAACTTAAATACTGCTAGCTTTGACTCTATAGGAGAGACATAGGCTTTGTTGCATGGGGACTTGCAAAGGTCACATCTGGGAGTTGTATCCAGTACAGAATGGGGAATAAACAACTCCACAAGCCGGGACACAGAAACGTTGACCTTAAGGGGCTGCGGGGATTATTTAGTGTATCAATTCTGTGATTTATGCGATCACATTATAATACGCATTTTTTCATAAAATCAAATATTTTAGCTGCGTTAAGTGAAACTTGTGGAGTTTCACAACGCGGCATTCCACCGAGTTACATGAAAACTCCACAAGATTCAGTGGAGTTCCGCAAGAGGACAGAATCGGCACATCGCACTGCTCATGCTGATTTTTTAGCACCGGGAGGTTGTTCAGCGTGATGACTGGCACCACGCGGCGTTCCAGAGGGTGCTGCTTCTTTGCGGCCACTCCAGTAGATTTTCTACTTGAATTGCAGCTTTCTCACCACGTACGGTCGCGACCACCGGCAACCGCCAAGGTTGAGAAAATCTTGCTATGGTACGGATATTCTCACTCACCAACTTACTGGTGGCGAGCCGCACGTGAGAAAAAAATCCATCCTTATCAGTGTTTTGCCGTGACTGCACGTTACAAGCGTAACAAGGAATGGCAAACTCTGTGAACTCCTCCGGTGGAGCGGAATGTATCACCCACCCCTACTGTTAATGTTTGTACCTTGAAATCTGAGCTTGTCTATGCCTCACTCTTGTGTCTTCCTTGAACAGCCTTGGCATGATCGACTCAACCTACCATTTAGAGGGAAGTGCTGCATGACGTAGTACTCGGCCCAGTTATGAAGGACCCATTATAAGATAAAAGCCTCAACCTGCTTGGCCCGTGGCCTCTGAAAGGGGTTCTGACAAAGACTATGGACTCTGAATGGCCTTTCTGGACAATAAGAGCTGGACGGATCTGAAATGGCTAACTACAATGAGGATAGAACAGAGTTCTTACCCTAGATTTTGATGAACCATCAAACAAAGTAAAATTAAGTATCCTTATTTTGTAGTTGACTCATCAAGAAATATACCTAAGGATAAAGTTAAAACTCGAGGGGTACACTTTGAGATAAAATGGCAATCAGTAGCCAGAGCAGTGCTACAGTGTCTATGGAAAACAAGCAAAGCAACTCCCTAAGAAAAGATGATGCACCTACAGGGGCGGCTCCTCCATGTGGACGGAGGAGCGTACCCCACTGCTTTCTCTCAGTACGAGAAGCAGATACATAAAATGTTATTATAAATACCTTTTGATGTTTCTGCTTCTCGCACTGCGAGAGAGCAGAAGGGTCACCAGTCATACACACTCCGTTTTCTCCGTGTAGGCCTCCCCATAGACGCCTGTGTGGTCGGCGCCCCGGCCAATCACAACGCTATCATTGCAGCGTTGTGATTGGCTTAGGGGAGGGGAGGGAGGCTGCCTGCTTCCTGGGCCATGGGGCAGAGATAACGTGACGCCAGAACCGTGTAGGCGAAGGTACGTTTTTAATTTTGCTTTTAAAATTAAAGCCCCCCCACCCACGTGACTCCCCCGCCTCCCCACCCGTGAGTCATGCAGGCCACGACTGTACACCTACTACACAGAATGGAAACATGCAACTGAGGCTGAAACCTCTTCTATATGTTTATGGACTGAGCTACTCTTGATGTGGGACAGAAGTTGTTAGTTTTCAGATCACTCAAATAGTTTAGGCATTAATACAAGCGTAGCTAATAAGGAACCCCCCACAACAAAATGGGTGATCACTATTTTGGAAGACCTCTGTGTTAGGGAGATAAATGGCATCCAAAGATTCTTCTTTTGACAAAAAAAAAGTATCAGAATATTTAGATGCGCCCTAAGGAGATAAAGCTGGTGCCTTGTGCCTCTATCATGGCAGCAACTAGCACTCCTGTAGAGTATGTGAGCGGATTACAGAGTACAGACTGGGCCACTTATTGATATTTTCATTTGTGCGTTTTGGAATGTGCAGCTCTTGCTCGGAGGGTATGGGACCGTGTAAAATTCACTTAACCAACATTAAAAAACACCAAATACTGAATTCCTAAGGAGGTCGGAAATAGAATACAAGTACAGTAGGTTAAAGGCAATTGCCCAGCTATCCCCTAACAACATGTCCAGAATGGTAAGCTGACAGAAACACAATTTTAGCAAGTTTGGAAGACCAAAAGATCAGGAGTGCTGCCTATAGAACAGGGCTCGAAATTCCATTGGAAAGAGGCCAGATGTACAAAGGCTTCTTGCAATTGCAAAGACTATAGTGGGACATTTGCAGGCTTTGTGATTGCAAGGTGACTCACAGTGGCAACACTGTGACTGCTTGGGAGTCTGAAGTCAAATGATTCATAAACGGGTCCTTTCCATCAAAAGACTCCTAAATAAATCTGTCAAGGGCTTTCGACTCTTCCTGTGTGTGCGCTAAGCATTGAAAGTTTACAGACTGCAAGTTTAGTCAGTAGAAAACAAAAATAAATATTGCTTTATTGGCAACAGAAAGAACAGTAAGCATTCTGAAGCGCCACTTTTGTAATTGAGCCGAGCTAAAAATACTCATAACAAATGTGCCTTATAAATCATAAAAAAGTTAGCAATTCTGGAGTTTCTTACATTTTTCTTAAGCCTTGCACTATTCTCTGTGCTGTATTTAAACCATTGCTCACCTGCAGTACAGTGTATGTGTTTTTAAAATAATGAGGTCTATTGGTTAAGTTACTGATCACGAAGCCTGGGCATTCACAATGATTTCTGCACTTGGCCAAACGCTATAGGGGCTATTCGCATGTGTAGATGTACTCATGTGTAAATTTACTACTTCAACTAGGAGTAACTAAACTAATTTAAGCTATTCAGTGTAAAGGTACACTTTGGAGCAAATTTATATGGCTCTGGGTTTTGGGGGAGCATTCAATACCATAATTTTAGAGTGCAAAGTTGCTACTCATAACTTTTCACATGTAGGCGGAGGTCTTTGCCACTGGGGAGCAGATCTCCATATGGTAAAGCATAGGAAAATATAATTAACATTCATTCATTAAGTAAAAGATATTTAAAATATTTTAAAGTAAAATAAAAATGCATATTAACTTAAAATAGTTATTAATAAAGTTGAACTAAAATGTCACACCACGTTAACTCGTCAAATTAAATGTTGAATAAAATAAATTATATTATTAAAATATTTTTTCAAATCACAACCTCACTAGCTTTTTGTATATTTAATTAGATAAATTTCATTAAAACGTATTTAACAAATTGTATTTTTTTAATTAAAATGTATTCTTAATTTTAAAATGACAGATGCTATGTGAAATGCAATCAGTGTTGTTATTTAACATGTCATGAGTGATGTAAATATGTGAAGTCATCGGCGGTGTATGGTGGGGTGCAGGTTATAGGTAGCTCAAGTAAACTATAACTGGTGAATTTCTATGTTTTTTTTGGTCATATTCTAAGGACCTTTTTCCGATGTGGTTGAGAAATTATTCAGAACGAATTTGTTTGGGAATGGTTTACGACCAACTCGGATCAGGAGTGTCCGACCAACAGAGTACAATGCATCTGGATGCTTCCAGATACGATTTGGTTGGACTCCCATTGACTTCAATGGGAGCCTATGTTCGGACCAAATGTATAGGTTCCCATTGAAGAAAGGGGTGGCTGGGGAAAATCAGGCCCTCTGTGGCAGGCACCCCCTGGTGCCTGCCACAATGTGCATGGCTGGTAGGGTGGGACCCATGGGTACCCTCACTAGGCCCGATTGGGGAGGCTACTGGTGCAGGTCTGATTCGGACTTCCGATTCGAGTCGGACGGCATGATTCGGAAAGGCTGTCTGAATCCAGCATCGTTATCGGTCGTTCTGAGACGTGGCCCGTAGAGACGTACGATCCTGCTCCGTACGGCTCGGTCATTCCAAATGCAGTAGGGTTTGGATTGGGATATTCCTAACCCCTAACTCACATTGTACTCGGTTGGTAGGAAACCTTTCTGATTCGGGCGGAAAGACACGTTTCCGATCCGATTCAGACAGAGCAAATGCTGTTAGGAGACTTCCTAACAGCATCACAATTGGGCCCTACCACAGGTGTCCTGCCCCCCAACTTCCCTCCCGCTACCCACAACCTTCAGTTGTGCTCAAGAGAGTGTTGGTCTTCCATTCAACCCACCGTGGACTGCAACCCCCCCACACCTCATGGGCTGCCAGATTCCCCTTCCCGCTGTTGAAAATGTTAAACAAGGTAAAGACTGAGCGCACCTAGTGTGGGTTTGCAGAGGCATATTTTAAAGTAAGTTTGGATCAAAGCTAAAGGCACTTGTAAAAAATCTGTGAGAAAAGTCAAAGCTTTTGTTCACCATAGTTTATTCACCATTGGATGTCCAGGTATGTGCCCACGTTAATAGTTGTGATATAGTACATGAGGCAAATTCATTATAAAGTGGGAGGCTCTAAGATGTGTTTTTTTTAATCCAGAACTTTCCTGATGATGATTTTGAGGAACTGCAAAGTGTTGAATAATGGAGAATGTAGGAGTGATCCACTCAGAGGTGGATTAACGCTGCACGGTTGTATACTATCAGCTCATTTCAAGAATGTGTGTAGTGCATTTTACCAGACTACAGAGGGTTATCCATAGCGCCTAGTTAAAGGTTTCTAATCATTCGCTTATTCAAAGCTGTCAACCTCTTGATTCAAAATTGCAGGTCATGTGTAGTCTTTACGAGGGTGAACCCATTAAGGTGAATACAGAAAAAAAATAATTTTTGAAGTTGTTTAAGGTTTAAAAGGCAGGTGACCCCTTAAAGTCTATTGAGGCATTTTGCTTGTTAGGTCAGTGAATACCAGGAAAAAGAGGGCAATATAACCAAATGGGGGTGAGTTGACAGATATTTTGTGTGTCCTGCAAGGTGCTAAAGGTTATGTCCATTAGCACTTGTACAGTGATAGAAAAGTGGCCACAGGTGTAGTTTGTTGAATTACTTCCAGTCCACAAAGCCCAAAGCACATGACCCATACGGATTGGAAGAGGGACTAGACAAGGCTGCCCTCTTTCCCCGTTACTTTTTAATATGTATATGGAACCACTGGCATATAAGCTGAGAACTAGCCAGAATATTATTCCATTCAGATGTAATGGATGGGAGAAAAAAATTGGTTTATATGCGGATGACCTTATCATCTTTTCAGGTGATCTAGAGTCATCATACACAGGAATTTGGTCTGAATTAGAAAATTTTGGTAGGGTTTCAGGATATTTACTTAACCAACAAAAGACATAATTATTGAAATCGAACACAAATTTCAAAAGTATCTACACAAAAAAAGAAATAAGGTATCTGGGGATACAGATAGCTCAAAATATTGATAAAATTGCACAGATAAACTTCGAAAAAGTGACAAAAAAAGTAAGCTCCCAATTACAAACTTGGGGAGCATTGCCTATCTCCTTTCTGGGCAAATCTAATTTATTAAAAATGTCAATCCTTCCTCAATATACATTTCTATTTAACACCATCCCCTTAGAGTTCCCAAGAGCTTGGTTTAGGAAGGTTCAAGGGCTTTTTTCAAGCTTTATATGGAGAAATAAGAGCCCGAGAATAACCCTGAGAAAACTGAGAAAAAAAAAGGAATATGGAGGTATTGCAACCCCTGATTTATACCTATATTTGTGTGCGTTCCAGTAAAAAAAATTCCGACAATTGATGATTGAAAGTTCTATGTTCTCGCCTCTTTATAAGGCGCTTACTTTTGACCTTTCTCAACAAGCTGGATGTTTCCTTCTAAGGTTTGGTCATCCAAAATTTTTCAAAAAAGTTAAATTGAAGATTTTGCTATCCGCAGTAAAGCTTTGGTCCCAGGTGAGCCGCCTTCTAAAAATTCCTTATTATAATGATATTACACCAGTTTGGGACTCTCCGGGGACGCCCTTGTGTCTGGAGGATGTTCTCGCAACTCCTTTGAGGAGATATGGAATTAATACCTGGGGTCAACTACTATTTGAGGCGGAACTTATATCCTGGTCCCACATATCTGTAATCTGTGAAGACCAGGTATCAAAATTTAAATACTATCAACTGCTAAGCTGGACAAAATCCTCTAGAAAAGATTTGGAAGGAAACTCGAACTTGGCTTTAAAGATATCCTCTCGACAAACACAAGTAAAAGAAGTGGCAGAATGGTACTGGCTACTTGCCCAAAATGGGGAAGAGGAGCAGGTCTCTTTCATGGAGACATGGAGGAAAGATCTACCGGATGAAGAGCTCGAAAATATAGGGCAAGTATCTATGTCTTCTTTATGGTCTTGTATAAATGCTGCCCCCTTAAAAAAGAATCATCTTTTCACAGTCCATAAGGCCTATTGGACTCCTCAGAGATTATCGAAAATGGGAAGCCGTGAAATCAAGAAATGCCCTAAGTGTGGAGAAGATAGGGCAAATGAGGTCCACATGTTCTGGAGCTGCCCAGTAATACACGTCTTTTGGAATAATGTGGGTAAGACCATATCAGATATTAAGGGTTCAGATATAAAATTAACAACTATGTCGGTAATTTGTGGGCTAATTCCAAGGGAAGCAGTTGGTGGGGTATTAACAAAAAGTCACCAAGCTTTGTTCTTTACCTTGATTCTACTAGCCCGAAGGGAGCTCTGTATTAAATGGATTTTCCCCTGCCCTCCCACGAAGGAGGAATGGATTCATTCCATTCAGAGGGTATCCTACCTAGATCAAGCTGGTGAAAGCACAAAAAAAACAAAATACTGGGAAATCTGGGATAAATGGGTGGAGACAGGAGTTAGCTACATATAAAGTTCCTCTTTTCTTTTTTTTTTTTTCTTTTTTTTTTCTCTTTTTTTCTCTCTCTCTTTTACTGTATTTTCATGATATCTGTTCTTGGTTTTGATCTTTGGGTCCAATGATTAAAAATATGCCCCACAAAAAAACCCTGAGGAGGGAATTGTGGCACTGCCAAACTCTCAAGATAAAGGTTGAGGCTCATATGAATATTTGAAGGTTCGGATCTGGAGCTAAAGGCATCCTTTTCTCCCCTCGGGGCATGACCAGACCGGTAAAAACTTGCCTTTAAACGTTCTAAAATGGGTCAGAGAAACCTCTCTATGAGTTGGAGCATATTTTGGTTAAATGAGGACTAAAAAAAAAACAAAAAAAAAAAAGCCCAAAGCACATTTTCACAGTCATTGGATGATGTCATCGGTGATGTGGTCAATAATAAAATTTAACATGTCATGAGTGATGCAATATGTGAGGTCATTCGCACATAAGTTATACTTAATTCACTAAACTGTAACTGCCACATTTCAGTGTGTTTTTTTTAAAATCTAAGCCCTTATCTTATTGCAACACATAACTATAATATAAATGTAACCATATATATATATATACAACAACAAATTGGAGAGTTCTCTCTTTAGAAAAACAACGGCAGGGAACAGTGTTCTCCATGCCAAAAGCTGCCATCCACAATCTCTGATTGACAGTATCCCGTTCGGAGAATTCCTCCGTGCCAAACGCAACTGCAGCACGGTCGAAAGCTTCGAAAGGGAGGTCAGTGTCATGACAAAGAGATTCCTAGAGAGAGGTTATTCGAACACTGTGATTAAGAAAGCCAAAGTTAAAGTCCAAGAAAGAACTAGAGCCTCATTACTCATTGAAAAAGAAACACAAGAAATTAGTGAAGATTCCGAAATCAGATTCATCACTACTTACAGTAAACAGGCACATGAGGTTAGAAAAAGCATCATCAAATTCTGGCCCGTTTTACATACAGACAATGACCTCACAAACAACATTGGAACTTTACCACAAATCACTTTTCGAAAAGCCAGATCTCTAAAGGATACTCTATGTAGAGCAGTGGTACCAACGGAAAATAAGAGTTTGGGGATCCAAGGGTTCTATCCTTGTCGTAATTGCAAGGCGTGTAGAAATAGCCGTCACATGAAAGAATGTGTTTTAACAGCTGATTGTAGACCATTCAAAATCACTAAACACACATCGTGTAACACAGAATTTGCAGTATATGCCCTTTTTTGCCCGTGTAACAAAGCGTACATTGGGAGCACAATTCATAAGGCGAAGAAAAGGGTATTAGAACATCTTCGTGCAATTAAGAACGGCGACAAACAATACCCCATGGCGAGACATTTTCAGAGCACACATAAACAGAATAATTCATTACTTAGTTTCTGTGTACTTGATTCAGTCAGACTTAACGAAAGGGGCGGGAATAGGGTACAAGACCTTAGACGCCTTGAATCAAAGCTTATCATTCAATACAAAACCTTAGTGCCTAACGGGCACAATTGTGATGAGGAAATGGAAGTCCATTTGGGGTAGCTTTTACTGTATTTTGTCCTGCAATGTTTACAGATGTTTTGTAGAATGATTTTTTGAACGTCTTTCCATCCGGTATAATATGCTTCATGATTTTATTGTACATATCCAATTTTCTATGATGTGTCCTATTGTGGTAGTTATTAGTATGTTTGTCTTAAGAGATTTTTTTAGTAACATGAATGTTCTTTTTTCTGTTCTTTTCTTTTTTCACAGAAACTGATTGACTCTTGGAAGAATTCAAAAAACTAAAGTAATGGTGGATTGTTGCCACAAATATGATTAAGTATCTGTTTGGTCAGGATGGGGTCATTAGTCTTTACCCACTTGGGTTGTATTTTGATACTGTAAAGTTATTAGGTATCTTATGCATGTCACGAAACAATTTTCCTAGAGATCCAGCGTCACCCTCGACGTATATTTATTGCAGCATTTAATTAATTTTTTGACCCACTTGGGTACAATTCATTAGTATTTTTAGCACGGAAATGTGCCATGAAGGAGGCTGTAGATAACGCTGTATTTATTTCAATACATGTGAGGGTTTTTTGCTGGGTCGTTAATGATTCGTATAATGACAGCATATTCAGGAGATTTACCATGTTTAGGCTTTTAGCCACACTCCTTGACCATTCCAAGATGGCGACTGTAAAAATAGGGAGTGAGTCAACTCTAACTCACACAGTCTGTTTTTTGTGTTTACACGTTTGTATTCAATGTACTTTATTTAAACAAAGTGATGAGAGGACTGCCACACTCGTGATCAAGGGATCTGTCCCGAAACGCGTCGAGTGGCCATTGTTTTGCACAATTAAATAGCGCATTTTGATCGAAAGTGTCCGTGGTTGCTGTCTTGGTTTCTCATGAACGGGAAAATCAGCATGAGTTGAATGTTTTGAGGTTCGCTTCCTCTCCACGGACCGCCATCGTAAGAGGCAAGGGAAAGGCGATTGTTTGGTTGCTTCCAGCGCCGACTTGTGAGATCTTGATATATATATATATATATATATATATATATATATTACCTACTGGCGGTCGCCAGTAGGTAGTTATAGTTAGGACCCCTTTTCCATAGGAAATCCGCAACATTCTATTTTGAATAACTTTGGCACCGGTCGATGAATCCTCGCAAATTTCTCAAAATAGGTGGGGCGCTACGCTCCGCTCCTACCCTGAAAGTCTCGGGGGGATACGTCAAGCGGGGGCTGAGATAAAAGGGGGGTCCCAAAACGCGTTTTTCCCATGCATTTTTCCATAGGACCTTTAGAACGAGCTACAGCCCGAACGGCTGAACAGAATTACTAGAAATTTGGCAGAGAGGTAGTCCCTATGTCAAGGAAGTGCCTTTTGTAGGTTTGGTGTAAATCTGTTCAGTAGATTCTGAGAAAATAGCCTTTAAATCAATATATATATCTGAGCCCGCTTACGGTACGCTTACCGTACGCTTACGGTAAGCTTACGGTACGCGTACGGTGGCGTGCGCGAGCGCGATTCTGATTGGCTGTTAGATCTTAGTAAACATTCGAATCGGCCGAAACCAGGAAGCGGCGGCCGCCATTTTGTGTGTTTCACTCAGAAAAAAAAGAGTGAAAACAAGAAAAGGGGGCAATGAGGAGAGTTACAGACCCCCTTACATTTGTGAGGGGGTCAAAGAAGGACTGTAAAGTACAAAGAAAACATTTATTGATTTTAAAAAAAATCACGGGGTACGCGTACGGTAAGCTTACGGTAAGCGTACGGTAGAAAAAAAAATAAAAAAATAAATGAAATTCAGATTTAAGTGTTTAGATATTAGGGGGCTCTAAAAAGAGCCGTTGTGTTTATGAAATGATTTTTTAGTGGTACCTACAAGTAAGTACCGATGCAGAGTCTAAGGTTCAAGAGGAAGACTCTGTTCCCTTCATCATTGAAGTGCACACCATCTCCTCTATAAATGTCTTGCATGTCATAACGCAAGTTGTTGTGGTAAATGGCACCCATACCATAGTCACGGAGGAAAGCAGAAACAGATTTGTTGACGTGCTTTCTTGCTTTGTCATCGCACCGCGTGCCCACCGTGCGTGCACGGCACTAACTGCGTAATATATATATATATATATATTTTTTTTTTTTCACTGAAACAAAGATTAAAGTAAGGTTATAGTTAGGTGAAAATGTCAGTTAAAACATGCCATTTTAAACATACAAAACCACTAGGCGGTGAACTTCGCTCCGTTCGTGGAGTTTTCTGCACTCCGCGGAGCTTGCAGAGTGGAGAAAACTCCGCTCTGTGTAGTGCAGCAGAGTTATTTCCTCACTCGCACTCGCCAACAGTAAGTTGGTGAGAGCGAACTGTAGCTCGGGTACAATTTCTACTCAAGCGGCTGAAGATCAGCGCGAATGGCAGTTCACACTGCACTCCGCCACTTGATGAACTCCACAGAGTTTTTTTGTCACTTTGCGGACTTCCATGTAACGAAGCTCCACAAACTCCACCCATGCCTGGTTATCTCAGGTAACTATAAATCGTGTCCTAAGGTAAATATAACTTGTGCTCCGCCATGCACAGTTTTGTCATCGATAATTTAACTGAAAATGTTGCAGTGAAATTATCAATGATGTCACAAGTGATGTAATATGCGGTGTAATTAGCAGTGCAAGGCAAGGAAGTGAGTTATAGTTACCTCAGGGTATGAGCTAAAACATAACGCATGTTAAAAGCATACAAGGGAGCACTTTTAAATATGTCCGTTCAGGATGCACACGTATTTTACGTCTTTTATATGCTTTTAACATGCAGGAGCATTTCACTTTAGTACATCAGTTTATACCATTGTACTCAAAATTAACAGTTTTAATAAATGTCTCTCAATATGGTGATATAACCTAATGTAAGGTGAAATATTCCCGCATATTTAAAGCATACAAGAGAGCACTTTTAAATATGTGAGCTCAGGATGCACACATCCTGAACTTACATATTTAAAGGTGCTCTAATGGCTTGAATGCTTTTAACATGCAGGGAGCATATCACTTAAGTACATCAGTTTATATCCCTATATTTAAAGGCATTTCTTAACAATTTGTATGCCTCTTATTATAGTGATATAAACAAATGTACTAAAGTAAAACTTTCCCACATAATAAAGGTATTCAGGAGGCAGCCCCCCTTTTGAATTCCACCAGCCGCCACTATAATGAGTACATGAATGTATGGTAATTGCACCAGACGTTGGGCTGTATCTTCTGGGAATGTTATACTTGCCACAAAAAAGCATACAACAGTCCTTTAACTCCACTCACTCTCTCTGTAGTACGTCTGTTACATATGCTGCATAGCTAGGTAAGTGTGACAGAATCCTGTGATGTCCCCCAGCTACTACTACCTGTGTTTTACTTATCCATTGTGTTAGGAAAGGCTGCTGTTGCAACCCGATTATTTCCTTTTTTGTGTGTGAATCTTGGTATAAAACCTTCTACAACACTAATGACGAAATTATGTAAATTACCAGATATTTCACATAATATCTGAGCAGAATTTACTTTTGATTTCATGTGTGAAACAAGCAGTTTTTGATATGAACTACACGACTTTGTAAAATGTTATAACCTAGCAATCAAGTGGCTCCATGTCATGCATAACACTGTCGGTCACTTCTAGCCTTTTATACAGCAGCCCCTTTGCCTGATCGGGTTTTGAGCCCGTAATGACAGTGTTAAAAGCAAAACTACAAGCCACACATACACACATAGGGCTGAAAGAGCTTCAGCCCCAGCACCCCCCCCCCCCTATCCGGTCTCAGCCCGGGCTGCAGCTGTGGGCTCCGCTGGGCAGTGTCTAGAGTCTTATCTCCGGCACGCCCAAGTTTGTTACAGGTCTTTAAAGATCATTTGCCTATTTACATACCTATGTAAACTGGTTAGCGAGGTTTCGGTTTTTTTCTGGTTCCAGTATCCCCTGGGCACCTACTCTGCCTATTCCTTACATTTGCGTTTTACTTTTACTGCCGTAGAGTGAGAATGCATTTCATGAAAAGAAATATAAAGTAGGGTTGCCCAAAGAAAAATACCAGCCATTTGTTGTCTAGGGACCCTGCAAAGGCCTCGTATTGACACTAAATAGGGTAATGAATAAAATATCTATTCATCTGTAATGTGACTTTTCTGTTGTTGTTCCTTTTAAGTATCAGTCATGGATTATTCAGGCAGCCCTAGAACAAAATTAAAAATGCTTTCTATTTAGATGTGCTTTTCCAAGTATGCACAGATAAGTGCTGGAAATAAGCTTTAGGTGACTGCTTATGTTTGTAATGTCTAGGGCATCAATATAATGAGCTGGCAACCCTAATCACAAGACTGGAAGTTTGTTGCACGATGAGCAAAATATTTAATTCCACCACCCTCGATCCCTGAACAAGGCCGGACTAGGAACGCAAACCGGCCTTGGCAATTGAGTCAGACCGGCCGTGGGGAAGGAGGTGGAGGCTGGGTGGGGTTGGGGGAGGCGCGTGGAAAACACTGCAGCTGCTTTTGGTACAGTGAGCCGGTATTGCAGCACTGCTGCAAAACCAGCACCATGTACCAAAAACGTCCCCCACCGGTCTAAAATCTGCCCCCACCCTTCCGACACACGAGAAAACACACAGTGCCTGCTACGGCCAGTCCGACCTTGTCCCTGAATAATGCCATAATAGCAATAGTTTAACTTATATCTGAAAACCTAAGTCAGCCCTCAGAAACATGCTGAGTTACTTCAAGTGTCTGGTATGCACCCTGCATTCAGACAACTCACTCCTCATTCTCGCCCTTCCCTGCACCCACAGCGATCACAATAAACTCACACTGATCACCATACACTGATCACCATGCACTCACACCATTCACCCTGCACTCACAATGACCACACAGCACTTATGTCACTCACCATGAACTCACACCGTTCTCCCTCCACTTACCCTGCGGTCACATGAGCACATCGCTCACTCTGCACTCACAGTGATCGCTCTGCACTCACAATGCACTTGCGCTGTTCACCCTGTACCTCACCCTGCAGTCACGCAAGCACACTACTCACCCCGCACTCATGTGACACTGTACTCACCTGTTCCCTTCACTGCTGACTCTGCAATCTCACTCAAACAAGCACATCACTAACCATACATTAATTCATCCCACTCTGCACTTACATCCGCACCCAAATTCATATTGTCAACTCACTCACCCTGCAGTCACTCCTCTCACCCTGTTGCATCGCTCAACCTGCACTAACATGGGCACTCCTGTCATCCACACAGCCCAGAGGGTTAATGTGCCTGCTACAAAGAATGTGTACCATGCAGATCACAGAACTGAGTGTGAGTAAACTACAAGTAGCCCTGTAAAAAAAATGACATGTTTGTCGGCAAGGGGCTATAGAAAGATGAGGTGCATTGTTGGCGAGTGGTAGTGAGGGAATTGATGGAGAAGGAGGAAATGGGGGAAGGGGCGCCAAAAAAGACTGTTGCACTGTACGCGACCAGTGCTTGGGCCAGCACTGGCAGCGAGTGCCCCCCCCCCCGAAGTTCTGGCCTAGTTGCACCCCTGCAATGAAGTATTAAATTGGCTGAAAAGCCAGGACTGGCAGATGATATGTCATAAAGCCACTCTGCAGACCTGTGAAATACAAAATAAAATGTAGTTCTTCACTTTCTGCCTTTTCTTCTTGTAAGCCATCAAGGAGTAAACAGCCCAAGGGTGAGAGGGCGGGGGTCCCTTTTCAAATGCCAATGCCAGCATCTCACTGCTAATAGACAAACATCAACACTCCTTAGAAAAATTAAATGTGTATACCACAACGGTAGCCCATCCTCAGGTGGGGCGCTGTAACACCGTTTTGATGTGCCCTGCTTGAAACACGTGCGAGCGGCTCCACGACGGCCGCCTGTGACTCCACACTGTAACAAGCACATTACATCACTTTCACAGACTCTAAAGAGGTCCTAAGGCGGTATGAGGCACCTTACGAAATAAGTCAAAGGCGTAGTACATGGCTGGTGAACAAGCTGAGGGCTTCATAGTCTTACCTTGCTAACGAGCTCCACCCGGAGGCAGTCTGAGTAATACAGGCTTTCGTGGTCTGGGCTAAACGTGACAGTCAATTCTTGGCTATTCCCTGGATCAATGGCTCCCTCTACTGGAGAGACGCTGAATACACTTAGGCCACTGTAGTTCTGAGTACCTGTGGAACGAAAAACAATTCTTCGGTCAGGCATTATCAATGATAGATACACTAAAGTGAAAGGTGAAACGACAATGAAGATAGTGTTTTATGAAGCCTACACGTTTGAAAATAATAAGCGTAAAATGACGATCTTAGGGTTCTGTCTGAGGATAAAAAGGTTGAGCAGCGGCTGAGTATCACAAGCATTGCATTCAAATTCTTCCGTTGTTTCCCATTATGCGGGGGTTTCTGCACCAACTGTAGAGTTCAGCCCTACTTTTTTTTGGCTGTACATGTTTTCCGCGTACCAACCAGTAGAGTAGTGCCATTGGCCATAATACACAACAAAATAAGTTAATCACACCTCTCCCTGTGCCTGCTGCACGGAGCATGCCCATATGCTCGACTGAAATGTGCAGCCATAAATATTTGCTGTTCTGCATTATGAGGCCTTGCAGCACATCAGCAAAGTTAACTTCAGCTCACTGTGTAATTCAGCGAGAGAGGGATGGGGAATGTGAGCGAGCACAACATTTGAAGTAATGTGCACGCTCACGCTTCCACCACCCCTATCTTGCTCAATGAAAGGACAGAAATAACTGTGCTGACACACTGAGCCACTCAATGTGCAGAACTGCAGTTATTTAAAAAAAAAAAAAAAGGAACGAGGCAGCGTTCTGCTATGGTAGCTGAATTTGTAGGGCGCTCATATCTCCCCTAGGAGGATCCTGGCTCTAGAGGTGCACGCCGGGTCCAAGCTGGGGCTTAGTTAAAGAGCCAAGTTTTGAGTCTTTTTTGCACAACTCAAGGACAGAGCTACCAGGTCTGATACGCAGGGAGAGATCGTTCCACGATTTAGGAGTGAGGTACGAAAAAGTGTGACTGCTGAATCCAGCTCTGCAGAAGCGGGGTGCGTGAGCCAGCAGGAGGTTGGTCAAGCGGAGAGTTCTGGATGGTGTGTGGAAGCAAAGCTGCTGTTCAGGTAGGTGGGGCCTAGGGTGTGGTGCACCTTGTATCTATGTGTGAAAAATATGTAGGGTGCTTGCTTGTGAATGGAAAGCAAAGACAGATTTTTGAGGTGGAGAGGGGATGGTTGGAAAGTGAGTTTGGCAGCTTTATTTTGGAGGGTCTGGAGGTGTCTGGTGAGGTGAGCGGAGATTCCTGCATACAGTGTTGCCGTAGTAGAGTTTGCTGGTGATCAGGGCTTGGCTGGTTGTGCTTATGAGGATGCTGAGGGTGTGGAAACAGGAGGACTTTGCTGTGTTGATTCGGTTGGTTATTGAGAGTCGTTTGCCACTACTATTCCAAGTTCAGCTGACCACCAATCTGGAGTCCAGAGAGGAAACAAGTTACTTACCTGTAACTACAGTTATCCAGTATTGGTATCTTTCATAGATTCACTATCTGAATCATTCCCCGTCGTCATGGTGGGTGTCCCACGGTACATAAATAACAAAGTAGTAAATAGTATATCTCCATGGGCTATTAAGGTAGTATCCATATACTCTAGCCTATTAGTCTCCTTTTACAACAAGCACTTGCAATGCAATAGGTCTCGCATTTATAGGAGTTTGAGCTATTGGCATTGTAAATGACAATGCTTTTTATTTAAGTTTGTTTTTTTTAAAACATAAATAAAAGGCACTGTCATTTATAATGCCAATAGCTCAAACTTGTATAACTGCGAGACCTTTTGCATTGCAAATGCTTGTTTTCCAAAGCATTCTGGGAAAGATGCCAACTAGAGCAAACTGTTAAAGAACACAGAGTGTAGAGGGACGCGAAAGAAGGATTGCAGGCTTTGAGGAAGAGGAGGGCCACGGACAGAGATCATGCGGTGAGAAACAGGAGGGGCAAAGGCAGATATGGAAGACGACGATCCACGAAAGAGGTCAAGCCGTGGGGAGGCGGGGAGGCACAGGCAGAGAGCAGACACAGAGCAAGGGGAGAGGAGGCGACAGGCAGCCAGAAACAGGAGGGGCACAGACAGCATGAAGGGCAGAGGGAGCTAGATTGTAGGCGCTATGAAAGAAGGAGACGAGTTCAAACATTGGGAGACTGTGGAGAGAGGCACTGTTCAGGGCAAAGATATGTATTTAAAGGAGACACAGGCAGAAAGAGGTGAAACCAGGAAGAGGCCGAGGACAGATAGGGGGAAGGGGACAGGAAGTGTGAAAACAGAGTATGGAAGGGGCAAAGATGCACGGGCAGGGAGAAGAGTGGCAGAGGCGGTGAGAAAAGGGGAACAGGTAAGCGAAAGGCAAAAACAAAGTGTGCGGGGAGGGGGAAGGGAAACATGCATGTCCAGGACAAGCAGGGTTGTGCAGAAAGTGCCGATTATGCGTGACAGGCACCGCCACAGCTCCGCCCCTCAGGCTCCGGCTCACATTTCACTTTAGTTCCTGTCCAAGCGATTCAGTTATAGCTAAAAAAACAAGCATTGGCCGGGATGCCTTTTGTTCCCGTCCATGTGCAGTACACGTCATGGCAAAAGTTACGTATGCGTGTACGGTCAGCGGTAAAAACAAGGCAGTGAGCGATTGGCTAAAATGCAGACAGAAAAACAGTATTTGCAGGGATCACTTGATCGCTGTGCAGGCTAACGCTTTGAAATATAATTCAAATCAATATTTTCGGAAAAATCTTTGCATATAAAAATGGTGTATAGCAGCTAGCCAGTGTATAAACCACGGTCAAAGATCTGCAAAATATGCAGCTAACAGACAACCAAACTTTAGAAATGGACACATCACAAAGCACCCTGCACCACACACGCACCACACACACCACCCACCCCTCGGTGATCCGCAACGGTTAAGCCTCACCTCCATGCGCGGCTAGCCGAAATAAACAACAAGCAGGTGAGCTTAACTAGCCCAGGTGCAGTAGTCACTGCACCTAAAACGCAAAGTGGATAGGTGTACAACCACAGTATCACGACACTATACTGGTGTACACCTCGTGAAGTAGATGCGCGGAAATGACTGCGGTCTGCGGGAGGCGGGAGTCTCCTATATGACGTGGTTGTGATGTAATTGCGCACTGCGTCCTCTGCCATAGGTCGACTCTCAAATGTCGTGCTCCAATTATCGTTCTCTTGCAGTCACTGCTATCCGATCCAAATAACTACTGTCAGGTGGGTTTATACGAGGTAGTCGATGACGGCAATATCCTGACAGGTTTTTAACAGGTTTATAACAAGCCCGGCGGAGCGTGGCGCGCGCGCTTGGGGGCGGGGGAGCGGACCCTTTGAAGTGCTCCCAAAAGGCGGATTGCATGGCGGCACGATGTGCGTGATTGTGCGCGTGCTAGCCATGCAATCCGCTTTTTGGGAGCACTTTTCAAACCCGCTCTCTATAGTCTCGCTTTGCGATCGCTTACGCGATAGCAAGGCGAGACCTAAAAAGGACCAAACTGAAAAACCTAACCAACAGCAGCCAGCACCCTTTAGAACCTTCCCAAGAGAGGCTGAGTACACATATGCACATATATGCATAACATGCCAACATATATATATGTTCGTCAAAAAAGCACCTTTGTGGACGGTGGGTAGTGCTAAAATAATCCTAAATGCAACATTAATCTATAGATCAATGGTTTGAACATGGCACAGTGCATAGAATATTTGCAGTATTAACAAGCAAAGGAGAAAACAAGTATGCATAGACATATTCAAGAAACATATACTGCGTCCAAAACATCAGCTAATAAAACCTCTCTTGAAAGAGGCTTAACTTAACAAAATAGGTTCCTTAATACTGCCTGTCCCACGGACGCGTCAGCACGCTGCGATGACTCCAGGCAGTAATGCTGCGTAAACGTGTGCGTCGTTTTCCACGTCGCAGCTCTGCAGATTTTTTCAAGTGGCACTCAGGCAAATAAAGCAGTTGATGCTGATACTGCTCTAGTGGAGTGCGCTCTCACAGTCCTTGGTAATGGCTTGCCATCCTTGTCATGGCAAAATTGTATTGCGCTTGCTATCCACCTGGCTATTGTAGCTTTAGAGACAGCAGTGCCTTGACAGCTTTGACCATAAGCTATGAATAACTGATTTGATTTTCGTATGTATTTAGTCCTTTGTAAATAAAATTTAAGACATCTCTTCAAGTCTAGAGTATGGAGTGCTCTTTCTGCAGGTGTGGAAGGGTTAGGGAAAAAAGTTCTCAGAATGGCTGGCTCATTCAAATGGAATTGCGAAAGAACTTTTGGGATGAACTTGGGGTTTGTCCTCAGAATGACCATCTGATCAGTGAAGCGTAAGAACGGATGGGATATGGTAAAAGCCTGTATTTCACTAACCCTTCATGTTGAAGTAAGAGCTAGAAGAAGGGTGAGTTTCCAGGTTAAGTACTTCAACTCTGCCTTGTGAATGGGCTCAAATGGCTGTTTTAGCAATTGAGGTAACACCACATTAAGTTGCCATTCCGGGGGTGGTGCTCTGATGGGTGGGACAGCTCTAAACAGTCCTTTCATAAATTGATTTACGACTCTTGAGGACCATAAAGGTGGAGTATGTGGCGATCGTCTGTATCTTGATACTGCAGTCAGATGAACTCTAACTGATGAGTGTGCAAGACCAGACTTTGCTAAAGAAAGCAAATAAGGTAGGACTTCTTCTGGAGCAGAGAGAAAGGGATGTACTTCATTGCGTTTGCACCATAAACAAAAACGCTTCCACTTAAGCCTTAAGGGAATCTGCTTGCGAAGAATCAGCATTTGGAGTTGATCTGGGTCGCAAACAGGTCCAGCGCTGGTTTTCCTTAGATTGCAAATGTCTTGTCCAGCTGTTCTTGTTCCAACTCCCATTCGTGACAGCTGTCATTCGTTCTGCTCAGAGTATCTGCTAAGGTATTCCAGAGAACCGGGACATGTTCTGCTGTCAAGGAAATTCGGTGGAGCGTCAGCCAGTTCCAGAACTGCTGTACGTCCTGTGACAGAGTGAGAGATTTCGTGCCTCCTTGTTTGTTGATATAAAACATGCTTGTGGAGTTGTCCGTCCGGATCAACACCGACGACCCCTGTATTCGAGGAAGGAAAGCCTGAAGAGATAGGAAAATGGCTTCAATTCCAACCTGTTTATATGCATTTGCTACTGAGCCAAGGACCACTTCCCTTGCACTTGCAGGTCCTGTAAGTGTCCTCCCCTGCCTTCCATAGAAACATCTGTTGTTACTATGTAATCTGGGATGACCGGAAGAAAAGATTGGCCTTGGGACAGATGTGATTTCTGAGTCCCCCATCGTAGAGCCTCTCTCATCCGTGGAGTGACATTGACCACATCGTCGAATGAACCTGTGGTTTGCATCCATTGATGCTGTAGTTCCTCTTGAAGAGGCCTCATGTGCAAGCGAGTAAGCGGCACAAGATCTATTGCTGAAGAGAGCATTCCCAGTAGAGATTTGTACACTCTCACAGAAACGCACTTTTTTCTGGACAGTTTGAGTGCCAATGCTTGTAACCTTTGTTGTCTTTCTTGGGAAAAGCTTTGTTCCGGATGGTTTCCAATCTGGCACCCAGGACTGTCATTATCCGGTTCGGTAGGATCGAAGATTTTTGGAAATTGATTGAGAGACCCAATTCGTGAAAAAGAGTGAGGCAATCGTCTATTGCATTTTTCACTAGGTGTGAAAATAGTGCCTTTAGCAGCCAGTCGTCGAGGTAAGGGAATACCTGGTGACCTTTGCTTCGCAAGGCTGCTGCCACTGAAGTTAAACATTTTGTGAACGTCCGTGGAGCCGATTTGAGGCCAAATGGTAGGACTCGGAATTGATAGTGGGTACCAGCCACTGTGAACCGTAGGAATTTCCTGTGCTTCGGATGAATAGGGACATGAAAGTATGCATCCTCGAGATCCAATGAAGTCATGAAATTGCCACTGTTGAGGCGTCGTAGGATGTCTGAAAGTGTGACCATCCTGAATGTTTTACTCTTTAGGAATTTGTTCAATTTTCTGAGGTCTAGGATAGGCCTCCACTCTCCCGACGTTTTGCAAATGAGAAAGAATCGGGAGTAGAAGCATTTCGTTCTCTGGGAAAAAGGGACCTTTTCTATTGCCCCTTTTTGAAGCATGATCCTTGCTTCTTTTTTGAGTAAGTGAAGGCGAGGGGGGTGCGATACCCAGGGAGGGGTATTGGGAGGTATTTGAATGAATTCCAAAGTGTGGCCATAAGAGATGAGATCTAGGACCCACTTGTCTGAAGTGATGTCCTGCCACTGGTTGATATGTTCGGAGAATTTAGCACCATTCAGGGGGAAAGGAAAAGCAGCTGGTACCCTGCTGCAATCACTGCTTGCGGCCGGTGTCACGGCCTTGAGATCCTGGCTTTCGTCTGGAGCCTTGCCTAGAGAAACCAGCTGTAGTCGCTTGGCGGTAGGGTTGCTGCTGATATCCCTGTCGATATTGCGGCTGGTAGGTCTGGTAGGACTGGGAAAGCTGGTAAGTCCCCCTATAATTTGAGAAACCCCTACCTTGAGCTCCCCGAAAGGGCACCTTGCGGTACTGAAGGGTTCCAAGCACCTTAGCAGTATCAGTATCTTTTTTAATGGCGGTAAGCACCTCATCAATATGGCTGCCAAATTGGCTGTCGCCATCATAGGACATAGCCAAGATTTTGGTCTGAACTTCTGTGCGGAAATTTGTTGCTTTTAACCAACCTTGTTGTCCTAAAACGGCAGCACCAGCTAACTGCCGGAAACCAGTTGTGTCAATGTCCATAGCAATGTCAATTATTTCTGATGCTGCTCTTTCTTCTTCTGTGAGTATTTTAAGAAACTCCTCTTTACTATCTTCCGGAATTACATCCTTCATCGTACCGATATTGGACCACATTTGCCTATCATAACGTGCCAAAATGGCCAAAGAGTTAGCAGCCCTAACTGAGACTGCTGTCATTGATAAAAATCTTTTTCCAATTGAATTAAGGCACCGACCCTCCTTGTCTGGTGGAGAAATGTTAGGTGTAGACAGATTTTTTGATCGTCTCTGGGCTGCCTGAGAGATCACAGAGTCAGGCTTGGGGTGAGTTGTTGGACACGCAGGAGAACCCTCAGGGGCTCTATGTTTTTTGTACAACCTTGGTAGCACAAGAACTACGGAAGTTGGCGCCTTCATGACTTTGATTCCTTCCTGCCAAATATGATCAATTATAGGTATTGATCTGACTGTCTCTCTTGCTTGGTCTTTAAAATCATTGAGGAAACAGTCCAATTGATGCACAATTGTTGGAAGGTGAAATCTTCTAGCGGCTCTGTCTATAATATTATGGAATCCTCCGATATCCTCCGGAGGTGAGTCTGAAGGATGATGAGGCAGTGGGGATGACATTGGTGCTATGTAGTCATCCCACTCATCAGTGGGTGGAAGAGGGTCTGGTATCTCTCCTTCCTCCTGCTCATCATCAGATGTTGTAGGGCCTTCTCCGGGAGGAAGAGGAGTCATGGGACATGGTGCCAACCCAGGAGTGGCAGGAGGTGGAGGTAGCGGTGTTTGAGGAGCTACCTGCAGAGGTGGAGGAGCTACGAAATTATCCTCTTGAGGAGAAAACCTTCTTTTAAAATCTGCCAACATATTCTGAAGATATAGAATTAATGTCGGAGGAAATTGTGCAGGCTGCTGCCTAGGCTGCTCAAAATACTTGTATTGCTGATACTGAGCATGAGGGGCCGGATAATGCTGGTAATACTGCTCTTCATGTTCATAGTCATCATCCTCCTCTTGATACTTAATGTGAAGCTCAGAAGGACTACGTGCCGCTCAAAACTGGCCTCATCCGTATCCTCTACATCCAAAAGATGTCTGGGAGGTAGCGGAGAAATCTTTGGTGTCCTGAATTGGCTTTGTGTAGATTGCTGGAACGGGGTTGTCGGACCTGCATATAAAACTGGATTTTTTTGAGGTTGGTGTTGTCGTCGACGGAGAAATTCTCGTCGACGGGGACGTCATCGACGGTAAAGCAATGATAGTCGACGGTATTGCCATAGCCGGTGGGATCGCGTCAATGGAACAGTTTCAGTCGACGACACAACTGTGTCGTCGTCAACGGTGGTTTCGTTGTCGGCTGTCTCGTCGTCGACGGTGGTGTCATCAGCGATGTCTTTGTCGACGATGGCTTCGTCGACAGGCTCGTCGACGATGAGGTCTTCACTCTCGTCAACGGTGTAGTCGTCGACGAAAAAGGCAACGTCGACGGTATAGATCATTTTATACTTGCCGTCGATGTGGTTAACGATGTTGACGAGAGAGTCACTGTTGTCGTCGTTGAAGTAGGTACTGGCGTCGACGGTGAACTTGACGCTGAAGAAGATTTGTGGCCAGTTTTACCTCTGGAATGGCTAGATGACTCTGGTTTTCTCTTTAATGTTCCTGAAAACTGAGGGGATCCAATCCCTGAGGAGTCTTTGGGGTGTTTCTCCTGTGTAAGAGATTCCTTGGTCAAGTGAGAGACTTTAGAATGCTTCTTTCTCTCTTCAGGTTGACCCTCAGGCGACCTGGGCCTCTTGTGTGACATAGAGGACATGTCGCTATCCAGATCAGAGGAAGCATACTACTTCTTTTTTAGCCATATTTGTAGTCTTCCCTCTCTATCCCTCAGGGTCTTGGTTGAGAAGGTGCGGCATATCTTACATTGTTTTGTCTCATGGCTGGGATAGAGACAATAAATACAATCCTTGTGTGCATCGTCCACATGCACTCTCTTCTTCCCACAGGATTTACAAACTCTAAATAATCCTTTTTTATAAGACATTCTTCTAAAAGAAATTCAAAGTAGACTTATCTGAGAAAACTGAAGAAACTGAGCAGAGTTCAGGAAGAGTCCCTTACACAACGAAGTGCGGTGAAAATCTGAGGAACTCAGCTTCTCTTGGGAAGGTTCTAGAGGGTGCTGGCAGCTGATTGGTTAGGTTTCTCAGTTTGGTCCTTTTTGTAAAAGGAGACTAATAGGCTATAGAGTATATGGTTGCTACCATAAAAGACTATGGAGATATACTATTTACTGTTTACTACTTCGTTATTTATGTACCTTGGGACTCGCACCACGATGACGGGGACTGATTCAGGCATGAGAATCTATGAAAGATACCCCAATACTGGATAAAGGTGTCGTTCCTGAAGTGAACCGATTACGTTTTGTAGGAGTTGAGCTTAAGGCAGTTGGCTTTCAGCTGGATGCAACTTTGGTCATGCAGGTAGAGAAGGTGGTCCAGCTGTGGATGTTGTAGTCAGAAAGGGAGAGGATGAGTTGAGTGTCATCCGCTTAGATTATGTTGTTTCTGTGGGATCTTATGATGCCGGTGAGTGGTGCTATGTATATGTTAAAGAGAGTCTGGCTGAGTGAGTATCATTGGGAACTTCGCAGATCAAGTTGGTGGTAGCTGAAGATTATGATGCAAGGCTGACCCCAGTGAGAAAGGAGAAAATCCATTGGAGTGCATGTTCTCTTATTCCAGAGTGGTTGAACGAGGATGGGGTGACAGACAGTGTCAAAGGTAATGGATAGGATAAGCAGCATGAGTACCACGGTGTCCTCTCTGCTCAGGATTATGCAAATATTGACGATAGCGGCAGTGAGGGCCGTTTCAGTACTGTGGCTGGCCCTGAAGCTCGATTGAGAAGAGTCAAGGAGTTGGTTGTGGTTGAGGTGATCTGATAGCTGTCAATTGATGGGGCTTTTGAGGATTTTTGCTGAGTAGGGAATCAGGGAGATGGGTTGGTAGTTAGCCAGCATTTTCAGGTCTGCCAAGTGTTTCTTTAGGAGGGGCAAATGGTAGCACGTTTTCAACTTTCTGGACAGGTGTGAGAGGCAAGGGAGTTGTTGAGAATCGTGGTGAGCGTTGTATAGATGGGGTCAAGTCCTCTGGTGAAGATGAAGTGATTGCATGGGTCCAAGGGGGCTTCTGAGCAGACAGATAACATGGCTGATGCTATATCTACCATATTGATCTCCGGTTAGCATTGTATGGTGGTTCTTGGGTGGCTTGTCTCATCGGACTGTAGGGTGACAAGGGAGAAATGGTCTGGTTGGCAACCAAAGCGGTTATATATATATATTGCTGATTATGTTATGGAAAAAGTGGGAGAACTGGTTGCAGAGGCTTGGGGGAGGGTGATGGTTATGGTCCTGACATTCGGGGAGGTGAACACTTTTACAATAGCAAATTTGTATGTGGCATTGTTGGAGTTTTTTGTGATTCAGCCAGTCAGGGCTGAGCGTGTAGTGTCTCTAATTTGCTGATAGTAGTGTCAGAGGTTCGATTTGAAGATTCTTCTGTTGTCATAAGCATGTGTATGCCTCCAACAGTAATCTATCAGTCTGCAGTGGCATTCGTGGAGTCCGAGGTATTCTGTGTACCAGCTTGCTTGAGGTCTTTTTCTGGAGCTGGCAATGGTTTTGTGTGAGGCAACAGAGCCCACGCAGAAGGTGATCTAGTTATTGAATTGACTGATAGTTTGAGGGAAGTTTTCTTGGAATTGTTGGAGGTTCGTTTGGAGGTCAGTGAACCAGGCTTCTTCAGAGATTTTGATCCAGTTTTGCAATGAAGTCTTGGAACGAGCAGGCGCAGGCTGAAGCAGATCAGGGAGTGGTTAATTCAGGTGAGGGGTGTGGTTTGGTCTACCATGATGCAGTTGCAATTCATGAAGATGGGGTTAAGGAGATGTCCTGAGGTGTGAGTGTGGCCCTTCGTGCCTTGGGTGAGTATAAGGGTGTTGAGGTTCTGTGTGGTCTCTCAGGTGGAAGTAAAGGCCTCTATAGTGGATTAAAGAGCTGTAATTGAGTACCAGGGGGATGATGAGTTCCAAGATGGTATTTCCTGAATTGGCTCGGGGTCTGGGTGGTTGGTACTGGAGGACGCCTCCCAATGTGGTGTTGCTGGAGATATGATATTTGAAAGATGCATTCATGTTGTGAACCATGTCATGCAAGCTGAAGCCAACACTGGGGGGGAAATGGATGTCTGCTACAGCTAAGGGGTGGCACATTGCTGTTGATCTTTTGTAAATTCTTATCTCTTTATGGCACCCAGCCATCCCATATGCTAACATTTTGTATTTGTGGGGAGATTATAACAGTTTCTTCATGAAAAACAGTAATGATATTACTTATATAATACATATTTTATTTTATCTGAGAAGAAAATATGATATTCCTTTTTAATTCATGCCCATCTTGTATCACAAACTTCAATTCATGTCCGTCTTATTTTACAAATATTTTTACATTTATACTATACAATGCAGAGTTTAGTTTTCATTTGTTGATCACCTGTACGGCAATGCCACCAGTGCTTAGGCACCCCATCTTGGACTCCTCCCACCCATTGAGGGGAAGACATTGGCTGGCGAAGTAGCAGATAAATTTGGATAATAATAAGCCGGGCAGGAGCTTAATCCATAAGTCCCTGGCCATGCACCACCAATTTCTCTTCTTGATGCGGACTCAAACGTATTTGGACAGCTCAGTTTCAAAAGCCTTTTATTTGAAGCAGAACCGAAAGGTCCAATCTCTATCCTTCAAGTAAGTTTCAAGCTTGAGTATAGTGCATAAGGCTTTCAATGTATAGCCAAATCGACCAAATAGGCAGCTATCAAGAAGCAAAGTCTATTCATGGACTTTATGGATGTTTGCACATCTTAACACTAACTATCAACTGAAGTTATGTTTGAGTAATATCCAGGGAGAACAAATTGGTATCACTCAGAACCCTCTGAGAGAACACATTGGTATCACTTAAAACCCTCTGGGGATACGTTTAGAGTATGCCAGAGTTAGGTTCTGGCTCTCCTTCTATAATCTATCCTCCAAAAGGATTGGAAGAGACCTCTTCACCAATAAAGCTGATTTTCCTAAAATGTATGTTATCTCTATTCCTATTCTGATTCTTATCAATAATGAAATTTTGGTTAGCAGTGAAAATAGACCACATTGCTTCTTTAATGTATTCTTGGAGTTTTGTATAGATTAATCTCAAAACAAGCCCCCCCTTATTCAAAGGGCCATTGTCTGACTTAAGGAAACCATGTAGGATTGATGCTGTAGAATTTGTGGGACTCTTTCATTAGAACTATTTAGGTTTGCAGTTGTTTTTTTCCTTGGAATGGACTTTCCAAATTGCCAGATTGCTTATGGCTAGTGGAAGAATGCTCAAGGTATGCTACGTTTCAAATGGAATTTTGATTATAAAGTAAGACGCCAAACATTGAAAATTACTTGGGTTAAGCATGCAGATATGGAGTAATGCAATAGAGTGTAGTACACTTACTAAAAATGCACCAGCAAACATTATTACAAGCAACTATTGGGTAATCTCTGGTTTATTTTTAAGTAGATTTTTGTCAGGGAAACTGCAGTTGCTGATATATTATCAATGGCTGTGTTGCTTAGCCCACCCATTATCAAACACCATCTTGGATGATCTGGTGCACTACGGTATAGTCCAATGCGTTCAGTGGTTTCTGTATGTCAAAAAAACTCCAGGGTATAGGGTCTTGATTCACTTTCTTCAAATTGGGATTCACCAGACCTGTCAACCAAGAAATCTACAATAGCAGTACAAGAAGCACCCGTAATGCATCTATAACTGACGGAAAAAAAAATATTTCTGTAGGAAGATGACATTTAAATAACTCCATCCCATTGAAATTCTTAATATTAAAGGACGTTTCAGAATGACTAAGTTGACATTCAATACGCTCCCAATGTACTTCCCAGCTCTTCTTTTTTTTCTTACCCAATATTCTCTTCCCATTTCTCCCTTTTGCCCAGCCCTTTCGAATTTGTTCTTTCATTTCCCTTTGCTTTCTTCCTTCTGGGTCAACCCCATGCCCTATATCTACTTTATGCTACACGGACTGTTGGGTATTGCCTCTCAGTTTTGCAGAGTAGCAAAATCTAACTATCAATAACCTAATCAGCCTGACAACACTGACATTGTTCAAAAGATACCCTCATTGTTAAGGTGTTAGTATGATGGTGGCAAATCAGCAATATTTCTTGCTTGCTCATACGTTTAATGAGCATTTCATGATATTTGAATTTCTGTCTTGAGTGCATTGGTCACCAAAGTTACCTTTGGGCAACTTGTATGAATGCTATAAGAAATACATTTTTAACACAAAAATTTCCCAGTCATGGCACGGGCAGAAGGTAGGGGTAGCATAAAGGTAACAGCAGCACATTATTTTTCAAGACTTTACATTCTCTTCGTTGAATATTCCAAGGGACTATCATTTAAGGTGGTGAGAATCTCCAAATTATTATCTCCAAAACAAACCACCGTATTTAGACATAGATAGATGACCAGTTCACTCCAAAAAGATTTGTTTTCATAAACTACTCACCTACAAAGTCTGTTGTTCCCTTGTGAGGGTTGATGAAAGGGGGAAGCTTCTGTTGATCTTTCTGCCTTTTCTCTGAGAGGCTGCTCAACTTTATGAAGTACTTCATCGTAAAGGTGGACGTGTTGCTTAGCTGGGATACAAATGTACATTTGATAAGTTAAATAATTTATAAAGAGGTTCAGTTCAAAAGTAATGTCTATAACACTAATACTCACATTTCAGCATAACACTGTGAACAGCTGCCTGAGTCAATAAACATTGAATTAATCAATAAAAACGGTGGCATCTAATGAATGAGTATAACACAGTTTACTCAGCTGATCAGTTTAGTTACTGGTTGTCACCCCCCAAAAAACATTTTCCTCCCCTACAAAAGCCCATGGTAAAAAAAAACCCTTCCTCAAAAGTCAAAATAAAAACAACCACTCCCTCCAAAATAAAACAAACACTTAAACATTACCACCGGCCAAAGTGACATGCGCATTTTGAAGTGCGTGGCCACCACTGCTCTAGTCCTCCTTCTGTGAATCTGCAGCAGAGGACAGTCAGGACACGCCTTCCTGGCTCGGATGCAGGCTGGAGGGTGCAGCGAGCCTCGGTTAAAAATTAAAATGGCAATTAAAACATTTCATTGCCATTTCTTTTAACACCGCACCAGTCGCAGTAGGCGACGCTCCCCCGCCCTCATAAGGAAACCACCGCTCTATGTTACTAGTAATCCTTGTTCAACATTGTAGAAATCGTCACGTAATACACTAACCGGAGAAATTTTAAGTGCAACCTCCACAGTACAGGCCAATTTTTAGATTTTTGTAAACCTAATACGTAATGTACCACCAAAACCTAAAACTTTCTGTAAATAAAGAAAGTTAATCTATTCTCTATTTAGAACTACCATTGATGTCCTACACAGCTCTTCCACCTAACTAGTCTCTCTTTTTAAATGTAA
The DNA here is from genome assembly GCF_964204655.1 of Triturus cristatus. Lineage (NCBI taxonomy): Eukaryota > Metazoa > Chordata > Amphibia > Caudata > Salamandridae > Triturus > Triturus cristatus. The sequence continues at coordinate 881,851,507 of NC_140580.1, read as the reverse complement.
AATGTGTATTTGGTTAGATTAACTCTCCTTGAGTCCCTCCAAAAGTTTTAATCTTTATATTACACACAGCATATCAGGATATTTTTCTCTTAATTTGTTTAGTCAATTTAAGCTTAAAATCTCCCTTTGCAGGAGGTTTTTAACATTGGAGCTACAATGTTTTCTTATACATTGAAGTTTAAAGAACAAATGGGAAAAAAGTGGACTGTACAGGCTATTGAGGCATTATGCACATTTAATACGGCCTTCACCTCATCAACATAGATAGGTTAATTAATTTTAATTATTTTGAAGGTTTCCGGGATCCCTGCACATAGGCAGGAATAATCTGTCTTTATGACTATCTATGAAGATTCAACAATGCAAAACTGAAGATAATTACTTTAACCACTATTTATTTATGCAGCTCGGTATCTGTAACAAATGTATGCGCTTCACATGCTACTGTTATGTTCGCATTGATCACAATATTTCTTAAATATCTGTAAAACTATTGGGTATCAGTGTGGTAAGAGTTGGTGATCAAGAAGAACAAGTTACTTTTGGAAATGCTTTTTCTGGTGGATAATTTATCTAACCACTATTCCTCAAGTGCCAGACTGGCTCTGGAAAACCTTTCCATAGCAGTGCAAGGTAGCGCTGTGCAGCCGGCACCCACCCCAGGCCATCCCAAAAGTGACTGAGGAGAGGCACATAAAAGCACCACCAGTCTGTGCTAACATCAGTGCTTAATTTGTAAAATATTAAGTGCCAGGGCTCTGACCAGGGGGCCACTGCACCTTGCACCACCCATTGCTCTTGTCATTGTTGCAAAAACAACTTCTAACCATCTCTCGTGCATGTAAATGCGACAGCTCAGATTGTACCAGGTCCCCAAAGCTAAAGGAATGGCTGGGGAGGCAGGTATGAGCAATTTTTTTATGTACATTGTTTTCCTAAACAACTGTTATACTGCTCATCTCTAAATTACATGAGCAGCACCACCTTGTGGCAGACTGCCCTAAGTGTGGTGTTGATAATTAGGTGCCGGTGCCGAGCACCGGAAACCAATTAAGTGTCAGTGCTCAGCACCGAAAAGCTCCGGCTCAAATTAAGCACTGGCTAACATCAGTTTCTTGTCTTTTTCTTTTCCGTGCTCTCAGAAACAGAGCAGGAATAATTGTTTGTAAAAGTTTGCTCAGTATTAACTTAGGACCTTTTTAGATATTAAAAGAGGCCACTCCACAAAATGGGGAGGTGGGAGCACGGTGAGGAAGAATTTGGTGTTAGGTAGAGTATCCACCAGAAATAAGATTACCAAATGAAAGAAAACAAGTTAATTACCTGTAACTACAGTTATCCAGTATTGGTATCTTTCATAGATTCACATGCCTGAATCATTCCCCGTCGCTGAGGCGGGAGTCCCACGGTAAATACAAAAGTAGTGCCAAATAATAATAGTAGTAGTAGGCCCCAAAGAAAAGGCCGGAGGCCTAGATCTTAGCAGCCTATCTACATCATTATGCCAAAAGAACCAAAAAATTGGTTCCAACTAATCAGCACCCTCTAGAACACTCTCAGCAGAGCCAGTTCTCCTTAGATTTTTCTAAGAACATGTGGGAAGTAAGTGTCCCAAAACATAGAGAACTGACTCTACGGGGAGGAGGCTGGGTGCATGTGAATCTATGAAAGATACCAATACTGGATAACTGTAGTTACAGGTAAGTAACTTGTTTTCTTATCCAGTATTGGGGTATCTTTCATAGATTCACATGCACCCAGCCTCCTCCCCGTAGAGTCAGAAAGCGAGCCTGAATCAGAGTAGCAAGCAGTATACCAAGTATTCAGTCGTTTGCGGATGGTGGGAGACTAGTGCTGATAAACTCCCAATTGCATCCACAACTTGTTAACAAAAGGTATAATAAACCAAACTTTAGAATTCAAAAGCATGTAACATACACAGGGAAATTAAACATGCACCGTAATAACACTATATATCAGACATGCCATAATTGCAGACATTGTCAGTGTCATGAATAATGAAGGCCATAGATAGCATTTAAAAGACAGAAAAGGTACCTGAAACTGACCTCAAAGAAAAAGATGGCGTAGGACAGCTTGTCCAACCGCTGCATCGTCCTGATGTGTAGATTGAAGGCAGTAATGTCTCGTGAACGTGTGGACATTCTTCCATGTCGCAGCACAACAGATATTTTCTAGAGTCACCCCAGCAAACAACGCTGTAGACGCTGCCACCGTTCTTGTGGAATGGGCCTTGGCTTTCCTTAGCAATGGCCTGTTACCCTTGTCATGGCAGAAATGAATTGTAGATGCTATACATCTGGCAATTGTGGCTTTTGTGACTGCAGTTCCCAGAGTAGTTTGGCCGTAAGCCACGAACAACTGGTCAGATTTTCTAATGCTCTTTGTTTTTTGAAGGTAGAATTTTAAACATCTTTTAATATCAGGAGAATGTAAGGGTCTTTCCGCTGGTGTAGACGGATTTGGAAAGACCTTAATTTTACCGGTTCATTGAGGTGAAACTGTGATGGTACTTTAGGTATGAATGTAGCATTAGTCCGGAGGGTCACGTAGTCCTGAGTGAAATGTAGAAATGGTTCCTTTATAGTGAAGGCCTGAATTTCACTCACTCTTCTAGCGGATGTCAGAGCCAGAAGTAAAGCAACTTTCCAGGTGAGGAATTTGAGGTCGGCCTTGTGGATCGGCTCGAATGGGTGTTTCATTAGTTGCGTTAGGACAGTGATAAGTTCCCACTCTGGTGGAGGAGGCCTTACCGGAGGAAACGCTCGGAAAAGTCCTTTCATGAATTGTTTGATCAAAGAGGATGAACATAAAGAAGGAAGTTGAGCACCCTTTCTGAATCTGGAAGGTGCGGCTAAATGGACTTTGACTGATGAAAAAGTGAGCCCAGACCTTGCCAGATTTAGAAAATAAGGAAGGATCTGTTCCGCAGGAGCTTCCACCCGGTGAACATTGTTAGCCTCGCACCAACAGCAAAAACGCTTCCATTTTAGACGGTAAGTCTTAATTGCGCTGTGAGCTCGCGATTTTGTCAATATGTCACGACAGTCCTGAGGGATGTTAAGGTCCTTGAATTCTAAGAAATCAGGAGCCATGCGTGTAAATGTAGAGACTGAGGGTCCGGTTGAAGCACCTGACCTTTGTTCCTCGACAACATTGTGGGTGTCGTAAGAAGACGGATCGGCTGGTCCTGGGATAATAACAGAAGCTCTTGGAACCAGTACTGGCGTGGCCACCGGGGTGCAATTAGGATGAGACGGCAGCCCTCCAATTTCATCTTGCGTATTACACTCGGTATTAGAGGTATTGGGGGAAAAGAGTAAGCACAAATCCCTGACCATCGCATGGATAGGGCATTCCCCCTTGATCCCTGTTGAGGGTATCTGCTGGTGTAATATCGGCATTTCTTGTTGTCCCTCGTTGCGAACAAATCCAGTGCCGGCTTGCCCCAAGTTCGGAACACCCTGTTCACTTGATTCTGCTCTAGCTCCCACTCGTGGCAGTCCGATTGGGACCTGCTGAGCGTGTCCGCCAGGGTATTGTGGAGACCCCTGACATGTTCTGCTTTGAGGGTTATGTTGTGGAGTGTGACCCATTCCCACAACTCCTGAGCCTCTCTTGACAAAGTTGCCGATCTTCTCCCTCCTTGCTTGTTTACGTAAAACATGCTGGTGGTATTGTCGGTCCGAACCATTACTGATGAACCTGCAATCCTTGGAAGGAAAGCTTGCAGGGACAGGAAAATTGCTTGCAATTCCAGGCTGTTGATATGTTGTTTCTTGTACTCTGGAGACCACTTTCCTTGTATCTGTAAATCTTGGAGATGACCTCCCCATCCTTCCATGGAGGCATCTGTTGTGAGAACAAAATCTGGAATTTCCTGTATGAACGTGAGTCCTTCTGCTAAGTTGGCCATCTGCGACCACCAATGCAGAGCGTTTTTCATGCGTGGTGTGACTTTGAGGATGTCGTCGAAGGAACCCACGGCCTGTTGCCACTGAAGGTGTAGCTCCTCCTGTAGAGGTCTCATTCTGAGTCTTGCCAAAGGGATGAGATATATTGCCGAAGAGCACATCCCCAGGAGTGAAGCAAACATGCAGACAGAAACTGAAAATCAGAATTGCCAGCTTTTGAAGACGAACCTGCCGTTCGTGAGATAAGAATGCGTTGCAAAGGACAGTGTCCAGCAGAGCTCCAAGAAATGGAAGGACCTGCATCGGGCGTAACTGAGATTTGCTCCTGATCACAGTTAGCCCCAGAGAGTTGAAAAGATGAAGAGACGTTGTAATGGCAATCTTGACTGCTCGTTCCGAAGGACCTTTGGAACATATAGTACCAGGACTGGCACCCTGAAGTCAGTTCAGCTGCGTTTTGCTGTGACTACTGAGGCATTTTCGAGTAAATGAACAATCAAGTAAAAGCGGCATGTTAATATTGTGATGGGCACCAGTTCTGAAATAGAGCCAGAATGCATAATCTATCTCCCCATGGTTGTGGTCAGTCCCAAGCAAGGTTTCGTAGGAAGCAGGCATAGTGACACAAGCGACCCAGTTGTTGGCTCTGTATCATCTTCTGTGCAACTAATTCTAACAACTGTAATAGGAATGGGGTGCTCCAAGATAGTGACCACTTCACAGTCTTCAATTCACCGATCCTAAGAGAGGTGATGGTCCGGGAAAGGGCCACAGAGGGGTTTGGTACCGCGAAACCCATATTCCATTTAGGATTCTTTTGTGGAATGTAGCTAGGCCTGGGTTCTAAAATAGATTGCACAGACTGGAGCAATTTTATAGGCCCATTTGATCTCTGCCTCTATCTAGAGACTTGGCTTATTACACAAGTGCAAAGAGCAGGTTTTGTAATTCATAGTAAAGGAGCACTAGATATGGGTAGAGGTAGACCATCAGGGGGTTTGGTGACATGGGTAAGGACTACCTTTCGTGTACAGTGGAACAGTACCAAATGCATTGAATGATATGTGTAAACCTCATATGCCCTTTAAATATAATTCTGTAGTTTACAATGTCTATCTAAGACGTGTGGGATATAGACTGTAATCGCCAACTGTACAATTGCTCACTGCTCACTTGGCTACCTTTCCAGATGAAGCTCATAAATTAGTGGGTGGGGACTTTAATTACCAATTTGAGTCACTGGACGCAAGTATTAAGGACCTCTCGCAGGAGGAAGACAGAATCTGGTCTATCTCAGATTTGGTTATCTCCCCCCATTAAGAAATGGTCCCCGCTAGCTCTACAAATAAATGCCCTGACCCTAAATCAGTGCATTTCTGCATGTAATGGGAGTACCCCATCAGACAGGAAAGGTAGGCACACATTTAAACGCGCTCAAAGTACTAGTCTAATAGATTATATACTAGTCAATGTTAGACTTTGACCTCTTCTCACTCATGTGATAGTTGCGCCCAGGCATGATCACAATGTCCGTGCCCTTGATATGAATCTCCCAGTCAGTAGGGGGAAAGCGAGCCGTCTTGAACCCTTTGATGGTAGACACCGACTATCATCAAACAGCGCCATGGGGGGACTTGCCTTTCTCTCCCTTTCCCTTTCTAGTCCGGCATACGAGGTGTCTCTGGGTACTTAGGGATAGAAATAGTGGCCATCTTGGGAGGAGTTTCAGCACACCGGTCGGCGGACCAGCAGTGCGGCTCTCCTTCCACCCCCCCTGCACGACTATAAGTTTGAGCTGTAGTTCGCGCTGGGTCAGTTTGTTTGCATCCTCGTGCTGAAACCTGAGGCGGTGCTTTCGGGGTCTGATGTGCTGTGCTGTGGCACTTTTAATAATTATTTAGAGAATTTTTAATCACTTGCATATCACGCTGTGTGCTAGCGTGTTGTGTTATTTTTGAACTTTTTTATCCTTGCGCTGACTGCCAGCACGCGTCACCATTTTTACCTGGTGCTGCTCTCTGAACCATCGCGCTGATTGCTAGCGCTTACACCGCTTATTGTGTGTGTATTTTCAATTGAGATTGGCTGTGTTCCTTGCTCACCTTACTCTGTTATTTTCCAACTGACCCCTCTTCTGTTTCTGCACTTGAGGCGGAAAGCCGGGTGCATTCTCCACGCTATCTTGGCTCTTTTTCTTATGGTCTTCTCCGTGTGCGCTGGGTGGCAACAGCGCCACGGGGGGACTTGCCTTTCTTTCCCTTTCCCTTTCCCTTTCTAGTCCGGCATATGAGGTGTCTCTGGGTATTTGGAGATAGAAATAGTGGCCATCTTGGGAGGAGTTTCAGCACACCGGTCGGCGGACCAGCAGTGCGGCTCTCCTTCCACCCCCCCTGCACGACTATAAGTTTAGAGGCGCTTTTTCTCCGCGCAGCGGACGCGCGTGGTGGGCGCGCCTATTCCGCGCCGAAGGAGCGCCTAAGGAAAGCCCGTCTGCGCCCGTCAGCGTCCCGGACTGCGGCCGGCGCGGACGTAGACCTTTTCTCCTTGGGTGCTCCCTGTTTTTCGGTCACTATGCACCTCTACTCCTCTGCTGAACTTTTCTCTTTACGAGGTTAGGCGGCTAACTGCCGCTGCGTCTTTCCTGCTAGGCGGGCACTGAAGAAGAGCTGTCCCGGCTGTGGCTGGCGTTTGACCGGACCCAATGCAGCATCTCCCACGATTCTGCCCACTCACCACTCTTGCTTTCTCCTTAATATCAGATCTCTTAGCAGGCATTCTTTGGATATTTATAACCTGTTGTCGGAGTCTAAGCCGCTCTGCCTTTTTCTAACAGAGACCTGGCTGGGAGAGAGCTCTGGCCCTGATCTAGCTAATGCTATTCCCGCGGAATATATCATCATCAGGATAGACAGGGCCGCAGGTAGAGGTGGCGGGGTGGCTATGGTGGTTGACAAGCGCTTCTCCTGTTCGACTTTTCCGACTGATAATATCGCGGGATGTGAATCCCTCGATTTCACCCTTTCCCTGTCCCCTCACCAAGCCTGTGCCGGGCTCTTAATATAGAGCACCGGGACCGTTGGGTCTTTTTTTTGAGGAATTGCAGGCTGCGCTTTCCGTACTCTGCTTAAAATCTGAGCACTGCATATTGTTGGGAGATTTTAATCTCCACATGGATATGGGCAGCAACACAGATGTTGTTAAATTGTGGGATATCACAGCTCCTTTGGGTTTGTCTCCGTACATTTCTGCCCCCACACACAACAAAGGTCATATTCTTGACCAAGTTTTCTCTACCACGTTGATTAATATGCTTCCCCCGGCCCCGGTACTGTGGTCTGACCACTATCTAATACATTTTCATATCCCCTCTACCAACGTGACTTCCATAAGACCGTTGGAATGCTCTAGAGGGATGGCACGGGCCTTTCATCGGGTGTCCTCTGAAATGCTGACACACGCTCTCTCTCTCCACCCCTGTCAGCTATCCGGCGTTTTAGAGGAGGATCTGGATTTGCTACAGAGGTGGCTTGTAGATAGATTTGAAGAGCTGGCTCCCGGGAAAACGTCCAGCAAATTCTGTCGGCGCGCTTCTGCCCCATGGTTTACTCCCTCTCTCGGTGAGATGCGACGTGAGTGTAAGAAAGCCGAAAGGGCATGGCGTCGCCTTAATGATCCCAGGGATAAAACTAAATATAGGGAAGCTATTAGGCTTTATCACAGCCATATTATGGCTGGAAAAAAAGCCTATTTTGAAAGAAGGATTGACGATGCTGAGAATACAAGTAAAGAAGTCTTTCGCATCGTAAAGGAGTTTGTCTCCCCTACCTCGATCTTGCCCTCACACTCCCATACTGATTCATGGGTTGGCCAGCTCGCAATCTTTTTTACCACTAAAATCATATCTATTCAAGATACTTTTCCCCCTATGAGTCTTGCATCTGCTCCTGAGACCAGGCCGGCCCTGTTTCCATCTGGGGTGGTGGAAGGTCCTTCTTTATCTGAATTTCCCCCTCTATCTTCCTCAGCCTCACTCGATCTCCTCACCCAGCTGAAATCTGGCTCCCCGCAGGATCCCTGCCCTGCAAAATGTCTTGGGCGAGTAGCGCCTGCCTTGAACTCCTTGCTTAACCCGGTGCTCAATATATCCCTGAGCACTGGAGCTGTCCCCCAAGCCTGGAAGCACGCCTTGATCCTGCCGCTGGTTAAGAAGCCCAATCTGGACCCACTAATCCACTCCAATTACAGGCCTATCTCCCTCCTCCCTGCTCTGGCAAAAGTGGTTGAGAAGCATGTGCATGCCTCCCTTTCTACCTTTATTGAGAGTAACAATATCTTGCATGACACTCAATCGGGTTTTCGTGCGAATATGAGCACGGAGACCGCTCTTCTTGAAATCACCGATGCCATCAGGGAGGTATTAGACACTGGAGGAAAGGCCATCTTGGTAATGCTGGATTTGTCGGCGGCTTTTGACTCCGTTCCCCATGACGGTCTCCTTTTAAGACTCTGGGAGATCGGACTCCGGGGAACAGTGTTGAATTGGTTTAAGTCATTTCTGACCGGCCGACGGCAAACGGTCTGGGCTCCTCCTTTTTCCGCCGAGATGCCGCCTTTGGAGGTTGGGGTGCCTCAGGGTTCCATCTTAAGCCCCACCCTTTTTAATATCTATATGGCTCCTCTGGCGGCAGTAGCGGAATCGTTTGGTGCCCAGCTCATATCCTACGCTGACGACACCCAGCTCCTCTTTACCTGTGCTAAGGGTTCGGACTTTGACGGCCTGCGGATCAGAGACTGTCTGGGGGCTGTTTTTGACTGGTTTCAACAGCACAGTCTGAAATGTAATTCTGATAAATCGGAATTGCTTTTCTTTGGGTGTTCCCCTGACCCCAGATGGAAGTCTTGGTGGCCTGTGGTAAATATTCCTTTTACCGAAACTGAATTTCATACGGAATCTTAAAAAATACAGTAAAATAGCTCAGAATAACAAGAGGCAGAATCCGTGGTATAAGAGGTTTCTAAATGGGCTTTATTCCATCCAAAATGGCCGACTCGAGTCACGGCCTTCAGGTTCCGTCACCACGAGGGTTCAGGAAGTGAAGTACAATACTTTATTGACAAGAAGTAACTTTTATAGGTCATACATTTACAATGAAACAAGTGCAAAAAGGCGTAACAATTGATAAGATAAATTAACATAGTGATACGTAATTGAAACTAGGCGTAATAAGGAGCAAAAAAGAAACATGATTGGCTCTCATTATCTTACATAGGTGGATCTATACGATAATACTTAACATGGATGCGTGCGCAGCAGCATGACGTGTGATTGACGTGCAACTAGGGGGTGAAGGGGACTTGACATTTAGCTCTACATGTGGAGACGAGAAGTCTAGGGGGTCATGTCAACCTAATCCCAAATCATATCTAACATCCTATGTTTAGAGAACTATGTTATCCACAAGGAAGGACTCTCGGACAGAATCTATTCTATACTAACTGTATGTGCGTGTACAAGCGTCTAAGTGTCTATATGAGAAGCGAGGGGCAGAAAACTTTCCATGGCAACAGGGCTATGAATCACTTGCAGGAGGACGGAAAGGCTGAGTCCTTTGCTTGTGAGCTAAAGGAAATGTTTACCTAAATCACTAGACAGGAATGCATCGGCTGAAGAGCAAAATAGATAATTCGAAGGTGAAATACAGCTTCTTGGCAGGCAGGCGAAAACTGGCCGAGGCAGGCACCGTTAGCTGCACAGGGAGTAGGACAAAGTTCATGGATACAGATGCGAGCTCAAGCTGAAACTGTCAGAGACAGAGAGCAGGGAAAGGCTTTGAGGAAAGAATCGGGCCTACTTGCCTGAACTGTAAAAATGGAGTACCTTAGCCATATAAAGTCGGTGGCTTTTCATACTTAGGAATTGAATATCCAGCCCATTGATGGCGGATCTGACAGAGAACATGTCGACGGTAGACACACATATGTTTGCGTCTTGGAAACTGGAACTGGAGGGAACATACATGTACTTGTGACATGCACATAGAATCGTTGGGGTCCAAGATAGGGGACATAACTGATCAGGAAAATCCACATTTCCACATTCCCTCCTTGTCCCCTACTTGCCCTTCAAGAGATATCAATCTTCATTATTCCATCGATTTGCTCATGGAGCATCATTTCTTCTTCCTTCTTTTTCCGGCATTTTGAACGAGAACTTTGATATGGAATGCATGATGTGGCACACAGACCACAAATCGCTGGTCCACATTGCAGGCATAAACAACAACTGAAGAGCATAAGAAGGCCAATACCTAGGAAGGATAGAACTCTCCATCCCCAGGCTGATATCACACTCCAAAACCACCCGGACCACGTCCAAGTGCCTGGATTCTCGTGTATCTGGTTTACAATCTTATGAAGGCGTGTTATAGCTTTATATACAGATGGCGAATTTTCTGGTATGAATATGCAGCAGCTGGATCCGATGACCCTGCAAGCTCCGCCCCTATCGGCCAGGATGACGTCAAGGACAAGACGATTCTGGAGAACAACAATTCTCATCACTGATTGTTCCTCTGTCAGATTGCCTAGGGCGGTTATAGTCTCGTTTACTACAGCTTCAAGAGTCTTGGTGAGTCTGCGTATCAGCTTACTATTTGATATTGTACCTATATAGGGGAAGATACCTTTATTGAAATCTACATACTTGTCCCATGCCGTCTCAGTATAATCGACAACTGGGAGATCTCTACGCTCTCTTTTGTGTACTAAATGAACATTTCGATAATAATCAGGGGGAGCTAGGAAAACAGGTGGCAAAAGGAATGCTATGTAACAGGTACCATCCCAATCTAGAGGCAGACGCATATATGCCGTCTGACCACATATAAAGTAAGAATGGCGAGAAGCTCTAAATGAAGATTTCCCTTGATCACTATATTCTACTGTAGTAACGCATTTGCTATGGCCCATGTGTATGGAACCAACTTTTCTCACACATAATTCACCCTTAACTGGAAATACTGACATAGTGGGCAGAATTAATTCAACTTCGGATTTGACGTTCAAAATCATGAGGTTAGGCGTAAAATTACCTAATTTATACACTTCATTTTCTAAATCAGTTCCTGTTCTACTGGGGTGACCCTCCTTATTAGGGTGACAGACTTTGAATAAAACTAGATTCAGATTTCCCCATATCCAATGTTGTTGATAAACTGCTGTGTCTGGGTCTATGGAATTTAGTAAACTAAACCATGCTCCACAGGAGCCATTGTGTGTGAACGGATGTGGAAAGAAAGGCAGAACTCCTTTGTTATTCTGATAGGGAGGGAGTCGGCCACACACCCAACAATTGGTGGCATTACTAGTCTGATGGGAATGATGTAACATACTAATGAAGGTGTTATTGCGCAGCGCAAGTCTATAAGATAATTCATGTGGCGGTAGGTCACTAAAAGAATGTTCAGCAGTAATATTATAAACATGTCTAGAAATAGGATGATATATGTGCAAAATCACACTCGTAATGATTATTAAAACACTCAATAAAAACAGAATTAATAATGTCCTCACACAGTAGCTACGCAGTGATTTACAATACGCCTGTCGTTTCAACATTTCTCTGGTATTTTCTCTACTCAGGTCCAAGGGATACATGTCAGAGACAATTCAACCGCTTCACCTTGGAGAGGACTTAAACAATCAAATTGCTCGACTGTTTGGGCCTAAGTTTTAATTTATAGTTCTGAGAGTCATTCCTTTCAACAAAGGGAAGTTTTGAATCAGTCTGTGAGGGAGTGCAGGGCACAGTGTCTATATCCGAGGATAGTCCATGAAATTTCTTAACGTGACTGGAATGTATCCATCCTTTGCGGCCCTCCACTTTCACGGCTGTTCTTGTGGTCAGCAGGACTAGCTTCGGTGTTTTCCACCTGGGCTCCAATTGGGTTTTCCGATCGAAATTCCTCACAAACACCAGATCCCCCGGAGCAACGTCATGGGGTTTCACCTCAGTGTTGTCAGGAAAAGCTGCAGCTACCTGTGAACGACAAGATTGTAGTGCAGACATCAAGGAAGCCAGGTAATCTGTCAGCATATTACAATTAACATCAGTTATTTTACGTGGTACAGGCGTCCCCCACATATTTGGTGGCCTTCCGAAGATCACCTCATACGGGGATAGCCCTGTTCGAGAGTGTGCTACCATTCTTATGTAAAATAGTGCAACTGGTAAGGCTACTATCCAGTCAACACCTTTCTCCTTACATATTTTAGACAATCTGATTTTCAAAATTTGATTATGTCGTTCCACGAGACCTGCTGCCTCGGGGTGTCGGACACAGTGGAACTTCCACTGATATCCCAACAGAAGTGAGACATGTTTCATTAATTCGGATGAGAAAGGCTGGCCGTTATCTGAATATACAACACGTGGTAGCCCGTACCGTGGGAAGAATTCTCGAACTAACTGTTTGGCAGTAGTCGGGGCCGTGTAATCTGATACTGGGTACGCCTCAGTCCATCGGGAGAGAGCGCAGACAACTACAAGAACATATTTGAATCCTCGACATCGTTCCATCTGGATATAATCCATTTGGAGCACTTCAAAAGGATGATCAGGGGTCTGGAATCCACCCTGTTCTACGGGAACACTTTTTCCCGGGTTGAACTGACAACATATCATACAGGTACGGACCTTTTGTTTAGCTGCTGCTCGTAGATGTTTATTGAACCAAATGTGTTGAATGCTATCTAGCATAGCTTTTTCTCCTAAATGCGCCGGGCTGTGAATTGTAGCTATAATGGCTTGGACCATAGAGTCAGGAAGAAACCATACAGATTTCTCCTTCGTCATCCATCCCTGATCTGTCTGGATCCCTCCTAGTTCAGTCCATTTCTTTAATTCTTCTGCAGTAGCATGTGTCTGTATGTCAATTACGTCAAGTGCGGGATCCTTAATTGTCATACACTGTGTTGGTGTCTGAACTATTGGCTTTGTCATGTCTAATGTGCGATTCTGAGCAGTCTGTTTAGCTGTTCTGTCAGCTAAATCATTGCCTTGAGAAATGATATCAGTAACCTTCGTGTGTGCTTTACATTTCATAATCGATATAGCAGTAGGTAGATGTATTGCGTCTAACAAGGCATGAATGAGGGGTCCGTGCTGAATGTGGGCACCATGGGAGGTTAAATAACCTCTCTCTCGCCACAGTACGCCGAAGTCGTGTACAACTCCGAATGCATAACGTGAGTCAGTGTATACATTAACTTTCTTATTAGTGGCTTGAATACAGGCTTGTGTTAGAGCAATAAGTTCTGCTGCTTGGGCTGACAAAGTATCTATACAATTTGTCTCAATAACTTCAGTGTCTGTTGTGACTGCATACGCGGCCACTAAATCTCCTGTACTTGTTCTCATGCACGATCCGTCTACATACAACGTCAGGTCTGGATCTAACAATGGAACGTCTGTCAAGTCTTGTCTAGGTTTCGTCTTTATTTCAATGATTTCAACACAATCATGAGCTAGTGGGTCTGTTCCAATTACAGGTAATAGTGTAGCAGGATTCAATGTATTACACCGTCGGATCTCTATGTGTGGTTGAAACAATGTCAGTTCATAACCGGTAAGTCTTGCTATGGTCAAGTGTTGTGTTTGTGTTCGGTTCACAAGAACCTCTACTGCATGTGGTACTTGTACTGTCAATGGATGTCCTAATACTATGGCATCGCTTTGTCTGATTGCTAAAGCTGTCGCCGCCACTGATTTCAGGCATGCAGGCAAAGCCTGAGCTACGGGATCTAATGTACTGGAAAAATAAGCACATGGCTTGCGTGATCCTGCTTGATCCTGAGTGAGTACTGACAAGGCAGTACCTTCACGTTCTGTAACAAAAAGTGTAAAATGTTTGCTATAACATGGTGTTGCTAAAACAGGTGCTTGACATAAAGCTTCCTTTAGGCTTTCAAAAGCTTGTGTATGTTCCTGAGTCCAAGGGAGAACAGTCGATGTGGCTGCCTCCTGTGTGGTTAGCTGAATGAGTGGTTTTGCTAGAAATGCGTACTGAGGGATCCACTGCCTACAATATGAAGTGAGGCCTATAAAAGCCCGCACTTCCTTTTGTGTCTGGGGTATTGACATGTTAGCAATTAACTGGATGCGATCTGGTGTAAGCTGCCTTCCCTCCTTGGACAGCGAGTGACCAAGATAAATAACTCGCTGGACACAGAATTGCAGCTTAGAAGGAGACACCTTGTGCCCCTTGTCGGCTAGAAAATGTAAAACTGTCAGAGAAGCCTTTTCACATTCAGGATCGCTTCTCGCGGTGATCAGCAGATCATCGACATATTGAAGCAGTGCAGTATTGACTGGCATGTGGATACTGTCAAGTTCTCGTTTCAGTGCTTGGCTGTAGATGCTGGGGCTTTCTGTGAATCCTTGGGGAGCGCGTGAGAATTTAAAGCTGCGCCCATTTAAACTGAATCCGAACAAATATTGGCTTTCCGGATCTATTGGGACGCTGAAAAAGGCATTCTTGAGATCAATTACAGTAAAGAATGTTGCTTCGGAATCAATTGCTGTCAATAATGATGATATATCAGGGACCACAGGAAATTGTGGTACAATGCACTTGTTTAGTTCACGCAAATCAATAACCAATCGGTATACTGGTGGGGCAGTAGGATCAGTTCGTTTAAGAATCGGAATTATCGGTGAATTACATACATTGGAGTCTGTTTCTACAACTACTCCCTGGGCAATTAGCTCATCAATGATTTTCAGCAAAGCCACTACAGCATCATGTGGTAACTTGTATTGTCGCATTCGTGGTAGTACCACTCCTGCTTTCAATGTGACTCGGTATGGTGTAATGTTCATGCAGCCAACATCCGTAGGGCCTTGTGCCCATAGATGTACTGGTAAAGTCTGTAGTCGGGGATCCATGTCCCTAGACACATAGTGACCTTTAAAATCACGTAGAAACAACCTTACTCCTTCCGGAGAACAACATATTATGGCTCCTAGTGCTTTCAGAGTTTTAATTCCTAACAGATTTTCTGGGCATGATTTAGTAAGCAATAAATCTGTAGTTCGTGTCAAAGGTCCTATCGTAAGTGGGAGAGGCTGTGATACTTCATTAACAATAGGTTTTCCTGAAAAACCAAGGGAAACATTTTGAGAGCCTGAGAGGGGTGCCCCTGGAACTTCACTACGTTTTATAGTTGTTCGACTTGCCCCTGTATCGAGTAAGAATTTTCTATCTTGACCTAATAATTCACTATGTACATACGGTCCTTCTTGATCTACAGGAATCTCGATGAGCGGTAAGTCAACTTCCCTCTCTAGGCTTGTTCATGCGTAACGCTGATACTCAGGATATTCATATTGTGCAGTCTGATACATTTGTCGTGTTGTGGTTTGTGTGGCAGTAGCAGGCAACGGTGGTGCAGCTGGCACAAACTGTATGGGCTGCTGTGAGGCTGGCATGGACTGTTGCTGAACTGGCATGGACTGTTGCTGAACTGGCATGGACTGTCCATGCTGCATAGCTCCTTGTTCATTCTGATCTTGTCTAACTAATCGTGGTCTCTCTTTTGCAATACCTGTAGCTATATTACGTTTCAGGACTGGACAATCGTGTACATAATGGCCTAGTTGTTTACAGTAATTGCAGGTTCCTTTTACGGGAGCTGCAGAATCACCAGAATGTGTCACACCCTTTTTGTGACCCTCTGCTGGTACTGTCTGAGAAACTAGCATTTTCATTTTTGTATCCTTCATGCGTCTATGCTCGTGTTCTTGTTCATCCCTAATTCTATTGTGATGATACTGTAACATTTGTAGCATTTGTGACGGAGTGTTACTTTGCCAGGTACTCTCGAATTTCAATATTCTATTCTTCACTGGAGGCAATGCATTTTCCACTAATTTTGTCACAAATAAATGTGGATATGAGTCACTACTTGCTTTTATACCACTGTTTATACCAAAACATTTTTCAAATCGAGCATAATAATCGCTTGTGTCTTCATCTTGCTTTTGTTTGCAGGCTGTGATTGCACCCCAATCTTCCTTTTTTGTAGTTAATAGACGTGGCAGTACCTGTACTAGTAAACCTGGTAACAGTTTAACTTTATCCCCGAGCCCTGAACCTGCAGTTCGGGCCCTTTCTTCCTCTGCTAATGCTGTCCAGTCTATCTTTTGGTCTCCCACTTCCCACTCTTTTTCTTTCAGTTTTTCATAGATGCCAGCAGGCAAAAGCACCTTTAATATCGTCATAATATCAGGAAAGGTGTACTCTCCCATTAGTAACATGTCCTTAATTTCTCGGTGGAAACCCGCTGGGTCTTTGTCATGACTAGGTACTACTTTCTTCATTTCTAATAATTCCATTTTTGATATGGGTGTGTAAACAAATACACGGTGAAACTCATTGTCTTCGCCTTTTATTGGGTGCACTTCTCGTAAAGGATTTTGTCTATCCATATAGTACGGCGTTCTTTCTCTGTGGGGCAGCGAGAGAGAATCCGGATTTACAAAAAGGACATACTGTTTACGTGACACTAATATCTCTTTAATTAGCTTGTTACTAGAACCTCTCCATCTGTTCGTGAGTAGTTCCGTTAATATATCAGGTAAAGGACCAGGGTCAGCATGTTGGCTCTTATATAATATAAGGAGTTGCTGAATCATATAGATTCCAGCTAAACGTTGTTCATCTGCACTGAGATTAAAAAACGTGTGTGCTACGGTCTCATCACCGTATATTTCAGGACTGTCAATCCAGTGAACAGCTGATCTGGCTAATTCTTGCTCATCCATGGAATCGAGGAGGTGGTAACCCCTTCGTTCTCGTAGTATTTTATCTGCGGCTTGAAACAAATGTTCAGGAGACTTCAGATTTATTACAGGCGTCGGATACGTTCTGCTATTATTTGGGCATACAGAGTGTATGGGATCAGAAAAACATCTAGCATTATTACAGGATCTTCCTCTGCCTACATAGGCTATGGTCTCTGACTGTCTTGCGGAATTCCCTGATTCGGACACTTCATCTTGCTCGAACTCGTCTGTTCCCAATCTTTCTTCATGAATACGCTCTATTTCTCTACGGATTTTTCGGCACATGGCTATTATACAATTTTGCTTATCGTGTCTCCCTTCTGATATATTCTGGCTCCATCTTGTAAGAATAAGCATTGCATTCGGGTCTACCCCCGGACGGTCTTGATTTCTGATCACACAGTTTATGAGGAAACGTAACAGTTCCCCCTGTATCTCTACTTTCTGGAATTCCATAGCTCTGTTAATACATCCTGGATCTCGTCCTGTTTGAACAAAATGGTATATGTTATCTAGATGCGTAGTCATTCCTGGTAACCTTGCTAAATACTCTGCGGCTCGCCTGATGCGTAATGATGCCAGGACCATTTCGTCCTCTTTACCAACCACCGGGTCATATCTACAATTTACAAGGAGTTCCTTAAGCGTACGTTCACTTACGAATTTAGGAGTACGTGAATGCGCTGATTCTTGAAAGACAAGTTTATTTATTCTGGGTGGTGTAAAGGTATTGCTAGCACCTCCCGTGGCCCCATCTGGGGCATCGGGTGTGAATGGGTTCGTTGAACGTGACACAGCAACTATGGGTGTCGATACCACTGTAGAATCGACTGCGGGGACAGATGTGCTTGCCGAAGCTTGTATCGGGACTTGCTGTTGCACGGGGTCGGATACCTGATCCTGACGTTGAACCCCTCCGCCAGACGGTCTATGTAGTGTGGCGTTAGTATACTCGGGAGCTGTGTCGTCTAGATATGAGGAAAGAAAAACATCTTCTGCGGTTCTGGGATGCCCCTTTTGATGTACCTTAATTGGAAATAACGGGGGTGGCAAGTCTTTTGGCATCCCTGGAACAGCCTTTGGTAGTCCTTCGGTTAGAAGGGGATACATACCATTCATAAGAGCATTTCTTCGTCTATTTACTTGTTCTGACTTCACTCGGATACCTTCCTCAATTAATAGATCTTCTTGAACTTTATTTGAACTTTCTTTACTCCTCTCTTCTTGTCTACGTGCTTTTTCTGTACGTCTATGAGATTCTTTACGCCATAACTCAACAGCGTCTTTCTGTGACTGTCTGACCTTTCTTTTCCATAACTCTTCCTCCACTTTCATGATGCACTCTGCATCCCAGGTTCCCGCTGCGGGCCACCTTTGACTTTCCGGCAATCCCTTGGTATAATCTACCCATAGATCAAGAAACAATATGGCATCTAAGCCATGCTTGTGGTACATAAAATGCCCTGGAGTGTCCCTAGGAGGAATAGGAACTGCTTCTTCAAGCACCCCTTTTCTGGTAGTAATCTGTCTTAACTTCGAGAAGAGCGGCATATTGACAACTGATCTGATACTTACTCTTGAATTCACTTAATACGAAAAACACAATAATGAACAGTGAACAAAGAACAATCATTCATACCACAATATGCAAGACATTTGAACACTTTAAACATTGA
This sequence comes from Triturus cristatus, assembly GCF_964204655.1. NCBI lineage: Eukaryota > Metazoa > Chordata > Amphibia > Caudata > Salamandridae > Triturus > Triturus cristatus. The sequence goes on along the minus strand of NC_140580.1, from coordinate 881,833,052 downwards.
ATATTAAACATTTTAACAATAACCGACAATGATGACAGTCTGCCTAACTAATCACCACGCTGAATTCTTGACAATAACTAAATACTTCGGAATACTTGATATACTGCTAAACAGTACATATACACTGCTAAACAGTGCAGACCGGATTTGTGTACCCAAATCCGTCTTGACCGGCACAACCTATGTGCGCGTCAACACGCCTCCTCGGCGATGGTACTCACCGAGTAGCTCCTTGAAACGGAAGGCCTCAGAGAATGGACAGGACTCGATAACTGCGGATAGCGGACCCTCTGGACATCGGGATTTCGAAAAACCTGGTGGGCTTCTGTATACCTCGGATCTTGCTCTCTCAGCTAGGCTCTGGTCGGGATACTTCGCACTTCTCACCGCCTCGTCTGGGTTGATCGCAGCCTCAGTCGCCCCCGCTTGACCGGAGGGAGCTTACAGGAAATCCTGCTGGTACGCGTTTATGGTCCGTCCAGCTGTGGCAGGAGACCGGGCCTGCAACGCACCGCCGGCGCGTGAGATGAGAAAGTGTCCCTGTTCGGGCGCCATTATGTGGTAAATATTCCTTTTACCGAAACTGAATTTCATACGGAATCTTAAAAAATACAGTAAAATAGCTCAGAATAACAAGAGGCAGAATCCGTGGTATAAGAGGTTTCTAAATGGGCTTTATTCCATCCAAAATGGCCGACTCGAGTCACGGCCTTCAGGTTCCGTCACCACGAGGGTTCAGGAAGTGAAGTACAATACTTTATTGACAAGAAGTAACTTTTATAGGTCATACATTTACAATGAAACAAGTGCAAAAAGGCGTAACAATTGATAAGATAAATTAACATAGTGATACGTAATTGAAACTAGGCGTAATAAGGAGCAAAAAAGAAACATGATTGGCTCTCATTATCTTACATAGGTGGATCTATACGATAATACTTAACATGGATGCGTGCGCAGCAGCATGACGTGTGATTGACGTGCAACTAGGGGGTGAAGGGGACTTGACATTTAGCTCTACATGTGGAGACGAGAAGTCTAGGGGGTCATGTCAACCTAATCCCAAATCATATCTAACATCCTATGTTTAGAGAACTATGTTATCCACAAGGAAGGACTCTCGGACAGAATCTATTCTATACTAACTGTATGTGCGTGTACAAGCGTCTAAGTGTCTATATGAGAAGCGAGGGGCAGAAAACTTTCCATGGCAACAGGGCTATGAATCACTTGCAGGAGGACGGAAAGGCTGAGTCCTTTGCTTGTGAGCTAAAGGAAATGTTTACCTAAATCACTAGACAGGAATGCATCGGCTGAAGAGCAAAATAGATAATTCGAAGGTGAAATACAGCTTCTTGGCAGGCAGGCGAAAACTGGCCGAGGCAGGCACCGTTAGCTGCACAGGGAGTAGGACAAAGTTCATGGATACAGATGCGAGCTCAAGCTGAAACTGTCAGAGACAGAGAGCAGGGAAAGGCTTTGAGGAAAGAATCGGGCCTACTTGCCTGAACTGTAAAAATGGAGTACCTTAGCCATATAAAGTCGGTGGCTTTTCATACTTAGGAATTGAATATCCAGCCCATTGATGGCGGATCTGACAGAGAACATGTCGACGGTAGACACACATATGTTTGCGTCTTGGAAACTGGAACTGGAGGGAACATACATGTACTTGTGACATGCACATAGAATCGTTGGGGTCCAAGATAGGGGACATAACTGATCAGGAAAATCCACATTTCCACAGGCCTTCCGATATGTTTCCACCGGCAGATGCTTCGTCTAAGGCTAAAAATCTTGGTTTTCAGACCGACGATGGTCTCTCCTTCAGACCTCAGATCCTTGGGCTTGCGGGTAAATGTTTTGGCATCCTGAAGATGTTGCGCAAGTTTCTTCCGCTGTTGTCTCTGCACCATAGAAAGATCACTGTGCAGGCCCTGATAGGCTCTCGCCTCGACTATGCGAATGTGCTCTACCTGGGGCTGCCTAAATTTCTTCTTTCGCGTCTGCAGATTGTGCAGAATTCCGCCGCAAGAGCCATTTATGGTCTTCAGCGGAGAACGAGGGCATCTGAGCTACTAAAAAGCCTGCATTGGCTCCCGATGTCTAAAAGGATCACCTTTAAGGCATTAACCCTTGCCTTTAAGGCACTCCATCTGGTAGGGCCCAAATACATCAGGAAGCGCTTGGCCTTCTATGTTCCTAGCAGAACTTTGAGATCTACATCTATGTCCATGGCCTCTGTCCCTTCCATTAGACGGGCTAGAATTGGAGGTCGCTCCTTCCGTCATCTGGCACCTCAATGTTGGAATTCTTTGCCCGTCTCTTTGAGGAAAGTCAATAACTTACTGACTTTCAGGAAGGAGCTGAAGACATGGCTTTTTTCTCAGTAACCCTTCTGTCTGCTCTCATCTGCCCTGGTCTCATCTCTCGGGTTTTTGTCAAAGCGCCGGGACACTCTTCGGAGTAGCCGTGCGCTATAAAAGATCCGAATTAACATAACATAACATAACAGGTGCAGAATCAAATGGAGTGCAATGGTGTGCTCCCATGAACAAGTCAAATCTATATATAAACTGGTTGAGGGAAGTTTAGGGGATCTGATTAATTAAGATCAAGCACTGGAACAGGATATTTCCCTAGTGAGGTTTGGGGAAACTCACAAACAATTGTTTGAGGGTCTTAAAAATCTATTTTTTGTGGAAACTTAAACAGTGGGAGCCAGGAAAAGCCCTCCTTGTTGGTTACTCTGTTCCTGTAGAGCTGCCAAGGATGCACTAATTGCTTCAATTAAGTCCCAGGCCTGAAGGTTGATACAAGTGAGGAGAGCGATATACGAAAAGGTTGTTAATAACGCAAAGAGGGAATAGGACCAAGGGAAGTGGGAGGATCTTCTTGCAGTTGCCAAGGCAGGAGACCATTCCACATTTTGGAATTTAGTAGCCAACGGGAATGAAAACAGTGGCGCCTCCGTTGAAAACAAAATTGCCGGAGAAGTATGAATCACACATTTTTCCAGTCTATACTCCCCGATGGTAGGAGATAGTGCCTTTGCCAACAGCTGAGATGGGTCCCTCTACGGAAGGTATAAGGGAGGTGCCTGGTAGTGAGACGTACTCTACCCATTTAAATATGGATGTGATCCCTGGCAATTTGTTTTTGGCAGAAACTGACCTTTGGGGCCCGTATAAACAAGTTACTTACCTTCGGTAACCCTTTTTCTGGTGGATACAGTATCTGCCTGTGGATTCCTCACCTTTTGAATACCCCCTGTGTCAGCATTCCGCGGAAAGTCTTTTCCTAGCTCTCCCACGTCGACGAGGACGTCCTAATAGCACGGCTGCGCTCGCGACTCCGTAAGACGTCATCTGAGCCATAAGAAGACTTCGTCGGCGTGCTGACGTCAGTTCCACCCATTTCTTCTGTGCCTTCAAGGCAAACGGGCGGACCGACACATTTTCACACGTATACAAAATATATATACAAATGCAAGCACACATAGCATAAGTGATAATAGCATGGAAAAAGGGCAACAGACCAAGCATTTCCCACTATTAAAACATAAGCATGAAAAAGACATTAAAAACATTCATGTCAAACAGTTAAAGCATTTTTGGTAGAAACAGGTGGACAACGGGGAGGCGGGTGGGACAGTGAGGAATCCACAGTCAGATACTGTATCCACCAGAAAAAGCATTACTGAAAGTAAGTATCTTGTTCTTCTGATGGATACATCTGCCTGTGGATTCCTCACCTTTTGAATAGAATCACAAAGCCGTACCTCTCCCGGAGGAGGGTGTCCACCTGACTAGACCAAAACATCTTGCAGAACAGAGCAAGCAAAATGGCCATCACTTCTAACCTCTGAATCTAAACAGTGATGCTTTGCAAAGGTGTGGAGGGAGGCCCACGTTGCTGCCTTACAAATATCAATAACAGGAACACCTCTAGCCAAAGCAGAAGAAGATGACTTAGCTCTGGTAGAATGAGCTCTGACACCTTCAGGGGGGTCCTTCTTGGCCAAGGCGTAGCAGATCTTGATGCACAAGATGATCCACTTGGAGAGAGTCCGCTTGTGCACAGCCTTGCCTTTCATTCGCCCAACGTAGCCCACAAAGAGCTGATCGTTCAGCCTCAGATTCTTGGTTCTGTCCAAATAGAAACTGACAGCCCTCTTAGGATGCAAACGATGAAGTCTCTCCTCCTCCTTGGGAGGGTGAGGGGGAGGATAGAAGGTAGGTAAGGTAATGAACTGTCCCAAATGGAAAGGAGTAACCACCTTAGGAAGGAAAGCAGCCCTGGTCCTAAGAACCAACTTATCTGCATGAATGGTCAAGAATGGAGGCTTAGAACTAAGAGCCTGAAGCTCACTTACCCTCCTGGCCGAGGTAATGGCAATCAAGAAAACCGTTTTAAAAGAGAGAAGCCTCAAAGGACAACTATGAGAGGCTCAAATGGAGAACCCATTAAAAAGGTAAGAATGAGATTTAAATCCCACTGAAGCAAATTGAAAGGAGTGGGAGGAAACGTATTTGTAAGTCCCTTAATGAACCTCATAACTACAGGAGATTTGAATAAAGACGGCTCATCCGGCAAACAAATAAAAGCCGACAAAGCTGACAAATAACCTTTAACTGTAGCCACAGCACAACCCTGCTGGGCCAAGGAAAGAGAAAGAGAAAAACTTAGCACATGAGACAAACGGGCCTTCAAAGGATCAATGGACCTCTCTCAACACCATTTGACAAATTTGGACCTTCTGAAAGAATACACAGATTTGGTGGAGTGTCTCCTGGATGATAAATTAACATCCACCACATCCTGTGGGAGAGAGAAAGAACTCAGGATGCCCTGTTCAATCTCCAGGCATGAAGGTGCAGGCTCTGGAGGTGGGGGTATAGAACCTCCCCCTGCGATTGCGAGATTAGGTCTGTCCTGAAAGGGAGATGTAGCGGTGGGTGCGATGAGAGGTGAAGATGAGCTGTGTACCACACCCTTCTTGGCCAGTCCGGAGCGATTAATATGACTTGGGCCCAGTCTTGACTAATATTCCTCAAAACCTGAGGCATCAAGGGTATGGAAGGAAACGAGTTAAGGAGTTGCGAGCTTCAATCCAATTGAAACGCGTCCCCCAGCGCTCCCTGCATCGGATACAGGAGACTGCAGAACAACGGGCAGTGCACGTTCTTGTGAGTGGCAAATAGGTCCAACCGAGGAGACCCCCACATCTCGAAGATGCAATGGATCACCTCCGGATGAAGCCGCCAGTAAAGCCGACTGAGACTGTCCGCACGAACATTCAGCACACCAGCTAGAGGATTTGCAAACACATATATCTGATGTCCCTGAGCCCAGGACCAGAGTCACAGAGTCTCTTGACAGAGGCGATACGACCCTACACCTCCCTGTTTGTTGATGTACCACATCGCAGTAGTGTTGCCCGTCAGGACCTTAACTGACTGACCATGAAGGGAAGGAAGGAAAGCTTTCAGTGCCAAACTTATCGCCAGCAATTCCAGAAGGTTGATGTGAGGCAACCTTTCCTCTGGAGACCAAAGACCTTTGACCTCCAGATCCCCCCGATGAGCACCTCACCCTAGGTTGGAGGCATCCGTGATCACTGTGGCCACCGGTGGAGGAGGCTGAAAGGGCTTTCCCTGAGACAGGTTGTCCTGCACACCCCACCAAGTCAGCTCCGCTACAGAGTCTCTGGAGATTCTGACCTTCTCCCCGAGATCTCCGTTGTGTTGGTACCACTGTCTGCGGAGGCACCACTGGAGTGCCCTCATGTGCCAGTGTGCATGACTGACCAACAGTATGCAGTGAACAGGCCGAGCAGACGTAGAACCTTCAGGACTGGAACAACCGCTCCATCGTCAAACAAAGGAATCATCTACTGAATGTCGAGAATCCTCTGCGGAGGCGGGAATGCCCGACACACAGTAGTGTCCAGTATTGCCCCTACAAACAGGCTGCGCTGAGAAGGCACCAGGTGAGATTTAGGTACATTTATCGAGAAACCCAAGTTGAAAAACAGTTGCGTTGTTGCTTGCAAGTGGCCCAACACCAATTCCAGAGACTCTGCTTTCAACGGCCAGTCGTCCAGATAGGGGAAAACAGGAACCCTGACCTTCTGAGATGTGTCTCTACCACCGCCATCACCTTTGTAAAGACTCGAGGTGCGGAAGTCAGACTGAACGGGAGGACCGCAAACTGGTAGTGTTGCGATCCGATCGTGAAACGGAGATACTTCTGATGCGACTTCAGGGTGGGAAGATGAAAATAGGTATCCTGCAGACTGATGGACACCATCCAGTCTTCCTGTTGCAGCGCTAGAAGAACCTGAGCAAAGGTCAACATTTTGAACTTTTCCGGTCTGAGGTAAAGATTCAAAATAGGTCTCAACCTACCGGCAATTGCACCCCTGACCCCTTTCCAGCTCTGGAACCACCTCGTAGCAAGGCAAGAACCTCCTGCTGCAAAAGCAGCAAGTGGTCCTCTGAACACCAACCCTGGCAAGGAGGGTAAGGAAGAGGAAACTCTAAAAAAAAGGGAGGGTGCACCCATTCTCTACAAGATTCAAAACCCAACGGTCTGAAGTAATCGATTTCCAATCTTGTAGAAAGTGGGACAGCCGACCTCCTACAGGACCAACATGCTCTAAGATGGGAGATCTAGAGCTGCTTTCCTGTGGCGGGGAGGAGAAGGGGGGGGGGAGAAGAGGAGGAGGAGGACTGCTGCCGAACAGCTCCTCAAAAACGGCCTCTATTCTTACCCCTGTACAATTTATACAAGGGGTTCTGCTGTTGTTGACCCTGCTGAGGTTGCTGACGGCCACGAAAGGAAACCACCCTTTCAAAACCTCGATACTGGTTGTAACTGTACCCTCTAGACTGCGTTTGAACACCCAGAGATCTTGTAGTCGCTCTGCTATCTTTAAAGCGTTGTAAGGCAATGTCAGCCTTAGTGCCAAACAGTCTTGTACCATCAAAGGGCGAATCCAACAGGGTTACCTGAACATCAGGAGAAAATCCAGAAGATCTTAGCTAAGCTTGTCTCCTTGTTGCCACAGAAGATCCCATTGCTCGTGCCACCGAGTCAGCCGTATCCAAACCTGACTGTATAACTTGACAGGCAGCAGCCTGAGAGTCAAAAAGTGCCTCAAGGAAATTAACCCGATCATCATAAGAGCATGGATATATCTTCCAAGTAAACAGGTAGCATTAGTAGATTTCAATGCCATACTTGCAGATGAAAATACTTTTTTTGCCGCCTGCTCCATCTTTCTAGAATCCCTATCCCCGGGATGGTACTGAAGGAACCAGATGACTGTTTTGAGCAAGAAGCTTGGACCACCAAGCTTTCAAGTGATGGATGGGTAGACAGAAATGCAGGATCCCCAGGAGCTGGCTTGTACCTCCTCGCAATAGACCTGGAAACGGCTGGAGCAGCCAAGGGTCTTTGCCAAACTTCCAAAATAGGTTCTGTCAAAGCCTCATTGAAGGGCAGAAGAGGCTCAGATACTGTAAAGACGTATTAAGAACCTCAGTAATAATGTTAGACTTTATCTCAGTAGAAGGTAATTGCAGGTCAAGCAACTCCGCTGCTTTCCTTACAACTACATGATAAGGAGCAACATCCTGTGAAATCCCAGCCTTTGGAGATCATAGTTCCCATTCCGGGGAAGTATCCAACCAACTGGCCTCCTGTAAGCCTTCAAATTCATCAACAGAGTCGACAATCTCTCTCTCCTCCTGATCTTGCCTATATGTTTCCTCTTCAAGCAGTCTCTGAGCATCCCTACTAGAGCACTGCTTCAGAATCGGCGGCGCCAGACGCAGCGCCGGTGACGACGGCATCTGCGTCGATGGAGGACCTTCAGGATCAAGCCTTGGCACCGATCGAATCCAAGGCGGCGCCGACTCGACAACAGATGGCGTCTGAGGAATCGGAGTGGTTGGAAAATGCCAAGCCGGAGTTGTCGACATGAAAGGCACGAAAGGCACCTGGGCGTATTGATGAGGTACACCCAAATTAAAGGCCAATGGCCCCACGGGCCCAAAGGTACACCAGTAGGATGGGAGGCCCTGGCAAACATGCCAAACATTGCATTTAAAAACTGCGTAGGGTCCGTTCCAGGGCCAGGAAAAGGAGGATAAGGATCCGACCTTCCTGAACAGGTTCCACCTGAGGCCAAACTGGAAGCTGCGGAGCTGGTGGAGACGGCGCCCGCACAGGCGAAGCCACATGAACAGGAGAAGATTCCCTGGGTGTTGGAGACCTCCTGGGCATCGCAGTACCTTTAGGCGTCAAAGAGCCCCTCGACGCCGGCGACCTCAGAGCCCGTGAGTGAATCGGAGTTACCTGTGGAGGTGGAGAAGGTGATGGAGACACAAAGTCGCTGAGCCGTTGAAGGCGACCTCGATGCCTTGCCCTTCGAAGAACGGCGCCAAGAACTATGCCTCTTCTTCGACTTCTGGTGTTTCTTTGATTTTGAAGTGTACGAAGTCGACGACTTCGAACGTTTTCAACCACTCTTCTCCTTCTTTGCTTTAGCCATGAAGAGCTTTGCCTCACATTCCTTTAAAGCTTTAGGATTCATATTCCTGCAGCACTGACACCCTTCAACTTCGTGGTTGAAAGACAAACACCAAAGGCAACCATCGTGGGGATCAGTCATCGACATGTGACTGCCATACTCCCTGCAGGGCTTGAATCCAGTCTTCTTAGAAGTAGCCATATCTGAACAATTTGAGGAAACAAAGTAATCGCCAAGAAAATGGAGAGTCCCTAGAAAAAAACATTATGAGCCGGCGGCGCGGTAAAAAGGAAACTGACGTCAGCACGCCAACGAGGTCTACTTATGGGTATTCAAAAGGTGAGGAATCCACAGGCAGATGTATCCATCAGAATTCACGTTACTGTTCGATGCCGTTATGGAAGGGATGCCGATTTTTCAATCCTGGGCGGGAGCCGAAGTAATACCAAACTCATAAGAAAGGCTCCCCACTGCTGGCAAAAAGCTATAGAACTATCAGTCTTATTGATACTATGCAAAAGTTGTTTAGCAGGGTCATTTTAGAAAGATTCCAGGATTGGATGGGGGCCAATGATTTCTAAGCCCCCTTCAAGCAGGCTTTCGCGACTCTACATCCACCATTGACCAAGTATTCAGGCTCCAGCTACTATTTTGGAAAACTGTTGTCCTTGAGTGGGGATAGACTGTACATGGTGTTTATAGATTTGCGATCAGCATTCGACCTGGTCCCTAGAAACATCTTGTGGCAAGTGTTAGTTGATATGGGTGTCCCGTTGTACATTTGTGCAATCACTGAAAGGATACATGATCAGAACTTTGTCCAGGTTAGATGTGGCCGGCTAGAAGAAGTGACCGAGCCTTTTCCAGTTAAAGGAGGTGTTAGGCAGGGCTGTGTGCTTGCTCCAACTCGCTTTACGTTGAATCTTAATGACCCTGGTGCCCGCCTGAATATGTGTGAGAATGATGCCACAAGATTGGCCAAAATGAAGGTGCCTGCCCGAATGTTTGCAAATGACACACTCCTTCTATCTAAATCGCTCATGGGGATTCAGAACATTCTAGACAAATTTAGTAGCTTCTGCAGGCAGACGGGCTTGGCGATAAATGTGGCAAAAACAAAATACATGGTGCTCAACCTGTGTCGCTCTATGAGACCTTATCCCACTTTGAATGAGATCCCACTAGAGCAGGTCCAGATTTTTTAAATATTTTAGGATTACCCCAAATGAGCGACTAGATTGGGCAGTTCATATTTCCAAGAGCAGACTCAAATTGGAGTAACATATTTGACGGGCTGACAAAGGTCTACCGGGGATTGCTATATAGAGCAATTTGCCTGGTGATTCAAATGTATACGTATCAAGCATTGGACTCTGCACTATATGCGGAGCTTTGGGGACATAAGGTTGTGAATGCCCTAGAGATTGTAGAGAAACAAATTTTGAGGGAGTTGTTGAGACTCTCGGTCAGCACTCCGCTGCTTCCTTTAAGGTTGGATGTAGGTCTCAGGCCAATATCTGAGGAGATTAACGTCAGACCAATTTTGTACAGGGAAGATTCTGGGCAACCCCTGAGCTGAACTTGTATCAGCAAAGGCTAGAGGATAATTTTAGTATCCTGGGCTCAGGTGACCTTCCATGGATAAAATATATCAGAGAGACCATGAGGAGTGTGAGAATTGAAAGGCTGTGGGATGACCCCTGGGGGGACTTCCCTTCCTGTTTCTAAAGCGGGCCTTAAGAGGAATTTTAAACAACTCAAACAAGGCACCCTAATAAAAAGGCTGGTTCTAGGTTCCATGACATTATTTTCTTCGGTCGAAGGATGTAAAAAGCAGAGCAGTTTTTAAAAGAAGCTTTATGTGCAATTTAGATATGGGACCCTTCCATATGGTGCTCATATACCTCTAACTGGACACACTCTTCTAGAGCATTGGAGAAGGCCTGCCCATTCTGCGGATCAGCCACTGAATCAGTGGTACATGCCCTCTTTTTTGCCCAGAGTAAAGCAAGACTAGGTCAAAACGGCTAATCCCAATATGTAGGAATTTGGGAATCATTCAGCACACAGAGGTTTATAGAATTTTACAAACTGACACTAGCCAACATGTAGCATTCGTGTTCTCAACCAGTTACTGGCGATGATGTTGAGGTTAAGCCATGATACTGTTATCAGTTTATAAAAAATTGCACATTATGCACTTTTACGAGGACGGGGTATTAGACAAACATAAAACTTCCCCCCGTACCCAGCCCGTAGAGTTCTCCATGGCTGAGCCTCAACAATACCGATTCTAATTAGAGTTTGCACATTATATTACAGCTGGTACATTGTATATTTTTTTTATTAATGGAAGTTTAGATAATTAGAAATGTACCTCATTCTGCAGTAATGTTTTTTATTTTGTGGCAGATGGTCGCAGTTGATTTTATTCTTATGTAACGTATAATTTTATTTATTCTCTTTTAGCAATATTTGGTTGTCTCAAATGAATGAGTATTTTAGTGATTTTATTGATTGTAATTGTTCTTTTATGGCGTTTCTTCGAAATAAAGAGTATTGAACTGAACCAAGTAAGGAACGCATTGGCAATCTGGTCCATCGTTGCGGGTTCAAAAATGGACAAGCTGCCCTTGTGATTATATTGCTATCCATCTGCTTTTTATTGCAATGCCCTAGATTTCGGGACAATGTCTTGAGGACGAAATCACACTGGGAGTTGCACAGCTCTTGCCAAGGCGTTATGACATTAGCTGCTGCTGGGGGATGCACCATTGAGTTATACAATGTAAACACTTCTCTGGTAGGGTCTCGAACTCAGACTATGATTAATGTAGTACTGTGCCTTTGTTTGATTTGGTTTTTGTATTGTTTTAGAGATTTGTATATGCATCTTGTGTGTGTGGGTTGTTGGATTTCTTTTAAGCCCTTTAACATTTTTAACAATTATATTTAATAAATTTTTCATTTTTCTGTGTATGGGTAATGGATTTTAAGGGGAACCAAGTTATCCAATGAGTTGGGCATCCACTCATTCATCAACGTGGAACTGTCCAGGTTTGCAAATGCAAGTTTGCGGGGTAGAGCGGAGAAATTTCCTCCCTTGTTCCTTGCACACTAACTTCCCTCAAGCATGTCCCATTGTGGGAGGCTGAAGTAGAGTATATCAGAATGCAGCTTTGCCAAGGAGATATAAAGAGATTATGTTGTGGTCGGACCAAATTACCTGCGACAGAGAATCAAAAGTGATGTAATGGGGGGTGACAGAAAACCAGATCCAGTCTTTGTGCCACAGAATGAGTGGGGGCAGCAGGCAAGGGATAGAGGGCAAAGGCAGCACAGGAACAGATTAGGTGTTGTGCTTCCTCATCATTTTCTCTGGAGAACCCCCAAAAAATCGTATTGTCCACTCGATGGTCCTTAATATGATAAATGTAAAAGCTTGACTCTCTTTTTAGGCTCAACCGATGGAGCCTCTTCTCCTTTTACCGGAGTAAGGGTAGGGGGGCATAGATGCCAGGCAGCGTGATGGATTGCCCAAAGTGGAAGGGAGTCACATTTGGTAAGAATGCCACACAAGTCTTCAGCACCAACTTATTCAGAGTAACGGTAGTGTAGGGTGGAACACTGAGAGTGCCTGAAGCAGGAGACCCAGCTTGCAGCTATGCATCGGCTCAAAGGGTGTGCACATGAGAAAGGTTGAGATCAAGTTATGGTCCCACTGTGACATCACAAACAGTTTAGAAGGAAACATGTGTGTCAAACCTTTGATAAATCTCATCACAACAGATGATTTAAATAAGGATGTTGGGTGCAGTAAACATATAACGGTTAAAAGAGCCAACAAATAACCTTTAGTAGGGTCAACTGCAACGCCTTGCTGGGCCAAAGATAAATTAAACAAAAAGCCTCCAACAATTGCTTGTAAAGAGTCAGTCTAGCAAACACGACACCAAGCCACTGATTTGCCTCAGTTCCCAGCATAAATGGTTTTCATGGAAGGGCAAGTGGCAACAAGGATGTCATCCACCACTTCTGGCAGCAGATCAAATATAGTCAGTTGCTGCTGCTCATTCTTCATGCATGTAGGTCTTGATTGCATAGATTTGGATGGAGGATCGTGACCTGTTGCTGGGGAAGGAGGTCCTCGCAAAGTGGCGTCGAAATTGGAGCCAAAAGAGCATGCTCTGAAGATCTGGGTACTACACTCTCCTGGTACAATCCAGAGCCACTAGAATGACTTGGGCCTGGTTGTTCCTGATCTCTTTTAGAGTTTGGGCAGGAGAGACAGGGGCGGGAAGATGTGCAGGAGTCCTGTGTTCCATTCCAGCCAGATTACATCTCCTAATGAGTTTTCCCATGGAAACTCCAATGAACAAAACTTGTGACTGTGTTTTGGATGGTGGGTAAATATCTAGCCACAGTTCATCCCACTGTTGAAAGAAATCCTACACCACCTCTGGATATAGATGCCAATCATGATCTGCCAGGTGCCACCTGCTCTATTTGTCTGCTCTGGAATTCAATGGCCTTGCTAGTCAATTGTGATCGGGAAAATGCCCAGGTGCTCCAACCACCTCAAGAGGCGCAGAGCCTCCTGGCACAGGACCCAGGACCCCATTCCCAACTGCTTGTTGCAGTACCACATAGCAGTTGTGTTGTCCATGAGAACATGAAGGAGCCTCCCCTTGATAGATGGCAGGAAGGCCTTCAGAGCTAGATGAACAGCCTGCAACTCTAGCAGATTAAAGTAGAGCCAAAGCTGCACCAGAGATCCCAGATCTCCACCTCCCCAGATGACTTCCTCAGTCTATCAGGGATGCGTATGTCACAACTGTCAGCTCAAGTTGGGGGAAGGAGAGGGGCCTGCCACTGGACCAATTCCATTTAAGGAGCCATCACTGCAAATCATGAGCAGTTTCCTCCAAAACCTGGATGGCATTGGTCAGATTGCCTTGATATCAAGCCCATCGCAACTTTAAATTTCACTGCAAAGCAAGAACGTGCCACATGACAAAGCTGATGAGGAAAATGCACAAGGCTAAGACGCCTCAAAGCTGCTCTAACCATTATCCAGGATTGAGACTGAAGCATTAGAATTATAGCCCCGGTACAGCATCAATGACCTTGGAGGGCAAGATGGCGTCCACAAGCTTGACGTGTGAGCTGATCGCTCCTGGGCTCCCTCGCACTCACACAGAGGGACGTCCTGCCTAGAGATAATGCGAATGTTAATGTCCTACACTCGTTGTGGAATACTTCCGAAGCTGTGATCTCTTTTGCGGCTATCTTCGGCTCTCCTGCCTCATGGCTGTGTGATAAAAGTGGTGTACCGTCGCGGGAGAAAATGGGTGTTTTAAGTACGGAAAACATACCTGCTCAAGAATAAAGGTTTACCCCGGAATGATGAGCACTGCAGCGGCTGTGATATCGCAGGGGCTGCAACGACTGCAAAGAGGCTACTGGAGCGTTCGGCGTGGTGTTCTCGTGACTGCAGTATTCATTAGGCACACGCTGCACTTCTCCAGAGGTGCCTCCCAAGGCTGCTAAAGGGAGAGCTCGCCCCTTGGCTGACTCTGCTGGCGGTGGAGCGGGGGTTGGAGTGGTGAATTCCAGGAACTCTACACATACAATTCACGGCAACAGAGTCACTAAGGGGGATATTGCTGATGAGAAAACCGGTAGAGATAAGGACACCATTGGTAAGCGGACTATTCCCCTATTGTTTTCTGGTAGCAGAGAAAAGAAAAAAACTATCCATTCCCCTCAAATCGAGTCTGTAGAGGGAGCTATGAAGGTATTACAGCCAGAACCCCCCGACGCTGTAATGGTTCAAAACATTGGGGGATTTGATGTTGCTAGCAAGGCAGTCTATATTAACCCTTTACCGTTAACACCCACAGTGGAAGCCGCTGCAGGGGGTCTCAATCACAATGACATTGACAAGGGAGGGAATACTCCTAATATTGAGGGGAAATCGGCGTGTTCAATAATTACTGCTAAAACTACGGCAAATGCAGGTGCAGACATGGATTTACGTAATAAAAAATCTCCCTTAAAGGAAATTGACTCTGGTGATAATTTCTACTCTTTATCAGATCACTCTAATTCCTCCAGTGAAGATCCGGAGTTAGGATCAAAGATTTATGACGGATTGCAGGGGGCTGGTGGTGGCGACCTTAGCAGTGTACAGCTGGATGATACAGAAGGGGATACTTCTGATGATAGCCCTAGCACAGTGCGGAAAAAATATGAGAGGTTTTGTTTATACTGTGGATTTTCAATAAAAAATTAAATAAATAATAATAATAATTATAGCCCCAATGTCCTAGACATGTTGTGGCGGAGGAAAAGCACAGATGAATGGATGCCTCTGCGAAGGAGTCAGGCACTTTGGCTGGTTGATTGTGACCCCAATGATGTCAATAGGTCCGCCATCGTCAAGAGGTAGTCTACGACTGACTGTGGCAAGCCCGCCTTCAACAGCTAGTCGTCGAGGAACATGAATACTGCTATCCATGACCTTGGAAAATTAACAGCGACTACCGCCATCACTTTTGTGAAAAGGGCCATGGTGAGGACGAAGGGAGCACAGCAAACTGAAAATGCTCCTGGCCTACCTTGAACCTCAGAAAAGAAAACTGTGTAACTGCAGGATAAGGATGGGTATATGAAAACACAGGTCCTGCAAGTATAAGACACTAGCCAGTCACCCAGGTCTACAGCATGGAGGCGGAAGATCCAGAATAGGCCTGATGCCGCAGTCCTTGCTCGGAAGGAGGAAATAGCAAGAGTATAACCCCTTCTCTTTTTGGATCCAACACTCTCTCAACAGCCCCCTTGGAGAGCAACAACTGCACCTCCTATAACAAAATGGACAGGTGCTCATCTGAAATTTGCTCAGGTGTGGGAGGAATAGTCAGTGGAGTAGAGAGAAAAAGCTGGGTATAGACATCTCGAACTATAGGACCAAAAAGCTGGGTATAGACATCTCAAACTATAGGACCAATCTGGAGGGCTGATTCCCCTGCTGGCCCGCACACTCCTGCCAGACCCACATCCACAGCCTCGAAATGACTGAGGTGTCTACTGCATCAGTGGATGGGAAGGCTTTCTCCATATATACACCAACCTTCTGGAGTAGCTGCTAAACTTTCAGAACTGATGTGGAAACTGTTCAGCAGGGGTCGAGAGCTACAAGGAGCATGAAGTAGCTCTACTGTCCTTAAAGCACTCCAATACAGAGTCCACCTTATCGCCGAAAAGGTGGGTCCCATCAAAGGACATATCCAAAAAGGAAGCCTGTATATTGCCACAGAATCATGTGAAAGGCCTCCACAAATGCTGTGAAGGACCACGCTGGTACTGACTACCCTCCCCAGGCAATCAGTCTTATCCAGACACGGGTGGATAACATATTCAGCCATGTACTGTCCATCATGGAACGTCTAGGGCAGCCTAGCTCTAAGGTCTTCAAGGCCTGCCAACAAGATCTCACTGGCCATGTCTCAAAGGGCATGTGTTTAACAGCCCAGCAAACAAAGAGCATTTATGGAGTGCAAAGATAGACTGGTGGAAGTAAACATATGCTTGCCAAAAGAATCAATCATCTTGGAGTCCCTATCTGGAAGAGTGGATGCAAATGAGTTGGGACAGTATTTCCCAAACTGTGGGTCGTGATAGTCTAAGCAATAAAGAAAGATGCCTTTAAATTCTGTAACTATCTAGTCATATTTGCTGCAGTCCATAGGCAGAGGTCAAATTACTATTTCTTCTGTCAAATTGCTGCTGGTTTTGTTTTACCATAGGGATTGGTGTTTACAAACTCTACTCCCTTTGCAGTCAGAGAAAGAAAAGTAAGGTGAATTATGTGACAATCTTGCTGGGGTACAGGGAGTGTGAAAGTAAAGGCTATAGGATGTAATTTTGTTTGTAACACAGCAAAATGTAAATACTTGTAAATGAACTGTGCACATTCAGCAGAAAAGCAATAATGAAGTATCCTTTTTTGTAATTCAGACGTGTGATGGAAACAAAACAAATCAAGACACTTTACTTGGTGATGCACAAATGATATAGATTCACTGAAACACAATTTCCACACATTCTCATTTGGGTGCAATACATTTTTATCAGTAAAAATGAATGTCGGTGCAAATTTAGGGGCCATTTCAATGGAAAATGTGCTGTCTGTAAATGACAGTGTGCTACCAGGCAATTCTTTAGGTACATTAAGAAATTGCCCTCCTCTTGTCCATTAAAGGTAGGTGGGTCTTACAAGTTTGTTGTTCTAAAAATAGGGTTGTGGTTCTAAATCATTTGGGAAGCACTGAGTTAGGGTTCACCTTACTGGTCGAGGTCTACAAAATAAGACTCTGAGGTGTAGTGCTTGGTCAGAAAGTTTGTGCCACCAGGTGCTGGACTATGACGTCTGTCCACCTGTTCATAGGCGGGCAAGAAAAAATCTTTGATCAAGTGGCCATCAAAGTATCTGTGAGGTCATCGTTAAAGGGAAGCAAGGACTCATAAATCATTGGAAAAGGCTCCAAAATCTCAGTTAGAACATTTGTTTTAGTCTCAATTGAGGGTAGTTGAAATTCTAGTGCATCAGCTGTCCTCCAGACCACCACTGAAAGTGAGGCACGCTGTTCCATTGGTGGCCCATGAGGTGAGCCAAACTCTGTCTCAGGCAAAGTGCCAAGTCCACGGGCATTTAGTAAATCAATGTATAAAGCATCATCAGTACAGTGAGAGAGACATAAGCCATCATCGTCATCATCATCATCCACATCTTCGGGTGCATCCTGCACTGGCAGAGAGTCAGAGTCAAAGAGATAATGGAGCCTATGTTGGGAGTTGCTACATAGGGGAGGCTCTAGTTTATAATCAAGCAGCATGACAACTGGTTGTGCTTTTGTAATTTTGAAGAGTGACAATGGTTGAGCTTAGGCCGAAGTTGGTTCGGTGTAGACACTGGCATCAACACTGGATCATCCTCTGGAGCTAGTGGTATAGGGTGACGGAAACAGGAATGGATCTCTGGCCCAGAGTCAAAGACAGTACTGGATCAGCTACCAGCCCCATAACAGTTCCCAAGAGGACAGACGCTGAAGGGATAAATCTACCGGCAATAATCCTGGAGGCCCCTGTGGTTCCTTGGAGCCCAGAAGTAGACAAAGGGAGTCAGAAGCACAATCAACATTTGCAGCATGGCCTCATTGAAAGCTTTAATATGTTGCAAAGTGAACAACAGCCTGAGACACCTTAGGACCATTTGAGGAAGCAGTTCTGTATTCAGAGGCTTTGACAGGGTTCGACTGAGAATGTGACACCCTTATCCCTTCTGTTTGGAGTCACAGTGGAGTGATAGGGTGGAATCCTACTTCACTTTCTTATGCTTGTGTGAGAAATTAGATTTTGACCTACTGGAAGGCCATGAGAGTGAATTTGAGGCCGCAACTTCTTCTTGTACTCAGTGACATACAGCTTCACCTCCTGTGCTCGGATTGCCTTCAAGTGCAGGGAGGCACACAACTTGGAGTCAAGACCAGACAACAAAGATACACCTAATGCAGCTCCATGACCTGACATCTGCTTCCTGCAGTTGCGGCATGAATCGAAACCTGTAATTGTTGGTGGGTACATTGGTTCTTAGCATGCTTTAAAAGTTTAAAAGTTGCTGAGAAACTAACAAGGTTGGAAGTGGAATGCGTGGAAAAAAGAAACTGATGTCAGCATGTAGAGGGTGGCATTTATATGCGGCTCTGCACTGTCACTTCTGGGGCAGTGTGGAGTGGTTGTGGAGATGCACAAGGCCACCTAGTAGTGTGCTTGATTACTGGAAAAGATTTCTGGATCTCGTATGGTGCCTGGGGAGCATGAATGTCCAATCACTAAAATGCTACAGGTAGTGGAAGTGACATCACACTCCCTTTGACCCTCAATTATACCAGGTGGTTATGCCACAATAGCCCTGATAACATCACAATAGGTGAGATAGCTGAAGACCCATAATAAATGCATTTTTTATTATAACAATGCAACACAACACATGTCTATTTTAGATACCACTTATATTAGGGTGCTAACATGATGTTTGAACGTTCTGGGCCACAATATTTGCCCTAAATTGCAGCAAGTGAGTGAGGCAAGGGAGTCAGACCTCTATTAACAGGGTTCTGGCTCTTGCCCCAGAGAATTTCTTTTTTTAAATGGGGCTATATATCACATTTGGAAGCATAACTTTCACATAAAATTGTTACAAAACCACAGGCTCTAAAGGGACACTACTTACATATATTCAAGTCATTTCAGGGTGTGCCAAGCAAAGTAACCTGACACTCCCCAGGAGTTTACCCCATTTTTTCAAAATGTGCCCCTAGGGCTACCATTTTGACACCGGTTCCCCACGCAGGCCCAAAAATACATACAATATACCAGACAAAGAATTTTGCCATTAATGTCATCCATATATAATGAGTGACTCTTATGTTAAAAAATTACCTCATTATGACCGGACCAGATTTTTCCCATGGTTGCCCCCTCTAATATGTTACAGTTGTCCTCAGATCGTGACAGTAATTACTTCCAATGTGCCAGTACTTTGCCATGGATGCCACCATGCCAAGACTTTCTTCAATTGTGTCAGCTCCAACATTTTTCCACAGGTGTTTTATATACCAAGAATTAATTCTAGTATAACAGTACCAGTATTTTACCATTATGCCAAAAACTGCCTCCAGTGCTAATTATCTCCACTATGCCGGACCGATGTTTTACAATTATGCCAAAAATTACCTCCAGTCTTCCAGTATTTTGTCACAGGTGCCTGTCATCCTAAGGATTGCCAGTGCCAGTATTTTGCAATTAGTGATTCCATTAGAGAAGAATATCCTTCACTATGCCAAAGCAAACTTTAGACTCACAAGTATATACCACATTCTCACTCATGTCCAGTGGAGTCCAGTATTTGTAAAGCGCGAAAAATTACCCGAAGGTGTAAAGGAGCTGGGGGCTGTAGGGAAGATTAAGCGAGCTATTGCCCAGAGTCACATAGTGCTGGGCTAATCTGCCACCAGCGCCGGGGATCGAACTGTGAGGCCCCGGGTTCTGGAGTCAGTCACCCAGGCCGATGCGCCACACCTCTTCCACTCCCACAACTCATGCTCACTTAACCTCAACACACTCATTCTAACTCTCACATATTAATTTTCACCAACTTGCACTCATTTATTGTCACTTACTCTCTTAATCTCACTCCCTAATTCTCACTCACTATCACTTATTATAACTCACTCTGACTCGCACATGCACAATCATTCACAATCACCTTGCTCACATTCACTCTTACTTTGACTCAATCGTACTTTCCCACTTATATTGATTCTTACAATCTCTGACACTACTTCACACTTCATATTTCTCACTCACTCAAAGTTACTCTTGCTCCCAGTCTCACTCACCCTGATTTACTCATACTCACTTACTACCACACAATCTAACACCATCACTCACTAACAACTCTTACTCACATTCACTCACACACACACTTTCTCACCAACACACTCTCACCCATAAGCATGCACACAACATACATTTTTTTACTTAAATCAGGTGTCAGGGAAGGTACGATTCAAAGCAAATTGCACTCCATTTTATATTAAAAGAGTGAATAATATATTAATAATATAATACAATATTATTAAGTATTATTTTAAGCCCCAACTGAGGTCCATGAAAACAAGCTTCCCCTGTGTTCCTGGCACAGAATTTGCCACCTCTGAAAGGCAAAGGGCCACAAGGAAAACAAAAACAAAAACAAGGTTTTAGAAACTTTATCCCTCCCTGGAGACCGATCAACCCAGTCCTCCACCAAGGATTAAACACAGTGGGAATGAATTGTCTTCTCTCATTTATCCAATTAGCCCCTTCTGGAGATCCCGGCCTCTTCCTAATCACCAGTCCAGGTCCCTTAGGTTTTTGCCTCAGTTGTCGGAAGACGACACCCTCGCTCTTCTTATATCGTACAAGGACTCTGGGTGTGTATCCTTTGACTCAACAATCAACATCCCAACTATAACATCTGATCCTGGTAGAGAACCTAGTGTTAACCTTAGATCTGTGAATAGGGATAACCTACTTCAGATCACCATGTCTCCCCTCGAAGCGGTCACTACCAACTCTCACATCAAATCAATGCTTCTCAACTGCAGATCAGCAGTGAAACAAGCAGCAGATATTTCTGAACTCATCATCTCGCAAAACTTGGGCCTCCTGATCCTTATAGAAACTTGGCTCAATGACTCCTCCTTCCCAGTTCTGGACATATTAATCCCTTCTGATTATGACTTCTTAGATGCGATCGACCTGTCAAAACTGGGGAGGCAGTGCTTGCATCCATCACTCCAGCCTCATGCTGAAACAAACCCAAAATACTCTGATATCCTCCTGTGATGAACTAGTCACCGAAATTTGGAACAATGACAAGATTGTATGTGTGCTCCACACAGTTTATCATCCACCTGGTGATAATCTACTATTCATCGAGCAAATTATGGAATCCATTACCTCTTACTCGGAACAACACCCCAGCCATATCTTCCTCAGAGATTTTAACCTTCATTGGAACAACACAAATGATGCTTCAGTATGCTCCTTTAAGGCTTTCCTCTCGGACCTCAATTTCACCCAGGTCTGCAAGGGACCTACTCACAACAAGGGCGCCACCCTCAACCTTATCATAGCTAAAGACAACATCATACAATTTGATAACATCTCACCCTATGACTGGTCGAATCATCACCAAATAGCCATCCACAATCTGGAAAAGCTATTGCGCACACAGGGCCAACAACTGAAAACCAAACAACTGTTGTGTAATCTTAGAGACATCAACAATAATGATCTAACATCCATTAGCAAGAATCGTCTTCAGCCACCCCCTAACATGACTAATCTTGACGACCTTACTGATCACTAAATTAACTCTATGACTAGTATTTTCAACACTATTGCTCCAAAGAAACTCAAAAGGATTCAGATCAAACAATCCAAATCCTGGTTTAATGACTCCCTAAATGAGGAATGTCGCAAACTCAGGCTTTCAGAGAGACTTTAAAGAAACTGTCCTTCCACTTCAAACCTCAAAGAGTTCAGTAAGATGAGAAGCGCATACAACAAACATATTCTCAATGCTAAAACCGATCCTTTCAAGGCCCAGCTTGACAGTGCTAAAAACAGACCCAAGAAACAGTTTGAAATCAACAAGCAACAAGCTAAACACTCTACCAAGCATATCTTGGCACCCTTTACCTCCTGTCCTAGTGGAGAGGTCTTCTCAACACACTTCTCTGAAAAGGCCAGGAAAATTGAACTTTAGCTGCAAACTGCCAATCCAAACCTGCGGCCTTTGGACTCCCCCACTTCATCAGTGGAACCTACGGATCCTTCGGTGGCGAATGCACCGTCTCACCACTCAATTTGCACTCCTAAAAACAACACATTTTGGAATTCTTTTCTTCTTCCAGATGACACGGAGCTGCTCCATGGTGTCCTTAAAACCTTCCAATCACTTCAGCGATCCACTACCAGACACGTTTTTTAAAGATATCAATTCGGCCATTCTCCCTCTTTGGTCCCGGTTCATTCAAGAATCTCTCTTACATGGGAGGATTCCAGACAGCCTCAAGATGGGTCAAGTCACCCCCATCCCAAAGAAGCCCAATACCGACTTATCTGATCCGATCAATTACTGTCCGATAACCAATATCATGACCCTAGCTAAATTGCTCAAGAAATGCATCCACACTCGGCTCTGCAACCACAGAGAAATTTCAGCTCCTTGACCAATGCAAATTGGGCTTCAGAGCGGGGCACGGTACCGAAACAGCTCTGACTCACATTGTAGATGACGCCTTGAAATCCCTTGATCAAAATGTCCCTTGTCTTCTGATCCTTCTTGACCTGTCCTCAGCTTTTGACACCATCAAACACGAAAACCTGATTCCTCTTCTTCATTATAGGATGGGATTATCGGGCCCTGTCTTAAATTGGTTTGCCTCTTTCTTACAGAACTGCACCCAAAGAATCAAAGTTAACCAATCCCTAGCAACCAGTACCCCGGTAACTATTGGGGTATCTCAAGGCTCCGCTCTTTCGCCCACACTTTTCAACTTGTTCATGGAACCGCTCTCTGATATTCTGAACCGCTCCAACATTCACTACCATATGTATGCTGATGACACACAACTGTACTTGGAAGATCTCCTCTCCAGATGACATAAAACTCTAAATGATGCACTCCTAAAAACTCAACAATGGCTGTCTCATAACCACCTACTATTAAATACTCTCGAAACAGAATTCCTTATGATTGCTCCCCACAATCACTCTGCTTCTACCATTGACTGGCTCAAACATCTTAATGCTCTTAACTGCACCCATCATGTTGTTGACTCTACTAAATATTTAAGCATTACCCTGGACAAATACCTTAATGTGCAAGACCACATCACTTCAAACATTAAGGGAGCCAACCTTCACCTCAACACCCTTAGGAAAATCAAGCCATTCCTTCTGCCCGAGGACATCCAACCAGCAGTTCAATCCTTAGTTATCTCACGCTTGCAATATGGATTGGTGGCCCAAGCTAGGCTACCTGAAAGCTAGTTTGGCTCCGCTCAGAGCCACTCTGAACGCTTCGGCCAGACTCATCACAGGCTCCAGAAAACATGATCACATATCGTCTGGTCTTATTCTATTAAACTGGCTGACCATTGAAGCTAGGATCCGGTTCAAGATAGCTTGCCTGAAGCACAAAGCTATTCATTACAACACCCCCGTTTACCTGGCAAACAAACTTGAGCTATGTGGCTCGATTTGGAACTTAAGAAGCTCTAACACCCTACTATTGAAACCTCCCAAATTCAATAAGAAAAGATCTTACAATCGTGCTTTTTCTGGTCTTGCTCCAAGAATTTGGAACGCTCTCCCTCCTGAGATCAGATCCAACCCATCTACTGCCTCTTTCAAAAAACATGTCAAATGGCTACTCATGAATGAACATCTACTGCATTGTCCCTGATACCATCTCAATCTACTACTGTCTCCTGTTCTGATACTCTTACAAACCTCTTTGTTCAAATTGTATTATGTTTCTTCTCACGTGTCAGTTTGATCTATTGCTCTGCTGAAACTTTACAGGTCCCACTAGATTGGCTGACATCTCCTGGCCCCCCTTTGACCATGTATGTGCCTCCCTTGGACTTTGTGATTGTTAAGTTACTTCATTTGTTACTTCTATGCCACTTTGTACAGTGCTCTGATACCCGGATAGGTCATGTTCACGCTTTATAAAACTTTTCAAATAAATAAATAAGGAGCAAGTCAGATGTTGCGAGCGTGGCGACCCACAAATGATGTCCTTGCTGGGGTGAAGTCTAACGTGGGAACCCTGAAGTTAGAAATATTCATCAGAAGTATGTATTTTACAGCAAGGTTGCCCAACATGTTTTTCAGAGCTGTACAAAAAGACAAATAAAAGATACAGATTCACAGGCTTTGAATTAAGTTGGAAATAGTATGATAGAGAAGAGATCAAGAACCGGTAAAGATGCTCATGTCATATCACTCCACTAGGCGGCATGACCCATTTGACAGATAAACAAGGAAATCACAAATCGTTTTCAGCACAAACGACAGATAATGCCTGAGAAAAAAAAGCTATGGGCAACTACAGAGTATGCAAAGCTCTGGATCCTTCATATAATTACGTGCCTTGAATTTATCCCCATCATCTCTTTCTGGAAAGCTTTGGGACATGGCAATGGTATAGAAACTAATATAGAGGCCAATCCACTCCATTATTTTGGCCTTTCATCTCAGCCAATTTGGAAGACAGATCCTAAATCCATCCCAGAGGTAATTTGCAAATTCTAAAGCACAAATCTGGCAATTTAATATGTTGCCCATCAGGGAGGACAGTGGGTTGTCTGTAAAGCAATTCAAGACAATAATATTAGAGAACTGCAGTTATAAGTAAGTAACTTTTTTTCGCCAGTATTGGAGCTTTCATAGATTTTTGTACTTTGAAATTAAATAAGATGAATGAAAGCGATACTAAGTATTTATCTTCTCCTTTATATGTTAGTGCTATATCAATAACAGATCCTTGCAACAATATTACCTTGGCCATAACCAATATACAGGACTTTAAAAATACAGTTTTGAACCACTTAACATTGGATAAGTTGTCTATAAAATATTCGACCATTTTGAAGCTACTAAATATATACTTGTGTTCAAATAAATGTCTGACATACTCAGACAAAACTGATTAGGATTATCAATTTCCTGTTTACAAAAAAAAAATAAACCTCTCACAAGCAGTGCTTGTGTCACCAAAAGCTTACTATGCCTGTACTTGTGTATCTTCAGATTTGAAAAACATTTGCTTCCTGTTTTAAGATATACCAGTTCAAATTCTACTAATATTCTATTGTTAGTAATTGGTATTAGGATAATCTCCAACTCCAACAACCTGACTCAATATTTAATTTTCCTGTCTTATCAAGGAATGGACATTTTTAATTCAAATTTTATATATTTTGTTCTTGAAGGTGGAAATATTAGAATTTATATTAAATTGATGAATTCACAGTTCTGTGGTGTTATCATTAGCCAAAACTAATTATACGTTGTTATTTCTTTCGATTTTTAACTTGCAATCATTTTAATTATCATAGTATTTTTGTTACAATGCTCTGAGAAAGTGACTGTGTCTTGAAATACTTGCTGGATTACTAAGTTTTTGGATCTTTTTTATGAACAAACTATTTCAATAAATAAATGACCATATGTAGAAGTGCCTGCATTGGTTGCCATTGCAACAATAAATGAATTGATATCATAAGTAATGATGCATATACAATAACGTTATGCAAATGTACTGAAAGCACAGTGCAATTACAGAAGTGCTGTGTGATGTACGGATTGTTAAAGTGGGTAACGAAATAGCAGGTCGTAACTAAAGCATTGTAGTTGCTTATCTAGGCATAGTTTGCTTCTAAACAATCTGCTGGTATGTAAATGCCACTGTTATGACTCATGTCAAAAACAGAAAACGAACTGTATAAGGGCAGAAAAACTCTTTAGTCTATAAACAAAAACATTTGTCATGACAAAGCAGGCCTGAAACAGTGGAAAGAAATAGCCAAGCGAGGGCAAGCAAAATTAAATGCCATTTGAGTAGCAAAGTAATTAGGCTAAATCCATGAACGTACACAGTAAAAATAATGGACAGGTTTGCAGCCTGAGTTTTTTTCTAGTGGCTGACATTAATGAAGCATTCCGTAGTCACTTTTATGCGATGCCCTGAGTTCCATGCGTAAGCCCCAAACTAGGTTATGTGCTTACTGTCCCATAGTAATCAAGCTAGACCTAACTGATGAGGCCTAAACAGAATGAAACCAGTCTGGGGTTGCATGTGCTCGTATATGGATGCAACCCGGCCTCACAGTAAGGGCTAACGTTTTATTATTGAACCCACGGCAAGGCTGATTTGCACATTGCTGAAACTCTTTCCAGAGTTGTGTAATGGGCAAAATAACCGGACTGGTATGTATAGATGAGTAATTCCACAATCACCTTTTTATTTTCTTCATACTGCAGCATGGCCAAACTGGTACACATACAATTCAAGACAGTTCTTATGGGTCTGCTACAGTGTGTGATGGTTTTACTACTGAATAAGAATAGTAGTTCTGGGTACTGTGGTAGGCCATGAAGGAAAACTGCACTGTGTGGCCACAATTCCATAAAAACTCGCATTTGAGAGGGACCTCACTCCACTCACACCAAATCCCCATTAGAGAGGATCACTTTGTGCACTAAAAAGCCATTATTACAACATTTTCCACGACTGCTTTTAGATCCGGCTTTGTTAAGCAACCTGCAAAATACTTGAATGTTGCTTGGTTCATTCCATAAACACTATCAACAGCCTAACAAGAAAAGAATTGACCCCAAAAACACTCTGGTAGACAAGGATAGGAGGTCTTATTTTCTGTAGTTAAAGAAAGTAATTCTTTAAACCTACTAATGTAGAGGAAAAACAAGGCACAGTTGTTTTCCTGACCAACTGCAACAGCAGACAAAGATATATGGAAACAAATATCGAATTCAGGAGAATTTGGAGGAAATGTCAATCATGTTCAGGGCCACAGGAATTACAGGAGTGTGAAGCTGCTGTATTTTCTGCATAAGAAATTAGTTTCTCAATTGTAACTCGAGCTCTTCAAGGTATCTTTTACGTATTTACATCCCCGTCATCAGGCTGGGAATCCCCAGTACATTAAAATAGCAGTACATAGTGCGAAAATGACCACAGGCCTGGAACAACATTATTTGTTTAGTTGCAATCCATCTAACTTTAAAAACAAAATTCAGCCAATGAGGTGGAAGTTAAAGCTCTCCTACTCTCCTCGCCTAGAGGCAACCATAGCACAGATTTCAAAGCACAAGTGCGAGAAGAGTATATTATAAATAAGCCTCTGACCAGGGAGGAGGGAGGGTTGCATGTGAATATATAAAAGATACCAACTTTGGAGAACTGGAGTTACAGGTAAGTAACTAATTTATTCTTCAACAGTGGATCTTTCAAATATTCACTCGCCCGAATCACAATAGCAAGAGGTACACATTATAATACATAATAACAGGTGGAACCAGACTCCCCTTTTCTAAACAGGTTTCTCAGGACTACCTGTCCCACTGCTTCCTCAGCTTTTGCATCCACATCACTACAATAGTGTTTCATGAACGTCCGCCTGCTCTTCCAGGGGGCTACATGGTAGATATGGTTCAAGGGCACACCAGTATGGAGTGCCGTTGTTGAGCTATAATCAAGGAGAATGGATCACTTGTGCCTGTTACCAGGGTTCATGTGGTTCTATTCGTCATTTGGCAAAAAACCCTCATTCATGTAAAACAGGTCAAAGGACGGTATATCTTGGTTCTCCGCCTTTTATTTAAATACGTGACAGCATCATCATGGGGTTTCTTTCATGCTTCCTCCACCCGGAGGGAACCACTGGATATTACAGTAGTGATTATAGATAGTTGGAAGCCGAATGGATCGTCGCTTCTTCTACCTCCCTCCACATTGATTTGAATAGTGCCGTTGTTGATGCCATGCTTCAAGTGGAATGCTACCTCGGTGTTCCGTGGAGTGGACCCTTGGCCTTGTCATGATAGAAGGAAATGCAAGCCAATGCACAATTCCTTTTGATCAGGGAATGACCTTTTCGTGGGTGTCCAAAAGATGTCAAAGCCAGGAGAAGTGCTGCCTTCCAAGAGACAAGTTTCAAATGTGCCTTATGTATTGGCTGAAAAGAAGGTAGCATCAGCTGACTGAGGACAGTATTAAGTTCCTATAAAGAGGCTTTTCATTAAAAGTTTTATTATACTCTGAGAAAATAGAGTAGGTGACAATAGCTTAGTTCTCTTGAATCTTAAAACTGCTCCCAGCGGGACCCTGACTGAAGAAATATAGGTCCACTTTTGGCCAGATCCAACAAATACGGGAGAATCTAAGGTGATATTATGCGAAGTGGATGATGACCCTTATCCCTGCAACAATCACAGAAACGCTTCCACTTGGCATTATAGGTCTTTTTAGTTGTTGGAGCTCAAGCCTGCTCCAGAATATTTCTAGTCTTGTGGTATACCCATATAGCTAAACTCTAGGTAGTCAAGTACCATGCTGTCAAGTTCAGCGACTTGGGGTTGTGGTGCAGAATATTTCCCTGGTGTCTGGAGAGGATCTTGGGGTATGCTTTCAGATGAATGACTGGACATGCTGATAGTTGATGGAAATCGATGTAACAGTATTGGCATGGCCACACTGGAGCAATAAGGATCAGAGTGCAATGATCTATCTTTACATTCTTCAACACCCAGGGGATCAGGGGAAATTGAGGAATACAGTAAGCAAAGATCTTAGACCAACTTATCAAAAGGGTATTGCCCATCATCCCTGGATGCGTAAACCTGCTTCCAAAGCATTGGCTTTTACTGTTGGCTGGAATGACGAACAGATCAATCATGAGGTGACCCCATTGATTGACTACGCAATCCACCTGGTTCTGCTCTATTTCATGACAATCCTAAAACCCCAGACTGAGTACATTCCCCTGATCGTTTTGGCAGCCTGTCAGGAGTTCCACAGTGATGTCAATCTCATGAGAAATGGCCCACAGTAGTTGAGCCTCTTTTTTATTAGGGATCGGACCACATTCCTCCTTGCTTGGGTAGGTAGAACATAGATGTTATGGTGTCCATTCTGACTAGGACTGCTTGACCTGCTAATCTGGAGAGGAACGCTGTAAACCTATACGTATTGCATGGAGTTTCAACACATTTATGTGAAATACCTTCTCTGCATCTGACCAGAAACCTCTGTCTGAAAATTCTTGCAGGTGAGCTCCCTATCCATCCATGAACGCATCCGTTGTGAGTATCTTCCTTTCTGTCATAGGCAGAAAAGCAAGCCCTGCATTTAGATTTGCTGGGACCCTCCACCACAGCAAAGCCTGCTAAATTTGCTTTGTGATACGGATCGTATCTTCCCATGAGCCTTCAAGCTGCTTCAATTGCAAGTCCAGTTCTTGATTGACAGGTTTCATGCGGAGCCTGCAAAACAAACACGGCGTATACATGATTACATCATTCCCAACAAGGGAATTGTTTCACTGTGACTGATTGTTTTGTAGAAAGACTCTGCCACAGTTTGCAAGTTTCTCACCCTTTCCGCTGATGGAAAAGCCTTTCACAAATTTGTGTCAAGTAATGCACCCAGGAAATGGATTTATGTCTGGGCCCTAAGGATGACTTCTCTCAGTTTAATGTGAGAACCAAGAT
The DNA here is from genome assembly GCF_964204655.1 of Triturus cristatus. Taxonomy (NCBI): domain Eukaryota; kingdom Metazoa; phylum Chordata; class Amphibia; order Caudata; family Salamandridae; genus Triturus; species Triturus cristatus. Next base: position 881,803,597 of record NC_140580.1, on the reverse strand, counting down.
CTGGAAGAGATTGGTGAAGGCACCATAGAATGGGGCTTTGATGAGCCAGTAATCCAGTTACAGCAACATTTGGTGACCTTCTCATCTGAGAAAGGCAGCTACTGGAGCAAGCCATTTGATAAGTATTTGAGGTGCTGATTTGAGACCAAAAGGAAGCTCCTTGAACTGGTAGCATCCTGCTACCAAGTATCAGAGATATCTTCTGTGTTATCGGTGAATGGGTATGTAGACGTATCAAGACAGATCCAAGAATATCATAAAATCTCCTTTCAGAATAATCAGGAGGACTTCTTGTAGAGTAATCCTCCAAAAAGACTTTCTTTAAAAATGTGTTCTGCTGTTTGAGATTTAGGCTTGGTCTTCACTGACCAATCTTTCTGATTAGAAAGAACATAAATTAAAACCCTTGGCTTCTTGGTGACAATCTCCATAGTCCACTTGAGAAGGAGCAAGAGAATTTCCCGGTGAAGCCAACTCATATGGAGATGTTGCTCCTTCTTGGGTCGGCATACAGGGGGTATCTGGAGTAACTCCAACATTTTACCTGAAAGAGCAATTTCCTCCCCCGTTGTCTGGTGTTATAGATTCTCAAGCTGGAGCTAAAAGGGAAATTCTCACCTCCCCCCATCCAACTTCTGAGTACGAGATGGAAGGGGGCAGGAGCGAACAGTCAACCTCTCTTCTGATTGTTACTGGAGCATGGTTGAGAGGAACTTCTCTTTCTTCCTGGAGATCTCCCATAAGACTATCTCCAATTATGGTTGTGGGAGTAACCTTGATCATATCCGGATTGTCTGTAGGGATATTATGTAGGTCCTTGACCTCCATATTGATTGAATCCTCTGAAATTTTGTAATCTTTGAGAGCCAAGAAAATTAAACGATTCAAATGTACAGTCATGTAAAAGACCTAAAGCCATGGCAGTATCTGTGTCATTTTTAAAACCTTGAAGAGTCTCATCCACATGTTTACCAGAAAGAATAAGGCCATCTAAGGGCATGTCCAGAATATTAGTTGGGACCTCATTATGGAAGGCTGTGGATCTTATCCAGCCTTGTCGTCATAATAAAGTTCCTCCTACAAGTTAGCGAAAACCTGTGTTTGATGTATCCATTTGATGTATCCATTGCTGCGTCACTGATGAATGAGGAAGTGTGTTCTCCTCCCTTAAAGATATCTCTTGAAGGCTCCTTCTTATCTTCTGGGGTGAGTTTAAGCAATGGAAATTATCATGAAACATCTTGCAATAATAACGCCTTTGAATTACCCGAGCACTGACTATCTAAATAGAAGTAGCAGCCGTAGACTATATTCTTCAGGCCAAATTATCAATACTTCTACAATCCCTGTCTGGCGGAGCAGAGGATGGTGTGATTGAGTTCTTAGTTCTTTTCTGAGCTGCTTGAGGAGATGACTGAATCCTGTTTAGTATGCCCAGTGAGGCAAGCCAGAGCTGAATCTGGGACTTTATATTATTTCTCCAGACGAGGTATCACAGCTGAAACTGGAGGCAGCGTTCCTTTAGCTTTAGGCCTTCCGGAAAGACAAAATCCACAATTCGTATTGATTTTATAGTCTTTTGTGGCTGCTTTCTGAATTTGTAAAGGAAAGATTTCTGATCTACAGACATAATTGGTAAATTGAATATATTGGCAGCTCTATTAATGAATGTAAACTAGAGATATAATCTGTCATATTATATAAAAAGCCATACAAGCCATACAATATTTTATTGTCCTCCATCATCTTATGGCAATTCACCTCCTCTGGGGGATATTTCCTTTGGTGGGAGAGGGGGAGGCAGTGGTGACAGTTATTGAGGAGGTATAGCTGGTATAAGAGTAGGTGGAGGAGGTGGCATATGGTGGCATTAGGTAATACAAATTGAGGATTCTTAGCGGGATATTGTAGTAATAGCTTTTGGAAAGCATCCATCATCTCCTACAACGTAGGCAAAAAGCCCATAGGTACTTGGACAACTTAAGGTTTTCTGTACAATCTAGGTGGTATGCAAAAGCGAGAAGCTTGAGGAACAAAATCCTGCTGGTAATTATATTTGGAATTTGATTCATTCTCATCCAGTTCTTCTCCAAAATCTGGAACATACCTTACATTCAATTGCATTGGATAGTAAGCAGTCTGCGAGGCACGGTCACTAACATCCTTTTCCTGGTCCAACTTCAACATTTGAGCTGGGAATAAAGCTAACTCCTTCAACGGTAAAAAGACAGATCCCGTTAAAACTGTCCCTCGATGATAAGGTTGTCAAAGACAAGGTCCTTATCAACGAGGTAATCATTGATGGGTTCACCGCCGATGGAGTCATCGTCCAACTGGAAACTAACCGAACTGTAGACAATGGCACAAAAGATATACAAGCTGTTGTCGTCGACGGCCCAGTCGTCAACAAGGACTGGGTTTTTGAAGATTTTTTCTTTTTCATCAAAGGTTGAATCTCCATAGTCTGAGATATGTGCGCTATTTTGTTTCTAGCCAATGAGTCTTTAGAGGAATGCTTTTGTGATCCATGCTTAGAATCTGAGTAGGTGGCTGCAAGCGCTGTACAAAATAAATACATTTCCGGAAACTGTACAAGTCTCCTCTTCTGCACTGCCTTTGTAGAAGTGCTTGGAAGACACTTTCCACAGAATCTTCCCCTGAAGAGGAAGTATCTCCTTTACAAGGAAGGACATTCGCGTTAGCCATTACAAATAATACCAGGCTCTTTTTTCTGTCCTTAAGAGTCCTAGCTGTAAAAGTATAACATATATATCACAGTATGATGCTTTATGAGTTAGATAAAGGTAATAAATACCCTGAGAATGAGGATCAATAATGTATATTTTCTACTGTCCTGAAGATGAACAAGGTTTGAAGACAGATTTCATCTCCCTGACAGCCATGGTAACAGTTGACAACAGTTGGCTGTCAGGTAAAAAGACCTCCCTGGCCCATAAAATCACAAACTCTTTACTAAACACAACTTACAGTCAGTGGGGGCAGGTGGAATTCGAAAGTGGAGAGGAGTAAAACCATTGAATGAACTGTAGCGCGAGCAAGGCCAATGCTTATGGGGGGGGGGGGGGGGGGGGAGGGTTCAGGGCGGTTCTCCTCTGAGAAAAGTTTTTTAAATTGGTGTATTTTGCTGCAATTTTCCCCAATATTTCTATGATAGATGGACACAAAAATAGAATTCTTATACTGGCTTCAGCCTATCAACCTCCCTCTACCCAGGATGTGGGGTTACGGCCAGAGGTGCCGACTTAGGAACTGGAGAAACAGGTTTAATTCTCAGCGTGACTATCCTGTGAATCTGGGCAAATCACTTAATCGCACATGTGCTTATAAAAAATGAATATGACCTTGTGTAATGTAATTGGTACTCATAAAAGCCCTAAATTACTTTGGGTCGAGTTTGCGCTGTATAAAAACTGCACAAAGAGGTTAAAAACAAAGCCTCAACATAATGAAAGACAAATAGATACCCATTTAGTGGCTGATTTGTACAAAGGGAAACCAGAAAATGATAAATCATGGCCACCTCACTTAAATTGAGTGATCTTAGGCAAATATTTTATTTCACCAAAACTCAATTTTCTTCATTATCATACATGAGATCACTTTTAAACATGTGAGTTCCGAATATCAGTTATACAAAAGGTGTGGCTATAAAAACTAAATATTCTGTACGTTTCACCGTCCAGTAGCTACATATAAAATAACACGCAACTTAAATGAAAAATACACTTTAAAAGCTGGTACTCAGTGGCAAGTGCATTATGGTACATTTGAAAAAGTCTATTAGTTAATACACCACAGAGGTCTGTGTGTAACCAGACAGCCACAGAATTAAATCTTGGTTGGTGCCGTGGAGAATAGTGACTTGCGTATTGTTAGTGCTACATGGTCACAGCCTGTGACAGAAAGCACTGTGAATATGTAAGTCATTATGTTAAACTTGCATTAGCCTGCTACAAAATGTGGAAAAGGTTTTAAGATAAAATGGTGCTTCCAAAATATAGTAGTAATACTGAGACTGTATGTAAAGAATGTTTTTTACATGACTGTCCCTTCAACTCCTCGTCGGGGTAGTAAGCGCTATATAAATACAATTACAATTAAAAGCATGCACTTCACAGTCAGCTATTAACCCTTGGCACTACCCCTAAAAAAGAATACATCTTTGCCCTCACAACCTTCAAGTGATTTGATCAATTAAAGCCAGTTATCGCTTTCTATAATTTGATATTGTGCAACAGAGTACCTGTGGAGATTTAAAGAATAAGTTACTTACCTACGTAACACATTGTCACAATTCACTCCCTGTGCTCTTGTGTCCACCACCAAGGGGCCCAATTTTGGGGCTTTCCAGTGTTCTAATATTCTTCCTCACACTCCCTTGCATGCATATCCTGACTTCCAGGCATTTGGACACCATTTAGGAATTGACATCCCTTCCCAATCCCTGCCGTGTTTTGTGGAATGCCAGTCTGCTCATGCTGGAAACTCCATTACCTATAATCCCTTGTTCACTGCTTCGTCTCCCCCTTGCAGGCCAAGGATGGGTGGAGGAATTCAGCTCACCTGTGGCTGGCTGCTGCTAGCCTGCTCACACCTGATGCATGTGATTACTGTGAGCTCTTTTAAACCCCAGCTCCCTTCAGGCCAGGGTAGGTAATTGTAGCTGTTTTAAGGTGAGACCGATCCTTGTTTACTGTGCTTTTGATATTCCTTGATTCCTGAGCTATAGTTAATCCTTGTTCCTTGAGTCCTGAGCTATAGCTATTCCTTGTGCCTGAATTAGCACTGCCTGCAGTGCTACCTTGTTTCCCGAGTTCCTGAGCTATAGTTATTCTTTATTCCTGGGCTTCAGCAATTTCTTGTTCCTGATTTGCACTGCTTGCAGTGCTCTCTTGACTCCTTGTTTACTGAGCTGTAGCTATTTCCGGTTTCCTTGATCCAGCACTGCCTGCAGTGCTTCCTTGACTCTTGAAGCTTTAGTAATTTCCCTGTTCCTGAACTAGCACTGCCTGCAGTGCTACCTTGACTCCTGAACTTCAGTAGTTTCCCTGTTCCTGAACCAGCACTGCCTGCAGCGCTACCTTTACTCCTGAGCCTTGCTCAATTCTTGTTCCAGTACTGCCTTCAATGCTACTTTCTTTTCTTGATTTCTGATCCTGCATTATTCCAATATACCCTGTAGCCTCCCCTTCTGTATATCCTTTTCCAGTCCCTGCCTTTCTTACCATTTCCTTGGTTCCAGTTCCTAGTTTGCTGTCTTTCTATTCTGCTGTCTTGCTTCTCTTACCTTGTATGTTTGTTATCTGCTTTCTGCAAAGTGTGCCTTGTGATTTCCTTCCTTTCCTATTAAGCACTCCTCCTTAATAGCTCCTTGTCTATTGTGCTTGTGTTTAGTCCCACCCCCTTGCTGTTACTGCCTTGCATGTTCCTGTTTGATCGCCAGGATCCATGGGCACAGCTGACTACCTAGGTGGTGTTTCTTGTTCACTGTAAGTATTGTCTTCGAGTTACATTTATAACATCACAATAGGTATCAGCTCCACAGACCCTTCCTTTGCATGCATATCCTATATGTGGGTATTTGCAGTCAGTATCTGTAACAGCAATTGTGGGTGAGGAACTTCCTGAGCTTCAGTCTTACCGTGTGGAGCTCCCGAGTTGCTTTACCCCACACTCCATTTATTGTGAATGTTGTATTATATATATGTCTTGCGTGTCCGTCCTGGGTGTAGTTAGTCTGAATGATGAATTGCCTTGTGAGTGCCCTTCCTTTCTGAGTCTTAGCCATCTTGTTCACTTGTACAGGCTTCCCCTTTGGATCCCTTTTTTGCCTCTAACTCCTTGTGTGATCCTGGGCAGCGCTGTACTACTTTTTCTGTGCATGGTACCTTTTCTACCTAGTTCCCAGTCCTTGGTCAAGTCCCTGACTATGTTCCTGACATAGTCCCGGACAGTCCCTGACACACATTCTCCGGTAAAGACTCTATCTAGCTGCAGATTCCTTACCTTTGAATTTCCCAGGTTCCAGAAACTTTTGATGAGCAATACCCCATGAACGTCGGGTGGCTCCATTCGACTCTGCGTGACGTTATCGGTGTTGTCAACATCGGTTATGATGTCACGGTGCCTATATAGGCAACACCCAGGCACGCGGACGTCAGTACTTTTCATTTTTTCCATGCCAGAAGCGCAGAGCCATGAAGTAACTGATATAGTCAATGTGCAAAACTAGGGCCCTGAAATGGGAGTAACCCTAGCACTACAATATTAGTCTGCAAAATGGGTTGGCATAGGTGGGGCTGTAAGGATTCTGCAGCTAGATACAGTCTCTACCAGATAATGTGTTTCATATGATAGAGACTTCTAGCTGAAGATTCCTTACCTTTGAATCAGATACCCAAGCCATACCGTCCGGGCGGTGGCTTGCGGACTCACATCCTAAACTAAGAAGTGTTGCAGCACTGAACAGGCAAATTGCCCGTCCCTGCGCACCTGACCATGCAGGCAGTAATGTTTTGCAAACGTGTGCAAAGAAGCCCACGTCGCTGCCTGACAGATATCTTGGACTGGGACACCCCGAGTCAAGGCCGTAGTCGCAGTCTTTCCGCTGGTGGAATGGGCCCTTAATCCCTCAAGAGGCTGCTTCTTTGCCAAGGCATAACAGATCCTGATGCAGAGAACGATACAGTGAGAGATGGTCTTTTACTGCATTGCCCTTCCCTTCTTCGCTCCCACATACCCCACTAAGAGTTGGTCATCCATCAGAAACTCTTGTGCGGTCAAGGTTGAACGACAACGCTCATTTTGGGTCCAGTCGGTGGAGACACTCCTCTTCCTTAGATGGAAGCGGGGAAGCAAAGAAGGTGGGCAAAGTGATGGACTGACCCAGATGGAATGGGGTCACAACTTTTGGTAAAAGCGATGCCCTGGTGCGAAGCACCACCTTGTCCGGAAAGGACATAAGATAAGGAGGCAAGCAAGATAATGCCTGCAACTCATCCACCCTCTGGGCCAATGTAATAGCCACTAAGAAGGCTGTTTTGATGGCCAACAGCCGGAGGGGACAATTGTGCAAAGGCTGAAAGGGAGCAAACATCAGATAGGTAAGGCCCATATTAAGGTCCCACTGCGGCATAACAAAGGGCATGGGTAGAAATAAGTGAGCCAGCCCTTTTAGAAATCTATTTACAATAAGAGATTTGAAGAGAGCGGGCTGTTCTGGCAGAAGCAAAAAAGCAGACACAGCAGAGAGGTAAACCTTGAGAGTTCCCAAGGCAGAGCCCTGCTGGGCAAGGGTTAGAATGAATAAAAGTACAGTCGAAAGAGATGCAGAAAGAGGTCAATAGACATTTCTGTACATTATGATGCATATTTCTGCCAACGGCAGGCGTATACCATCTTAGTGGAGGGCCGCCCGGCCCTCCATCATAACATTACAGACTTTGGGAGGTAGGTCAAAAGCTATCAACCGTCTCCTCTCAATCTCCAGACATGGAGGCGCAGAGTTGACAGGTTCGGGTGAAGAACCCTCCCCTGCTGCTGTGACAGAAGATCCTCCTGAAGGTGCAGCCTGATCGGAGGATCAATACCCATTCTCAGAAGCTCTGAATACCAGACTTTCCTTGCCCAGTCCGGAGCCACAAAAATGACTTGGGCCCAGTTGCTTCTGATCTTCTTCAGAACCCTGGACAGGAGTGGTATGAGCGGAAAGGTGTACAACAGGCCTGAGCTTCACTCGTGACGAAAAGCGTCGCCAAGCAATTGCCGCCTTGGAAACTCCAGTGTGCAGTATCGCTGCCACTGTGTGTTCTCTTCGGAGGCAAACAAATCTAAACAGGGTTCTCCCCACTGTTGAAAGAGACCTTGTGCCAGTTCTGATGGGAGACGCCACTCGTGATCCGCTAGGCATCGACGGCTGAGTTTGTCTGCCCTGGCGTTCAGAGAACCTAACAGGTGTTGAACTGACAGGGTTATGCCCTGCTGTTCCAGCCATGTCCAGAGATGAAGGGCCTCTTGAGAAAGGGTCCACGAACCCACCCCTCCCAGTTTGTGGCTGTACCACATGGCAGTGGTGTTGTCTGTGAACACCTGCACTAACTTCCCTGTGACAGAGGGAAAAAATGCTTTCAATACTAGCTGAAACGCATGGAGCTCCAACAAATTTATAGGGATCCCCATCTCTGCTAGAGATCAGTGTCCCTTGATCTCCAACTTGCTCAGGTGGAGGCCCCATCCCAGAAGTAACGCATCTGTCACGACTGTGAGATCTAGTTGGGGAAGGGAGAGAGGTCTGCAGTTGACCCAATAGCGGTTTGTTAACCACCACTGCAGATCTTTCGCAGTTCCTTCCCAGATCTGAACCACGTTGGTGAGATTTTCCTGATGTTGTGCCCATTGGAACTTCAAGTCCCACTGCAGAGCACGCATACACCACCTGGTGTGTCTTACCAACAGGATGCAGGCGGCCATGAAGCCCAACAATATCAGAGTCAGTCTCACCGAAATCCAGGATAGATGCTGAAATATAGGAATCATAGCCTGAATATCCTGGACTCGCTGCTCCGGAGGATAAGCCCGAAACCGCACTGTGTCCAGAACAGCTCAGATGAAAGGAAGCATCTGAGAAGGATTCAGGTGTGAATTCAGCACATTTATAGAGAACCCCAGCGAATGCAGGAGGTTTGCCGTAGTCTGAAGGTGGTAGACAACAGCATGGGGCAAGGATGCCTTCAACAGTCAGTCGTCGAGGTAGGGGAAGACTGACACCCCTAACCTGCGCAGATGAGCTGCAACCACCGCCATCACCTTAGTGAACACCTGAGGGGCACTGAGCACCGTAAACTGCAAGTGCTCGTGGTCTACCTTGAACCGCAGGTAATGCCTGTGGCCCGGCAGGAGGGGTATGTGAAAATCCCCAGACCACTCCCAATCCTCTCCTGAGCCTAGCACAATCTCAAAGTGCTCAGGCAACAACATATAACTTTGTGAAACTACATGAAGTGGTAAAAAAGACTCTGCCGCACTACGCGGAGTTCCGGATGCCGGCGGTGTATATTTATTATCAATTTCATGTGTTGGTAAAGATATTTATTATCAATTTCATGTATTGGTAAAGAAATTCAGAAACTATTTTTCTATCTGCAGTTCATAAATTGGACTCTAGATGTCTCTGTTGCATCAAATACATTATATTAATTTGAGCTGTACAGGTTTGATGATCAGATGGAGGAGTGATTGCATTCTTACCTGCACAGTACACTTGCCCCCAGTCACTGCATTCTTTCTTGGACCCAAGCTGTCTGCCACGCTCGGTAAGCGGCAAAGCGCTCCTTCAAATGAGGCCTGAAAGTGAAACACCCAGGCAAGCGATGTCAAACACATCCAAAACAAGGCTTGACAAGCAGGATTCAAACAACAAACGTATCAGGATTCACAACGAGGCTGCGTTTCAAGCCTCGTTCTGAATGCCACCATTTGAATCCTGCTTCTCAAGCTGCTCTTGACAACTTGGAAGTCGCTTGTCTGAGAGGTTTGTGTTCAGGGCCTGGGGTGGTGTGGGCTAAACTCCGCTACGAGGCAGCCCATAGAGTTTTTGCAGAACTCAGTTCTCAATGCAGAGTGCGGAGTCACAAAAACTCTGTGAACTCCGCCAGCGGAGCAAAGTTTACTGCCCGCCCTTACATATAACCTCTTGGTTCTGTCGACGTCAGAATCGGCGTTGATCGACTTTGTTCCGGCTCCGTGTCATCAGGGATGAGAATGGGGCTTGCGCCACCGACAGGCATCGATGATGTTGCGGGCACCGACTTCGGATCCGATGCTGGGGAAGGTCGCAATGGCACGACCGGCGTCGAACCAGGTCCGGGATCTGATCCCTGAGGCCACACCGGTGTCGTGGCAGGAGCCGAGGGCGTGGAACCCAATGGGGTCCCTTCTGACTTCGCGGGGCCTGAAGGATCACCAGCGGGGGTGTTCCACTCAAATACTCAGCGCATGGCCTCATAAAACTCTTTTACATGAGCAGGAGTCGCTCTGTCTCCCGGAAAGGGGGGGGGGGGGAGACGCGAACTCGACTTTGGCTCCGGCTCCGCGGAACCGTGCCTAGACCGTCGATGCTCCTTACCTCTCTCGACGACGGACGCCAGTTGAGGTGAAGGCAAAGTCCGCTTGGACTTCTCCTTCTTATTATGCCTCTTTCCCGAGTGTCCCGAGGACCTCGAGTGGGAGGAAAAGGACTTAGGGCTCTGAGCGGTCCCGCGACCTCCTCTTCTTCGATCGGGACCGTGGCCTCCTCAGAGTCTCGCCGGCCGCAAGCAACTTCATTGCCCGCTCCCTCAAGGTCTTCGGGGCCATTGCCTGACAGTCTGAACACGACTTCGTATTGTGGTCGCCCTTGAGACACCAAAAACATACACGATGGGGATCAGTAACCAACATCATGCAGGAACAAGTCCTGCACGGCTTGAAACCTGTCTTCCTTGAAGACATACCTTACAAACGAAGTCGGGAGAAATCCAAAATTTCGACAAAATTCGAGAAAAAGCATGCCAAATAGTGGCAGACGGGTAGCTCTTCCCAGATCAGCGCTAAACTGGTGCGGAAAGAAGAGAACTGATGCCCGCGTGCCTGGGTGGCGCTTATATAGGCACTGCGACGTCATAACTGACGCCGTCATGCGGAGCCGAATGGAGCCACCCACCATTGCGCGCAAGGTCTATTGCTCAACAAAAGTTTCGGGATCCAGCCTGATTTCCTTGAAGACATACCTTACACACGAAGTCGGGAGAAATCCAAAATTTCGACAAAATTCGAGAAAAAGCATGCCTAAAAGTGGCAGACGGGTAGCTCTTCCCAGATCGGCGCTAAACTGGTGCGGAAAGAAGAGAACTGATGCCCGCGTGCCTGGGTGGCGCTTATATAGGCACTGCGACGTCATAACTGACGCCGTCATGCGGAGCCGAATGGAGCCACCCACCATTGCGCGCAAGGTCTATTGCTCAACAAAAGTTTCGGGATCCAGCCTGATGCCTGGGAAATTCAAAGGTAAGGAATCTGAAGGTAGAAGTCTCTATCAGATTGACACATTTATAATCATAAAGAAATGTTATTGTTGAGATTGGCGACCAAAGGGAGGTTTCAAAAGGAAACTGCGATGGGCAATAGCAGGGAGACCAGCTCAGAAGAAATCAGCATGGGGCCCACAATGAACCAATAGCTCTCCGTGATACATCGCCTAATGTACACAGTAATGTACACAGTGACTTAACTGTTTTCAAAGTGAGTCAGCATGAGTTTGAAATTGTTTGCAATGGAACTTTGGTCTGACACCCAGCTTCTTCGGACATTTATTGCAACAGGAAAATTGCTTTAAACTAAGCTTTGTTACGTTTTTCAGCTCTTTTTGCTATTTATTGCAGCAGTGATCTGTGCCTGCCCATACAAAACTAAGATTTACAGTCAACACGAGGAGCACTGTCTCACTGTTTTTCGTTAACTCAATCCCAAATGAAACTTCAGTTTAAGCATTTATTTAAACTATTGGAATTAACATTCCTGGGTTGTCACTGCTGCTGCTACTAGAGAGAAGGAGAGGAAATAGCAGGAAAAGGAGAGAGCAACAGACCAAGGACAGTGGGGAAAAGGAAGAGAGGAAGGGATTAAACGGAGGGAAAAAGACCCCAAAAGGAGAGATAAAACCACTCAGCCCAGGAGTTGGGTTGTCCAATATCGCAGTAGACAGAGGCACTACACACTAGCAATCCACGACGCTGCTTTTATACGAGGCCAAGCTGCAGCTCCTGGAATTGTCTCTCTGCATTCATGCTCGAAACAGAATACACAAGGCGCAGAAGCATGCATAGTGCAACTGTTTAGAACACATGACCGTCTTGCAAAGGCTGCAATCCCGCCCGTTCCCAGTCCTCACTCTGTGACGACTGGGAAAGGGAGGAGTTGTAAAAGGCAGCTGATATTAAACAAGCAGCCCCAGGAGTACAGGGCTGACACTGGTCACGCCCAGGGCTGCTTCAGAATGTGATGCTTTTAATTGTCTTTTGTGGGCGTTCCCAGAGGACCCCAATGATTGCAGAATCGGGCTGGCAGATTGTCAGCTCGTACTGCTTAACTTTCAATGGCATCAGTGCTGCAACTAGTACTTGCGCACGTGTGCATGTGTCTGCTTAAAACTGCCTGATGTCCGTTTTGGAGAACGGAACAGGCAGGCCTAAGCAGTGGGTGCTTTTTGCATAATTTAAATAGGAAAGCAATTACCATCCATATCACATTTAATTGGATGGGCATAGCCCCTCCGCCCACCCCCAGTAACTGCTGTTGCTTACAGTACTTCAGTGCTGAAGATAGGGCTGGTTCAAATCAAGGGCAGATCAAGAATAGAATCAGATTGAAGTTTAGTGAAAGATCGAGGAAAGCTTGGCCAGGGAACTCCCTTCCACATGATGTGCGGTAGCTGAGCTGTGGTGGCCTCCAGGGGGGAGTAGGAGAGGGTAAGCTTCCATCTCATTGGCTGAAGTTTGATTTCTTTCAAATGAGGTGCATGTGCTACAAATGATGTTATTTCATGTTTATGGCCATTTTCGCACTGTATACTGCTATTCTGATGTACTGGGAATTCTCAGCCTAATGACAGGGAAAGATTCAAGCTTCTGAATGTATAAAAGATCCAATGTTGGCGAATAATGGATGTACTGCAACTTCCACATAATCCACCATCTGCTGCATAATTAGCAGATTAAAAAAACAAATCTGACTCAAAGGGCTCTAAAGCTATTTGAAAATGCATATATTTGTGCCACATAATGGCAGCCTATTTGCCAAGGTTAACTGGTCACCTTTCAGTTGTATTTCTCTGTAGTCAGGAGTTTAGCTGGTAGTTGGAGCTTTTGCTCAGTCAGTATACATAGTTGTTAAACAACCACAACAACAATTCAGTTCTGTCACAGATTGGGCCGCATTATGCTGAAAAAGGTGTAATTTTTTCCCTGCAGAATTGTGTTACCCCTGCTACATATGTTGGTCCTCCAATGAGGCATAATTGCAGTGGCCCTTATGATAATCAGCTTCTAGTTATTGGCCCGACCTCTGTCTCTAGTGATTCTTGTTATTTTCCTTCGTGTCAAAGCAATTCCGAATTGAACCAGTAGATGGCAGAAGCATGCAAAGCATTTGAACATGTAACATCGTGCTTCACACTTGTCGACATCTAGGGCAGCACAGACATTGATCGATAGATACTCACCATGAACAGTGATTAATATAATCTCTGAAATCCTGCGAATCGTTTGCTGATCAGCACGATTACCGAAAAGTAGATGACAGTACAATCACTGACATGCATTGCCTGCGTTCTTGTTGCAGTTACCTGGAAGGTGGTCGTGGCCTTTTCGTTGGCTAGCACGTATCCTAGGTCGAGCAGCCCCCCTTCCACGGAGCATGCAAGGGAAGGCGTGAGCCCCTGCCCGGTGACGCTCAGCGGGAGAGTGCCCTTCGAGCTGTAGACGTCGAGGTGTTCGAAGAACTGTGACAAAGAAAAGGACTTGCCATTAAATACTCTGAAAACAGACTTGTTACTGCTATTCAAATCAGACAGTGAGTTACTGTTTAAATATGTCATTCAGTACAAGCCTGTTAATTAAAAAAAATGGTATGAAGCATAGATGAAAAATATATCTTGAGAACAATATTTTCATAATTAGCCTATTGGAATGGTCGTGGGTAACAAGATACACCTGTGTAAACGAGGGGCTAATCTAAGGAAGACGAGGAGAGATGGTGTCTATTTCTGTTGAACACAATGTCAGTCTTCAGAGGGCCCCACAGCAACCCACCCCCACCCCTACCATCGTGGGACTCACCTGCGATACCACCCCCACCCCTACCCTCGTGGGACTCACCTGCGATACCACCCCTACCCCTACCCTCGTGGGACTCACTTGTGATACCACCCCCACCCCTTCCATCGTGGGACTCACCTGCGATACCACCCCCACCATCGTGGGACTCACCTGCGATACCACCCCCACCATCGTGGGACTCACCTGCGATACCACCCTCACCCCTACCATCGTGGGACTCACCTGCGATACCACCCCCACCCCTACCCTCGTGGGACTCCCCTGTGATACCACCCCCACCCCTACCCCTACCCTCGTGGGACTCACCTGCGATACCACCCCCACCCCTACCATCGTGGGACTCACCTGCGATACCACCCCCACCCCTACCCTCGTGGGACTCACCTGCGATACCACCCCCACCCCTACCATCGTGGGACTCACCTGCGATACCACCCCCACCCCTACCATCGTGGGACTCACCTGCGATACCACCCCCACCCCTACCATCGTGGAACTCACCTGCGATACGCTTACCCCACCCCTACCCTCGTGGGACTCCCCTGCGAAACCACCCCCACCCCTACCCTCGTGGGACTCACCTGCGATACCACCCCCACCCTACCCTTGTGGGACTCACCTGCGATACCACCCCCACCCCTACCCTCGTGGGACTCACCTGCGATACCACCCCCACCCCTACCCTCGTGGGACTCCCCTGCGAAACCACCCCCACCCCTACCCTCGTGGGACTCACCTGCGATACCACCCCCACCCTACCCTCGTGGGACTCACCTGCGATACCACCCCCACCCCTACCCTCGTGGGACTCACCTGCGATACCACCCCCACCCCTACCCTCGTGGGACTCACCTGCGATACCACCCCCACCCCTACCCTCGTGGGACTCACCTGCGATACCACCCCCACCCCTACCATCGTGGGACTCACCTGCGATACCACCCCCACCCCTACCCTCGTGGGACTCACCTGCGATACCACCCCCACCCCTACCCTCGTGGGACTCACCTGCGATACCAACCCCACCCCTACCCTCGTGGGACTCACTTGCGATACCACCCCCACCCCTACCCTCGTGGGACTCACCTGCGATACCACCCCTACCCTCGTGGGACTCACTTGTGATACCACCCCCACCCCTTCCATCGTGGGACTCACCTGCGATACCACCCCCACCCCTACCCTCGTGGGACTCACTTGTGATACCACCCCCACCCCTACCATCGTGGGACTGACCTGCGATACCACCCCCACCCCTACCCTCGTGGGACTCACTTGTGATACCACCCCCACCCCTTCCATCGTGGGACTCACCTGCGATACCACCCCTACCCATGCAGTAACGGCGCGGCCCCTGTCTGTCGGCAATGGGCACGCTAGGCGAACCTTACAACAGGCACCTCCGCCATTATTTTTCATCAACATTTTTAAATCGATATTTTTACTGCCATCTGGAGGCCCCCTGTACTTGCTGTCCCAGAGACCGTTAGTTCATGGTCAGGCTAAACTTGGCTATAAATGAGAGTTCATATTTTCAAATACCGAATGCAACTTTAAAATGTGTTGAACTGCGCGGAATCGCCGCTATATATGTGTGTGTATTTCGATGCACCCCCGGGTTTACCGCGTTATAATATGCGGAAAGGTTAGCGCAGAATGAGAGCTCCTCAGGGCTGAAAAAACAAAATGAACTTTATGAAACACAAGACAAACAATGTGAAGAAAGCCGCCCCCTCCCCCTGGTCAGTCTATTCCTATATATATGTTTGTCTCGTTACCAGCCAGGCAGAGGTCAATTTAAGCTCCACCTGATTCCAAGGGGTTTGATGCTCCTTCTGGCCTGTCCAGGAATTCCCAGTTTTACAAGATGCAGAGCTGCACCCGTTACAAACCGGTAGGAGGCTGCAGACGGGCCGTGCACAGAGGTGCAGCCCGGCGCCCGCCGACCCCGCAAGCCTCACAGGGGAGATGACAAATCTTCCTCAAGACTCAAAAAGTACGAAAGGAATTTCTGGCCGGAATCAGTAAGCCTCACCTCAGTGCTTCCCGTTTTCCTGCACCGCCCAACTCGTCGTAATCAGGCCAATGCTGGTCAACATCTAAAACCTTTTAAGTGGCCCTTTGGGAAGTGGGAGACACTGGCAATCTCAATCCATGCTCCTATCCGAACGCAAACCAACAAGACCCAACCCAAGCCCTAATTACAGAAAGCCGAGGTGTCTATCATTCTAAATCTTGAATATGACAAATATGAAGGGGAACAAAAGCACCCTGGATCACCACTGTAGAGGAACAAAAGCACTCAGGATCACCACTGTAGAGGAACAAAAGCACTCAGGATCACCACTGTAGAGGAACAAAAGACCCCTGGATCACCACTGTAGAGGAACAAAAGACCCCTGGATCACCACTGTAGAGGAACAAAAGACCCCTGGATCACCACTGTAGAGGAACAAAAGCACCCTGGATCACCACTGTAGAGCAACAAAAGCACTCAGGATCACCACTGTAGAGGAACAAAAGCACTCAGGATCACCACTGTAGAGGAACAAAAGACCCCTGGATCACCACTGTAGAGGAACAAAAGACCCCTGGATCACCACTGTAGAGGAACAAAAGACCCCTGGATCACCACTGTAGAGGAACAAAAGACCCCTGGATCACCACTGTAGAGGAACAAAAGCACTCAGGATCACCACTGTAGAGGAACAAAAGCACTCAGGATCACCACTGTAGAGGAACAAAAGACCCCTGGATCACCACTGTAGAGGAACAAAAGACCCCTGGATCACCACTGTAGAGGAACAAAAGCACCCTGGATCACCACTGTAGAGGAACAAAAGCACCCTGGATCACCACTGTAGAGGAACAAAAGCACTCAGGATCACCACTGTAGAGGAACAAAAGCACTCAGGATCACCACTGTAGGTCTTGTTTTCTTCTTAAGGGGAACAAAAGCACTCAGGATCACCACTGTAGAGGAACAAAAGCACTCTGGATCACCACTGTAGCTCTTGTTTTCTTCTTAAGGGGAACAAAAGCACTCTGGATCACCACTGTAGCTCTTGTTTTCTTCTTAAGGGGTCTTCACAACACGGAGCTATAGAGGGTAAATGCTAAGCCGCCCTCCTCTCAAAATTTCATCAAAACAACAAAGGCTTGGCACATAGAGAGTCCACAATTTTTCTTAGGGCCTACTCCTCTAATGGGGATACCTATCCCCACCCAATCTCTGGCACGATGTCCAATATAAAGAAGTCCTAGACCTCTCAAGTAAATAAAAAACTGTAAACCGTCACTCCGCAACAATATGATACCTCCCCCACAACAAGTGAGTGAAGGATACTCAGAAAAATAAGTGTGAGAGTGAGAGGGCACCACACGTACGCAACACCAGAGAGGCTACCAGCCGGTTCTCGCCAGTATGCCCACATATGTCATCATTGGTTAACCGCTCACAGAAATCAAGAAAATAGTGTGCTGTGAAGAGAATAGATCAGATAAGAGAAAGAAAGTTTACTGTCCCCAAACAGAACAAGAACCCCGTGTATTGCAAAGAACCAATTGTTCCAAGCAATTTGTAAAATTGAGTTAAAACTCACTTTTAGATCACCCTCTTTATTCGCACTTGTGAGCTTACTCAAGTTAAAAGCACTGCATGTTGCTAACCTTTACCAAGAAGGCAAACATGTTTCATTGCCATTTACTTATGTTGTGGCAAATTCATCAGGGCATGGGGTTTCAATCACTCGCCTCACTGGACAAATACTTTTATGTTGCGGGTGGGCTGTTAAAAAAAGAGGGAAAAGAGTGGCAGTTTTCTATCTTATTATCAATAAAAACTGACCGACCAACTGTATATATGGTCAAATCTATTACATAACAATCACTCATACATTAGAGTGTATTTAGAAGGTGAGGGCTGAGGGCACTCATACCAGCTTCCACCAAGCCAAAAAGGGTTGTATTCGACACTCTTTCCCCCACTTTTGAACTGCACTGTCGTTGCCTAGTGTTCAACCTGTGAAAATAATATTCAGACTTCAAATCATACTCCTTCATGAAAAGAATTAATTTAATTTAATTTAATGGTTTTGTAAAGCGCGTAGTAACTCCGAAGAGCATCCCAGCGCTGATCTGCTTCTCCAGGGGTTTTGGCCAACTAATGGGATTATATTTACGGGAAAAGGAAGGTCTTTAAGGTCTTTCTGAACTGGAGATAGTTCGGTTCAGTCCTAAGTTTTCGGGGTAGCTGGTTCCATCTCTTCGCCGTGTGAACCGAGAAGCGACGGCCACCGGTCTTAGCTTTTCTCACTCTAGGGACTGCAATGAGATTTTCAGAATTGGACCGGAGATCCCTCTCTGCTTTGTATGGAGTTAAAAGTTCTCTCAGAAGAGGGGGACCGTTGTTGTTGAGTGTTTTGTGGGCCAGACAGAGGGCTTTGAACAAGACCCTTTCTCTGACTGGGAGCCAGTGGAGAGAGTTGAGGGCTGGCCTGGCGGAGGATCTTCCAGGTGTGCCCGTAAGTAGGCGGGCTGCGGCATTTTGGACTTTCTGCAGTGAATTCAAGGTGGCTTCAGGAGCTCCCAAGTATATAGCGTTACAGTAGTCTAATCTTGCCAGGATTAGACCCTGGATGAGGAGCCTCCTTGCGGTCTCTGGGAGCAGGGGAAAGATCTTCCTGCAGGCTCTGAGTAGTCCAAAGCATGTTCCTGCAGTTCTCTTTGCCTGGGTTCTGAAACTCATGTCCTTCTCAATCCACACACCCAGGCTCTTGACTTCTTCCTTAGGTGCGGGAGGATCCCCAAGGCACCTGGGCCAAAGGTGAGGTGGTAGGGAGGGCCCATTGTGGCCCATCAGGAGGATCTCAGTCTTGGACCCGTTCAATTTTAATGAGGAGAGATTCATCCATCGGTGGACTTCAGAAAGGCAGCTGTGGAGGTCGGATGGGGCGTGGTGAGGGTGGGAAAGGGTAACTACCAGCTGAGTGTCGTCGGCGTAGTTGATGACTGACACGCCGTACGAGCTGACCCTCTTCTCCAGTGGGGCCATGTACACGTTGAAAAGTGTAGGGCTCAAGGATGAGCCCTGTGGCACTCCACACCGGAGGGGGATGACGGATGAGCAGCTGTCGTTTTCCCGCACCTGGAAGGAGAGTCCAGTCAAAAAGGATTCTAGCCATTTCAGGGCCAGACCCTTTAGTCCGATCTCTCCCAGTCGGTGGATTAGGGTGGGATGGTCTACAGTGTCGAAGGCCGCACTGAGGTCTAGGAGGATCACTGCCACTGATCCTCCCGTATCCAGAATGCTTCTGGCCTTCTCCACTGCTGTCAGGAGGGCGATGTCGGTGCCCTGACCTGGACGAAACCCTGTCTGGGAGGCCGCTAAGAGGTTGTTGCTTTCTAGGTAAAGCGATAGTTGTTTATTTACCAGCTTCTCAGCGATCTTGCTGTTTCCAGGGAGAAGGGATATGGGCCTGTAGTTGGCAAAGTCCTGCGGGTCTAAAGAGGGTTTTTTCAGCAGACCTTTGACTGCTGCCGCTTTCCAGCTGGGGGGGACAATGCCCTCTGAGAAGGAGGAATTGATCAGGGCCGTGAGGGGGGGGATGATGGTATTTGACACTTTTTTTAGGAAGCGGAGGGGGGCAGGATCAAGGGGAGAACCACTTTTAATTGCGGCCAGCATAGCTCCTACTTCTTCCGTTGTTACGGGCCCGAAGGTGTCCAGGGAGGGTTGGAGGGCTGGTGGCAGTGGAGGGTTGGCGGTAGTGATGGTAGGATCCGGCTGTGTGGGGTCCTGTTCGGGGGGGGGAATGGTTAGGAGAATGTTTTGAATCTTCTCATCGAAGAAAGTGGCTAATTTTTGGCATTTGGTTTCCGCTGCTTTGGGGTCGAGGGGTTTGAGTGGGGGGTCAGGGGCGTGGAGTAGTTCTTTTAGAACTGAGTAGGTTTCATGTGCTGAACAGGCCGCGTTTTTAATTCTGTCCTCGTAGAAACTAGCTTTGATGCTACGGAGCTCTTTTTTATAGGATTTTACCGCGGCGCGGAATGCCTCTTTCCGTTCCTCGGTTTTTTCCTTCCTCCAGTTACGCTCATGTCTTTTGCACGCCTTACGTAGCAGATTGAGTTCCGGGGTATACCAGGGTGAGGGGTTGACTCTCTTGATGTGTCTAAGAGAGTGGGTTTTGGGCAGGATGGCGTCAAGCGATTGAGTGATCCAGGTACTGAATTTTTTATCCCCTTCTAAGGTGTTATTGGGGGGATGAGGAACGTTTTCTCGGAGTTTGGCTGCCCAGACATCTGGTTCCAATTTTTGCCATTGTCTGGAGTACGTTCTAATTTTTGGGAGTGGCGGGGGCACAGTACTAATGTCCCATACTAGGGGAACCAAAAAGTGGTCCGTCCAGGGAAGGGGGATATGGTCAAGGGATCTAAGGTTGGGGATGTTGGAAAGAATGGGGTCGAGCAGTTGCCCTTTTTCGTGGGTGGCCTGTAGGTTTTTAAGATCTAGGCCCATTGAGGTAAGATCCTGGAGTAGTTCATTGGCCAGTTTGTCGTCTGGGTCCAGGAAATGTACATTGAGGTCTCCTAATAATAGGTAGTTAGTTGTAGACGTGCATTTGACGGAGGTCTGGTCAGCAATTTTGGTCGAAAAGTCCCCTAAATTGCCTGGTGGGCGATATATCAGCGTTCCTGATATCGAGGTGACAGGGGAGATTGTAATGGTATAGTGGCAGCTTTCATAGCCCTTGATGTTGCCATCAGACGTTCGACAGGTAAAAGTGTCTTTGAGGATTATTGCAAGTCCACCTCCCCGACCCTCTGGTCTGTTCTGTGAGCACATAACGTACCCGGGGGGGAGTGCTAAAACAGTGTCTGGGCCACTACTGGGGGTAAGCCAGGTTTCTGTTAAGAACAGAACGTCTAGGCTATTGTTGGTAATTAGGAGGATTACTTCTTGTGCGTGTTTCACAAGCGACCTGCAGTTAAGTAGACCTAAGAGTAAAACCTTTGATGCCACGGTCTGGTTGACGGAGTTACAGCGGTCACAGCCGGAGAATTGTGTGTCTCCGGTTAGGATGCGCGAGCAGGAGGGATGTTTGTTGGTGTTCAAGGCTAGCAAGTCATCCCGGGTGTAGGTCAAGTTGTTGGGGGCTGCCACGGCCAGAATGACTGGGCCTAAGGCCGGCTGGGCCCGGACGGGCCCAGACGGGCTTGCCTTTGGCGCACCTTCAGCGCGCTGACGGCGCGCCCGCTGCGCCCGTCCGCTGCGCGTCCGGTGATTACACATCTTTATGGGTGGAAAGGGGCCGGATGGGCGTGGCCTGAGAGTGGGCGTGGCCTCAGTTCCTCGCCGTGAATGGCGTCCAAATGTTTGGTTTGTTCTTGAATCGGTGCAGCGAAGGGGTCGCTGTTTGGCGTGTCTCAAGCCCGCTGTGGGGGTCCTTGCCGGGTGAGTGCGCAGTTAAAAGTGCAGGTTATTTTTAAAGTGACACAGAAATTACAGTTTTAAAAATTCAATCGTCTCCCGGCTTCCGCCTCAGGAGGTTTAGCAGTTCTGATTTTTTAGCGCTGTTGATCGCGCTTTTATACTGTGGCGGGTGGGCGTGGCCTGAGAGTGGGCGTGGCCTCAGTTCCTCGCCGTGAATGGCGTCCAAATGTTTGGTTTGTTCTTGAATCGGTGCAGCGAAGGGGTCGCTGTTTGGCGTGTCTCAAGCCCGCTGTGGGGGTTCTTGCCGGGTGAGTGCGCAGTTAAAAGTGCAGGTTATTTTTAAAGTGACACAGAAATTACAGTTTTAAAAATTCAATCGTCTCCCGGCTTCCGCCTCAGGAGGTTTAGCAGTTCTGATTTTTTAGCGCTGTTGATCGCGCTTTTATACTGTGGCGGGTGGGCGTGGCCTGAGAGTGGGCGTGGCCTCAGTTCCTCGCCGTGAATGGCGTCCAAATGTTTGGTTTGTTCTTGAATCGGTGCAGCGAAGGGGTCGCTGTTTGGCGTGTCTCAAGCCCGCTGTGGGGGTTCTTGCCGGGTGAGTGCGCAGTTAAAAGTGCAGGTTATTTTTAAAGTGACACAGAAATTACAGTTTTAAAAATTCAATCGTCTCCCGGCTTCCGCCTCAGGAGGTTTAGCAGTTCTGATTTTTTAGCGCTGTTGATCGCGCTTTTATACTGTGGCGGGTGGGCGTGGCCTGAGAGGGGGCGTGGCCTCAGTTCCTCGCCGTGAATGGCGTCCAAATGTTTGGTTTGTTCTTGAATCGGTGCAGCGAAGGGGTCGCTGTTTGGCGTGTCTCAAGCCCGCTGTGGGGGTTCTTGCCGGGTGAGTGCGCAGTTAAAAGTGCAGGTTATTTTTAAAGTGACACAGAAATTACAGTTTTAAAAATTCAATCGTCTCCCGGCTTCCGCCTCAGGAGGTTTAGCAGTTCTGATTTTTTAGCGCTGTTGATCGCGCTTTTATACTGTGGCGGGTGGGCGTGGCCTGAGAGTGGGCGTGGCCTCAGTTCCTCGCCGTGAATGGCGTCCAAATGTTTGGTTTGTTCTTGAATCGGTGCAGCGAAGGGGTCGCTGTTTGGCGTGTCTCAAGCCCGCTGTGGGGGTTCTTGCCGGGTGAGTGCGCAGTTAAAAGTGCAGGTTATCTTTAAAGTGACACAGAAATTACAGTTTTAAAAATTCAATCGTCTCCCGGCTTCCGCCTCAGGAGGTTTAGCAGTTCTGTCCTTCATTTCCTGTCTCTATCCATTCAGTTTTCATAATAACCCAGTTCTAACGACAGTCGTGCTTTCAACTTTTGCTGTCGCTTCTCACTGCGAATATTTCAATCATCATCTGCCGCTTTAAGGCTTCGCCAACAATGCAGTACTCATATCCATCTCAACACCATTAAACATGTCTTGAAAGACAAATCCCCGACAACCTTGTTTTGCCGGTCAGGCAGCACTTTCACTCGCCCATCACTTCAGTCTTGCAGTACTAATAGCACCCTAGGCGTAGAATTACCCCGGAACGGGAGCAGCACAGTGCCTAAACAGCATCACCAACACTCATCACAAACAGGCGTATTCTCACGGCAACCGGTATCAGAATGGGCCATGTCTCGTCCCTGCTTCACATCGTATCCACAATTGGAAACTCAAATACTCTTTGCACATGTACACGCCCACTACGTCCGCCCTTACGTGATACGGAAACACAACTCGGATCGCTTGATTTTTCACCCGCCAACGGCGCCCATTTTGTAGTGTCAATAAAAATGGCTTAAACCATTTCAACCAAAAGTTTAACCGCAACAATTGCAAAATCTAAATGATTACATGCAGAAAAATAGCGCAATATCTATCGAGTGTATGTTCCACTTAAAATTTTGAAATGAGATCAGGTATTCCTAATCTTAACTGCTCATTGTTAATGTGTAGACTACTCTTAATGCAACTACTCCAATATTGCAAAAATTCTCATCAGTTCCTCCAAATGTAGTGACACATTTCTCATGATCATTTCTATGGTAAACCTGGTAGATCTATATATACACACCACCTGTTATTACTTTCCAGGTTGTTTCTCAAGCACTACTATCTACTGACTTTATTCCACTCAATGTGGTCGTTTAAACCTATTTGGTCCACTTTTTTCAGAAAAAATCCAACGAGCTTCTCTTGTTGCAAACACTCTCTCTATACTGTCATTGCTAGCTAACACCCTCTCCAAAACAACCCACTTCAAAGCCTGCGGGTCATGTTTAGATTCACAAAAGTGTTGTACCAGACGTGTAGTGAGCTTACCAGTTCTAATGGTGCTCAGGTGCTCTTGAATCCGTACCTTTATTTTCCTTGTTGTGAGGCCAATATATTGTAACCCACACTGACAAGTGAGTCTATATATTACGTTTACTGTGTTGCAGTTTGAAAATTTGTTTAGATACCATGTTTTACCACTCTTTAGGCTTACACAATTAGTTTTCTCTGTCAGATTACAGACAGAACAACTACCACAAGGGTGGTGTCCAGCCGGCTTTGTGGTCATTCTTGGTTTCGCTTGCGGTCGTGTATGCACTAATTTGTCCTTCAAGTTAGTTGCATGCCTAAATGCGAATCTAGGTTGAGGCATTTTAAAATCCGCAGTGGACAGCACTGACCAATGTTTCCTCATTGTTTGTCTTATCTTAGAGGCCAAGGGGTCATATGTCATCACAACAGTCAGATAGTCATCTACTTCTCTTGCATTTCTTTCTAGGAGTGCCTCCCGTGGTGTGTTGCGAGCTCTTTTGCATGCTCTATTGATTATCTTTTTGGGATACGCTCTTTGTGTTAATTTGCTTGAAAGGTCATCTGCTTGCTGTGCAAAAGTCTCTAGAGTGGAACAACTACGTTGGTAACTGAAAAACTGTCCTACCGGCAAGTTGTCCCGCAGAGCTCTAGGATGATATGACTGATAATGTAATAATGAGTTCCTATCAGTCCCTTTTTGGTGAACCATTGTGTTCAGTTTGTTTTCCCTTACATTAATATCAAGATCTAGATACACCGCATGCTCATTACTTAACGTCCAGGTAAATTTTAAGCAGGGGTCAAGACTATTCGCAAAATAAAAAAATTCTAGGAGGTTGTTCTCATCTCCTCTCCAAATGCACAAAACATCGTCAATATACCTCCTCCAGAGACAAATATGTCTCTGGAAGGGGTTTGACGAGTGGTACAAGAAGTGTTCCTCAAACTGGCCTACATAAATGCAGGCCAGACTCGGCGCAAAAGTTGCGCCCATATATGTTCTGGACACTTGCAAGTACAGGTCATTTTTATAGCAAAAGTAGTTGCGTGTAAGTGCAAGCTCAATACACTGGAGCACGAATGACTGGGGAGTGTCATAAAACCAATCTTGCTCCCCCAGGGCTCTCACTGTGCCACCAGCGTTGCCTCCTGGGGGATACTGGTATAAAGTGACTCAATGCCGATTGTGAGCAAGAACTGTTGTGTAGAATCGAATTCCAGATCGTTCAGAATGTTAAGGATATCCGTCGTGTCCTGGACATATGATCGTTGTCTCAGGACTGATTCCCTTAAAAAGAAATCCGCGAATTGTGAAAGTGGCTCGAGGATAGAGGAGATTCCCGAAACTAGCGGGCGTCCCGGTGGCGGCCGCTGTGCTTTATGCACCTTCGGTAGTATATAAAAGGCCGGTGTTCTGGGCTTATTATTAACTAGAAACTCCGCCTCTTTACTTGTGATCCAGTTCTTACTCCTTGCCTCCGCCACCATTTTGGTAATCAGATCTTGAAGTTCATGTACGGGGTCTCTAGGGAGGGGGTGATAGTTTTTACACTCACCTAACAATCTCAAGACTTCAAGATCATAAGATCATGAGAAATGTGTCACTACATTTTGAGGAACTGATGAGAATGTTTGCAATTGTGGAGTAGTTGCATTAAGAACTTTAAATAGTTCTTTGGAAGAGTTGCTCAGCTGCTTAATCCGATTAGAAATATATGCCTAACAAACATTTTTTATGTTATGTTAGTAGCACATTGAGCATAATTGATATACCTTTTTGTCGGCTGTAGTTTTAGACTGACGCCACCGTCTTTCATGTTTTTTACACTGGGCTTTCTCTATTCGTAATTCTGGTGTATGCAAGGGTGCATGCGTGCCATGATTGATTTTGGGAAAGGCTTTAACTGGTGCTATTTTGTCAAATGCTTTGCTTAGAGCTGAGTGATAATCTGTTAAAACAAGGTCCACGTCTGCATCCGCGGGCTTAAACTCGAATTCTATAGCAAAAGATTCACGAAGAATTGTAAGCCAGTTCCTACATTTTTTGTTCAAGACCTTCACAAAATATTCAGTCTTACTAGGCTTAGCAAAATGGAAGCAGATTAAACAATGATCAGTCCATAGAAGCGGTAGAGGGTTATCACAAATCAGAGACAAGGAATTTGTAAAAATCACATCCAAAGTGTGGCCCGCTACATGCGTCGCCCCAATCACTTTCTGATTTTAACCTAACATGGATCGATCAGAAATAAACTGTGTTGCCTCCGGGTTGGATTCCGGACGAGAAGTACCTGAAAGTAGAGGGGACAGAGTCCAAACCACGTCCAGGAGGAGCAGGAGCACAATGCCACCCCTTGTCAGAGGTACTTGCTGTAGCACAACGGTCTTGATGAAGCAGCTGTGGAGCCCAGGAGACGATGCAGGAGCCCAGGAGCCAGCCACATGCTGCCCCATGATGGATGAGGAATGTAGGAAGGTCAATGGCCGAAAGGACCACCAACAAGCCTTGCCAACCCCAACAGTCGGGTCAAAGGAAAAGATGCTTGGATGCAGACCAGCAAGGTCTGTGGGACTAACCCAGCAAGGGTAAGTCAGGGCAGGCCCTCAGCACGCAGGAGAGCCAGCAGGAATCCTTGGAGCCACCTTGAGGACACTCTGGCAGCAGGCACAGGGAGTCGCAGGGAAGCCTCAGCAGCACGTATAAGATGGAGGCCACAGCGCTCATGATGCAGGCAGGACGTCGTTCTAGGAGCTGTGTGATACTGGAGGCTGGGGCTCCTTTGAGCTCGAAGATCTTTAGTGAGGATAGTCAATAAGCCTTGGCAACAGCAAGTAGACACTGTGCACAGGGATGCGGTTCAAGTTGGCTGGAGAGGAAGGGCAGGCTTCCTCGCTTCTGGGAAGACTGGGCAGGCTTCCTGGAGAGCCAACAAACCACCTCTTGTGTTGCAGAGCCGGGAGGTGTCCGTGGAACAGCAAGATCAGCAAACAGGTCGTCGTCGTTGAGGTGCCTGCGGATGCAGGGAAGTGACTCTTTCACTTCATGGGAGATTCCTTCTTGCTTGAATGCGTGGAGAGTCCTTGCTGACTCAGAGGGTGCACGGCCAAGGAGTTGCAGAAAATTGGAAGAGCATGGAGACGAACTTGCAGCAGGGATTTTCCCACCAAAAGCAGTCTGGTCTTTGGTCCTGGCTCGATCCAGCAGCAAAGTTCCAGTGTCGGAAAGCAAAAGCGGCTTTAGACGATCCTCAGAAGACAGGCAGTCAGTTCTTGAAGAAGATGTCCGGACAAATCTAAGGACTCACCCTCAGGGGAGCCTTAAGTAACTCTAAAAGGGGTAAGGATATCTTCTGCAGTGACCCACCGCCCAGGAGAGGTCAGGGGCGCTATTCAGCTGGCCTAGCCAGTCAGAGGCTCCCAGGGGCCAAGATTCAACATGGCAGAATAAAGTGGCCACCTGAAGGAGCTCTGGGCATGTCCCTAGGAAGGAGCTGGACAGGGGCATGTACAATCCCCTGTCCTTTGTGTAGTTTTACACCAGAGCGGGTGCCAAGGGCTCTTAAACTGGGCAAAACTGCTTTTTGCAAGGAGGGCACCAAATGTGCCATTCAATGCAGTCTGTTGGTGCTCGGCAATGCTCTCACCCTACCTAATTCTAAAGGAGAGGTGGTCACACCTCTCCTTCGCAGGAAATCCTTTGTTCAGCTTCACCTGCCCGAGTTAAGGTCATCAGCAGGGGGGCATATTACTGTCTAGGGTCGGCAGTAGCATGGGCTAGTAGGTAGACCCTGTAAAGCTACACAGGTAGGTATTGGAGAGTCCTCTAAGGAACCCCCCCCCCCAGTGCATGGTATTATGCAACTAACACTGGAATCGGTGTAGTTGCATTATTCCAACATGTTTGATACCAATATGACCAGGTTTGGAGCAGCCATTATGCAATTGGACATCTCGATTTGCCAGTGTCTACTTCTTACCTTAAAATGGTTGCCCCACATTTACAAAGACCAGAGAATGGAGTCCGGGGTTGGTAGGGGTACCCCTGCTCGTGCAAGGGTACTCACTCACTTAGAACTATGCACTCTACCCTTGGACTGAAGGGCCTACCTTAGGGGTGACTTATAGGTTCAAAGTGCAGTGACTGGGATATAAGGAAAACCTTATATCTAAAGTGAAAGGTGCATGCCCCATTTCAGGCTGACTGCGATGGCAGCTCTGCAGACACAGTTTGCATGGACTCCCATGGGTGGTATAATAGATGCTGACACCTGGCATACCGATGCCCTGGGTGACTCAGAACCATATACTAGAGACTTACAATGGTACCCCAGTATTCCAATTGTGGGGTGTACAGAGAACTTACCAGTAAATTTAGAGGAGAGAGCACTGCCACTGAGGTTCTGGTTAGCAGGATTCCAGTGAAATACAGTCAAAATACACTGACACCAGGCAAAAAGTGGGGGTATCTATTCCAGAAAGATCCTACTTTCCTACAGTAATCGTCCCATTCATCACATGGAGGTTGAGGATCTGGAATTTCACCTTCTTCTTGATCGTCATCTGTTGAAGATGGGCCTTCTGTTGGTGGCGACGCTGTGGTAGAGCAGGTGTCATGCTGGGTGTCATAGGTAGAAGAACAGGCCTTGAAGTTGCAGGGGAGGTAGGTTGAGGTGGGGCCATTGGTTGTTACTGCAGAGGTTCAGGGAAACTTTCCCAATAGTATTGCAACATGGTCTGTAAATCCTGAAAATGTGACATAGGCTCTTGAATGTCACCCTGTGTGGCCTGCGGTTCAGTAGAACAAGTTACTTACCTTCGGTAACGCTTTTTCTGGTGGATACAGTATCTGCCTGTGGATTCCTCACCTTGTGAATATCCCCTGCGCGAGCAACATGCGGAAACTTTTGTAGCTCTCCACGCCGACGAGGACGACGTCACAGAAGCACGACTCCGCACGCGGCTCCGCTGACATCACTAGATCCATAAGAGGACCTCGTCGGCGTGATGACGTCAGTTCCGCCCTTTTATTCCGTGCCTTCGAGGCACACGGACGGACTGACAACAATATATATACAGTATACACAGTACATAATATACAAACCAACATACACAGTGTGAAGAACAAAGCAGGAAGGCAAAAGAAAGAACACACTTCCTTTGACAGTAATAAATAAATTTCGAAACATCATCACTATTGTAGGTATACAAGGGTGGACAACGGGGAGGCGGGTGGGTCAGTGAGGAATCCACAGGCAGATACTGTATCCACCAGAAAAAGCGTTACCAAAGGTAAGTAACTTGTTCTTCTGATGGATATATCTGCCAGTGGATTCCTCACCTTGTGAAAAGATTCCCACAGCAGTCCCACTCCCGGAGGAGGGTGTCCACCCTTCTATACCAGAAAGTCCTGAAGGACGGAACGAGCAAAGTGTCTGTCCCTCCTCACCTCGGAATCCAAGCAGTAATGCTTCACGAAAGTGGGGAGGGAGGCCCAAGTTGCCGCTCTACAAATGTCCTCCACAGGAACACCTCTAGATAAGGCAGATGTAGAAGACTCTGCCCTGGTAGAATGAGCCCTTATACCCTCTGGAGGTTCCTTACCAGCCAAAGAGTAACATATCTTGATGCACAAGATAATCCATCTGGAAAGGGTGCGCTTGTGCACCCCTCTGCCTTTCCTGCAGCCAACAAAGCCCACGAAGAGCTGGTCATCCACTCGAAAGTCTTTAGTCCTATCGAGGTAAAAGCTCACCGCCCTCTTAAGGTCCAAGCGGTGAAGCCGCTCCTCCTCCTTGGAAGGGTGAGGGGGAGGATAGAAGGTAGGAAGGGTAATGGACTGCCCCAGATGGAAAGGAGTTACCACCTTAGGCAGAAAAGCAGCTGTGGTACTGAGTACCATTCTTTCAGCATGAATGGTCAAGAACGGGGGTTTCGAACTCAGAGCTTGAAGCTCACTTACCCTCCTTGCCGAGGTAATGGCAATGAGAAAAACTGTTTTGAAAGACAACAGCCTTAAGGGACACTTGTGCAAGGGCTCAAAGGGAGAACCCATCAAGTAAGTTAAGACAAGATTTAAGTCCCATTGAGGCACAATAAAGGGAGTAGGAGGAAATTTGTTGGTAAGGCCCTTAATGAACCGCAATACAATAGGTGACTTAAACAAGGACGGCTGATCCGGCAAGCATAGGAATGCCGACAAAGCCGATAAATATCCCTTTACAGTAGCTACAGCAAAGCCCTGCTGAGCAAGAGAAAGAGCAAACTGAAGGATGTTGGATAAACAAGCCCTCAAAGGGTCAATAGACTTCTCTCCGCACCAAAGAACAAATTTAGACTACCTATAGAAATAGATAGATTTGGTGGAATGACGTCTGGCAGACAAAATTACATCCACCACGTCAGGCGGGAGAGAAAAAGAATTCAGGTTGCCCCGTTCAATCTCCAGTCATGAAGGTGTAAGCTCTGGAGGTGGGGGTGAGGAGGTCTGCCCTCAGAGGGAGAGGGAGCGGTGGGCACGAGGAGAGGTGGAGAAGATCTGTGTACCAAACCCTTCTTGGCCAATCCGGGGTACATCAATATGACTTGGGCCCGGTCTTGGCAAATCTTTCTCAGAACCCGAGGAATCAAGGGTATGGGAGGAAACACGTAAAGGAGATGCGTGTCCCATCTCAACAGAAACGTGTCCCCCAACGCTCCCTGCATCGGATACTGGAGACTGCAGAATGACGGGCAGTGAGCATTCTCGTGAGTGGCAAACAGGTCCACACGAGGAGTTCCCCCAATTCCGGAAGACGAGACGAACCACCTCCGGATGGAGCCTCCACTAGTGAACTGCCGACTGAGACTATCTGCACGCATGTTCAGAACCCCGGCCAGATGATTTGCCATCGGACAAATCTGATGATCCTGAACCCAGGACCAGAGACGCAGAGCCTCTCTGCAGAGACAACGCGACCCCACCCGTCCCTGCTTGTTGACATACCACATCGCGGTAGTGTTGTGCGTCAGGACTTGAACCGACTGACCGCGAAGGGAAGGGAGGAAGGCCTTGAGTGCCAAACGTATCACCCGCAACTCCAAAAGGTTGATGTGAAGCAACCTTTCCTCTGAAGACCAAAGTCCCTTGACCTCCAGATCCCCCAGATGCACACCCCACCCTAAAGTGGATGCATCCGTTATTACTGTGGCCACCGATGGAGGTAGATGGAAGGGCTTTCCTTGAGACAGATTGCCCTCCACTCTCCACCAAGACAGATCCACTGCAGCTTCTCTGGAGATCCTGGATCTGGAGATCCTGACTGACTCCCTGAGATCTCCGTTGTGCTGATACCACTGCCTGCGGAGGCACCACTGGAGCGCCCTCATGTGCCAGCGTGCATGGTTGATCAACAGAATGTAGGAAGCAAACAGACCGAGCAGACGAAGGACCTTCAGGACTGGAACGATCACTCCATTTTAAAACAAGGGAATCATTTCCTGTATGTCGAGAATCCTTTGAGGAGGAGGGAATGCCCGACACACAGTAGTGTCCAGTACCACCCCTATGAACAGGTTGCGCTGAGAGGGCACCAGGTGAGATTTGGGCACGTTTATCGAGAAACCCAATTTGTACATCAGCTGGGTTGTAACCTGCAGATGATGAAGCACCTTCTCCGGCGACTCCGCTTTGATCAGCCAGTCGTCCAGATAGGGAAAAACTGGAATCCCCGATCTACTGAGATGGGCTGCCACCACCTTGGTGAAGACTCGAGGTGCAGTAGTAAGACCAAACGGAAGGACCGCAAACTGATAATGTTGCGACCCTACCATAAAGCGCAGATACTTCCTGTGGGACTTCAGGATGGGGATGTGGAAATACGCAACCTGCAAGTTGATCGACACCATCTAGTCCTCCTGTTGCAGCGCTTGAAGAACCTGCGCAAGAGTGAGCATCTTGAACCTCTCCTGCTTCTGATAAAGGTTCAAGATCCTGAGGTCCAGGATTGGACGTAGCCTGCCATCCTTCTTCGGAATCAGGAAATACCGGGAGTAGCATCCCTGACCCCTCTCCTGCTCTGGAACCACCTCTATCGCACCTTTTTTCAGTAATGTAAGGACTTCCTCCTGCAAGAGAAGAAGGTGGTCCTCTGAGCAAGCACCTTGGCAAGGAGGGTAATTCGGAGGGAATTCCCGAAAGGGAAGAGCGTACCCATTTTCTACAAGATTTAGAACCCAAATGTCTGTAGTGACCGATTCCCAATCCTGTAGAAAATGGGTAAGCCGACCCCCCACCGGACCAACATGATCCAGAATGGTGGATCTAAGGCTGCTTTGCAGTGGTGGGAGGGAGGGAGGAAGAGGAGGAAGAGGAGGAGGAGGAGGAGAGCTGCCGACCTCGAGCACGACCCCTGATCCTGCCCCTGTAGCTCTTATACAGGGTATTTTTCTGCTGCTGTTGCTGCTGCTGCTGAGGCTGCCTGGACGACCTCCCAAAACCTTTGTATCTCCTATAAGAAGAACCTCTAGGCTGTGCCTGCAGACACAGAGATATGGTCGTGGCGTTGCTGTCCTTTAACCTTTCCAAGGCCGCATTCGCCTTTTTCCCAGACAGCCCAGAACCATCAAAAGGCAGGTCTAGAAGCGTTGCCTGCACATCAGGGGAGAACTCCGAAGATTTCAGCCAAGCACTCCTCCTTGTGGCGACCGAGGAGCCCATAATCCTGGCAACAGAGTCCGCAGTGTCCAGGCCACTCTGGATAACCTGACGCACAGCCGCCTGAGTGTCTGACAGGACTTCATTAAAGTTCTGCCTGTCCTCCTCAGATAACTTAGGAGCCAGCTGTTTAGCAGAATCCATGAGAGCGTGGATATAACGGCCCAAGAGACAGGTGGCATTTGTTGACTTTAAGGCCATACTCACCGAGGAGAAAATTTTCTTGGCCGATTGGTCGAGCTTTTTAGAGTCCCCTGTCACTAGGAACCTGTGGAAAGGCCCCGGAAGACCTCTTTGAGCAGGCAGACTGATCCACCAGACTTTCCGGAGAAGGATGGGAAGTAAGAAAGTCTGGATCTCCTGGAGCCGCCCTGTACCTCCTAGCTACAGTCTTAGAAACTGCAGGAGCTGAAAAGGGCTTACGCCATACCTCCATGACTGGTTCAGTGATGGCCTCATTAAATGGAAGTAAAGGCTCTACCACGGTGGAGGGAGAATGTAGAACCTCAGTAAGGATATTAGGTTTAAATTCAGCAGTTGGCAGCTGTAAAGCCAAAAGCTCTGCTGCTTTCCTAATGACCGTGTGGTAAGGAGCCACATCTTTAGAGGGAGTATCAGTTGGAGGAGTAATCTCCCAATCTGGTGACAAATCAAGGCCACTCGCCTCTTTGAATTCCTCAAACAAGTCATCTGACTCCATAAGCTCACCCTCTTCCATCTCTTCCACCTGGAGCCGGAGAAGATGGGAGCGGCGTCAACGTCCTCGACGCCAGGAAATGCCAAGACGGCGTCGCTGGGAAAAATGGCATAAATGGAGCCTGAGCGTAGGCTTGAGGAACCCCCAGATTAAAGGCCATTGGACCCATGGGACCCGAAGGTGCTCCAGAGGGGTACATCGCTCTCGTAAAGACGCCATACATAGCATTTAAATAATGCAATGGGTCTTGTCCAGGGCCTGGAAAGGGGAGGTAGGGTTCAGATTGAGGCATTACCGGACTCGGGCCAATCGGCGCCGACGGTGGAGCCAGCGGAGTCGAAGACTCATCAGGAGCCGGAGCCTCTTCAACCGGAGTCGGAGAATACGTCGGCGTCGGTGATGGCGCCGGAGAGTGCTCGGGTGAAGCCGCAGGTGAGGTCCGGCAAACAGTAGAAGCAGGATTTGATACAGGAGAGGGAGAAACATAGCACTTACGATGTCGAGGAGTAGGCGAAGTCGATCTCGGAGCCGTCTCCTTATCTGAACCGCATCGAGAGCCATGCCTCTTCTTCTTTTTATGCTTCTTGGACTTAGAAGCATGACCCGACGTCGACTTCGACCCCGAACTCGACCTGGACCTCGAGCGTCTTTGACCTCTCTTCTCTTTTTTCATCCTCGCTATAAATAGCTTAGCTTCTGTTTCTTTTAAGGCCTTTGGATTCATCTTGCGGCAGCAAGAGCATCCCTCAACGTTGTGATCCGACGACAGGCACCAGACACAGTCCTCGTGTGGATCCGTGATGGACATGTGCTTACCACACTCTCTACACGTCTTGAAACCAGACTTCTTTGTCAACATCTTGAAAGAAGAAGCAAGAGGAAAGTAGAAACCCCAGCAGAAACACAAAGTAACTATCCAAAGCTACGGAGAGTCCCAGAAAACAGTTAGCGTCGACGGCGCGGAAAAAGGGAACTGACGTCATCACCCCGACGAGGTCCTCTTATGGATCCAGTGACGTCAGCGGAGCCGTGCTTCTGTGACGTAGTCCTCGTCGGTATGGAGAGCTACAAAAGTTTCTGAATGTTGCTGGCGCAGGGGATATTCACAAGGTGAGGAATCCACTGGCAGATGTATCCATCAGAATAGTACTGACAATGCTGGTCGTAATGCCTCTGTTTTGTATGAGGTGTATAGTAATAACCATAATATTGTTCTTACTCTAAGTCTACAACGTCATCCTGATATTTAACTTGGAGCTCTGATGAGGTGTGAGCTGCTCCAAAATGTCCCTCATTGTCTGGCTCCTCCAGGTCCAACAGATGACTTGGGGGAAGAGGAGAGACTTTGCTGGAGGAAGTTATTTCAGGCTGTTAAGAAGTTGTTATAACCTTTGTAATTTCGTTGTCGTTAAGGGGATGGTCATAGGAATGAACGTGTCCGGCAGTCTTGAAGATTTTGCCTTTGTCATTACCCCCACCCCCGTCGACGGGGTCGTCGTTGACAGAGTCATCAATGTGGGCTTCAACTCTTCCTCAATGATGAAATAGACGTCGACGGAATTGGTGCTTCGATAGGATGGCATCGTCGTCCACAGCCACGTCGATGAGATGGTCGTAACAGTCATCATCAACAATATTTCTGTCAACGGCAATGGTGTCGTCGATGAGGCTCCAAGATGATGGTTCTGAGGAAGAAGTATGAGGGCGCTCCCCAGCCCTGGTAGATGATGTACTGGGCTCAGATGAGGCAGCTGTGGTAAATGAATTCAGGCTGGTTGTAGTAGTTCAGGAGAATTTATTGTAGTTGGTTACATGTTCTGTAGTTCAGCTCAGGACTAGCCCTACGAGGAGCAGCCAGCATGCGGCTCAGGCCCTGTCAACTGTGACTTTTGGTGACAAGCTCCTAAGATTCCATAACGCATCATCACAGGAACATTCCACTGGTAGAGCATTAGATAAATACCAATAAAGACAGGATACTACATATCCCCTTTTCTTCTATATGGTTAACATAAAAAGAAACTACTAAAGTTGAGAATAGAAAAAGAAGAAAGCAGAAACCTGATAGACAATAAAGAGAAGAAGGCAACAAGGAGGGAACATGAAGACAGAGGAAAAACAGAAGAAACAACCGATGAAAAGGTGAGGAAAGCAGATAAACATGATCCATCCACCCGTCTATAAATAACAACAGAAAAGAAAAGATGAAAACAGCGAAAGAAAACAACAAGAGAGAAGACAAATGCGGAAGCACCAATGACTGTCCCCTAAACAGGTCAGCTGGCCAGGCAGACATGCGAGGAGGTAAAGCATCGCACCAGAACAACACAGGGGTGAAATCAGATAGATAACAAAAAAACACTAACAGCAAGAGAAAAGTTCAGAATCTACAGATGACAAAAGAGGAAAAGACATCAGGAGGAAAACTGAACACAGGCAAGAAACAGGGAAGATCAGAGAAAATAAAATAAGATCCCTCATCAAACTCCATTAACAAATTGATAAGAAAATATGATGTGAACATTACATTACGTTTGAAAGCTAGACAATGTAATGAAAAGAAAGAATAACGTTGAGGAAACAAAACAAATGGGGTGAGACCCAATAAACACACCCTAAAAGAGGGCAAGAAGAACTCAACGTATGAGATACAAACAGGGTCCGTGCAAGGACACAACTCGTGTAGAGGTCATATGTTGTGCAACGTAGTGATGGGGCTAATCCATATGACACACCTCATGCAGAGGCCAAACGTTGTGCACCGTAGAGATGGGACTGTAACCCATATGACACACCTCGTGTAGAGGTAAAATGTTGTGCACCGTAGAGATGGGAATGTGACCCATACGACACACCTTGTGTAGAGGTCAAATGTTTTGCACAATAGAGATGGGACTAAAACCCATATTGTACACTCTGTGTGGGGTAATTGGGTAATCTCCCCTCTCTCTCCCTCCTTGACTTTTTTCTCCACTCTAATGCTACCCTCCATCCATTTAACACGTACCTCTAGCTCCTCCCCAATTCTCCCCCAAACTTGTTGCTCCCTTCTCCTCTCTTTTGCTCCTTTCCACCCTATTTGACTCTATTCTTCTTCTCTTCCTCACTTAACGGACCCGATCTCTCCCTCTCCCCCTTTCCTAATTTGAGCGGTGCTGCATGTTTCGGTCAATGTACATCTGATCAGCCCTATCCCATTTAACTGCATAAACGAAAGCCTTGTCCCGGGTAAACTACCCTCCTTTAGCTCCCTTGCCTTTTTTATTGTTTCTGTGTTAATTGTCTGCAGTGACATTTTTGTTCTACTCATTGCCATATCTGTTAGTTTATTTTGCTTATTTAAGAAGTGTTTTTGTTAAATGTGCAATGTCTGTATACTTACTTCGATCCATCTGAATCTAGTGTACCGACTGGAATCTTAATGCTCATGTAAAGCGCTCTGCTACCCCGGGTCTTGAAGCGCTATATAAAACTTTTCAAATAAATAAATAAGTATACTAGAACACTGAAGTAAAGAGACAAAAACCAATAGTATACACCCCGTGTGGGGCAAATGTGTACTAGAAGACTAAACCTGAATCTAAAAATTGCCCAAAACGTGAGGGTGGACAACTGTGGTCAGGTAACGTTTATGGGTAAGAACCCAAGACTAACTTATATTTGTGAGAACTCTTGACTTATCTTTATAAAGACATGTGAGAGATGCAAACAGGACTAAAACCTATGCATAATTGCCCCAAACGTAGGAACCAAACATAGCTTAAAAGGGCAAGAGTACTGGTGAGTACATGAGACTATCACCTAGACCAGTGTGTGAGAGAACCGCCCCGTTAGGAGAAACACCCCAAGGAACAAGTAATGCATTGTTTGTGAATGGGACTAGTACACATCTATCTAGTTTGAATGCCAAACTAGAAGACAAGGCCGTCCGTAAGAAAGGGAACTAAAGATGTGGCATGACTAAAAAAAAATGAGCTATGATCGTAAATTATGTCCGACTAAACTCTGGATAGGGTTCGGTACCGTAACCTAAATAGCTCTGTAGATATACAATGGATCCCTAGATAAGGTAACTTAAATTGTGGACGTGTGCTGTGAACCTGAAACTTCTCTTACATAAATTCTAAGTAAAGCAACTCTGGATACCTGTAAAAAACATTAGTAAAGAAGCTATGTAGACAAACAAGCCATATAAAACAAATGCTATACCAATTTATTAACAAATGTCCACATCCGTGAGCGACTTCTCACCCGAGATGCACAAGTTACGGCATATTCTAAAATGTGCCTTCGAAAGACACTGCCTAGACAAACTCAAAAGCAAAGGCAACATGGCAATGAAAGACTCCGGAGCAGTGTGTAATCAGGAAGAGTTAGTAAATGCCCCAACAGTACAGGTGCTCCGACGTGGGCAAACTAAAGAAAGAAAAATGACATTGTCTTGTAAATGACTGACAAATCAGGAGAGCCTGACCCGCTTTAGCCTTATATCCAAACTGTGACGGTGTTGGAGTTAGAATGTATCTTATGGAGAAGACAACGTGGTTGGCAAAACAAACAGGAACCATGCATCGGACCATGTATGCTGCAGCATAACAAACCCAAGATGGAAGCACACAGTGTCACGCTAGTGCCAAGTGGTTCACTGTGCGTCCGTGGATCAAAACGTCAGAAGAAGACACGGGCATCACAGAGGTTTGTGCAGAGCGTGGAATGGAAGCATCACAGAACCACGGAGCTGCATGCGCCACAATGCAGGTATGTGTGCGCTGGGTGTGACGCGCCACGGTTAAAAAAAAAAAATAAGGAGCGGTTGAACTAGTGCATGGCTCAAAAGATCCCAACTATAATAGACGAAAAAGGGGCTAACCTCCAATGTTGAATCGTATGCCCCAGCACCATGGAAAGTCACCATGCGTGGCAAAGCACTTCATGCCGCTGTGCATGTCAAGTGGATGGTCCGGAACACGATTTCTCAAGTAATACTTTGATTGGTAACGGAGCGCAGGCAGCAGGAGGTTAATTAACTCCGTCACAGCGTTAAAAACACGGAACACTTTTCCAAGAGCATAACACAACACCTCACAAGGTAGTCATGGCAGGTTGGTCCGACACACACGAGAGGTGACAGAAGAGGAGATTTGTTTCTTTTTGTCTTTTTTCAGAGATTCTTTGGCCTCGTGGGATGTTTTAAGGGCTTTTCTGCTTTCGTCAGAAGTCCCTTGGTCAGGGGATCTTCATCTTCTGTGAGGCTTTGAGATCTTCTGTCTTCCTTAGAAGATACTGATTTCTGAGTTTTGGCTTTTTGGAGCCACGGAAGAAGCCCCCACTCCCTGTCCTTCAAGGTTTTGGAGGAAAAAGTGTGGCAAATTTTACACTCCTTTACCTTATGCTGGGGGTAGAGCAGTAGGGACAGTCCTTATGTGGGTCATCTAAATGTAACCTTTTCGAGTATATGAAAATTTGAAAAATCCAATAATGGAGAGTAAAAAAAATGCTGGCTTCTGGTAAATATTGAGTTGAAGGTATCTCCTGAAAGTTTGATGGCACAGGTATCTGAAGAACAGCAAATCAGCGTTACATTTGATCTATATAAAATCCCTCATGGAAAATAAACACTGATTATAATGTTAAATAATATGCAGTAAATGTCTTATGGTAGAGGTGTGTTTTATTGCCCCTGCTCTTTGGACTTTTTATTTCAGCCCCCCTTAGTTATTTTTATTGAAGACAAATTAATTCTCTCTGAAAAGAAAAGGTCAGTATCTACAAATACCTTGGCTAAATTATGCAGATAATTTGAATTTTCAATAGGACAAACATCTAGCTGTATTAAAAAAAAGTATTTCCATTCCATAACTAATGCTCTGAAAAGGTTTCATACACGATTTTGAGCCTCTTGGTAGAACTATTAAAAAAGGCTATGATAGGGAAATAAATACCTCAAGCTCTTTAGAGTTCAGAACTGTTGGCCCTTGATACTAGAGTAAACTGGGAACATCTTAAAAGCCTGTTTTTGAAAAGATTTTGGACAATGCTAACAAACTCCATGACAAAGGCTTTAAAGTTTGAGTCGGGGTTGTCTTCTTGGGACATACTGGCGATATCACTTGGCCTAAGATTTTTAAGCTTGCTAATTAAGAGCAAGAACAGTGAGAAACTCTCAGTTCTATCTTGAAGGGATGCACTGAATAGGGCTGTTTCCTAACATGTAATTTAAAAGTTTTCTATTAACCTTGCCACTGGGGGTTGATATCCTACAATTCTAAAGCACACTCTCAATGGTCAAAATAAAAAGACTCATGAGCGTAAGGGTCATAGACAGTAGTCAAGCTAACAATAGAACATATTTGTTCATTAAGAAGCCTGTGACGGGCCAACATCTATAAGCGATATCTCCTGCTCCTAGGCTTCACATTAGCAAAGAGAGATATAGCTAGGGCTTGGAAAGCGGTGGTTGCCCCATCGGTCTCATCCTGGAAAAATGGCCTAGACTTTAGTATGGACCTCGAGCTCCCCATCTTTGAGGCTAGAGGGTGCCCTAGGAAGCACTATAAGATCTGGAGGCGCTGGGCGGATTATCGAGGTCTGGAGCTGGAACCGCCGAGGGGGGACCGGGGCCGTGACTCAGAGTAGCTGGTTGACCTCTCCCGTTCATTGCATTTCCCTATGTGTGGCTCATGATCCATCAATTGATCCATCAATTGATAATGGTATTGTGGCTGTTGAGCTCTTGTGTGGACTGATTGCAGCCTGGGTCAGCTATATGTTGTTTCGGACTATGGAGACGGTGCACTGGGGGTGGGGAGGGAGGTGGGTGGTTGGTTGGTTGGTTGGTTAAAGGAATTGATTTTATCTGTATCGCCTTTCATATTCTCTATTTTTCATTTTGTAAAACGGTCAAAGTCATTGTCTTTTGTGTCTCTCATGTGGCAGTTGTCTCAGGGATTCAGAGGTCTGCATTAAACTTGCTATTTTGACAAATTAAATTTGTTTAAAAAATAAAAGAAGTCTGTGACGGATTCCTTTGAAGAGTTAGAGATAAAAGGATTTTGCTCATTTATGTCAAACTCCTGATGAATTTATAGCGACCTAACTTCAGTGAATTAGAATTAATCCGGTCTGGAGAATAAAGGGTCTTAAAGGAAAAATTGCTGATAATAAAAGTGTTATGCATGTGATCTGAAAGTTAAATATAGTACAACCCATCTCCTCCTAGATTGCTGGCTTTTCTTGCGAGAGACAAAATAAATATTTGCCCCATTTTTAGGAAATATCCAGTTGCAAATGATCAGAAGCACTAGTCACCTTATTTAAAATGAAATACTTAGACATTGGAATTACCCTGGTAAGATCTATTAAGCTGATACAGAAAAGAACTTTAATTGCTTAATGTTTGAATTCAGAAAGTTGTAATTGTATTTTAATGTGCTACAAGTATTGTATGTATATTTGCCTCAGCTTTTAAGGCATAAAGTGCGTATGTGGTTAATTTGAGGCTAGGGGTAAGTTAGCTGGCTTGTGCTATCGCCTGTCCCTATAGAGATATGATATTGAATTTATTATATATATATATATACACACAAGAAAGCGCCATAACCAGGTTCTGGAAGACGAAGCTTTATTTAAATTAGCGCAGGCAACAACAATGGTGAGGCACCTGACGCGTTTCAGCGAATTGCCTTCCTCAGAGGTGCATCACATGTGCAGTGTCCCAGGTGTAGATAGTGAAGTCACCTGCCTGACTGCTGCCGTACTGCAAGTCCCATAATTCATCAGGAGCCTCGGTGGAATACCCGTGCAGTCATGGTGATGTTTGGCCACACTGTCAGCTCCAGCGTGATGTTACAGGTAAGTACGGTGCTTGGGCAGACACTGGTGCACACAAGCTCTTTGTTGTAACCCCACAATGTCCATAAGGCGCTGTGTCCAGAACCCGCCAAGCAGAGGCATCAGCCTCACTCGGCTCCCTTTCTCGCCTTCCACTGTAATAATCGCCGGTAAATCCTCAGGCTCACAGTAGGGCAAGCGGGTCATGCCCCCCTTATTCAATCTCCAAAACAGCTCGCTGTTGTCGGGGGCCCCCAACCCTGCAGGGCGGTCGTGGCATGCGGGAGACAGCATTTCCCGTACTTTAACATCCACACAAGAAAGCGTCATAACCTGGTTCTGGAAAAGGAAGCTTTATTTAAATTAGCGCAGGCAACAACAATGGTGAGGCACCTGACGCGTTTCAGCAAATTGCCTTTCTCAGAGGTGCATCACATGTGCAGTGTCCCAGGTGTAGATAGTGAAGTCACCTGCCTGACTGCTGCCGTACTGCAAGTCCCATAATTCATCAGGAGCCTCGGTGGAATACCCGTGCAGTCATGGTGATGTTTGGCCACACTGTCACCTCCAGCATGATGTTGCAGGTAAGTACGGTGCTTGGGCAGACACTGGTGCACACAAACTCTTTGTTGCAACCCCACAATGTCCATAAGGCGCTGTGTCCAGAACCCGCCAAGCAGAGGCATCAGCCTCACTCGGCTCCCTTTCTCGCCTTCCACTGTAATAATCGCCGGTAAATCCTCAGGCTCACAGTAGGGCAAGCGGGTCATGCCCCCCTTATTCAATCTCCAAAACAGCTCGCTGTCGTCGGGGGCCCCCAACCCTGCAGGGCAGTCGTGGCATGTGGGAGACAGCATTTCCCGTACTTTAACATCCACACAAGAAAGCGCCATAACCTGGTTCTGGAAAACAAAGCTTTATTTAAAGTAGCGCAGGCAACAACAATGGTGAGGCACCTGACGCGTTATTATATATATATATATATATATATATATATATATATATATATAACATATATTACATATTACCTACTGGCGGTCGCCAGTAGGTAGTTATAGTTAGGACCACGTTTCCATAGGAAATCCGCAACATTCTATTTTGAATAACTTTGGCGCCGGTCGACGAATCCTCGCGAATTTTTCAAAATAGGTGGGGCGCTACGCTCCGCTCCTACCCTGAAAGTCTCGGGGGGATTCGTCAAGCGGGGGCTGAGATAAAAGGGGGGTCCCAAAACGCGTTTTTCCCATGCATTTTTCCATAGGACCTTTAGACAGGGCTGCAGCCCGAACGGGTGAACAGAATTTAATGAAATTTGGCAGAGAGGTAGTCCCCAGGTCAAGGAAGTGCCTTTTGTAGGTTTGGTGTAAATCTGTTCAGTAGATTCTGAGAAAATAGCCTTTAAATCAATATATATATCTGTGGCAGCTTACGGTGCGCTTACCGTGCGCTTACCGTAAGCTTACCGTACGCGTACGGTGGCGTGCGCGAGCGCGATTCTGATTGGCTCTTAGATCTTAGTAAACATTCGAGTCGGTCGAAACCAGGAAGCGGCGGCCGCCATTTTCTCTCTCGCTTCCTGAGTTGGGCAGCAAAAACGTACCCCAAATATATGTAAAGAGGCAGTTTCATGAGATCCTAACCACCCAGCATTGATACAGGGGTCCCCAAACCACCCCCAAGCCCAAAAAAAATAAAAAAAAAATTTCGGAAAATCGCCGATTACGCTTACCGTACGCGCACGGTAAAAAATTATAAAAAAAAAAAAACTATCCACATTCTCCCCACCCCGTGTGCAAATGGTGCCCGAAGAATACATTTCACAAAGATGCGCAAAATATGTCCCCCATGTGCGCACGGTGCGCGAAGCGCATCGTGCGTACATGGCCCATCCCGCTTAACGTGGGCACGCGGTGCGCGCAGCGCACCGCGTGACCACTGTGCGTGCACGGCACTAACTGCGTAAAGTGGGCAATCTTCTGCTGATGACATATGTGTCTTTATGAAAAAAAAATATTTGTAATATATGTAAAGCTAAAATTTAATGGAAGAAGACATGGGCAAATAAGTGTCTAAATACAGTATTAGCATCAGCAGAGGATTGCGGTCGCGTGAGTTATAGTTGCCTGCAGTAACTATAACGGGGGAATTTCATTGGTTTTTTATCAGTAAAATGTCCAGCTAACTATAACATGTGTGAAACCTATGGTTTTTTCAGTGAATTTGCAAGGTTTTTTAAATGCTAAGTTATATATATATATATAACATTTATTGTTTTAAATTTCTATAAGTTTGTATCTTGGAAATAAATAAATACTTTGCAAGTGCAGGGATCCGAGTGCTAACTATACAGACCCTCCAGGATTTTGCGATTTGCAAATAAATTGCGAAATCGTGATTTCTATAAAAACGCCATGATTTTTATAAAGCCCCCACGTAATCTTAATCAAACACTTTTTTTAACCCTCCTTTTATTGACTCTTTGCTGGGCCAATAAAAGGAGGCTTGGCAGGAGAGATGTGTTTTTGGACTCTCTCCCTGCTGCATGGCGTTTTAAACATTCAGCACCCGCCTCTATAGCTAGGAGCAAAAGACTGCAGGAGA
Organism: Triturus cristatus; assembly: GCF_964204655.1. Taxonomy (NCBI): domain Eukaryota; kingdom Metazoa; phylum Chordata; class Amphibia; order Caudata; family Salamandridae; genus Triturus; species Triturus cristatus. Next base: position 881,760,127 of record NC_140580.1, on the reverse strand, counting down.
CTTGTACTTACCAGGTATGTTAATGTCTCGGCATTCTTTAGCAGTCTTTGGCCCCTACATCCCCCATAGGGACACTTATCTTTTGCTCCCCCCACCCCTAGATAACAAATCCTACCCAAGGCCCCTGCCGCTCCCCATTATCCCCCTTCCAATAGTCCTCCTCCTTGTCACCCCCAGTCCCCGTAGCACCCATCACACAAAATTACAGCATGAAATATATGGTGCTGGAGGAAAGCTGTTACTTTAGTGACCTCCTCATTCCTCATTATAAGGTGTGAGGAGGGTCGGGGGGGGGGGGGGGGGTGCTAAAGTAACACCTCTCTCCAGCACTGTGTATTTGATAGTAGGATGCATGCCGTCTGGGTGGTGACAGAAAGAGCGCAGCTTTAACATTTCAATCCACACTTTTTCTGGCACCAAACATTTGTCTTCCCAGCTCTGTCATGCTGTGCAGTGCTGGTTTGTCGACTCATATCTGAGCCATGGTATTTTTGTGACAGGCATGTTGAGCGCCTGTTGCAAAAGTACCTCAAATGTTGACCTTTGTGGGACACAACTTTTTTATATTGATGCTACAAAATTTGGCACAACTGACCACAAAATCCTGGGGGGGTCTGACTGTAGGTCACAGATTTAAAAACCCAATGAGACTGTTCAGGTGGTCAATTTAGCAGCTGCAAAGCTCTATGTGCAATAGGTTCAAATCACAGTTTGATACTCATAACACCATTTGCAAATGTCTACCTATCCCGCATTTTCACACATTTCTGCATTGTTTCTCCCATCAAAATGCATTTCTTTTGTCAAGCCCAAGAGGGTCTGTCAACTGCCCGTGTCTCTATATGCCCCTGAGCAAACTAATGCATTTTTGGTGTACATCTGTGGAATAGGCCCTTAAAGAAAAGAGCCGTGGGCTGATGTAGTCTATTTATTTATTTCCTGTTCTTGATAATGCGCACGACTCACTTCCAAAGGAGTATCTCGGGCTGTGCTGGTCAGGCAAACTAGTATATTCTAAAACATCCAAGTTTTTAACATCTAAAAGTTCACAAAATATGGGCAGGTACGAAGTTGGAGAGGGAGTTTAGTCCAGTGATATGGGGCCATATAAGAACTGCCCCTGAATCTTCAGGTGCGAATGAGTGGAATCTGCAAGAGAGCTTTGTTTGAGGACCTTAACTGTCCCGAAGACTTATAATGACTAAGTCTTGAATGCAGGTAGGCACGGCAGGCCTTGTAAAGTGCCTTATGCATCAGACACCAGAGATTTAAACTGCCTGCTTGCTGATAGGCAACCAATGCAATTTTAAAACAAGCATTTACAATGCAATAGGTCTTGCATTATTAAAGTTTGAACTATTGGCATTGCTAATAATAATGCAACACCAATAGCTCAAACTTTAATAATGCGAGACCTATTGCATTGCAAATGCTTGTTGGTATGGTCCACAAGAGGCTTTGGCCTTCAGACAGCGAATAGCTGTATGCGAGGCCTAAAAACAGAGATAGAAGTATCAGCTGCGAAATCTTTGCAGCATGAAGACACAAATAAGGTACCATTGGGTAACGTGGCAGCTGCAGAAATCTATGTCCTACCTGCAGGTCACCGGCTAGTTACCCAGAGACTGACTTCGTTTTTCATTTTCCCAGGATCTATAAATGATGTACTAGTCAACGGGATAGTAGCAGCAACTAATATTTAAAGAACCATGCAAGCACGAATCATCGGACAATGGCAGCCAACATAATATAAACTAGATACAAAGATAAACAGGGTGATGAATGAATGGCCGAGAGATGGATGGACGGAATAAAGTGATATATGAATGGATGCAGTAGGGTGATGGGTGGATGAATGTAAGAAGGCGATGGATGAATGGGTGCCTGGCGGATAGATGAAACAAGTGGACAAATGGAATAAGATGGATGGATGGATGAGTGGGGATGGATGGATGGAATAAAGTGATATATGAATTGATACGATATGGTGATGGATAGATGAATGGAGCTGGCTATGAATAAATGGGTGTCTGATGGATAGATGAAGTGTGATGTGTGGACGAATGGAATAAGATGGATGTGTGGGTGGGTGTTTGGGTTGGAGGAAGGAATGGTGGGTGGATGGGGATGGATGGATGGGTGGACAGGTAGATGGGTGGATGGATGGGTGGGTGGGTGGATGGATGGGTGGATGGATGGGAGGATGCGTGGATGGGTGGAAGGGTGGGTGGATGAATGAATGGTGGGTGGATGGATGGATGGACAGATGGGTGGACGGGTGGGCGGATGAATGGATGGTGTGTGAATGGATGGATAGGTGGGCGGATAGTTGGGTGGATGGATGGATGGATGGATAGATGGATGGATGGATGGATGGATGGATGGATGTATGGATGGACAGGTGGGCGGATGGATGATGGATGGGTGGATAGATGGATGGATGAATGGAGCAAGTGTCTGTCGCACATCGTGAGCTGGGTGAATGTTCTCTTACCTTGTACTCCAGGGTCGCCTCTTCCAGGGGCACCGCCTCGTGGGACCGGTGCTCCTTGGCCTCTCTGCACACCACACAGATGGCCGTCCCCTCCTTTCTACAGAAGAGCCGCAGCTTCTCGCAGTGCCGGCCGCACTCCCCCTCCACCCGCAGCTGCACCGCCTGCTGGCAGAAGTCCTTGGCGATCTGCACAATGTTGGCCAGCTGCCAGTTGGAGCTCAGGGCACACTTGGGTGACGCGTTCCGGCACTCGGGGCAGGGGAAGTTTGAGGCTACTCCTGCCCAGCATCGGGCGAGGCAGTGCCGGCAGAAGTTGTGCCCGCACTGCGTGGTCACCGGGTCTGTGTAGTAGTCCAGACAGATGGAGCATCTGGTCTCTTCCATCAGGTGCTCCACGGGGTTTGCTTCAGCTATGGCCCGGCAGAGAGAGGGGGCACAAAGTGGGGCCAATGCGGGGCAGAGCGGAGCTCACAGAGGGGCAGGGAGTAGGGCAGAAAGTCGGAAAGAGAGGGAGACAGGGAGAAAGAAACTAAGACTGGGGCAGAGAGCCGTGCAGGGAGATCAGAGAGTTGGGCAGGGAGTGGGGCAGAAAGCAGTAGAGAGAGCCGGGCAGGGAGTTGGACAGAGGGCACTCTAGGCAGAAGTATGGAACTGAGCAACAGCAGAGAGTTGGACAGAGCAGGTTGAAGAGAAGCCCTGAACGTGAGGAGAGCAGGGCAGGATAGCGGGGCAGATAGCTGGACAGCGAGCCAGGCAGAGATCCGCGAAGAGAACCGGTGAGGTCATCCAGGTTTCGAGTTTCGATTTCGTTTTCTCAGAAGGCGCGAGCAGAGGAGGCAGGGAGTGAAATTCACATTTACAGACCTGCGCCTATATTTCAAGTGTGTCCAAAATATGTTTAACTAGGCGGTCTCAGTAAGGAAAGGTAGCCAAGGCATGGGGAGAAAACGTAATCTGCCCAGTATCACACTATTTGGTCCTGTAAGAGAGCCAGGATTTCAAACGCAGGCCACTGTTGCTGAAGTCTACAACCTGCCCAACTTACTTTCTGCATTAAGAGTCCACACTTCAAACAAGCAGAACTGAAAGTGATCGCGAAAGCGATCGCTATAGGAAAAATAAAAAAACACGCCCGCGAGTGGTGCGCGCGCCACTGCGAGACATATGTTTTCAATTATCGCGCCCGTGTCTGGGCACGATAATTGAAACCACATGGGCTTTGGTGCGGGTACCAGACACCAATAGGCCGTGGGCGGAGCAATGCGCCCGCCTTTGGCCTATTGCGTGCTCTGGTAACAAAATACACGCACTCGAAGCCCAATGACAGAAGAGCAGACAAAAAACACATGCACGAGCGAGTGCGATTCTAGGGTCCATTTCTGAACCCCGGAACAAAAGGACTCTCGCCTGCGCGAGCACTGCTGCACAGTGCAACGCAGGTCGCTAGACCTAAAAATGGGGGCAGAGAATGACCGTGCAGGTACATTGCAGATCAGCTACAGGGTTGTACTCTGCAAAACCTGCAGTTTAACCACCAAGGTGTCATTTGCTGCTACCAATAGAGCGTTCCCATAGTCCAGGTGACTTGTTATAAGTGGTTAGCCTAGTGGTTGAACAGATGTCTTTTTTAATCAGGATATCTAAGGTATGATCTCTTTTAACCCTTACGACTGTGGGCAAGCTACCTTTACTCTCTGTATATCAGCCCCTATATCTGACCAAACTGGAAGTGCTTAGAAACCCACACTATTAAAGGCTGTGTAAACACGTTCTCAAAATATTGGGCTCGACCTGCACATGAACTAACAGAAAACTTGTGCCACAATAGGCAACCAAGTATATTGTTAATATAGTGTACTTGAAAGCCATTTAATAAAATATCTCTAGTGTTAATTAATCTCCTCATTTTATCACGTCTTATTTTTTTCTGGAAATGGCACTTCGTTATGTAAAATGTATGAAAAGTAGGCATCTCATGGTATCAAGAGTAAAAGATCTAGGTTAGTCCCTTCCTCATGTTCCTCCTTCTTTTATTTGAATGATGAGGCACACAGTTCACGTCAGATAGCGTACAATAATAATCGATCTGTCTCATGAATAATGGCTGATGTGATTTCCCACCTCCACTGCACAAAGGTTATCACCCTTTAACAGATAAAAGGCTCAATCTGCCTGGATCTTGGCAGTAGAAGCATCAACCCTCTCAGATCACATCCCGGGACTGAAACCTGTTAGGTGCAGATAATACACACACAGGTACTTCGTAGATACCTCACAGTAGTTGTACTCCTCACCTACAGTCTGCATGCTGAGCTCTATATGGGCCATACTGATCAGCCACAAGAGAAAGGCAGGATGGAAAAGGCTTGTCGTCACAACATCATGAACATGTTTACTGTGGCCCAGATGGAAACAATCAAGAAAAGGGGAAAACCCTATGCGCCCTGGTACACGGACAAACTGAAAGAACTGAAAAACACCTGTAAAAAGGCGGAGAAGCTCTGGAGGAAAAATTACTCAGAACAGGAGAAAGTGCGATGGAGGCTCACTATCGTACAATATAAGAAGGAAATTATTACAGCCAAAACAAGCCACTTCGCAGACCTTATTCTCAAAAGCTCTAATAAGTCCCGCAACACTTTCAAGATTATCAGAGAGCTTTCTCATCCTGCTTGCGCTGACAGCCAAATCAAGCCCTCACAAGAACTTTGTGACGGCCTAGCAGTATTCTTTCAGGAAAAAATCAATAAAATTGTCGAGGGAATGAATAGTAAGTCTATCCCCACAATGCAGGACAACAGCAATCAAGCGAACAGAGATGAGATGGTGGAATATGCTAGAAACCCTTCTCCGAATGCCACTTTGGAAAATTTTGTGGTCCCTTCAGAACAGGAATTTCTTAGAACAGCCCTTAACACATCATCAGATCCCCTCTAGACCCTCTTCCCCATAGAATAGCTAAGAAATTCGAGGATGATATCTTCCCAGCTCTGCATCAGCTTTGTAACCAATCTCTCTACACAGGCTCCGTACCAAGAAATTGGAAACTGGCGGTTGTTACTCCGTTATTAAAGAAACCAAATCTGGACCCAAACTGCCAAAAGAACTACCGACCTATATCCCTCTTACCATACCCGATAAAGATCATAGAGCGATGGGTCAGCAGATCCCTAGCCCTCTTCCTAGAAACCAACAACATCTTGGAAGAGGAGCAATTTGGTTTCAGACCAGCTCATGGAACTGAGTCAGCCTTGCTGACAGTCATGGATGACCTACGAATGAGGGCGGACAGAGGAGAATCAGCAATTCTGATTTTGCTGGACCTGTCCGCCGCATTCGATACAGTGAACCACGACATCCTGATAAAAAGACTAAAGAACATCGGAGTCGGAGGAGTCGCGCTTGACTGGTTCCGCTCCTACCTGACGGATAGATGGCAGGCAGTAGCTATCCCTCCATATCAATCAGAGTTCATTAAAGTTCCGCATGGGGTCCCACAGGGGTCTGCTATTAGCCCCATACTTTTTAACATTTATATGCAACCCCTGATGAGGATCATCAAAAGCCATGGCATCAGCGTGACAAATTACGCAGATGACACCCAGCTAATGATCTCTCTTGATGGAGCCCATGCAAACTCACTGGAGACCTTCCACACTTGCATGCTGGAAATGTCACTCTGGCTAAACCAGAACTCACTACAATTCAACAGTGACAAAACTGAAATACTGCACTGCGTAGTGGGAAGAATCCCCATAAGTCTACCTACAGACTTCTGGCCTCAGCTGCTAGGAGACTCGCCTACCCCAGTGAAATCAGTAAGGAATCTCGGAGTCACTATTAACAACAGCCTGAGCCTTGAGACTAACGTCAACAAGCAGGTCAGCAGCTGCCTTGCCTTACTGCGAGGACTGCGAAAGCTGCTACCTCTCCTGCCCCCACAGACTAGAGCTAACATAGTCAGGAGCACCATCCTCAGCCGCCTGGATTACTGTAATGCCCTTTTGCTGGAATTCCCTGCCTATCTCATTTCCAGACTTCAAAGTATCCAGGCGGCTGCAGCCAAACTGGCACTCTCTCGGGAATGAAGATCTTCCACCACTTCTGCCCTGGCCGACCTCCACTGGCTGCCTATACACCAGAGGATCTGTTTCAAATCCTTATGTATTGTCTTCAGGGCAGTTCATGGGCTAGGCCCCCGACCACTCCAAAATAAATTTAACTGGTATGAGCCTACCCGGTCTCTTCGATCCTCATTTTTAAACTTTATCAGCATTCCTAGGATCAAGAAAGCTACCTGTGGGGGAAGAGCCTTCAGTATAGCCGCAGCTCATTTATGGAACAACCTCCCTATTGACATCAGAAAAACAAACAAATTGAGGGCCTTTCGTAAAAAGGTGAAAACATGGCTCTTCCCAAAAAATCTTCCAAAAAAATCTAACTGATCAGCACCTTGTCCACTGTCCTCTTATGTTCTACAGGGTTCTCAGCTGTATGTACCTAGCGCCAGGATGCCCGTAGGGTTGCAGAGCGCTCTACAAATGCTATAAATAAATAAATATATTCACTAGGTGGCCTTATGCGAGTACTGGTTGGGTAACTGTTCAGACATAATTATACGTTTTTGACAACTTACTTTTTGATTTTCATTTGGGGAAAATGAAATGAGCAAAACAAAGCTGTTTCCTGGGTCCACAGAGCCGGCAGTGTTCAGCAACTGGAAAGGGCCGCTCGGATTTAGAATTGAGAACTTTAACTGAAGGTCAGTATGTCAAGGAAGACAAGCACCATGGAAGAAGGACTTAGTCATACTATACAAAGGAGTCCACAGCACAAGCACGAGAAACAAACAACATTTAGACTCAAACCCTATCAACAATCTGAATTCAGTGTGAGAAGAAAGTGCGTGTCTCTGGCCTCTACTCGCATTACCGCTCATGGAAACAGACCACTAAAGGTGCGTTCTTGTGGGCTGCAGTGAGATTTTTGTACGTCGTTACAGCACAACAAACTTGTCAAGTTTGGCATGTTCATGAGTGTGCAGCATACTGAGTGTCTTTGCACGGGTCTACAATTGCTATATGTAGCAACCAAATAATTGCCATGTAGTGTGCAGAATGTGTGTGTTTGTGTCAGACCATAAGGTTTATACATTTTAAGTTCTAGCCAGAGCCACGGCAGCAAGGAGAAAACAAACCTAGCTACAAGACACTTGTTGTAACAATTAAATTCTGCCTTGTACATATTTGTTACCATATGTTTTGAAGACTCTAGTACACTCATGTACTATATAAAAAGAGCTAAATTGGAGGATAGGCTACTTTAAAGTAGGGGTGTTTAATTCTTACCACAGTTTTTGGGTGCTATGATCTAACAATGATTATATTTACTAGCTGCTATAGCGTCACCTTCATGGCATCAACATGTCTTGTTTATTCATTCTTATTAGGATGAAAATCCTATACATGGCTTTGTGAAACTGTGCCACGCTGCCATTGCATATTTTCGGGACAATATAGATATATGTATTTTCTTTTGTCCAGTGAACAAACGTCATACGAGCCACCTGGAGATACTCCCATGTTCCTGAAATCAGTTATCAGAGCCTGGCTCTGGTGTTGAGGGAGGACCCAATTTGCACCCCTTTTTAGGTCTCGCGCCTAGCGTTGAAGTGCGCAGCGCTGTTCGCGCAGCGCGAGACCTCTTGTACGGGGTTTAGAAAGCTACCCACACGCTCATGCGTGTGGTTTTGCTTTCCCCGTCTGGCATTGGCTTGTGGGTGTTTTATTTTTTTTTTAAACGGCACGCGATTGGGCAAAGGCGGGACAATGTACCACCTTTGAAACGCCCATTCCCGACGGTGGCCAGCACATGCAGCAGCGCGCGTTCGCCGTTCTGTTGCTGCCGCGCTCCCTCCTCCCCGCTCCTCTGTGGTGCGTGCGCACCACTAGTTGTTGACTATAGCGAGTCGCAATCGCTTTCAGTTCCGCTTGTTTTCTTTACTTTTGGTATAATCGCGGCACCCGCACTTTACTTTTGATGTTATAAGTAAAGCGCGGGTGCCGCGATTATACCAAAAGTAAAGAAATTAGATTTTTTTTTCTATTTCTTTACTTTTGGTATAATCGCGGCACCTGCGCTTTACTTTTAATGTTATAAGACAGAGATATGGAAATAGGCATCCTGCAAGTCCAGTGGTACCATCCAGTCTCCAAGGTCCAGGGCAGACAAAACATGAGCCAAAGTGAGCATTTTGAACTTCTACTTTTTGAGGAAAGGGTTGAGGGTTCTCAGATCTAAGATAGGGCAAAATCCTTTGTTCTTTTTGCGAATCAGAAAGTAGCATGAATAGCAATCACTGCCTACTTCTGACACAGGAATCTATGGCTCCCTTGGCCAACAGAGCTGTGATTTCCTCGTGAAGCAAGGACAAATGATCGTCCATCAGTCGATAAGGAGATGGAGGCAAAGGGGGAGGCGAAGATTTAAATGGAAGGTCGTAAGCTTTCTGTATAATCTGTAAAACCCAACTGTTTGATGTTATGGAATTCCAGTGGTGGAGATGATAGCTAATTCTGGCACCAACTGGACGCCCATGATCTTGTAGGGTAAGATTAGGAGGGATTAGAGGTTACGGCTGTAGGGAGATTGGTTGTTGTGGCACACCTCTGGCTACCTGACCCACAGGGTTGGTATGCAACGCGTCCTCGCCCAGCACAGTCTGGGAAGCTTGCATGGGGCAGTGCCTGGAATAGTGTTGGCGCGGCTGAAAGCCCCTTCCATAGCCACAAAAGGGGTGATAGGCAGGTTGGGGATGACGTGAGGCAGCCGAGAGGCCCAATGACTTGGCTGTAGCCCGCAAGTCCTTAAAGTGCTTCAGCACCAAGTCTGCCTTGTCTCCTAAGAGACGGTTGCCATCAAAGGGCATGTCTTTGAGGGAAGCTTGGACATCCCTGGAAAAGCCAGATGTTCTTAGCCAGGTGTGGTGTCTAAGTACCGCCATCGACAAAACCGCTCTGCCCAGCGAGTTGGTCGTATCCAAACCACACCTAATGGTGAACTTTGCTGCGTCTCACCCAACCTTGAAAGCCTGGGAGAGAACAACCCATGCCTCCTCTGGGACCTGTGGCAGCACTTGCACAACCGTGTCCCACAGAGACTAGGAGTAGCGCCCCAATAAGCATGCAGTGTTTACCGACAGCAATGCAAGGCTAGCGGAAGAAAATATCTTCTTCCGCAAGCTAATCAGCCTCTAAGATTCACAGTCCAGGGGTGCAACAGGCAACGCGCCATGGGATGTAGAGGCTTGAACCACCAATCTCTCAAGAGTGTGGTGTTGGGTGTGGAAGTTCGGTTCCCCAAATGCGGGGGCAATAGTGGTGGTAAATTGCCCTGTTCACAGGAGCCCCTGTGCTACGCTTGGACCAGGTTCACAGTAGGACATCTGTCAGTGCTTCATCAAGAGGGAGCAAGGGTTCAGAAGAGGAAGCTCCTGGTTGCAGAACTTCTGTCAAGATGTTAGTCTTGACTGCCACTGAAAGCAACTCAAGATCCAGGGTCTCAGCTGCCCTCTTCACCACCATGGAATATGATGCTTCCTCCTCTCTAGCCACGGTAGGAGGAGAAAGCATATCAGTACCTGATGATGAGTCCAGACAACTTTCATCACTGAGTTCCTCACACCAGTTCATACCTTCCTGGACTCCTAACTGGTATTCTAAAGGGTCCAGTGACCCCTCCCTTTCTTCCCTGAAGCCTAACCCTTCGGACTAGGGCTCAGGCATCGACCTAGGACATGTGGGTCCTGTCTGCGAAATAATCAGCGTTGATCAATGCCGTCCCTGCTCCATGTCGGATTCATGGATGTAAACGGGGCTAGTGCTGGTGGCCCCAGGAGCATTGGCGTTTGGGTTGGCATCGGGGGAGGCTGCTGTGGCACGAATGACGCTGGTCCGGGTCCGGGATCGGATCCACGGGGGCCCATCAGAGTTGAGGGGTCAGTCCACTCAAATACGCGGCTCATGACGTCCTAAAATTCCTTTACCTGAGCGGGGATCAATCCAGCTCCCAGAAAAGCCAGGAGGCTCAAAGTCGGCCCTTGCAACGATTTTGAAGAACCGTGCCTTGAACACCAATGTTTCTTCGTAATGTCAACTGACGAACGAGGAGAAGTCGAAGCACGCTTCAACTTCTTGTGCTTCATGTGCCTCTTTCCCGAATATCCCGATGACTTGGAGTGGGAGCAAGAGGGCTTAAGGCTCCTGGAGCAGTTCTGTGACCTCCATCTCGATTGGAACCAAGAGCTCCGAGGTTTTGCCTGCCGGGCCGCTAGCTGCTTCATGGACTGCTCCCTCAAAGCCTTCGGTGCCATGACCTGGCAGTCTAAGAACGACGTGGACTTGTGGTCGCACTCGAGACACCACAGACATACAAGGTGTGGGTCCATACCCGACAAGGCGCGATGACAGGCGACAGCCACATGGCTTAAACCCTGTCTTCCTTGAAGACATCCCTCAACACACCAGGAGGAAGAATTACTCATAAAAGAATTCTACAAAATATTAAAAGAATTCTGTCAAAAAGTGACAGAGGGGTAGCTCTTTCTCCAGATCAGCGCTAAGTGGCACGGAAAAAAAATAACTGCTGTCAGCGCGCTGAGGTGGCGCCTATATAGGTGACACGGACAGCACTTCCAGCAATGACTACGCCACGTGGGGCTGATCGACACCATCTACAGGCAAGCAGGGGTACTGTTCACGCAAAAATCTTCCGGATCCAGTCTGACATCTGGGAAATTCAAAGGTAAGGAATCCGCAGCTAGATGTCACCCTCAGATTGGGGCAGTTTGCAAATTGTCCCGCATTGTTCCGTTGTGCAAGAGAGCAGGACACTGGCACATATGCTAAGATATGATGCTCCTGGTCTCTTACCTAGCATGCGCACACAATCAGGCTGCCAGGCTCCAGGCACAGACACGCACCATAGGGGCTAGGTGTCTGTGCGATGTCTAGCATTGATAGTAGACATCAGACTTTCAGTGCAAAATAATAAGGCAGACAAGCTTTTTCTACTTTATATGTGTGCTGTGCAGCACACATGCAAATTCAGAGAAGTTTGGAGGAATTGAAACATTTCGCTTTTTAACACCAAATAAAAGAGGCATTTGTTTTTGCCTACAAATGTTAGCAGCTTGGTTTTGTTTAAAAAGACATGAGTGGTTGTTTGGGAACGCCAATGTACCACTCATGAAACACCTCCCTAATGCAAAACCGTACTAACCTAGCACACAACGTTAGTAAATAAGTCCCATTAAGTATAAACTACACTTGGGGCCAGATATATCAAGAATTGCTTTTGCGTATCTTAAATAGCGAAATTTACCGATTCGCTATTTCAGAATCGCAAAATGCAGTGTATGTAGGATTTGCAAAAATGTTCGCGAATCGCTAACATTCCCTATTAGCGAATCGCTAATTGCGATTCTTTATTAGGGAATGCATTCCCATTAATTTCTATGGGCCTATAGACTCATAGGAATGAATGGGACTGCATTCGCAATTTGAGAGTACCAAATTGGTAATCGCAAATTGCAAATGCAATTGCGAGGGTGCTAGGGGGCCTAAAGGCACCCATGATGCACCTCCAGAAAAGGTAAGTATGCACATGTAGTGCACACACACGCCCTAAAGGCATGTTTGCGCGCCACATGGCGCTTTGTAAAATGCACTTTTGTGCATTTCATAATGGAATCGCAAATTATCATCAACTTGAAGTTGGTGGTAATTTGCGATTCCTAAATTCAAATTTGCATTTAGCGATTGCTACATGAATTGCAATTAGGGAATCGCAAATTGTGATTCCCTAACTGCATTCGCTATTTAGGTAAGCGCAAAAAATTGTCATTACCCATATTGCGAATCGGCCCGTTTGCAAAAACAAAAAGCATTGATACATCTGGCCCTTGGTTGTGCATTTCACTGAAGTAACTGTATTTTATATTTTAACGCACACATGTAGTGTCAAGAGAGTGCAAGATAATATAGTATTATCACTACATGCTGTTGCAGAATAATTGACATTTGAAACGTAGTCTGTGGCTCTGGGCACTGCAATATTTATACAAGGATGTGATACAGAAACATGCATTTGTGAAACTGACAGTGTGCACATGTGCGCAGTACTAGAATACTGGAAAATTATGATGAATGATGGATAGTCAGGTGCAGAGTGTGTGCAGTTCTGAAGTGTAACATTAATATTGAATGCGGCTAGAGAACAATGAGCATGTACAATAGAGCGTATTGGTGGACTGTACTATCAAAATGACTTACTTTTACACCATTGTGATTCATGTATGCAGGATGTGCAGGCCTGGTGACTGTATTGTTACTAATGCATATTCATGAATGCAGTCACAAAAGAATGAATATGAATAGCGCAAAATATGAGTACGGGCATTGTATGTGGATCTCAGAAAAAAACATTTACTTGTAATCTAATTTCTCTATCATGAGTATTTCATTAACTTAATAAACTGTAAACTTTCAAGAATGCATCACTGTTTCTTCAAGGAGCGGCCTGTTCACTGCCTCGTAGCACTTCCTGATGAAGTACAGTATTCATCTGCAATGATAAATATTTATTTTGAAATACTTATTTTGGAGATAAGTTTTTCTTTGTGATAAGGATTTCAGGGAGCTTTCCCACGTTTAATAAAGCTCTCATGATAGAGATGTCATGTTCTTACAGGTGCCCTGGTCACAGGAAGTAAATACATCTGGTTTCAGCTGGCTCTCAGCGCACTCACGCTCTCCGGGGCCTAGGAGAAACAATATCACTGTCCTTTCCTATTACCAACATTTGTGTATGGTCCATAGTGAAGGTGCAGGGGCGCGGATGGCATTTCAGGTCAAAAAGCAGGCCGGGACTCTTGATGCAAGTGTGACTACAGAACCAGTCCCATCGCACACCTTATGGGGCCTACTTTTACCCCACACTAGGAATGACCAATGTGTGCTCGTATGTAAGTTTGCATGAGGGTGTGCTTGTTCTATTTTGATAAAATTGCGTCCTGAGAATCACAACAGGATTCTTGATACCCAGGGGTTACTATGGTATCTTGGCCCTGACAAAGGCCGCCTGTCCCATATGGGAAACGCATTGATATCCCTAACTTGTAGATCAGATCAGTGACGCAGAGGCCATTATCACCCTTTAGAGTTTACTATGGTACTTATGTCTTTTTAGGCATATCAGGGTGGCCATCATTAAAATTGATGTGCCTGGTTATACTCTGGGTAATTTTATATTTTCCTTCCCTACATTAAGAGCACCCAGTTCTGTTGAGCCAACACAGATGTTACATTGTCCTTTCGGAGGGCTATAAAAACTTTCTTGTTTTAGCTCTCTTTTAGTATCTGTTTTTAGCCTGTGGTTGTGTTACGTGCTACCTTGTCTCTGCGCCAGGACGCTCCTTGGCTGGAGTATCTGTGCGCACAATAAATAATCGTAACATAACATAACATAACATCATTCTGGGTCAGGGGTCACATGATGAAGCATGCCACAAGGTGTTCATGAGTGAGGACCCCTTTACAACCCTATTAGGTAGCCTGAGCAGGGTCACAGAATCAGAATCTTTCGACATTCTAAATTAGGGTTACCATACCTTTGTTGAAATCGTGTCTTCCTTAGTGATTCAAACATACCATCACCATAACCTTGCTTAAAAATCCTACTGTACACAAAACTGCTGTGCATTTTTAAACCAATGCCCAAACGCTTATATCCGTCAAAACGTCTGAAACACGCATTGTCAGAAGAACCTCAACCTTCCTTGGAATAAAGCAGCAAGACCTTCCCTGGATATACTGCACCCAGATAGGGCTCTTCAGTCTGTACTCTCCTCTATCACTGACAACCTACAGGTGGAAATGGTTGATGCCAGAATCTTTATCACCTTTAACTAGCTCAACCAAATTGATGACTCCACTGGACAGCCTCTTTCTTCATTTATAAGATTTAGATTTAAATATAACACATTTCAACTCAATCCCAAAGCTTGACATGTCAGGTACACCTCACTTCTACATTGCTCCTGATACTTTTAAACTTAAATACGGCGCACCTACTGGCAATTATTTACACTTTTTACTTCAACTGTAGCTGTGCAATGCACAAATTGGTAAAAATTTAAAACACGACTTCCATCTAATTCCTATCCCATCCCGAAAAAATCAACCAATGGGTGTGTCAGAACACCTGAGACACATACAAAGCAAAACCAAAGTGATTGTCCTTCATTCCCCACTGACTGAGAACCCTGGACGCAAAACACACTGAAGTAATTTCAAGGGGTATGTGATCTATCTTTTCACATTATTTCACGTTTCACATTTTTGTTTTATAAACTGGTGTGTAGCCCTGTATACCAATCATTTGTTTACTCAAATCTCCCATAGCACACTTTCATCACCTAACAACGTAACTCAAAAAAGAATATTCCTCTGCCTTTTTTTCCTACTAAGTTTACAACCAACATTCAGTGGTATAACGATGACTGATTATGCTAATAGCATACAGCTCAGGCTACTAGCCTACATGCTGCAAAGCCTTCAAATGATACTGAACTCGTCATCTCTAAAAGAAAAAAAAAACAGGCAAGAGGACTTCATTTCCCATCACCAATCAGGAAATGACATCACTAGATCTCCCATCAGCTATCAGAACAGAACTGATATCACTGGATTTCTCACCATCCATCTGCACAGGAAGTGACATCACTGGTTTCTCGACAAAAACATCTGGTTTCCTGCTCACAACACCCTGTGCTCCTTCCCCCTCACAGGACCTACTTAATGGCAGCTGCAACGCAGACGTGCCAAAGCCTGTCTGCTCCCGTCCACCCCTGTACTGAGCGTTGAGCAGCTACCTGGCCGGTTTTCTACCGGCACCACTGGTATCGTAGTTTCCCGGCCAGTAAAAACACTAAGCAAAATTACCTAGAGCCGGAATTTTTTGTCCCGATCTGTATATACTTCAAACAGGAAATATAAATAGAAAGCACTTTAAAGATTTTATAGACCTGCATTAATAATACATAACTAATAATCAAAGTAGAAAAGACAGAAAAGTCTTGTAACAAATGAACACATACAATTTTTTTTCTAGTCCTAGTTAGTATCATGACCGAGCCTTTGCACACTCTTAAAATAACAACAAATGATTGTAATTTTTCTCTTGGATAGATGGCAAACCTAACTGTGCTCCGGGCCAAAAACCCTGGTTTACCGTCTACCCACCGCTATACTGCCATGCTCCTCTGTACTTGTAATCCATGGCCCCTGCTCACCACACTGCTGCCACCCCATACCACACAACACAGGAGCGTTCACATGCACCTCCTCCAAAGTCTCATGCAATTTCCCAGACCTATCACTCATGCAGCAAGAGCACCCAGCACCCGATGAGCTCACACTCACACAACCAGCTACTCGCTCAAACTCACACAGACCAAACACCACCCACACATCACACTACACTCTCATGCATGCCTCCTCAACACCTGCTTGTTCACTAAATACACCACAGAGATATGGGACCTACTTGCATAACCACTCTCCAGACCTGCTCTTCCTCACTGAAACATGGCTAAACTCAACCTCTACAGCCATACCCACCTGCTACAATATTGCAAGGCAAGACTGCCAGCACAAGCCATCATATTCAAAGATACCATCAGCTGCACCACCAACACGGGCAACCCCACCTACAACTACAAGAACACCTCATGTTCACGATATGCATCACAGCCAACTTCTCCCTGCTCGGAACCCTCATACCCTCCAGGACCGAGCACCAATTTCACCAGCGACATCACGGACTTCGTCACTCCTCTGATCATCATCGACACCAGCACCTTGATCTACCACAAACCTTGGCCTCCCCCAGCACATTACTGAGTCCATCTACACTGCCAAACACCTACTGGACCCCATTTTATCCTCAATCTGCAACACTACAGTTGAAAAACCAGTAACTATGACCTGAACAGACCACACTCAGTTTCAGCATATCAACCCCACAGACCAGCCACCACTAGAATCGCCTGCCCCAGCTGGAAAAGCATCACAGAAGAGGAGTGGACTTTCCCCCCTGACTCCGTGCACTGGTCTGAGAACATAAACACCTTGCCAAAAGCCATCAAGAACCTTAACAGCTGGATCATCGCATGTGCCAACATCCTGGTTCCGCTCAACCAAAACCCAAAGGCAAGAGCCAGATGACAGGCCAGTTGGTATACAGAGGAACTCCGGTTGATGAAACGCCACTGCAACCAACTGGAGCGCAAAAGTAGAATATGTCAAAACACCACAGATAAAGACATATTTTCCCTAAAAGGCTACCACCAGCAGATATGGAACGCCAAGTGCACAGCTCTTGCAGATCGCATTGACACCTGCACTTACAGCAGCAAGAAAATCTTTCCCATCGTCAAAGAATTCAGTGCACCTCTGCCATCTCCAGCTACATTACTTCCTCACAAGACCTTTGCAACAAGCTCTCAGAATACTTCTGTAACAAAAATCACCTCTATATACAGCATCTTCGATTCTCAATGGACACCAACACTGTCACAACTCAGCTTCCCACACAGGTCAAAGAAGGAATTTTGCCCTTGTGTCCTGCCATCAGGACCATCAAAATTGCTGCAACCTTGAAGACCATCCACTCAGGGGCCCCACTGACCCTTGCTCCCACCTCACTTAACCAAAGGACGTCTACCAATCAGTGAAGCACTAACACCCATCCTCAATGCCTCCATCAACTCGGCCACAATCTTGGACGCCTGATAACATGCCACCATCATGCCCCTGTTCAAGAAACCATCCGTTGACCGAGCCATGCTTCCAACTATAGACCCATCTCCCTCTTACCGTACCAGGCAAAGGTATTAGAGAAACTAACCAACCGATGCCTCACGGACCACCTCAGCAACCACCAGCTGCTCCTCAGAATCAGGCTTAACTACAGTACAGAAACAACACTCACCGCCACCACAGAAAACATCCACATGATCCTTGACAGAAGAGACACAGCAGAAATCATTCTCCTGGACTTCTCTCCATCGTCATGCTGCCTCCAGCAACATCACCCCCTCACAAGACCTTTGCAACAAGCTCATTAAATTATTCGGTAACAAAATCACTTGCATATACAGCATCTTTGATCCCTAACCAAACCTCGTCACCATCGCAACTCAACTTCCCATAACGGACGAAGAGGAATCCTGAGGACCTGGCCAGCCAGTCATCAACATCAAAATCGCTGCTACCATAAAGACCAGCCACTCGGGCTCCAAGTGACCCTTGCGCCCACCATGCTTCACCAATGGACGCCTACCAATCAGTGAAGCATTAACACCAATCCTCAGTGCCCCCATCGACTCAGCCACATTACCGGACACCTGCAGACATGCCATCATCATGCCCCTGCTCAAGAAACCATCTGCTGACCTAGGTATGCTTAACAATTACAGACGCATCTCCCTCCTCCCATACCAGGAAAAGGTCTTACAGAAACAAATCAACCAATGTCTTGCTGCCCTTCTCAGCACCAACCAGCTCCTTTACACCATGCAGTCCGGAATCAAGCCCAGAGTACAGAAACAGCACTCATCACCGCCAAAGACAACATCCACATGTTCCTTGATGGAGGAGACAGAGCAGTGCTCATTCTGCTGGACCTTTCTGCAGTATTTGACACTGTCTCACACCCCAGCCTCATCATGTGCCTGCACGAGATTGGCATCCCAAGACCATCTCTCTGCTGGATCTGCTCCTTCTTAAAAGGTAGACTACAAGCTGTCAGACTGGAATGTTACACCTCGGAACACCACAAACTCATCTGTGGAGTGCCTCAAGGTTCATCACTCAACCCCCCTCTTCAAAGCATACATGATCCAACAGGCCAACGTCATCCGCTCACAAGCCAACAAGATCCTTCCTATGCCAGCGACATGCAACGTCAGATCCTGCCTGCAACCGGGTGGCTATGCTCCATTAAGGGCATGCTAAAGGGGTTTTGTAAATCATGCTGAGGGGGGCAGTGGAATAGGCAACCCATTGGCCTGAAACGTGGGGCTAGTGGCCACCACTGTCTGGACTGTGACACTGGTGGTATCTTGTTGAAGTTGGATTGGCTGACGGGACTCCTCTGCCATAGCCATGAAAGGAGTGATAGGGCTGATGTAGTTGGCAAAGTGGGGCCAATAAGCCCAGGGAGCGTGCCATGGCCCTACACTCCTTAAACCACTCTAGAGTGGAATCTGCCTTTTCCCCAAACAGGCTAGTCCTGTTAAGGGGCATATCCATGAGAGATGACTGGATTTTGCCTGAAAACGTGGTTGACTGCAGCCAAGCGTGGTGGCAGATAGGGACACTGGTAGCACTGACCTGCCTCATGAAATCAGTGGTGTCCAAGTCACAACGAATTGTGAACTTGGCTGCGTCACGTCTGTCCTGTATAGCCTGGGAGAGGACTGGCCACAGATATTCAGGAACACCTGGGAGGACTTGAGACACTGAATCCCAAAGGGCATGGGAATAGAGTCCCAATAGGCAGCTGGCATTCACTGATCTGAGAGCCACGCTGATGGATGAGAAGACTCTCTTAGTCTCTAAGGCGTTTTTCCACCCATTTTGACTCCCTATACGAAGGAGTAGTTGGAAAAGTGTTTAGTTTTGTCTAGCTTGTAGACATCTGCACCACCAAAGTTTCAGGGGAGGGGAGTTGAAATAAAAACGTACAGTCACTTGTGTCAGGGCAGTGGCAATTTGCAATCTGGTGGTTGACTGGGGAGCCAGAGCAAGGTTTGGTCCAAGCCCTCAACAAGGTATCCGTAAGTGCCTGATTGAAAGGCAAGAGGGGCTTAGTGGGTGCTTCTGTCAGGACAATGGTCTTGACCTCCAAGGTGGGGTAATGTAGGTCAAAGACTCCAGCCATTCTATGCATCACCACGGCGTAAGAAGCGCTCTCTTCAGTGTCAGGACTAGAGGGTGAGAGAAGCCCTGACTCTAGGGAGGTATCAAGGTCATTAGCTTCTTGTAGGTCATCATACCAATTCTCTTCATTGTATGGCTGCCCAATCTCATCACTCATGTTATATTCATTGTCTGAATCTGTAGCATACAGGGGTTGAAGTGTGTGTTCTCCCTTGTGGAAGTGGCAGGTCAAGTGGAGGTAGTGGCACCTCGACAGTGGCCTGGGATAGCCTCTGTCGAGGTCGATCCGGTGTTGACTCCAAATCAGACAGTATAATAAGTATTCTAGCGTAGATGGGAGTTGACATGTGCATTGTAGTTTTGGGTACTGGCGTGGACTGCGGCGCCAGAGGCGGAGTCAGAACTGGAGCTGGAGGTAGCCTGTGATAGGCTTGGAGGGTCTAACTGGCACAGAGAGCAAACCCACCGAAGGTATTCCAGTTGGAGGGCCTTTTGGCTCTGTGGGGTCAAAGGCACTGCAGTGAGAGTCGGCAAGGATCCAAAGAGTTTGAGCAAGGCATTGCAGAACTAGGGTCAGGCGTAAATCGATAATTTTGGAAACAAGATTAACATGTATGGCTCCACCCGGTGTCTTCTCAGGAATGTGTGAGTGACTGGGAGGGGAGTCCCAGTTAGATTTCTTGTACTTTTTCTTCAACTTACGCAACGACTTTGATTGAGATGAAAATAGATCTCTGGAATGACTCCTGTGATTTCTGCAGCTGGAACGGGATTGAACTTTTAATCTGGACCAGTCTAATCACTGAATCTCCCAGTGCTTGGTGATGCAGAGTTTCACCTCGCTGACTCGTATGGCCTTCAAATTTATCGACCTGCAGATCTGTCACAGAAATGTGTTTGTGACAGTTCCTTGCAGTGTTAAAAAACCTGTTATTTTGGGAGGTGACATTTCCCTTGCATACTGACAATTTTGGATGAGGTAAGGGTCCCAAATTGACAAGAGCTAGTTCCAGATCCACCTGGTGGCTGAGGAAGAAAGGAATGACGTCAGCGCAAGAAAGTGGCGCCTATGTACGCCCTGCATGTCATTTCCACAGCCGAACAGTGTGAGTGCAGAGCAGCATGGTACCACCTACCGGCACACAGAGGTACTGCTGAAACTGTAAAGGATCAAGTCTGTTGCCTTGATAAAATTCAAAAGGTGAGAAATCTGCAGATAGACATCTATATTAGAACCACCCATCTCTCACAAGTATCACCATAATGCAGGTCATTGTCTTGAGGATTAGCCTTCTTCATAATGCAGCATTGTTTTGAAACTTAATAACAACCATCTTCAGAGTCATAAAAGGCACACTGCAGTGTTCTTTGTAAACCTTGCATGCTGACCTATGAAAGCAGCCAGAGAAAATTGCCTATAAAAACCGAGAATATGAAGTGCACATGGTAACCTGGACAGCCAAAGAGGATACATGATTTTCCAGCATGCTCCCACTTAGTAGTCAAATTGATGTCTGTCACTGCATATGAAACTTAAATTGGAGACATTAACGTTCTGAAATTGAAAACATTTCAATTTCTCATATAATTTTGAATTTTTGATCAAACACAAATCATTGATATTAAACTGTTCCACTCAATTGCTAGAATTTCTATCTGTCCAATCTCCAGGGCAGTGGCCATTTCTATTTCACCTGAACAATAGGAAACACAAAACTGGATCAAGAAGTAAAAATATGAATAGCTATGATACAAAAGAAGATAAACAGAGCTTGCTTGATGGACATGTAAAGGATACATCCAGAGGCTCGTGGAAGATGTTTTGCACAGTAACTTTTTTTAGCACCCTCTGTCCTAAAACAAATGAGAACCAGAAATGTGTATGAATACACGTACAAGGTAGTAAAGAGCATAGACTCTCTGAATAGAAGGTAAAACAAGTTCAATTATTGCTTTTAAACAATAAGGGCTGAAGTTGGTTGCCAGCTTGACAGCTTTTTTAAGTGCATGCTTGTTTTTTTGATTTGTCATGGTTTTTGCAAAACGTTGTTGTTGGAGCTGCTGGGACCTCATCAATTTAAAAAAGGACATTGGCTAAAAGCAAAACAAAATTGGTCTGAAAATCAAAACATTGCCATATTAGTACCTAGCACTCAAGCACACGGCTTGGTGTGTGGTTGTGCTCCTAGTGATATGGAAGCATGCTGTCACTCACAGTGAAGTTACCCAAGGGATGAAGTGAGTTAATTCACTGACCCATGCTGTGTGCTATAGTGGGCAGAATCAAATATGAATGACAATAATAGACCAATGGATGAAGGCTGGCTGATGGCCCCTATGAATAAGTACATAAAGAATATATGTTTTGTAAAATCAAAAGGACGTCACAAGCACCAGACCTAAAAAGGTGGGAAGATCACAGGAGGAACAGAAATAGAACAATAATTTAGACACTATTATGAGGAGCTCTACAAAATGTGAGGGGGAGACGAACAAGCTTAAAGATCCAAAATCTATCAGTGTGGGAGGAATCATCAAAAGCAAGAGTGACTAGATGATTACAACTAGAAAAAGAATAGGAATTTATATAGGCTACACATGCTAGCCAAGCCACAGTACAAGCAAAAATACAGGCTGTGGTCGCAGATAATATATTGCTAGAAAAGCACCCAGACTAATAGAGAATTAATGCTCAGAAGATCCACTAAAATGAATCTGTGGCAGCCGAACCCTGTCTTATATGCAGAAAAATAAAAAGTCATATGCACACTTTCAGAAGGTCTCATACTTATCAAATATGCCTATTACCTCCAGCTAGAGCAGACACCTTAAATATGTTGGTTTCTCTAATTAAGCAAAAGGGACCCAATACAGTTCAACTTACCTTATGTGGCTTCATGTGTCCTTTTCACTTCCTAACCACTCATAACAGTCAAGGAACATCACAGCAAATGCTCATGCTTAGCTGACACCATGACCTTCATCTACAGATAAGGTATACAACTGCAGCTTTCCATGATCAAGAGACGCAATTGTAGTTACCCTGACCGCAGAACTACATGGCCATCATGCTTGGTCAAGCAACTTCAAAGCAAAAGATACCTTGGAAGTCACTCACGGTAAAAGAACACTGTGGAACCATCCACATTCAATGGATCTAAAAAACGTAGCAGTAACATGTGAGATAAACACCACAGCAATCACCTGTGGTCAAGGGACACTGTGGCAGCCACCCACAGTGAAGAAACAACTTTGCCCTAGCCCACGGTCCAGGGACACCATTAAAGGCATCCATGAGAAAGAATATCATGGCTTTGATCCACAGGCAAACGACATAAAAAAGGTCATCCATGGTCAGGGGACATCATGGCTGCCTGTCATGTTCAAAGGACTCAACATTAACATTACAATAGACATCCACGGTTAGAAACAACATGGCAAGCGCTGCTGGAGACTGGATTCCATGACTGCCATTCAAGGTCGATGGCGTTTCAATCTCAATTATTCGTGATCATCATCAGGACTGGTGTAAGCACCTGGTATCTAAAATCTTACTATAAAGGGGCAATACGGCAAAAACCCATGGGTTGAGGGATTCTTTGACAGCCACCACAGGAAAAGAGTGAACATAGTATTTAACCAGCATAAAGGACATGGTGGTAGTATTTTTTATGAAGAAAAGACCCACAACAACTCACTGTGGTACAGTGGCACAATGGCAGAGATCCATGGAGAATAGACAACATGCCCACCCTCAATGGAGAAGCCAGTTGTGCAGAATGGCCATCTGACGGTCACCCAGGAGCAAGGGACACCAGGGAAGGGGGACCCCATGATAGACAATCAACTGTAAGGAACCTCCCGTCTTACATGCAAACCGGATGTTGTCACAGGCAGTATGCCACAGTCAAGGGACAACATGATAAGGCCTTATGATCATGAGACATCATGGTATTTGTCTAGGATATGGGAACAGCAGAGCAGTCACCATTTGTCTAGGGTCTAAAGCGAACATCCATGCGCAAGGGACACTCTTGGCAGTTATCCATGACTGAGGACACCACAAGAGTACCTAGATTAAGAAACACAATAGAAGTCATTCCTGCAAAAGGGAAACAGAGTGTTACCAATGATCAGTGTACAATGACAAGGAAAATCAATGACATGTGGCAAGGTAACATCCTCCTTGTTTTATGAATCAAGACAACTCAAGAGGTTTTCTAAAAGCATTAAATACCTGTTGCAACTTCTCCAAAGTTGATGTTGTGTTTTCCATTGTCAGAAGTAACGACAAGCGCAGGGGCCACGACAGGACACTGCAACTCCAGGTACAAGGTGTTATAAGGGCTGTTAAAAATAAATGCAAAACAAGTACAGTTGTATTTTACTTACCACTTCTGCACAGAATTACAGCTATAAATCAACTGATCTTTACCATGAAGAAAAGGTGTGATGTGAGTGATGAAAAAAGAATATGTGGAGGCTTGTAGTCTTCGGACCTACCTTGAACCCTCCCCCACAGTGATAGGATGAATATTCCAAATTTAGTCATTGGTACATTCCCGCCCAATGTACAGGCCTCTAGATTTTACTTTTAGAATATGCCTCAGATGATAACTGAATGTGGAAATTTACTTAGCAGTGCTCTCGCACCCATTAGGTGGTGCCATGCAGCTGCACATTGACTGCACCACCATGGAAGTGATGTAGTAGAGCTGCATATAAGCACCATGGCTCTACTTTCCTTGAAACATTACAAAACAGAATCAGATTTCTCGTCAAATACGCATGAGACATATATGGGCATATCCATAAGCAAGGCCTGTATGTCTCCTGAAAAGCCTCAGGAAAACATCCATGTATGGCAACAGAGCACCACACTGGTGCCTGCGGCTCATCCCAGATGATGACTAGTAATCAGGCCCAGCACTCATCATGTATTTAGCCACATTCTAACCATCTTAAATGGTTTCAGCCATGGAGGCCTTAAGTTCTTCCAGGACCATCAGCAAGATCTCACTGGCCATGTCCCAGAGGCTGTGCGTATACTGGCACCATAAAAAAACTGCAGTGACTGACCACAATGCTAGGCCAGCAAAGGGGGGGGGGGGGGGGGGGGTGATAGGGCATGATCTGTGGTTCACCTTGCTGGCGGAGGTCTGACCCACAACACTTTTCTGGAATAGGATGTTTTGTAAGAAAAAAAGGGTTGCAAGGTACTGATCAGTGGCGTCTGGCCACCTGGCTATTCACTGGTGGGCTTAAATAAAATGCCCATTAAGATTTCACTGAACAGAAGCAAGGTATCAGATGAATCTTTTGCAGGATGCGAAATATCTGTAAGAACATTTGTCTTGATTTCAACAAAAGTAACTTGTAGGTCCAGGACCTATGCTGCCAATTGGCCTCCTATAGGTCCATGTAAAAACTGTCATCATCATAATGGGGAGGGCAAATCATCCCCATCCCCACCATCATCCTCCCTAAGTGGTGGCAAGCTCGGGTCAGAGTTGGAGCAAAAAAGACAATCGAGCCTCTGAGGGTGCCCCTCAGGTAGCGAGAGCATGGAATCAGACTCGGGTGGTATGGTAATTGGTTGAGCTGCAGTGGAATCAGAGAGTGACCTCGACTGGGGTAGAGTTAAAGCTGTTTTGGGGTTGGACATTAGAGTCAGCCTGAGGATAGTATATCAGTAATATTCCAAAGGGTAACGTCTTTTCATATGCCATTTCTTTTACAAGGATGTTATTGGATCATCAAGCAGGCCCGTGATATATTCCACTTTTACAACTTCAGTGCTTAGCTCCCTAATATATTCTGAAATCAAATTTCTGAATCTCCAATGTTGGCAATACCATGAGGGAAACAGAACAATTTTTTTCTGGTCATATGCTCTCCCCATATGGCTTTTAAAATCAAAGTGTATGTGTTCTTTACAAATGAGAATATGCAGACATATGATCATCTCCAGCACATAATGTACCTGTAGGTTAGATTTTCAGTACTTTTCTGATCTCCAGTGTCCCCACGGCTGGCAACAAAGCATGGCACAATGAACCTTTCAAACTTTCCACTGAAACCTCTTAAGAGGGAGGCTTGAGCTGCCACATATTCATCCGAGCTAGACAGAAGAAAGAATTAGCCATCAAAAGAAAAAAAATCTAAAAAGCAACCATTATTGTAAGAACAAGAAACAGTCCTGCTTCTCCTTTCTTTAGACCAGTGGTTCTTAACTTTTTGACTTCTGTGGATCATACCCTAATCATTGCTGGAAATCTGAGACCCTCACTAAACCATTAATGGAATCCAGAGACCCCCACTAAGTCATTAGTGGAAGTTGGGGACCCCGGCCTATGCAGAACAGCTCAAGGCTTACTCAATGAGAAAAGGTTGTTTAGAAATATCGGCTAATAAGATCAACGCCTTGTTAGTGCTTTACTTTATGAAGGAAAAGTTCTTTAACACAAACAAAAGGAATATGCTACACTTAACACTAAGAAATCCAGAAGTCTCTATTACCCTTTGTGCCAGAGTTCTGACCCCAACAAGAATTATAGCACCCAGACAGTAAACTACATAAACACAGTTAACAATGTAATCTAAAGGCAAAATAACTCTTCAGAGATAGAGCAACAGTACCAATATTTGTATGATAGGGTTTTAACTTCCAGCAGTATATATGAAATCAAATGTTTCTACTTTACCCATTTCTCAAAGGAACAGATGTGCCATCCTTCCTCAGAGAGGTCACCGCTCCAGTGGTGCCAAGAGTCTGGTTACAGGTGTCTGGCATTCAGGCACATTAACTGAATGCCACTAGTTAAGTACAGATACAGATATTCATCACTAGTTAAGTAGACACTGGGTTATCTGTAGGACGGCAGTTACTGTTCAAGTGGCCAGTACACACTGACACCCTAAGGTGAAACAAAAGAATGGGACCCTGTACCTCAAAGCCAGCAAACTGTTCACAGGCCAGAATTTCTGCTGGATGATGTTATTTGCTATTGGACTCAGGGCAATTAACTGTCCGTACTGGAAGCTGCCAACATGCTTCAACAGCAGAGAGGAGAGGGATGAAGCTGTATCATCTTCAGTGATGTTGTGACAGTGAAGATCTTCCTCTGTTTCCCTCAATGTTCCTGTGTACCAAGATTCCTTATGGGTGGAATAGGGTTCAGTACATCCTCAAATGGAGGGTTATGTCCCTAGAAAAGATTGTCTGGAACAATTACTGGCCACTGTAGAACTTCTGCGCTGTTGGTGGGATTCCAGACACTTTAGGCAGTCACAGCACAAACAGGGAACTCAATTTGTAGCTACAAGCTGCACAACAATTTTAGTGGTTACATTGGTTTCCAGTTGCTGATACCAGTTCGCACCTAGACTTTTCAATTTTTGCACTTTTGTTTTGTCCTACCTCCTGATAGGTTTCCATATTTAATTCCTTCTGGCTTCCTGGAGCCTGTTTGTTTTTCTTGCTTCTCTCTGTGATTAGTCCTTACAGTTACCTGCTTGAAATTCTCCACTTTCCCACAGACCCTAGAACGTTTCCTGATCTTCCTTACATTCGTCAGAGTATTGTGTCACACAGTAACCATTGTGCAATGTTTTATGGAACTTCATACCACATGTTGTTAAGCCTCATCTGAAGAGCTATTTAGTTGTGATATATTGTATACTGCTGTAAAAGCATTAATACTCATGCTACCTAAAGCCTCTCAAGCGTAATAGCGAGACTGATCATTAGCTAGAGCCTGGAAAGATAATAACTCTGTATAATTTCAAGCTTGTGAGGCATGCCAGGGGGACTAGAAGGGAGTTTGCTTGATCTTCAAATGTCAATATTTGATCTAGCCAGACTCTTAGATTTTTGTCTTTAGGTTTTGGATGAGGAAAAGGACGTGCAGGTCACCATGTAGGAGACCAAATACTAGTTTGATTACTTAGTGATACTTGATCCCCTACTTGGTGGTCTGCACGTTTGGGTCCTATTATAGCAGATATTTCTGGCTGCTCTAAAGTACACATCATTCCCATACGACTTATCTCATTCTGTAAATATTGCTGCCCCATATAATCCAGATCCCTGTCCTCGACTACACTTCGCTTTTTATTCTGTTCCCTGATAAGAAAATACCCTCATATAAAGCCTAGAAATATATACTGTATCAAATCAGGAACCCAGTCTATAGTATTACCCACCAAATCTATCAACAGGTCTCTCTCATCAAGGACTTATCTTGAGGCACTACCATGAGCACAATGATTGTAGTTTCCTAATTCGCTGCTTTTTGGGGAGGGTTGATTGCCTCTTTGGTCTTCAAAGTGAACTAATCCAACAAAAGAAACAGAAGATATAGGCCTTAAATCACACTAATAATAGTATCTTTGATTCAAATTGCACCGACATTGCAAGAGAAATATGTCTCTGGGGATCCATCAACAAGACAAGAGACAATGCTTCAGCAAAACCAACGCAATTCACTCACTCTGTTTTTATTTCCTCTGGAGTGGGAGGCTGAAAGGGTACTGGTGGTGGTGCTGGTGCTTGCACAGGTGGTTCAGGAACTTTTACTTTTGGAGATTTCTTCGAACCTTTCTTCGCAGAAGATTTCTCCTTCTTGTCTTTGCTCTGTTTAATAAAATCGAGTAAGGCTTACAAGTTACCTTAATTAATGTTTTTGAAGAGTCAAACTTTAACAGATAATGATTTTTAAGAGCTGTGGTCAATTAGTCACTCTACTTTTATCTCCATCTACGTTAAGGTGTCCTCCCTACCCCAACCAGAGAACACACTGGTAGTAAAGAGAACAAAGCAGCCATCAGTAGGGAGCATACTGGCTAGACAGGCATACCTGTAAGGATACACATATTTCCAATCGCACAATACAACATTTGTGTGGTCATTTCAATCACCTATGTATTGTATGTATCATGACATCATACTTAATGGATATGCACACATTAATAAATATGGCAATAAAAAACACAGCCTTCAAATACTTCAGCTTCCACAACAGCAACAGCAAATCGTCCATTGCCAAGTGGTCTAAAAATGTTAAGCCAGACTGACAACCAGACAGAAGCCATGGAATTCCATCTCCCAGTCACACCAATGCCTTCTCATCAATGTTCAGACCACCTACAAAACCTCATATATCACCAAAACACATTGCACTGGAAAGCCCTAAAATTAATCTAGAGCAAAACACAACATTATAGGACTTGACTCGGCCTGCAAGTAGAAGAACAAACTACAACCCAAGGAATTCAAATATACATGTAGTTGTTTACCTTCGATGATGTGATTTTTGATGGATATGATGGCTCTTGGAAGTTCCTTAATTTTGAACCTCGTCCCCAGGTGCTAGTCTGCATTCAGAAAACTTTCAAATCTTGTTGAGTCACTGACACCAGGAGGCGCTGTCCAGCATCACGGGCAACCTCTAAACACCTCACAGGAAGCCATGCAAGGGATCACTACAAGAACCTGTTGCGTCAGTTATGGCAGTTCAGTCCATTTCCACACCAAGCGGATGCTAATGATGTAGCCAAAATAAATACCCTTGTCAATCAGGGAGGTGGACAATTTTAAGGAATCCGTGGGAATCCATCAGAAAGAATGTTACAAGTGTTCTAAAACATTACTTTTAAAAGACTCCTGCAGCATAGCATCTGAAAAGGAGGAAGGATGAAGTCTCTGGGTACGTTTATAAGTAAAAGAGATTGTTGTTAACAGTTAAAGACTGAGTCCTAGTAACACAATTGCTAAATGCCACGCAGTGTCTACATCCATAGACTGAAGAGGAGGAGGAAACGAAGCTGTCAGGGTACTTTCATGGGAATCACAAAACCAAGAAGGTACTATGGGAAAAATAATGGTTTATGTTGTACACAATCTTGTCCTTAAAGAACGTAATGAACAGAATGAAAACAAGAAGAGCTTGAAGCTCACTGACACTCATAGCTGAAATTATGGCTACAAGAAAATCACTGTATGGAGAAGATACTTGAGATAAAAACATAAGGACTATTAAGGAAGTCACCAAAGCAATTAAAATATTAATTTCAAATCCCACAGGGGACAACAAAGGGCTTTGGAAGAAACCTATTCTGAAGCTCCTTCAAAAGGCCTAGCAACTATCTGCAAACGCAACAAAGAACCTCCTTCAGAAGAAACAATTAACGCTGAATTAGTTCCTAAATAGTCTTCAATTGTAGCAATTCGAAGCCCTTTCTCCAGACGTGAAATGGCAAATTGGAGTATGAGGACAATGTGAGCCAGAAGAAGGTCAAATGAGCTATTGCATTGCCATGTCAAAGATGTGAACTAACTCCTATAGGCAGCTCTAGTCAAAGGTCTTCAGGTCGCCAAAATACTTTAAAAGACAATAGCCGGAAGATGGTAAACAGCTAAGGCTAACATTTCAAGAGCAAAGCAAATAGGTGCAGAGTTTGCAGATTTGATGTAGAATTCTGGCCTAATATTGGGAAAGCTAGATGTGTGACAGATTCAACTCGGAGGGGCAGAGTAGCCACCCACTGAACTTTGTGGCCCTCCAGTAGCAGGCACCTTTCCATATTTTCAAACCCCTCTTGCACTGTCTGCCACACAGACCTTTAAATTCACCTTGCATCATATCTACAGTTCACCCAGATCCAACGCAGCATTTAAACCCAAAATGCCTGATCTCATCACTCTGGAAGCCTCCCCTAGTTAAATAAACAATATCTTTCTCTACAACTTCAACTTTTCCAGAAAAAAATCAAGAAAAGGTTATGAAAGATGCCTTAGAGGCCTGCTGACCACTGCAGATATTACAAAGCATGACAACATACTGTATAATCCAAGTCCACGGCCCTGCGCGCCCACCCACTGTGTTAGTTATCCTTCGGACACATATATTAAACCAAAAAAACAGGAGTCGTGGAGAGTCTATGAACAAATTCACAGTACAACAGAATGGTTTTCATAGTCATGTTTGTATTTGAAAGATATAACACATACTACATTACTTTAGTGACGTTACATTCAAAGAAATTATTATAATTCAAGTGAGGTGTATATAAAAGGCCTGAAAATTATACAGACACTGAGGTTGACATTCAAAGAAATGATTCTAAATCAAGTATAGTGTATACAAAAGGCCAGAAAAATATACAGACACTGAAGTTGCCATCATGTGTTTTGCGGATTAAAGACCCCTACTTCAGGGCATGGGAAACAATAGGCTAAGATATAGTTTTTAAAAAAAACATCTTTATAAACATTTAAAACATTCATGACAAGACATTTGTACATTCTCAGAGTTATACACTAAATGTTGTCATATAATCGTAGACATAAGTATAACTGGACTGATTATGTTCCACAGCTATGTATTAATGCCATAACGAACAGCCCAGCCCCAACGACGTGGGCCCCATGCTATCAATCCACATTTCTATAAAGCGTAATGGCCTGATCCAATTCTTCATTACATCCAAAAACATTCCTATATCAAATAACCCCAACACCCATCCCCTCCCCCCCCACCCACAACTATACCCTTCTCCACCCCCGTGTCTGGTACACTTCTCTAGAATATAAAGTCTGGGTGTCTGCTAGTTATGCATCTCACTGCGCCATCCAACACATCAAACATGGATGTTCTCCTCTGTCGCTCAGTTGCCTCCCGGCTCACCACCCGACCGTGCAGTTCCAGTAGCCTCCTCCCATGGGTCCTCATCCCCTCCCTCACTGTTAAGGTGTGCTATCTTCACCCTCCATGCCCTCAGATCATCTTCCAGTATTTCGTCAAGTCTGACCTGGTTCATCCGATTCACCTCCGCCATCGCCCACTCCTTTACATCTCGTACCCATTGCACCTTTTGAGGTGGTGTGCGACTTATCCAGGAAATAGCTATCCGGCGTTTTGCCAACACTAGTCCTAGCAGGACAAACTTCCTACTAAGATTTTTGGGTCGGGGTAGTAAACCCAGTAGGACCACCAGTATTTCCCGTGGTAGTATCCACTCCGTCGCTGCTCGCAACTTACCCAAAACACCATCCCAATATATTTGGAGCTCCGGGCAGGACCAAACCATATGAATGAATACAGCCTCCGCTTCCCCACAACTGCATTGCCCTTAGCGTTCTGGATAAATCCTGTGTAGCATCTTTGGGGTGAGGTATGTCTGGTGTATAAAATTAAATTGGATCAGCTTGAACCGTGCATTCAAGCTCGCCTGCTTAACCCCTTCATGTATTTTAGTCCAGTCTGTCTCCGTTATAGATTCCCCTGTCAATGTATCTCATCTCTCCTAAATCAGCAGTGCCTGGACTGCTCTGTCACCCAGGATAGCTCGATATAGGTGGAAGATCAATCTGCACCCTTTAGCCATCGTTATCAAGGTATGTAACACCCTGGACACGGAGTGCTCTTCAGGAAACATAGGCCAGACCTCTTTAGCTACCTGGGCTATATTCGCATATTGTAGGAACTGTCCTAGACCCAACGTAAAGGCCTCAATCGCCTGTGCACATGAGATGTACTGCCTATTAACGTATAAGTCACCCATGGTGAGGCAGTCCCCCTCCCGCCATCTACACACAGACGTATATGTGGCGATCTGGAGAAAGGGGCGAACAGCCCATAGGGGCATACCCGGAGCATATGGGGCCTTTTTCAGTACTTTCCAGATGACAAGCTCCCAGATCCCTGCCACATGCTGTATGATATATGGGCTCGTTGACGGTATCTGTCCCCCCATCATTAGCAGTTCAGGGAGTGTTCTATTCCCAGAGGTCCCCGCCAGCAGGGCCTTCTCCCAGTTCCCCTCATCGTCTAGCCAATGTACCGCATGTTGCAATTGAGAAGCTGCATAATAAAATTCCAGACATGGAACCTTCAGTCCTCCATTCTGCAAGGTTCTTTGGAGAGTGACCAGGCGTACCCGCTTACGCTTAGGCCCCAAAAGCAAGTCCGTCAGAAGTCTATCCAATGTAATAAAGAAGTGTCGGGGAACCTTAAAAACAAGAGTGTTGCATCGTGTAAAGGCATCTGGACAGGACAATCATTTTAGACAGGGCTATTCTCCCCATAAGAGACAGAGGTAGATCTCTCCAAAAGCGCACCCTGAACCTCATAACCCCTCAATTACTTTCCCAATGTTAAGCGCCAAGTATTGTTCGGCCGTCTACCCCAGTCTAAATCCTAGGTATTTAGGCGCGGTTCTCACCCATGGAAGTTCCAACTTCGGCAGACCTCCTTCCGGCAGCAAGGCCAACCTCCCAGTGGGATAATTTCGACTTCCCTGCATTAATCTGTAATCCCGATATTTGGCCGCACCTTTCAAGGACGTTCAGGAGCACCAGTATCACCTCGCCAGGGTTTCAGAGGTATACTAAGGTGTCGTCCGCATACATAGACACCACATGATTAGTCTCCACTAGGCCTCCAAAGGCCTCCATCCCTCCTTGTAGGCTCACCGCTAAGGGTTCGATTGCCATGGTGAAGAGTAATGGCAACAATGGGCACCCTCGTCTGAAGCCCCGGTGTAGTCTAAAAGCACACAACACTAGCCTCCCCATTCTGATCCTAGCCAGGGGTTCCGAGTACAAGAGCCGTACCCAGTTCAGAAAACATGGGCCCACACCCAAAGGAGGACCTCCCAAAGATACATCCACCCAACTGAATTGAACGCCTGTTCAATATCTAATAACGCCAGCGCATACTTTTCTGTCGCAATAGGGGGAGTGCCCAACGTGGGCTAGCCGCCACAAATTGTGCGTCGTACTGCGTTTAGGAATGAATCCCGCTTGATCAGAATGGATTAAATGCTGCATATGTGGTTGTAGTCGAGCCGCCATGATCCCACTAAGAACTTTTATATCAATATTTAACAAGGAGATAGGCCTGTATGACCCCGGCAGTAGAATATCCTTATCCGCTTTGGGGATCATAACCACTAATGCCTTATTCATAGAAGGCAAGAGTGTACGATTCTGGAGCGTCTCTTTATATACCTCCAACAGGCGATCCACTATCAGGGG
This sequence comes from Triturus cristatus, assembly GCF_964204655.1. Lineage (NCBI taxonomy): Eukaryota > Metazoa > Chordata > Amphibia > Caudata > Salamandridae > Triturus > Triturus cristatus. The sequence goes on along the minus strand of NC_140580.1, from coordinate 881,726,592 downwards.
TGCAAACCTCTAGTAAAACCCGCCCAGTAAGCCATCACTTCCCGGGCTCTTTGCGGATTTCAAAGATCTTATATCTTCTAATATTTCTTCCCTCGATATCGGTTCATCCAATAATTTACTAACCTCATTGTCTAGACGAGATGGGTAAAGTGTGGTAAGGACTTCTGCTATCTGTTGCAAATCAAGTGTTGGGCGCCCCGTATATACCCCTGCCAGATGATCAGCTAGGGTATCTAAGATCTTCTGTTGACTGTACACTGAGCTTCCATCGGCAGATCTCATCTGCACAATGGGGGACGTCGGTTTCTGATTTCCAATCAGTTTAGCAAGCAACGCCCCGGACCGATCACCCTCTACATGCAGTCGCTGTCGATATACAGTGTAATTGAACTTCTCAAATCGACAGAGCGCCGCCAATAGCTCTTCTCTTATCTCCCTACACTCTTTTAGTCAGAAACCTCTGATAACCACCTTCATCGCCTCCTATTCCACACCCCTTGAAGATGCTGAGCCCCAATTCGCCGCTAAATAATTCCCTATCTCTTCGTTTAGCTTCCTAGCAAGGTGGGTCAGTAAGTGCCTCATTCGCCAACCGCCAGGTGGGGATTGCGGCTCTGGGTCTACTGGTACGTAAAACTAAAAGCATAAGGGAATGGTCCAAGATGTATCTCAGAAGATACACTATCTCCTGGACCTTAGACATCAAGGTCGATGACAGGAAGAATTGGTCCAACCTGCTGAACCTGTTAGTTGCAGGTGTGTAACAGGAGAATGTCCTAGTGTCCGGATGTCGTACCCTTCATGCATCCATTAACGCTAGTTCCCTCATAACGTCCACTAGGGCTCCAGTCATACCCGGTTTACTACCTATCCGGGGAGGTTCCCGATCCATCATCCCGTCTAGTACAGAATTGACATCGCCGAGGAGGACTATGTCCCCGCCCAGGTAAGGAGTCGCTGCAGTCATTACCTCACTAAAGAAGGTGTGCGCGTCTGTGTTAGGAGCATACACATTTATGAGACATATCTCAAGTCCATTGAGTCTACCATATAATATTACGTAGCGCCCCTCTGGGTCCAGTACATGGTGTTGGAAGGGGGTCCCCGGGGCCACCCAAATAAGCACCCCTGGGCAAATCCTGAGAATGAGGTGGCATAGAACTGTCCCCTCCATCTGCGACGGATATATGGCAGCGCGTCACCCCAGACATGTGTTTCCTGCAAACTTGCTATACCAACTTTATATCATCGTATGTTTGAATGCACCCTTCTACGTTTTTCCAGCATTGCCATCCCCCGTATATTCCAAGTGAGAAACTTTGTCAGATAGCGAGCCCTAAGACCATCTAATTAGAGTTGCATATTCGTTTCCCTCCCGTCATATCAGTGATCGATGTTCAAGAATTGAGATGGTTTGCCTGGTGCCAATACCTTCGTTATCCAGTCTTCCAGGAACCACTCCGCAGAGTGACCCTCCACCAGTTCCGGGAACCCCAAGAAGCGTAGGTTATTTCTCCAGGAGCAACCTTCCTGGTCATCGGCGCGTTCATCCAGTTTGATGGTCTTCCTCTAGAGTTCTATGACTGTCTCCCGCAGGTATTTAACCTCCAATTGACGTACATAAAAATTTTGCTCGGTCGTGGTGACCCTGTCCGAGACTTTGCGCAGGTCACATCGGAGGAGGTTGACATCAATCGCCACTGCGTCGATCCTGGTCACCATCTCGTCTCTCCCATTCTGGACCGCTGTTAGAATATCATGCATTGAAGAACCCCCGTGTTCTTCCCCATGTGCATCATCTTCTCCTTGTGCGCCTCATAGATCATGACCCTGTTGGATAGGCTGTACGTAGTTTGGTATTTTGTTGGATTGCGCTCTGGTGCCTTTATCCTTGCCCATATTGAACAATAACGTCTCACCGTGCCAGCGCCAACCAGTGCATTCACTGAACCGCCTCCGGGCACGCAGTTCACTCAGTGTTCTTCCTGGGAATCGGGCTTCCCCCAGCCCTCCACTCTGGACTGCTGTTGTCCCCACACAGACCTGAATTCCACCAGGCAGGCCTGTATCACAATATGAGATATGGTGTCAAAGTAGACCGTGTCATACACTTCACCCCCCTCCGGGACGCAACCAGCCGCACTCCGGGGGCCTACAATTGCAGCTCCCCTACGACCCAAACAGCCGTCGACCTCGAGTGTAGGCCATTCCGAAGCCCACTTCTGCTCCATCAGGATCAGGGGTTCAGGCTTCTTTTCCTGCCAGGGCCCTGCTTATCATGTCTCAGTCAACCACAGGCCTTGCAAGAATTGTATATGTAACACCTCTTAGGGGCAGTGGTTATCCTCGTAATGTTGTCACCTCATTACCAGCCTGCAGCTCTCTGCAGGGCAACCGTTAGTCCAGTGCATGCAGGCACGTTTCTTTACTATAGCCGGGGTGAGCTATGAGGGTATGTCTCCTTTAGTGCGCCTTCTCCCTTATATAGGGGATCCACTGTTATTTTCTGCCCTTGTTTCCTATTACAGGCGTCAGAGTCTGGGATTCAAACTTCCCTGTGTCCCGGACGGGACCTTCTGCGCCCCTGCCCTTAGAGCTGTCCGTTGGGAACACGGCCCTTCAGTGCCGTGGGCCTACCTGCATGGGGTTGGGGTCCCGGTCTGCGCTGCGTCGCCTCCAAATGCGACCCCAGGTCTCACACGTAACGATCAGCCGGCCTGGGAATCAGCCGCGCTTCCACAGCAGACGTTTCTCTGCACTCATAACCGGGGGGACATCTTTCAGGCAGTTCTCCAAGTTGTGGCCTCTGCAAATCGCCGTAGGCTACTCCTCCGCTTCCACCTTTCCCCCCCGGGCCTGGAGACCCACTGCTTTCGGTCCAGTTCATGGTTATTCGGTTGTCTCCCGGAACCCAATTCTTGGCACAGGCGACTCTCCTGGTCGGTCCGATATGCGAGGTGATGTCGGTGCCTTATAGGCACCGCAGGATAGTATCGGATGTTGCCGTGTTGGGACAGAGGTCAGAGCTACATGTCTCACTCGGCCATCTTGTCGGCCACGCCCCCAGGGAAAGATATAGATATTAAAAAATATGTGGCCAAACCCGTACGTCTGTTGATTTCAATTCGTATCAGGCGTTGGAATTCTCATGGATTAGGGAAAATCATTAAATAACTCTACAAACTTTTGATACAGTAAATCCACAATCTACTTTTTAAAGCTTGTGCAATCAAACATAGGAAACTACACGTTATCTGTCCTGGACGCACACAAGTTCACAGATCAGCTCCAAATTCAAATTACAAATCTGATAGCACATTCGCATCAAACCTCCTCTTGTTAGGGCTCCCCCCACAGTGCCTAAAATCTAGAAAACGAGTGGGTGCCCTGGGGGTCTTGCGGATTCCACCGTGTTCCCCCAACATTTAAAAAGGTATTGAAGCCCCAGTTGGCACTGGGGCAACCATAGTAAAAAGAAAAATGGCCAGCTCCCACTGGCAGCTTGGGAGCCAGAAGGCTCCCACTGGTGGCTCGGGAGTCAACAGAGGTCGAGGAGTCCTTGGGGCTCCACCTGCTGCCCCAATGTGTACATACTGTGTGGGTCCCCCGGGTAGGACCACAGCATCAAAAAAAAAAATACAAAAATACAAAACCAAAGAAAAAGGATAATAAATGAGTGGCATGCGCCTGCCCAAGGACACGATTACATGGAGCCAGATGCAGGTGCTAACCCTGCGTGCTGATGTCCATTCAATCACTTATCTTTTCCATGCCCTCAGCCATAGAGCATAAACAAGAGTCAGAGAACAATGCCTGTCTGCATGATCTAACATAGAACCTTAGGAGGGTGGGTAGTGAGGAATCTGCAGTAGATAGAGTATTCACCAGATAGAGCATTACCGAAAGTAAGCAACTTATTCTGATAGATACTTCTAACCATAGATTCCTCACCTGCTGAACAGATACCAAACCAATACCTCCCCAAAAAGAGGAGGGTCTGAGGAGTGTACTTACTCCCGGAAGACTTGCATAACCGAGCTAGCCAAATGTCCCTCCCAGCAGACCTGAGAGTTGATAACAGTAGTGCTTGGTGGACATACAGACAGATACCCACTTGGCTGCCTGGCACATGTCCACAACAGGAATGTCCTCAGTCAGGGCTACAGATGCAGCCTTGCCCTGGTTGAATGAGTCCTAAGGCCCTCCGGAGCGTCCCTTTTGGCCAAGACAGTCTGGTGCAAAGGACTATGCATCATGATAAGGTCTGTTTTTTACACAGTCTTCCATTTCTCTATATCGGCAAGCCCAACAAAATACTGATCATCTACTCGGCACCCCTAAATCAATCTATGAAGAAGAAGCACCCACCATGGAGCCAACTTTTCTACCCCTTCTCCTCTTAAGAGGCATTGATAAAAAAGCAGGACACATAATAAACTGCCCAACAATGGAAGGGTGACAACTCCTTCGAAAAAAGGCTTAATGAGTGCTAAGAACCAGGTTGTAAGGGAATGAGGCAGTGTTTGAAGGCTAAATTGACAATGCTTGAAACTCATTAACTCACTAAGTGCAGCAGTGATTGCACTGAGAAACACAGCCTTCAGAGTTAGGAGCCTTAAGGTACACCTGTGCAAAGGCTGCAAAGGAGCACACATCAGAAAGGTAAGGACTACACTGAGGTCCCTCTGTGCCTTAATGAAGGGGGGGGGGGGGGGGTGGTGATACATATGTACCGCAAGACCATATCTCCCCTGCTTTGAAAGCCCTGCATTGGTTACCGGTTGCCAGAAGATCCACGTTCAAGCTGCTTTGAATCACCCACAAAGCAATACATGGAGCGGGACCGCTCTTCATCAGGAATAAAATCTCCAAACACATTCCACAAAGGAACCTCCGCTCTAGAGAGGCAACTCGCCTCAAAATCCCAAGATACAAGAGAAAAACAATGGGTGGCACATCATTTTCTGTTCAAGCAGCCAAACTATGGAACTCTTTACCCCCAACATAAGATCCACGGATAACCACCTTATCTTCAGAAAACTACTTAAGAATTGGCTCTTTCCCACATAACCACCATACACAAACAGATAGAAATATACTGTATATCTCTCTATATATAAGCATTTATTTGTACTATAGATATGTACCTATATATGTGTTTTGCTTTGTATAAACGTGTAGAATACTTGTGTTTATTTTTTTAATTATATATAGATATTCATTAGTTCTGCTTAACAAATGTACATATTACTGATAGCTACATTATTCTATGTTTTTATACATCTATATAAGTGACTGCATAAATAAGTAAATCTTTTATCATAACTATTTATCTACAATTGCTTCACTATTGATCTACAAATATATATATATATATATATATTCACTGAAAAAACCATAGGTTTCACACATGTTATAGTTAGCGGAAATTTTACTGATAAAAAACCAATGAAATTCCCCCGTTATAGTTAGTGCAGGCAACTATAACTCACGCGACCGCAATCCTCTGCTGATGCTAATACTGTATTTAGACACTTATTTGCCCATGTCTTCTTCCATAAATTTTTAGCTATACATAGATTACAAATATTTTTTTTTCATAAAGACACATATGTCATCAGCAGAAGATTGCGGTCGCGTGAGTTATAGTTGCCTGCACTAACTATAACGGGGGAATTTCATTGGTTTTTTATCAGTAAAATTTCCGCTAACTATAACATGTGTGAAACCTATGGTTTTTTCAGTGAATTTGCAAGGTTTTTTAAATGCTAATTCCTAACTATAACGTGTGTGAAACCTATGGTTTTTTCAGTGAATTTGTACGGTTTTTTAAATGCTAAGTTACTTTACGCCATTCGTGGCGTGCGCGCCCACTTAACGCAGTTCGTTCCGTGCGCGCACGGTGCGCTTCGCGCACCGTGCGCGCACAGTGAGCACGCGGTGCGCTTCGCGCACCGCGCGCCCACTTTACGCAGTTAGTGCCGTGCACGCACGGTGGGCACGCGGTGCGATGACAAAGCAAGAAAGCACGTCAACAAATCTGTTTCTGCTTTCCTCCGTGACTATGGTATGGGTGCCATTTACCACAACAACTTGCGTTTCAATGATGAAGGGAACAGAGTCTTCCTCTTGAACCTTAGACTCTGCATCGGTACTTACTTGTAGGTACCACTAAAAAATCATTTCATAAACACAACGGCTCTTTTTAGAGCCCCCTAATATCTAAACACTTAAATCTGATTTTCATTTTTTTTTTTTTTTTTTCTACCGTACGCTTACCGTAAGCTTACCGTACGCGTACCCCGTGATTTTTTTTAAAATCAATAAATGTTTTCTTTGTACTTTACAGTCCTTCTTTGACCCCCTCACAAATGTAAGGGGGTCTGTAACTCTCCTCATTGCCCCCTTTCCTTGTTTTCACTCTTTTTTTTCTGAGTGAAATACACAAAATGGCGGCCGCCGCTTCCTGGTTTCGGCCGATTCGAATGTTTACTAAGATCTAAGAGCCAATCAGAATCGCGCTCGCGCACGCCACCGTACGCTTACCGTAAGCGTACGGTAAGCGTACCGTAAGCGGGCTCAGATATATATATTGATTTAAAGGCTATTTTCTCAGAATCTACTGAACAGATTTACACCAAACCTACAAAAGGCACTTCCTTGACCTAGGGACTACCTCTCTGCCAAATTTTGAGTAATTCTGTTCAGCCGTTCGGGCTGTAGCTCGTTCTAAAGGTCCTATGGAAAAATGCATGGGAAAAACGCGTTTTGGGACCCCCCTTTTATCTCAGCCCCCGCTTGACGGATCCCCCCGATACTTTCAGGGTAGGAGCGGAGCGTAGCGCCCCACCTATTTTGAGAAATTCGCGAGGATTCGTCGACCGGCGCCAAAGTTATTCAAAATAGAATGTTGAGGTTTTCCTATGGAAACGTGGTCCTAACTATAACTACCTACTGGCGACCGCCAGTAGGTAATATATATATATATATATATATATATATATATATATATATATATATATATATTCAAAGAGTTGTCCTCAATAAGAACGCCACACACAGAGGGTTCCGCACAGCACCTCGCAAGCGGCAGCATGGTGGCAGGCTGCTTGTCTTTCATATGGCCAAACGCGTTTTGAGCTCCCATGAGCTCTTGATCAGGACACAGGCAATGTAAGAACAGCTGAATTTTATTGGATACGAAGTCCCGCCCCTGTGGGCGCGATGGCATGCTGGTCCAGGTAGTTCCATATACTGCCAAACAGACTCCATTGTTCTTTAACCAAGTGGATGCTGTTCCCGCTTCACATAAAATTGTAATCCCTGTAGGGTACGAAGGCAACGCCAGCACTGCCTTCCAGCTGTCAAGTTTCCAAGCGGATGAGGCACCCTCTGTCCAACGCGCAATCGTGGTTACGATCGCACAGGAACCGCTGTTCGCAGCCAGGGCATTCCTGCGGCTGGACCAACCGCATAAATTCTAACACAGAGTTGTCCTCAATAAGAACGCCACACACAGAGGGTTCCGCACAGCACCTCGCAAGCGGCAGCATGGTGGCAGGCTGCTTGTCTTTCATATGGCCAAACGCGTTTCGAGCTCCTATGAGCTCTTGATCACTGGCGGCGTGAAGCAGGACACAGGCAATGTAAGAACAGCTGAATTTGATTGGATACGAAGTCCCGCCCCTGTGGGCGCGATGGCATGCTGGTACAGGTAGTTCCATATGCTGCCAAACAGACTCCATTGTTCTTTAACCAAGTGGATGCTGTTCCCACTTCACATAAAATTGTAATCCCTGTAGGGTAGGAAGGCAACGCCAGCACTGCCTTCCAGCTGTCAAGTTTCCAAGCGGATGAGGCACCCTCTGTCCAACGCGCAATCGTGGTTACGATCGCACAGGAACCGCTGTTCGCAGCCAGGGCATTCTTGCGGCTGGACCAACCGCATAACGTCAAACACAGAGTTGTCCTCAATAAGAACGCCACACACAGAGGGTACCGCACAGCACCTCGCAAGCGGCAGCATGGTGGCAGGCTGCTTGTCTTTCATATGGCCAAACGCGTTTCGAGCTCCCATGAGCTCTTGATCACTGGCAGCGTGAAGCAGGACACAGGCAATGTAAGAACAGCTGAATTTTATTGGATACGAAGTCCCGCCCCTGTGGGCGCGATGGCATGCTGGTCCAGGTAGTTCCATATACTGCCAAACAGACTCCATTGTTCTTTAACCAAGTGGATGCTGTTCCCACTTCACATAAAATTGTAATCCCTGTAGGGTACGAAGGCAACGCCAGCACTGCCTTCCAGCTGTCAAGTTTCCAAGCGGATGAGGCACCCTCTGTCCAACGCGCAATCGTGGTTACGATCGCACAGGAACCGCTGTTCGCAGCCAGGGCATTCTTGCGGCTGGACCAACCGCATAAATTCTAACACAGAGTTGTCCTCAATAAGACCGCCACACACAGAGGGTACCGCACAGCACCTCGCAAGCGGCAGCATGGTGGCAGGCTGCTTGTCTTTCATATGGCCAAACGCGTTTCGAGCTCCCATGAGCTCTTGATCACTGGCAGCGTGAAGCAGGACACAGGCAATGTAAGAACAGCTGAATTTTATTGGATACGAAGTCCCGCCCCTGTGGGCGCGATGGCATGCTGGTACAGGTAGTTCCATATACTGCCAAACAGACTCCATTCTTCTTTAACCAAGTGGATGCTGTTCCCACTTCACATAAAATTGTAATCCCTGTAGGGTAGGAAGGCAACGCCAGCACTGCCTTCCAGCTGTAAAGTTTCCAAGCGGATGAGGCACCCTCTGTCCAACGCGCAATCGTGGTTACGATCGCACAAGAACCGCTGTTCGCAGCCAGGGCATTCTTGCGGCTGGACCAACCGCATAAATTCAAACACAGAGTTGTCCTCAATAAGAACGCCACACTCAGAGGGTTCCACACAGCACCTCGCAAGCGGCAGCATGGTGGCAGGCTGCTTGTCTTTCATATGGCCAAACGCGTTTCGAGCTCCCATGAGCTCTTGATCACTGGCGGCGTGAAGCAGGACACAGGCAATGTAAGAACAGCTGAATTTTATTGGATACGAAGTCCCGCCCCTGTGGGCGCGATGGCATGCTGGTCCAGGTAGTTCCATATACTGCCAAACAGACTCCATTGTTCTTTAACCAAGTGGATGCTGTTCCCACTTCACATAAAATTGTAATCCCTGTAGGGTACGAAGGCAACGCCAGCACTGCCTTCCAGCTGTCAAGTTTCCAAGCGGATGAGGCACCCTCTGTCCAACGCGCAATCGTGGTTACGATCGCACAGGAACAGCTGTTCGCAGCCAGGGCATTCTTGCGGCTGGACCAACCGCATAAATTCTAACACAGAGTTGTCCTCAATAAGACCGCCACACACAGAGGGTTCCGCACAGCACCTCGCAAGCGGCAGCATAGTGGCAGGCTGCTTGTCTTTCATATGGCCAAACGCGTTTCGAGCTCCCATGAGCTCTTGATCACTGGCGGCGTGAAGCAGGACACAGGCAATGTAAGAACAGCTGAATTTTATTGGATACGAAGTCCCGCTCCTGTGGGCGCGATGGCATGCTGGTACAGGTAGTTCCATATACTGCCAAACAGACTCCATTGTTCTTTAACCAAGTGGATGCTGTTCCCACTTCACATAAAATTGTAATCCCTGTAGGGTACGAAGGCAACGCCAGCACTGCCTTCCAGCTGTCAAGTTTCCAAGCGGATGAGGCACCCTCTGTCCAACGCGCAATCGTGGTTACGATCGCACAGGAACAGCTGTTCGCAGCCAGGGCATTCTTGCGGCTGGACCAACCGCATAAAGTCAAACACAGAGTTGTCCTCAATAAGAACGCCACACACAGAGGGTTCCGCACAGCACCTCGCAAGCGGCAGCATGGTGGCAGGCTGCTTGTCTTTCATATGGCCAAACGCGTTTCGAGCTCCCATGAGCTCTTGATCACTGGCAGCGTGAAGCAGGACACAGGCAATCTAAGAACAGCTGAATTTTATTGGATACGAAGTCCCGCCCCTGTGGGCGCGATGGCATGCTGGTACAGGTAGTTCCATATACTGCCAAACAGACTCCATTGTTCTTTAACCAAGTGGATGCTGTTCCCACTTCACATAAAATTGTAATCCCTGTAGGGTAGGAAGGCAATGCCAGCACTGCCTTCCAGCTGTCAAGTTTCCAAGCGGATGAGGCACCCTCTGTCCAACGCGCAATCGTGGTTATGATCGCACAGGAACCGCTGTTCGCAGCCAGGGCATTCTTGCGGCTGGACCAACCGCATAAATTCAAACACAGAGTTGTCCTCAATAAGAACGCCACACACAGAGGGTTCCGCACAGCACCTCGGAAGCGGCAGCATGGTGGCAGGCTTCTTGTCTTTCATATGGCAAACGCGTTTCGAGCTCCCATGAGTCCGGAATCAGCGCCTTTGGAGCAGGAAGCAGAACCGATAAAGGAGTAACTGGCAGAGGATATGGCAAAGAGTCATGGCACCCCACTCGAACCTCAAGAGCCGAAGAGGAGCAGGCTGAGTCCATAAAAGTAGGTTGGTTTTGTGTAAGCCAGTGGAAGCCTGACTGGTGGCCCCAACTGATCTGTAAGACTCAGAGGTGTGTCTAGGGAATCCTGCAGCATTTTTAACAGCTGCAGTATCTTAAACAGCTGCAGTATAGCTTAGATGGTCCATGGAATTCGGAACACATCAGGCTCTACAACACCGGAATCCAATCAGATTCAGACATTGAACTAGAGTCTGGGTTTTCCAGCGCAGACTATGAGACCTGTCCCTGGAGCAGAAACTTCAAGGAGACAAAAAAACATGCTTAGACTTTATTTTTATTTTTAGTTTGTCCTTCACCTTTGTCTTGGACTTACCTGACTATAGTGAACTGGAATACCCTTGCGACTTGGAGCAGGACCAACTTTGTGCTTTATACTTGGTGATGTAGAGTTTAGCTTATTCCTCCCAAAACGCCTTTGTATGCATTGCTGAGCATTTGTCATGGAACCAAAGGCAGATTTATGCGCATCTGTGACTAACAATTGTTTGAGCCCCTCAAAGCAGATTGAAATCATTTCATTTTGGAAGGTGACATCCTTGCACACTGTCATCTTTGAAGAACAAACTTTGGGGGGAAAAACAGAACAAATGCAGAAGTGGAGCACTGGATCTGCATAAAAGGGCACAGAAAATGAGGAACTGATGTCAGAACAAAGGAGTGTCACTTATATGCTGTTTTTTGTCATGTCCGGAAGTGCAACAGAGGCCAGTGGTGCCGTCTGACTGTGTGAAAGACCTATGGCAAGAGCTTCCAGTGTTTCAAGAGGTGAGGAATCTAATTTTACAAGCATCCCTCAGAACATTATGTTCAGGCCTCATCTTTGTGTAAACTAGTATGCCATCTTGGTATCATCTAATCCTAGGTACATTCCCAAGCAATTTATCCATTACCTACTGGAATTCTAAAGAAGGCAAGGGGATCTGAAATGGTATTCACGTAAAATGGAATGCACCTAGTGGTGTTATGAACAAAGTGATGTACATTTACTTAATTTGGTGATATGCTGATGGCAGATCAAATGTACTAAACATCACTGCTTTTCCTGGTAACAGCAACATATCACCTAAATTTGGCAAAGGATGCCAATCTGTACGGTCAACACATTCTTAAGAAATCATCCCGTTTGTGTCATAAGAACAAGTTACTTACCTTAGGTAACGAAATATCTGTAAGAGACATAGATTAGTGATGGATTGCTTACCTTAGAATTATCCCCAGGCGTCAGACTGGATCCAGAGAATTTTTCATCAGCAGTACCCCTGTGTGTCGAAAGGTGGCGTTGGTCGGCTTCGCGTTCGTCGTTGGCGTCGTGGTGGCCTGGATGATGTCGCGTTAGCTGCTTAGATGCCGCCCTCGTGCGCTAACGTCAGTTCTTTTACACGACATTCCACGCCAGAAACGCAGAGCCATGCAAGACACTGACCACTGATGCACAAAACTAGGGCCCTGAAAGGGATTCCCTGACCCTAGAAGTCAGTTCGCAGAACGGGGAGGATTGGTGTGGCGGGAAGGAATCTATAACTAAATAATGTCTCTTACAGATATGTCGTTACCGAAGCTAAGTTACTTCTTCATCTGAAAGAGACAATTAGTTATAGATTCCTTACCTTAGAATACATACCCCAACAATACCAGCCCCGGAGGTGGGTCTGCGAACAAAGTTCAAACCAGAAAGTTCTGGAGAACAGAACGGCCAAAGAAGCCGTCTCTCCGGACTTGGCTGTCTAGGCAGTAGTGTTTTGTGAACGTGTGCAGAGATGCCCACATAGCTGCCTGACAGATGTCACGGAGGAGGACTCCCCATCCCAAAGCAGTGGTAGTTGCCGTCGCCCTGGTGGAATGGGCGCGCAGTCCCATTGGAGGCTCCTTCTGTGCAAAAGAATAGCAAGCTATAATGCACAAAATGACCCACCTAGAGATGGTGCGTTTGTGCATGGCCCGACCTTTTTTGGCACCCACGTAGTCAACCAAGAGCTGGGCATCCACCCGGAATTGCTTGGTGCGATCCAAATAAAATTGAAAGTGCACGTTTTGGATTCAGACGGTGGTGCCTCTCTTCCTCCTTTGAAGGATGTGGAGGCTGAAAGAAGGTGGGCAAAGTGATAGTTTGACCAATGTGGAAAGAAGTAACCACCTTGGGAAGAAAGGAGGGTCTGGTTCTGAGGACGACCTTGTCCGGATGAACAGCCAGAAAAGGAGGCTTTGTAGAAAGAGCTTGGTGCTCACTTTCCCTGCGAGCAGAGGTGATGGCAACAAGAAAGGCAGTCTTCTAAGTAAGACGTCTGAGAGGACAGTTATGAAGCGGCTCAAAGAGAGCACACGTAAGGTAAGTAAGAACTAAGTTCAAGTCCCACTGAAGCATTAGGAAGGAGATAGGAGGAAAAACATGAGTGATGCCCTTAAGGAAGCGATTTGCAACAGGGGACTTGAAAAGAGAAGGCTGATCAGGAAGCCTAAGAAAGCTGAAATGGCCGAGAGGAAGCCCTTCAGAGTGCCCAAAGCAGAGCTCTGCTGGGCCAAAGACAGGAGGAACAAGAGAACCTCAGAAAGAGGGGCAGAAAGGGGATGCACAGCCTTTGCTGCGCACCATGTCACAAATTTGTTCCATCTGCAGGAGTATACCATCTTAGTGGAGGGACGCCTGGCTACCAAGATTACATCACAGACCTCGGGAAGAAGGTCAAAGGGCGTCAACTGTCACCGCTCAATCTCCACGCAAGGAGGTGGAGACTAGACAGGTTCAAGTGGAGGACCGTCCCCTGTTGCTGCGACAGAAGATCCTCCTGAAGAGGCAGTCAAATCGGAGGATCGATGGCCATGTGTAACAGCTCAGGATACCAGACTCTCTGTGCCTAATCCGGAGCCACCAGAATGACTTGGGCCTGGTCACGCTTGATCTTCCTCAGCACTCTGGGCAGAAGTGGTAGAGGCGGAAAGGCGTATAGAAGACCGCAACTCCACTTGCGACAAAAAGTATCGCCTAGCGAGTGCCGCCTTGGATTTTCCAACACACAGAATTGCGACATTGCGCGTTCTCTTCAGTGGCGCATAGATCTAACCAAGGCTCTCCTCACTGCTGAAAGAGACCTTGCACCACCTCCAATTGAAGACGCCATTTGTGATCCATCATGCACCTGTGGCTGAGTTCATCTGCCGTTGCATTCAGTGAACCCGCCAGGTGTTGAACCACCGGGGATATGCCCTGATGTTCCAGCCATGTCAAGAGATGGAGAGCCTCTTGACATAGGGTCCACAACCCCACCCCGCCCTGTTTGTTGCAGTACCACATGGCGGTGGTGTTGTCTGTGAACACCTGCACCACTCTTCCCCGGACAGACGGAAGGAATGCTTTCAGTGCAAGACGGATCGCCCAAAGCTTCAGAAGGTTGATGTGGAGCCCAGACTCCGCCGGAGACCAGAAGCCTCTGATCTCCGCCTCTCCCATGTGGCCGCCCCACCCTAGAAGTGATGCATCTGTCACCACTGCGTACTCCAGTTGGGGAAGGGAGTGGAATCTGCCATTGACCCAATCCTGGCTCGTTAGCCACCACAGCAATTGATGTGCAGTGCCCTCCGAGACCTGAACACAATCGGACAGATTCCCCTGATGCTGTGCACACTGGAACTTCAGGTCCCACTGCAAAGCGCGCATATGCAACCTGGCATGATTTACTAGCATGATGCAGGAGACCATGAGGCCCAGCAGCCTCATGGTCATTCTGACCGAAACCCGGGATAGAGACTGAAAGATCGGAATCAAAGCCCGAATATACCGACCTCGCTGCTCGGGAAGATAAGCTCGAAACTGTGTAGTGTCCTGAACCGCTCTGATGAAAAGGAGCTTCTGAGAGGGAATCAGGTGTGACTTTGGCACATTTATAGTGAGCTCCAGCAAGTGCAGGAGGGCTGCAGTAGTCTGGAGGTGGGAGACGACTGTCTGAGGCGAACCCGCCTTCAACAGCCAGTCGTCGAGATAGGGGAAGACTGGAATCCCTGATCTGCGCAGATGAGCTGCAACCACCGCCATCACCTTCGTGAATACCCGAGGGGCACTAGTAAGGACAAAGAGGAGCACAGTAAACTGAAAGTGCTCATGGCCTACCATGAACCACAGGTAAAGCAGGTGGGCTGGCAAGGCGGGGATGTGAAAGTAAGCATCCTGCAAGTCCAACGCTACCATCCAGTCTCCAGGGTTGAGTGCAGACACGACTTGAGCTATCGTCAACATTTTGAAATTCTCCTTCCGGAGGAAGCAGTTGACGTTCCTGAGAACCAAAATAGGACGCAGGCGTTTGTCCTTCTTGGGCGCTGGAAAGTAGTGGGAATAGTAACCACGACCTACTTCTGTGGCAGGAACTCGCTCGATGGCTCCCTTGGCCAAGAGAGACAAAACTTCCTGTTGGAGAAGGGCCAGATGATCCTCCGACATGCGATGGTACTAAGGTGGCAAGGCTGGGGGGGGCAGTCTCGAAGGGGATGGAGTAGCCCCTTTGGACATTCTGCAAAACCCACTGTTCTGACGTGATGATGCGCCAGTGGGGGAGGTGATGGGGAATCCTGCCGCCCACTGGTGATTGGTGGCCCTGAAAGGTCAGACTAGGAGGGTTTGGAGGCAGCTGCAGAGAGGACAGTAGTGGACTGGCCCGCTCGCTGGCTCCCAGACCCAAGACGGTGGGTTCCACGTCCTGGCCATGCAGGGGCTGGACAGCTTGCGCTGGCCTGTGGCTCCGGGCGGGGCGTGGTGAGGCACCGTATCCCACACAGAGTGGGTGTAACGGCCCAACAGACATGCAGTGTTTACTGACCGCAGTCCTAAGCTGGAAGAAGAAAACATCTTTTCCCAAAGATGGTCCATCTTTTTGGCTTCCCTATCAGGTGGTGCAGTAGGGAATTCGCCATTTGACATGGAGGCTTGGACCACCAAGCTCTCAGGGGTGGGATGTTGGGAAAGGAAAGTGGGGTAGCCCGGAGCCGGGCGGTGGCGTCGGGCAATCATCCTATCCACAGGAGCCCCTGTGCTGGGCCTGGACCAAGTGCCCAAAAGGATGTCCGTTAGGGTTTCAATGAACGGCAGCAGGGGCTCCAAAGAGCTCGCTGCCGGTTGAAGCACCTCTGTCAGGAGGTTAGTCCTGACGGCCACCGTAGGTAGCTCGAGGATGAGAGGCTTGGCCGCCCTACGCAACACAACTGCGTAAGAAGCTCCCTGCTCTGTAGCCACGGTAGGGGGAGACAACATGCCGAGGTCTGGAGAGGTGTCCAGACTACGCAGATCCAGGCATGGATCCAAGGGGACCCTGCAGTCCCGAGGCCGGAGCCGCCAGTGTCGAATGCCCAGGGCCCTCAGCCGAGTCTGCGGGGCCTGAAGGCACGACAGCGGAGTCGGACTGCCCAAAGATGGCATGCATTGCTTCGTAAAAAGCTTGAAGCTGGGCAGGGGTCACTCCGGGACCCGGTAAGGGAGGGAAACTCAGGGCCGACACTTCGGGCTCCGCACGCGGAGCCGCGGGCGGGCACCCGCCGCATTCCTCGTCGGGTCAGCCTACGGACAGGGAGAAAACAAAGAGCGACGATACTTCTTCAATTTCTTCTTGTGCGTCGACTTACCCGAGGAGTGCGAAGACTCCGAAGATGAGGGGTGGTGGTGGCTCCGCGACCGGTCCCTCGACCTCCTGCGCGACCTGGACCTCAAACGGCGCGGAGCAGACTGCCAGGCCTCGAGAAGCTTTTGAGGCCGCTCTCGCACAGACACGCGTGCGGATCTGTCACGACATCAGTTTTCGTCAGGAACCGCAAGCCTTGAAAACGGGCATCTCTCGTGCACCAGGAGTCGATGAACCCGAATAACGAGGTCGACAAAAGTCGAGAAAAAGTCGGTCAAAAAGTGACTGGAGGTAGCGCTCTCTCTGGATCTCCGCTGGCTGGCGTGGAAAAAGAAAGAACTGACGTCAGCGCATCGAAGTAGCTACTGCAACGTCATCCCGGCGACCACGATGCCAGCGACGAACGCGGAGCCAACCGATTCCACCTTTCGACGCGCATGGGTACTGCTGACGAAAAGTTCTCCGTATCCAGTCTGACGCCTGGGGTAATTCTAAGGTAAGGAATCTATAACTAATTGACTAACCCATTCTGATGCTTTAATAGCGCCTCACCCCCTCCCCAGGCCGATTTCAACCCCGGGGACCCCCGATTCCCAGCTTCAATTTAAAGGGAGAGGTGGCCATGCACCCCCTCCCCCACCCTGGGCCAATTTTGGCCCCGGGGACCCCATTCCACCTTGTGTTTTTTGTGTGCATTTTTTAGGACTCTGGACTGAGTCCCGTGTTCTAAAATGGCTCTCACTACGTCCTGGTTGAGGTGGTGGCAGCCAATCATATCTTAGTTTGAGATCTGTCAGGATCCGCAAAGCCTCTTCGTCCCTTGATAGACAACGTTTTTGAGCATTAATTGCTCAAAAACTACTGAACGGATTTACACCAAAACAAAAAAAGCACTCATTCTGGACCTAGATCTACTCGTTCTGGAACTAGATCTAGCTGTACCAAATTTTGTGTAAATCCATTCAGCGGTTTAGGCTGTAGCTGTGCCTTAAGTTTCCATGGGAAAATGAATGTGGAAAACGCATCTTGGGATCCCCCTTTTATTTCGGCACCCGCATGACGGATCACCCTGAAACTTTATATATATTCACTGTTCTCAGCAAATATTTGGTTCCTCTGGACATGTGGGGAACACTGTCCGACATATTGGTCATAATCATATTCTCTTTTGTAGTAAAATCATGATCTTTACTCCCTCCTATCTTCAATCAATCTGCACTGACTTGTACATTGATGGGTTTCTGTCTCAAAGAAACGTTTACATTTCTAAGTCACGTAAGACATGCACATTTCCTCATTTATCCCTAGATTACACCACAACCTTGCTACGCACCACTTGCAGTGTACTCAGGCCTCTATAGGAGTCCGTCTGATTCAATGCTGATGGAGACTGACTTCTACTGTATTCATGATCCCCTTGGAGGGCATGGTCTTCCACACTAAACACTTGTAAAGGACTGCCAAACACTGGGTGACAGCATTCTCCAAAAACACTTCCACAAATGTGATCAAAAGATAAAGGGCTTAAACAACGGAACATACGTCTGTTGCATGGGTCCTACAGCTGGATACACAAGTTCTTCAGCACATGCTAACTTACTCACAAGCTTCCTTTTAAAGAGCATGCAGCCCTCTTCTCATGAGCATGTATCGGTACACACCACAGCTTGAGCAAGAGGTGCTTATGTGCAAATGTTTTGTGTCGGATCCATCTTCCAGGGGTTACCTGCCTGATCCCGGGAGATAATTCAAGCATGTGAACCTATGAAGGATCCAATGCTGCAGAACAACAGTCTACCTGGTATTGGATCCTGAAGGAGAGTGCTCCTCGTGAAAGGTATATACTGCTTTGCCTCCCAAACTCTAACCGCTATGGAATTTGTAAGAGCATAAAGATCTCACTTTGCAGAGTTACGACGACTCCCCAAACTCCAAAGGCAAATAAAGTGTGCATCGGTGAGAGATAATCGGTCTTCAACATTATTTAAAGCCTAACACAGCCCCCTATTGACAATTTCTGACAAAATGCTGAATAAAAGATATTGAGAGTAATCTAAAGTTCTGGATCACTACATCCGTTTAAACAGTTTCTTTCTAACCATACATGCAGGGCACAACTTACCGGAACTTCAAGTTCCACAACCACTTTTTCCAGTGCATCTCTCGCCTCCGCTGCTCTGCACAGAATCCTTACAGCCTCTTCCCGGATAGTACGGTCGTCCAGAGAAGGTTGGAAGGCCACCTGCACCAAGCATTTCTGCAGACGAGAGAACACAAAACAAGAGCAGATTTGGGGTATATCTATGTTAAGGTCTTCAAACATCCTGGTGTCCATTGCACAACATCTACAGATTAATATTTATGTCTGATAAAACAGATTACTTTAATGCATCAAGGACACATGGGCACATTATTGAGCCTCCTTTTAAAAACATTATACTGCCCACATGCAACTACGAAACCAACTCCATTTCTGGTGAAAACTTTTGTTTGTAACGACCATAAACGTGATTCCTAGGCAGGTGGCATGTGTTCAGATGCCAACTGAATATGTGCTATGTGCACATGGGCAAACTGCGTATCGAACTCGGTTTACCCACATGTGTGCAGAATATGAAACCTGATGAGACACTTGTTGGCAAATAGCTCTAATTTTCAATTTGCAAAACGCTGACTTCATTAAAGGCTGAACATTTTCAATTGCATGTCAGGGTGCCACTGTGTAGCATATTGTGAATAATAAATCAGTAATACACAAAGAAGTAGGCAGCAGCACGGCAAAGCACTTTCATAGACAATCTTAAATACCAACTGTCAGCCCAATGAATACAAAACCAGGCTGCTGGATTTATTAGTTTTGAGCTACTGAAGGTTGAACATTTTCATATATATATATATATATATATATATATATATATATATATATATATATATATATATATATATATATATATATATATATATATATATATATATATATATATATATATATATATATATATATATATATATATATATATATATATATATATATATATATATATATATATATATATTTCTTGCCTAAGACACATAGGGCCTGATTTAGAGTTTGGTTTACAAGTGCATAATACTCTATGGGACTTGCACTAAGGCTGATAGGAAATCTGTAATGTTTGGGATCAAGTTACCTGTCCATCAAACTTTCAATCAGGCACTAAGTTCACTTTTCAAAAAAATTCACCACACCTTGCAAAGCACTGGATCACAAAAGACTCAAAGTACTGCAGAAATTCAGACCACTTACATAGTGACTCTATTCGGTTTTTTGTAATATAAATGAAAAGGTTTACTACCTTAAGTAACGATAGTTGTGATGGATACTATGACACCCTTTGTGTATTATTAATCTTTGTAGCAGACCATTCACAACGATTAGAGCACCAGACATTTTCTTTCACACTATTAGGATTTCAGGGAGTCCTGTTTTGTCACGAGTATATTACAGTGGTGTGTTGAGTCACACAAATAATGTTTGGGCACATTGTGGTACAAAAGTTGCTGCCACACCTCTGCGCAGACATTTGCACCCACAAACGACCACAAGACCATATTCAGAGGAACATGACAGGATGCAGGTGGGCAGGCGACAAACAATATGGAGACGGAGCAACGCAGTCTCAGGATCAAAGCCATCTTGTGGTTGGCTTGAACTCCCAGATATTGCACCGAATGGTCACTCCATCTCAATGGGCATTCAGACTCAACTGGGCCCTCTTAGAAGTGAGTGGAAATCGTGCAGATTTTTTCCAGTTGATTTGGAGGCCTGATAGCCCAGCAAATCTCATGAACTTGCGGACAAGTAGAGCTAGGCTTTGCTTCGGCTGTCGCTCATACAACAGAAAGCCATTAGCTTGTAGAAAGAGAAGAATTATGTGCCTCATAAAAAGCAGCCCTGCACGTGAGGTATTTTTTGCTGACAATACAAGCCAAGGGCTCAAGTTCGATAGCATACAGCAATAGTGATAAAGATAGAGAAAGAGAAGGGGGAGAAGTCTGGTTATTCACCTTTACACAGGCACCGGGATCAGAGAACAACATAACAGAGATTCCACCTAGAATACTCTCAATAGTCCATGCCTGCTTCATACTGAGAACAGGAAGCTGCACTCCAGGCAGTCAAACGCCTTATCAGCATCTAGAAACACAGCGGGCCGCATGTATCATTATTACGCTAACCTAATTGCGATTCTCTGGGAATCACAATTAGGTAATTGCTAGTTGAATGTATGAAACTCCTTGAGTTTCATTTAGCGTTTCCTAATTGGTCACAAATCGACCTACCTCATTAATATTAATGAGGCAGGTCGCAATTCACCACCTATTAGGGATCGCTAAAATCCCAGGAATGGTGGCCTGCTGGGATCAGTAGACCACCATGTCTGTGATTGCTTTTAAATAAAGCAATATTTCTTTTTTTAATGCAGCCCGTTTTTCTTAAAGGAAAAAGGGTGCATTTA
Organism: Triturus cristatus; assembly: GCF_964204655.1. Classification (NCBI taxonomy): domain Eukaryota; kingdom Metazoa; phylum Chordata; class Amphibia; order Caudata; family Salamandridae; genus Triturus; species Triturus cristatus. Next base: position 881,705,900 of record NC_140580.1, on the reverse strand, counting down.
AATAAGTATAATGAAAATATTTATTTTCATTTTTTGAGAGCAGGCAGTGGTCTGTGGGACCACTGCTCTTAAAAAATGGTTTTACAAACATTTACAAAGGGGAAGGGTTCCCTTGGTAATGGGTTACCACCTACTTAAAGTAGGTGAATGCGGAGGTTTTTGCGACCGCATTTCGGTCACAAACATTCCTACATACTGCTGCGATTCAATATTAGGAAGGGACGCCTTAAACACGCCCCTTCCTAATATCGAATCGGTATGTATTCGCAAATTCGTATTGCAATTCGCTAACATGTTACCGAATCGCAAATTGGAATTCATACATACCAAAAGGCATTTTACAGGTCGCAAACGGGCAGGTTCTACGAATCGGGCTGTGTGCGACCGGTAAAATGCACGATACATGTGGGCCAGTATCTCTTAAGCAGGCGCCTTTCTACCGAAAGCATTCTCGGAGCTGCCTGCCTTCTAGTCTTTTCGTCACGCGCTCACCTGCCCCCACAGCCGGTCAGCCAGTCAGGGCCCCTTTGTAGTTAATCAAAGGGCGCCAGTCAGTGCCCACGCCGTTTCCCACCCAGGGTCGCACAACCTCCTCCAAGTTGCTCTCAGGTAAGCCGCTGGTTCACACGAAGGCTTCCTTCTATCCTCTCAGATTGCCAATTGTGCATAATGAAGTAATAAGAGGAAGCAGATACGTTTATTCAACGACCAGCAGCGAAACTGGAGCGCCTCCGCCTGCCCTCTGTTGGTCGCTGCCAAACATCTCCGGAATGCAGTGACCTCACAAAGATCTCTGGTTGCCGGGGCACGGTGGGCAGTGACGACATAGGCGCGAGAGCACGAAGACAGATCTCAGCATGCAGGCACAATATAACAAATGTCCTTTTCTCTGCAATAATGATAATGGAAAAAGAGGTTTACTCTGTGGTTAATCTATGAAATACTATGAAAGTGTTGGTCCCAACTGAGTTAACAGAGGACTGTGGCTTGCATTAAAAATCAATGAGAGGAAAAATACAAATCTATCTTGTTAACTCTAATACTGTGTCACATCTACTATTTACCAATGAAAAAAACAATGAAAAGTAAACAGGTAAAAACTTACTGAGTAAAGTTAAAGCAGAATAATAATTGGTGGGCTAATTCATAACAACTTCACGAAACCTAACAGGTGCGTGATGTTCTTTGCGGGCTTCCCCTCGTGCATCATCACCACTCTCTCTACTCTTTGGAGTGTTCTCCCTATCATCTGTTACTAACAACCCATTCACACTCAGCCCTGCCCGCCCACCATGTATGTTTTACAGGGTTAACCGTCCTCGCATCACCCATTCACGTTGTTCTTTCTTTCCAACTCGATTTTAAACGCTATATAAATGCAATTACAATACAATAGTTACTTTCCGAAATCCTCTTTCTTTTTAATTCGTTATATCCCTCACTCTGCGTTTGAGACTCCATACAGTGTGGGATTCATTTGGTTTTAAAATCTCTTCCTCTCATCCTCACAAAAGCTAAAATACCTGGGATAGCTGTCACAGTAGTATTGTATGCCCACACCATTTTGTCCATCTCTCTCACAGACTTCACTGCCATTTGTAATGTTCCATTGATTCAACGATTGGCCCTCTCAACTATGCCATTACCTTGAGGATTGTGCATCAGCATGGGGACATATCTCATCCACACTGCCAAACTGAAATAATAACAGGAAGCAGTTAATTTATTGCAATGCCAACTACCACCAAACATTCCTGAAATCCATTGACCTCACAAAGATCAGTGGTTGCCATGGCATGACAGCAATGATGATCTTGGCACAAGAGTAGGGATGGAGATCCATGTATGCTGGCCCAGCATAACACACAGCTTCTGTCTCAGCGCTGGGTCTGAAACTGTAATCTGCCATCAGTGTGTCTGGGCCCATTCCGTCAAGTTCGGGGAAGGGCCTCGGTCATGCCTTGAGCACTACTGCAGAGTAGGAAAGAGCGGTCCCCATCTTCTGTGTGATCGTGCACCCTCTGCATTGTACCAATCATGCCACATTCCTCCGCGCTCTGTCTCTGTGGACCGGATATCTGGTGAGCGGGGCTGTGTAAGCGTCTGTTAAATACAGACCGCGAGGCCGTCAATGTGCTATGGTATGGTGCCCAATCCGCACCTGTTTTTATATTCATAAGGTATGCCTACTGTACGGATGGCCCGACATTCATCAACGAACATCGAACCCACTTTACCCGGCAACCATATCTAAAGATAGTTTTGCCTCTCTCTTTCCCAACAGCTAATGCGTTGCTTTACACGCCAACACTGGCCACGTTAGGGCAGGATCGCTAGCATCTAGCGCCGACAACTTGCACGTTGACAGCCTCGCGGCCTGAATTTAACAGATGCTTACACAGCCCCGCTCGCCAGATATCTGGTCCGCTGGGCAGAGTGCAGAGGAATGTGTCACTTCCCGGATCCTTCCTGGGTTATTTTGTTGTTGTCTATAATTGGAGGTTTTTGAGGTACCAATTATTACCTCGTATGTTTCCCTGATAGATCTTTTGTCGATTCTTTTCCGGTTGAAGCTCTCGATTAATCCAGCTTCTGTCCACTAAGGGGCATATTATCAAGCACAGCGTTAAAATTATCGCCGCTTTAGCGGCAGAAAACTGCCCTTGAGAATTCCAATAGAAGGCCATGTTGACACCAGAACATGGGCTTCTATTGGAATTCCCAAGGGCATATTATCAAGCCCATTATCGCCGCTTTAGCGGCAGTTTTCTGCCGCTAAAGCGGCGATAATTTTAAAGCCGTTTCTTGATAATATGCCCTGTGGTTCTTTTGTTTGAATGGCTGTGTAAACGACAACGCTGGCAGTAATTCCTACGCCCCAGGTCGCATGTAGCTGATACACCCTCCTTGTTCATTTTCAGCACGTACAGAGTCTAACGTTGATCACAAATGCTTGCCTCCATTACATAGGAACCTACAGGTCCCCACTTTTTTTGAGTATTTCCACCTGAACTCCCTAGGTGGTTCTAAAGGTTAATTCTATTTCCTATCTTCAAACAATGAATTACGAGTATGCTTTCCATCACCTTAAGTAACTAGACGTACCCTGATTTTAAATCATCCCTAGGTGTCTCCCATTGTCCTGATAAAGACCCCACTTAAAGACACAAAATTTCCTGCCCACATCCCTTGGGGTCGAAACATCGACGGCTATATCTTATGACCACGTACACACAACAGCGATTGTTTAACTGTGTTATTACAATACTATGGTTTTTAAAGTGTGTTTAGCCTTCAAAGTGGCTGGATAGGTTTCTAATTAGTTGTTGATGTATATATTGCGCACTGTCCTTCTTTTTTTACCAACACTCACTTACGGACATCTTTGAGCACTCCCTCTCTTTTCTATTTGGAGCACCACTTCCCAACTATGTTGATTTTTTTGCGGTTACTGAATATGAATACTATCATGTCTCAAATATGAATACATTGTGAATTTGATTTACTGAAGGTAATGATGTATTTATTGTTGAATGTATTACCACTGTGACCACTTCATTTTGTATGGCAAATCTGTGCAGTGATGGACATGTAGCCGCCTGATAAACATCCAGGACTGGGACTCCTTGAGCTAGAGCAGTGGTCGCAGCTTCATCTCTGGTGGAATGAGCTCTCTAGGCATCAGGGAGTTATTTTTTTGCCATTGCGTAGCAGGTTTTCATATCAAATCCACCATCTACAATCCACCTAGAGATGGTTCTCTTGTGGTCTGCCTTTCCTTTCTTCGCACCCACTAATTCAATAAAAAGTTTATCCTCATCCCGTAAGTCTTTAGTACGATCAATGTAGAAGGATAATGCTATTTTTGGATTCAGGTGGTAGAGTCTCTACTTTGGGGGCGCAAAGAAAGAAGGCAGTGTGATGTTTTCCATTACGTGAAAAGGTGTGATCACTTTGGATTAGAAGGAGGCACTTGTCCTAAGGACCTGCCTATCTAGGAAGAAGGTGGTATACGGTGGGTTAACAGAAAGCGCCTGCAATTCTCTAACCCTCCTGGCAGATGTTATAGCCACAAGGAAGACTGTAATGATGGAAACAATCTCAGAGGGCAGCTAGCTGTGCATGAGCTCAAATGGTGAACACATTAAAAAAAGTGAGAGCCTAATTAAGATAGCACTGGGACAAAATGGTAGGTATAGGGGGAAAACGTGCTGGAAACCTTTCAAGAAACGAGTCACTACAGGTGAGCAGGGGGGTTGATCCGGTAACCGCAAAATAGCTGAGATGGCGAAAAGGTACCCATTATATTCTTTCTTCTACCTTGGTATGGTCCATTCCCCCCTCCCCTCACCCTCTCCTTGGTTTCCTCCACCTTGAGCTCACGTTAGAAAGTTGAGATCCTTGTCAGTTGTGGAGAGTGGATGGCCAATAAAGCAGTACTGAGAACAACTCCTGTTCTGGACATTCCATACTTTTAATACTGGCGACGATTTATGGCGAAGAGGGCAGTGTTGGCCATTTCCCCTCTGTGTAATCTCTCCAGATGAATACTGTGTGACTCCGGGACAACAACTTAAAGGAGTAGAACGTGGACACTGACAGATTTTAAGAAGAAGGTAACTGAAGTAAAGTAGATATTCATCTAACCTAGGAACCTAGCAGCATCAGAGACCTCACCTCACAATGTAACTGAGTGACCCTATCTGCAATGTGTCGTGTTTATACCCAAGAGTTCTCCACATCAGGATCAGGAGTGCATTGTCAAGTTTCTACATGCATATAGGAATAAGGGAATACAAGCGTTTCAACGTCCACAAGAAAAAGTGAGTTAAAATATCCTGAATTCTTCTAAGAAGGTAGCCGGCACGCCGTCTGGTAGGAGGAGGATAGCGGGACTTAAAGAGATCTGTGAATAAGCACATTGCAGATGTAATGCCGCTGCCCGCATCCCACGCAGTGGGACATCAGCAGGGCAGCTCTCTAGTGGCCGCCCGTCGCAGCCTTCCCCCTCCCCCTCCCCCTCCCCCTCCCCCTTCCCCTTCCCCTTCTTCTGCCTCGCGCGCGAGGCCGTGCCCAGGGAGACCTCCCAATGAGTGTGTAGGTGGAGGCGGGCCGTTAGGGGGGCGAGGCTAGCCCCCCCCTACATAGGCGTCCCTCTCGCCCAGTTCCTCCTCTGCTTCCTGCACGCCGCTCCTGCCCGGACACGCGTATTCCCTGCCGTCCGTACCACGTGATTACTGCCGGGCCCCTCCAGCGTCGTCGTGCTCTTCGGTTTTACCAGCATATTGCGGTGAGTCTTGCTAACCCTTCCCACCCCGGCCCTGTCCCTGGGCATGACCAGGTGAACAGGGCCCTGTGGCCCGGATGGCCATGGGTGTGGGGGGCGCAAGCAGTGCCCCGTGTCCCTGCGGGGCGATGCGGGTGTTGCTGGGGGGGCATTTTCGTGGCGCGACTGCGGGGTGGCAGGGTAACGGGAGGTCCAGTATCGGACCGGGCGGATGGTTGCGAGTCGTAGCGGCCGGGTGCGTTTCCCGTCCAACTGTACGAGTGTTTGTAAGTACCGCCCCCCCTCCCCTACACTATGCGCGGCCTCTTGCCTTGGGGTCCATCGCGTTAGAAAGGTGCAAGGTCCTGGAAGGTATGCGTGACACGGCGCAAGCCGGGCCAATTCCGGGCAACAGGAAGCATCGAGGGTAGAGTGGGGGGGGCTCTCCGCAACATGGCGGGCCTCGGGGGTGTCGGGTATCGGTGTGGGCGTCGCGTCCACAGATTTGATTCTGCCCAACAACTTAACCCCCCCCGCCCGTACCAGCATGTGTAATTTAAATACGCGGTTTGTGTAAGCGATCCGATACGGGGTCTGAATCGCGCTATATAACAATACGCAACACAAATAAGAATGCTCCCTTGTCCCGCGAAATATACACGGGCCATCGAATGATGTGGCGCGTTAACAGGCCGCGGGGGGTTGTGAGTCTGTTTGGACGTCGCGTCCCATCCTGTGATTTTGGGCAATAACTTGACCCTTTCGCGTAGCCTGAATTTGTAATGTAAATACGGGGATCGTGTAAACCGCTCCAATATCCCGGGTTGAGTCGCGCTATATAACAATACGCCATAACTATAACAATGCTCCCTGGGCAGCGAAATCTACACGGCCATCGAACGTTGTGGCGCGTGAACAGACCTCGAGGGTTGTGAGTCAGTTTGGACATCGCGTCCACATCCAGTGATTCTGGGCAATAACTTGCCCCCCTCCCAGTACCTGAATGTGTAATGCAAATACGGCGATCGTATAAAGCGCGCAAATACCGTCGGGTTAGGCTCACGCGATATATTACTACGCAACAACAATAAGAACGCTCCTTTTTCCCGTTAAAGCTACACGGGCCATCAACGATGTGGCGCGTTTAAATAGACCTCGGGGGGTTGTGTGTTGGTTTGAACGTCGCGTCCACACCCTGTGTTTCGGGCCAATAACGTGACCCCTTCCCGTACCTGAATGTGTAATGTAAATACGGTGATCGTGCAAAGCGCGGCAATACCGGCGGGTTAGGCTCACGTGATATATTACTACGCAACAACAATAAGAATGCTCCTTTTCCCGTTAAAGCTACACGGGCCATCAACGATGTGGCGCGTTTAAATAGACCTCGGGGGGTTGTGTGTTGGTTTGAACGTCGCGTCCACACCCTGTGTTGCGGGACAATACGTGACCCCTTCCAGTACCTGAATGTGTAATGTAAATACGGTGATCGTGTAAAGCGCGCCAATACCGGCGGGTTGGGTTCACGCGATATATTCATACGCAACAATAATAAGAATGCTCCTTTCTCCCGTTACATCTACACGGGCCTTCAACGATGTGGCGCGTTAAATAGACCTCGGTGGGGTTGGGGTTGGTTTGGACGTCGCGACCACATCCTGTGATTCTGGGCAATAACGCGACCCCTTCCCGTACCTGAATGTGTAATGTAAGTACGGTGATCGAGTAAAGGGCTCCAATACCGGCGGGTTGAGTTCGCGCTGCATATCAATACGCAGAATAAGAAGGCTCTCTTTCCCGCTACATCTACACAGGGCACCGAACGATGTGGCGCGTTCACGGACCTGACGGTCACGGGCCCGGATCGCCACGTGCGGGTAGCCTGCAGTCACGTGGCCCCCGATCGGACAGAGCGATAAGTAGCGCTCACCGCCCGCCCAACTGTTGGTGTCTTCTTCGTTTAGAGGGGGGGCGGGGGGTTTCTTGTCGAGTATAATATTGCCGTGCACCGCGCAGTGAGCAATGACCGTTCTTCTGGGGGTTGTGTTTGCATGAGCGGGTTCCTGCATCCTTTATGCAGTTCATGCACAATGTTTCCTGGCCATGCCAGGGCTGGGGGTTGGGCCGCTGGGGGAGGTCATTTACTGTCTTAATTCCATGAGTACGGCCAACAAACCCGGTCGGACAAAGGCCAGGCTGCGCATAAAGGTGTTCTCAGATGCTGTTATCATTGTACCTTGAGAGGGCAGTTTTGCAACACGGGTGGACACAGGCAACGCGGCGCATGAGTGTGTCGGGTTACCAGCGGTGTGGTTATGGGTATATTTAGTGCATTGCTTCTCCCTTCGTTCTAACTCCGCTCCTTTCCCCATTTACAGATCCGGTGAGGGACAGCCCGCAAACGTAGGACCAGGAACCAAGCAGAAGGCGCAAGGGGGACGCGCGCTAGCTGTGATTTCGGAGTAGCCCACCCGCAATGGAGAATATCGGGACACCGTGTCCACTGTTCTCCCAAGAGACGTCGGTCGAGGAGACGCAGTCGAGCGCACCACAAGAAGGGGTTTGGGCGGACTTTATGGCGTTCGCCCGTGAGAAGGGCACGGCGTGGGCCCAAGGTTTCCTTGAGGGTCGCAGGGTGGAGGATTCGGGCGTGGTCGTAACCCCCCCCCCCCATCCGAGGGCGTGCCAGGCCTTTCGGGGTCAGAGCCCTGGAGGTCCACCCGGGTGCGTAAGCCCACATCTAAAGACATGCCCGGGGCCCCGCCGGCCAGGAAACGACAAGCGACCGCACCACGTACTGTTCTCCCGGCAGTTGCAACACCACCTGTGCACGACTCTGCCACAGGAATCTCGGACATGGCCCAGATGGGCAAAGCCATGGACCACATGCTTAGCCTCATGTCCGTCTTTCAGAGCCGCTTGGACGCATTAGCTGCACCGCCTCAGTTGCCCACAGCGCCGGGGACCGCACCAGCCCAGGCACCCGTGCTCCAAGTCTGGGCCGGGCAGAGTACGGCCGTGGAACAGCGTAATGGTGAGCCTGGGGGAGCCCCGGGGTTCCCACCTCCAGGGAACACAGGTCCCACTGCAAGTACTGCAGCGAGTACACCCACGGTTGGCTTCCCTACCACCCCCACCGGCGACTGGTACGCCCACCACCTCCGTTGCTGCTGAGTCTACGCCCACCGTGGCATCAGGGTGCGCTGTGTCAGGAGGGGAGGGCATGGGCCAGGTTCTTAGACCCCTTGTCACCCAAGCGCCATTGGCATCAGGCCGCTGCTCCCTGGCATGGTTGGTACCGCAGGCCGCTAAAGAAGGGATATGGAGGCGAGAGTATATAGACATTCTAACATTACTTATGCACGGGTCGGCAGGGGTGGACACAAGAAAGATGGGGCGTAAGGAAGAGGAAAGGGTCAGATATCAGCGATGGCCGGACAAGACAATCGAGAATTGGACGTCTGCATTTAATATATTGGCGGCTGTAGTAGTGCAAAAATTTCCTGACCAGAGCGAGGCCCTAATGCAGTATGCCAGCACGATCCAAGAAGAGGCGAGGCTCTCTGGGGGGTTGGGTTGGTTCTATTAGGACCAGGATTTCAGAAAAAGAATGGCCATATGCCCGGACCTGGGGTGGGATCAGAAGGAGATTCAACTTTGGGTAGAACACATGTGCCGACCCACTCGGGATAAGAAGGATCAGGCATATAAGGGACAAGGGGAGGCAGACGACAGAAAGAGCCCCTTCAAGCAGCCTTTTCGGGGGGGCAGGGGGCGGGGCGAGCGGCAGGGCAAGCGCTTCAATTCAGGCACATGCCGCCTTTACAACGGGGGAAACTGCACCTGGGGGAGGTCTTGCAAATTCTCACACAGCTGCAGCAAGTGCGGCTCGCAACACCCTGCTACTGCTTGCCCCCCCAGCCAGGGCGCGCCACAACCTGCTGCACCCGACAGGACAGACTCCCAACGGCGATGAGACCACACATGTACCACCCCCCCCGTCCGATTGTTTTAAGAGGTATGTTCGCCCTGATGCTGCATGTGCAGCTCCGACTTTTCCCGCCCTGGGTTTTTTCCTTTTGGATGAACGTATCTAATTTTGTGTGCAATAAAGACACAACTACCTAAAAGCTGCTTCATCGTTTCATTGACAGATCACAAGGATTGGTTGATGGGATACTCCTTCATCACAAGGCTGGAACGCTGGGCAGCACACAGGAACTGGTCGCAGAATTTTGCTAACACACAGTTTGTGTGGTTGGGCTCCCCGGGGATGAAATGGAGTGAAGCCCGGGGCATCATTGAACAGCGCCTGGCTGTTGTGGGGGTTCAGCCCTCGATTATTATCTTACACCTAGGGGGTAATGACCTGGTTTCCAGGGGAAGGAGGGCCCTGCTCATGTCCATGCAAACTGACTTGCCAGCCATTAGCCAGGCTGGGGGGTCATGCGAAGTCTGGTGGTCGGAATTTGTACCCCGCAGGATTTGGAGGGGGGCCAGGTCCCCGGCAGCAGTAGAGCGGTCTCGTGGGAGGGTCAATAGGTCCATGCAAAAATTCATGGAGTGCAGGGGCATGGGCTTCATCAGACATGCATTGATCCAAAAGAAGGTTGAGGGGTACTACGAGAAGGATGGGGTGCACTTGTCCAGGGTAGGGATGGACATGTTCCTGCTCGACGTGCAAGAGGCGCTAGCTAGCAAAGAACATCAGTAATACCTATGGAGGGAAGGGGGGGGCTCTGGCAGCGACGGTAGCCTCCCCAGAGCTGTGGCGGAGTTACAGGGCGATCTGGAGGCAGACGGGTACAGTAAGGGTACCTCTGCGACAGGCGGTACAGTAAGGGTACCCCTGTCCGGCAGAGTAAGGGTGCCCGAGCCAAGATCCACGAGCCGAAGGGGGTTCTGGGAAGACCGCGACGGTGCCCCGTTAGTCCTTCGGGCGGTTGGGGGGCCTGACCAACCGGGGGTGTGCCACAACACGCTCCGCCCCTGTCAGAAGGGGCGGGAGTAGGAGACAGATCACGTGACCCAGTGGATGATCTGAAAATAAATATGTGCCGCACTGCCGGGCATCGACCCACCGTGCGTGCTGGCTCACCAGGCGGGCGGAGCAGCGAGGGGCTGCTTGCCCTGGATCGCCCGTAAGATAACCCATTTATCGTCATACTTATGTTGTATGAAATAAACCTGCAGCAGTTCTTCACCCACAATGAAAGTGTCAGTGTAATCCTTGGGTGACGTCTGTGCATGCGTGTTGAATGAAGCGGATGACGGTGTGGTCACTATGCCGCTGCCCGAGTCCCACGCAGTGGGACATCAGCAGGGCAGCTCTCTAGTGGCCGCCCGTCGCAGCCTTCCCCCTCCCCCTTCTTCTTCTTCTGCCTCGCGCACGAGGCCGCGCCCAGGGAGGAGATCTCCCAATGAGTGTGTAGGTGGAGGCGGGCCGTTAGGGGGGCGAGGCTAGCCCCCCCTACATAGGCGTCCCTCTCGCCCAGTTCCTCCTCTGCTTCCTGCGCGCCGCTCCTGCCCAGACACGCGTATTCCCACCCTTTCCGCTTACCCTGCGTGGCAGAGACAGCGCGTTATTGGAATGTTTTAATGTTTTTTCTTGCGTTGCAGGCGGAGTTACAGGGCGATCTGGAGGCAGACGGGTACAGTAAGGGTACCTCTGCGACAGGCGGTACAGTAAGGGTACCCGAGCCAAGGTCCACGAGCCGAAGGGGGTTCTGGGAAGACCGCGACGGCGCCCCGTTAGTCCTTCGGGCGGTTGGGGGTCTTGACCAACCGGGGGTGTGCCACAACATGCTCCGCCCCTGTCAGAAGGGGGGGGAGTAGGAGACAGATCACGTGACCCAGTGGATGATCTGAAAATAAATATGTGCCGCACTGCCGGGCATCGACCCACCGTGCGTTCTGGCTCACCAGGCGGGCGGAGCAGCGAGGGGCTGCTTGCCCTGGATCGCCCGTAAGATAACCCATTTATCGTCATACTTATGTTGTATGAAATAAACCTGCAGCAGTTCTTCACCCACAATGAAAGTGTCAGTGTAATCCTTGGGTGCCGTCTGTGCATGCGTGTTGAATGAAGCGGATGACGGTGTGGTCACTAGAGAAATGGACTGCTACCTACCCTGTCTTTTCCTGACGAGATTCATGGCGTTTGAACGTACTCAGCGGCTGGTGTAGCTGCCTTCCACTCAGCCGCCGCTCCATTGTGAGGTAAAGTCTTCGTGTTCTACTGCGACAGGAGCTGTGGAAAGGTCAGTGTTTCTGTTGGTTACCGGCAAAGAGCTCACCACTTCAAAATCGCTGCACTCGCCCCTGCCGGAACCTCATGAGCTGGCGGATTCCTGTTACGGAAGTCAGGAAGGAGGAGCCGGCCAGCGTTTTCTTTCAGGGAGTAGCGTCTCTCTTTCCGCCAATCTCTCTCCCTCTGTTCCTGTCAGCTTCCTTACTGACGCCGTGTGGAGATAGCACTCATTGCGCGCAGGCACCATTTTCTGCCACTCGGGCAGTTGTTCAGTTTCACCCTGCCGTAGAAGGATTCCTGTGTATTTTCAGACTATATTAACTGCGCCAAGGAAGGTATTTCAAAGGACATTCAAGATGCGCTTTCAATAGATGTAAGTGCTTTTTAGGTTGAGACATTGAGACTCTTTTTGGTGACATCTTTTCCTGTTATTTGCGTTCTAATATCACTTTCTCTCCCATAGTCGAGGGGGTCTCTTATTTTTGAGTCCAGCTTTGATAGGAACTCTGGTGTATAGCATATTTACTGTTCTGCTAGGGGCATCCTCGTCTCACCCTGATCTTTTCCTCTCTGTTTACCTTCTCCCTTTTTACTTCTTTCCCCGTTGTTTCTCCCACCATCATGGCAGCAGCAAGCATGAGCCAACCTCCTCCTTTCTTAAATGAGGTCGGAGAACCAGAAATAAGCTGGAAGGAGTGGGTTAAACTGTTCGAATCGTATCTTATAGCCATTGGAGGGTAACGATTCAGTTCAGTACGCAAGCAACATATTCTCCTCCACAATATGTGTGTACATGGGTGTAATATTTATGAAACAGTACCAGAGCCTGGAATTGAAGGGGAAGGTGCGGATGAGGTGATGAACATTTTTGTAATCACCATGAACAAGTTGGACATGCACTTTGGTGATAAAATAAATGTAGTCTTAGAGCGCCACAGATTTTTCAGTAGGACTCAAGGCAAACAAGAGTCAGTGACTAATTACGTGGCTGCATTGAGGGGTCTAAACCAATTGTGCGAATTTGGCAATCTCACTGATTCCCTGATAAGAGACCAACTTGTTCGTTGTACTAATAATGTATGTATCCAGGAAAAGCTTTTAGCCAAAAACCCCACTCTAAGGGAGGCGGTGGATATTGCCAAATCTGTTGAACATACAGCAAAGTGCATAAGAGAAATGAAGTCCAGTGCAGAAATAGTAGCTAGCATACAGGAGGAGGAAAGGAGTGAGGTATGTAAACTAAAGAATACTGAAAGTGTGAATAACAAAACCACTAATAATGAAAGAAGTCTAAAGTGTTACAGATGTGGCAGCAGCAATCACCTAGCTAACAATGTGCATTGCCCAGCAAAAGGTGTGACTTGCAAAAAATGCAAAGAAGAGGGCATTTTGCTAGAGTATGCAGAGAGGGTGACCCACATGTCAAGGAGGGTGGCTCTGTAGAAGGGTCTATGGTAAAGGAAGTAAAGTGTGTACAGCCTTTTGAAAGGAAATTTGTGTTACAGCTTAAGGATTGTTCTACCAGTGTAAATGTCATTTATCCGAAGTGTGATGTAATGTTGAATAACCAATGTATAACTATTTTTGCAGAATCCTGTTCCCCTTTTACACTTCTGAACAAAAAAGATTATGAGTACTTTAGGGAACAGGGAGGGAACAAATTGCTGGAGGCGAATATATCACCCTCAGGGTACAACAAGGAGCCCATACCCCTTCTAGGGATGGAGGAGATGCACATTCACTTCAAGGGTAGGGATACGTTTGGTAAAGTGTACATAGTGGAGTCGGGGTCCAACCTGTTGGGATGGCAGCACCAGAAGGAACTAGGAATCATTTTAGATCCCAACAAGGAAGATCAGGTTCTTCTTACTACTGAGAACCCTGATGGGTGCAACATTTGTGATGAATTTCCCAGATTGTTTAGGGAGAAGCTGGGCCTGTTACAACATTTCCAACACAAAATCAAACTCAAGGACAATGCCAAACCCGTAGTTCACAAACTTCGGCCCAGTCCCACAACTTATGAGAGAGCCTCTAGAAAAAGAACTCAATAAACTGTGCATGATGGGAATTATTCAACCTGTGGAATGTTCAGAATGGTTGGCGCCAGTTGGGGGGCGCTAGGTGGCGCAAGTGCGGAATGGCTGCCTCTAGGTGAAGCTCCCGCAGCCCGGTGCCTATTATCCGACAAATGATCCTACCTACATGCCAAAGCGGGGACGAGAGGGAGTGAAAAGGGAAGCTAACGGGCCCCTGCAGCGTTGGTGAAAGTTAGGGTGGCAGAGAAGCAGTGGACGAGCAGCGTGAGGCGATTGAACTTGGACCGGAGAGGAGGCGTGTCTGGGGAGAGCGGACCTACGTGAGGGCGCAGCGCCCACGAGGAGAGAAGGTCCTGCTGGGCTCGGAGCTGAGGCGGAGGGGGGCAGCTGTGACCCCTCGCCCTGAAGCAACTCTCTGGCCGACTGAAGGTGCTGCAGGAGGTAGTGGTGCAACGAGCTATAGAGGTGCGATCTGGTGGGGAAACCGGAACTATTAGAGGCGGCGGAAGCTGGGACTGAGCTGACTCCCGGGCGCGGACCCCGGAGAGGGAGGCGGGGCACGTAGGAGGCGTCTGGAAGTGTGCGAGTCACGGGGGAAGCGGAGTGGAGGACGGCCAGTGCGAGGGCGACTGGCACTGCGACCCCTGGCACCGACGGAGACCCCCCTGGCTGTGCTACTTGGAGCGCAGAGCCCTGCCGGAGAGAAGCGACTCGCCCGTGTGGAGCAAAACCGCAGCATTGGCGGTAAGATCATCCCGACGGGTGGCGCTGTGCTGTGTGGCCTAGATTGTATGGGGGCTTAGTGACAGAATTGGAGTGCTCCTGGGGCCTGGAAAGTCCGGGGAGGAACGGCTTGGAGGGACAGCCTGGAACCTTGATTGAGGACGCCTAGACAGCGGGATGAGTGAGAGCTGAATGCTAGGAGGAGCGGCATTTGAGGGAGGCTCTTGCTGTAAACTACCCAAGAACGAAGGCCCGCACTAGACCGCTGGTGACTGGAGGAGAGGGGCCACTGGAACTGGTGGAAGGCTGCTGAAGAAGCCTGTGGGGGTGGCGAAGCTCGGGGAACGAGACGCGGACTGGCTGGGAGGACGCCCAGTCGCGGCCTGCTGCGAAGGAGGCACACTGACCGAGGCCACAGGGAGTGGGGAAGACAGTGAGAACCGCTCACATTGGCTGCAGGAGTCGATACAGGCTGGGGCGGCTTAGTGAGAGCTCGGAGGCAATAGAGAGAACCCACCGCAGGCAACGCAAGATGGGAAAGACAGACGTGCGACAATCACGGCTCCCCTTTGAGGCCAAGAAGAGCTCCAAGACGGTCCCGGAGGCTGAAGACGGGGCAGCTGCGCCGGGAAACTGGGAGACGCAAACTGACTCCGACACAGATATGAAAACTATCCTGTTGGAAGTGCGACAGGGCATAGCGTCAATCGCAACCAAGATGGACGATATGAATACGAGAATGGACAACATAGTGCGCAAAATAGATGGTCATGAAGAGTCGCTCAAGGAAGCGGAAAAACGCATCTCGGATTCGGAGGATACCGTCACACATGTGCAACAAACAATCACTCAGATGGACAAACTGTTGGAAGTGATAGCCGCCAAGAGTGAGGACATGGAGGCGAGGAGCAGACGCAACAACCTCTGCCTCCTAGGCATGCCAGAAAGCACAAATATGGGCAAGATGGAGTTGTATGTAGAAAAACTATTGATGGCGGTGGTGGCGGCGGAGTCACTATCCCCGCAGTTTGTAGTGGAAAGAGCGCCTCGCTCTCTGGGACCTCGGCCACCGGTGGGGGGTGTGCCCCGACCTATAATAGCTCGCCTCCTTAACTACCGAGACCGAGATGTAGCCCTTAAGGTAGCGAGGGAAAAGAAACAACTGAACTATGATGGCATAAGTTTTACTATCTATCCGGACTTCACCGCAGCGGTGCAAGAAGACGGCGATTTCTTCCCGTAAAACAGAAATTGCGACAGGCACAAATTGACTACGCCTTACTCTACCCGGCATGCCCGAGAGTCACCCATGAGGGGCGACAGATGTTCTTCACCAGACCACAACAAGCGGAGGAGTACTTGAATCAGGTATAACGCCGTAGTAAAACGCCCGCGTTGCTGAGGAATCAAGGACACCCACCACGTCGGATATCGAATGACTGTGCATTAAGGAAGTGGCAAATCTGGACGTGGGAGGCGGCCCTGGAAGTGACTATGGACCCTCTGCCAACAGGACACACAAATAAATGTGATAGTATGTAAGTGGCATAACGGAGCGTGTATGGACACACCGGGCACCCTTGCTGCCTCTGGGGGACGCGGAAGCTGCCTCGCGCCCCTGGGGGAAGTAAGTGTTACTTGTCGCCACCTGGTGGTAAGCCCCCACTTGGGAGAACCCCGGTTTTGTTCTTATTTGGCTAGCCTCAAGCTGGACGGCCCACTGGCCAAGTTGAAGAGACGTAAAGGGGATAGGGAGGGGGGAGGGAACTACTGTACTGGCATGATTGGGATGTTTCAGTGGGAGGGGGGAGGGTGGAGAGAAATGCGTTTCAATGTATAGCAGGGATAAGGAGTGCAAGAGCAGACTACACGAAATCAGACATCAATGACACGTTGACAGATACACAGATAGATTTATACAACATTTATACCCAGATAGGACAGCATGACGCAGAATAAATGTATGGGAGTTATGTTCTGGAATGTGAGAGGGCTGGGAGACCCCAGAAAGAGAAGACAGATACTATCGTATCTGGACCGCCATCACATTAGCGTGGCTTTTTTGCAGGAGACCCACTTCACCCCGCAGCGCCCCACTTTATTTGCTAGTAAGTGGGCGACATACCGTCTATTCGCCTCCTACTCCTCTTATGCCAGAGGGGTGGCCATACTTATTAAACGACATGTGCCATTCCAGCCCCAGGGAGAGGTGATAGACTCCCAAGGCAGATACGCCATAGTTTGGGGGAGGTTGGGAAACGATACGATTACATTAGTCAGCTGCTATGGACCGAATGTGGATGCGCCTGACTTCTTCTCCGTCCTTTGGGGGAAAGTAGTGGCATTGGATACCACACACATCATTTGGGGAGGGGATATTAATGTGGCCTTCGATCCCCGGATGGACAGATCCAGGGCACAGCCACATCATTACACTCGCTCGCAGGCAATGTTGCGGGACATCTTGGCGGAAGGCGGACTCATAGATGCATGGAGGCACAGACACCCACAGCAAAGGGAAGGTACACATTTTACGGCGGGGGTGGAGGCATGGGCTAGACTTGACTACTGCCTCACATCGAGAGGGTTGGGCCCGTGCATTGAGAGGGTGAGCCACTTAGCACGCACATACTCTGATCACTCGCCGGTGCATCTAACAATTGATATCCTAGGGGGTGGGGGGTCGCGTTCGCTCTGGCGCCTGCAGCCTACGGCATTGAGGAATGAGGTATTCCGGGCAGAGCTGGAAGAGGAGATCCAAAGCTTCTTCCAGAGAAACAGGGGCTCAGTGGAGTCGATAGCGACAATATGGGAGGCCTTCAAGGTCACGATTAGAGGGGTGTGCATTTCCAAAAGTTTTGGAGTGCTTCGGGACATTAGGCGGAGACTCCACAAACTGGAAGAGGAACTGAGGGTGCTGGAGATGCGCATGTCGGAGGGAGATGGGAGGCAAGCATCAATCGAATTTAGAGGGAAATTAACGGAGTATATAGCTGAGGCGAATCGGGAAGCTAGGTTTATGGGAAAATATTGGCAGGCTCGGAGATACGGGGAGGGGGAACGACCGGGAAGAATGCTAGCGGACATGGTAAGAAAACCTAGGGGCGCCACCGCTATTCTCGAGATCACGGGAAGGACGAGAGAGGCGCATAGGAACACAGCAGACATCCAGGCCGACTTCATGGACCACTATACTAAACTGTACGCTACACAGCGCGGGGATAGTCTGGAGCTAGACCCCTTCTTAGGGGAAGTTGCACTGGGATGGTTGGAGGATCATCACCGGGAGTTCCTGTGTGCCCCGTTTAAGCTGGATGAAATACGGGAGGCCATCATGCAGCAGAAATCTGGCAAAACGCCGGGCCTAGACGGACTCCCTCCCGAGTTCTATAAGGAATTTATAGACATCATGGCCCCGGTCTTGCGAGAGGTGTACAGGGAGTCCTTGGAGGCAGGGCTGCTCCCCCCCTCGATGAGAGAAGCGTTGATTATATCTATCCTGAAGCCAGGCAAGGAGCCCACACTCTGTGATTCTTATCGACCCTTGTCGCTCCTGAACTGTGACACTAAAATATTAGCGAAACTCATTGCAAACCGAGTACTCCTTTTGATAGACAAACTGGTGCTGCCGGACCAGGCAGGATTCATCCCGGGGAGGGCGACTTCCCATAACCTCCGTACACTGTTCTCAATAGTACAGAATGTGTCGCCAGAACTACCGATAGCCGCACTATTTCTAGACGCCACAAAGGCGTTCGACTCAGTAGAATGGGATTACCTATTTGGTATCTTGGGCCGGATGGGATTCCCCTTGGGGTTCATCTCCTGGATAAGACTACTTTATCAACAACCCACGGCTAGAGTGTTCGTAAATGGTGGAGTTTCGGCTGCAGTACCCATCACTAGAGGGACCAGACAGAGATGCCCCTTGTCCCCCCTTCTCTTTGCGCTGGCGATAGAGCCCCTGGCGTGTAGGCTGAGGCAACATCATAACGATAAAGCGCTGCGATGCCCTCTGAGACAAATACTAATATCGCTCTCTGCGGATGACTTGACATTGTATGTTAGAGACCCTCAAAGTAATTTGAATCCGCGAATTCATAGTATTCGGGACACTCTCTGGAATCTCCATAAACTGGGAGAAGTCGCAGCTATGGCCCCTGACGCCGGCGGTGCACATATTCCCCCTCGATTACCCGCTAACATGGTGTGACACGGATCTGAGATATTTGGGGATCTGGATTTCTGGGGACAGGGAGGACATGATCCGCCTCAACTATGGAACAGCCGTGAGCCGGCTTACCTCCACAATTACACGGTGGATCACCCTGCGCTATCGATGGCGGGTAGGGCTTCGCTGATTAAGATGGTGATACTGCCGCAATTTCTATATTTGTTTCTCAATATTCCCTATCACCCGGGACGGGCCTTTTTTTAAACGTTGCAATCTGAACTCATACGGTTATTCTGGGGCGGCAAGAGGCCGAGGGTCAGGTGGACGACACTTACGAGACCTGTAGCGCAGGGCGGCTTCAATATTCCGGACTTTGAGTTGTATCACGCATGTGCCCAGGCCCATTACATATACTACTGGGTGCACCCACCAGCTTGCATGCCGCAGGTGGCGGCGGAACACTGGTTGGCAGACCCGATACCCCTGGACGGAGTGATTTACGAACAGCTCTGCCCTCGCAGTGTGGAGCTTTCCACAATAGCGAGTACGATGTGGGCATGGCACTACATCCGAAGGATCGTAGGAGTGCCGTGTATTTACTCAGCAGCCTTGCCCCTGACATACCACCCTAACTTATCACTGTTGCCGGAGACAGGTTTTCGGCAGCTATGCGCCCGTGTTCACAAACGGACTTGGGGGGATCTGTTTTGTAATGGGACCTTCTGCACATCTGCTCAATTCTTTGGTGCCATACAACCTACACCGCTAGAGATGTTCCTATATGTGCGGCTGCGACAGGGACTGAGGGCCATTTTCCCGAGTTTCCCACGGGAGCCGGACTCTCTCAAGCCGCTACAACATATGCTACAGAGCGCAAACCCTGGACACTTAGTGTCTAACCTGTATCGCATGATTCGCACAGAAGGAGAGCACCCCTGTAGCGCCGCCCGAACTCAATGGGAAACCGACATGAGAAGGGAAATAACAGACGACCAATGGCAATATTGCTGCCTACAAACCGCGGAAATATCGGGAAGTGCTCGGCTTCGTATAATTCACTATAAGTACTTACAGCGCATGTATTATACGCTGGCTAGGCTATGTCCCTTTGGGCTGCGAGACTCAGACAGCTGTGATCAATGCGGTGGATTGGGGGCGGGATTCCTACACTTGGCCTGGGAGTGCCCGCCAGTGCTGGAGTACTGGAACAGGATTTTTGAGGCGCTTGCTGAGATGATAGAGCAGCCAGTGGAGAAGGACCCTTTAATTGCGCTGTTAGGCTACACAAAGCAAATTCCCAAAGCGCGACGTAGATACATTACGATATCCTTGTTGCTGGCTAAGCGCAGAATAGCATGTAGATGGGGGGAGGGCGAGCCCCCAAGTTTAAGGACTGACTGAAAGACATGACATATTGCCAGGACCAACTTACAAGGTATGCGGAGACGCTGCCCAGGGCCTCGAGACCCCTAGATATATGGGACCCCCTCAAACAGTACCTGCTGGCCCATCCAGAGGATGCTCAGCTAGGGAGTGAGGATGCTGCTCCCCCACCCCCCTCCCCCGATTTACCACCACCCTGGCCTCTAGATGGGGAAAAGTGAGTTACCAGAGGATACAAGTGTGGACATTGACCCTCCTTTGCATGGCAGAGAATTGCATGATACATTATAATGGCGTACTTCAGAGCGCAGGGGGGAAGGACATGATGCACCCCAAGATGAGTCAAATGCTGTCCGGGTATACTTCTTATGTACGACAGAATAATTAGAATGTGTAGATGTACTGGGATACGTATGTACCCGAAGGATTTCTGTATGTTTTGCGCTGTATATCTCCTGACTGAAATGTGATTTTGATTTTGTTCTTTGAGTGGAAAATTATAAATAAAGTTTAAAAAAAAATGGTTGGCGCCAGTTGTTATCGCAGCCAAGGCCAATGGGGAAGGCATCCGTCTAAGTGTAGACTTAAGGAGCCTAAATGAGAGCATATGGGTAGAAAGACACCCTCTGCCGAACATCAATCAGATGCTCAGTACCATGGGCCAGGCAAGGCATTTCAGCATCATCGACCTATCCATGGCTTATCACCAGGTGGATTGCACCCGGAATCGAGACCTGCCTTTATAACCCTTCAAGAAGCGTGCCTGTTCAGAAGAATTCCATTTGGGTTGGTGTCCGCTGCTGCGGTTTTCCAGAAGGTCATGCAGTAGATCTTGAAGGACGTGGACCGCTCCATGTGCTTCCAGGATGACATCTTGGTGTACGGACGTACGGTGGAGGACCATGACTGCACTCTTAGGACCGTCTTCAAGAAACTCATGGATGCAGGTTTGACGGTACAGAAGTCTAAGTGCAGGATAAGGGTTACATCAGTTGATTACCACGGACATTCTATTTCTGAAAAAGGGTTTAAACCAAAAGGGAACCTGCTAAGTGCTGTGAGAGATGCTCCATATCCAAAAAAATAAAGACAAACTCAAGTCTTTCCTAGGGCTGATGGAATACATGGCCAAATACACAAAGAACTCTGCGTCCAAATGTGAACCAGTAAGAGAATTGCTAAAAAAAAAAAGAAGGACTTTGAATAGAGCGAGCAGCATAAACTGGTGGTGGATATGTTCAAGAAAGAAATCCTAAGTTCGCCTGCTCTGGGGGTTTTTGATCCCAGGAGGAAAACCATTCTTACCACGGATGCATCCAATAAAGGATTGGGAGCCAGACTATCGCAAAAAGATGGGAAGGAAGAAAGGATCATCGCCTTTGCTTCACGGTGCCTTACGAATGCAGAGAAGAATTACTCCGTAATTGAAAAGGAGGCCCTTGCGTGTTTCTGGGCTGTGAAGCATTTTACATTTTTTCTGTGGGGGCTAAACTTCACCATCCGCACGGATCACAAGCCCCTCACCTTCATCTTCAAAGTGAAAGGCATGGGGAACTGCACTCCGCGCATTAGAAAATGGATTCTAGGCCTGGAGAATTTTAATTTCAGAGTGGAATATGTCTCCGGTGAAGACAACAGAATTGCCAACTTCTTGTCTAGAACACCCTTGGATGTGGAACAACCAGAGGAGATGCTAGACAGTCCCATCATGATGATGGATGATCCGGCAATAACAAAGGAAGAATGGAAGAAAGGCATGGAAGAAGACGAAGTTTTGAACAACATTAAGATCAAATTAAGAGATGGGTGGCCCAGCAAGTGCAGTGATCTGGAAGATGAACTCAAGGACTTCTGGGAAGTCAGGAATGAATTAAGTATCATTGATGACAAAGTCTACCGTCAAAATAGAGTTGTACAACCTGCAGGTCTCAGAAGGAGGATAATTGAACTCGCACACGAAGGACATTTGGGACGCAGCATTACCAAAAGTAGAGTACATGCTAACTTCTGGTTCCCCAGGATGGACACCATGATAGAGCAGATTGTGAAAGACTGCATCAGTTGTGCCAGAAGTGATAAATCTAAATCGCTACGCAAGGCTCCTTTGTCCCCTGTTATCGTACCCCTTAAGCCGTGGAGTAAACTAGCCATGGACATTATTGGACCCATGGACAACCTGAGCATCCAGAAAAGGTTCATGTGGTTTTGGTTGACTATACATCTCATTGGGTCACGCAGAAATTTGTAAGTCGCATAAACACTAATGCTGTCCTGGATTCCCTTAAGGACGTTTTCTCCAAGGAGGGCATACCCTCCACCATAGTCACTGACAATGGTGTACAATTTACATTTCTACCCATGAAGGAGTTCCTAAATAAAATGAACATCAAACACAAATTAACTGCTCTCTATTGCCCCAAAGCTAATGGCCTGGTTGAGAGGACAAACAGAATGATCAAGGAACACATCCAACTGGCCATAACCAACTCTCATGACGTAGTGTCATCCCTGCGAGACTGTTTATGGGCATACCACACAACACCCAACCTGATAACTGGGGTTTCCCCTTTCGTTACCCTCAGAAGAAGAGAACCCTACACAAAACGTAACCCTAGTTGGATGGGAGGAGGTGGAGCAGTAGACCCTAGCCCTGAGGAGGTCAGTAGGTAGATCAGTCTGCACCAATCTAAGTATAAAGAATGGTATGACAAAAAGAATGGGGTCAAGGAACCTGGTTGGAGAGTAGGTGATGTGCTGCAGATCAAAAGAAGCTTGAAAGACCCCCACAGTCAAAGAAAATTCTACTCTCCTTGTCGGATTGTAGATGCACTCAACAATGTAGTTCTTGACAATGGCCAATGGTGGAGTTGTGACAAAGTTGTAAAGTCGAAAATGTTTACATAAAGTTGACATTTCTTCCTTTGCTGTTATTGTTTTCCCTATAGGATTGAGGTGTGTTATATTTCTTTCTTCTGTAACCTTGGTATGATCCGTTCCCCCCTACCCTCACCCTCTCCTTGGTTTCCTCCACCTTGAGCTCACCTTAGAATATTGAGATCCTTGTCAGTTGTGGAGAGTGGATGGCCAATAAAGCAGTACTGAGAACAACTCCTGTTCTGGACATTCCTTACTTTTAACAGTACCTTTTAACTGTGTCCAAAGCAACGTCTTGCCTGGCAAGGTATAAGGACATCAGAGAGGGTGCAGAGAGAGGATCAACAAATTTGATAGAACACCAACCCACAGATTTGTCCCATCTGCGGGCGTATACTGTTTTTGTGGAGAGACGCCTTGCTGCCAGAATAACATCACAGACTTCGGAAAGGAGGTCAAATACACTCAACTGTCGCTGCTCAATGGACACATATGTAGATGGAGGTTGTACAAGTTTGGGTGCAGGACCCTGTCCTGTTGCTGTAACAGGAGTTTCTCCTGAAGGAGCACCCTGATCAGAGGACAGATACTCATGCTCAGGAGTTAGGGATGCCATACTCTCATTGCCCAACCCAAAGCCACTAAGATGACTTTGGTTCGGCCATTCCGGATCTTCTTGAGAACTCTTGGCAGGAGTGGTTTTGGTGGAAAGGTGTACAGGAGTCCTGAGCTCTACTCTAGATGAAATGTGTCTCCGGCCAAGAGCCACCTTGAAAACTGACATTGCGCGTTCTTGGAAGTGGCGAATAGATCCAACCAAGTTGTCCCCAATGTCTGCAGAGACCTTGTGCCACCTCTGAATAGAGACACCATAAATGATCTGCAAGGTATCAACAACTGAGTTAGTCTGCTCTGGCGTTCAGTGAGCCTGCCAGATGTTGAACCAACAGGAAAATGCTCTGACTTTTCACTTGGGTCCTGGGCTCTCCATGCCACTGGAATCAAGCTATCCTGGCTGATGAGGGGTGAAACCCCGAAACCGGTCCTAGGATGCTTATTTCCAGTCCAGGGAGGACCTGGCTTGGCAGTTCGGGCTGGACTGTTCCCATGAGGCACAAGATCAACACTGATTTGCATATGGCTTGGTTCAAACTGGAATGACATGGTGAGCAAAAAAACGATGGATTTAGGCCCAGATCTCTGCACTGGGCTGAATGTATGACATTGTTCTGCCTTCTGTCCATCAACTGTTGTTTAGGTCTCACCTAGCGTTGCAGCACGAATGCGCTGCCATCGCTTTGCGAGGCATGCAGTATACACTATAATCTGGAAGCTTTGTGGAAGCTCTGTCCACTCTCCGGCCATTGGCTTAGGTTCTAAATGCTGCCTTCCAATTGGTTTTAAGCTTGTTAGTCTCTCCCCATAACAGCCATGTCATTTGTGTCCTTCCACGGCTACTGGCCCCTTCACCGCACAGACTACTTTCTTCTTCTTAGGTCTCGCCTAGCGTTGCAGTGCGAATGCGCTGCCATTGTTTTGTGAGGCATGCAGTATACACTATAGTGTGGAAGCTTTGTGGAAGCTCCGCCCACTCTCTGGCCCATCTTCTTCATTGGCTTAGGTTCTAAATGCTGTCTTCCGATTGGTTTTAAGCTTGTTAGTCCCTCCCCATAACAGCCATGTCAGTCATTTGTGTCCTGCCACAGCAACTGGCCCCTTCACAGCACAGACTACATTCTTCCTGTGCCCCTCTCCCGCAGTCCGATGCCTACTCGCCGCCGCCCCCCCTCGTGCCTCATCACCCGCAAGCATTGCTATTTGCAATGCAATAAGTCTTGTGTAAATGCGAGTCCTATTGCATTGCCAATGCTTGTTGGTATTACTCTAATCTGTTTTACGCAGTGCTTTAGAGTCATGACATTATATAACCTACCCTGTAGATGAGACAATATCCGCGGTTCAGCAATTAAAGAAAATGTATGCTCTCCGGCTTTCCCTTATTCGCCGTGCCAATGACAGTGCCGATAGAGCCCACAAGAGGGCAGCAGAGCTCAAAACAAAATGACTTTGCAACAATTTATTTTCAAGATAATCAACCTGTCCATCTCAGATCCATCATTTCAATGTATGTTGCAGAATATGAAAATTCTCTATTTCCATACATGGGGCTAAGTAAAATTCAGCAATCAAACACATTTAAGAACTGATTTCAGACATTGTCAATTGTGCGCCCCAGGGAGTTTTGTCCTCTTGTTCCGATCACGATATTGCTTTAAGAGGAAAGGTTTAGTCATTCATTAAATAGAGCGGCTTAAGTGTTTTTTACACTGGAAAATAAACATCCGGGATTTAACAAAAAAAAATCCAAGATTTAAGTACTCGAACATTCCTTGCTGAGTAAAAACGTGTCCCCTACCTTTCCTGGCCCGACCTGTCTCCTTTATCTGACAATCTCTTGGGGCTCCCAGACATTTCCCAGGTGACAGCGCGGGCAAGAAGATGTACTCTGCAGGAGGAAGAGAGGCTCTGCTGCAGGGTGAACCGTGCGCAGCTTGTTCTAAAACCCATAGCATAGCAAATATGCAGTAAGTATGTTTTAAAAATGACTTAAAAGGTTTCTCTTTGCTACAGAGTACATGCAGTTCTCTTAGTTTATTGATTCGTTCAAGTAAGTGAATTGTGTAGCTGTGGTGCGCCAGACCCCTAGACTGCTAACTTCACTGGTGTTACATTCTGAAATAATACAGCCTGCTGTGACCGCTGTGTGTATCTTCCAGCCTCTCCTGAGGCTTGCCCAGCACCATGCTGTCATGACACTGCTAACTGCGCCAGCCGGAGTCCGCGAGCCAGTTGACTCTAATTAATGTACGCTATAGGCCCTGAGGCAGCTGGGCTCTGTGTTAGGGCCTCTCACACCCTGTTAGGTGATTCTGCAGTATAAACGCAAGTCCTTGCTCCATTTGGTGTTAATTTTTCGCGGAGCCATGTGACCTGCTTTTTAGCTGTCTGCTCTTTTTTCTTTTTTTTTCCTAGTGGCGACATCTGAGGCTAATATTAGTAGTTACTTCACAAGTCTTACTTTCCTGCTTACAGCATTCGCTTATGAATAAGGTGGCCTCTGCAGTGACAGCTTTACCGACTTAGTTCACCCCACTCCAAGTGAAAAACCTTTCCCCATCACATTAATTTTTTGCATGGCCTCGTCTTGGACAACAAACACCACCTGGTAAAAGTGATTTGTTTTATTCTCCTTGTTTTACGATGCTCCTTTTTTAAAATGTTTGTCGAATTCGCATTGCTTCTGCCTTTTTATTCTTATTAGTTAATACATTATGCCAACCAAAATTCACAAGTTTATTATATGAACAGCATTGTACAAGAGAAGCAATAAAATAGCAACAGAATAAAACACATACTTCCAATCACTTTTATTAAATATTTAAGTAAACAAGACTCGGTATCAAGAACAGAAGTATGGGCATGGTCTTCAATGCTATGTCATGTGAAGTCATGCTCGCCCTCTTTCATATCTGCCAAGGTTTTAGATTGCTATGTATGATATTTTGATAATTTCGTTGTAATTATGACTCAGCCACCTCATGAATTTGCAGCAGTTTTAAGATCTTAGAGTTTCTCATTGCTCAAATGGGTCAGATTTCTGATATTTATGTTTCCCTCATTTTTTATTGGTCGATTTTGCTTGAGAGAAAAGTGTCACTTATAGTGGTTCTAATGGCACTCATAATTACACAGAAATTATGAAAATGTCACACATAGCAATCTAAAACCTTGGCAGCTATGCTCTCGGGTAATTTCCCCGTTTCCTGACTCGTGCTTCAGCTGCTCGGTGTTTCTCCCACCGGCACACCGGAGCAGTAAACCCAGAGTCCTGCAACGCACAAGGAACTTCACTTCCATTCAAGTCCATTAAAGGAGCAAATTGGTCATAGCACGAGCCCGAAGCACTTCCACAAGCGGGGTGCGGGAGCCTGCGAGTGGAATGTGAATAGGAAAGCACTGTGCCACAGTGGGATGAGTGCTGTATGCATCATTGAAGGAAAAGTATTTTTCAGATGCGTCACTGCCTAATTTGTCAAATAATGAGAACCGGTGCCCAAAGCTCTGCTAGGAAGCCCTATTAAATAATTGTCGTCAGGCCGACTACCAGGGCTCTCTAGAATTGAAACCCCCCCTGGCCTCTTTAATCTAATACCTGACACCCATGGCTCGTTTATTTCTCTTGCTGGTTCCTGCTGTCTCCCTTTGTGATGGTACTTAAGTCTTTCTCATCCTCCTTCTTTCCCCTTTGTGTGTTTAGGTCGAGCATTCGAGACCTCTTGTATATACTTTAGTATATACTTATTACATACTTATATGTGTATGTACTATGTGGGCTCTGAAGATCAGCCCTAGGACTTGTCTGCTTCCGCTTAAGGACTGTTCAACTTCCTCTATTTGTCTTGATAGAATACGGCCAGCAGAGGTCAGTAAAATACCAGAATCACTTTAGCATGCTCTAGATTCCAGTCCATAGAAATTGTCTCCCACGAGCACCCGTAGACAAAAATATTTTTTTCAAATCTTGTATTTTCAGTGATATGACCACTGAAGGCCCTGATTTTATATTAAAAACAGAGCTTTGGACTATACCATTTCCCGCTGAAAGTCAATATTTCTCTCCATGTGTTCCCATACCTGGCGTGTCACGCAGTTTGGTGCTTACTCTCACTCCATTTTAAAGAACAGTAGATATTCAGCACCCAGGGTAATGTGCTGCATAGCTAAATACATATAGGTTCCCAAAGGCGAGACCGATTGCATTGCAAATGCTTGTTTTGCATTTGTCACAACGAGTGGGAAGGGTATGCCCAGACGTGGGTCTCGCGCTCTCCATGCCACTGGAATCAAGCTATCCTGTCTGAAGAGGGGTGAAACTCCGAAACCGGTCCTAGGATGCTTGTTTCCAGTCCAGGGAGGACCTGGCTTGGCAGTTCGGGCTGGACTGTTCCCATGAGGCACAGGGTCATGACTGATTTGCATATGGCTGGGTTCAAACTCGAATGGCATGGTAACCAAAAAAACGATGGATTTAGGCCCAGATCTCTGTACTGGGGTGAATGTATGACATTGTTCTGCATTCTGTCCATCAACTGTTGTTTTTACATTTGTCACTCCGAGTGGGACAGGTATGCGCAGACGTGGGTCCCGTGCTCTCCATGCCACTGGAATCAAGCTATCCTGGCTGAAGAGGGGTGAAACCCCGAAACCGGTCCTAGGATGCTTGCTTCCAGTCCAGGGAGGACCTGGCTTGGCAGTTCGGGCTGGACTGTTCCCATGAGGCACAGGGTCAAGACTGATTTGCATATGGCTGGGTTCAAACTGGAATGGTATGGTGAGGAAAAAAACAATAGATTTAGGCCCAGATCTCTGTACTGGGGTGAACGTATGCCATTGTTCTGCATTCTGTCCATCAACTGTTGTTTTTGCATTTGTCACCCCGAGTGGGATGGGTATGCCCAGACGTGGGTCACGTGCTCTGTATAACACTGGACTCAAGCTATCTTGGCTGAAGAGGGGTGAAACCCCGAAACCGGTCCTAGGATGCTTGTTTCCAGTCCAGGGAGGACCTGACTGGGCAGTTCGGGCTTGACTGTTCCCATGAGGCACAGGGTCAAGACTGATTTGCATATGGCTGGGTTCAAACTGGAATGGTATGGTGAGCAAAAAAACGATGGATTTAGGCCCAGATCTCTGTACTGGGGTGAATGTATGATATTGTTCTGCATTCTGTCCATCAACTGTTGTTTTTGCAGATTCCACGATCAGGCACAGACTCCACAGGGATGATCTGGGAGTGGGGCACAGATTTGTGGCGTCATTCCTGAGCCTCGTCCAATTAATGGAACCAGCGCGAAGAAGTTGAAGAATGCTTCAACTTCTTGGACTTCTTGTGGGACTTACCTGATGTAGTCCAGGATTGTGATGAAGACTGATGCGAGTGACTCTTAGAGTGGTCCTACGACCTACCTTGCAAACCGGACCTGGAGCGGTGCTGAGTTGCGTGATGAGCTGGCTGAAGCTTCATGGACCTCGGATGGCTTTTGGGTTCATAGTCCTGCAATCAGGGCTGGACTTGGAGTCATGGTCCCTCTACAGGAACCAGCGACACACCAAGGTGCCGATCACGATCCGGTAAAAACCGGGTACGAACCGTCGGACGGAGCATATTCTCCGTCCGACGCGTACCCGGTCGTCAATTTCTACAAACAAGAAATTACGAATCGCACGGGTACACCATGACCGTACGATTCGTAAAAAAGTCCGACCGAACAAAAAAACACCTACCAATGCGATCCGGGAAAGCGCCGACCTGACGTCGGGACGCTCGCAGCCAGCCATTCACGACCCAGGAATCACGATTCGCACCGACGTCACCCCGCACGGTGAATATTTTGCGGCAGCCAAAAACTGCCGGGAAATCAGGACGACGCGAACAAGGACCACCAGTACGCGACGGACAGACGACGACGCGAACAAGGAGGACCAGTACGTGACGGACACACAGGACGACGCCACCAAGGAGGACCCGTACGCGACAGGACGACGCGATTGGAGTACCAGTACGTGACGGACAGACATGGACCCGAACCTACGAGTCATCCCTGCCCTCATAGCAGTCCACCTGCTCTACAGGCACCGACGCAGACGCCGCAGAAGGTCAGAATAACTAAGGGAGGGGGGAAAGTGGGGTGGGGTGGGGGTGGCACGACCAGGGCAGACCACAAAACAACCACATAAGTCACACATGGCCTGGACATACCTGACTCCCATGCCCTGGTCACCACGAGGGGGTGGGGGTGTGTCCTGATAAGCCAGCGACCGCCACAACGGAAGTCCGTCACCACGCGAACCGGCAACACAACCAGACAGGTACGTCCCGTACCCACGCCTCAAGAGCGTGGGTACGAGTCGTACCACGCCCACACACACGTCACCCCAACAATGGCGGGACGGATCGTACCCACGTGGCAAAGGCCTCGGTACGGCCCGCACAAGCATCACATAGCGTGGGAACGGATATGTACGGACCCTACCCCCACCCGCGTATGCATGGAGCGTACCCCCCATGCCAACAGTGTAAGTACGACCCGTACCCCCACCCGCGTATGCATGGAGCGTACCCCCCACCCCAACAGTGTAAGTACGACTCGAACCCTCACCCGCGGACGTACGGACCGTACCCCCACCCCCACCAGTGTAAGTACGACCCGTACCCCCACCCGCGTATGCATGGAGCGTACCCCCCATGCCAACAGTGTAAGTACGACCCGTACCCTCACCCGCGTATGCATGGAGCGTAACCCCCATGCCAACAGTGTAAGTACGACCCGTACCCCCACCCGCGTATGCATGGAGCGTGCCCCCCACCCCAACAGTGTAAGTACGACTCGAACCCTCACCCGCGGACGTACGGACCATACCCCCACCCCCACCAGTGTAAGTACGAGCCGTACCCCCACCCGCGTATGCAAGGAGCGTACCCCCCACCCCAACAGTGTAAGTACGACTCGAACCCTCACCCGTGGACGTACGGACCGTACCCCCACCCCCACCAGTGTAAGTACGACCCGTACCCCCACCCGCGTATGCAAGGAGCGTACCCCCCACCCCAACAGTGTAAGTACGACTCGAACCCTCACCCGCGGACGTACGGACCGTACCCCCACCCCCACCAGTGTAAGTACGACCCGTACCCCCACCCGCGTATGCATGGAGCGTACCCCCCATGCCAACAGTGTAAGTACGACACGAACCCTCACCCGCGTATGCATGGAGCGTACCCCCCCACCCCAACAGTGTAAGTACGACCCGTACCCCCAACTGCGTATGCATGGAGCGTACCCCCCACCCCAACAGTGTAAGTACGACCCGTACCCTCACCTCGAATGCATGGAGCGCACCCACACCGTGTATGTCCCAAGCGTACATATCCAGAAATTGGAGGTGTGTGTGCAGAGTCCTCCCAGCAGTGCCCAGAGACAGGAGGGTGTGTGCAGAGTCCTCCCAGCAGTGCCCTGAGACAGGAGGGGTGGGTGCAGAGTCCTCCCAGCAGTGTCCAGACCCAGGAGGGGTGTGTGCAGAGTCCCCCCAGCAGTGTCCAGACCCAGGAGGGGTGTGTGCAGAGTCCTCCCAGCAGTGCCCAGAGACAGGAGGTGTGTGTGCAGAGCCCTCCCAGCAGTGCCCTGAGACAGGAGGGGTGGGTGTGGAGTCCTCCCAGCAGTGCCCTGAGACAGGAGGGGTGGGTGTGGAGTCCTCCCAGCAGTGCCCTGAGACAGGAGGGGTGGGTGTGGAGTCCTCCCAGCAGTGTCCTGAGACAGGAGGGGTGGGTGCAGAGTCCTCCCAGCAGTGCCCTGAGACAGGAGGGGTGGGTGTGGAGTCCTCCCAGCAGTGCCCTGAGACAGGAGGGGTGGGTGCCCATCACTCCCAGCAGTGCCCTGATACAGGAGGGGTGTAACACATGTGTGTGAGGCCAGAATTATCCACATGCATACTGGCTACAAGGGAACATGTCCCCATGAACTCATGTCAACAGACTCCACACACAAGTACAGTGATCACCAAGGATGCCACGATTGTCGCAGGTGGAGACATGGCCCTGCATGCATGGCCAAAGTAGAAGGGCTCCGTCACACACACAGCTCATGTAGACACAGCTCTGCGCTAAACATTGGGAACACCCTGCAGGGAAGAAAGCTGGGTACACAGAGGAAGGAATACACCCTGGGACAAGTGCACCATGCAGTAACTGCTTACATGAACAAAGAAAGTTAGCCAACACCTTGTGATGGCACACAGATCACAGGGTCCCACCAATGAGCAGTACACTACTACACATCCCACACACCCAAACCCTTACACACCACCCAAAACCATGTAGCAGCCCCACCAACACCAATACCAGCATAGCAGTAGTGTGATAATGAAAACAAAATTAAGCTTTATTCAGCATGAGCACAATGTCCGTGGATCGCAGGCAGTTCAATCTTCACAAAGCCCATAGGGCAGTCAATGATTCTCAGCTGGATGGGGGACACAGTGGGATGCGTGTCCCCTACATTGCCTGCACAGTCAAATGGCATCGTCTTCCACACTGGTGAGGGCATCAGGGGGGGGAGAAGCAACA
This sequence comes from Triturus cristatus, assembly GCF_964204655.1. Classification (NCBI taxonomy): domain Eukaryota; kingdom Metazoa; phylum Chordata; class Amphibia; order Caudata; family Salamandridae; genus Triturus; species Triturus cristatus. The sequence goes on along the minus strand of NC_140580.1, from coordinate 881,674,007 downwards.
GGCACCGCAGGGACATCAGGGCAAAGGGGCGGCGTTGTGGGTGCAGGGATGGAGGACTCCACCACAGGGGGTGGGTCAGTGCCAAAGGCGGAGGCCAGGATGGCACTACACACCTTTGCAAGGTCCTCCAGGGAGTCCCCTGCACCCGAAGGGACCTCAGGCCCCAAGGAGGGGGGGGGGGTCAGAGGGATGGGTCGCAGCGCCACCGGGGGAGGGTGGAGACAGGGGGGGAGACTCAACCACCCTGACCGGGGACCTCCTTGACCGCTTGCGTGGTGGTGTAACTGTGGGGCTCAGGGACAGAGCGGCCATGAAGGTGTCCTTGGGGGAGATGTGGCCAGGAGAGCTGAGGGGAGGGGATTTGGAGGGAGTGGACTGGGTGGAATGCGGACTCCCACTATGGCTGCGTGTCACACGTTTGCCCCCCGACCCAGTGGGTGTGCCTACCTCACCCTGTGTGTGCGTGTCAGGAGGAGTGCGGTGGACCTTCCCTGCTGGTGTGGTGCCCGTGTCCGTTGATGTGGGTGCATGCCGACGTCTGGGTGTACGTGTGACAGGCATGGGAGCGGGAAGTGTGGATGGGGCAGGGGTAGGTGGGGGGAGGTCGCGCTGCAGGAGACCCACTGCTGCAGTCAGTGTGGAGTCGATGGACCTCAGCAAGTTGTGTTGGTCAGCCTGCGATGAATGAATGCCCTCCAAGAAAGCCTCGATGTTGGTGAGGGTTTTGCCGTGGGCATGGAGGACATTAAGGATCGCAGCCTGACCAACCTGCAGTTGCCGCTGGATGTCCACAGACTCTGCATTGGCGGCAGCAGTGGAGACAGGGGCAGGGGGTGCGGTGCCTGGCAGGAAGGAGACATGCTGTGACCGGGCACGCTGGGAAGGGACACGAGCAAGTGGGAGGCGGCTGGTGGAAACTGAGGGGGCGGTGCGAGGTGTTGTTCCGCTGTCAGCTGCTGGTGCAGCCTCCGCCCACTCGGAGACATCGTCCCCGGACCTGTCAGCTTCGTAGTCTGATGTGCCAGTCGACAGGTCCTCGGCCACACTCTCCTCCGCCTCTGTACCACTCGATGTGCCAGACCCGATGTCACGGCTGGCACTGGTGCTCGGTCCCTCCGCCTGGTCTGTGTCCATGTCTCCCTCTGTGTCCCCCGACGATGCTGTGGGCAGGGTGGAGAGACAGAAATAATCAGACATCTGTACACATCTGTCACATGAGTCCAATCCACATAGGTAACATTGCATGGCCTGAAAAGGAAGATCCCTAACATCTACTGAACAGGGTACCGATGTAGGGCATGAAACACACAGTTGGTTGAGCCACCATGCCACTGAAATACCATGGAGAGCATGAGACAATAGCTAAACACAGGAAAAGGAGTCTGACATAGCACCCAGGCCCTGGGGACAATCCAGCACTGCATCTGCACCACACAGCGTTGGCGAAAATACCGATGACCAGGGACCATATCCATGAACTTGAGACACATGCTGCATAGGTAATGCTGAAAACATGCACAACATGACTCTGTCACTGCACATTGCGTGTGTGTCCAGACACATCACACACTGCCCAGACCCAGCAAGTGGTAATCAGGATTTAACACGTAGGCATTGCCCGCCCCAACAAGACCCTACACGAGGCAAATTGTTGAGACACAGGTGGCACCAACATCTCATAGTCTGGGTGATACACACAGGGGCAGGCAAAAAGCGAGATTGAACGCCAAACAGCCAAGGTGCGCCTGTACAAATAATGTGGTACCAGTGCCCATCCTCAGATGAGTATAGCAAGACACACAGGCACTGGCAACTGTGAGTATGAAGAAGGACAATCAGGTCAGGCTGCACAGTGGACACCTGTACAAAATAGCACGTCTATATACATGGTGACAGGGGACAATGGCAGAGAGCACAACTTACGCTGTAGACACTGACAGTGGCCACGTTTATGATGACACATACACCACTGAGGAAAAGGTGCCCCAGGGGACAGTAGTGGGCACGCAACTACATGCTACTGAATGGTAATGACTGCAACACACGTCACCATCCCTGCACTATGTGTATCGCACACTCATGCACATCATGTCACAGGCCACTACATGGGACATGCGCGCTGTAAGGCATGACACATGAGAGACCAACTCCCATGTCTGGAGTCAGCATCAGTGCCAACTGATATGGAACCCACATGCAGTGAACTTGACAGTGCACAGGCAATGTCCCACAACCTGTTACACACCACCCCCACACATGATGCTACAGACATTGTTCCCGTGGACAAAGCGCCAGCCTACATTACCCTGTGGAGGAGTGACTACACACAGACCAGGGAACACATTGCAAGGAGGGGAAGGGTGGCAGGGGCACAGCGCTATACTGGGGCAAACAGGATCTGCACAGCACCTTTAAACCCTGCCAGTGAATTCATGCTACTGTGCCCTTACAAATGCCGGTGACACACAACAAACACACATGTACCTACCCCCTTCCGGCTGCTGCATCGCCTGTAAGCGCCTCTCCAGGTCTGGAAAGACCACCGGCAGCACACGCCTGTGGAGGTGGCTCAGACGGCGGCGGCCGCGGTTCTTGTGGCTCTCAGGTGAGTCCCCCAGCAGGAGCCGTGCAATCCTCCGCGTCCAGCACCGGATATCCTGCCAGCGTTTCCTCACCTGGGGAAGGCTCCGCCTCCGACCATCCACACGCCTCACGGCACTGACGGCGGTCAGCCAGATCTGCTCCTTGGCAGTGGCGCCTACCTGTGAGGTAGAACAAGTGACACCACATCAATACACCAGCCACATGTCACAGAGAGACATATGGGAACAAATTAGCTGGTTACAACAAGGCATGTCATGCAGCCAACGCATTGCACCTTTGTCATAGGGACATCATCCCCTGTTGAGGGGAAAAAGCACTACGTGCCACAGTGGGTACACAGGTGGAATGATGGCAATGTCACAATCAATGATCAAGGCTCACACTGTGCATCACACCCACCCCTCCTGTCTCAGGGCACTGCTGTTAGTGACAGGCACACACCCCTCCTGTCTCAGGGCACTGCTGGGAGCACACTGTACCCACCCCTCCTGTCTCAGGGCACTGCTGTGAGTGATAGGCCCCCACCCCTCCTGTCTCAGGGCACTGCTGGGAGACATCAGGCACCCCCCCCCTGGGACCCCCCCGACAGTACATGGCATGTGTGTTACACCTGGACGCAATGGCAGAAGTCACAGTCACAACAGAGGGACAGTCTGTGGCAGTGGCCTATGCACTCACCTGATACCCTGGTCGCCCATACAGCATGGGGTACTGTGGGAGGATCACATCCAGCAGAGCCATGTTCTCCTCCAGGGTGAATGGCTGTGTCCTCTCCACAGCCCTTGACATGGTTCCAGGGAATCAGTAGCAGCAGCTGGGTCGACGAATGCAAAGATGTGCAGGCAAGTGCTCCCTCATGGGACCTGGCTGCCTTATATGTGCCCTTCTGCCCAGTCTCATGCACAGGAGTACAGAGAGATTGGTCACTCACATTTGCATCCTATGTTTCCACCAATCCCTACAAACCTAGCAGTCTGTGTGTTCTCTATCGGTTTCATTCTCCTGCATGATGTCAGCCCCACAAACACATTGCAACAAAGTAGACAAATTCCAACTGACTTCTGCTGTGCACCTTCCAGAACAATTTCGAATTTTGAACTTGGTCTCCATGACAACCAGCATGCATGTAGGCCTTAATACTTGTCCCCTATGTAATTTGGAGCATCACACACAGGTACGGTGCGTGTGGGGGCCCTAGGGCACCCCAAATGCATGGCAACGGCCCGTACATGCATGCCTACCCTCTCCATCACTATGGGTCTGCACGCGTATGCGTACCCGTAGTGGTACGGACCGTACACTCGCATCTACGCTCACTATCACTATGGGTCTGCACGCGTATGCGTACTCGTAGTGATAGTGAGCGTAGATGCGAGTGTACGGTCCGTACCACTACGGGTACGCATACGCGTGCAGACCCATAGTGATAGTGAGCGTAGATGCGAGTGTACGGTCCGTACCACTACGGGTACGCATACGCGTGCAGGCCCATAGTGATAGTGAGCGTAGATGCGAGTGTACGGTCCGTACCACTACGGGTACGCATACGCGTGCAGACCCATAGTGATAGTGAGCGTAGATGCGAGTGTACGGTCCGTACCACTACGGGTACGCATACGCGTGCAGACCCATAGTGATAGGGCCGTACACTCGCATCTACGCTCACTATCACTATGGGTCTGCACGCGTATGCGTACCCGTAGTGGTACGGACCGTACACTCGCATCTACGCTCTCCATCACTATGGGTCTGCACGCGTATGCGTACTCGTAGTGATAGTGAGCGTAGATGCGAGTGTACGGTCCGTACCACTACGGGTACGCATACGCGTGCAGACCCATAGTGATAGTGAGCGTAGATGCGAGTGTACGGTCCGTACCACTACGGGTACGCATACGCGTGCAGGCCCATAGTGATAGTGAGCGTAGATGCGAGTGTACGGTCCGTACCACTACGGGTACGCATACGCGTGCAGACCCATAGTGATAGGGCCGTACACTCGCATCTACGCTCTCCATCACTATGGGTCTGCACGCGTATGCGTACCCGTAGTGACACGGACCGTACACTCGCATCTACGCTCGCCATCACGATGGGTACACATACAGCAGCACTCCCACAGTGATTTGGGAACATGCACAGGCCCTCTCAGCAGCAGTACGGCGGATTTTACACATCACTGTGGTGATAGGCGACACACATGTAGGAATAGGGCGGACATACTTGTCCATGGATGGACATACTTGTCCAGGAATGGACATCAAGGCATCGTCTGTGCATTACCACATGTGTGGGGCACAGGTGTCACAGGCTGTGATGTGGAACATGCCTCCTGAGTGGAGAAGGCACCAGATGTATGATGAGATGTGTACATGTGTACTGTGTGAGGGTGCAATGTGTGCCAGGCATGCCCTTGACTCCTTTGACATGTGTGCATGTGGGACTGCGCACTTGGGGTGAGCGTCACTGGCATGGCACCGACACCAACACACGGAAGTGTCCCATGATGCCAGGTACAGGGTTCATGACACATGACTTATCACTACCCACAGTGCACAATGTGACTATGCCATATATGTGTCCGGGATTTACATCAGGTTGATGTTGTAGCACCCTCAAAAGCTGCAGCCGTTGCAGCAACCAACATGTGGCTGTGTGTAGATTGTCATTGCACACTGTTCCCAACACCATGCCACATGTGTTCTCGGATGTGAGGTGCACATGTATGCAAGGGACACGGAGTAGCGTGACAAGGCCATGTCAGCAAACTCACAAGGAATGTGTGGTGAGTCATGACATGTGCACCTTCATGGCAAGGTGTGTGGGCTGGACTAGTGTAATGTCATGTGACCTGTGGCTCAAGTGTTCCGCTGCCAGTCTCTGCAATCGGCATCACACTTCTGCTGATGTGTGGGTGTATGTCACTCCTGTCTTGCGTCGGGCAGTGCACTTGCACTGGGACACAGCTATTTCCATGGCGTGGCATGGGGAGGTTCTCAATCACCGTGTGTAGCTGGGTCTTGGAAGGAGTGTCACCTTGCATCCATACGTGTCCTGGGCATGTAGCACATGCCTGACTCCCTATGTGGCATGTGTGTATTGCCAGATTTACATGTGCTCAGTAGACATGAGTTGTTCTCGTAGTGCACTCACTCTTCCTTGTCACTTCCAAATTACTGCAGAGCGCCTCCTGTTGCCCGAAGAATTCCAGACTTGGCCACCATGCAGGAGAATGACAGGATCCGGCTCTACCGCTTCACCCAACCGTTGATTCTGGAGCTGACGGCGAGACTGGCACCACACCTGCAACCGCAGCACAGGTATCCTACGGCACTGACACCCCAGCTGAAGGTAATGGCTGCCCTACATTTCCTTGCCACGGGTACCTTCCAAAATACCATAGCTCATGTTGGTGGCATGTCCCAGAGCATGTTCAGCGGTGTGCTGCATGATTTCTTGGAGGCCATGTTGATTCACCTGGATGACTTCATCAAGTTCCCAACCCCTGAACAGATGACTGAGGTCAAGCGTGGTTTCTATGCCCTGGGAGGGATGCCCCATGTCATTGGGTCCATAGATGGGACACATGTAGGTTTGGTACCACCACACGCACGGGAGGTGGCGTACCGCAATCGGAAGCACTACCACTCCATCAATGCCCTTGTGGTGTGTCTGTCCAACATGGTGATTTCACATGTCTGTGCTCGTTTCCCAGGATCAGCACACGATGCCTACATCATGAGGCGTAGCGGGATGCCTGATATGATGATGCAGCTGCGCAACGAACGAGCATGTGTTGTTGGTGGGTACAGTCTGTCTGTCCTGTATTCTGTTTGGCCGAGCAGCACTACCGCTTCGCCAGTTCTAACGATGTCCATGTGCTTCCCATGTAGGGGACGCTGGCTATCCCAACATGCCTTGGCTGCTGACACCTCTCCGCAACCCCATCACGCCGGCCCAGCTCCGCTACAACACCGCCCATGGCCGGACAAGGCGAGTGATAGAGAGGACGTTTGGCATGCTGAAGAGCCGATTCCGGTGCCTCCACAAGACCGGCGGCGCACTCCCATATGCCCCGGCAAAGGTTTGCAAGATCTTCATGGTCTGCTGCATGCTGCACAACATGGCAGTTGAAAGAGCTGTGCCACTCATCCTGAATCAACATGACGAGGACCATCCACCCGTGGAGGACGAAGGGCTTGGCAATGGGGCTAGTGATGTGGAGGATGTGGAGCCGCAAGAGGACATCCGGACTCGGCTCATACGCGACTTCTTTGCTTAGTGGTGAGTACCAGTGTCTGAGTGTGCACGCCTTGGTCCCCGTGTGGCATGTGTTGTGATGTGTGTGTCCACCTGCATGTATGGCACGTGAGTCAGAGGTGTGTGTGGGTGTGTCACTGGAGTGATGGTGGCAGTGATGGTAGTATTTCCCCAGTCATAATTGTGACCTAGCATGTTGTCATCCATACATGTGTCGAGTCAATGCACATGCAAGTGGCTGTGCTTTTTGTGGCTGACTTCTTGTGTGTCTCTCTTCCCCAGGTACCTGCGCATGCCATCTGCTGGTTGCATTGTTGTGGCACTGCTATTCCTCATGGACATGGCATCGTGGGCTGACTCAGCGTTACAGGCACGGACACGTTTGGAAGTCTCCATGGGGTAAGGGATGCATCTGGGGTGTATTGGGTGTGGCAGTTGTTCACGATGTGTGCACACTGCCCAGGTCGGGGTTTGGTTCCTCTGCAGTCATGTTGCATCCCCATGGGACACGACATGCAGCTGGGTACACCAGAATAGATGGGCTGCCTGGTTGTCAGTCATCAGTGATGGGATGGTGGATTGTGATGATGGCATCAATGTGTGTGACACTGCCCTCGGACACATACGGTTGACATTGGCTTGACATGGCGTGGGACTTCCACATCAGCGGATCTATGGTGTATGGCAGGCTCTCCGTGTGCAGCTGTGGGTATTTAGCTGTTAGCCGACGCTTGTGTGCCAGTACCATGGCTATCACGCATTTGTGCTGCAGAAGGGGGGTGCCAGTGTTTGAGCCACATGTTACTCCACATGATGCGTTCATGTGTACTTCAAGTTGCCTCTGCAATCCCAAAAACATGACTATTAAAGGTGTCCCTATGCCTCCAAGGTGCCTCTGCTCAGTCAATGCTGGTGTGTTGGCACGGTGCATCCTGCATGTCTGGCATGGTATTCCCAGATTGTGGCTATGTGTCAATGTGTCGAGTGGCAAGATGCAAGCTGTGTGTGTGTGCTGAGACTGTGTATTGGGCATGATGTCCATGACTGTGTGGGTAGTGTGACATGTGCCATCCCCATGCATCCAACGTTGTCCAGGCCCCCATTCTCTGCATCCACCGGACTCAAGCTTGCAGGACATGGTTCTGCCACCTGTCTACACGTACCTGGGTGCCCCCCAGGACACGGGCCAGGTTCCCTGACCTCTGCGCATGACTGTTGCTGTACTCAATGTGTCTGTCAGCACGGTTGTTCGGCCACCCCCTCAGCTGGTTCTGCACATCACGGGTGTGTATGGTGCTCCATGTCTGTCTTGCCTAATAAACTGTGACCCATGTGTCCTGTGCCAGACTCAGGCCCCAGGGTGTGGATGGTTGAAGTGAACAGATGACTCAGGCATGTTTAGACTGTACAAGACACATGTTAGGTAATAATGCTACCAGCAGGCATCTACTCTTAATAGTGTGATTTATTAGGGGGGGGGGGGGGGGACAAAGTGGGGGGCTTTCCGGGATTAGGGAATCCAAAGTTCAGTAGGGGAGTTGGTGTCCTTGCCATTGGAAATCCTCATAGTCCATGCCACAGTCTTTGTCAACATTGGTCAGCCAGTGACCAGCAGGGCCATGTGGCAGAGAATGTCTCTTGATGCTGTGATGCTGTTGCTCCAGTGGGCCAGGTGCCAGGCCAGGTGTCCTGGGAGATGGTGATGTAGCAGCCACCCTCACGGTCCTTTCCGTGGACGACCCGGCTTCCTGCGGGGAACCTCAGCAGCAGGCTGTGACGACGTCTGGGATGCTCCGTCGGATGTTTCCTCCTCCTCCTCATGATCCCTCCCTGTGGGTGGTGATGTTCTCCGCCTTCTGGCACAGGGAGGGTCGGCCATGGTGTCGGCCATCCGACGGAGTTCAGCGTGAATCCCCTGGGACGCCGTCACTTGCTCAGCCTGTCTGTCCTCCATCCTCCGTTGGTGTAGCTGTAGACAGGCTATTAGCTCCGCATGTTGCTGGGCCTGCTGGACCTTGATCCCCTCGAGGACGGACACAACCCGGGCCATGCCCGTGGTGTCCTGCCGGTATGAGTCCAGGATGTTACGGACATGTGAAAATACCGGATCCCCAGCCAACTGGTCAGGCTCGCGCCTCCGCCGTCCTCCACTCCCACCACCCCTGCCCACTTGCGTCTGGCCTGCACTTGTGGGCACATCGGGTCTCCGGGACCCCTGAGGGGTGGCATTGGCGTTGTCGCCTGCCTCCTCCTGGGTGCCCGGGACACCGTGTCCCTCCTGGCGAGCCTGGCTGCATTGTGGTGTTGGGGCAGGGATCCTGGGTGTCTCCTGGGATGTGGCAGGAGTGGGGGTGGTGGTTGGCACGGTTGTACCTGACGCAGGTGCTGCAGGTGGTTGGACACCAGAGGGGCCAGGTCGGTCGGGGTCGTCCGCAGAGTGGTGAGAGTGGTCGCTGCCGGTGGGATCGGTCTCCTGCAGATCCGGGTCCTGTGAGTGTTCCCCCCCCAGTGTTGGGGGGTGCAGCACGACGTTGACCTGTGTGTGAGCGAGAAAATGTTAATTTTGATCCATGCAACATCCATGTTTCATCCGTCACAAAGTTGGCACATTTCCTCTTGGAATTAGGATCTGTCTTGCATTCCACTCACAGTGCACTTGTGCATGTGTGTGTCCCTTGGGCACCAATTTGGCCCCTTTAACTATGTGTGGCACAGTCTTACTTGCTGCGTCAAGTGTGACTGCAGTCAGCAGTGGAGTGTGCATGTGTGCCGAGCTATGCATTTGCGCCTTCCTTGTAGCACTGTACATGTGCACATGGAGTGGATCCACACACTCATATGATGCAGGTGGCTGTCCTTGTGCTCGTGTACAGGTTGTGACATGGCCCTGCGTTTTGCCATGATGAAGAGGGGGGGTTCTGGCACTGGCCACCCTTGTCTACATGCACGCAGTCCACCTGCTGACGAGCAGACATTCCCACACACCACAGGACTGATTTGCTCTCCCTGTGTCTCCCTCCTTCTCTGTCCCCCTCTCCCTCCCTCTGTGTCCCCCTCTCCCTCCCTCTGTGTCCCCCTCTCCCTCCCTCTGTGTCCCCCTCTCCCTCCCTCTGTGTCCCCCTCTCCCTCCCTCTGTGTGTCAGCCTCCTCCCTCTGTCCATCTTCCTGTGTCTCCCTCCCTCTGTGTCCCCCTCTCCCTCCCTCTGTGTGTCAGCCTCCTCCCTCTGTCCATCTTCCTGTGTCTCCCTCCCTCTGTGTCCCCCTCTCCCTCCCTCTGTGTGTCAGCCTCCTCCCTCTGTCCATCTTCCTGTGTCTCCCTCCCTCTCTGTCCCCCTCTCCCTCCCTCTCTGTCCCCCTCTCCCTCCCTCTGTGTCCCCCTCTCCCTCCCTCTGTGTCCCCCTCTCCCTCCCTCTGTGTGTCAGCCTCCTCCCTCTGTCCATCTTCCTGTGTCTCCCTCCCTCTGTGTCCCCCTCTCCCTCCCTCTGTGTGTCAGCCTCCTCCCTCTGTCCATCTTCCTGTGTCTCCCTCCCTCTGTGTCCCCCTCTCCCTCCCTCTGTGTGTCAGCCTCCTCCCTCTGTCCATCTTCCTGTGTCTCCCTCCCTCTCTGTCCCCCTCTCCCTCCCTCTCTGTCCCCCTCTCCCTCCCTCTGTGTGTCAGCCTCCTCCCTCTGTCCATCTTCCTGTGTCTCCCTCCCTCTCAGTCCCCCTCTCCCTCCCTCTGTGTCCCCCTCTCCCTCCCTCCGTGTGTCACCCTCTGTCACCTTGGCCCAGCTTCCTGGGCACACACTGTTAGCAGATCTTTGAGTGGCCCTTGGCCTGTTGATGTGAGTTTGTTTCTGATCTCCAGGCACCCATTTTGTCTGCTGTGTGTCTGTGCGCTGCTGCTGTGGTGGTGTGTGCTGCCACTCTTTCACACTGTTGGCTGTTCATTAGCTGCTGGCATGTGCAAAACAGTGCCTTCACCCCCATGTGTTGATGCAAGGCATCCGCCATTTGCTGGCAAGTCATTCCTGTGTTGGGACACAGTGTTTGTCTGGCTGTGACCTAGGCCATATGGGCAGAGGGCATTGTTGTCTGCTTTGGAGTCGCACTATGTGAGTCTTGGTGCCCAGCCTCCCGCCATCCGGGTTACCGTGTCATGTGTTGTTGTCTTCTGTGGCCTGTGACTTGACATTGTCCAGCTGGGTGCATGGGGCATGGTGGCAGCAGTGGCATGTGCCTGCTCATGGAGTGTGGTTGAGTTATGCGATGGCTTGTGGTGGTTGCGTGCCTGTTATTAATTTTGGTTGTGGTTGCAGTTCCCCCCATGTGAGGTGCGTTGTTTGTGTACTCACCCGGGTCTCGGAGTCCTTCTACTCCTTCAACTGCCTCCACCGGCAGTATGGCCATCACCCTCTCCTCCCAGGGATGGTACTGTACGGGTCTGCGGGAGGGCCCTCCTCCGGTGGCGTTGGCCTGGTCGTGTTCCTCCTGTCTCTTGGCTCTGACCCTCCTCCGCAGATCGTACCACCTGTTCTGGCAATCCTGCTTGGTCCTCCTGGTGTCCGCAACAGCATTCACAGCATCGACGATGGTCTGCCACATGGCTGTTTTGGCTGCCTGGCTGGTGCTTCTGACCAATGTTCCAAAGATCTGTGGCTCGACTCTGAGGATTTGATCAACAAGGACCTCCAACTCTCGGTGACTGAACTTTGGATTCTTGGTAGTGGGCATGGTGAGGGGTGTGGGTGGGGATGGTGTGGGTGTGGGGGGTGTGTGGATGTTGGGGGGGGTGTGGATGGTTGTGTGTGTGTGTGAATGTGATGAGAGGGTGTTTGTGAGGGTGGTCGTGTGAAGGTGTGCAAGTGTAAGATGTGGTGTCGCTTGTAGTCTGGTTCTGTGGTGTCTGGCAGCAGTGGGTCTGTTGCAAAGGCTCATGGTTTGTGTGTGTGGGCCCTTTTTATTGGTCCATGGGTGGGTGTGGCAGTGTTTGAATTTTGGGTGGGTGTGTTATAAGGAGTGGTGGTGTATTGGGCCTCTGTTTGTTTTTGACAGTTGCAGGTCAGTGATTGTGTTATTTTAGTGGTTGTTGGCCATGTTTAGTGGCTGTGTGCCTTTCGAATGGTGTATTGTTGAGTTGTTTTGTTTTTTCCTTGTTGTGTACGTGCGTTTTGAGCGTGTGTACGGTGTGTACATGGGCCATTTGGTTGTACGATTTGGTCCTTGTGTGGGGCTTTGTACGACTCGTACATGCGGTTGTGATGTTGGGGCATGGGGTGCGCTCCGTACTTAGGAGGTTGTGTTGGGGGTGCGCCAGGAACGTACTGGGGTGGGGGTACGACTGGAACGTACTGGGGTGTACATTGACGGTGGTACGACACGTACAGGGGTGGGGGGGTGTACATTGACGGTGGTACGACACGTACAGGGGTGGGGGGGTGTACATTGACGGTGGTATGACACGTACTGGGGTGGGGGTACGACTGGAACGTACTGGGGTGTACATAGACGGTGGTACGACACGTACAGGGGTGGGGGGGTGTACATAGACGGTGGTACGACACGTACAGGGGTGGGGGGTGTACATTGACGGTGGTACGACACGTACTGGGGTGGGGGGGTGTACATTGACGGTGGTACGACACGTACTGGGGTGGGGGTACGACTGGAACGTACTGGGGTGTACATAGACGGTGGTACGACACGTACTGGGGTGGGGGGGTGTACATTGACGGTGGTACGACACGTACTGGGGTGGGGGTACGACTGGAACGTACTGGGGTGTACATAGACGGTGGTACGACACGTACAGGGGTGGGGGGGTGTACATTGACGGTGGTACGACACGTACAGGGGTGGGGGGGTGTACATTGACGGTGGTACGACACGTACAGGGGTGGGGGGGTGTACATTGACGGTGGTACGACACGTACTGGGGTGGGGGTACGACTGGAACGTACTGGGGTGTACATAGACGGTGGTACGACACGTACAGGGGTGGGGGGGTGTACATTGACGGTGGTACGACACGTACAGGGGTGGGGGGGTGTACATTGACGGTGGTACGACACGTACAGGGGTGGGGGGGTGTACATTGACGGTGGTACGACACGTACTGGGGTGGGGGTACGACTGGAACGTACTGGGGTGTACATAGACGGTGGTACAACACGTACAGGGGTGGGGGAGTGTACATTGACGGTGGTACGACACGTACAGGGGTGGGGGGGTGTACATTGACGGTGGTACGACACGTACAGGGGTGGGGGGGTGTACATTGACGGTGGTACGACACGTACAGGGGTGGGGGGATGTACATTGACGGTGGTACGACACGTACAGGGGTGGGGGGGTGTACATTGACGGTGGTACGACACGTACAGGGGTGGGGGGGTGTACATTGACGGTGGTACGACACGTACAGGGGTGGGGGGGTGTACATTGACGGTGGTACGACACGTACAGGGGTGGGGGGGTGTACATTAACGGTGGTACGACACGTACAGGGGTGGGGGGGTGTACATAGACGGTGGTACGACACGTACAGGGGTGGGGGGGTGTACATTGACGGTGGTACGACACGTACAGGGGTGGGGGGGTGTACATTGACGGTGGTACGACACGTACTGGGGTGGGGGTACGACTGGAACGTACTGGGGTGTAGGTAGACGGGGCTATGACACGTACTGGGGTGGGGGTGTGGCTCGAACGTACTGGGGTGTAGGTACACGGGGGGTACGACACGTACTGGGGTGGGGGTACGACTGGAACGTACTGGGGTGTAGGTAGACGGGGCTGTGACACGTACTGGGGTGGGGGTGTGGCTCGAACGTACTGGGGTGTAGGTACACGGGGGGTACGACACGTACTGGGGTGGGGGTGCAACTGGAACGTACTGGGGTGTACATAGACGGTGGTACGACACGTACAGGGGTGGGGGGGTGTACATTGACGGTGGTACGACACGTACTGGGGTGGGGGTACGACTGGAACGTACTGGGGTGTACATAGACGGGTGGGGGTATACATATACGGGGGGTACGTGTCGGACGTACGGGGGCTGGGGGGAGTGTTGGGCGCGTATGCGGGCACATGTCTCCATGGTTGCTATTGGTGTTCGGTGCGGACGGTGTTTTTTCCATACGGTTGTAGGCTCGGACGCACGGGATGGATCGTGATTCCTCGGTCGGACTTGGATTTTTACGTTTGTAAGGTAAATCGTCCGAGGACGTGTCGGACACATTTTCCGACCCGAGGACGTGTGGGGAATGATTCCCGGTGCGGTTCGTATGGACTTTTTACCATGCGAATCGTGATTGCCAGTTCGTACGGCACTTGTACGATTCGTACGGTAAAAAGACCCGATACGAGTCGCACGGGGGAATTTTTTACCGGATCGTGATCGGCACCCAAGTCGGGGATCTGTCACAGACATTTACAAGGCTCGAAACCAGTTTTTTTTTTTTTAGACATACGCCAAAAAGTAGAAGACAAAGGCACACTGGTCGAAGTTCGACAAACACTCAAAAACATCAGTCAGAAAACGACTGAGGGGAGCCTGAGTCGGAATCCACCTTGATGGCACAGAAAAGAAGGAACTGAGGTCACTGCACTAGTGTGGCGCCTATAAAGGAACCACGCACATCAATTCCGCCACATCTATATAGGATCAAGAGACAAACCTTAACTTTCAATAGAAGTAGACATTTCTCCAATGGTGTAATGGAAAGTGATGGGGCACCTCTGCAAAATGTCACAATGGTCTTGAGACTAGCCCATATCTCACGGTTTATTCATTGGCCCTTGTGCTGACTGGGGATCCCCTGAAGGGTTGGGGTCCCCCTGAACAGCAGGGGCAGCAGAGGCTTTCCTTACACTCTCCAGTTACTGTTCTTCACGTGAGTTTATTAAAACTTCACATGGCACCTGCCTGAGTGGCAAACCACTTTCCAGTGTCAGTGAATGCAATTGCTGGAAACGTAAGGGTCATTATAGAGTCTATAGAATCCATATGTTTCTACTAATAGTCATTTTTTATCAACCAAAGCATAGACAGAATGTTAAGTTGTTCATCCTATTTTCTGAAAAGATGCATGTGTCCCCCTTCAGCCCTTCCATATGAACATCTGGATGATAAAATCTCTGCTCTACAAACAAGCTATAGAGAGAATTTTGAGTGTGAAGAGACACAGTATACTTTTTCAGATACTTTCTTATTGCCAAAAATAGAGGTGGTTTGCATCTACTCCTAGGACAAGGGTCCTGAAGATTTTTTTTTTTTTTAATAAAGAAATTCAAAATGGTGAAGCTGCAGCGCATTCAAACTCCTTATAGAAACAGGATTGTATGGCACCACTGGACTGCTAAGATGTATACATCCATATTTCAATCCAGAACAGTCACCAATGATTCCAACAATTTTTGGCAGAGGTGAACAATTACCATTTTTGTATTCCACTCTTTAGTCCTCATCCTCCAGAGTTTTTACAGAGATGATAAAGGTGCATACATGCCAATAGACCTGATTCAGGTGGGAGACTCCCAATTATTTAAGACGTAAATGTCTTAATTCTAGCTGTCTCCCATCTGAAATTGCCTCTGCTTCAATAAAAGTCAATGGGGGAAATATACCACCCCAATTTCTTATTTGAAAATCTCCCTCCTTCCTGTCCTGAAATGTTTGCATATATGGGGGTGGTACCTGTCCATCTGCATTGGAAAAGCTTCCATATGTACTACTACCTGGATGACTGCTCATTAAAAGTCATCCGTTCATACCTTGAGATAGAATGGATTTTCTATCTAGTAAAAACCTGTTTCTGGAACCGTCACATGAGCTTCAACTCATACAGACTAATCTGGAAACTTGTTCTCTAGGTCCATTCCCTTTTTCCAAAAGAGTGAGTCACGTTCACAGGATGTTGTCAGCCTTTTAAGCAAACCATTTACAAGCTAGCAGATCAGTCCTACATCAATTGGGTTGGTTCACTGACAGAATATCGACCACAAAAATATAGATTAAAAAAAAAAATCGAAGTAAATATATAGAAAGCAAAAATGTCGACTGCCTATACTTAAACAGGTAAGTACAAAAATATCGAAACAAAAATATAGTTTACAATAATATAGTTGTTTTAAATATCGAATTTAAAATATATATAATTTAAGATATTAAAAAAACAAATTAAATACTAACTTTGTGTATATTTGAACAAATACAATTAAACTTCACAAAGATATCTATATATAGGGCATTTTAGAATGGGAAGAATACTGTTATTTAAAAAACGATCATCCTATTTTACCCGTTCTACACCTGTTGCCCAAGGTACATAAGGACCCCATTAAACCACCAGGGTGACCCATTGTGTCATCTAGGGGCAGTGTCACGGAACATGTGTCTAAATACGTAGACCATTTTCTAAGGGATTTTGTCACCAATTTGCCCAGTTACGTCAGGGATACGAAGGATTTTTGAACAAATTAAAAAATCTGCATATGGATCACAAATTCTTTTTGATCACCCTGGATGTACAGTCCTTGTACACCATAATCAATCACCAACAGGGCCTTGAAGCATGCGAACATTTTTTGAACAACAGACCCCTGCGTTTCAGGGAACATAGCAAGATGATCTTGAGTATGACAGAATTCTGCCTTGCTAACAACATCTTCCTCTTCGATGGCACCCTATACAGACAAACTATGGGTACCGCGATGGGTTCTTGTTTCGCGCCTAGTTTCGCGAATCTCTTTATGGGACGCTGGGAAGAGGAGATATTTGCTGATCCCACTCTTGCCAAGTATCTAGAACACATAGAGACATGGCTGCGGTATATCGATGATTTATTTATCATTTGGAAAGGTTCCGAGTCGGAAGCCACCAAATTCATCGAACAACTGAACATTAACAACTATAATATTGTCCTTACTGGTAATATAAGTGACACCTCGGCAGAATATCTGGATGTCAAGTTGGACATCAAAGATAACACTGTGTTTACCACCCTATTCAGAAAATCCACAGCAGGGAACAGCAGTCTTCATGCTCTGAGCAGCCATCCTGAGACTCTCAAATGGAGCATTCCCTATGGAGAGTTGCTCAGAGCAAAAAGGAACTGCAACACTGAGACAGCATACCAACTAGAGAGTGCTTGCATGCTGGATCGTTTCAGGGCCAGAGGTTATCCTAATTGGGTTTTGAGCAAAGCTAAGGGCAGAGCAGATGGGGTAAGTAGAGATGTCATTTTTTCTACGGAAACTCCTACTAAGAACATTGATGATACCAATAACACTAGGATCATTATGACCTATAGTGCAGATTCCCATAAGATACAAGGTATCTTGAACAAAAATTGGGATATTCTAAAAGCTGACACCATCATTGGAGACATGATCCCCAATAGACCTAAGATCACCTACAGAAAAGGGAGAAATTTCAGAGATCTTTTGTTGCACAATGATGTTACCCTTTATCCCAAGAAACAGGAACATGGCTTGCAGGGATTTTTTCCATGTGGCCACTGTAAGGCTTGCAGGAACAGCTACTTTTGTAACAAAGTTAATTGTAATGGGATACACAAAGAGATTACTCAATTCCTGACGTGTAGCTCTACTTTTGTTATTTATGGGATTGAATGTCCTTGCAAATTATGGTATATTGGCAGCACAACACTTATGGCCAAAAAACGTGTATTGGAACACTACCGTGCCATCACACACACTGATGAGAAATATGCAGTAGCCAACCATTTTAGTGAGAGACATTTTTCCAATCCTGGACTTTTGAGATTTTTCATCCTTGAACAGATTCTCAATAACCCCAGGGGTGGTGACCGAGTTCTAAAACTGAGGCAAAGGGAGACCAAATACATAGTGGATTTTCAGACGAAAGACCCTGGGGGATTAAATCAAGCTGAGGAGATGGCAGTACATCTAAGGGATTGAGCTGATATTTGGGTTCTTAATACAACACCCTTCCCTGACAGTGGTTTCGAGAGTTTTTTCGACAGTTTTACCGTTAATGTCTAATGTTTTGTGTACTGATACACAGTTGCTTCTATCACATATATATATATTATGTCAGTTGTGTTCCTCTCCTCTTTTTCCGTCCATGTATCAGGTGCACATTGATCAAGAATTGTTGCATTATTTTAAATATTTGATAACTCAATATGCTTTATACTGAGTTTCGTTTTTGTTTCTTTTACTTACAGGAGGAAAGGAAGGGGCCCAGACACCAGAGAGCACTTTCACGGGCAACCTACCCTTTCCCCCGCCTTTTCACTTAACATGGATGATATTCTAGTACAGTAGATGACGATGAAAGGATCACACTAGCACATGTATCTTGCGGGAAATACTATCTTGGGATGGGTACTGAGAACCTGCTAGTGGGCACTTGCCATTATGTGTTCTGTGACGTTGTGTGGATGTTTAGCATTTCAGCATACTTATTTACCGCCTTTCAGCACATTGGTAGGAGAAATAGTTACGTATGACCACTTGGTGATCCGTTAACATAGTGAAACAGATCTATCATATTTTGAAGCGGAAAGTGACACTTGCTATCTTGTGTTTTGTGACGTGGTTGAGATGTTCTGTATTTCAGTATATTTTTATACTTTTTTACCACGTTCAGTACATATATAAGAGGAGTAGTTTCAGATGACCACTTGGGGGTTCGTTAATACAGTGATACAGATTTAAAATGCATTGTAGCGGAAAGTTGGACAATAACATTATGATTGTCGCTGTTGTGATTTTTATAATAATTTGACATGTTAACTCTGATAATCACCTACAGAACGAAAAAACTATATTCTTATTTCATGATTAAACGCTTTGTCAGTGTACTATACACAGATACATTTAGGGTGCATTTACCGTTTATTTATTCTTTGTTCTGTTATTAATCCCTTTACATGTTACCATTCTAAGATGTCCGCTCCATTTGGTCTAATGGTACTGGAGACTTACGATGTTGTCCTTCTTCATTGTTCACCTGTGTAAAACTTTATCAATCCTTCTATGTAATGCACCTATCTTACGTGATCAAGGCTTTGCAACGAGCTGAAACGCGTTGTGAGAATTAAACATCCCTGTTGACATCATTGGATTTGGAGTTTTCTGATTACTGAGAGCGCATGTTATTTGAAACGCTGTGGGAACATATATAATTATACATATATTTAAATATACCAAAAACTATAAAATATTAAAAATGGGAATCAATTTATTTAAAAATAAAAATGAAACACACATATTTTACAATTTCATTTAAAAAAAAACTTACCCAGGCGAAGTAAGAGGCTCTTGAGGCTCCTGGGGTCTTGTCCAGCTGTGCCTTGGCTGTTCGCGCTCTGTGCCCCCTGCCCCAACACCGCCGGCCGCAGAGTACTACAGCTCCCAGGGTCCCGAGCGGGGCACTTCCGCCCGACATCGCGCCCGGAGGCGTTGATAAACGCGAGGATCCCTCGGTGGAGCGGGGGCATCTTCAAAAACTTACCCAGGCGAAGTAAGAGGCTCTTGAGGCTCCTGGGGTCTTGTCCAGCTGTGCCTTGGCTGTTCGCGCTCTGTGGCCCCTGCCGCTGCCCCGACACCGCCGGCCGCAGAGGACTACAGCTCCCAGGGTCCCGAGCGGGGCACTTCCGCCCGACATCGCGCCCGGAGGCGTTGATAAACGCGAGGCTCCCTCGGTGGAGCGGGGGCATCTTCAAAAACGTACCCAGGCGAAGTAAGAGGCTCTTGAGGCTCATGGGGTCTTGTCCAGCTGTGCCTTGGCTGTTCGCGCTCTGTGGCCCCTGCTGCTGCCCCGACACCGCCGGCCGCAGAGGACTACAGCTCCCAGGGTCCCGAGCGGGGCACTTCCGCCCGACATCGCGCCCGGAGGCGTTGATAAACGCGAGGGTTCCTCCGCGTCGCGGGACGCGCCCGGGCAGAGGGCGGGCCGTCTGTGGCCGTCCGGGGCCAACGGAGGCCGGGTCGGGCCACCCCCCTATTTCGACTGTGATAAGGACACTGTTGTAAGGTACTGTGATATTTGCATTCGGTGGGACTATTGGTTCCCGGTTGCACGTTGTGGACTCAATTTTGTTGTACAACGCTGACTAGGTTTGTGCCCTTTGCATGCTACATACTGTGCTTCCGTGGTGTGCAGTTGGCCTTGGCAACCTGAACTCTGTGGTCCCAGGAATACTGGTTAATTCCAGACCTGCTCTCACATAGATTCCTTACTAATTAGTGTTCTATTTAACCCCTTCGACGCCGAAGACGGAACGGTTCCGTCATGCACGTCGGTTGGGCTGTGCTTATGACGGAACCGTTCCGTCATGGCCCCGCCCGCGCTCAGAACCTTCAGCGTGGCGCGGAAATCCGCGCCGCGCTGAAGGGGTTAAGGGTTTTACCCGTGGTATAGAATCATTCTTATTTTATGTCTAATGTTTATATTGTTGGTACCATTTCATAGTAAGTGCTATTTTAATTGGTAGTCTTTGTTTTCTTTTGTTATTTTTTATTTTAAGGCAACATGTCCAAGTCAACTGGGACTCCTCGCCCTATTGTCTCTACACTTGATAACTATTTAGTTAAAGTTGTAGACAAGATCAACAAGGAACGTAGACTATCCCTGGGTCTGGCCAGTAATTGTGGGCCTGAGTTTACGAGCCAATTAGTTTCTGTTGAGATCCACTCCTCTGATGATAGCCAAGTATTGGCTCCTATAGACTCTCCAGCGAGGGTGGGCGCATGTGTAATTGAGTCAACTCAGGTTCCCTTGTCTGATACCGATCCCTCCAAGGTATCTGATATTAGTAGGTCTCCTAATGTTACTGTTGCTTCGACCCCTGTGGTCCCTAAAATGCATAGAGTGTTAAGATCAGGGTCACACCTTAATAGACCTGTTCCGCCTAAAAAGGGGGGCCGCAAAAGTAAAAAGAATATTGTCTCTGTTTCTAACGCAGGCTCCTCTGAGCACACCTGTTCAAATAATGACGTTAATTCTACTCACATGATACTAGCCCCAGATCAGCTCGAGTTGTTAATTGGTATGATCGACAGTAAGCTAGATAAAATTATCATACCTCTCTTAGATAAACTTGAGGCTGTATCTAGGGAAGTGAACAGACTGGGCGAATTGGTGCAATCTGGATTTAATTCCAATAATAGCCCTCAACCGCCCGCTGCGGTAAGCGGGACTGCGGGTTTGCCCGGTAAACGCGTGCAACCCTCCAAAGACTTATCAAGTATTGGCCAGATATGTGCGGGCTCTATTATTCCCTCACAGCCATCGAGTAGGACCAATCCTGCTATTGAACGGCAGGGCTTTGTCGGTAATTTAACACGACCCGCACCTGGGGATACACCTAGTGCTATTTTAGCCAAGCCTTCCTGCCCTAATGGTACCCCCCCCAAACGCAGCTACCTATGCCCTGGGGAACACGACTAGGACCTCTGGAAGGGGGAAGTTTAATAACTGTGGCCTCCCCCAACCAAATCTGCCGCCTGACTGCGCACCTTATGTGGCAGTTTTGACCAATGTGCCACCCATCAGAGAGGACGGGCCCTACCGCTCTGTGGAATCACATGATTCCCTCAAAAACAAATCTGTGGCATGGCTTAACCGTGAATGTGGCTTTCCTGTGGCTATGGCGGATCGGATTCTGGCTACTACCAGAACCAATTGGATTGGGATGTCCCCTAAAAACATTCCTGGTGATTGTGTTATTATCAATTTTAGTACCCCCCACCTTGCCACGACAGCTTTGATTCGTACTACGTCCCGCCCCAGCACTGACCAGGGCATCTCACTCCGTCCTCTTGGCTTTTACTATAGTCAACATATAGAGCACTTTTCAGTGCACCAGGGGGGAGGGAGACTGAGGAGAGAAGAGGTGTTTAGCTTGGTAAACAGCCTCCAGGTTGATACTGCTAACCGTTTTCAATGCCTGAGCGGGTTGGACCAAAATGACTGACAGGAGGTGGGTGCCATGTTGGGGTTAACAGAAGATCCCATATTAATGGACAAGACGGGCGTCCCCGTCGTCTGCACGGAATCTCGAACAGAGGTGGGTATGGTACACCCGGAACCCCCGGGGAACCAAGATCTGTTGGCTAGAGGCCTAAATGTATGTTCGCCAGGGTTGGAGGAGGAAATTCCTGTGTCATCAATAGTCTGCATGCCCCTGGGTAAGGAGGGAGATCCAGCAGGTTACCCTGTGTTAGATAAGGAGTCCCTTAACACTGCCACCTCCCAACAGGGTAGTAACTGTACTAATTTGGGGACAGGTATCCATACCTCTTCTGGTTGTTATATTGCAAGTTGGAATATCGCTGGAATTAGATCGAAAGCAGATAGTCTGGGGTGGTCGGAATTTTTAGATCTTTTTGATATAATCTGTTTACAGGAAACTTGGTGCACTGATTTCAAAGGCTATAGTGGTTTTAATTCATACCAGCTACCCGCTACTGGCTCGGTATCGGGAAGAGCTAAGGGGGGCCTACTTGTCTTGATCTCAGTTAAAGCTCCTTTGTCGGTCACTAAATATGTTCAAGTTGGGGCCCACTCCCAGATTCTATGGCTGCATATAAGTGGAGGTAGGAACATTCTTTTAATCAACTTTTATAATAATCTTTTTACCGATTCTAGGGATCAGCCGGTTAAAGATCTTTCAAAGGCACTGGAAGACTTTTTCAAGGACTCTAATGAAGTTTTTGACCTGTTTTTCGCAGGGGATTTCAATATTACTACCTGTCCTTTCTCAGAGGTCAACGTCTGCGGATTGGTGGACGGTCATGAGGACGGGATTCTTCATTTTCAACACAATTATTATGGAGACGCCCTAAATAACTTCCTTGCCTCATATAACATGTATATTATGGCCAATGAGAAAAATGCAAAGGGGGATATTTGTCCTACCTTTATAGGCCGGGGAACGAATTCAGTAATAGATTTTATTTGTATTTCCCCGGGTCTTGAGGCCTGGATTACGGCCCCAAAAGTAATTGATATTCAACTCAGTGACCATAACTGCTTGGTAGTAAAGGCTATGTTATGGGATAATGATGGTGCCCGTATCTCGGGCCGCACTGTTAATAGTATTGAGGCCGAGCGCCCCAATGGCACAAGACTCAGATGGAAGGGGGATAAGGCAGACATCACGTCTGATTTTATTATATCCAGTTGCCTGGTAGATATTATCGCGATCCTAGAAGATAATTTAGGTACCCTTTGCTCTATCGAGCATTTTATTAGTATTAATGCGGCCATCAACTTAAAACTTACAAGTACATGTAAATATAAGGAGGATCGACCGCGGGGTTGGTTCAACTCAACTTGCACTTTGGCCTTGAGGGAGCTGAAATCTGCTCTATTAGCTAAACCTAGAGATAAGGGTCTGGTCGTAGATTTAAGAGCCAGATACAAAGAAACCCTTAAACATAGGAAAATGGAACTCCGGCAGGAGGCATGGGACAACCTGACCAAGGCAGCTGAATTGAACAACTGTTCCCTGTTCTGGAATACTGTCAACTCCCCATTTCTTAAAGATGACAAAATCCCAGAATTAACTTCCAACGTTATGCAGGCAGAGTGGGTCTCGCATTTTTCTAAAATTTTCCAGTCAGATGGTGCATCTAATGTTTCAGGGAATAGATGGCCGCATATTCCATTAAATTTTACGGTACAAGAGGTTTTAGATAGTATACGGGACAGTAAAGGGGGGAAAGCACAAGGCCCAGATGGGGTCCCAATTGATGTGTATAAATTGGTCCCAGAAATATGGGGGCCCCTGCTTACCAATATCTTTAATGCAGCCGTTAGTAACGAGATGCCCCCGACCTGGGAAGAATCCATCCTAATCCCAATTTTTAAGAAAGGCAATCCTGGGGAAGCCAAGAACTATCGACCAATTTCCCTGCTGGATTCTTCTGTAACAGTTATGAGCCGAGTGCTCCTAGTGAGATTGGAGGAATGGGAAGAGGAAAATGGTATTTTAGCTGAGAGCCAGTTTGGTTTTAGGAAGGGTCGCGGTACGATTGAGCAGTGTCTAAATCTAGAACTGCTCGTCGGTAAATACACTTTGGCTACAACCGGCACTATTTACCTCTGCTTTGCGGATCTAAGTAGTGCCTTTGATCTGGTGGATCACGCCATTCTCTGGGCAAAGTTGTTAGAAATGGGGGCCCCGGATGGTATCGTCTTCTTTCTAGCTCGCCTATATACCAAACTGAGAGCATGTGTCCGTTATGGACCACAAGGTGAATGTACACCCATGTTTAAGATTGGGCGTGGAATAAGCCAGGGATGTGTGTTAGCCCCATTGCTTTTTACACTTTTTATTAATGAGATTGACTCCTTTCTTAAATCTTTGGCAGTGGACGCTCCCAAAATCAATAATGAATATGTCCCTGTGTTACTTTATGCGGATGACACGGTTTTAATTTCACGTACACCATATGGTCTCCAACAGCTGCTAGATGGTTTTATGCAATTTATTAAAAGCAGAAAGTTAGTTTTAAACAAATCCAAAACTTATGTTATGGAATATGGCCGTAGGCTCGGAAAGAAACAGCCCCCCTTTTTTTATAGAGGGTCAAAAGGTTCAGGCTGTTGACAACTTTTCGTATTTAGGGGTTACTTTTTCAAATAAAAACACCTGGGCAAATGAACATAAGAATGTACGGTCTAAAATGGCCAGGAGCGCTTATGGAATTTTCACAATGGCAACTAAATTGGGAGATAGGCGGGTAAATGACATGCTGAAAATTTTCCAATCACGGTGTGTTTCAATCGCCTTGTACGGAGCCGGTATATGGGGCTATGCCCCGGCAGGATCTCTTCAGGTCGAGGAGAACGAATTTCTGAAGAAACTTTTGTGCCTGCCAAGCTCTGTTTCTAATGCCTTAGTGCATAATGAATTGGGTATTCACCACCTTTCCGATTTGATTCTCCTTAGACCCTTGATCCTATGGCGCTCCATTTGGACTAAAGAAGAGACCTCTTTGTGTAGAGCTATCATTTCTGATTGTCTTACTTTGGACTATTTTACAAGGATCCCATGGTTGAAGTATGTTATCGATAACTTTCGGGAGTTCTTCAACATCAATATTATTGTGGACCACCATGGGGCAGATGTGTTGTCCAAATCTGACCTTAAGCAGTGCCTCCTATACCAGGCCTCCATTAAGAGACACCAGAATAGCTCCAATCTTTTATCTTACGTTTTCTACCACGATTTAAATGAAGTTGTGGGTTTCCAACCTTATTTGTCACAAGTAACCTGGAAGGCACATCGGTTTGTGTTGACCAGACTTAGAATGGGAGTTGTCCACAACCTTGTTGCCTTCCCCTCTTTGAACTTACATCCAGTCGGTCCATGTCCATGTGATAACTCTACTCCCCAAAGCACTGTGCACTTTCTTCTGCTTTGCCAGTTGTATAAACATCTCCGGACAGCCTATCTGAAACCCTTGTTTGTAAAATTTGGGGTCAGATCACTACATGACTGTATGTGTTTACTTTTTAATTTGCATCATCCGGATGTGTGTTTTTATACGGCCACTTTTCTTCTCAAATCCATTAATGTTAGGAAAAGTATGCTTTTTTAACTATTTTATGCCGACAAATTTTTCTGCCTCTGAATATTTTAATAATGTTGTCTTCTAATGTTGTGGTTTTATGAACTTGTTCTATGTTTGAATAAAGCCTTATGAAATGAAATGAGTTGCAAACAAACAATATTGCAAATTATATTATTATTATAATAAATCAAACACATAATTATCTAAATTGCAACATAACATTATTAAAAATTAAAATAAATATATATACACTTCCCACCACATTAAAAAAACATTTTGCAACTAAATAAACATAATTCTCCCACCTAAAACCAACACAACAGTAACAAAATACTTTACACTACACAAAAATAAGATTTACTATTCTAACTACAATAAATATGAAATTACATAAATTTAACATGACAAAATACTACAATTTACTATTCCCACCACACTTAACACAGCAATACAATTTATTATTAACAAAATTTTAACAGTAGAGAAAGAGTTGGATTGCGGAGGGGTAAAATTTACTATTCCCACTCGAGTGAGTGCAACAGTAGGGAAAGTGTTGGATAGCGGAGGGGTAAAATTTACTATTACCACTCGAGTGAGTGCAACAGTAGGGAAAGTGTTAGATTGCGGAGGGGTAACATTTACTATTCCCGCTCCAGTCAGTGCAACATTAGGGAAAGCGCTGGATTGTGGAGGGTTAAAATGTACTATTCCCACTCCAGTCAGTTTTACAATAGGTAAAGCTCTGGAATGCGGAGGGGTAAAATGTACTATTCTGACTCCAGTCAGTACAACAGTAGGGAAAGTGTTGGATTGTGGAGGGGTAAAATGTACTATTCCCACTCCAGTAAATTCAACAGTAGGGAAAGTGTTGTATAGCGGAGGGGGAAATGTATCTATTCCCACTCCAGTCAGTTTCTTCAACCAAATAAAAATATTTTAAAAGCTAAGGGGCCTATTGCGATGGCGGGCGGACTTTGTCCGGCCCCCTCCGTACCGGGAAACGGGACCGACCGCCATAGGTGTGGCGGTCCCGCCATGGAAATTAGGATGTCACCGCCACGGTGGCGGTGCCATCCCGCATATATTGCATTGTGGCAGGCAGTGCTGTAAGCAGCACCCGCCACAATGCAATATATGCATGTCGTGCATTTGCATGCACAGTGTGGCAGGCACCGCGTGGTGCCACATTGTGCATGCAAATGGAGGGGGGTACCATGGGTACCCCTAAGTGCACCCCCAACCCCCCTACCCTTGTGGGCCCACAACGGGCCCCCAAAAACAAACTCCGCCTGGCTCTCCATAGCGGGGTCTCCGCCATGGAAAGCCCTGCACCGCCGCCCATCCTAATATGGATGGCGGTGTCTTGCAGACACCGCTGCCATATTGAAGCCCTTTTCCGCCCGGCCACCTGTCTGACCGGCGGAAAACCGGCAGATGGTCTTTCCGTCTGCCAGGGTCCCCACCGCCATCGTAATTTGTGTGGGGGGGAACTGGTAGGCGGGCGGTGGAAAATGGCGGGCGGATCGCTACCGCCCGTTATCATAATGGACCCCCTAAGTAAATATACAAATATATAAATCTGTTGAAAACAAAATATATGCATAACAATTTTAAAAAGTAAAAACATATTATAAACTTAAATCCATATCACAAATTCCTACAATTATAAATAAAATACAAAAAGGATTTTCATACAAATAAATATTTTCGTTTAGAAATATTTATCAACAAAAACATTACTTATTACATAAATTTAGTTTAGTTACTTCCCACCCTGTAACACCACAAAACTCACAACCTGCACCTAAAAAATTATTTACACTATTAATATAAATATTCATCAACAAATGTATTCTCATTAAGTAGTCATTAATATATATATATATATATATATATATATATATATATATATATATATATATATATATAAAATCGATGTACTTCCCACAATATACCCACACAAAACAAACAACACATTTATTAAATTAATTTTTATTATTAATTTTATTAAAATTAATTGCTTAGAATTGATTTACTTCACACCCCATGCCCGTACAAAAACCAGAACCCACATCTAAAATGTAAAGAAAATAAATGTATTTGCACAATTAACATAATTATCAATTAAACAAACATTATTGATTAAAAACCAAATTATAATTCATTAAAATTAATGAACTTCCCACCCTTTACCCCTATAATCCCCACAACCCGCACCTAAAACTGAAATTTAAAAACATTAATTACACAATTAAAATTAATTTTCAATTAAATAACTAATAGTATTTAACTAATTATAAATTAAGTAAAATTAATATACTCCCCACCCTTTACCCCCTATAAACCCAAAACCCACACCCTCCAAAAAATTAAACAATTGACATAATTATCAATTAATTACCAACTAATTAATTCCTTAAAAATAAATTACTTCCCACCCTTTGCCCCTATTAACCCCACAAACCGCACCTATTTTTTTTTACACAATTACCATGATGAATTATTAATTAATTCATATTAATTAACAACCCACACATAACATTTATCACCCCAAAAATTGAAAGCACAATTAACACTATTAAATATCAATTAAATAAATATAACTAAATAAAAAATAATCATTAATTTATTATAATTAAATAACTTCCCAGCCTATTCCCCTATAAACCCACAAACCTCTACGGAACTAAAGAAGCAACATTGTATTAAATTCGATTTAATAACTACTAGAAATTTAACACATATATTAAAAAACATAAACAATACTTATACAAAAAAATTACATGACATACATTTAAAATATATACTAAAATACATAACACTAATTAAAGAAGCGATATTTTAAACAACTATATTTGTACAAATTATATTAATGACTTCCATATTTTTTAAATCGATATTACTTACCTTCAAATAGATATTATTGAAAACGATATTCTTGCACTCGATATTTCCACTCCACGATATTTCCAACTCAACATTAATGTAGTTTGAATTTTCTTGCCTTGATATTCTGTCTCATTACCATTGGGTTTGATGACAGCTTGCATATTCCTCGCCCCTCATGCACATTTACAGATGAAACCAATACAGTGGAATTGGCCCCTTGAGTAGACAGAATTGGATCTCCCTCCCCTCAGTCCTGATCAACACACTCCAGTGATGGTATGTCCACTCAATCATGTTTGAAGAGAAACGTTACAAACAACCTTGCACGAACATTACACTAGCAACAGATCCATCTCCCCTAGGCTGGGGAGCACAATCGGTAGCACATCGATCAATACTTGAGGCTGGGTTACAAAAAAAATCTGCACATAAATTAAATGGGGTGAGAGCATTAAGGCTAGCTTTGAGGGCCTTTTTAATCGCAGTTCCAAGGAATACAGGATCAATTACTGACAGACCAACAAGAAAAAGTCAGTAGGTTCAAAAGCCTGCAGCAAAGAAGTATTCATCAATGGCGAACAGATCTAACAAAGGCTCTCTGCACTTCTGAAAGAGACCTTGCTTCACCTCCAGATGGAGACGCCACTCATACGCCGCTTGGCATCTTCGGCTGAGTTCATTCGCCCTGGTGTTCAGAGAGCCTTGCTGGTGCTGAACCACCAGGGATATGCCATGACGTTCCAGCCATGCCCAGAAGCAGAGGGCCTCTTGACAAAGGATCCACAACCCCACTCCGCCCTGTTTGTTGCAGTAACACATGGTGTTAGTGTTGTAGGTGAACACCTGAACTAGCCTTCCCTTGATGGAAGGTAGAAAGGTAGAAAAAATTTCGATGCCAGCATGATGTCTAGATTTCCAGAAGTTTGATATGATGCCCGGATTCTGCAGGAAACCAGAGGCCTCTGATCTCCACCTCTCCCAGGTGGCCGCCCTATCCCTGGAGTGACACATCTCTCACCACTGTCAGATCTTGGTTGGGATGGGAGAGGGGTCCGCCGCTTACCCAATTGTGGTTTGTCAGCCACCACTGCAGATCGTTTGCAGCTCCCTCTGAGATCTGGACCATGTCAGAAAGATTCCCTTGAAGCTGCACCCACTGAAACTTCAAGTCCCACTGCAGAGCCCACATATGCCAATGGGCATGGGTCACTAGCAGGTCAGAAGAAGCCATGAGGCCCAGCAGCCTCAGAGTCGATCTCATTGTAACCCAGGATAGAGATTGAAACATCGGTATCACAGCCTAAATATCCTGGACTCCCTAACAGGGTGTGACGAGGTGGCAAATGATGAAGCATGTCACATTACGTGAATGAGCCTACCTCGTCCAATTCTTGGAATTGCCCGTTTCTCTGTAGGGACTGCTAGCAGTAGGTAGATAGGAAAACAATGATTTGTTTCTAGCACACACCAACATTTAAATACAAGTAAATGAACTGTACAAATATTTCCGAATATATCAGCAATTGATGCATATTTATCTTGTAAATCTGAATAGGATCAAAACAATCCAGATACTTTTCTTTGTGATGTACAAATTACAAATATTTACTGAAAAAACAATATCCACACATTATCATTTGTGTACTATATAGGAGATAAAGTACCCCTGCCATACATTATAAGGATATTGCATGTCACCGAGGAGTTCTATGACCATATAGAGGAACAGGACCAAAAGTTGAGTTCCTTTAAAAGGTTATGGAACTCTGATATGACTTGCAATAGCCTTATCATGTACGGCAGGGGGGTATTCCTTTTAATAGATGGTCATACCACAAACAACTTAATTCACTGGTGCACAGCCCTTTCATATGAAAGGGGGAGCATGTTTGCAAACATGAAGAATGAAAATAGAATATCTAGTACAAAATTAAATGCATCAAAAAAGCTGTTAGCTAGTTGTTGCAAAAAAGATATTAGAATTGGTTTACTAAAAGTCAGTAAAAAAGCAGCAGCTCAGAATGTGTGGAAACACACCAAAAGATTCAAACTTTTCTTTATTTATAAAAAGAGTACACAAAATAAACATGTTTCATTAACATCCCCTTTCTGCTTGAGTACAGCTAGAAAAACAGAGCAGAAGAAAGAAAAGCAACGTTTCATTTTTGTCTTTTTAACTGCAGCTTTAATTAGGCTCCTTGACCTGTCCTGCCTTTCCCCACTGCTGCTGGCTCTGCCAGTAGGCATTGTGATGTCAGAATTGAGCACTTATACGTCATTACAGGTGAGTGGCAATGTAATTTATTTTTAATGGTGACTGGGTGAGTCACACGTCGCCGATTACAAAGAAATTAAATACGGATTTTCAATACAGGTATTGTTGTAGAGTTCCATGCATTAAATAGTTTTATCAGAAAAACTGTATGCCTGAGCAAATTCAGAGGACATTTCAATGGAGAATGTGTTGTCTATAAATTACAGTGGCTACCACAAGATGCTTAAGTAATATGCTTGCAACAGTGTGCTCCAAAATGCACCATCAGCTACGTACTACATCCACAACACTCTCCTGCTGAATACAACTGCTACACTTGCTATTGGTGTGAAACTTACTGCATGTAAGAGTTTAGTGACCAGCTGAGGCTGCAAATGGGACATGGTGGTAAAGGAACAAAAATGACAATTGCCTTGATGACACCACAACACCCCAGACCGGGAAGCAGTGCTTGTAGTTAAATGATTGGAAGAGATCAGAAATCGTCCAGGACACTAGTTAACAATAAAGTCTGTGAAGCTTGCAAGACTATTGTTTGTTCCTAAATTCACCAATGAACCTCCCAGAGTGCCATCTATCGCTGCAGGGAAGGTAACAGCGAGGAGGAAAAATGCACTGTTGCTTTATTTGAGCTGGTAGTTTCCGGTGCACGTGACCGGCACTTAATTGTCAACACGGGCGCTTGTGACAGCCTGCCACAAGGTGGCACTGTCCAGGAAATTTATAGAGACCACAACAACAGGCAATTATTTATTCAATATACATTATAAATGACTATTAGCTGCAGCCCAAGCCATTCTTACAGCTTTAAGGGGGGGGGGGGGGGGGGGGCTGAAATAATCTGAATTGTCACACGACGTGTAAGGAGTGTGATGGTTAGTAGTTGTGTTGTTACTATCACTGGCAGGGGCAATGTGTGGTGCAAGCTGCAGTGGCCTCCTGATGAGAGCCCTGGCACTTATGCTTTTTTACAAATTAAGCACTGGCGGCATCCCTTGAAAAGTTGTGACTGCAGCTGGTGACAAAAGACTCAACAGTAGAGAATCTGATTCAAGCTACAGAGCCTTTGTTACAGTGCTTCTATGGATCAATGAGTATAAGTACACGTGGAAATGTGCCACAGCCCATTCTGCTGTTTGATTGAGAAGTTTCGGTTTGTGGACACAGACAGCGCCCATGTATCCCAAGTTTAAACTGTATTACTCTCAGTGTTGCATTACTTCAAGGGTGCAGTAGAGGGCTCTATAGTAAAGGCGTCTGGGCTTGTCGCATTTAATGCTTCTCTTTGGAGTTTAATAAAGTACTGCTTTGTTTCTATTAGAGGGCACTAGCAGAATGTTTTTGCGTTTTCCGTAATGTTTGCTCCGTCTACGTAGGAGGCGGGCTCTAGAGCCCCTTCATCCACTAGCTTGTTTGGTTTTGAAAGTCGTCCTTCTCTGGGAGGACAGCAGCTCACAATTCGCCTCATAAAATCAGAAAATGTAAAACATGAAAAAATAAACGTGAACATCAGCTTCAGGTTTCTTGGAAACAACGTCTGATAGACACAGCCACCTAACTGGCATGCAAGATGATGCGAGAATTGTACCTCGAATAGACATTTTTTATTTAAAACGTTCATTTGAAAGATATCGGTGAAAGCTTCCAACTTTCAAGTAGCAGAATATGGTATGTTAATAAGTGTTAATTTTGAAATTCGGCTACAGAAGGCTTTGGCTGTTTGCCAATGCTTTTGTCATAACACTTTAAAAAATATGGAGGGGGCTTCACATGAGTATCTCTCTCTCTTTCTTGCTTAACTGGCTGTTAAATGTCATTTTTCATCTTTTAGGGAGTGCTTTCATTGAAATGCATGAGATTAACTTTTTACAGGAGCTGCAGCAACGGCAGGCAGGGACTACTTGCTGAACGTAGTATACATTTCTGAAACAAGTCTCCCTCAGTAAAAGCAACACAATTGTGCATGTTAACCAAACACTTACTTTAAACATCACCTCAATAAATAGGTACATTTTACTATAATATTTGACGTGTAAATTGCTTCAGGAAAATCTTTTCGTGTGCAAAAGAATGCTTCATAAATAGTTTTAGTAAAAAAATGACTTCAAAAATACAAATGTATGCACAAGCAGCTAGTACAGTATTTCAATGGTATTCTTGTTTTAAAAAAATGTCAGTTTTATGGATCACGGTGTGTTCGTCATCTGCTGCAATACTGTTTTCTATGTCCACACAAGGACGACCTGGACCCAAGATAACCTCCCTAACATCTTGCAAGATGGAATCTCTTCATGTGGGTCTACTGTCACTTTAGTTCCATTTCCACCACTGTCCATCCCAATCCTTCCTCCTCACCACTCTTCTTCACCACTCTCTCAATTGCAATTCCCACACAGACATTTTCTTGTTCTCTTTTTCATTATGTTCTCTGCCCCCCCTCCCAATCGAGTCTCCCAGGCAGTGAGCCTCCCCTGATCCCTGAGGCCGTGTCTATAGCCAGCCACCAGCATGGTATCCTCCTCTCTAACTGCACACAGCCCTCTGCAGAGCAGCTAGCCAGTTCACAGCATGCAAAGTTCAACGTGTTTCTAAATGCTGCAACATCCAGTCGAAGTGACAGCCAGTTTGCATGTGTGCACAGTTTGCAAAGACTTGTTACGTTCTTGAGCTCGTGTGGTTCCCTGGGACTCGGTCACACACTCTCCCATCAGCTCTGTGGGAAGAGCGTGCATTCACTTTCTGCTGTTCTGCAAGTGTTCAGGCGGAGGCCTCTTTATTCCTTAATTTGCCTGGAGATTAAGCTAGGGCTATGACCGGGTGTGTTCACCGTCACAGTGGCTTTTTTCATGGTCACAAGACGCAACCTGCAGCACAAGTGCACTCCTTCGCAATGTGTCAACCAAGTTTATCATTTTCAGATCGATTAGAAAATGCATCATTACACAACAGGGATGGATTCAAGAAAGCCCTCTACAATCACATGTATGCTGTCAAACGTTTGCGCTAAGTAGTGTTGTATCTAGTAAAACGCACTGTTTTCCAAAATGACTTTTGCGCTCCTAGACTCTGAAATGCACTAAGTGAGCCCATTGCTTTCTTCTAGTTACAAGACAACAGAGTTAACCCAAACAGTTCTAACAACATGTGAAACACATCTGGTTGAAACTAAGTTCCAAACTTTCACTGTTTAGTAGACAACACTAGTTTGTTTTGGCACATAATACTAGTATGTCCTTTTACTGCGGAAGGAATTCAAAAGAGGGCCTCAAAACATCAGCAATGCCATGAGTACTTGCCACCCATCATCAACAACCCTCAAAGAATGCACAATTTAAGTGGCTAATTTGATCTAATTATTTTTGGAATTAGTACATCTGTGTGCACAGGCCTAAAATCGTGCTGTTCCTGTTCAGAGTGAATACATTTCACGCGCATCATTTCTCAACCACCACCATCCCAACTTTTATACATTAGCTCAAGTAACATTAGCTTTGTTCCACAAGGTGAAAACTGAAGCTGATGATTAGCTGTCACTGCAAATCATTACTGAACCCTATAGCAGCCTAAAGTCCATCCTAAGGTGCAGTGCTACATTCCTCTCTACTATGATAGCAAAAGGTGGTAGGGGTCTGGAGGTTCAATTTCAAGAACAGTGGAGAAGAAAAAATTACTTACTTGTAATCCTAGTTCTTTAATGCGACACTCCTCACTGAATGGATAAACAGAGTATTCCTGTCTAAGCACAGTAATACACAATTTATAAATATATATTACAATATGAAGTAGTTAGAGTTAGACACCTCAGTGTTGATCAGCTTGGTGGCACCTCCTCCAATATAAACACAGTACGGCTTTTGCAGCACTTTTTCTGAGATGGAAAAATCCCCAATTAAAAAAGGCATTAAGACCACATTGCGGTATTAGCTGAAGATATGTGCAACAGTACCCTAAATAACCTTTTTTGTTCCGTCTCTGACAGGGAACAATGCAGGGGCAAGGTGCATGTTACGTCACATTGTCAAAGATACCCACTGAGTGGCCAAACAAATTCCTTAAAGCTGCTTGATCTATCATCGAGTGAGCTCTTGGGCCTTTATTCGAACAGTAATATTTGGTGAAAGTATGCATTGATTTACAGGTAACTGCTTTACATATTTCTGTCTGAGGTACATTTCTTAACCAAGCAGCAGAAGTCACTCTGCTTCATGTAGAATGAACCTGGGCTGTCCTGGGACAGGGTTGTTAGTTGAATGGCAACAGTTAGAGAAGCAAAAAACTATCCATCTAGCTATGACGAACTAGGGCGAACTATATGTAACAAACAACTGTTTTGTTTTGCGTATATCCTTTATTTTATCTAAATAAATTTGAAGGACTATTTTAACCTCCAAAGAACGTAGAGATCTTTGCGCAGGAGAAATTGGATCACTGAAAAATACTGCCAACAAGTTAACCTGATTTATATGAAAATCTGATGCCTCTTTAGGGAATAAAAGAGGGATGCGTTCTGAGCACTACTCTATTGCTAAGGAACACTATATATGGCGCCACAGCTGAAAGAGCTTGAATTGCACTGTCCTGTCTTACAGAGGTAATTGCTACTAAAAAAGCTACCTTCCATGAAAGGTGCTGCAAAGAGGTCTTATGTATGGGCTCAAACAGCAGGGACATTAGTTTTGACAAACTTGATTTAATTCCCAGGAGTGAGGTGGATGTCTAATAGAAGAAAATATTTTCTTTAAATCACGCTAGGATGGCCCAATACTGGTATGTTGAACAAAGATTTCTTTGTAGGTCCCTTTCTATATGCTGTATTGGCAGCAAGATGAACGTTAAAGGAAGAATTCTGTACCTTTGACTTGGCCAACTGAAGCAAATAAGGTATAACAACTTCCTCTTAGAAGAAAACAGGGTTATGGCCATTGTCAATGCACCATATAACTAATCTCTTCCATTTGAATGCTTGGAATGCTCTGGTAAAGAGGCGTTTGGCTTCACTGAGGATGTTCATACAGTCTGATAGAAAATGTAAATGTCCATATTGTATGCATCCTCTAAAGCAGAATGTTTGTACAACAATTTCTTGTGGGGTTTGACAGACACTTGAAGTAGCTCTGAATACGATCACTGTCTTGGCCATCCTGTTGCTATTAAAATCATAGTTGCGTTGGAGTATCTCAGCTTGATTAGAACTGTTGGTATCAGGGAATCAGAGAAAAGGCATAAATAAATCTTCCTGAGCAACTGGTCAAAGGGGCATTGCCCAGAGATTTTGATTCCCATGCCATCAAACCGTAATTTGGACATTTTGTGATTTTTTCTGTTGCAAAGAGATCTGTGTCTGGGAAGCCCCAGTCCTGGAAGATTTCTAATAAGACAACTTCTTCTAATTCCCACTTGGGATTTTCTAGAAAACACAGGCTTACTAGGTCGGCTTGATAGTTCTGCACATCTGTCAGGTACATTTCTTGGAATGTCAACCCTCTCATTAGTAACAAATACCAAATCCATTGGGATTCTAGTGATAGTACCTGGACTTGGTGCTTCCTTGTGTGTTGAGGGAGTGCATCCATGTGGTATTGTCTGTTTGCACTAAGATTCTGCTAATTTTCATTGATGGTAAAAAAGCTCTGACTGCTAGCTTGACTAACTTTAATTCTAAGATATTTATGTGGTAGAGGATTTCTGACCCAACACCTTGAATAGTTAGATCTTGAAAATGAGCTCCCCAACCTGTCAAAGAGGCATCCATGACAACTGTTTGACTTGGTAAAGTCTAATGGAAGGGAATTCCTTTTAGGAGAGTCTGTTTGCAACAGCACCATTTTAATGACTGTTTCACTTGTATATGAAGATTGTTTGTCCTACCTGTCATCCTTCCATTGAGATCATTGATCCTCTAGGCACTGTTGCAGCGGGCTCATTTGGAGACATTTGTTGGGCATCAGTTATATGAATAAAGCCATGCATCCTAAAGGGAAGAGATCTGACAAGCTGTTGGAAAGGCTGTTAGTACCAGCTGGTGGCATGCCTGCAAATTGGTAAACACTCAAATATCTGAAGCACAGACTTCTCTCTTTTTGGGGTTTATCATTGATCCTAATTATCTGCACTGGCATTGACTTTTCGAAGTTGATATGCATACCCTGACTATGTTACAGTTTGGACTGTGCAGCCTGTTCAGATTTTGCCTTGCTCAACCAGTCATTCAGGTATGGGTAAATGTAGATCTTTTTTCCTTCAAAGTTAAGTGGTTACTACCTCCATGCACTTGAATGACTTCCTTAGAGCTGATTTCAGCCCAAAAGATAGGACTTTGTGTTGGAAATGGGTCTTAGAAACCTTCTGCATCGCTGCCACCCGAATTTGAAAATTGTTATCTTGGAAATCCACATAGCATATCAAGTCTCCTTTTATAAGCTGTGGATATATTTGATCAAAGGCTACCATCCTGAATTTCTATTTTTTGATTCCTTTGTTCACTTGCCTGAGATCTAAAAGTGGCCTGAATCCCTGTTTCAGACCTTATTGGGGAACAAAATATATCTGGAATAGATGTATTTTTCTCTTTGAGAGGAGGGAACAGTATATATTGCACGTTTTTAGAGGAGAGGTTGTACTTACTGATTCAAAGCAAACATTGGTATTTCTGTACTGTTTTGAAGGAATTGATGGAGAAAGAGCTTGGAACTGGACAGCATAGCTGGATTGGACGATTTGTAGGACCCATCTGTTGGTCATTATTGTTTTGCACTCTGTCAGATGTTTTGTAATACTTCCTCCAACTAGAGAGGGAAGGAGTGAACCGTTCACTATTTTGTCTGGAATCATGCTTTTGGGTATGAGCATGGGTCTTTCTCTAGCATTTCTGCACTAGTATTGAGACTGCTGTTGATATTGCTGGCCTTGAGCTTGGGAGTAAGAAGACCATTAAAGGAATCAAAACCTCTGTCTTGGGTGATTTCTTGAATCCTTCTTTCTGTATTGAGACCGAAAGTATTTTTCCTTTTCTGTTAAGCCGACTGGGTTTAAGGTCTCTGACTATTTACATACATTCCATTCCCTTGTCTGTATGGGAGCCAAACTAAACTGCTCAGGTAAAAGTCAGATTTATGATTTTTAATTGACTTCTGGTTTTAAGGTTGTTGCTCTGAGCCAGAAGGCTCAATGGAGCGATATGTCACAGCTAAATCGGGTGAGTCTATTACAGCGTGATTGATTGGTTGGAGACAATATGCCCCTCTTTGATGATTTCTATAAGGTCTTGTTTCCTTGTGTTAGAAAGATCATTGGCAAAAGTAGCAAGAGACTCCCATAACGCTCTGTCATATCTTCCTAACAGCGCTGAGGCACTAGCTGTTTTGCAGGCCACAGCTGGTGATCCACAGACTTTTCTACCAACAGCATCTAACCAGTTACTCTTTCTCTCTGATGGAACTGATGTCTCCGGGTCTCCGGTGCCGAGGCATGCATTTTCCTCACTGCAGACACTATGACTGAGTAATGTTTGGACTCATGTCTAAGGTAGACTGGGTCTTGTTCTGATGGTTTATATTTGTTCGAAAGTCTATGTGTTGCTGACTTAACCATCGCTGGTGCAAGGGATGTTTCTTTAGCCAGCTCTACAAAATTATGCACCAATGGGATAAGAGTTCTTGGAGAGGCTTTGGGTTGCAACATCTCCACATAACTGAGACTGTTGTTTGCAGAGCTTGTATTTGTACATTACGTTTTGTGGCTCCTCTTATTGATACGCCTTGAAATGTTAGAATGTCATCAACCAAGGACGTCCTCATGGATGACACCAGAGAAGATGTTGGTGTGTAAGAAGTAAAGGAGTTATAGGAATGTGCCCTCGATGGTGAAGGAGAAAAAGATGCTGGTGATTCGTTTTCACCTCTAAGGACCAGCATGTGGCGACTTATAAGGAACTGGCAATGTTTTTTGTGGTCTAAACAGCCGAGATGACACAGATGTGATTCTAGGGACAAAGAGCCAGTGGTGATACAGATCGCAGAAGCATTATTGGAACCGAGACCTTGGAGGAAGTTGCAGTGGATCAAGTTGCTCTTGAAACGGGTCTTCAGCTGGAAAGATCATTTTTGAAAACAAATCCAAGCATTCATTCTGCTCCTTTTATTGTTTGGTCATGGAACAGAATGGACATTTGGATTCATTTCTCTTCACCATATTTTTCAGATTTCTGGATGTAAACCTGTAAATTAAATAGATTGGATTGTGACTTGTTTCCCTTTTAATGCCCTGTGAAACTTGTGTAGAGGAAAGTCTTCCTTTTTGCCCTGACCACCCCCATTTGTTTCAACTGATG
Organism: Triturus cristatus; assembly: GCF_964204655.1. Lineage (NCBI taxonomy): Eukaryota > Metazoa > Chordata > Amphibia > Caudata > Salamandridae > Triturus > Triturus cristatus. The sequence goes on along the minus strand of NC_140580.1, from coordinate 881,635,093 downwards.
CTAGTGGTTACTGACTCTGAAAGCGCCCTGGGCTCTGCTAACCAGGCTCAGGGCCAGTGCTCTGTCCTCTAAAGTATATGGTAATTGGTATAATTCGAATTGGCTAAGACAAGTTACTTGTAAGTCCCTAGTATATGGTAGGACATGTAGGTTTAGAGGACACAGTGAACTTAATGCACTTACGTGTGCACTGCTATCGTGTTAGGTGTCAATTTAAAGCCAGGCCTGCCTTTCAGGCTGCTTTTAAAAATAAAACTATTCCCAAATTCGACTTTGAAATTAAAAATACTATCAAAGCACAAAACTACTTTTTCATAACTTAGAATTCACCCCTAATGCCTTCCTTAGGGGCCTTAAGGGTAGGGTGTAGCAGGGACAATATAAAGGATTTTTTATATGCCCTGGTATGGAAAAACAGCCAGTCGTTTCTCCCTATTGTAGTGCTGCTAGCCCCACGGGCTAACATAGTATGGCTTTATTAAACGTAATTAAGTCTATCTTTGCTTGAGAGCTAGCTCGCAATATCATTCAAAGTATCAAAATAATTGTTACAATAAATCCAACAACTTGCCAAGGTCAGATTTATTATAACTATTGCAGGGAAGCAGTTTTAGACCTATCCTGAGGTTACCCAAAGCAGTCCTGTAGGTCCTCTAAGATTACTCAGCCTTTCACAGCCTGATCGAAGATGCTCCCAGAGTAGGCATGAAGAGGCCTGGGGCTGAAACAATACAGCAATTTGGTGGGAGGAGATTTGCTACCTGGAGACGCCAGGGAAAGGAAGGCGGCTGGAGAGATAAGCTGGACTTCACAGGCAGGAGAACAGATGTCGAAATACAAATAAGGAAGGGTCCAAGGGAATGTTTAAAGACCTAAACAGACTCAATCCCCTGTTAAGTAATCAATAATACAAAAGAGTCTGATGGTCTGTGTGTTGGAGAAGGACAACAAAAAAGATAGATGTAAAGAGTGAGAGAGGAACCTTAGAGTGCTAATTGGTTGTAAAGGATTTCCATCAATAACCAGTGATTGGTCGGTGTCATCATCTGGATATCCAGCCTTCCCACCACGATGAACCACTCCAACAAGGAGTATTATATGTGGTATAGGTGTCAACCAGAGCACCTGAATGTAACCCGGGAAGGGGGAAGAAAAGAAGACAGCAAAGTCACTGGCTTAGTCAGGATGTGCAAGTATATACCGAAAAATGATATATAAACAGTGCAGTGCAAACAAGTGAAGATGTTAAAAAAGGATTTAGAGGAAGAAGGAAGTTTAATTCAGAATATTCCTACTAATCCTTGGTTAAAAATGGTGCAGAAACAGCTTTTAACAAATAGGCTGTATGACAATATGGAGAACAGATGTCACAGGACCCAAGTCAGCCCCCATGTCCTTGATACCAAACTAGATTGGAGCCCCCCTAACTAGATTAGGAGAGGGGCTGGAAGAGGAGGGAAGTGAGTTGTTAATCATACCTTTGGGTTGGGTTATAAAGACGCACACACCAAGGAGAGATTTTCTCTATTTTGATTTTTGTGAAAACAGTGCATTATTGGTCAAACATATGCCACACTTCACAGGAAGTGGGCATAACATGGGGAAATAACTTTCCCCCATTGGTTCAGGTGCCCCCCTCTTGCCAGCCCAGAATGGAGGATAAACATGGGAGAGCTGCAGGAGCTCTTCAGAACACTGCCTGGAACTAAAGAAGAAGAAGGCCTGGCCAGCTGGACCCATGGACTGCACCTGCTGCACTCAACAGATACAACAGATCTGGAAGTCATCTGCAAGCCCAAAGAGAGGATCATCCTAGCTGACCAGGTGCAACTGGATTTTTCCTGGGCTGTGCAGGTGCATTGTGGGAAATTAAGTCCTAGCCCCCAAGAGGCAATCCAGAGGTGCTGAACCCTATATGTGAAAGTTTCTTTCTTTGCACATCTTGTAGTTTCTTGGATCCTTTGGGGGGAATGAGTAGCTACTCATTCCCCCCCAAAGGAACCAAGAAACTACAAGATCTGCAAAGAAAGAAACTTTACGCATACCTGCCTTTAATCACCACAGGGTATAACTGAGTATTGTTAATAATATGTTGGGCACTCTGTTTTCAAGCAAGGGGGGGATTGTTCCTGTTTATTAATTTTTTTCTCAAAGTGTTATTTACTCCCTTACTTTTGCGTTACTAAATATATGTGTGTATATAGGTTATGCGAACAGTTTTTTATAGATAAGGGATAGAGCAGTGGGGTTTAGTGTAGGGTGTCTCGGTTGATAATGATTTGTTGTGTTTTTCAATCCGAAATTAGTCTCAAAGTCTTTTTCTCTTTCATATATCAGTATTTAAAGAATCGTTTGAGCCACAATTGAATGTTGTTGCTTTATGTATATATCTTTACAAGTAATTGTTAGACGCCCAATAGACAACTTTTAAACATTTTTAAATATGTTACTGGACAGGCACCTTTTCCCTAACAGAGAGGGATGGTAAAAGGTCATTGAGGATACGGTTGCACATATCTTCAGCTAGAAGCTGCACTGTGGTCTTAAGGTCTTTTTTAAAACTGGGCTGTTTCCTTCTCAGAAAAAAAAATGGAAAACCTGTACTGTCTTTATAATGGGAGGTGTCACCAGACTATTTTCCAGACTGTTCAACAATTAGGTTTTTATCTCCAACTACAGACTGCTTCTCATATATGAAAGAACTGTTTTGGGATCCCCGACAACAGGCAGGAATATTCTATGTTTATTACTATCAACAAAGATCCTACGATGCAGAAGCATAGTGAACATTAAAAAGGGAAGATAGAAAGATAGTGCAAGGTCTGCACCTGAAAAAGTATGGAGAAGAAAATATATATGTAAGAGAGCTGGAAGACAGAAGATATATTCATGACATTTAATATTAACGAGCATAAAAGAAGCGGATACGAGTGTTTTTCAGAGGAAATGTGGATCTAGAACAAGAGATCTAGAGCTAAAACTCGTAGGGAAGGGCCAGAAGAAACATACAGAAGTTCTGCTTTAGAGTAATGATGGGACCATATCAGTAACAGAAAACAACAAATACCTGAGACGAGCACTAATAGGTAATAGTAATGTGAGGTTAAATACTGATTGAGAAACTAATTAGAGGATTGTGGGTTGGAGAAGGCATGAAAATGGGAAGGTAAGATGGGCTTGGCAGTCTTGATTTACTATCATTCTGCAATAACCTTAAATACAACAATTGATGATACATTTGTAAAAGAAGAATTACCTTTCCTGGAAAGACAGTACCAACAGATGGAGAGATGGTGATGGGAGATTCCTCTGGCACATGAAACTCAAAAGAAGTGGGTCCCACTGGGGCGATGCTGCCTTTGCCAATCCTTGCCACAACATGTGTAAACTCATTACTGCTGGTGTGCCCGTTGATCACAAATAGGGTGGCAGTGGACACATCGTTCAGACTTGTGGCAGCAAAGCAAACTAGAGACTGGGACAGCTCCAGAGGAGGGTGGACGCCAATGCCCCTACACAATATTTTGAATTTCCTGAAAAAAACATAGGCCATATTTAAAATCAATTTGTGTGGTTCAATATTTTATATCTAGGGTCAAATACAGTTGTTGTCAGGGCCTAAGCTGACAATAGGAAATTATTCAAGGAATGTGAGTTTATCATGCTTGACACTGCTGAATAGGAGGGTATTGAGATACTACTGAGAGGTGGTATATCCATGCTCTGAGGCATGCATAACTGCCAAACTATGCTTTGTGTTCCTTAATTGTTTTCACCATGGCGCCAAAGTTAATGAATGCCCCAGCACAGAGCTTCCACATTTGTTCATACCAAACTTTGAGGCAAGTGGGATGGCCCTTTTAGCATCATCGGTGATGAGTGGCCTCTCTGCAGGAGAGGATAAGTATTCAAAGAAGGCAAGCAGAGATGTGTATTGATGTACGTGGAACTCATACACAGCTTTGGGAGGAAGAACAGATGTCACTAATGCTGTTTTACTCTTGTGAAACACTGTGCATGGTTCTTTGGGACTTAGGACTCCCTCCAAGAGCTGTAATGTTGTCCACTTCAAAAGCTGTTTTACTGAAAGATGCAGAAATGAGGACTTGCACATGTACTCCAAAGGATTATCCATACATTTTAAAAGTACAATAACAAGTTCTCCTGGGGGAAATAAGTCTTAGCTAGAAATACTACTTTCTTGGGTCCTCATTATGAGTTGGCTGGAAATTTGTGCAGAGATACGGGGGGTTTGGAATCTACGTTACTGGCGGGTTTCCCTTCAGTAAATTCTAGCCATTACAAGTTTTTTAGATCTCGCCTATGCCGCGCGCATGCGCTGATTAGGAGGACCTTTAGCCGTCGTTCTGCTCTTTTTCGAAGCACATACTCATGCTTGTGGCGGCATCCACCTTGCAGGAGCGAGCAGGGGGAGCGCCACAAGCACGAGTATGTGCTTCGAAAAAGAGAAGACTGCGCACGCACCCCCCCTCTGACGTTTCTTCATTGCTTTCACCGGGCATTCATCCCCATTGTGCGAGTGCCTGCTGCCTGCCTTTCTGTTATGAGTGATTTATTACTTTCCCTAAATGGTGAATTTTTAACGCACGTTTAATTGCATTTATTTCAGGTTTTTTTAAACTACGCTAGATGGCTAACAGAGTCATGTACGTCAATTAAAACACGCAAAATCGTATTAACAAAACGTGAGACCTCAAATTACACTGTAAGCACAAAAAAATATAACCCGAGTTATTTATTTAAGTATCACTAGCTAGCACTGCCATGCAATGAACATGCTATTCTCGCCCGCAGTCTGAGAAGTGTATTTTCTATTTTAAAACACCTGACAGAAACCGTATGTGCATACTGGCCACCTAGTAGTTATTGGGTCCAACCTTAATGGTGGATTATATGTAAAATGAATAATCGTTTTTAATAAGTCATAAACATGAAAGCTTTTATACAGCGACTTTAAAAGAAGCAGCAAATTCAGCCTTGCCTCCCAATGTACGTCGATGAAATGAAGTGATTGCCCTTCGGTGTATATTAAAATTCCCCACTGGAAGAGAGTCTTACGGTGGCGACGACGCAACAATTTATTGTGACTGGCAAAATTCAGCAACGCATCAACAATCACAGCAGCACACGTCATCCGCATGATACGTGAGGCTGCATATTTATGATTATTTTAAACCCCCAAAAACATCAGAGGATTGAAGCAACTGATCCAGAATATATCTGCATTTAAATGTAACTATAGTGATGTTCAGTGTGTGGACCCCTATATGACATTAACGGCTGTGCTCATACAAACGCAAAGCTTAAACACAACAATGTGGCTTCTGTAGTACTGCCATTTATATTATTCCATTTGAACACACGTACTACTTTTTTCTACATTTGAAATTCACATTTAGATATTTCATCACGGCATAAATAAATCACAGCCTGATTTGATTAAAAAAATGAAGTTGGCAGGCTCTGGACAAACCGCAACACGTGTTTCATTAAGCTGCACATACCATTCCCGGTAAATTGGAATATTTTGGACTCAACTGACTGCTGAATCAGGGGTAGCAAATGTATGCGAAGAAAGACTGCTGGTTGCTAACAGCAGAAGCCAACTAGAAATCTAGCAAGGATCACCTTGAAAGGGTTCTGTTTCCCCGACAAGAAAGCACCGCAGTTGTGCATCTCTGTGTCACAAGTGTTGAAATTGCGGGCGCTCCTTTGTCAGAGGAACAAATAAGGCACTATTGGTTACACGCACTCTCAGCAGGCGAATGGCTTAGAAGTGGCGCTTTAAGGGGTCTGTAATGCTATTAAAAGGCACTCATCAGGGACAAACATACTTGTAAGACCCCTTAGAAATCTTTTGTTCTTCTGTAAATATGTGTCTTCCTCCGTTGTGGTGAGATGTGCTGCCGGCAGCCACAAAGGAGGCCAGAGGCACAAAAAACATTTAATTATGACTATTTGCGAATTAGAATGCCCCCTAGCCGTCTCGTCAAAGGGCGGGCAGTAAGGTAGAGAAAAAAGACACCGACTGGCTATATAACAGGGTAAAACAAATGTCCCACCCCTCCCCACCACATGGGAACAAGGGCCCCCTGCTGCTTGGTAATTGGGAGGAAGTCACCTCCAACAGACTGGAAAGGGTTAAGCGCATTCACTGAGCAGCAGACACTACATGCAAACAAGCATTGGCATAGCCAATAGGTCTCACCTTTGGGACCTTATAAGTGTTTAGACATGCAACAGTTGATGTTGTTGCACAAAGGATATTGTACTGCATAACTAAATACTTATAAGGTTCCAAAGGCGAGACCTATTGGCTATGCCAATGCTTGTTTTTTGTAGCAATGGGAAATAACTTATTAGAACAGAAGTTACTGGTTCCTTTCATAAGCAGTATTCCGAAAATCTTGTGAAAAAAAACACTGACATTTTCAGTCTGCCCTGAGCAGACTCAAAGGGAGTGCAAATGGTGTGAGTGACTGCAGGGCATGCTTGTGTCTAATCAGGGGAAGAATTGTTTGCTTCCCCCGGACTGCTATAGTGGGTAGGCTGGGGCCAGGCAATGTTACTGCCCACAGCACCTGCCACTGCACATAGAGTACCAGACCTGGTGTCTTCAGGCCGAAATTATTCAGGTCCAGAGTTTTCTGACCCCATAATTCCAGGCCCAGAGGCTCATAGTTGTGACTTGGGGTATTTCACCAGTAGTTGTCTTCCGGGTGAAATACCCCAACTCATAAGGAGGAACTTATTATCCTACAAATAAAAAGAATCACTGGACTTGTGAAGTGAAGAAGATGAGAAAGCAACTTTGTGGGGGCTAAAATAACTTGAAGATGTATTTTGAAAAATGAGAACTGTGAGACTGATGTGGCTAAGTAAAAGAGGTACAACAAAATTGTTTCCTGTTGATATGTTTCAGGTTTGGGGTATGATTCAGTATCGATACTGGAGGAATATTTCTGGAGGCAAATAACCAAGCTCAAGAATGGATGCCTGGTAGTGGAGAAACTTACCTTAGAGCATGGAAAGGTGATCCAGGCTCTACAGGAGCCTGTTTATTGTCTCTGTCAGTTGGAGGAAACGTGGGACCATTATTTTATGTCCACCCTGATGCAATCCTGGAATTACGTACACTGGTGAAATCCAGACATTTAATGATTTCTCTTGAAGAACAGGTGCAGTGTCTCTGGATGAGCCATAAGTGACTAAGTGACCACCTTTTATTCGCAGAGAACTATGTCATATGTGCTTTGTTTGTAGCTATTGGTGAACAAGAACCCATTGAATCATATTCTTTTGAAGGCACTAGCTTACAAATGATTGTAGGGCTACTGGTAAAAGTCTCAGTTTGCCTGAAGGTCTCTGCTGCAAAGGCTCTTGTGTGTAAGGATTTGAGGCAAAGAGTATGCATGATGTTGTGAGTTCCGCTGATCTTGTAGGATGAGTTGACCACAAAAACGTACAATTGCCTTGAATAGAAAACACTCTCTCCTCCAAAGAAAATGGGTTTCCTTTTTGAGTGTTCAAAAAGGTCTCAGATATTGGAAAGTCTATTGGAATTAGAGTTGACTTGGGGTGGTTGAACTGAAGTGAAAGATGTGTAGCACTGCGGTTGTCATTTGGAAATCCTGCCCTGATTTTTGAAACGAGGATGTTTTTATTAGCCATCATCCTGATAAGGATAGAGTAATATTTTCCTTCTTCTGAGATGATTGCTATCTCTGCCGTGTACTTTGACAAGGCATGTGAAAGCCATGTCAAGTCCAATCTTTTAACTTTACAGTGGTATTGCTTTTTGCACACATGAAAGCAGAACACTTCTGATGCTTTTTTGGAATGGAATGTTAAGCTGTAGAACTGCAGAACTGGAAGATCAGTTGCTAGCAGTGTTCCGCCTGATGAAGTTTAAGATACATCTGCTGTGCTATATCATTCTTTTTCTGCCCCTCTTATTTATGTCCTTGGGCCCAGAAAGGGTCTGCACCCCAGCTTTGGCTGATTTGTTCTTTCAAGAAAGTAGTGGGGATATATTCTGTTCTCATCTGTTTCTCTAGTGAGAACTGGATTTCCTCTTGAAGGTATGGGTTGTTAAAGAAAGACTGTTTTGCTAAATAATTTGTTATATTTCTCTCCTGTGGGGAAGACACCAGATGATGAGGATGAGTAGAATACTTACTTGGTATTCATATGGGAATTTGAAAGCTGTGGCAGAAGCTTTATGGCTTTAGGGCTTAGCTGGAATGGAGGATTTTGCTGCTGTCTCAATCAGAAAACACGAAAGTGGTTGTTGGCATATTTGAATTAATCTCAGCTGTAATGGGTAATTAACCAGGTCGCATTCCAGTCCATTATGATTTTGGCCTCAATGCCACTCCAGCTAGAGACCAGCCTTGGTCCTGCTCCAATATGAACAATCCTGTCCAAACAGCTAGGCCAGGTCACCTCCAGGTAGAATTTGTTATAAGGTGGTAAATAATTTGTTAGTCACTTAGGTGGGGTAAGCTGGCTATATGCCAGGTTTGGGGTATCAGAAATTAATGAAGGACTTGGGTTTACCATAGAGTTAATAACCTTCTGTAGAAATAACATAATTTCCGAGTATGCGGCCATAGTCTGTTATTCAGTGATTGAGTAGGAATAATGTGGAGGCCACAACATATTTGGCTTGCAGAGTGGGGCGGGGGTACTAGACATGCTGTAGAAGTCGAAAAGGAGAATACTAGATATGTTTTGAATTGGAGACAATGGGACAGAGACCACAGACTTATTAATTTGGGGACTCAGATGGGATGACACAAGATACAGTTTGGAGTAGGGAGTGCAATTCTACAACAGCATGATTTTTTCTGGATTTTTAAGTGTGGTGGCTGTACATCAGGCAAGTTTGGATTTCGCAGTTGGGGTAGCCAAACAATGTATTCATTCCTATGCAATGAAGATTATTTTAATCCTATTTTTAGTTTATTCCTTTAAGAAACATTTAATCCAAACTATATGTAATATTTGCATATTAATGACTAGAATAAGAGTCTGACTTAGTTGTAGCCCCAGGAGGAATAATGCCTAATCGACTACAAATGGTCAGTGTTCCCGCACCCAGATTTCCCGGGTGTCAAAATGCCAGCTCTAATTTTACCGGGGTGAAAATCTAGCCAGTAGAGGTACAGAAGATCGTGCTGCAAGTGCAGTCGATCCCTGTCCCCCGGACCTAGACAGCATACAATACTGCCCTTTGTCAAGCAACATCATTTCACCTTCCTCCACTCCACGCAAGCCCCCATGCTCCAATTTACCACCTGCTCAGAGCATGGCTATTCCTCATACCTTAGGGATTAATTTGTAAAAGATGGTGTTGGAAATGATCATGCTTTGCGGGGCATCCCCCCACATGTTTTTTGGTCATAGGACACTGCACACTTTACTTCTGCTAAGCAGTAGTAAGGTGCTTGTGCTCTCCCTTTAAACATGGTAAATTGACATATTCCTAATTAGCACATTTAAATTAATAAATCCTTAGGGGCATATGGTAATACATGTACATGGGTGCCTGTATATTACTACTAGTGGCCTGCAGCACTCATTTTGATAAAACCTGTCTCAATGCCTGCCCCTGCCGCCTGGGTATGCGGTTTTAAAACTGCTATTTTCAACCTGGCAAAACAAACCTTTTGCAAGTCCCACACCTTCCTCTTCAATGCTTATAAGTCCACCCCTACGGTAGGCAGTGCTCAATTTGAGCCAGTGGTTTCCGGTGCTCGGTAACAGCACTTAATTTTCAACACCAGCACCTGTTACAGACGACCACATGGTGGCGCTGTTTGTCTGATTCCAAGATAATCACAATAGTTGTTTACTCATTCAATATACATTAAAAGTGACTAATACCTGCTGCCCAAGCCATTCTTATACCTTTGGGGACTTCGACTAGTCTGAATTGTCGCACTAGTAAGAGCTTGATGGTTAGTAGTTGTCTTGGTTCTGTCATTGGTACCGCTGGCAGGGGGAATGGGTTGTGCAAGCTGCAGTGGCCTTGCGACGAGGGCCCTGGCACTTATTAGGTGTACAAATTAAGTACTGAAGGTAGGCCCGAAATGTCCATTGGACAGGGCGCGTGGCACCATTTAAAAATTAGGGCATATATATAACAATTTTTTCATGCCATGACAGTGAAAACCTCCAAAGTTGGTTTACAATGTGGCAAGGCTGGTTCTCCCATAGGAAAACACCGGTTTACATTATAACAACTTATAGTGCTTAATTTCAGGTTGGGAACAGCTAGAAAAACAGTACAAGGGCTCATTTTAATAGTAATTTAAATCCAACTTAATGGTCCAGTTAGAATTTGTATTACTATTAGGACAATTACAGTTTTAGAATGTTGTAATTCTCCTAGCTAAGTCAAAAGGGGCCTTTCCGCCAGTGTCCAGTGTTGTCTGAGTACTGGTGGCTCCCCACTAATGAGATGTGTATCGCTCTGAGACAGTGGACATAGGGCTTGGGTGTGAGAGGTGTTTTTCTTCCTTGAGGGTGGACTGGGGACAGGGCCCAGCCCCTTTCTAAGCTTCAGAGAATACCTACCCTGTCACTGGCAGATGTAGCCATACCTAGGCCTACCTCCGGTTTGCCTTGCTATTCAGCGTGGCTCTAAACCCAGAGGGAGAAGGGAGCTGCCCAAGAACTGGTTAGGAGGGAAATTTTGCCCATTATCATATATCCATTATCACCGAGAGGACATTAACATGTCCTCTCAGTGGGCACAGGGTGCTCTGGCCAGCAGAAAAAGGATTCTGTCATGTTGAATTTAGATAGAGAGAGGCACTGTGGGATAGTTTAAAACAAACTGGAAGCTCTCCAAAGTGAGTAGGGTCAAACAAACATTTGCCCTATTGGTCATGGAGTTTCCACCAGCCATAGACTGGCACTGGGCATAAATGTAGGAACCCCAGTACCACTCTTAGAACACTTCTGGGCCTGTGAAGAATCAAAAGAAGGACTTGCCTTCTGTTTGAAGAACCTGAAGGAAGACTGGACCTGCTTACCATGAACCCAGGACCCCAGAAGGTCCCAGCTCCAACTTACCTGGACTGGTCCTTCAACCAGTCGAAGGCCCTTTCGGACTCAGCATCGCTGCCTCGAGGCCTCGCCTCATTCTTTCACTCCTTCTCGAAGCTCCTTCCTCTTGCACTTCACTCCTGTACCCTTCTCTTTGTCCTTTTCACTCTCTTTCACTCTCTGCCTTCGTCCTAGTGCCCGTTTTTCATTCTCCATTCTCTCTTTATGCCTCTCGGTGCCCGTTCTCCAGTCTCCCTCTTTGTGCCTGTTTTCCACTCTCCACTCTCTCTTTGTACCAGTTTTCCTTGTGCCCGCTTTTTCTTTGTACCTGATTTCCTTTGGTCCCTCCTGCACTTTGCATCTTCCTGCACTTTCCTAGCTCCAGCCGCTCATTACCTACATCCTTCTCCTTCCTCCTTTGCCCTGCCCTTCCCTAGCCCTGCCCTACGCCTTGTGCTCTCCACTCCTAGTACCTACTTAATGGTGGGTGCGTGCAGAGGGCACGCCGCTGTTGTGCCGAAGGCATGCCAAAGGCAAGCCGCTCTGGACCTGGACCGCGCACAGTGCCATGGACTCTGGTCTGACCAAACGATCCGCTATACAGCCTTCCCCCTTCATGCACTTAACACCGGTCGCTGCCACAACAACCGCTTCCGCACCCCACCTCATTCCACAGTAGGATCTTTCTCATTCAGTCACTGCCATTCCACCTTCACCAGCACGTCCACCCAATTCATCACACATGCCTCACCCCATCTGGCATGCATGCTCCTCAACACCAGATCGCTCAGCAAACACGTAACTGAGATCTGGTACACCATAGAGACAGACTCCCCAGACATCCTCTTGCTGACAGAGACCTGGCAAACTCCCACATCGGCACCTACCATCGCCACATCCATTCCACCGTGCTACAAGATCTCCACAAGGACAGACCGAAAAAGCCAGGAGGACCTGCCGTCATTCACAAGGACTCCATTACCTGCACCACCTCCACCAATGAGAACACAACCTTCATGGAACATATCCACATCCAGCTACAAACTGGCAACCACACCACCATCAAAGGTACCCCTAGTTTACCGACCAACTTGACTATGCACCACCTTCAGAAATCTCCTCACAGACCTCATTGCCCCCATCACCATCAGCTTAAACGACTTCATCTTACTTGGTGACCAGAAAAATCCCAACTCCACTGCAGAGATCATCCAAGGCCCTGCCCATAATACAGGACACATCATCGACCCCATCTTCACAGCCAGTAACAAGGTCAAGTTCAGCCACCTCACTCCGTTCTTTTGGACAGACCACTCCATCATCCACTTCTTCATCGACGCACCCCTACCCCCCACAGCCAAGACTACTAACAACCTCAGAGGTAGCAGAAACAAGATAAAGGACACAGACTGGACCCAGCTACTTCAATGTCCATCAACTAAACTCATCGGCAACCTGCATGCCAATATCAAAGCCTTCAACATCTGGATCTCTACCGGCGCAGCCACCCTAGCCCCCTGAAGAATGTCAGACACTCAAGAACCAAAATACAAGCCAGCTGGTACACATGAAGACCTTAGAAACTCAAAACGCCACTGCAAACATCTGTAGAGAAAATGGAGAACCAGCCACCTCACCACCGCAAGAAGCTCTTACAAGTTCGCACTAAGGAAATATCGCACCTAACTCAACGAGGCAAGCAAAACAGTCCTAATTCTCAGACTGGAAAACAGCTCCAACAACTGCAAAGATCTCTTCAATATTGTCGTAGAATTCTCCAACCCCCCCAGCTGCCACCAATTCCATCACCACTTTGCAAGACTTGTGATCTCTCTGATTTGTTTCACAACAAAATCCTCAAGATCTACTGCAACTTCGACCACCAACCCAAGACACAAGAACTCATCAACCAGCTGCCCTCTACCACCAAATCTGATCACAAGATCACAAATTGGAAAACCCCCACCCCAAAAGACACCACCGAAATCATGAGAAAAATCCACTCTGGGCCCCCACCGACTCTTGACCCCACCATATCTACAACCTAGGAGGAAATCTGATCAGCTACCACCTTACCACCATAATCAACACCTCCATCCAAAGTGGAACCTTCCTGGACAATTGGAAACACACAGAAATCACAGCTCCCCTGAAAAAACCCATAGCAAAAAAAGAGCTCAGCAACTACAGACCCATCACACTCCAGCCCTTTCCATCCAAAGTCGTGGAGAAAGTTCTCAATAAACAACTCTCCAACCATCTTGAACAACACCACCTACTAGACATCTCGCAGTCTGGGTTCTGCAGCAACCACAGCATGAAAACCACTGTCATCGCAGCAACTGATGACAAAGGGGAAACTGCAGCTCTCATACTAGCCAACCACTCCGAAGCCTTTGACACCGTCTCCCATAGCACCCTCATCGGAAGACTCTACAACTTTGGATTACCTGGACCTGCCCTCAGATGGCTGGCCTCTTTTCTCTCCAACAGGACCCAGCAAGTTAGGCTCCCACTCTACACTTCTGAACCCAAGAATCTCATCCGCGGAGTCCCTCAAGGATAATCGCTGAGCCCTACCCTCTTTAAAGTCTACATGGCGCCACACGCCCAAGTCATATGATCTCATGAAATCAACATTGTCTCCTACGAAGAAGACACCCAGTTCAGCCTCTCCCTCACAGACAACAACCACATCACCAGGAACAACTTCACCACCTGTATGTCAAATGTGGCAAACTGGATGAAACAGAACTGCCTAAAGCTCAACACAGATAAAACAGAAGTCCTGAGCTCTCCATGGGAATCCTCCTGGAGGCTAATAGACCTTGGACCCAAATCCACCGACACTGACCACTCCAAAAACCTCAGTGTCATCTTGGACGACAGACTCATGATGGGCAAACAAGTGAACATCATCACCATCTCCTGCTTCTTCATCCTAAGTATGCTACACAAACTATCCCAATGGCACCCCACTGACACCAGACACACGGTCACAGAGGCCTGCATCACCAGCAGACTAGACTACAGCAAAGCACTTTATGCCTGCATTACGAATCAACTCATACAAAGACTCCAGAACACCCACAGCACCGCTGTCAGACTCATCCTCCCAAGGCACATACAGCACACCTCACCTCAGAGAGCTACACTGGATACCAATCCAGAAGAGATGCAGTTTCAAGCTGCTCATCCACACATTCAAAGCCCTCAACAATGTTGGACCTGTCTGCCTCAACTCCCACCAACCCACCAGGCAACTGCGCTCAGCCACACTCCACTTCGCACAAATACCCAACATCCCAGGAGCAAATCAGGAGAACACTCCTTGTCTTACATTGCAGTTAGATCTTGGAACGACCTACCATACCACATCAGGACCTCCCATTCCCTACTCAAGTTTTGCAAGAAACTGAAGACCTGGTGTGAGAAGTTGGCCTGGTATATGCTGTTCACTAGTTAAAGTGGACACCTTGCACCAGTACAATTCGACTCTTATGGTAGTAGGTTTAAGACAACCTTTAAAGAAAGCTATCCTAGTGGTAGCTGTGGAGAGCAGCCTTCAGGCCAAGTCTTTAAAGGAATGTAAAGCAGCTTGTTTTACCTTATAATCTCTTGAATTACTAAATGAAAGGACACCACACAGGTATATATATCAAATATATATGTATTTATTACTAAACAACTCTCTACTAATCTCTTTATGAGATTAGAAGGCAGGAACATATGCACAATCAATGTTTCACAATAAGTTAAGGACAAATATGGCTGGGGCCCTGGGGGCGTACCAGACTATATACTAAAAAAGAGACTTAAGAACAACGACTTGCAAAGGGACAAGGCCTAGGGCCTTCACAAGTGCTGGGGCCTCACGAAACCACCCAAGGCAGGTAAGTAAAGGACCCATGGGAGACGCATGCAGTGTGAGAACACAGCCGCGAATCCCTATTGACGTCAATGGAGCAAGTTGCGATTGTAAATTAAGAGTTTAAGGATACTTTGGGAGAGTCTACAAGCAAGTCACTTACAGGGTAAGTAGTTCTAGAGCCAACACCCACAGGAGCACCGTAGTGCTGAAGTTACCTCACCCAGGGAAGCCGGGTGCATAGGTGTCTTTTGGTGTCGGGTCGCGGTGTCGTTTTCAATGGGAGCCAATGAAGACTTGCTGCTTGTGAAGACAGGAGAAGTGTCCGGTGGAATCCAAGGATGGATTCAGAAGAAGGAAGACCTGAAAGCAGAGGGGACAGTGTTCAAAGTCACTTGGCAGTGACCCCGGGGCAAGGAAGATGGATACCCACAGTCGTCGGGTGATTTCAGGTGATCCACGGGTGTCTTGACTCTTCAGCCTCGAGGTCCAGGAGGTGTCGACGACGACCAGGAGCTGGATTCGGCGTGTCCCATGAAGTCTGCAGCTTACTGAGGTGTCGGTGACCAGATTGGAGCCAGCAAGCCTTGGTAACAGCAAGTCTTGTGGAAAGAACAAAAGGTCAGCGGTGCAGACCAGCAAGGTCGGAGGGACTCACCCAGCAAGGGTAAGTCAAGGCAGGCCTGAAGCAACCAGAGGAGCCCTTTGGAACTGTAGAAAAGTCTTCAGGGGACCCACAAGCCAACCGGCAAGGGATCACGAAGACGCCTCGGGAGGATTCACTCAACAGGGGCCCACGGTCACTCGGGACGGGGTAGGCCTCTGATCTTCGGAGGGATTCCTGCTGGAGGCTTGGACCACACGTGGTCCAATGCACAGGTTCGTAGAACGTCGTGAAGGGGTTGCACTCGAAAATAGTGCACGGTACCCAGGAATTGCGGTTCCTCGTCACTCGTGGGGTCCACTTGCCTCAGCGTCGCTGGGGACTCACGGTGGCCTTAGAGAAGTCAGGAAATCCTCTTCCTGGGCTGCAGGGACTTCGGGCTCCGGCGGGAGCGATGGAGTTTGCGACCGTTGATTGCAGTTTTTGGTGCCTGCCAAGCAGGGGAGTCACTCCTTGACTCCAAGGGAGATTCTTCCGTCTTCCAGAGGTAGTGGAACGTTGAAGGTCCGGGATTCGTCTTCAGAGCTTCATCCAGGGGTATCTAGTTTGCAATGGCAAGGGTTCCCTAACTTATACTGAAAGGAAGGGAGGGACTAGCTCTATGACCTCACCTATGGGAGGGTCAGGGAAGTGGGTGGCTACACCCACTTCCCTTTGTCCAGTTTCACGCTAGAGCAGGGGCAGGTAGCCCCCGAGCCGGTTTGAACTGGTGTATGCACAGAGAAGCCTACTACTCCCCCAGTGCAGGACTTCAAAGCACTCTAGGAGTGCACCCACCCAGCCCCAATACACTAAACCCTGTCTGGGAGGTGGTCACACCTCCCTGTGACAGAATACCTATTGTTGGGCCTCCTCCACTGCGAGTTTCGGTCATCAGCAGGAGGGCAGCCCAGTGTCTGTGACTGGTGGCATCCATTTTGTGATGCCAGGGCTCTTCAGGATTCTACCGTGTTTCCACAGTAGGTACATGTCTATACCTCTAGAAGGGTGAGATCTTACTCCCACACCAGTTACTGGTGTGGGGGTATGATCCCAAAGCGTTTGACACCAAACATGACATTTTTTGATGCAGCCATTCCAAAGTTAGCAGTTACCGCGAGGTTATAATGCACTTAAGAGTATATGGTTTGACCGCATTCACAAACAGCCCCAGAGAATGGACTCTGAGAGCTGCAGAGGGGCCCTGCTCAGGCAGAGGCACCCCCTCACATGGAAACCAAGCACCCTTCCCTCAGGATTGATAGGGCCTGCCTTAGGGGTGACTGATAGGTTTAAATGTGTGTGCAGGAGAGATATAGTGAACCTATATCTCAGTGAGGAGTGCTAGCACCACCTCACCCAGGCTGCAGTAGCAGGCCCGTGGTGTCAGATTTAGTCTGCTTCCCAGGGGTGGCATAATACATGCTTCAGCCCCTGGTAGGCCTGTGAAGTACCTATGCCCTTGGTACCTAAGGTACCATATACTAGGGACTCATAAGGCACCACAGTATCCAATCACTAGTGCACCTAATATGCACTCAATGTTGTTTAGAGAGAACAGAGAGGCTGGGGCCCTGATTAGCAGGGTTCCAGCCACACTATAGCCAGAAACCAGTGTAAACATCAGGAAAAAAAGTGGGGGCAACACAAGAGGCAGATCCTACTCTCCTACACCTGGCTATTCTTATACTAGGGGCCCAATAGGCCTACTCATCTACTCCAGTGCCTAGATACCCCACAGGTGATAAGTATGCTATGCAAATCCCCATAACATGACAGAAGTGACTACAAGAGCAACAGGAACACATCAATCTTCCAGAGGCCTCTCTCCCAGCAATGGCCCACCTGACCAGTTCCAACTGGACCTGCTCTGGAACCTGCTGCTTGCCTCTGTTGGAGTAAGTCCTAACACCGAGTGATGCCTCCCAGGCCCTAGACCCTTGGCTAGTGTTAGACTGTACTCCTCCTGACCAAACTGCAAAAGCTGAAACTTAGAAACTTTTCTCCACCATTTTCTCCACTTAACCATCTGGAGACGGGGGCCACTGTTGACGCAGATTCGCCGGTCGGATTAAACTTGCTGGTTTGCCCTACTGAAGGAGATCTGACTTCCGCAAAATTTCTAAGTCCAAATGTAGAGGGCTTCATCAGGACTGATGCGGAGTAGCAACCCGTCCATGTCGGCGCAGACTTTGGACTTCGCCTGCTCAGAGCTTTCACACCTTTGTCAATGACCATGCCGGGACCCTGCTATTCAGCAACTCACTATAGCTGAGCCCTGCTTCGGATTCAGTTTGCATCTTGCCCCATTAATGACTCATCGATGACCACATTTTCATTAGGAAAATTTCGAAGTCAGAGAAAGCCTTAACTTTTGATTTTGACCCTAGCGTTACTAGATAACCCTGGTTGGTGATTTCTGCTTCTTGGCACTATTTTTGATTCAAAAGTTTAAAATTCATATCTTCAGTTCAACTGAATGTATTTTTGTTGTCATTTATTAAAATATTCTTTATTTTCCTAAATTGGTTTGGGATTTGTATTGTGTTGTGTTTTCACTTAGCACTTTTTGAGTACTACATAAATACTTTACACATTGCCTCTAAGTTAAACCTGACTGGTTGTGTGCCCATCTACCAGAGGGATAAGCACAGCTTTATTTAGTGACTTTTCTGGGTCACCTTCACAAGGATTGTGATTATTATTTAAGGTGGGCTCTCGCTCCTGTCAAATAATTCTTAAAGGTGGATATGGGTGTGGAGATACAGTCTGGAACTGCATTTCCAGCCACCCATATCACTGCTCCTAAATCTGCCTGACTCGCAATCTGGGCTTACGTGTTCACATTTGAATTTATGTGGGACAAAGAATGCAGTACAGTGTGCATGTTGCCCTGAGTACTATACTTTCTTCTAAATATCACATATCTGGTATCAAATAAACGATGTTCTTTAATGACATATACTTTCTGTGGGGTGGAAAGAAAAAAACGATTTCTAAAATGTTTTATCTAAACCAGAAACCAAAAGAGTTTTGGATCACTATGCATGGATAAATAACATCTAGCTTTTTTGAAGATCTTCTCATATTTAGTTTGAAGAAACTAAACATGAGAAACCTAAAAGGTTCGATGCAGAAAAGGAGTTGGTTTGTCCCTTTGCTTTGACTTAACTGACTCTAATATATGTTTCAATAGTAAACTTGTACCAGCCCCAATTAATTCAACAGTTACAGCTACAAAACAACCTTCATCTACCCAGGAGACATTTTATCTTTATGACCATAAACATGGCACTCCCTATGGGAAACCTTGTTTTGTAAATTTAGAACAACGAGCTATGGTGAAGACGTTGAATGTCAGTAGCCTTTTCACAAATTACAGATGTATGGCTGCTGAATTTAATGCCGTTTTGGCTACCTTAACTTCAAATATAAACTCTTGACTAAGAAATATGATTGTTATCCATCCTTTATTGCTTGGCATTATTAAATAGCTATGTGGAATATGTCCAATCTATTCTGCCTGTGTCTTCTAGGTACAATAATTGGAATTCTGCTTCTGTGAATATGAATCACATTCCTGACAATAGTAGAATGGCAGAAACATATTTTATGGAAAACGTCAATATGTCTTGGTCAGTTGAATTAAATTACTCCATTTCCCATTGTTTATGCAAACTACTTGCATGCAATTGTGTAAACTGAATCTAGGGCCACATGTTTCATTACAAGTAGCGATTACCAAATTGCGATTTTCTCCGAATCACAATTAGATAATCGCTAATCCTAATGTATGAAACTCTATTTCAGTTTCATTAGCGATTCTTAATGGGTCGCAAATAGACCTTCCTCATGCATATTAATGAGGTAGGTTGCAATTTGCGACCCATTAGGTATTCCATCAGGGCCTGTCACTTTACCCCGACTGATACAAGTTCAATATATTCTCATTTAAGGTAAGCTTAGGAATAATTATATATATTCCAGACACTGGTGCTCTGTAATGATGGGAGAGGTTTCTACATGCTCTTGATAAAAGTTCACTTTTACCAACTTCCAAAACTTGACCATGTCTTTTCTGCCTAATACCAATTCTATAAATTGCTAAACTTTAACAGGACCCTTTTTCCTTCCTCAGTAGGGCTTTATATTTTTTTTATAATTTGTCAGTACTTAATTAGTATCCTTTTGCTAGAAGTCTTAGCAAATTCATTCAAGTAACATTCTCAGACTTTTCTTTGCACAGTTGCTTTTATTATCAAACCATTTATTGTTTCTTAAGTTTAACATCCTTTGTTGTCCAAATAGAAGTACTATTTAAGATAAAATCAATGAACCAGTGTTGATTAGATGAACGTCTAAATCATTTTGGGCCATGTTCATGATAAGTGCCTTCACTACCTTGTGTCAATTACAGGCTTCATTTCCTATATATTTTTTTTTTTTTGTAGTCTCCCTATCAATGTTTTGAGTTATCATCTTTTGAAGCATTTTATGTCAGCTTAGCCAGCCACATACTCTGAACTTCCTAATCAATTTAGATCTTTGGTTAGTATCCACTGATATATAATCAATTCCTGACTTTGAGGATGACAAGTATTTGTTTTCCAAACAATTGGCAATTGCAAAATGCAGTGTTGTCTTAGCCAGTCCATTTTGATTCTCAATACCATGAGCTTAGGTTTAGTGTCATTTATTTGATGTCAACTTACTGTGCATTCCCTAGGCTATATCTGGCAGGCACCCACAAACTCCCCCAGACTGGTCAGGGGATAAATCTAATCTGTCTATTTTTGTGTCATTAACATTAGATTAAAATCAAATACCATTATTGAATGGAAAACAACAGTGGTTTAGTACGGATTATTTCCCATGAAGGAGGTGAAAACTGGCATGTTCAGGTGGCCTGAAATTGTTAAACCTTGCCTGCTCTCTTTTTCACATGAATTTGATAAATGTGTAGTTGACCATTATAAGAAAAATAAATTATCATAATCTCTGCATAACCAGGTTAACGCTAAGTAACTATTAAACCATATCAAGTTAATTTATGCAGCAGGAATTCTCAACTGATGCCCTCAAATCAATGGAGCATCTATAAAGATAGAACAAAGAGAGTGCGTTGGAGTAAGAAGAGAAAAAGAAACACTTAAGAAGGCATGATAGACAAAACAGAAATACAATGAGCACTAGGCAACATTTTTAGTCATGAAATTCAAAGCACTGATAAGCATCTCTATGATACTCCTGACTACAGATGTCCTGCAATATAATTAATAGGATTATCTAGGGTCAGACAAGATTATTGTTTTAAGGGAATAATAATGGCCTTTTGAAGAGAGTGTGGTACAGATCCTTGTACTAAGGTGACACTAATAAGGGCATCAATGCCACACCCAACCAGCCTATGGTAAGAGGCATAACGGGCAGGTTCTTCCATAAGGTAAGTAAGTTATCAATATTAGAATGCCTTAACTAGATTTAGGCAAGTTTCTGGAAAAGGCCTCAAATTGCTTTAGTTATTGTAGCTATCTAATTGTAAAAATAAATTGAAATGTTTTCGCATATAATGCAATGTGAATAATTACAATGCCATTAGATTATGACTTAAATATTTAATGGTTGGAACGAAAGAGATTTCTTGGGACTTTTTGCAGGGTCCATTTTACTATGCCAGTAGATTGTCTTGGCTCTAGTAGTAGCCTTAGGAAGGCAACAGGTTGCCTGTTACAGGACAGTTCTTTTTCAATGTGTTTTTGGACTAATTTGGTGTGTAATTGCTGTGAGTTCATTCTCTGCGCTTTTAGTTCTTTTGTTTTCCTAGGGGTGGATGTGAATTTTAATTCTAAACATTACCTTCATAGTTACGTTTTTAAAGTTCCAAGTAATGAATATGTGTTATATTGATGTGTTCAAGTGATAACACTATCTTATTAGGTCCGTTAGCATTTGAAAAACCTAGTTGAAACTTTTGTAGAGATTCTGAGCTGTCCATTGTTCCAGATGTGTTGAAATTTCTCATTGCCTGTATGGGCTTGAAAATAAAAATTCTCTGCAAAGCTGAACTGAAGATGCAGACTTTCAATAGTCTAGGCATGAATATTTAATGGTCTACATTCTAGTGACAGGGAGATGTGAAGTCTTCAGGCTTGTCTGCATCACAGAGCAAGCAAGGTAAGCACCGAAAAGAGTATCACAGTTATTGGGTAGAGCAGGTATTATACCTACGAAGGTTAGAGTTTCAAGACCCTTTAACTACTGCACTCAGGTGGCACTTGTTCAGTTGGGATCCTGGCTGTCTGGCTGGACACAGAGTTCTGATGTTCTTCAGCTGACAGTGGGTGGTGCAGCTGAAGGGCAAATATGGTCCTTGTGGGGGCCAGGCACCAGCCTGTGGGAGAAGAAAACAAGTTACTTACCTGTAACTACAGTTATCCAGTATTGGTATCTTTCATAGATTCACATGCCTGAATCATTCCCCGTCGCCGAGGCGGGAGTCCCATGGTAAAATACAAAAGCAGTGCCTAAGTAAGTAATAGTAGTAGGCTAAAAGAAAGCCAGAGGCCTAAAACTTAGTAGCCTATCTACATAATTATACGAAAATAACTAAAAAATAGTTCCAGCCAGCCAATCAGCTACCAGTACCCTCTAGAAACTTCCCAGTAGAGGCAGTTCTCCTCAGATTTTCTTAGCACAAGTGGGAAACAAGGATCCCAACTAAAGAACTGTCTCACCGGGGAGGAGGGTGGGTGCATGTGAATCTATGAAAGATACCAATACTGGATAACTGTAGTTACAGGTAACTTGTTTTCTTATTCAGTATTGGGGTATCTTTCATAGATTCACATGCCTGAATCAGAATAGCAAGCAGTAAGCTAAAACAGTGTAGTTTGCGGATGGTGGGAGACAGGATTCATAAACTCCCAATACGCATCCAGAAAGGTTGGAACATTAATAAGCTAGTTATACTGTCAAATAAACAGAATGCACTTTAAGAAACAGTACCTATGAAAGGCAAATTTAAAATATATAGAAATGCATAAATTTAAAATCATAAACATAATATATATATATATATATAAAACACTTGAAACAGTGCAGTATAGATAAAAACGTAAATCTAAGCTTAGTGAAAAAGATGTTGAAGAACGGCTTGTCCTACAGCTGCATCCTCCTGCAGAGAAGTCTTTCTGTTTGCGAGTGGCTTACCACCCTTTTAAAAAGGGTGGTAAACTGCAAGTGTTTTGCGACCGCAAATGCAGTCGCAAAACTATCATGCATAGGTTTGAGACTCGCTATTAGGAAGGGACGCCCTTGGCACGCCCCATCCTAATAGCGAGTCGCAAACCATATTTTGCGAGTCGCTAATTTGTTTGCGACTCACAAAATATGGCTGGTACATTGGGCAGACCTATTTTGCATTAGCAAACGGGCAGAAGGCCCATATGCGACCTAAAAAAACAGTCGTACATCTGCCCCTTTGTCCTCCATTTACTTCTAAATTAGCAAAAAATAGATTCTTACCTTTTGTTCAACGAAATACGTTCAAAATGACGGATTTGCATCAATGTTGCACATGCCAGTCATGTTGTAGAACATGGTGTTACTTACTTGTGAGAAACTACATGTAATATTTGAGGGTACATTGATACAGACAATATTGTTAGAAATGCTGTAAGGGGTCTCAAAATAACTTGGGCATAACTCTAGAATGTTAGACCTGGCTGTATGGAGTTTTGACTATAGCCAATAGTCTTATTCTAATGAGGAAAAACGTAATAGTTCCAGATAGTTAGTGGAAACATTCCTGCTGCCTAAATGTAAAACGTTATACTTTCTTTTCTGTGACAATGAGAAATTTGGAGTGCTATAATGAAGCACATTAATAAAGGTTTTACTTCTCTCTTTTTCTACTCAATCTGTGTGTGGACTCCCTTTTATTACGGCAAATCAGGTATACGGCAATTTAGAGCTATTGTATGGCATCTTTAAGCTAAATAAAATGTATTATACTGTCAATTTACCTTGTTTAAATATTGATGAATCCCGTGTTTACTATTTTGTAAAACTCAATAAAGTTACGTTGATAAAACTTTAGCATTCATGATTTATGAGTACTGTTCGGCAGTCCAAATTGGCCTTTAGTGTGGAGCACAAAATTATAAATGAAATTATATTGAATCTTATAATTCAGTATTGCGCAATTCTACAAAGTAGCTCCATGGTGCCTGCCAACATCCTGTTAATGCACAAAGGGCACAATATCACCTATCTCATATATGTCATTTGTTGCACATCTAAGTCTCTGGGGATACTTTAAAAAATCAACCCTGTGTGTTTCTCTGCTGTCGGGGGAATGTCTCTGGGTAGCAAGCTAGCGTGCTCACCGATTGACAGCTGATTTGCAGATGAGATCAAAGTTGTATTCCTTCGCTTTCGTTGCTTTGAAAATTATATCAATTTTCATGGTTTCCAAGGGCAAAATGGTCCCAAACCCATCATTTGGCTGAATGTCTGCACACTGTGAATAAAATACAATAACTGAATGAGTCACGTTTTACAGGTCAAGGTGTCATTCATTTTATGGATCATACAATGAAGAAAGAAATATATTAAAAACAGTACACCCCACGCTATTCTGTAGGCTACATTCTTCGTTTTCCATTATTATCATGTTATCGTTATTCACAGCAGGCTCCACTTATATGGACAGAGGATGCCTGAACAATACTCCCTTGGTAATCCAGATACTACATCCTCAGTCATCACAGACTATAGTGCTCCGCTACTACAGCTTTTATCAGCTTAGACCCTCTTGATTTAGTTATCTGTACTCCAAGTATTTCCTGCACCTACCATACCCATCAACAGCCTAGCTGTTATCTTTTCAGCCTCAGCTGCCTATGCACTCCATATGATGCAGCTGTCACCTACTCAGCCCCTGCTAATACACTCCCTGATACTCCAGCTACTACCTGCCTAGCCCTTCTGCCTACACCTTTATAATACAGCTATGATATGCCGCATTATCTTCAGTATACCCCTCCATATTTCAGCTAGTACCCGATCATACTTCGGCTAACATTACTACATAATGTCATTATGACTTGCTGGGTCCCTGCTGAATGTACTCTAAAAACACAGACACATTAAGAACTGCTGAGATCTATATTTCAGTTCAGAGATCTGATTCTCAGTTCTAAAGAATGCACTCTGTACCTCTGGGATGCCCACAAATCCAAACTCCTGGGGCAGGATGGACATATTGGTGAGTAGCACAGTGGCCTGGACAGCCTCGTGTATCGTACAATATCCAAAATCCACTTC
This sequence comes from Triturus cristatus, assembly GCF_964204655.1. Taxonomy (NCBI): domain Eukaryota; kingdom Metazoa; phylum Chordata; class Amphibia; order Caudata; family Salamandridae; genus Triturus; species Triturus cristatus. The sequence goes on along the minus strand of NC_140580.1, from coordinate 881,610,179 downwards.
AGCTGGGCTGATCTCCAAATCAGAATTTGTGACAATGGCGTGGACAGTGAATAGAACAGGTCTGGTCTGCAGTAAGAGAAGTACCATGACACAAAGTTCAACATTGATGAAAAAGCAAAAAACAGACTTAACAAACATATTACCAGTTTATCTCTGTAAAACATAATCTTGATATTCCAAATAGTTTTTGTGGCGCTTGTTTAAGGCCTACTGGAAGGTGTTGGAAGAGGGCTTTTAAAACAAGTATTTCTCATTATCCTTATAGCAAATAAAAATGCACAGACCAGGACAGTCCTAGTTGGGAAAGCTGGATCCCAACTCCCTCAATTTGGTAATGCTTTGCTAATGTGCATTAGAGACCTTTTACTCTCAAAAGGAGAAAGAATACCTAATCTCAGTTTATATGTTTTTTTTTTTTAAGAAACACCTTATGAGGCACATTTTGAGAATAAATATCAAGAAAAAACAGTAGAAACAGCTTCGAATCATATTTTAATAGTCCACAGTATATCCCCACACCAGCAAGTTGCCTTTAAAAATAGGCAAACGTATGGAGAAAGATTGCACAATATAAGTAACTAGTCGTAGTAACCCCGTACAGCTAGTTCTAAATTCCATTTCCTTCAGAATAATGGAAAGTCAAGGTCTCCAGGTCATGGAAGAGAAAACATTTTTGTCCTACGGAAAATAAGTTAGAGAATAAGCTGAAATAGGTGCAGCCAGGCAGAACCCAGAATCTGTCTCTTACAATATTTTTGCGTTCTAGATCCCAAAATCACTTTCCTACATAAATCTTGTCGAAGGGTCTTTTAACCAGAGAGGATTAGCAGATGAGTGTTCTGGAGTAAAAGGCTTAGAATTATAAGTCAATATTGTGAGAAACCAGTTCATTCTTGTACATAAGGAAAGTATAAAAAGAAGGGATTTACATATCGTCTTCACAAAACAGTATCTCTTAATGCAGGTCAGCCCACTGCTGTCAAAGGTCTTGTGCAGGGGAAATGCGTCAGCATAGGTCTTGTTTAAGGGGAAAAACTACAAAGAGAACAATTGAGTTTTGAGACACCTACTAAAATTATGCCGGGAGATTTCAATACACAATGACCCAAGTAATGTATTACATAATACTGGCCCAAGACATGAAAGTCTCCGGACATTAAGGGGACATTACAATAAATGCGATCCAGAAAGAAGGTCTTGCCACAAGGTAAAATTCTTATTGATTGAGGACATGAGCGATGTCTATGAAACATATTGATCAGGCAAAGGCATCTGAATATAATACTTCAATCCATTTAGAGCCAGAGTGTAGTGTTTAGCTTTGGAGAAAGCATGAATTAGTAGCCTGTGACTAAAATGACTCTGGCATTTGAGTCACTTATAGTTTTCGCAACATTTTACCAATGCCCAGTTGGAAACTAGTTGAATAATTTAATAAACAGTTAATCACTGATCCTACCACCACTCGTCTCATATTTGGAGGGACTGAGCTGATATTTTAAAAAGAGAATAAAGATAATATAGAGGCCCTACTTACGATGGCACCGTTACGGTGTAGGAACCAACCGACCATAGGCTGGTAGTTGCGAACACCCTAATACAATGCAACAGCACACGGTACGGTCGCAAACTCCCATTTACCTATGGGAGCTTGTGCAGTGGTCGGAATCCGACTTCACCACAAGCTCCCATCGAGAAATGGGAGTCCCTGTAAATCCCTGCACCGTGTGCACCTCACGGTGCTGGGATTAACAGGGGGGTAGGCCCACAACCAGAGGCCGCGGAGGCATGGGGGCCTTGCTAGCGGCCCCCAAAGTCACTCTCTGATAGGCTTTTCATGTCGGAAAACCCGACATGAAAAACATGTCGGAAATCAACATCATAATACCGACGGCTGAAACGCAGTCCGTTTGGGGATTATGTGTGGCCTTTGACTGATCAACGGGCTCCTTGAGCCCATCGAAAACCAGTTGGTCCGACCAGCCAGTTTAAACTCCAACCGCCTACATTGTGATTAGGGGGACGGACTTCAAAACAAGGATGTCGGTTGGAAATCCTCCGACCTGCATTCGGGGGCTTTCCGACCGACATCCTAATGAGCTCTTCTATGTTCTTGGCATGTTGGAGACATAGAGTTCATGGACAGAAGTTGGTCCAAAACAACAAGATTATTGACTTTATACTTCAAAATTAAGTTTATTATGACCCATATGTCCATTTAAACACCATACAAACATAAAATATTAGATTCAATATAATATATACTTGATTTTCTTAATTCAGAACTTGATCAAATGTCCTACAATACATTGCACTATTGTGAGAATATTTAAGTTATAGTATAACACATTACACTCTCTGCCTTGATAACCCATTAATCTCTAAAGGTAGAGTGATCTGGCTAACTGGGGCAAGGAAAGAGTCTCTACAAGACTCAATTGGTTGCAGCGCCTACGGTATCTTTTGGGTATGGGAAGGTTATCTCTCACACTTACACAACAAGGCAACTCTTATAGCGAAACCTGGAAGCCATTCATTGCACTCTTGTCACAAGAGTTCACAGAACTAACATGTCCGAGATATCTAAGACTCTTAAGATTAACCACACTGACTCAACACAACACTGCCTCCCGGCACACGTGATACACAAACGATTGGATCCTACTGGACTACTTTTGTTAACTCTGGCACCCTCGGGAAGGGGTTGGGTGGAAAAGGGAGGGTGGCTTTTCTTAGCCTAGATCACTCTGCTTGGCTTCCTTTCTATTCTCTCCTTTTGATTGTAAATGTTGGGCTGGAATGGGATGAATGTTGACGCTCCTACAGCCGCTTTGATGACTGCCTGAATCCAGACAATAACAATAAAACAAATGTAAACGTAAAAATAGAGTGATGGGCTAACTGACCTTCCCGCATTAACATATCTATTCTACATGTTGTTGGGTAAACTGGTAGCAGTAAATCGTCAGAAACACTTTTTTTTTTTAATGTACCAAGTGCTGAAGAGATGTTTTACAGAAGACATGCATTCAATCCTGCAAGGATAACATGCAACCTCTTTCTTTTAACCTAGACCTATTTAGCAGTGCAGCTTAAACAATCCTCCTTGAGAATAAAAATCAATACTATATTTGACAACTAGATGTCTTAACTGAACTCAAACTTCCATTCATAAATTGTTCCAACCCACTGTAGCAACAGACAGTATATGTGAATTGATTAGGTTATTAATAAAAGTAATCTTTAGAATTTCAGCATCCACTTTTAGCACACGTAACTCACACTCCAACCACAACGCCTCCAATGGGACAGTGAGAATCTTGCATAACTGCTTTTATAGAAGTTTACTTTCATTTTATTCAAAATGTATGTATGTTTAGCTCAGTACTAATGCACTTACATTACTGAATCATTTAATACAATTGGTCATATCTTTAAGAATTGCACATTATTGACTGGTGGAACGAAGTGCACGAACTCTCAGTAATTAAATTATCATTATAATGCTCTGTCAATTCAGGAATTATTAAAAGTTACCCCAACATACGTATGGCTTTTAGTTCTGTTCACAATTTCATCCCAAAACACACACCTAAAGAAGATTCTTTTTTACCAAATTACATTATTTTTGTTTTGTGTACACTGATTGTCAGTTTATTTCTCATACAGTAAAGTGTTAAGGGATTGTGGTGACACTGTAATCCAATCGGAGTGTGGCCGATTATAACCAAATCAATAACAGAGAATTTAACCCTTATATACTGCCCAACAACTCCAGGAGGCTACATTTAGAGCTATAACAATGGAAGGGAAAACAATATAAACAGTAATGGAACTAAAATAAACTTTGCTTTAGGCCATTTCTAACTTCTATATTTGTTTTTATTTCATTCTTTGACCTATCTGCTCCTATGCCCATGTATTATTATGGGCCTAAGTCTGGGGTCTAAACCATGCCTGTTTCAGAGGACTGTTTCTGTGGTTTAAGTCAATTCTTCCTGCACTTCAAGTACAATTTCAACAAAACTCTTAGATGCACACTCCAAAAAGAAAATCATATAGAAAAACTAGATATAAAATGTGAGCTCATAATGTGAGACTAACACTAAAAACAACATTGGATAACAGAGCACGTGAGCCACACTCATTGGGGTGCAACACAGCACAAGATATTCATCAGGGTTTTAACACTCCTCATCTTCATTAGCAGTTACACACCCACAACTGGCAAAGGGTGTCAATTAGGATTCAATTCTCTCTCTAGAAAATGCAGAGAGGTGATAGAGAGGTGGCTCTTGATGTTGATACACATGAATGAGGAATAAGCAATAGGTGACCAAAAATGGCAGGTACTTTACAATCAAAGGTTCTTACAGCAGCACATTTAGTAGCTCGACCTTTAGTAGCTCTAGACTTCAATGAGATAGGCTTTCAGCACTCCATAAAGCCTACCTCCATCAGGTTGACAGAGAGGCCTTCTGCCTCGGGTCCATACTTTCTAAATTTTTGTGCACTGTGCTTCTTCAAGTTGAAAAGTGATCTGATTACCTGGTTCACAGACACAACTTATATTTAGAAACAGCTGTAGTTAGGCATCATCGAATAAACTAACACATAAGTGCACCCAAACCTTTGTACAGAATTAATCATTTCCAGGTGCATCTCACTTTTTCAGTTGTTCAGCTCCTTAGAAACAAACTTTCTAAAAGGAGGCCAGTCACACAGCTTTCCTTGTAGATGGGACGTATACCATAATATTCAGTGGTGTTGTGTATCAGGTCCTGACAGACTTCAATATATTAGGAGCTGCAGCTGGGCTTTTTGGCAGATCTAGACACACTAAATTGGGAGTCAGTAGGCAGCCCACCTCCTTTGTTTGGACGTTCCTTCTTCCAGTTCATGGGCTAATCTCCTGGAAGTGGTTTAATACAGCAAAGGTGGATCCAAAGAAAGCTTTGACGAGGATGTGACTGCAAACCCAAACACAAAGTCTGGCTACAATATATTCTGCAGGGAAGGGTGGATGGATACACCCGTGCAAGGTAACATAAAAGTGAGTAGAGGAAGTATACTTCTAATTATACCCAATACTAAGCAGTGCTTAACAGGAATTCTGGCCATGAGCACTACTCTCACATCACAGGTTACCCAAACAGTGTGTTCTTATATGTGTATATAAAATGAATTTGATAATCTGAGAAACCAACTATTTTCCATATAACCAGTTTTGGATCCTCTATAACAAATAGACTATTTTTTCATTTGATATTGTCCATCAATTCTACAAACAGATTATGCCAGTTTTCTTAATACTTCATTGTTTCAATAATGTTAATCAAATTCCAAACAGATACCACAGCTTTCTCATCTCTTCATACATCTGTACAACACAATAACTGATGATATTAACTTAATTAAACAGCCAGCACGTGTTTCGCTACACTTCTTCTGGGCATTAATATGATTAAACCTTCTCTAAAGGTCTATTAGCCACCACCTGAAGATACTTCTAAAACTTACGTCTATCTGAAAGTTCTGCTCTCTATATGCATGTTTAACATGATGCAGTTGTATCTGGACACGAAGACAGCTTTTTGAATGAACACGTTCTTTCTCATGGGATTGAAAATCTATGTAAAAGAGAGAAAACAGGATGGCTGTGCTGACTGGAGGGTGCACTAAAGAGGCATAAAGGCTGTGGCAGCCGGATGGGTAGGGGACTATACAGCACACTAGGTCTGGCTCCCATGCCCCGGTCTACGAAAAGGACTGAGTAGTCTGGGTAGTGCTCTGGACTGCCGGGTGCAGTTGGTATTGCGGACGCCCACACATGCCCGGACCTCGTCCACCTTAGGGACAAAAGGACTGTGGCTGGGACTGGGCAGTTAGGGAACACCAAGAGACTTGGCAGTGACCTGGCTCTTCCGAAAGCGTTCGAGCACTGTTGGCTTTGTCACCAAATAGGCAGCAACCATCGACGGGCATGTCAATCAAGGATGATTGGACATCTGCCAAGAACCCAGTGGGCAGCAGTTAAGCATGGTGACAAAGCACTACTGTAGTGGCTATGGCTCTACCCAGGGAGTCTGTGATATCCAGCCCGCACTTGATGGCAAACTTTGCTGCATCCCAACTGTCCACTAAGGCTTGGCTGAGGATGGCTCTGCCCTCCTCAGAAAGCATGGGAAGCCCACAACACATGAGAATATCAGCCCAAGAGGCATGCAGTGTTCACTAACCGCAGGATAGGCTGGTCGAAGTGAAAATGTGCTTCCCAAAGGTTTCCCGCTTCTTGCATTCCCTGTCCTGAGGAGTGGAAGGGAACACATTTATGTTAACTTTGGCTGTTGCCACCTGCACAACCAGGTTCTCAGGGGAGGGGTGCTGGGTGAGGAAGGCTGTGTCTCTCAGGCAGGACAGTTGCATCAGGCAATCGTGCAGGACACTGGAGCCCCTGGCCGAGGTTTGGCCGAGGTTTGGCCCAGGTCAACAGGAGAACATCAGTGAAGGCTTCATTGGAGGTTAGCAATGGTTCAGCCAAGCCCACTCCTGGCTGACGCACCTCTGTCATGACGTTGGTCTTGACCTTCGACTACTGACAGCTGTAGGTCAAGTACCTCTGCTGCACGGCAAATCACAGTGACAAAGCTTGAGCCTTCCTCTGAAACAGGGCCCAGAGGGGAAAACATGCCAGCGCCCAGAGAAGTGTCCAAGCCTCACGCGTCACCCAGCTCCTGATACCAGTTTTCTTCTGGCTCAGGATCCTCCTCTAGTGGACAAAATACTTCTTCCTCGTCTCCCCCTTCAGGAAGGAAGCATCTACCCATGGGACTAGAGGTGCCAGCATCAATGTCTAAAGGTGCTAGAGCAGCTTTGGCTCGGAGTCAGGGATGATTATGGGCTCATCATCAAGCGGCACCAGTGGAGGTACTAGAAGAGGTGGAGCTGGGATGGAGTAGGGCACCCGTAGTAACCTCAGTCCGGATCCGGGGGCAAATACAATGGGCATGGCTGGCAAAAGGTTTAGACCTGCAGGCAGTTATCCAGCAAGGGCAACTCTTGGCTACTTGGGGGCCAAAGACACACCAGAGGGAGTCAGTGAACCAAAGATAGAATGCACGGCATCACAGAAATCCTTTAACTGAAGAACTCTGAAAATGTGGGGCGGGCCGGATGCTGGCTCTGTGGATGGAGTGCGAGAGCACAGCGCTGAAGCAAGATTTCAGGAGGGGGAAGCCAAAGAATGCTCCAACTTCTTTTTCTGCTTCTTTGACTTACCCAGCTTTGATGAGGACGTCTTGGAGCGGGAAAACATGAATCTATGGGAAAGGCCGCCGGATCTCCTTCAGGACTGGGAATGGTGCAAAGTCGTCTTCTGTCATGTCACCAGGGGCTTCATCGCCCGCTCGAGGATCACCTTGGGGTTCATGGACTTGCATTCAGCACAGACCTTGGGGCCGTAGCCCAACCCCAAGCACCAGAGACAGACCAAGTGAGGATCTGACACCGATATTTGTCTGTGGCAGTCCCCACAAGCTTTAAAACCTATAGGTTTTGAAAGGGCCATGTCCCTAAGCACAATGGGAGAAAGTGCTTAAAAAAGGGTCCATAAAATGTTGAAAAAAGTGGTAAAAAATGACTGAGATAGCTCTTCGGATCGTGCTGTTTGCAAAACTAATATTAGGGCACCAGTGTGACGCTTATGTGGGCACCGTGACTTCTCGACTGACGCAAACAACACCAAAGCAGAATCAACTAACATCACCTACCAGTGCGCCGAGGTATTACTCATGATTTTTCTGATCCAGTCTAATACCTAGGTGTTGGAAATACTCCACTCCCACACCGGAAGAGGTTGGTGGTAACGGGGTCTTTCCAGACATACACAGTGGTAGCTTGGCTCGAGTGGTCAGGGGTCAGGCACCGTGCTAAGCATACGTCATACCCATACAATAACCATGCGTGCATCCGTTCCAAAAACGACTCTACACCGTAAAAATTATGAAAATATCTTTCTTTATCTTCTTTTTCTCTTAGTTGCTGATTAGATAAATATTAACACAATCACAATATACAAGGCTTTTTAAATAGTGCAGGTCAAATAAATACTGTCTTAATAATTCAATAAATAGGGGTGATCATAAATAAGGAAGGCATAAATATAAGTGCAATACATACAGGCAATTAAATATTCTGAGGCAATAAATACTGTAAACCAATAAATATTGTGCGACCATAAATACTGTGGAACAATAAATACAGTGAAGCAATAAATAGGTTAAATACAATAAATACAGTGCCCTCAATAAATAATTAAAAGCTGACAGTGACACTCATAGAATCAGATCACATTTAAATTTCTATGGGCTGATTTGGCCCCAGGCACAGCTTGTAGTTATGTGGATGGCTTGAGGGTGTCTACTCCCTGGCTTGGACAAGGCTGAGGCCTAAACTGAGGTAGATCAAGGGGGGAATACTAGAGACCTGGCTCTCTCACTCTACACAACCCCTCTGAATTAGTCTCAGCTCACCCCTGGCACAGTCCAGCTGGTTCCAGCACCTCTCTAACCCCTAGAGTAGTCTCTTAGGATTCCACAGGGCCTTAGGCGCCCTCTATTCCACTTACTGCCTTTTTTCTGAAGCTCCGACGCCGCTGGAGTCGTGTCGACGCCGTGAGGCGGTTCCGGTTCGATGTCGGCGGCCTCGGCACAATGTCAGTTCTTGACGACGCCGGTAGGCGGTTCCGGTTCGATGTCGGCGGCCTCGGCTCGATCTCGACCTCCGATTCGATGGCGTCGGGCAGTCTTGGCTCGATGTCGACTTCGGGCGGCTCCGGTCCGATGGCGACCTCTGGTTCGAGGACGTCGGCCGGCCTTGGCTCGATGTCGACTTCCGGCGGCTCCGGAGTGCGATCCCCACTCCCGACCTCCGATGCTCCTCTCCTCAGGTTCCGGCGACTCCGGAGTGCGACCTCACTCCCGACCTCCGGTGCTCCTCTCCTCAGGTTCCGGCGACTCCGGAGTGCGATCTCCACTCCCGACCTCCGGCACGCTTCACCTCGGTCTCCGGCGACTCCGGAGGGCGGACTTCACTCCCCCGTCGACGCCGCTCACTCGACCTCGGGTGACTTCCTCCTCGACCTCTGGTACTCTCTACGACCTCCGTCGGCGCCCTCTCTCGACCTCTGGCGGCTCCGGGTACGACGTCTGCTTTTCCAGTCAGCGCCGCTTCTCCACCTCGGGCTCCAGGTCTCCAGGCTACTCGACGTCAGGCTCCAGGGAAACCAGTATCCAGGTCAGGATCTTGCTGTTCTTGGATTCTAAGGCCTGTTCCTGCTGTCCAGGTCCTTAAGATGGTTTTTCTTGCTTCTTCCCACACAGGGCTCCAGGCTGGGCTCAGTCAGTAGGGACTAGTATCAAGGGTGGGTTTATGGACCCCACTCCAGGCACAAGTTTCCACCCCTGCTGCCTCACTCCTTCCTCCTTCAGGTTTCTGCTGCTCTCCCTTCACCAGTCAGGTGCCAACTGCCAGCTCCAACTGCCAACTCTCTGTCTTAGCTTCCCAACATTCTAAACCGCCTCCAACTGTCACAGGGTTCTGGAATGTTCTGGAAGGTGCTAGTAGGTTCCAGTGGGTGCTGGTGATGTCACAGGTGGCCACCATTTTGTGCTCCAGGCCCACAGACAGAAGTTCCAGGGGTAGATAAAATGGCTCCCTGAATCTGCAGCAACACTAAAAAAATCTGGTGGTTCCCAAAAAGGAAAAATACCAACAGGGTTTGAGGCAAAAGTGGGACAAAATAAATAATGATGAGGAGGGACCACCCAAAGGGCTGACAGGTCTAACACTAGGGAATATTCTAAGGCGAGGAATCTGTGATTAGCAGTCACTATCAAAATAATTTTTAATGAGCTCCCTTTCAGAGCCTATGGTTTTTAATGTGGTTAGGTTAAAATTGTGCTTAAAAATGTACCATGACCAGATTAAAAAAAAAATATTTTTGTAAGAGAACCCCTACCACCCCAAAACCATATAGAAGCGGTCTGGCTCATAGATGTGGGGTCATATGTCGTCACTTCCTGTGATGTCATTAAGAACATAGGGTGTGTGATGTCACTTTCGCTTCACCCGACATTTTGCTGAATCAACGTCCATGTCAACACATTGATAAGCTTTAATCGCACTAAGAAATCCGTCGTGGAAAAACAGCAGAGGGGAAAAATGGTTAAGACAACACTACATTCACTAACCGCGGTGGAAATGAAAGGCATCAAGCGAAAACAAAAAAAAACAAAAGGACTCAAAAATCAAATTGCAGATCTCAATAGGTGAAGCATAGTTTAAGCATCTTTGCTTCACAGAGTAGAAAAAAACCTGACTGTACTGCTTAGTGAGGGCCCTTGAGCAAACTGCTTGCCAGACTAAAAACGCCTGTGTCAAATTCCTCAGGTAGGTGCCTTCTTATTTCCTTTTAAAATTTGGAATTAAATAGGGCTAAAAATAGGTCAGTTGTAAATTTAAATTAAGTATGGCTAATATTTATTTGGGTTAAATAATAGAAAATGTTGCTTTATGATAGCCAACCTTACAACTATTTTGTGGAATATATATTTCTCTTCATAAAAAGTACACTAGGACGCCGCATGTGGACAGCGAACTTTTAGTATTTATGAAAAATACAGAGGGGGAACAGAGATTATCTTTGTGTTTATACATATTAAATAAATTATCTTGCTGGACACACACGACATTGAAGATGTCAGGACACTGCACTGATCAGAGACAGCGAAAAGCATGTGCAGTTTTCAGTCGGTTAACACACCGGCTCACCTGATCTGCCACAGAAATGATCATGGGGACTTCCAGAACCCCTGTTTCTTTATCGAAATAGGTTCCTGCATCATCCGCGAGGGAAGATCTGAAATACAAATTATATAGATGAACATGTCGGCTGCCACTGTAAGACACACTTCCTGTAGTACACCATGGGAACAACAGAATGATTTCCTCATAATTAGAACCTTCGAGCTGAAAACATCACAATGGCAACAGAGTCAAGAACCATTGTGTTTCCACTTGAATTAAAGATGCCTTAGTGTGTGAATCTGCAAATGACTGCAAAAAGCCTGTAAAAATAAAATGTGTTTATATGAATCCATCCATGAATTTAAGCTCGCAGGCAGAAACTCTCGGTGGTGTCTGCTTTACCCTTCCTCTGCCAGTTAATCAAAAAGCTCCTGCCACACAGTTAAATATATGTAGTTCCCTAGTCCATATCACGCATACCAGTTAACAATTATCACTGTTCTTCCAATCCATACGTGGGTTTTCGAGTAGGCCTTGAGCTACGGCAGGAGCTGAGCTGAGTAAAAAGGTGTTTAACCTGTTGAAGTATCTTTTTGCTTCCTTAAGGCAATATCAGGTTTACTTACCAGTGAATGTACCGTGGCTGCGGTGGCTGCAAGTAGAAACCTTTTCCCACAGCACTTACATTATGTCCACTTTAGCTTAGAGTGGGTGAGCCGTTGAAAGCTCGACTCAGGCTCGAGCCTGAAGACTGGCTCTGGTCCAGCTCGAGGTCTGGTTGGAACCTCGAGCCCATAACGAGCCAGCCACCCTCGCTTTATGCACAAAGAGGTAAAATCAAAGCATTTACCTTTTAGTTTAGAATGAATGACATATAGATAACCATTTAGTGGATGATTTGCACAAATTGAAACCAGAAAACCTGGATTAATAACCGCTTTTCCACTTAAACATATTGTGCGATTTTAAGCAAATGTTTTATTTTACGGATCCTTCTTTTGTTTTACTATCGCATATGAAAGCGCCTTCAAAGTACGCGAGTTGTAGAATACCAGCTGTACAAAAACCAGGGGCGTAGCTTGGTCACTGTGGGGGATTGGGGGTGGGGGGGGTGGAGGGAGGTTCTGTAAAGGGTTTCTTTATTGTATTTATAGTCTGTTCACACTGTTTATCACATGTCATTATTTGGTGTTCTGCATTTCTACTTTAGTGTTCTAAACCACCGGCACGTGCACCTCCAAACATGTTTATGTTTGAGGGTGCATCGCTCGTGGTGCTGTCCTTCGCTGAAGTACCTAACAATTGAATTTGCCATTCAACTGTTATACTTCCTTGAAGACAGACGTACTCCCGTGATCAGCTGCTGTGCCTAAAATAAACTTCATTTTGGAACATACCTGAAGACACTTCTTCTTTCCATTATATGTTTCTGGCACACATTACAGGTTCCGACAATCATGTTGGCATATCATGTCAATCATTATATGAGAAGCATGAGGGGGACCTTAATAGTCAGTGAAAAGGGAAAGGAGTGTGGATTGTGGGGGGGGCGGGGATATATTAGTATTTTGTAAAATAACCATGTTTTAAGACCTTCAAAACAAGAACGAGCGTGTTTGTGTTCTTGTCTGAGAGAACTTAAAAACTCCAGGTGAAATCCGAGAGACACCTTACCATACCCAAGTAAAAGCTCCTGTAGCCAACTATTTATTAAAAAATACATTTATTAGGGGATTGCAACACCCCAAACAACCCCCTGCAACTCCGCCCCAGACAAAACCCCACTGTGTTTGATTTAATAGACTATATTGTTGCCCTAGCTATAAGAATGTTGGACACATACATGGTTCCCATGACAACAGTCATGGTTCTTAGTTCACTAATGACACTGTCGCAAGGGTCAGTTCGGACACTGCTGATGGCATGCCAAATAACAGTGGACTGTGCCGTCAGACATGAAATGAAGTATCTCTCATACAGAACACTGCTCAAAGGGAGGCAATGGGCTGCTCTCCTACTGGACATCGGTCTAGAGATGGAGATAGTATCTCACTGGATGGAGTCGACAGTAAACATAGAAACTATGTGTTGGAAAACGAGGCAGCATCTGTGAGGTCTGCACAAATAACATGACTACATTTGTCCTTCACTGGGAACCAAACACCCAATTGTAGCGCCTGACTCTCAGAGGGTAGCGATGCAGAGCAGTCTGAGGCTTACTCAAGGGAGGTGGTGTGGGCTAGTAATCGCCATTTGCAGGTGCACAAAAATAACACTCAATAATTGATTGTCCAGTCTGTACTTTGCTTTATAAAAGTAAGAGTACTTTTATTAAACACACACACCACTCAATACTATGCACCAATTTACAAATATACATAAGCTGTTGGAATTAATTTGTGACATTGCACAACATCTCCACCCCTCCCGCAGGGGGAGGTGGGGTCTAGTACCACTACTCCCATGTATGCACATCAACTTGCCCCCAATGCAGTTAGTTGAACATAACCTGGAGCGAGGGCCCTGCGCACTGGCACCATCCCAGTGGCGACCCACCCCATTACCTCAACAAGCATTAAAAAGGGGTAAACCTGCCTTGGTGACACATGACCCTGACTGAGCATCTCCTACTGACCATAAAGTATGCACCTCTATATCTTAAGGGCTAGCAGTCTGGGGTCTTCACCTAAGCGCAGCAGCAAGAATCCATGTTTACGCACACTTTAGAATGACAGTACTCATCACCTTGGTTGATCATTTGAATGCATTGCAATTACAGCCCCTAAGGGCATCACAGATGAAATCACAGGATTGCGCATATACAGCCAGACACCCTAGCAGGACAGTCTGGCAACATAGCCCCACTTGGCTTATGACATCTCCTTACACATGTGACTTACAGTCCCTTCAAAAGAAGTACTCTCAGCAACTACACTTCTCATGCAGTGCGCCTCTTCACTTTAAAAGGAATCACAGGTAAAAGCATGGGATTACGTAAACACAGCCAGACCCCCTAGCAGGAAGGTCCAACATAACTCCATTTAGCTTAACATCACCTTACACAGGTACTTCACTTTACACATGTGACTTTCAGTCCACCTAAAAAGAAATAACCAATAGTAAATGCATGTTGGTGCAATTACACCACTTCACCTCCAGGGGATGCCCTTCTCCAGACATCCCCAACTCAGCCCTTCACTCCATGATGCACTTCATAGTACACCCTCAGCTGTAGAACATAAGTTCCAGCCTAGAAGGTGTTAAAGGCTGGCTGAGCCCTTGAGGGGTTATTCTTTCAGATGCCCCGTGAAACTTAGGGGTGGACTGTTCTTCTTTATGCTGGGGGAGACTGCGGTGCTCCTGCAGCCCCCCTGCACCCCTTTTCACACATGAGGGTGACCCCCCTCCTCTGGGGGCCACAAAGCACCAAAACGGTAGATTTCCAAATGCCTTGCGAGGCATTATGGGGTGCTTCATGCTCCTCTTTACCAGCCCCAGCCACTGGGAACACTCTCCTCTGCCCTCTGGGTCTCTGAGAGGGTAGATTCCGCAGTGTGCTGTCTTCACTGGCTCCCTGCACCAGCCTTTCGCCAGGCTCTCCTTCTGGGCCTCTCTCCCTGCGCAGAGGCCCCTGCTTCTGTGCACCAGTCCTGGGCTCTTCTTCTGGTGCTGATAGGGTCCTGGGGGCAGTCAGGGGGTCTCTCCTTCTAACTGCCCATTGCACCAGGCTCCAGCACCTTCACCCTCAGCAGACCACACCCCAGAGAGAGCTTCTCTTCCTGTTCAAGCACTTTTTAAAAGTTGAGTAGGGGGCTGGCAGAAAGTCTCTGTTGGTCCTATCAAACAGCGATACATCACGTCCCTGCCCCTGCTCCCTCCTTCTTGTCCAGCCTCTGAACTTGTTCAAAATGGCGTCGTCCAGGGTTTCTGCCACATGTCTCGGAAGCCCCTTCCCCCCAAGCTGCCTTCCCTCCTTGGTGCAGCCTGGTGCCTGGCACCCAGCGACAGCGGTTGATGGATTGGCCTGTAGCCCCACCCATCTTCTCTTCGTGGAGAGGAGGCCCTTGCTTATGGAAGAAAGGTTATCAATCCATCCAGCTGAGGACAGCCCTCAGCCTGGGTCTGGTCATGGCTGGCTCAGAGAAATATGACAGTTCTGGATGACCCAAAAGCAGTACAAATATGACTTTGGACTCTGCAGAAGACTTATTTTCACATTCGCTACATTGGACTTAAGTGCGTGTCTGGAATCTGTAGGCCTAACGGAAGTTAATCTAGCCATGGGCCCCACATTCCCTTAGGGGAATAATGAAGTGAAAACACAGTAAAACACACTGACTTTCCCTGGCATGTTTCTTTCCAGCCTATAAAGCCTATTCCATGTACACACGTGTCTGCATGTCCCTTACTCCAGCTGCTGCGCAGTGGCCTGGTCAAGCCAGAGGAACCCCAGTAAAATCCCCATGCAGTCTCTTACATCCTGAGTTCACTGTGGGTGAGTCTCAACTTATGAGGCTCCCCCACAGTAAAAGCTCAACAATTAGGTGCTCAAAAAGCGAAAAATCCGGGCGGCCCATAGTGTCAGAACCACCTTCTAACACTATGTGCATACTGGACATTGCTGAAGGGTTAAAGATCATTTTTTATTTTTTTATTTTATTTTACAGAGTTCTATATAGTGAGAACCTGACCCGTATCAGGTATCAGAGCGCCTTACTTTGCACCATTTGCGTTACATGAGGACACATTCATTTTTTCGGGGAGATTAAGTGATTTGCCCAGAATCACAGGATGTTCAGCGTCGTTGCCGAGACTCGACCCCAGTTCCCCAGATTCGAGGTCGACCGCCCTAGCCTTAGGCCAACTCCCCTCCCCATCATGAAAGAAGTAGCACATGAACAGGAAGGGGCAAGGATATGTCTGGTTCAATGATGGTTTTTTAATCCAGTGTAGGGAGTTTCCAGCCCTCTTTCTCAAAATTATCAATTATGATTTCGGTAAAAGGATGAATAGCCCTTCAATTGCAACCTTCATCTCTTCATTAGGAATACATGGAGACATCCTCAGGGACGCATTGGACACAATATACATATATTAATCCACTGCAAACATTTAGGCTTCGACAGACTAGCCGTTCTCTAAGTGGATGCCTGCTGAACGACAAATCAGAAACCACACATTTGTAACGTATATACGGTTTTTCCCAACTCAGTTTTTAAAACATTATCTGTAATTTGAAGATTCTTTACAGGAAATTTGACTTTTTACATGGAAAGCGAAAGCAGTGAACGAACATTCTTTAATTGAATATTACCGAAAAATAGATGTTTAAAAGCGAAAGCAGTGAAAGAACATTCTTTAAGTGAATATTACCGACAAATAGATGTTTACTAGAGAAGTGAACAGTACGTTGGCCCTGAGGAAGAAACTAATTTGCAATTCAATGTTTTTATTGCAGTTGCTAAAAAAAATGATTTTTTTTAAAGAGTACTATCCAGGCTCCTCGGATAACTCAGATTACTTTGCATTTAACACAGCATCAGTCCACCCCCATACACCAAAACAGATGAAGTCAGATGGAACATCCCAACCCCGACAAGCTGCCGAACGTGCTGCCATTAATAAATCTTCGTACCCCCCTCTGGAGAGCCGATAATGGTATCACGGCATGACACAAGCACTGGAGATGAGGTGGAGAGCTCCCAGCAGTGGAACAGAAATGGATCAACAGCTGTATCCCTACAAAGTCGGTGCCTCTTATAGGGCCCGATTCACCAGATTTCATCCTCATGTAGGACTTGGGTGTGCCACTAAATGCAATATAACAGTAGGACATGACATACTTGGTGATTCACACCGCTCTTATAATAGTCCAAACACCAAAGTAAAATCGATTCCTACTGAATATGCCTGCATTTACACAGTAAAACCCCCTCCTGCTGTATTCGTCCTAGGGTATGACAATTGATTATCTTAAGCAATGTTTTCATCGATTGTGAACAAAGGAACTACTTTATAGTCAGGCTACAACTGTTGTCCAATCAAATGCTGGTAATAAAGGGGATCAACACAACAGCAGAGCCAAAGCCCTCGAGCCACCTTCCCCTTGAAAACAAACTTATCATCAAGTACATCATTTTAGCATTCACTCTCAGGGCAGCGAGGCAGAGCAGTCCAAGACTTATGCAGGCAGGTGGTGTAAAGGAGATTCTTAGAACTCCACAAAGCATTCAATAACACTTAATAAGTCCATATGTAGCCAATGCTTTTACTTAAAACAAGCATTTTCAATGCAATAGGTCTCGCAATTGCAAGATTTTAAGCTATTGGCAGTGTAAATGACAATGCCTTTTATTTATGTGTTTTTCAAAGCAACACATGTATAAAAGGCATTGTCGTTTTCAATGCTAATACCTCAAACTCCCACAAATGCGAGACCATTTTAATGGTGGTCACGCCCCTTTCTTTTGACGCTGCTTGCCGTATTCAAGATACAGTGAGAAGCACCTAAATAAAGGGGCGCAGCCAACATTAAAGTGAAAGCGCATATGGTACGCTGTTACACAAAGTGTAAAATTAAAGAAAGAAAGAAAGCTTTTGTAGCATGGCTGCTAAAGTTAAAGCGGCCGCACTATACATTAAATAAATAAATAAACACAGCCACTAAAGTGAAAGCAGCCTGCGCTGTAAATAAAATAAATAAATAGGCACAGTCGCTAAAGTGAAAGCGGACTGCGCCATAAAATAAATAATTGTGGCCTCTATACTTAACACGGACTGCGCTGGAAATTAAAAAATACATGACTAATAAACAATATAAAAGGCGGCAGCATGCTGTGACGTCGTGGGTGGAATAGGGAAGATCAATAAAGAAAATAGTGCTCACTGACTAGATAAATCAGACAGTGTAACAACCCAAGTAAAAAGTCCAGTTGTTATGGAAGGTTACAAATGCAGACTACTAAGCCTATTCACAAATGAAAAGCAAGGATTTTGAAAAGGACAGTAACAGGAGCAAATTGAAAAGATGGGCGGGATTTGGGATGAGCTTCTATGCCATACCTCAATACAGCATGCAACACAGAGCAGCGCATGCGCTACCCAAGGTGGACTTAAAAAGAAAAGGTACTCTAATTCACACAGTACTAAATACTAAACATATAATTACAAATGTACATATTAAAAGTCTCGGGGAAGGTCTCGCCTCCTTTGAACTAGAGACATGTGTCAAGGAGTTTACAACGTAAGACCTCTTTCTATTGTATTTGTCATGAAGTTCACAATATCAAACGCCTTCTTTTTGCATTTGTCGGAGAGATTTCATGAGTTAAAGCCCTTTCCTGTTGTATTTGTCAGCGTTCACAATGTGAAACCTCTTCCTTCTGTATTTGTCATGTGAATACACAATGCAAAGCACATTCACAAACTCCGCATCAACAATGTCTCTATTAGCCATGAGCAATGAAGCACTTCACGGACAGTTAACACAAATGTTGCTCAATCAAATGCCCATATGCTTAGTGCCAAAGACCCTCTCTTTATACTGGTTTATACTCTTTTTTTTTTGTCATTTCATGAACAGGAGTGGAAATAATCGGGTCAGGAAAGAGGGTGTGTGTGCTGTGCCTGAGGGGCTGATTAGACTTTGGTGGACAGGGTTTACTCTGTAGGGGTGGCAGAGGATATTACCTCTGCATATTGAGGGAGCGCCACCTACCAAATTTAAAGGTGTATGCTGGCCCCATGGACATATCTCTACACTGACAGAAACCGCAGTTAGGACGGTTCCTCTCAATGTTGGAAAAGTTTGACGGGTGGCACCGTCAGACTTGGCAGCCAGCCATCAAACTTTTCAGGATTTTTGTTTTTCACAAAATCATGAAGTGGGAGTTTGCTATTAAAAAAACAGAAAACGAATGACTCCCACACCCTGGGAGCATTTTTCCAGGACGTGGAGGCATTTTTTTTTTTTTTCTGTCTATCACCACCAGGTTTTTCCTGGCAGTGATGGACTACAAAAAAAGTATTACATCATCCATTCTAAATAGGAAACATGGGGCCAGATGTACAAACGTTTTTTGTGGTCGCAAACGGGAGATCGGCCCGTTTGTGACCGCAAAAAAGGATCCTGGCATGTACAAACGCTATTTTATGAATCATTGACTCGCAAAATAGCGTTTGAGACTCTTGCTATTAGGAAGGAGTGTCCCTTCCTAAAAGCGAGTTTCAATGCAATGTACCATTGTTTTACAGCCGCAAAACACTTGCAGTTTACCACCTACTTCAAATAGGTGGTAAACCACTCACAAACAGGAAGAGGTCCCCAGGCCTCCTTCAAAGACAGCCTAGACAACAACGAACACAACAGCAAAGAGCTCTTCAACATCGTGAAGGAACTCTCCAACCCCAGCTCCAACGACATCCCACCCACGCAAGATCTGTGCGACTCCCTTGCCACCTTCTTCCATCGCAAGATCGCAGACATCCACGACAGCTTCAACGCCACGACCGCCCCGACAACTACTGAGACCTCCGCCCCCACGGTCACCATTCACAACGACCCCCTGCTCTCCTGGACCAACATAAACGACGACTAAACCATCAAAATCATGAACACCATCCACTCCGGATCTCTGTTAGACCCTTGCCCACACCACATCTTCAACAAAGCCAGCACCACCAGGGCTCATCCCTCAGCCCAACACTTTTCAACATCTACATGGCACCGCTCGCCCACGTCGCCCGACTGAACGACCTCAACATCATCTCCTACGCCGATGACACCCGCTGATCCTCTCCCTCGCCAAGGACCCCCACACCGCCAAAACCAATCACCAGGAAGGAATGAAAGCCGTCGCTAAGTGGATGAAGACCAGCCGACTGAAGCTAAACTCGGACAAGACGAAAGTCCTCATCCTCGGATCCACCCCCTGGCCTGGGACGATTCCTGGTGGCCGACCGCACTGGGAACAGCTCCAATACCCACCGACCACGCACGCAACCTAGGGTTCATCCTCGATTCTACCCTCTCCATGACAAAGCAGGTCAACGCCGTCTCGTACTCCTGCTTCAACACCCTCCGCATGCTCCGCAAGACCTACAGGTGGATCCCCACCGAAACAAGAAGAACAGTCACACAGGCCCCCATCAGCAACAGGTTGGACTACGGAAACGCCCTCTACACAGGAGCCTTGGCCAAACTCCTGAAACTACTTCAACGCATTCAGCACGCCTCTGCACGCCTGATTCTCGGCATCCCTCGCCGCAGCCACATCACACCCCATATGAGAGACCTGCACTGGCTCCCCGTCAACAAGAGGATCACCTTCAAGCTCTTCATCCACGCACACTAGGCAATCCACAACACCGGACCAGCATACCTTAACAGACAACTCAGCTTCTACACCCCCAACCACCAGCTCCGCTGACCTCGCCCTCGCCACAGTCCCCCGCATCCAAAGAGCGACCTCCGGCGGCCGATCATTCTCCCACCTCACCGCCAAGACCTGGAACACCCTCCTCATCCCCATGCGGCAGACCTAGGACCTGCTAACCTTCAGAAGACTCCTCAAGATCTGGCTATTCGAGCAGTAGCAGCACTCCCCACCCCCCCACCCCCCTCCCACCCCAGTGCCTTGAGACCCTCACGGGTAAGTAGTGCGCTTTACAAATGTTCTGATTGATTGATTGATTGAGTGTGTGCCCTTAAAAATTGAAACTGAAAAGTTTAATTTTTCTTTTTTAAATGCATCCAGTTTTCTTTTGAGGAAAACAAGCTGCATCAAACAAAAATGCTTCATTTAAAAAGCAGTCCCAGACATGGTGGTCTGCTGACCCCAGCAGGCCACCATCCCTGGCAGTGCTAGCCATTCGCAACGGGATCGCAAATTGTGACTGCCTTATGAATATTAATGAGGCATGCAATTTGCGACCCCATTAGGAATCGCAAACAACGTCTGAGACACTGTTCTACATTCAATTTTGCGAGTTGCAAATTGCGAGTCGCAATTCGACGCAATTTGCGACTCGTAAGATTGAATGGTCTTGCATCTGGCCCATGGTGTTATGCCCTTTCTCAGACGTCTCCTACTTCATTAAGCCATCAGAGGAACTATTCCATTGATGGAGCCAACAGGGGCTCTGCAGCTGGAAAACTTAAGGTCTACCCATCTCTATATGAAACAGGCGGATTGAGGGTTTGGCACTGTGACCTCCGTCAAGTTTGCAACAGAGTACCCTGTCTGCCAAACTCTAAATCAGGTCCTAGGTTCCCCCAAACAGTAAGAACTGAACTAGGCCCATTGCATACTTTCCACATTCAGAAAGAAACAATGTCATTCCTCTTCTAAACTAGAACAGGGCAAGTCAAGCGAGACTCATGCAAGGCATTGGCTACATTTCTGGCACTAGCTATGCTTTTTCTGACACCAATGCATAGTGTCCAAACAGAGAAGTGGCCCTTGACGGCTATATTTGACATCTATGGCTGCCTTCAACATCACAGATTTCGATCTCGATCAGGTTTCCATGTCAAGGTCTTTCCTCAGACCTCCCTCTTGAGGAGGCCCTGGAAACAATAAATCAAGTTGTACTAGCGAGTGCCTGAAATCCATGCAATGCAATTTTTCAGATGCCGATTACTGAATCCTGAATTGGTTCTCCTGCAAATCACGAAGTCGGATCTTCTCCCTGTTCTATAAAGTCCTCCTGGACTTGTTTTTTTAACGAAAAGGACAGACCTACAGAAAATGAGAGTAGGGAAGGCAAACAGTACAGATAGCATGAAAGTCTGTTTGTGCCTTTTTTTCCCACAGAAAGTTTACAAAAAGAGAAGTCATTTTGTAAAAAAATAACACGAAACAAATAAAATACACTGTGTAGCTCAAAATTCATTGCGTGAATCTGGGTTTCAAAGGTTTGGAATCCTGTGACCAGGAGCCAGCAAAAAGAACTGGCACTGGGAGGGCATGTTGGAATACTGATGGGGCACACTTCCTTAAAGAGAAGTGCCTGTTTTCCCGCCTTACTAGGCTGCAGTCTATCTATCTACATCGCCCTTCTTTTTCTCTCTTTCTGCTTCAAACAAGGTTGGTGAACGAGTTTTCTTGTCAGTTTTACTTTATGGGCTGACATTTTTCTGTATTTAAAAGTGGCTTCTTTTTAAAGAAAATAATCCAAAAATGGCCACTACGGCCTGAATAATAGGTCAAAGAAATGTATTTAGCATTTTAACAAATGTGGCTTTTCAAAAGGACAGGTAGGATGTATATATTTGATAAAAGTGCTCCTGGATCCCGCGTGTGGGCTAGGCAATTTACTGCTTATGACTAGTAATGAAGATCCCCTGGGGAACCATTATCTTTAAGAGCTGTCAATGCAGTGATATAATCTAATGTACCGAAGTGAAACAAAACCATTCAAGAAATAACCTATTTTTAATCTGAATCTTTCTCCTATTTTTCATATTATGTTGGCTTGGCTCATGCTTTGCGCCTAGAGCCAAGCCAGACCTCTGCCTTGGCTCTAGCTCAGCTCTTACTCTGACATTGCTGGCTTGCTGGTCTGCATACTACCCCGGGGTTTCTCGTCTGTTCTGAGGGGCTTCTGGGACTCTGGCAAAGGAGGACAGGAGTAGGCCTTGGAGGTCAGCAATGGCACCGGGGGACCTGCAGGTTAATGGCCGCAGTGTAGGCCACATGAGAGTTGGAGTGGACAGATGATATTAAACAGAGGTTAGCAGTAGGAGATAGGCACACAGTCATCGGGCATTTCAATATGATTGGTCACATGAAAAGATGAATTTCCAACTTCCCGTCAATTCGTTTCTGTCACATCCTTATAGAAACCATCTGCTCACTCATTAGCTAAAGACAGGCATTAGCTGCAGTGCTGCCTGCCTTAGGTCAAGCTCATTAACAAATCTGGAAATGACAACAGAGCCATTCATCCCTCGAGTCTTCAGGACTTGTGTACTGTGCGGGCAAAAGCAGGGAAGGAGCAAAGTCATTTTTGCAACAAAGGGAGAGTGCAGTCATTATGTGAATATAAATATTATAATTCAAGGGAGCCTCATATCCTGTATAAAAAGCTTGTCTAATTTCCTTAAGACAGGCAACGTCTGACGTCTCTAGTCACTTATATTAACAAAATGATGTAGCTGCTCAACTGTAATAAGTTATTACAATTGTGTTTTGATGACAGCCAAAGTGAAAGGCAGGTCAGAAAGCATCATTACAGCTGCAGTTTAAACAAAGCAGCAAAAACTGACTTTCATTCTTCTGATCTTTTTTTCTCACAGCAGCAGTCATGAGCACAAAGGAGATATTTGGGGAAATATGTGTATTTTTTTACATGCCTGTGTTGGGGGACCCATGGGTCTCCCCCTGTGTCCGAGTCGTAGGGCTGCGGGTGACAGGGGGTCCGACACGGACCCCCAAAGGCAACCACCCGGACGTTTTGCGAGCCGCACACTCCGGCTCGCACAGGCTGTCTGACGCGTGCATCGTACGGGCTCGGTCGTTAATCGCATCCATTGCACGCCACGGTTAGCTTCCGACCGAGACGTACGGAGCGGTTCGGACCCGGAAACGACTCGGTCGGTGAATTTCAAGTATGCTCGCATCGTACTTGCTGTACGAGTCAGGCGGAAAACACGCGTACGGCTCGTAGTTTTTCCGGCCGGATCGCGTTCAGTGCCCTTCCGACCCGGATCGGAATCGGACCCTTACTGTCGTGACTGAAACAATAGAATATCTCTAAATGTACCCATTGGGAGCACCATTATTGTTGTAATTCGACTTACATTAAAACAATTTTAGTGCTTTTTGGTGTGTTTAATTTCACACTAGATTTTACTTTCATTCTTCATGTCTGCAACTATACTCTGTCATATTGAGGAGAAAGACAACAAGGGCTTAATCAGTTTGAGAGAAGATGAATGGTGTGACCATTCACTGAGAGGAATAAAATACCCTCTGTGTCTATTTTAGGGATATTGCAATCCACCTCAGAGTTCTATGATCTCATAAAGGAACTCAGCAGATATGGTCCTGGAACTGCTGGGTTACTTGCAATATCCTTATAATGTACAGCAGGGGGTGCTTTATTTCATAATGTGTAATCTGTGCAAAATAGGTGAAAATACTGGCGTGAGAGTGCATTTTTGAAACCGATACAACTCCAAATTCTTGGCAATTAACAATGACTAACAAAAAATATTAAAATATATGAAAATATCAGCAAAAGTGGTACACAAAGAAAATGGAACAAGCATACATGAAAACATAAATGTTCAGACACTGGTACGGGATAATTTAGACAAGTTCGCACAAACTGGTCATAATCTGTGTAAATAAATACATGTTCGTGCCCGATGTACACATTTTCACCAAAAATAGAGAATAACACGTGTAAATATGTATTTAAGCCCGTTTTGGTTAAGATGTTCCAGTTCCGATCTATCGGTTGCTAATGTTACAAAGTAAACAAGCATTGGCAAAGTCAATAGGTTTGGCGTTAGTCACCAACCTTTTGCTTGTAGCAATTCTTAATTTTGTTCAGTCCATAGTTTGTGCAAAGCCTTATTGTTGGGGGAAGCAGCCAGGCCATTAATCTAAAAAAACATTGTCTTACGCTCTAAAGATTTTTGGGGTTTCCTGGTACCATCCTGGCAGACAGTTACGTTCTACTGGCGCCAGGCTTATGATGGTTCCGAGGATTCGCACCTCTAGCTCGAGAGGCCGAAGCACTGGCCACAGCACGGCAAAACTTTGGAGTATGCTTCCTATGGACATCAGAGCCGCAAACTCACTTGCCCCATTTACAAAGGACTTAAAACATGGCTATTTCAAAACTAGTTTCCCTCATATCCCTGGACATACATTAAGGTTTAGCGCCAAGACACCTCCGGGTATTCGTGCGCTTAAGTTATAATGACATAACATAACAAACATTACCATATTAGTTCCTGACACCAAAGAGGACCACCTTATGTGTGGATTTGCTCCTTGTACAAACTATACCAGGCTGATGAGCCCTAATCAGGGTGCAACCGGTCATGAGTTGCTTGTGTTTCGCTTTACGGTAGATCTGGCCTGCATTGGAGCAGAGTCAACACTGATTTGCACATGGCTTTGTCCAAACTAAGGTGACATGTTGAGCTAAATAACGATGGACTGGGAGGTTAATTCAAGCATTCCATCCATCATATTTTTGTATGCCTCCTTGTGAAAGGGCAGCATGCTATAACTCAAAGTGAAATCACTCAGCGCTCAAGTGTGCTAACCCCCTGCTCAAGTGCAATGACTGGAAAAAAAATGTGAATGACACAACAGCAGACTAATGGATAAAGTCTGGCCAAAACCCCTTTTAGTAACTGTGTTATACACATAAACCTAGAATAATCTAAAGGTCTTGGCTAACACCAGATCTAAAAAAACTATTGGTTTGCTGTTGGCTGCCAGCCTCTTGCCTTTGCTATTTGTTTTAATATTTTTGTAAAACTTTCTTACAAACAGACAGAAAGGCTTGCACAGACAGACAGACAGACAGACAGAAAGAAAGGCTTGCACAGACAGAGAGACTTGCACAGACAGACAGAGAGGCTTAGGAATACAGAGAGGCTTGCACAGACAGACACAGAGAGGCTTAGGAATACAGAGAGGCTTGCACAGACAGACACAGAGAGGCTTAGGAATACAGAGAGGCTTGCACAGACAGACAAGAAGGATTGCAAAGACAGCTAAAGATGCTTGTACAGGCAGAAAGGAAGGGCTTGTACTGACAGAAAGAGAGACTTGGCAGGCAGCGACAGAGGCTTGCACAGACAGATATACAGAAAGAGGGACTTGGCAGACAGACAGAGGCTTGTACAGAGAGTCTGACAAAGAGGCTTGCACAGACAGACAGGGAAGCTTGCAAAGACAGGCAGGCTTGCACAGATAGACAGGATTGAAAAGACTGACATATGCTTGCACAGGCAGACAATTTTGCACAATCAGAGGTTTGCATAGACAGATTTGCAAAGATAGATGGATAGGGTTACAAAAGTAGATGGACAGGCAGATACGGTTGCAAAAGTAGATGGACAGCCAGATAGGGTTCCAAAGGTAAATAGATACGCTGATAGGGTTCCAAGGGTAGAAAGAGACAGAGTTGCAAAAGCAGATGGACAGACATATAGAGTTAAAAAGATGGATTGTTAGATGGATATATAGATGGATGGATGGATAGATGGATGGATGGATGGATGGATAGGACCTTGTGAAAGAGCAAAATGTAGTCACTCAAAGTGCAGTTACTCAGTGGCTGAAGTGGGCTGACCACCTGCCTCATTCTGTAAGCCGTAATGGGCAGAAGCAAAATGTTAATGACACTCCAACAGACCAAAGGATTAAGACAGCTGGCTGAAAGCCCTTTTAAATAAGTATTATACATATTTCTTTTAAATAATCAAAAAGTCTTGGCTTATGTCGGACCTAAAAAGAATGCTGGGAAGTGCCAGCACAAAGCCCGAAGGCGCTCTGCTCTAAACTTGTGGCAGTGCAAATAAATAAATAAAACATGCACACTCATCAAGGTGTAAAAAGGGCCCTAGAAACTGTCATTCACAAAGCATGAAATCCTCTTCGGGAAACCATATGGTTTCCGCCTTTTTTCCAAAGCTGTAAGTATGTGCATTTCCACTGAGACGATGTATTCGCTTGGTCATCAACAGGATGCCCACTTCCATGACAGTTTTGTTACAGTTGTCGCCTCTCTGTTTTACAAAGGAATCAAATGTTGCATGCTCCTGTTTACCTTCTGTACAGAGGGCTATGGTGTCTTCCTCCTCCCGCTTCTTCATCACTTGACAACATACACAGTCAGTGGAGCAGGTGTAGTTAGCACACAGCTAGGACTGGAGAGCTGCAGAGTAGTAGTGCATGGGTATGTTCTCCAGCCCGCGCTACACTTTCGGTTTGTGACTTCCCCAGCCAGCATAGACCAGCAGAGGGACACTGCACCACCACCCTTTGTAAGTGGACCGAGCCACCAGCGCATAGGGTGACCAACCACCTGTAAATTTCACGGACCGTCCGTAATTTAGATCTCACGTCCGTTGTCCATGATGATCCCTTATACGAACGCCATTTGTCCATAAGTTTGGGCATTGCAGGGAGCAGCACTGTTCCCCTGCGAGAAGCCTCAGTTCCCTAATGGGGTGCCTCACGCTCATCCTCTGAGTACAAGAGCAGCCCCACCCGCCCACTGTCATTCTGTCTGCGGCTGATTGTCACATACAGAATGACAATGGCCCGGTCTTGGCTGTTAAAGCATGTGGTGGGCCTCCTCCTGCCTCGGTCTAGGGTGGGGCATTCTGTCAGATGGAAGAAATGTACAATAATGACAATACTGCTATGTGAAAATCCAGTTCATAAAAAGAAGGCGGTGAAAAAAGTTAAAAAGAAAGGTGTTATTTTTCTTTCACAGTCTCAGCAGTTTAGAACTGATGCATTTTCAGAATTATATACAACGAAGCCATGGTTGCTGCTTTTTTATTTTATGCAACTAACAATTAGGGACAAAGCCAATAGTTCTGGCTTGTTGTAGGTGTAACGTTACTTGTTGTGTTATGTATCTGGATGCAGTAACAGAAGTAGCAGAATACCAGTCGAGCGGCACACTATGCTAAGCACAGATTTTTAGCTTAGGTGTTTTAAGTCGCACCCTTAATTACATCCAACACCCCCTTTGTAGAGACCCCCCAGGTTTTTATCCCACTTAAGGCCCTGGAAACAAAACCATGTCACAGTCACCTCATGTCCTTGCATTGTGCACCATGCACGACTCATGACTTCCACTTTTTCGAATTGCCTATGTGCAGGGGTATAGTGAACCCTCTCCCACCCCTTACTTTAGGAACTACAGTGGGGGTGCATTTCTTGATGGGTCCCTTCTGTCTGCAACTCTGAAAACAAAGGCTCAGTTCATAATTGATACGAAAAGGTGGGTGAGTGAGTAAGTAAGTGAAGGGATGGGTGGATGGATTAGTGAAAGGGTGAATGGATGAGTGAAAGGGTGAATGGATGGCTAATGAGAGAAAGGATGAATAGATCAGTGAGTGGAAGGATGGAGTAGAGAAAAGGCAAATAGATGGATGTATGGGTGAAAGGGTAGATAGATGGGGAAAAGGGTGGATGGATGAGTGAAAGGGTGGATGATGGGTGAGTAAATGGTTGGATGGATGAATGAAATGATGGATTGATAAGTGAAAGGGTGAATGGATGGACAGATGAGTGAAAGGGTGGATGTAAGGATGGATGAGTGAATGAAAGGGAGGGTAGATGGACAAAAGGATGGATAGATCAGTGAAGAAGGGAAAGGGTGGATGTATGAGTGAAAGGATGGATGAGTGATAGGGTCAATGGATGGATTCAGGTGTGTATGAGTAGATGGATGGCTTTGTGAAAGGGTCGATGGAGAGAGAAAGGGAGGATGGATGGATGAATGACTGAAAGGGTGAATGGGTGGAAGGATGAATGACTGGGTAGATGGATGAGCAAGTGAAAGGATAGCTGGATGGGTGAGAAGGTAAATGGCTGGATGGATGAGTGAATGAATGGATGGGTGGAAGAGTGGATGGATGAGTTTCCAGATGGATAGGGTGAATGGGTGGCTGGATGGATAATGGACGGATGAGTGAAAGGGTGGATGGAGGGATGGATGAGTAAAATGAAGGATGACAGGATGCATGATGGATAGGTTTTCAAATGGTTGAATATGTTTGGATATGGATGGGCACACAGATGGAAGGACAGAATGAATGGTGAAAGACTGAATGATGGATGAAAGAATGATTACACCTCGTAACCCCCATTATGTTTAGTAACATTTCCTGTACATTGACATTCACATTTATATGAGACATTATCTCTATATAATGTGAGTGTGATGTAACGCACTCCGACACCCTGCCCTGCATACTTGGGATGAGTAGCACTATAAAAGAAATTAACTACATGAGAGAGGGTCTATATGAAGATTAGGGGCGCCACTGGAGGGTGGTAGCAAGGCCGGACCTAGCATCAGGCGTTTCCCTGGGAGGCTGGAAAGGTGGGGGGCTGTTTTGTTACTAGGGGCTGGTACTGCAAAGTTATTTGTAAATCCTGCAGTTTTCAGGCAACAATAAAAGCAGCCTCGCTTATATTCAGGTGTGGTTCACCAGTGCCTGGTGACAAATGTACCTGCTGGAGCGAGATGGGAATTTTTAATCATCTAAGGTAGCATAGAGGCTTAATATGCCTGCTGTAAATAATGTGTACCATGCATAGCAAAGAACAGTATTTTATGTGCAGAGCTCAGTGGGTTACTGCTTTTGTCACTGAGATTATTGTGTTACTGTGCAATTCATGAGTTACAGCCATAATCTAGCACAGTGAGCTATGAACAGTCATCAAAGAGGTGCATGCAAGCTGCATGGTACAGGTTAACAAGTTATGTTTCCTTCTTGGTCTTTCATTATCCTGATGTTGCAAAAAGAGGTTTGTTAGGGTAGAAATACAATCTTAATATTAAAGTCAATGCTAACTACTGTGTTATGTTCTGAATCCCGAGTTTGTGCTTCTTCAGACCAAGCACTCTTTGCCTTATGTAACATGTTATATACGCTGATTTACACATGTGATTCATTGTCTCTGTAAGTGTGGGTGATGTCTTATACTGGTACGAGAAGGGCAATAAAGCAAATGAAATACATGTAAGAGAGGAGCTATGGAGAGATGAGAGGCACTGTTGGAGGTTGATAGTGAGGGAAACATTGAAGAGCCCCATCAAAGATTGTTGTATCCTGGTGCACAGTAATTCATCATTTACTGTGCTTTAGAAGTTAATACAATTTATATATAATGACAAATGTGTTGAAGAATGCACCATGTGTTCTCAAATTTTCTTGGGGGGCAAAAACAAAGGCTGAAAGCTGTCAGTCTGTTTGTAACACACAACAACTTTTAAATATCTGTAAGTAAACTGTGCAAATGTTTCAAAACATATCAGCAGTTAGGAAACCACAAATGGGCCACTTGTTTGTAATTCAGAAGTGTGCTGGAAACAGAGTTTTAATAGGATCAAAACAATCAAGACTCTTTACTGTGTGATTTTCAAATGATACATATGTTCTGAAACCACATTTCCACACATTAGTATTTGTGAACTACGTAGATTTATCAGTACAACCGCATGATGGCATTTTGCTTCCATATCAATAGAAAATGTTCTGAATGTAAAAGTCAGTGCCTCCTTCTGCCCTACAATAATGCCTCAACAGCATATACAGTTTCTAGTCTGTAGCAAACTTCTGTGCATCAATGAGAATATGCAGTTTAAAGCTCACAGAAATGAAACAGCTCAATCAGTATACTATTTCCAATATACAGCTAAAATAAGGAGGGCTGATATATGGCTAGTCAGGGCATGATATTGTAATGTCAAGTCCTATCTAACCGCTCTGACCCACAATAATACCATAACGCTCAGCAGTTTGCAGCCAATTATAGCTCATGCAGTCTGGTTAATAACTCCCTTTACCTGTTCATTGCTCTTACCCTCATACAAGACCTCTCCGCTATGGGTCTTATCCATTACTCAGCACTATACCAGCCCCTATACTAGTCATCACCAGCTGAACAGAAATGGAATGCTTGAAGTGATCCTACACATTAAGCTGGTCACTCGGAGGACTGCACTCTCGTCCAGCACTGCAGGTCCCAATTAGCTGCATCCTATGCGTGCCGCTTTACATCTCACAATGTCTAGCCGAGCAGATTTTCCGGACTATTTCTCTCACCAAACATGTCTGTTCAGGACCATGAATTGTAAACAAAATATCAGACTGGACAACCCAGTGCAGTAACCATATAAATAGATTATTACCATATGAAACACCACAAAAAGACCTGCGCAGTTGCTCAAAGCTGTGTGCATACTGAAAAACTGTGAAGTGCACGATTGTCTCAACCTAAAAACTTATTTTGACTTGTACTTAAGCAGTTGTCTATTTAGTTATATACTATTGCGTGACCTCCTCTGATGTGTCTGTAAAATGTAGCTTTTGTCCCGAAGTTTTGTCCTGAATTTTGACCTCCTGTCCTGAGTTTTTGTCCTGAATTTTGACCCTTTGTCCCAAATTTTCACACTCACCATCCTGAATTTGGTTGAATATTAGTTTGAGGCTCAACCATCTTATTATCAGTGTCTCTGACTGACGGTGCATTGTATGCGTGTTCCTGCTGCAACAGTCCCCTTACGGGGAGGCTTTCTGGAAGACGAGTAAGAAGTGCCTGATGAACCTGCCTCCAAAATGTGTCTCTGTCCCTCCAGTCCTCTCCCCTCCATCTCCTAGATTTGCGGTCTTTGCTTCAGACCCCTAATGAGGCGCAAGACTACATGAAGGGATTTGCCTCCAACTCTTTTTTAATTTGGGAATGGTGTAAGAAGAGGCTTGCAGAGGAGGATCTCAAATGCCCGGACAGTAACCAGATGCCCGACAAGCTATGGATCTGTAAATAATACACATCGTTCTAAACTGTGATCTCATTTTTGAAGACAAGCCAACTTGTTGATCATAAAGTGCAATATGGCTTTTGTATTTGAGGACAAAGAGGATCCTTTCTGTGTGGTTATGAATTCTTTGCATTTGTACATCAGATAATTATGCAGGCCAAAAAGAGGTTTTTGTAATATTCCAAGCGTGCTAACCAAGGACTACTGTAATCATTTGTGGGAATATGAGAAAAGGAAAGGTGCCTTTACGAAACAACAAATGTTAGTGATTTTCATGATTGGGTTCACACCTGAGGGGACGGTGAGGTTGCTGTCAAAGAAGACACCAAGATTGCAAACTTTCTGGACCGGTTTTGGGTCAGGTGAGGGGGTCAACTTGTTCCTGCAACCAAGTCAGTTTCGGTTTATCCAGCATTTTACCTACTTTAAACAGTTCTTGAACTGATGGTGAGTTACTGACCTTTTTCCAATTCCAAAAGGATCTTGGTTTCAGCAATTTACATAAAACAGTAGACACTGTCGCCTTCCAAGATGTGCACCAGTGGTGACTTTTAAATACTGAAGAGGCAGGGAGAAATAAAAGAACCATGGGGGACCCCACAAGGTATGGGATGAATCACTGGTTGCAGTGATGTTTCTATGCATTGACAATGAGCAATAGGTCTGTAGTGTAAAATGATCTTTTGGTCGGCAATTTTTTTTTCATGGCGTTCTTATGAATTTACATTTTTTAAGACCTCTCCAGAGGTAAGCAAGACACTGATGAGTTGGGTGATCATGGGAAACGATAGATAGGAGGTCCAATTTAACAGCTATAGCCTTAATCATCTCAGTGATTGATTCAGAATTTTTGAAGGATGATAAAGCTGGCTGAATGAAGACTCCAGGAATTTCAAGATAAATTGTATCAACATAGACATTCATGAGTTTTAGGTTGCTGACGCCTGAACCCCCTCAAGACCTTCTGGACCTGAAAAACATGAGCATGCGCTCAATTCCCGATTCTCCCTAGGTACTACCACAGTAACATTTTATAGCAAGCAGGTAATAGATATCCTATACAAAACCATGCTCTTGTTTCAATTACGATGAAAGGAAATTCTGGTTAATAATCAATAGAAAGGAAAAAAAATATTGAATTCACACGCAGATTAATAATTTTGCTGCAGATATGTGAACTAAACATATTAACATATTCTACATGGGATGCTTAAGCCCTTATTCCTGCAGTGATTTTATTGGAAATAGGGGTAATGAAGGAATTGTAAATTGTCAGCGTTTACAGGTAACAAACATCATCACAAGTAGTAGATCTGATTACTTCCAAATATCAGTGAGAACAGCTGACAATATTCTGGCATTTTCAATAACTGTAGAAAAAAAAAATATATATATATATAATCTCACTTTCTATTGTCTGTTTCGTAGCTTTTAAACCTATCTTTGATTGAGGAAATAGAAATTGTCTGTGATATAAATTAAGCTTCTGGGCATATCCGTTTGCTTACTCTATGCAATTTAGATGTTTTACACAAACTCTTGGCTAAAGGGTCCAAATACTGTAGTCTCCACAAAAAATCCATACAAATGGTGTCCTCAAACAGGGGTGCAGAATTAAATCCTGTAAGAAATGTGGTTATTGGTTGAGGGAGGTGTATACCCTTCTTAAGTAACAACCACAATACTTGTCAGGGTGAACAACAGAAGTCACTAAATTAATCTGGGCTTAACCCTCTGGTTGCTTAGCACACAAGCAGTCAGGCTTAATTTAGAGGCACTGAGTTAAGTATTTATGCAGTACACAAACAGTAATAAAGTGAAAACAAAACACAATGAAAATTCCAAACCAGTTTAGACAAATAGAGACCATTTTATAAATAATCTGAGACCTAAACAAACTAAATCCAATCAGCAGAGCTGGAGTTATGAATTTTTGAAATAGCGCCAACAACAAAGCTCCAACCGCAGCTATGCGAGACCAGGGCAAAGTTAAAAGTTGAGGCGCACTGGGATAAAGCGCAGTTCAGCTACACGAGGTGGATTGGGCCTGGGATCAGCTTACCTTCGGACGTAGAATAAGTTTAGCAGAAAAGTTCCTGAGAAGGTATAGTTCAGTGGAGCAAGGCAGCAGTCAGTGTCTGAGGAGGAGGTATCATCATTGAAGAGCCCCTGGACGGAGTCGTGGTGAAGATTTCAACCTTCGTAGGTTGGAGCTTTTTTGGAAGTCAAAGTTTTCCAACTAGACGAAGCTGCAGGCTGTAACCGACAAGGGTCTCCACAAGGCTTGATACCTTTTCTGAGGGGTCCCACTGAACAGGATTTGCTGCTGTGAAGCGAGAGCTATCCTGAAGTTAGGTCGACAGGCTATGCACCCCGGGCAGATCGGCGAGCAGGTAAGTCCCAGTCTCCTGACGGTTCTCAGGCAAGATCTTGGAGGAAATGTCAGGTTTGGGCTGGGGGAGCACCTGTAGCACCACTTACAAAGGTCCAGGACTTGTTGGGCCCTACTTGGGTGACTGACTTGAGGCCGAGGCCAGTTGCAGGATTCAAGGCTTCCAGAGATTGTTATTTCACTGTAGCTCACACAGGAGACCAGCCAAATAGCCCTTGGAGTCACTCTGGGAGTCCTAGGATCAAGCAGCAAGACACGCCTCAACCAGCAGGGCAGTCCTCTGAGGGTACAAGGCAGGTCTCAAGCTGCAGGGCAGTCCTCTAAAGTACAAGGCAGTCTTTCTGGGGGTCCTCCACACGTCCAGGAGTGTTCAGAAAAGTTGGTCTGTGGGTCAAATATTTAAACCTGGTGCCAGTCTTTGAAGTGGGGGAAACTTCTAGACTACCCTCACATCTGGTTCTGGAAATGTCTATCCTTCCCTTGCCCAAGGCTCCAAGTGCTCTATGGTAACAATAGACTGGTTATCCAAATGCGTCTTAGGGAAAGACGTCCTCACTCTAGCACTCCGATGCGGAAAATCCGCTGTTTAAAACAGGTACGACCATTGGTGGCTTAGTTCATTGCTTGTTTAATGCATATTCAATTCATATGGCTATTCAAGAAGTATAATAAGGCTCATACTGTCAATGGTTATTCAGTCCACATAGAGGTTCACAAATGTGTTTCCATTGTTTTAGGCAAACCAATTTTTCAATTATCCCCGATGCATTTCGGGACTCGCCCTTCCTCAGGGGGATTCTACAAAAGAAAAAATGGAGAAGGACATAAGGCTATGGTCCAGGATGTAAAAGCGCTTAAAGAGCCTAAATATAAGAAGGTGGTAGTGAGTGTATTGTAAACATGCGCAACCAACCAGTGCTTAGTGGTAAATGAGTAGCAAGAAGGATGCTGGCTTAGAATTCGAAACTTGTAGAAAATATAGAAAGGCTTGTGGAGTGGTATTCAGTGATAGAACTCGGTGCATAAAAAGCGAAACACAAGGGTGTAGGAAACTCGTTGCGCAAGGTAAATAGTGGAGTGAACCAGAGAAAAACGGAAGCGAGTACGCTTCTGTTAACCAGAGGCGAAGACGTAAATAATGCTCAAAAGTGTTATCCACGAAGTGCACGTGATGTAATTAGAGCGCTTAAATTAAAAAATACGACAAAGAACGATCAGAGTTACCTGAAGGGCTCCGTAAACGTGGGTGTGCGAAAACCTCGTCCAAATGAGTGTATAACGTGCAGCTTAAACCCCGGAACTAAATACCATGTATCCGGAAATGATGAACCCGGTGAAGCTCAAAAGCGAGTAATGTGACTGCTAGAGTGAGAAGAAAGACTAGCGTGTATGTTCAGTAACCACAAGAAAGAAACGGTGAATAACATAAATAAATACATAAATTATCTTCAGTGTATCATAACACATAAATATGTAGAGACAAATCAGCAAAATAAGGTCTGAACATAAACTCTGGAATGAATGGGAAAAAAGGGGGTAAACATGTGTGAATTACGATGAATGATGAAAACAAATATTCACAGTGCAACAGTTTACAGATGACAGCTAAATTCGAGACGTTCATTTAACCCGAGCGGGTAAATAGAGTTCAGTCTATTTATCCAATGCAACTCGCGTTGTAGTAGGAAGGCGCCGTTGTCTCTCCCTCTTTGGATCGTGACTTGTTCTAAAATCAAAAACCTAAGTTGACTGCAATTATGATTTTGTTCAAAGAAATGTTTGGCAATAGTAGATTTCATGTTCTTTGTTCGGATGTTACTTTTGTGCTCAATGAGTCTGGTTTTCATTTTTCTTTCTGTTTTGCCCACGTAAGGCAGTCTGCATGGGCATTTGAGTAAGTACACAACGTTGCTGGTGTCGCAAGTAGCTGTAACCTTAAGTTTGATAGGTGTTCCTTTCGAGGGATGCATAAAAGTTGTACCCTTAATGATGTTATTACATCCGCCACAATTTAGACAGGGAATAGTTCCTTTATGTAATTTATCAGAGTTCAGAGGGCTCCTGTTCAAAAGTTGTTGCAGATTGTGTGTTCTCTGGTAAGCGAAAATTGGCAATTGGTCAAAAATCCCTTTGAAATCCGGTTCCGTTTGTAATAAAGGCCAATATTTTCGGATGGTTGTCTTGATTTTTTTACTTTGTTTGGAAAATTTGGACACGAAAACTTGGCGTGAATCATTGGAATTCTTAGAGGTTTGTGTTTGTAGTAAGTCTGTCCGGTTCTTAGTGTTTGCTCTGTTAACAGCTTCTTGTAGAATAGGAGCTGGGTATGCTCTCTTCCTGAATTTGTCTATCAAGAGGCGACTTTTTCCTGAAAGATCTCTTCAGTAGATGAAATACGTTTAATCCTCAGTAATTGACAATATGGGAGGTGTTTTTTCAATGATTTTTGGTGGAAACTTGAGAAATGCAATAGATTATTGCGATCGGTGGTTTTGGTGAATACTGATGTGATTAACCGATTATTGTGTATGGAAATGTCCACGTCCAAAAATGTGATGTGATTATAGTTGAGTTCGTGAGTTATCTGTGTCAATAACTCCGTCTGGGTGCCTTTCCAAATGAGGAAAATGTCATCGATGTATCTGTGGAACATCAATAGATTTTTAGACCATGCTTCTTGGGTTAAAATGTGATCTAGCTCAAAACGATGCATAAAAAGATTGGCGTATGCTGGAGCAGCACAATTTCCCATGGATGTTCCAGAGAGTTGGATATAGTAGTTGTTATTCCACAAAAAGTAGCTGTGGTATAAGGTGAAATGCATCAACTCTAGTAGACTGGTGCCAGATTCCTTTGTGAGTGTGCTGGAGGCAGCCCTTTGAATTGTAAGGGGGCAGGGAATAGCTTCTCCCAAGCCATCCTGCCAACACTTAATCCCCCTCTGTTTTACTGTCTGTGAGGAATAGACAAAGGCCAACCTGTTTAGGGCCTACCTTATGGGTGAAATATGTATTAAAAACAAAGTTTTAGGACTGGCAAAAGGTTTATGTTGTGAGGTAGAACTGGCAGTTTAAAACTGTACACAGGATACAATGGCAGACCGGAGGCATGTTTTAATGGGCTACTTAAGTGGGTGGAACATTAATTGCTGCAGACCCACTCATATAATTTAATTTACAGGTGCTGGGTACATGTAGTACCACTTTACTAGAGACTTATAGCTAAATTTAAAGTGCCAATTGGGTGTAAGCCAATTCTACTATGTTTTAAGGAGCGAGCACAAGCACTTTACTGCTGGTTAGCAGTGATAAAGTGCACAGAGTGCTAATGCCAACAAAACCAACATTCTGAAAACAAGAGGGTGAAGGCAAAAAGTTTGGGGATGACCGTGCAGAGAGGGTCAAATCCAACACACTCCTATTATTCAATCTCCAGGGTGCATAGTGACACTTCTATTAGTCACTCTACAATGGTAAATTGTGTGGTTTCCCATTCCCCCCAAACTGCTCAGTACATAACATTGTTATAGTATGTGGACAACATCATCCTTGTAAGTAAAGTAACAGTGATCTTTAAAGACTGCTGAAAATCTTTTGTAAAAACAATTAAATAGTGATAACTCCTGGTAAGGCAAAAGTGGTCATCTTTTAGGGGAAATCATAAAGAGCTAGGCTTATGGAATGCACATAAAAACAGAAACGAGAGAGTGCCATGTTATAAATATCTAGGTATTTGGTAGGATGAGAAAGGTTAAAACATCTATCGCAATGAAATCCAAAGACACTATTCTCAGCTTTGATTTATGCTCTTTGTCAGTGAAAATGAGCAATCCTAGAACCGATATTAGTCGTTGTAAAAAACAAGCTAGTGCCATCCTTAGCATATGGATCAGAACACTTACCAGTGATGTTGGCTAAGGTTGCACAATGTACCACTTACAGCTTCCCTTTTCACTACCAAGGTGCATTTCATAGGCTAAATAAACAAATTCAGGCACTGGAAGCATCATTTGAAGCACACAAGGCTGTCTTTAAAGCATTATATATGTAATGAAATCATAACAGGCAACTGCCGAAGTGAGAGTCCATTGAGAAAAATATTTGCAACCGACTGTAGTCTCCTTGGGAATCAGTGAACTTTGGACTTTAACTTTATCTTCACTGTATTAAAAAGTAGTGTAAGTAGGGCTCTTCAATCAACTTCCTCTAAAGAAGATAAAGCAGATCTTAGCAAGATAAGTCATGCCTGGATGGTGATAAACTTGTGTAAGAAAGCCCCTCAGCAGATATATCTTGGTGAATAATTCCCTGGGATACTAAACTGAAACTGAGGCGATTAAGATTCGGGCTAATTCCAACGGTGTATTTATTGCCAAAGTGGTCCCCTAACTCCAACCCGCGACCTTGTAAACTTGGTAACTACAGAATAGAATCCTTGGCCCAAGTCTTTTTATGCCTTCAGTGCTCTCCTGATTGAACACAAGAAGTGTTAAGGGATTTCTTTAATTATTTTAACATCGACCCCTGCCATCGGGCTATCTATCCTCTTCTGTCTTGGGTATGACCACCCATAGGTCGGAACCAGATTTATCTCATGTATGGAGAATGCATCTGTGAAGTTAAATTAACAAAATAAATAATAGAAGACATCTATCAAATACAAAGTGCCCAGTTATTAGCCACATTATTATTTCTGTAATGCAAGGCTAGGGAAGAACTAGTAAGAACTCGATATAGACTATTGAAATGTTGTTATTATTGACATGGTCACAATTTTTTGTGTTTTTATTATTTAATAACCTTTGCATTTAAATGGGCTTACATTACCATGCTATATACTATGCATTCGCTACAGTACAGGAGCACCATCACCTGCATTCTTTTTTCTTTTTAATACGTTTTTCTGAACTGTTGTTTTCAGTCAATCTACTTTTTGTAATAAATCAATCAATCAGGTTTTGTAGAGCACACAACTCACCCGTAAGGGTCTCAAGGTCCTGAAGGAGGGAGGTGTGAGCAGCTCCGTTTGTGTCATCCGAAGAGCCAGGACTTGAGGTCATTTCTGAATTGGTGCAGTGTCGGGCTTCATCGGAGGAGAAGAGGGAGTTTGTTCCAGGTCTTGGCTGCGAGGTAGGAGAAAGATCTTCCAACTGCTCTGGTCCTGTAGAAACGAGGGACAGTGGTTAAGGCGAGGTTGGCTGAGTGGAGGTTTCTCTTGGGGGAGTGGAAGGAGATTTGGTGGTTGAGGTATTGGGGTCTGGAGTTGTGGAGGGCTTTGTAGGCATGTGTGAGCAGTTTGAAGGATATTCTTCTTTCGACAGGGAGCCAGTGAAGATCGTGGAGGCGTTGGGTCGTGTGGTCATGTTGTGGGATGTCGAGGATAAGTCTGGCTGCGGTGTTCTGGACGGTTTGGAGTTTGCGGAGGCGTTTTTTGTTGATTCCGGCGTAGAGAGCGTTTCCGTAGTCCGGTCTGCTGGTGATGAGTGCATGGTTTTCCTGGAGTCAGGGGGGATCCACTTGAATGTCTTGGGAAGTATGTGGAGGGTGTTGAAAGATGAGGAGGATACAGCGTTGATATGGCAATTCATGGTGAGTGAAGAGTCAAGTAGGATGCCATGTTTGCGTGCGTGGTCCGCTGGGGTGGGTGGGTTCCCTAGGGCGGGTGGCCACCAGATGTTGTCCTATGCGGAGGGGGTGGAGCCGAGGATGAGGACTTCTATTTTCTCTGCGTTGAGCTTCAGACAGCTGTTGCTCATCCAGGTCGCGACGGCTTTCATCCCATCTTAGAAATTGCGCCTAGTGATGTCGGGTTCTTTGGTGAGGGAGAGGATGAGCTGGGTGCCATCGGCATAGGAGACGATGATGAGTCCGTGGTTTCAGATGATGGTTGTAAGGGGTGCCGTGTAGACGTTGAAGAGTGTGGCGCTGAGGGAGGATCCTTGGAGTATTCCGTATCTGATCTCTGTTGATTCTGAAAGGAAGGGTGGGAGATTCTCTGTGTTCAACCTGAGAGGAAAGATCGTTTCCAGTCTAATGCTATTCCTCGGATGCCGGCGTCGCGGAACCTGGTGGCCAGTGAGCGGTGGGAAACGGTGTCGAAGGCTGCTGAGAGGTCCAGGAGGGTGTGGGCTGCAGTGTGGCCTTGGTCGAGGAGGGGTCGGATGTCGTCGGTGGCAGTGATGAGGGCAGTCTCCTTGCTATGGTCGCTGCGGAATTCAGATTGAGAGGTGGTGAGGATGCTGTAGGATTCTATGAAGTTTGCTAGCCGGGTGCTGATGGCTTTTTCGATGACTTTGGCAGCGAAAGGGAGCAGAGAGATGGGTGTGATGTTTTTGAGATCAGTCAGGTCTGCAGAGGGTTTTTTTAGGTAGGGGGACTTTTGTGTTTCAAGTCGTCAGAGAATGTGGCAGTCTTGAGGGAGCAGTTGATAGTTCGGCGTAGCTCGGGTGCGATGGCAGTGGCAGCCCTATGGAAGACGTGCGGCGTGCAGGGGTCAATAGGTGCTCCGGAGTGAATGTTCTTCATTGTCTTTAAGGTGTCTTCTGTAGTGAGAGGGCTCCAGGTGAGAAGGGTCTGTTGGATGGCGTCGTTGGGGGTGGAGGTTGAGACGGTGTCGTGGTTTTGTAATGGTTTTCTGAAAAGTGTTTCCTTCTATGGTCAGACCTTTTTAAATAAAACATTTTACATAATGACTATATATATATATATATATATATATATATATATACACACATACATACATACATATATATATATATACATACATACATTATCTACTGGCCAGTAGATAGTTATAGTTAGGACCGTGTATGCATAGGAAATCCGCAACATTCTATTTGGAATAATTTTGACGCCGGTTGACGAATCCTCGCGAAATTTTCAAAATAGGTGAGGCGCTCCGCTCCGCTCCTACCCTGAAAGTCTGGGAGGGATTCATCAAGCGGGGGCTGAGAAAAAAGGGGGGTCCCAAAACGCGTTTTCCCCATGCAATTTTCCATAGGGACCTTTAGTCCAAGGTACAGCCCGAACAGCTGAACAGAATTACTTGATATTTGGCAGAGAGGTAGTCCTCAGCTCAGGGAAGTGCCTTTTGCAGGTCTGGTGTCAATCTGTTCAGTAGTTCCTGAGAAAATCAAAAGTAAAATCATATATATATGTGGGCGGAGCCTAACCACACATCTCATCCTGAGATCTGATTGGCTGTCAGCACTTCATCCAAGAAGTGTTGGCAGCCATCTTGGGACCAATATACATGATAGCACCTCATTAAAAAGCATTGCAGTTAATAGAAGGTTTTAAGACTTTAGTTACATTATAAATCATTTGTTGATGGTACCATACTCATTTTAGGAATTGTGGTATGTTCTAAGGTGATTTCACCATGTGAAAAAGCCTTCTGCTGGGATATCATGATTGAGAGAAAAATATTTTCTCATGCTTTTCCCACAGAGGTTTGGAAGGTGACCTATTAGCTAAACTGAGAGCTTATTTTCTGTAAATTCACATTATCTTTCTCAGTCATGTGAGAATGAAGTCTGACATTCTCAGTAAAACATGTACATCCAACAAGGGCAGAGACTGTCAGTGATTCCTTTGTGTTCTACTGCAGCTTCCCAGAGTGTTCCAAAGAACAACTAGAGCGCTAACAGTCCTACTTATGATAAACGTATGGCACACCTGAAGCCATCTTGCTTGGGTTAAAGTGGTAACTCTTAAAACATTTAATTTAAAAAGGAACAAAATGAGGGGGTTCATTTTTCTATAACAAGTATGATTAGTGCTGCAGAAAGAAAAACTAGGGCACATTTTGACTTCTGAAATCCTCTTTTATTTCATTAAAAAATTCTGACATGAAGACTGAAACATGCACTTTCAATACCAGCAGCAGTTTTCCCTGGTGAGCAGTAGCTTTACTACAGTGATCTAATGAGCAAAAAGAGTGCTAACATTCTGAATTTATGGCAAATGTGTGACACATCTGAATGCCTTCTTGATGGAATCAAAGTAAAAAGCTTAAAGTATTTCCTACTGAGGAGACTGCAGTAAATGAGGAAATTAGGAAACTTCATAACAAATAAGTCTCCCAAGATGGCCACCAGAGACAAAAGAGCCCAAATGTAGCCCAAATATCACCCAGATGTAGCCCAAGTATAGCCCAATGACAGAATGTCCCAGAGTGTTCTTAAAAACAACTAGAGCGCTTACTGTCTTCATTATGACAAAAGTATGGCACACCTGAAGCCATCTTGATTGGAATAAACTGGTAACACTTAAAACATTTAATTTAAAAAGGAACACAATGAGGGGGTTCATTTTGCCATACAAATTATGATTAATGCTGAAGAAAGAAAATGAGGGCACATTTTGAGTGACTTCTCAAATCCTCTTCTATTTCATTAAAAAATTCTGACATGCAGACTGAAACATGCACTTTTAATACCAGGAGCAGACTTCCATGGTGAACAGTAGTTTTACTACAGTGATCTAATGAGCAACTAGAGTGCTAACTTTCAGAATTTATGGCAAATGTGTGACATATCTGAATACCTTCATGATGGAATC
Source organism: Triturus cristatus (assembly GCF_964204655.1). Classification (NCBI taxonomy): domain Eukaryota; kingdom Metazoa; phylum Chordata; class Amphibia; order Caudata; family Salamandridae; genus Triturus; species Triturus cristatus. The sequence continues at coordinate 881,567,882 of NC_140580.1, read as the reverse complement.
AAAGTAAAAAACTGAAAGCATTTCCTACTGAGGAGACTGCAGTACATGAGGAAATTAGGAAACTTCATAACAAATAAATCTCCAAAGATGGCCACCGGAGATAAAAGAGCCCAAATGTAGCCCAAAATCACCCAGATGTAGCCCAAATATAGCCCAATGACAGAAGTGTGCAAAACACTTATTATTTTGTGTTTTTGCAGTGTTATATAGTGCAGACTTGTCAGGTATTGGAGTGCTTTACATGAGCATTGGTTACATCACACAAGAACAAATTCATTTTGGTTGTAGACATGGGGAGACTAAGTGATTTGACCAGAATCACAGAATGTCGAGCTGAAGCAGAAACTCCAACCTGGTTCCCCAGTTGCAAAGTCTGCAGTTCTGGAAGTAACACCACATCCTCTCCCCTAAGTGCAACATTTAATCAAGGGGTCAACTGGATAAAAAAACATAAAGATAACAAATAATTTAAAAGTGCTTTGTCGCTATTTGAAATCTCAGAAAATATGTCCTTATTTTAGTCTTTTAGAGCACTAACCATAATTTTGATGCCAATAAGACCCTCTCATATATGCAATTTCTAAAGGAAATGATCTAGGTATTACAGTTTTGATTACATCAAGATGACGTCAGGCGTTCCACACTTTTGTAATAAATATAGAATGTTAGCAATCTAGTTGTTCATTAGGATACTGTTGAGAGGCAGAGGCCAGGGGCACGGACTCTGAAAATTGAAGGCAGGTAGGAGGGTGCAAAGGCAACAATTTAACCACACTGAGTAGGCAGGAAGGGCCGTGGCAGCACAACAGACTATGGAGGGCAGTGGAAAGGGGGGCAGGGGCAACAAACCAACAATACAGGACTTGCAAGAGAGGCTGTGGCAATGTAATAGACCATTGTGGGCAGAAGGAAGAGGCAATGGTAGTACAACCATACATGCCAACAGACCCGATTCAGCCAGGAAACGTCCAATGTTTTTAAGCTCAAATGGGCTTTATTTGATCAGTCTCCTGTCTACAATCTCCTCTTTTTCAATGTAACTCAAAGGGGAAAAACAATACCCCAGTTTTTTTTCAAAATCTCCCTCTTACCAAGTTCAAAATGTTCGCAAGTATGGTACATTGGATCATGGAAGGAAATGGGGTAGGGACATGGACTTGGATAACAGAGGACAGGAGGGACATGGAGAGGTGCACCAAACTGACCCTGCAGGGCAGGCATCAGGGTTTGCAGCAGCATAATACACCACACAGGGCATGCGGGACGGGAGTGCAGCACAACAATCCATAGAAAGCAAGAGGGAGGGGACAGGACCATGCACATGGACAACAGAGAACAGAGGGGCAAGAGGCAATGGTAGCTAGCTGACCATAATGGACAGACAGGAGAGAAAGCTGCAGCATAACAGACCATAAAGGGCAGGAGGGACGGATCAGGGGCATTACAATGGAACAGACAAGCCAGGAGGGAGAGAGTAGGGGTCTGCACATGTAAACAGAGGGCTGGGGGCAAGGGGGCAGGGCACTAGAAGCAAGACACACAATGAAGAGCAACAGTGAGACTGTGATGGCATACACACAGACCATGGAGGGAAGGTGGGAGGGGGTCAAGGGCAGCTAACTGACCACACAGGGAAGGTGGGAGGGGCCATGGCAGCACAGAAGACCATGCATGGCAAGTGGGAGGGTTGGTGGCAGCTCAATGGTTATGATGGGCAAGAAGGCGGGTGCAGGGGCATGCACAAAGGACGATGGAGGATAGAAGGGAGGGTCAGGACCTGTGCACAGACAAGAAAGTTCAGGGGAAGGGGCCTCACAACAGACCGCACGGGGCAGGCAGGAGGAGCAGTTGCAGCACAACAGACCAGGGAGGGCAGAAGGGTGTGGCAGTACAATGGACCATGTAGGACAGGAGGAAGAGGATAGGGGCATGGCATGTGGACAGGCAGGGTGGAGGTGGCAGGGACAGGTTACAGTCATCTGACAATGCTAGGCAGGTGGGAGGGGAGTGGCAGCTCAACAGAACACTCAGAGTAGATAGGAGTGGCAGGTCCATGGAACATGGTGGGCAAAAAGGATGAAGCAGGGGCATGCACAAAGACATCGGAGGGTAGGGGGAAGGAGAATAGGGGCAGCAAGCTAAGCACAGAGTTTAAGCAGGAGGTCAATGATGGGGCATAGAATTGGGCAATGGAGGGCAGGAGGAGGGGACTGGAACATCATACTAAATTGAGGGCAGTGGCAGCACATCAGACCATGCATGGCAGGAGGGAGGAGGCTAGTCCATGGATTCACACAACAGAGGATAGGGAGGAGGGGGATGGGGCAGCAAGCTAACTGTTCAGAGAAGGCAGGTATTAGGAACTTTATTGTTTTTAAAACGTGTGTCTGTGCGAACTACTTAAAATATGAACAAGTATGCAGCATAATCTCACTTTTATTCAGGAAGAAGAGGACGTTTGTGACTGTGACTCCGGGCTCACTTGGCAGAAACACCCCCTGACCCTCCACCCCCTATCGCAAAATGTAATGCCCGTGAAAAGGGTAGGTGATCACAGTGTTATATAGAACATAGTCCCGAGAGCACGATTGAAAATGAAAACTAGATATAGTGTATGGTATAAACTATGCACCAAAAAGTGTGATATAAGATGAACCGGGTGTGAAATATAATATGCAATACATTGTGCGCAGTGACAGATTCATTGGAGAGCGCGAGATAGCACAGGCACTAGCGCGTGCTATGCGATGTGCGCCTTGGAGTGTAATATGCACAGGGCAGTGTTGTGTAACCTAACTAGTCTCTAAAGTTGTAATATAAAATATGTGCTGGGGAGTGTAACGTTGCATATGCACTGTGACAAAGATATGGATCCCAGATTGTAATATGTATGGCATAGCACTGTGCGTTATAACATAGGCATCGAGGAAGGCACGTTAGATGGGGCAATATAACCCGTGCGAAGACAAGTGTGGCATGACATATTCACGGGGTGGTGTTACAGTGCACATGGGCTAGAGAGTGTCATAGCATATGCACTAGCTGGTGGAATACAACACAGAGGTGTGTGGCACTCGGCAGGCAATGGTGGGTGTAACACAGCATTGGGCTCTGCCAGGAGCGCGCTGTGACTCTCAAGTGATGTTCGTCCCCTTTCCAGAGAGTAAAATAAAAAGTATTACACATCCGGCAGTGGATGTGTGTTTTATTAACCGTGAGGGGGGTTTCTTACATAGTTTTGGTCGAATTTTTGTCGAATCCCCTTTGAATGGCTTGGTGTGCATGTGTATTAAATGTGCCCGTCAATAGCTACCCATGTTTGTATAAATAAACGACAAGGGTGTCTACCGGGATTAGGCACGGTAGGGCATCAGACATGTCAGAGCTTCACTAGTGGTGTAAATACATTCCACGTGGATTCATTGTATGCATAGTCGCCTTTTAATGAATATCACTCAAATCGTCATGGTGATAGGTACGTACGGTTTGTCCAGCATGTCCTAGGTGTGTCTATAAATATATATATTTTAAAAATAATAAAAAACAGTGGCCGGCCCTGGGGATTGGGGTAAAAAAATATAATTAGGAGACAGGCCCTGGGGGATGGGGGCATCAGGGCCAATAAATTAGAATAAGAAGGGGAACCACACAGCCCCCCTTCTTAAAAAATTAAAATAAATAAAAGACTGGCATCATGCTGGAGTCCACGCCCCCTCCATGCAGCACTCTGCAAACGCGCCCCCCTGGCGAGTTGTAAGTTGGGGAATTAATTCCTCTTCAATAATGAGGGTCCCTGAGGGCCAACTAGCCCAACAGGCATCTCCAGTATGCGCCAGGGAGCTGCGCTGCAGACAGGTGTTCTGAGGCCAAGCCCCTTTTTACACCTCTCTGCAACACAGCTCTGTGGCGCTTACTGGAGGTACCTAGTGGTCTAGTTTGACCCTAGGGACTCTTAGGATTCAAGGGGACTTAATCTCTCAACTTAGAACAGCCACAGGGCGCGTTTACACAGTGGTGAAGGGAGGGGACGGGGCCTGAGGTGACGTGTGCAAACACGCACTATGGCACGTTTTAAATTGGGGATATAATTTCCCTTCAATACTGAGGGCCCCTGGGGGCTAACTAGCCCACCAAGTACTTCCAGTAAGCGCCACTGAGCTGCATTGCAGAGAGGTGGTCCAGGCTGTGCCACTTTTTACACCTCTCTGCAACGCAGCTCTGTGGCACTTACTGGAGGTACCTAGTGGGCTAGTTGGACCCTAGGGACCCTCAGGATTCAAATGAACTTAATCTCCCTACTAAAAACGGACACAGGGCGTGTTTACACAGTGGTGAAGGGAGGGGACGGGGCCTGAGTTAACGTGTGCAAAAACGCCCTGTGGCCTGTTTTAAGAGGTAGTTTTAATCCCCCTGCCCCATTATATACTAGGGGCTTACAGTGGAGGTCATGCTAATCACAGGGGGACCCCAAAGCATTATGTTCCCTAGTGTATGTAGGTGTTTTCACTGTATTCTAAGTGTCTTTTAACATAGCACTGGCTCTAGGACTGGTTAGTCAGACTCAGTTACCACCAGTATCCGTCTGAAAAAGTTGAGGGTACAGGATGATTTTGCAACAAGGATTCTTTCTGCTCTTCTTTTTGTTCTTTCTGCACGTTATCCTTCTTCCTGCACTTTTCTTCATCCATGAGGACTTCTGTTGCTTCTTTCTGCACTTCTTTTTTTTCTTTCTGTGCATTTTTTCTTCTTTCTTCACATGTCCTATCTCTGTAGGCATAGTTAGAAATTAGCATTTAAAAAACCTTTGAAATTCACAGAAAAAAACATAGGTTTCAGGCACGTTATAGTTAGGAATTAGCATTTAAAAAACCTCAGAAAGTCACTGAAAAAACCATAGGTTTCAGGGGTGTTATAGTTAGCTGGACTTTTCACTTGTACAAAACCATTGAAATTCCCCCGTTATAGTTAGTTCAGCTAACTATAACTCGCGCGCCCGCAATGCACTGCTGATGACTTCACATATTACATCACTCATGACATGGTCAGTGACATCACTCATGACATCACTGACCATCACCCAAATCCACATGTTAATCCCCAGAAACTCTTGATAGGTGTTATTTATCGCACGCGATAAATAACGTACCCCATGGTATCGTCATCTATCATGTGCCATAAATAACATCTAAACTGGTAATCAGGGCCTATGGAACCTTACTGCAGCCCTGTTCTCTACGCCATTCTGTCCGGATTGGAGACCAACAAGCTTTAGCAACGGCAACCCAAACGGTGAGAGAAAAACGGCTTCGGCGTGGACCAGCAAGGTCCTTTGGACTCCCCAAGCGATGGAGAGTCAGGGCACGTCTGGAGCAACCAGGTAAGCCCATTGAAAGTTAAAGTACCCTTCTCAGGGACCCACACGTCGACGGACAAGGGATCGCGAAGGGACCTCGTGAGGAATCACTAGATACCAGCCCACGAGTCACTCGAGGAGTGTAGGCCAGCAATCTTCGGTGGAATCACTGCTCGGGGACTGAACTACAAGTAGCCCAAAGCACAGCCTAAGGGATTGCCAAAAAGCATATGCTGCTGCAAATTGTCAGGGTCCAGGGGTTCGGGTTGCACGGTCCCCTCTTTGGATCTCAGAGTTGCTGAGAGCACGGATCGACCTCGGGGAAGCTTGGAAACCCACCTCCTGTGTTGCAAAATCATCGGAGTCCTTCAGGAGCAGCGTCGATGCAAATCGGACAGATGTGTCTTTCGTGCCTGCCTTGCAGGGGAGTAACTCCTTTACTCCAAGGGAGATTCTTCGGTCATCCAACGTCGTGTAGATAGTAGAAGTTCTGGGATTTTGTAGCAGAGTTTCGTCCAGGTAAATCTAAAGTCCTGTAGTCAGGGGTTCCTACTTTATACCCAAGGAAGGGGTGGGACAAACCCTGGGGACCCACCTATGGGAGGGTCTGGACAGAGGGGTGGCTACACCCATGTCCTTTGTCCAGTTTCGCGCCAGAGCAGGGACTGAGTGCCCCTGCAACCGGTTTGAGCTGGACTATGCACAGGGACACCAAGTGTGCCCCCAGTGCAGACATCAAAGCACTCTTGGAGTGCACCCACTCAGCCCCAATACACTAAAGCCTGTCTGGGAGGTGGTTATACCTCCCTGTGACAGGAAACCTATTGTACAGGCCTCCCCTGCCAGAGTTTCATCCAGCAGCAGGAGGGCAGACTTGTGTCTGTAGCTGGCAGCATCCATTTTGTGATGCCAGGGTCTGCGAAGCTGGTACCGGGTGTCCGGTGAAGTCATGGTTCTCCCTCTAGTAGGGTGGAATCATACCTCCCATACCAGTTACTGGTGTGGAGGTATGATTCCAAGGTGTTTGACACCAAACACGACATGTTTCCATGCAGCCAGTCCAAAGTTAGTATTTACCGCGAGGTTATAATGCACTTAAGAGTATATGGTTTGGCTGCATCACAAACAACCCCGGAATAAAGGTTCCGAAGGCTGCAGAGGGGCTCTGCTCATGCATGGGCACCCTCTCACATAAAACCCAGCACCCTGCCTTCAGGATTGATACGGCCTGCCATAGGGGTGACTGATAGGGTTATATGTGCAGTGATATGGATAGATATAGGGAACCTATATCTGAGTAAGGGGTGCATACACCACCTTACACAGGCTGCAGTAGCACAATACATGCTGCAGCCCCTGGTAGGCCTCTGGGGTACCTATGTCCCGGGTACATAGTATACCATATACTAGAGACTTATAAGGGTACCCCAGAATCCAATCTGGAGTGTACCTAAAGTACATGGAATCCATTTAGAGAGGAAGCAGCTAGGCTGGGGCCTTGGATAGCAGGGTCCCAGCCAGACTAAAGTCGAAAAACAGTGAAACATCAGCAAAAAGTGGGGGTAACCATAAGAAGCAGATCCTACTCTCCTACACATGGCGCTCAAAACGGGAGGCTGACTGAAAAAGTCTATAAGACAGCTGTTCTTGATAATGCTCAAGGTCCATCAATCTTTCACATTCTTTCTCCAGGCCTCCTGAAAAAACAAAAGCCTGGCCCACACCGGAATTGGTAGCACTGTGCGATAGCTGTCAGGACTTCTCTTGGAGGAACATTGCTGCCCCTTTGCTCCTGACAAAGCAGACAACGTCTTGGGCTGAAACTGCCTCCTACGATCAGAAAACATTGTTGAAGACTTCCTTGAGGAATGAAAGGAAGAAGGTGGATCCCAAAAGAGCTTAGAGGAATAAGACTTTCCCTTTGAACGCTTTGTTAATCATGCTGTCCAAATGCTCACCAAACAGCATCTTACCCGCAAACAGGAGTTTGAGCAGAGTACACTTTTCAAAAAAGTCCGCTTTCCAAACTCTCATCCACAGATTCCTCCTAGCCAAAACCACTGAACCTGTAGACATGGCCGGGGACTTCAAGATATCGGAAGAGACATCCACCAAAAACGTAGCCTATTGTTCCATGTGCACAAGTAACTCTGAACAATCCTTTTCTTCTTGAATCGCCATGGCAAATTTTTCAAAGTCTGAAACAAGAAACTGCCGCATAAACCGAATAAATCCCAGCTTTCAGAGTCAGATTCTCAGTGGATAATGCTTTCTTAAGTGCCTCTTCAACCTTCTTGTCAGTGGCATCAGAAGAAGAACAATCTTCAGGATTTACAGCCATAAGACCAATCAAAGTGGCAAGAATGGCATCCACCTTAACATTATGCGGCAAAGAGTCCTTACCTTTCTCCAGCAAATACAACTTCTGCAGAAACCTGGGAGCCGAGGATTTCACAGTATCTCGTCATTCACCAAGTAATCAAGTCTTTAATCTTGCAATGAAATGGCATAACGAAGACGGGAGGCTTGACATACTGTCGCAAAAAGGCCTTCGGTTATCTCGTTAGATGGACGCGCTGCAGAATGCCTGGGACCTCCTCTCTATGCACATATTTTCCAATAGAGGTAGATGGAACCCTTAGGATGACTGAGTCCAGAGACGACAGGTCTGGAAAATCAAACTAAGGTACAGCTCTGAATAGAGATACATTGTGTGAACACTCATAATGTCTAAATACTGGAATACCGAGGTATAATGCAAGTCACAGTAGAGAGGCAATGGGACCCTATAGAGTGGATTTAGGACCAGATGTATAAAGCCCCTTGGCGGGTGCAAATCCTGCGATTCACAAAGACACAACACACAGGACTTAAAACCACAAAAGAGCTTTTCTTAATGTCCAAAAACCCTCTTACAATTCACATTTTTTGTCCAACTCGTATAAAGGCTTTTGCTATCCTTTCTGAATCCCAAATATGAGTTGGCATGAATGGGGCATATACATAGATGGTGACTGCAACCACCATCACAAACCATTGATGAGTAACCAACCCAAGTTGGAGAGATAAATGATCCACAAGAGGGAAGGTGTCCCCTTGGGACCACTGCTTAATTTGTGCTGGTGTTTGCACTGCTCAGAACTGGCACTTATTTCACAAGGCCGATCCTATAGACTTTTTCTCCCGTGGACAGTGGGCCCAATAATTATTAAAAACTAAATGCAATTGTCCTTCGGGTGGCTGCTTGGTAGGTCTTTACAGGCTAGGCTACCCTCGTCCAGGCATGATCAATGTGCACCATCATGTTAAGGATGTCAGCACAGCTTACCAACATCATTTAGTAATTTTACTGATTCCGATTGGATAATTGAGGCTGAGCTGAGCAAGGCAGTCTGAGACAGCGCAGGATGCAGGTTTTAGTAAGTTACAACACGTGAAGTGCAAATTGAAAGTGCACATGTACCCTTTGCTCGCCTCGCTGTCTAGATCTGAAACTGGAGGCCGTAATTCCACCCTAGGTGGTGTACTCGTGGTCCACCACCACTTAGCTGCCAGCACTCTAACTTCTGAGTTGCTGCAGCATGAGTCTTGCAAAGGCAACACTAGGGGGAGAAGCTGAGCTACTGGCACGGCATGTTAAGATGAGTAGTGGACGCCTGCCTGGCCTGCATGGATAACCACACCTCTGAGGCGGAAGCCGGAGGAATTACGCGCCATTCTTTTAAACTGTTATTTTGTTTGTAACATATTTTAAAAACTTTGATTCCTGCCTTGAGCTCTGTCGGGCTGCTTGCCTTACAGGTATTCCACATTCAGCGGAGTCTAGCGCTGCTTTGTGGAGTTTGTTGTGGTCGGCCGCCATCGCCAGTCGCGAGGCCACGCCCACCTCACAGGCCACGCCCACCCCTCCCGCCTATAAGAACGCGCTGAATCACGAGTGCGCTCTCTGTAACCACACCTCTGAGGCGGAAGCCGGAGGAATTACGCGCCATTCTTTTAAACTGTTATTTTGTTTGTAACATATTTTAAAAACTTTGATTCCTGCCTTGAGCTCTGCTGGGCTGCTTGCCTTACAGGTATTCCACATTCAGCGGAGTCTAGCGCTGCTTCGTGGAGTTTGTTGTGGTCGGCCGCCATCGCCAGTCGCGAGGCCACGCCCACCTCACAGGCCACGCCCACTCCTCCCGCCTATAAGAACGCGCTGAATCACGAGTGCGCTCTCTGTAACCACACCTCTGAGGCGGAAGCCGGAGGAATTACGCGCCATTCTTTTAAACTATTATTTTGTTTGTAACATATTTTAAAAACTTTGATTCCTGCCTTGAGCTCTGTTGGGCTGCTTGCCTTACAGGTATTCCACATTCAGCGGAGTCTAGCGCTGCTTTGTGGAGTTTGTTGTGGTCGGCCGCCATCGCCAGTCGTGAGGCCACGCCCACCTCACAGGCCACGCCCACCCCTCCTCTCCCTAAATGTGCTTCCCACGCAAGCGCAGCGGACGAGCGCAGCGGACGAGCGCAGCGGGAGCGCCGTTTGCGCGCCGAAGGCGCGCCTAAGGCAAGCCCGTCTGTGCCCGTCATCGCCAGACCATCGCCTCTCGCCAGTCCCCCTGCTCAACTCGTACCACATTTACTGCAGTACGATAGAAAGTCCCTCCTCGCACTCAAACCTGACTCAAGATGCGATAAACTTGAAGGCTGCCTTGGGCAAACAGGTCTGTACTGCAAGCCGTGTTGTTTTTTGACATCTTCACCCGGGCTAGCCAGCCACAATACCACTGCTTATAAGCATTACACCCTTACCATCTTCCAACTTAATGTTAGATCCCTTGTGAAACATCACGCCGATGTGTTCACCCTTATAACAGAGGAACATCCAGACATTATGTTTATATGCGAAAACTGGCTCCACGATGACCAAAACAGCATCCTAAATCTCTCGCTGCCCGAGGGCTTCTCCATCAAAACCATCAATAGAGACTCCAGGGGTGGGGGGATAGCTGTTATTTACAAATCATCATACAACTGTACTTTTGAAAAGGAAGCCATTTGGGGCTGTGAAAGCGCAAGATTCAAAATCTCCACTAGTCCCCAGTTCACCCTTTCCGGACTCTATATCTACCGGCCCCCTGGCCCCACTGCCAGGTTCATTGAGGAATTCCTAGATGTCGCTCACACTCTAGTGATATCCTCTCCTAATTTTACCATCCTGGGAGACCTCAACTTACATTTCGACTCCTTGACCGATCCTACTATTAAGAACCTTCAGGCAGAACTCACAGCCCTTCAGCTAAACCCACTCATCCAAACTCCCACTCACTCTGCCGGGCATTTACTGGATCCAGTTTTCTCTAACCTCTCAGATGCCTCGGCTGCCCCCCCCAAACCCATGGGGTGGACTGACCACTCTCTTATCCAATTTTCCCTGAAAAGCAGAGACTCGATTGTGAAAAACACCAACAATTCCCGATACAAGAGGCCATGGCATAAACTGGCACCTAGCGACCTTACTAGTAAACTAGGTAACCTCCACCTCAACCTCACAGACGGAGATATTAACTCCGCCTACGCGGCCTTTCAAAATTGGATCAACTTAGGACTAGACTCCCTAATACCAGCAAAACGGACTAAAACCCGTAACACTCCATCTTACCCGTGGTACAATGAAAATCTTCTAACCATGCGGAAAGACTGCAAAAGAGCTGAACGCCAGTGGAGGAAAGAATATAAGGACACCGACAAAGCTGCTTACCTGCGAAAATTGAAATCGTACCATAAGGCGGTTCGCACCTCCCGTGCTTCCTACTACGCGGAAGCAATCAGCTCCAGCGGGAATCCCTCAAAAACTATTTTTGAAATTGTTCATAAACTTAAAGATAGTTTTAATCCTGTCCCTGGTATTACCTCTGCACAACAATGCGAGGAACTTGCCACCTTCTTTACGGAAAAGGTAAAGAAAATCTACACTTTCCCGGATACCTCCAAACCACGTGAGCCTTTGCCAGACAATCCCAGTTTGTCTCTCATCCCCAGCTTAACACACGACGAACTTGCCAAACTGTGCACTAAAGTCAAATCTGGCTCGCCCACAGACGCCATGAGACCCGCCAAATTCCTAGAATCTCTCGAGTTCTTCCTTCCTCCTCTTACTACCCTACTTAACCTATCATTCTCCTCAGCGGTGGTTCCCACATGCTGGAAGCAGGCCTGGGTCTCTCCAATCATAAAAAAAACCACCCTAGACCCATCAAAACCAGAAAACTTCAGACCAATTTCATTGCTTCCATGGGCCTCAAAATTGGCAGAAGCCCATGTGAAAAAGGTGCTAGCCAACTACATGACGCAACACCAAATTTTAGACCCATCACAGAATGGCTTCAGGCCAGGATTCAGCACCGAATCCGCCCTGCTGACCACCATCGAACACCTACGGAACATCCTGGACGCCGGTCAAAGTGCTGCGCTGGTTTTACTCGACCTTAGCGCAGCCTTTGATACGGTCTCCCACTCTATCTTACTGAAACGCCTCGAAGCCATAGGTATCAAAGACCTTGCTCTAGAGTGGTTTCGATCATTCCTGACAAACAGATCTTTCCGGGTCTCTGCCCCCCCGTTCATATCCCAGCCTTACCCCATAGAGCAAGGCGTTCCTCAGGGATCGGCGCTCAGCCCGTCCCTATTCAATCTTTATGTCCAGCCTCTCGCTGATATAGCAAAAGAATGGGACCTGACGCTAGTGTCGTACGCCGACGACACCCAGCTCGTCATTTCTCTGACTGAAGGCCCCTCGATCTCAGCGGCGAGATTCAAGAACGGGTTAGAGGCAGTTGATGAATACAAGCCCCAGCTAGGCCCGCAAGAGACAAGGGTTCGCTCTTCTGTAACGAAATCTATAAGGAAGTTGGCACGGAAACTGCAAAGTACAAAAACAACGTTTATTAACCCTTAAGGGTGGTCCTACAATCCACACAACACTCTTCAGTATTGCAAGGAGTAGCACAAAGAACTTGCATACACAGTCCCCTTTTATACACAGCGAAGGGGCTCATGAGTGGGTGGATACCACAGAGTTGAGGAACATTACCATTTAGGGTCATTCTCGATACCGAATCAATACATGGGCGGAGCTAACACACTCCTTGGGCCCGCGAAAACACATGGTCAAGCAAAGCTAATTATAACAGATGTGGTCAAGTCTGGGCATGCGCCAGACGGACAAGGGAGAGCTATTTATAACCTGTTGCTAGGCAGATTACAAGAGCAACTAACACAGAAGTCGGACTGTCCTCGTGGCGAACACATGGCAGCATGTCAATACAAAATGGAGTCCGGACTTCGGCCAACATAATAGGGAAAACACGATGAAAGGGAAACACTAATGTTTTCAGTAAATGCTTAATCACATTCTGCCTTAATTTACAACAGACGACCCTTTCAGCATTTACTGAAGACATCTGGCTTCCAAGAATAATCATCGTATATGTCAATTATCATCATTCCTTTAACCTCTTTAGCTAGACCCTTCTGGCGGGCAACATCGGCAATAGCTTTCTTATCTGGAATGCAGAATGAAATGCATACAGAACAGCACAATGGTCCACATTGGATACACATACAGAGAAAGAACAGAATTGCTATAATAATGCAGAGACCAGTTAAGACCTTCCATCCCCAGGCAGTAACCAACGCCCAAAACCATCCAGAAAAGGACCAAGTGCCGTTTTCCGTGTGGATTTCAGCTGCTATTTTATGCAGCTTATTAATGGCGTTATAAACGGATGGCGTATGATCAGGAATGAACACACAGCAGCTACTTCCAATAATTTTACAGGCTCCTCCTCGATCAGCTAGCATTACATCCAATACCATACGGTTCTGTAATGCAACAATTCTGGTAATCTGTAACTCTTCCGTAAGATTCCCAAGAGCAGCAGCAGTCTGATTTGTCACAGCTTCTACCACTCTTGTTAATCTTCGGATCTTCCTACTATTCAAAGCGGCTCCGACAAAGAAAAACAATCCTAAATTAAAATCAATATACTGTTGCAAACTGGTATCAGTTTGATCCACATCATCGATCGATAACGTACGTTTATACCTATTTACAGTCACATTATTCAACAATTTCAAGTCTTTATGATACGATGCAGGTGCTAGGAATACAGGAGGTAATAGGAATGATACATAGCATACCCCAGACCACCCAGCTGGCAGACGGTAATAACCTTTATTTCCACACACAAAATAGGTATTATGGGACGCTAGGAAGGTGCTGTTGTTCAACCCATCAATGTTTAGAACCGTAAGGCAATCACTGACACCAACAGGGATGAAACCCACACTCTGGACACACAAGTCCGCTTGAGCTTGTGCTACGTGAATTACAAATTTCTCTCTTCCCATAGTGTCTCTGGTGTTCGTGAAGATATAGGGAATGGATTCATTGTCCGGTCGGTATTCTTCCCATTCCCAAATTGTCCCATTCGCTTGTGGGTATCCATTCTTGTCCTGATGGCATTCTTTATTAAGTCTGAAAAGCAATCGTCCCACTGTCGGTTTTCGAGTGGCAAACAACAGAGTATACCATGCTCTACAGGAGCCATTGTGAGAGAAAGGAAGTGGTATGAATGGCGTACCTCCTTTCTTCTGATGAGCTGGCATCATCCCACATATCCAACAGTTCGTAGCGTTTGTAGCAACGTGGGTGTGATGCAGCATCTGGATGAAAGTGTTATTCAAATAGGATTGCCGATGCTTCAACTCTTGGTATGGCAATGTGTAAAAATAGTGCTCCGCAGGCACTGGAGTCGTCAACACAAGTGTCTCTCGGGCTGGAGTTGCCTCCTCCACAAACCATGTGGTTATACCAACAATAGCTACTGTTAGCATGAACCCCAACGCACAAAGAATTTTCTTCTTCTCCATGTCAAAGGAAATAATACCCTGATATCTTCCTGAAACTAAAAGTCTGTCAGAACTCTTCCCCTTGGGCAGCGGTTGATTTCTTCACCAGCGGGCCAAGACGGGTGTCGCTACACTAATGCAGGGCTGATCCCCCCCCCTTGCCTCATCGGCTCTCCGTTTCACTAACCCAAGGGCCGTTCTGACAGTATGTCCCGGTACTGGAAACCTCACTTCCTTGGTCGCAGATGATATCGCCTTCCTCCAGAAGTCGTATGGTCCGGAAAAAGCTCCTCAGTGTCGTTTGGCTCTGCAGCACGGCCTGTCTCTGCTGCTAAGATGTCTCGTTGATCGGTCAGCACGGCAGACTCCACCAATCCGGGCGGTACCTTTCGACAGTGCAAGGAATGGATCCAATTCTTCCTGTTCGAGACTCGCACTGCCGTCCTCGTTGCCAGAAGGACTTGCTCAGGTCCGACCCATCTCGGCTCCAAACTGTTCGTTCTGTCGAAGACCTTCAGCATGACATGATCCCCAGGGCGGAGACCATGTCCTTCACCGGTAGACCGATCAGGGAGCGCCTCTCGGACCTGTTGATGAATAGAAACCAAGTTATCCGTTAACTGTGCCAGATAATCACCCATCATCACACAAGGTACATCATACACAGCCTTAGGCCTTGGTGGACCCCAAATATTCATTGGGCGTCCAAATACAATCTCATAGGGTGTAAGGCCGGTTCGAGAGTGTGGCACCGACCTAATTGACAATAACGCCAGTGGCAAGGCGTCCGGCCAAGTCAAAGATGTTGAAGCTTGAATTTTGGCGATCTTAAGCTTCAGTGTACCATTATATTTCTCGACTAGTCCTGCAGACTGAGGGTGGAACACGGCGTGGAACTTCTGGGTGATGCCTAGGCCCTTCAAGACATACTTTATAACATCTGCTACAAAGTGAGGGCCATTATCACTCCACAGAAGTCTACAGACGCCGTATCGGGGGAAAAACTCTTTCAGCAATAGCTTCGCTGTAGTCATTGCAGTATTGTCTTTCGCAGGGTACGCCTCAACCCACTTACTGAAGGCGCAAACCACTACTAGAACATACTTCAAATTGTTACAGCGCTCAAGCTGGATGTAATCCATCTGCAGAACCTCAAAGGGTGCAGTGGGTGTCGCAAATCCTCCTGCTGGAGTTCGCGTGCCTTTCCCTGGGTTGTACTTCAGACAAATCATACAGGTCTGCACCACCCTCTTTGCTGTGCTAGCAATCTCTGGATGCTCCCAGACTTGGGTAAGCAATTTCACAATTGCGGAAGCTCCAACATGTGCTAGCCCATGTGCCATCTGAACCATAGGTTGTACAAAAGCCGTGGGTAATTTCCATCTATCCATCTGCTTATTTCTCCAGCAACCCTCGTCATCCAGTTCTCCTTCGCTAACCCATTGTTCCCGCTCTTTGTCAGAAGCGGTCTTTTGTATTTCTCGCACTTGCTCCTTCGCATCATGCCATCTCTCCACCTGTGACTTCACTACATACATGGCAGTAGTGCCGGGCTGCATCGCAGTCTCCCGTGCTACTCGATCCGCTAACGCATTCCCTTCTCCAACCTTATCAACCACTTTCCTATGGGCACTACACTTAACAATGGCGATTTTCTTTGGGTATGTCAATGCAGTTAAAAGGTTGTGAACTAACTCCCCATGCATTATCTGTACCCCATGTGACGTTAGAAACCCTCTCTCCTTCCAGAGTAGGCCGAAATCGTGCGCTACTCCGAAGGCATAGCGGCTGTCTGTGTAAACATTCACACACAATCCTGTACTGAGCTCACACGCTCGTGTTAACGCTATCAGTTCCGCTGCTTGAGCTGATTTCTGTGGTATGCGTGCTGTCTCCACTATCGTCTGTAACGTGGTAATTGCATACGCTGCTGAAGTCGTACCATCTGGTAGCTTCAGGCATGATCCATCCACCCACAACTCTCCATCTACATCTGAAAAGGGCGTATCCTGGAGATCAACACGACCCTTTGTTTGTTCCTCAGTCACAAGAATACAATCATGCGCTTTCTGTGCCTCAGGCTGGGTCTCGGGGTATGGCAACAATGTGGCCGGGTTTAATGTCACGCACCTTTTTAACGTAATGTGAGGAGCTAAAAGCGTCAACTCATATCCCGTTAAACGGGCACTGGTCAAATGCTGCGTCTTTGTTTGATTAAGCAGGGCATCAACGGCGTGGGGAACTAACACCAACAGTTTATGAGACAATACAATTCCCTCACTTTGGCATATTGACACAGCTGTCGCCGCAACCGAGCGAAAACACCCCGGCAATGCTCGGGCGACAGGATCAAGTACAGCCGAAAAGTATGCACAAGGGCGCTGCTTATCGCCGTGCATCTGCACTAAGACTGATAATGCACATCCATCTTTCTCATGCACATACAACGAAAAGGGTTTTGCATAATCAGGGGTCCCTAACACTGGTGCTGAACAAAGGGCCTGTCTTAATTGCTGAAAAGCAGCGTCACATTCATCTGACCAGGGGATCGGGATGGGCGTGTCTTTTGTCAAGAGCGCTAGTAATGGCTTAGCTATGTGTGAAAACCCCAATATCCACTGTCTACAAAAAGAAACAAGACCCAAAAATGCACGCACATCCTTCTGCGTGGATGGCCTTGGTGTGTCCAAAATTACTTGGATACGATCTGGTGTGAGTGCACGCCCCTCCTTAGACAAAAGGTGACCCAAATAAATCACCTTTGGTCTACAGAATTGCAATTTCTTCCTAGAGACCTTATGATTGTGGGACGCTAAAAAGGAAAGTAAGGCTATCGTGCTTTTCTCGCACAACTCCAGGGTGTCAGCCGCCAACAAGATGTCATCAACATATTGAATGAGGGCGACCCCCTCGAGTAAGGCAAAGGAATCCAACTGTCGCTTCAAAGCCTGACTATAAATACTAGGGCTTTCTGTATAGCCTTGGGGAATTCTACAAAAACGATAAGATCTATTGTTTAATGTGAACCCAAAAAGAAATCGGCTATCAGGGTGAATGGGAATAGAGAAGAAGGCATTTTTCAAATCAATCACTGAGAACACGGTCGCCGTAGGCGGGACCAAGGTAAGCAACGTCGTGATATCGGAAACCACCGGATACTGAGGTATCACGATCTTGTTTACCTCCCTCAAATCAATTATGAACCGATAAACCTTTGCATCCGTGTCCTTTTTCAGAATAGGGAGAATCGGACTGTTACAGATATTATAGGGAACTTCTTCCACTACCCCCACTGCGATCAGGTCTTGCACAATCTGTATGAGAGCCTCCTCGCCCTCCTGGGAAATACGATACTGTGGGAGGCGCGGTAGTACCGCCCCCTCCTGGACACTAATGTGGACCGGAGGAATCACCATTTGTCCGACATCTGTGTCCGATGTTGCCCATAAAGTTTGGGGGAGGGTAGCCAACAACGCATCCTCTGAGATCGTACACATCCGCCCAGATCGGGGGTAGTTGTCATTTAATATCACCCTCACACCCTCAGGGGAACAGCGAATTGTAGCCCTAAAATGCTTTAACATATCAAGGCCCATAATGTTATCCGGTGTGTACGGAGCAAGCAGAAACGGACAAGGCGCAGAAAAACAATCAACTTTAAATGCAAGGGGCTGTGAAAGAGGGCTTCGGGAAAGTGTACCGTCAAACCCTACCGATGTAACTATTGAGCCGGATGGGGGAGCCCCCGGAACCAAGTACCTAGACAATGCACTACGTGTCGCTCCTGTATCCACTAGGAACTGATCAGTAGAACCTAAAACCTCAGCCGATACATAAGGACCCGTCTGATCGACCGGCACCTCAACTGATTCGGACCCCCATCCTACGCATTCCTATGCATGCTGAGAATCATGATATCCTGAGCGATCGATGTCCGATACATGATACTGATGCTGGCGATCAAAAACATTTGAGCTATCTCGGTGCTGTCCGGCAGTATCGAAACGGACATTATCGTTGGAATTCCCTCTAAAGTTCGAGAAGCCCCCTCTACCTCTCTGGCCACCCGGAGCATGCCCCTGACGCGAAGCACGCAACGCTGGGCAATCCCTGGCCCAATGGCCCAACTGCTTGCAATACGCACACTGGTTCCTATTCAAATCAGATCGGCCCGAAGGGGGACCATAAGATCCGCCCCTTCCCCTATTATTATTACCCCGGCGGGGCGGGCCATATACTTGTGCTAACATCACTTTGGTTTTAAGATCTTTCGATTTCTTCTCCTCCTGGCCCTTCGCCTCGTGCTCCTGACGCTCATAATACTGGGCGATGGTCAGAAGGGCCGTCGGTGTCGCGGAGGACCAAGAACTCTCACTCGCTTTTAACCGGGCCGCAACTGCCGGCAGCAGATTAGCCACATATTTGTCCGCGAAAAGGTGGCGGCCCGTGTCGTCAGTAAGCGACTGGCCACTAAAATCATGGAACGTTTCCTCAAAACGCGTAAAGAAGTCCGCGACTGACTCGTCAACTTTCTGTTTACAGGCTGCTAACATATTCCAGTCAATCTTTTTAGGGGGGATAATCGTCTTCAACTTAGCCACAATAGCCGCAGGGAGATCTAAAATATTCTGGGGTGGTTTCTGTGCGGGCTTCCGTTCCCTATCCTCATCCTCAAGGTCAGACCACCGGGCCTTGAAGGCAACCGCATCATCTACCTTCCGGACAGAGCGCCACGTATCCGGCGGTAGGATAAGGCCAAAGAACAGGTCTATATCCGCCAAGGTCATAATGCAAGAATTCAAGGCACCCTCGACTTCTTCATAGAAGGCCGCTGGATTCTTGCGGGGGTCAGGCAATGCATTCTTTAACGCCATAACATCGGCTCTATGCCATGGAGTATAGACCCAATTATACAAGAAATATCCCTTAGCATCGACGGAGTTAATATCGGAGCTAGTCCCCGCTCCTTTAGGAGGAACGTACAAAGGCGCTGCCTCTCTCATTGGTTTAACATGCACTATGTCATCCTTATCTGACTGGGAGGCGGATGGGTGGCCCCCTGCTGCAACCGAATCCGACTGCTTCTCCGTTTCCGCTCGTTGGCGTGCTTTCTCTCGAAGGGCCAGCACCTCGTCCCGCAAGGCGAACAGCCGCCGAGCCGCCTCAGGAGCCTTAGAGGGAGAAAAAGCACCGTTACGTATTGCTCTGGCATCCGAAGACACTTCGTCAGGCTCAAAAACATGAGAATATTTTCGGAAAGCATTAATCACTTCATCCGCGAAATGACCCAAAAAATACACTTTATCTCTCTCCTGCCATGGCCCCCAAATTTGAAATAATTCCTCCTGGGATACTTTGCCTTTCAACGCACGGAAGGAAATTTGCCGAAGCTCAGCCATTTGCTCGGCTGGCAACATGGACCGCGTGTCTACCTTACCCGAAGCCGGGTCAGAATCTTGCGTCCGTGGAGCAGATGCGCCAACATAAGGGGGCGGAGAGCGATCTAGTAAATAAAAATCGTCATCAGGATTATTAAGGACAGGATAAAGCGGCTGACGAACAACATATTGACCCGAAACTTGTAGCCTACGCTCTTTCTCTTGTCTGTCCGTTTGCTCTTTATCCTCCCGACGCTTCGCTTCCTGCGCTCGCACATGATCATTCTTTCGCTGCTCCTTATCAAACAGCGCTTTCTCACGTTTCTCTCGCTCACGCACTTCCTTCACCCATAATCGCACACACTCAAACATATCCTGACGAGCACGTCGCTTACACATACACTGTTCCACATACTCAATCTTACGTATATCAAACGATCCATACAAAGGCCATCGCAACTCAGGATCCTTCCTAGTATATTTCCTCCATAACGTGCTGTACATTATGGAAGAAAGACCATGCTTCACGTACATATCCCTATTAGGAGTCCCCTCTGGGGGAGCTGGAGCAGATTCCTCGAGGTTCAACCGGTTCCCAAGACAACAGCACCACTTACGAAGTGCGCTAAAAGCAGGCATGCTAGGAATAATGCAAAATATGCAGTATTATCAAGAAAAATGGCACTTAATCGTTGCGCCGATCAAAGTTTACACAACTCCGGAGAAATTTCTCCACATTACCTGCCTATATGTGTTGCAACGCATATATTTTCACAAAGACAAATTCAAAATATGACTAGTCACCATCAATCAAAACTCAAATAGCCAGACCAGGCTTCAAAACTCGGAGCAAGTACCGTACAACGGTTCTTACCAATCAAGAGTCCAGGTTCCAACTGCCAAGCTCCACAATCGCCCAAACGGCTCTCACGGCAGGACCGACAGAAGAGGTCTCAGTCGATGACCGGCGCCACCCAGATGGTCAGCTCGGAAGGGAAGGAAGAAAAATCTCGGGATGCCAAGGCTAAGACGCCACTGGCAGTGATCACGTCCCTGGCCAAACTCCTCACCTTCGTCGCGACCAGTCCTTCGAGCATCCGAGTCGCCGATGAGCCCCACGTGACGGGCGCCAATTGATGAATACAAGCCCCAGCTAGGCCCGCAAGAGACAAGGGTTCGCTCTTCTGTAACGAAATCTATAAGGAAGTTGGCACGGAAACTGCAAAGTACAAAAACAACGTTTATTAACCCTTAAGGGTGGTCCTACAATCCACACAACACTCTTCAGTATTGCAAGGAGTAGCACAAAGAACTTGCATACACAGTCCCCTTTTATACACAGCGAAGGGGCTCATGAGTGGGTGGATACCACAGAGTTGAGGAACATTACCATTTAGGGTCATTCTCGATACCGAATCAATACATGGGCGGAGCTAACACACTCCTTGGGCCCGCGAAAACACATGGTCAAGCAAAGCTAATTATAACAGATGTGGTCAAGTCTGGGCATGCGCCAGACGGACAAGGGAGAGCTATTTATAACCTGTTGCTAGGCAGATTACAAGAGCAACTAACACAGAAGTCGGACTGTCCTCGTGGCGAACACATGGCAGCATGTCAATACAAAATGGAGTCCGGACTTCGGCCAACATAATAGGGAAATCACGATGAAAGGGAAACACTAATGTTTTCAGTAAATGCTTAATCACATTCTGCCTTAATTTACAACACAGTTGCACGCTGGATGTCACACAACTGCCTCCAGTTGAACGCTGGCAAAACAGAGGTGTTGCTTCTGGGTAAAAATCCTGACTATTGGACTGATCAATGGTGGCCGTCCGCACTGGGCCCTATCCCCCCCCCCCCCAAAACCGTGGTAAAAAGCCTTGGTGTCTGGGTGGACGCATCTCTTAATTTCCAGACCCACACCAAGAATCTGGCTGCCACCTGTGTGGGCCTGTTGAGGAGCCTTCATCCGATCCTTGGCTTTTTTGACCACCATACGCGCCAAATGATAGTCCAATCCACCATCCTGGCTCGACTGGACTACGCCAATATCCTTTTTCTTGGCCTTAATAAAGCTGAGATGGCGCGGCTACAACGTATACAAAACTCTGCTGCCAGGGCAGTTGTAGGCCTCCCTCGTAGGTGCTCTGCAAGAAACACCATCAAGAAACTACACTGGCTGCGCATGGAAGCCCGAGTTCAGTTTAAAGCCTTCACTACTGTTTTTAAAATTCTCAAAACTGACTGTCCTGGCCTCCTGCGTCCACTCCTAGAGCCCTATACCCCTCAGCGGGCCCTACGCTCCTCGGGTCAATACTTGGTGGTTACCCCACGTATAAGGCTAAGCAGAATGGGCGGTCGCTCTTTCAGAGTCTTGGGGGCAAGACTCTGGAACTCCCTGCCACCTCACATTAGCTCTATGACTAACCTGCTGGCCTTCCGCAAAGTGATCAAAACATTTCTATTCTCCCCATCTTAATCTCCTACAGCCCGTCCTTTCCTTCTCCCCTCTCAGGTTATTGTTATAGTTCAGCGCCGGGACGCCTCGTTGCTGGGGCAGCTGTTCGCGCTCAATAAAACGTTATAACATAACATAACATAACTTGATTACCCCTCACGGAACAGGTAAGCGTAAGAAAAGAACCACTGGTGGTGCTGGGTCCTAGCAGCTTCTAGTCGTGTATGTGCAAGAGATGCATGGAACCAGTCCAGGTTCGATTTCCCTGGGTTCAGCACCCTGTGAGTCCAAGGCCTCCTGGCAAATCTGGATGTTTATCTAATAATTATGGCTGAATTGCACAGGACAAAACTGGAGAATCTGGGGTTAATCCCGGCTAGACCAAATTGTGTGATCATAGGCAAAGACGCAGACGATTGTTGGCGCTGGGGCCTTGCTGCTTCTTGTCGTGTGTGTGCTTGCGATTGCGGTGGATGAGCCACTGACAGCCCGAAGTCCTAGTGACTGTAGCTGCTGACCATAAGACACAGAGAAGCAGGTTTAAATCCCTGGGGTCAGTAGCACCCTAGGAATTCAGGTAAATCTGGATGGGGGTGGGAAAACAAAGTGTAATGAAGTCTGTCTTTTGTGAAGTGTCTGTCTGTCATCGGTCAGAGTTCGCACCATGTAAAGCTTCAACAAACAAAAAAAGCATTTGCAATGCAATAAGTGTCACATTTACATGACAATGCTTTTTTTTTCTTTTCTTTTTTAAAACATAAATAAAAGGCATTGTCATTTACAATGCCAATAGTTTAAACTCTTGTAAATACACAACTGTGACATCACTACTTTCGTGTTAACCATGTTTATCAGCTGTACAACAAATAAGACAAAACGCCACTCTTTCTGGTAATGCACATCTGTACATTCCACTTCTATACAGCCAAGATCTCCCACTCGCCAGAAGAATGCATGTAGCGGATAGCAAAGCACTACCATGCCAGCATGAGTAACTCTTCCAAGCCAATGTTATTCTCTGCGTGTAGTTGCATAAGAAAACTACGAGTCCCAGAATGCAAAGAACAAATCAACATGGTACTGAATGAACTCCCTGTATCTGATATGGGACGAGTATGTTTCATAATAAAATCATTGAGCAATATATACCAAAGCCTCTATGCTAACAGGTGTGCCTGTCTTCACAAAAAAACGCTACATTTGAACGTGAAATCTGATCCACTGGTTAATGGCAAAGCTTCCGATACATCAGGGTAACAGAAAGAAACAAACACTGTGCACACAACACAAGGGCAGATTGGCAAACCTTTTAACTGATTTTCGCGACCCAAAATAGTTTTACTGACATGGATTATCAGTATATACAATTTGCATATTATCTGATGACAGATTACCATATACGTTTTTATAAACACGCCACTCATCCTTAAACGTGGGTTAAAAGTCAAAACTAAGCAAGAGTCAATCGTTTACCAATTCAGCTACAGATGAAAGAAGTGTTGTGAACTTGTCGGAGACCCGTTGCGCCTCGCCCTCTTTACTTTTATGCTCATTAGCAGAACGCTTCTAAATACACCAAACCCCACTTGACTGAGTCCATCCAATCCCAGAACAGCTTGCAGGTACCGGTACTCATGTTCGACTTTTCACGCAGTTGTAGAACATGTTTGTGGCCCCGCAGCGGCTGGCATGCCCCCGCCGCCGCGCTGCCCTTATCGCCACCCTGCATACGCTAGCAGGCTGCAGACACTGCGTCTCGAGCGCTCGCACGCGCCCTGCAGAGCCCACGCGCCAATGCAATTACAGGCCAGATAGCAATCCTGCTGTCAGGCCCGGGCCTCAGCTGCGGAGCTGGTGGCAGCCCTCCCTGGGCACGCCCCCTCCCCTCCCTCTCGGCCCTCCTGGGCCGCACTCTTCACGGGGGCCCGCTACATGTGTTTGCTGGATGCAACATCTCCCTACAGGGCAATGCAGCACCTTTGCAATTATTATCCTCCGAAGCCCCAAGTTGTTGCTGTGGTTATGTCCCGTGTGAGTGCCAGCTGGGGGTGGCAGGCACGCCAATGAGTCTTCCTGAAAATGGAATATAAACCGAGCTGCAACGTGAAACTCCTTTCCATAGCGTTCAGTTTTGTAAAGAGGTTAATGAATACATCTCGCATTTTGCGTACAAAAACATTTAAATATGAAATAAACAAATTTACTCACGATTTTCAGTGCTTATATAATGACACCTTTGTTTATGATATCTTCATATAGCGCATAGCTTACACGCAAGGTGTCAGTGCGCTATACAGACAAATGCCAGAATGTATCAAAGTCTAGAAATTTATAGTACATAACGAAAACAAGAGCTCGCCATTGCGGAAAGGCAGCCGCTTGTTTATATTTGCATCGCGCTTTCACTTTAAGTGAAAGCGCGATGCAAAAATAAACACGCAGCTGAGTGAAACAGATGTGTTCACACTTACACGCCCCCTTGAGATAAGAAATTCCTTCACGACAGCCGTGAAGCACACGACCCAATCCGGATGGGCCGTCCAAAAGGGAGACAGGGCGGTAACCAAGAAGCATCCTTTTCATTGGGAAGCCAGCATTTAGCATAAACGCTGACGCGACCCAAAGAAAATGTTGGGCGGGGCTTCATGTCCCCTTCTGAAATCTCCTCTCACAATATGTCTCACAGAGCGAGCAGAGCAAGCGCACTGCAACGCTAGGCTAGACCTAAAAAGTGGATTCTGCCTGTCGACCCTGGACTAATCTCTTGCTTCATGAACTAAGGACAAGTGTTAATCTTTGATGTCATTAAGGGTGAATTGCACAGTGTGAAAGTGTACAATCTGGGGTTAATCCCACATCCATGCTTGTCCAAATTGTGTGATCCTAAGCAAATACGTTATGTCACCGACCACCTTCCAATATGTGAGTTCATTATGTGTACTTCACAAAAACCTCTCTTGTCTTTGATTTATTGGCCCTTAATGTTGCTCCATCAATAACAATTATGTAGACCACATTAAAAGGTACATATCACTGGAGCCAACAGTGGAAGTGGGTGGAGCCCTAAAAAGATGCACCCGGCGTAAACAATGAACATGCACCCTATTATGATAAATAGAGCAGCGCATTCAAGTGAAAAACTAACGGCTGCTTTCCAGCCGCTCCGTGTTTTCACAGTTCAGGTGGCAACCCTCCTGCACTTTTGAAGGGGATTAGAGATCCCCTTGTAGGTGGGTGCAGTCAGTGACTGCATCCGCCTGCAAAGGGATGTCTGTAGGGGATCCATGGGACCCCTGCCATCAGGGGGTGCACTGACCATGCACCTCCTGAGGGCTTCTTTGCCTCTGCACCCGCGTCTGGAATAGGGCGCAGGAGCAGAGGCAAAGGGATTCCCTCATTTGCATGGGACACACCCCCATGAAAATGAGGGAACGCCCCTAAAGATAGCGCTGGTGCTTTAAGTGCATTAGCGCTACCGGTATTACAGAAGGGGCCGCACAAGCGTCTGCGGCCTCTTCTGTAATACCAAAATGCCCAGGGGGTGTGCAAAGCGGGTGCAAACGCCCATTGCGCCCCTGGGGCACTTTCTGTAATATGGCCCTTGGTTCTTCTATCATATTACCTAGGTGCTCTCTGACTGATGGGACTCTCAGGGAGGTCCAGAATGACTAGTAAGTAGCTCAGTGGATGAGCTGAAGAATTCAGATGTGCAATCTGAGGTTCACAAGTCTAAATCTCAGTCTTCCACACTTCTAAATTTGACCAACATGTATTCAGTTGAATAAATGTCACACTAGAAACATTTAAAATTAGCTGTTTTATTGGGGTGAGCTCACCTGGGAAGGAACTTCAGCTGCACGTTGAAGGAGGAATGAGCCTGGATGTATCCGGTTCGGGGGAGCAGCTCCATGTGGTGTTTGAGCTCTTTGCACACATCAAACTTCAGGCGCAGCGCGGTACTAGCCCTGCAGACAAACCAGAGAAGATAATGTTACTTACATATATTACTAGTTCTCCGGTACAGGATTTCCATCATTTACATACCCTTAAGATCTCTTCCCCTCGTCAGAAGGATGCATTCTGAAATTGGAAAACCAATGTTACAGAGCACACAACTAGAGCAGGAGAGATATTGTAAAGGTTATGAACATCAGTAAGATTCCATGATGGAGAATTAAAGACTAGTGCCGCTGTGTTGTGTCGCTGCTATTTGTCAACAATTGTAGGGCCTTCTGCAGCCCAGGAGTTCCTTTCCAAGTGGATATAGGGTTTCCATTGCAGCCAGGAGTTAGATTAGGCTTGTGAAGATGTACAATCATCAGAGTGTATGAGTAGATTACTAGGGTAGTGGAATGCGTCATCTCTGAAGGGTGAGTGAGTGGTCTTAGTGTTTGAAGGGGGACACCTAAAGTTTGGACTGCATTACTTATGTCCTCTCCAGGTCAGTAAGCATGCACGTTGATTAGCAGAGAGGGAGCGGTGTGTGTGTCTTTCTCGGTCTGTATTCATAGCCTTAACATGTTTTGTTGTAGGATGCACAATAGTTTGTCCTTCTGAAGGGGCTGGTATGAGCACAGTTCCACCCAAGTATATGGCATATCTGGGCTGCTTGTAACAAAGACTGTCAAGTATGAGATCTCTTCTTTTGAATAATATTAAAAATCACTTCGTCATAGCTCCTGTGAGCTTGGCTCGAGCCAGATGTCTATCCCTGGGCTGGCTAGGGTCCTCTAGGGGCAAAGCTTTCCTGAGGTCTCTGCCTCCCTCGCCTCTAGCACACTTTCACATTATTCTACAAGAACATTGGGTGCTGCAGAGGAGGAACTAGCCAGTGCCAAAGGTCATCTACCTTTTGGTTATGTGGTACTCTAAAAGCAAAAAGCCTGCAGCGTTGGCCAGACCCGGGGGACACCCAGAAATGCTGGCTTCTTGCAGCAGTTGGAAGACCGTGTCAACACAGGAGAAAGCAATTCATGGCCTATCCAGTGTCGCTGTGCTACTGGATTAGCCAATTCACAGGAAAGTTAACTTTACATCTCAAAGCACCCAGGTGCCACTCATTCGCCAGGAGAAGAAGGGGGTGGGATTAGAGAGGAGCAGAGAGGTTTAAAACAGATGGAGCAGAAAAAGAAACAGAGATATGGGCAGAGTTAAAGACAGAAAGGAGAGGGAGAAAGACCAGGAAAGAGACAGAGAAAGCGAGGGAGAGTCCCAGAGTAGCAGAGTAATACAGATGTAATGTGTGGCGGGTGGAGATTAGAAAATGAGTAAAAGAGGGGGGGGGAGTAAAGACCTAAACAGACAGAAAGAGGGTGAAAGTGAATGAGTGAGAGACTCGGTGAGAAGAGATAAGTGAAAGTGAGGAAGAGTGGGTAAGCGAGTGTAGGAAGGTGGCTATCTGACTATGGTTACCCCCAACTTTTTGCCTAGTGTGTAGCTGGTTTTTCGACTTAGTTGGCCTGAGATCCTGCCATTCAGGGTCTCAGGCTGTCTGCTCTCTCTTTAAAATGGACTCCATGTACCCTAGGTACATACCCAATTGGTAAGGGTCACCTTATTGGACCCTGTACAGTGTACCCTAGGTACCCAGGGCATAGGTGTACCCTAGGCCTCCCAGGGGCTGCAGCATGTATTATCCCACCCCTGGCCTGGCCTTCCAATCAGACACAACTGGCTGACCACTCAGCTGGGGCAAGGTTGTGTAATCACCCCTTGCTTAGATATAGTATACCTATATCTACCCGTAAAATAGACACATGTGTACCTGTGAGCCACTCCTATGGCAGGCCTTAACAATCCTGGAGGCAGAGTGCTTGGTAACATGTGAGATGGTGCTCTAGCATGAGCTGAGCCTGTCTGCAGCTTTCGGAACCATGTCCTTATAGCTGTTCTATGATATCGCCTACCATAAACTCTTAAAGTGCCTTATAATCTTAAACGGTTATGGTAACTATGGTTTGGCTTTATCAAAACATGTCGTGTAAGGTGTCTAACACTTTGGAATAATACCCCCATACCATTTCTGGTGATGAGGATATTATTCCTCTCTTCTAGAGGGAGAGACATGTTAAAATCCTACTTTGCTGTTTAACTCTCACCAAAGCCTCAGCATCACAACATGGATGCTGCTGCCACAGACACGAGTCTGACCTCCTGCAGCTGGGAGCCCTCCCAGCCAGGGAGGCCTGGACAATAGGTTTCCTGCTTGGGACGGACTTTAGTGTATTGGGGCAGGGAGGGCTGAAAGGAATGAGACATGCCTGGGGCACACAAGGTGCTCCATGCATAGTCCAGTTCAAACCGGTGCTGGGGCACTCCAGCCCCAGCTCTGGCGCGAAACTGGACAAAGGAAAGGGGGTGTAGCCACCCCCCTTCCTGGTCCCACCCATAGGAGGGACATTGCAGGTAGCCCAGCCCACTAGCCTAGTATATTAGAAGGTAGCTGAGCCCTGCAGATTAGATTATCCTGAATCTGCAACTTGAACAGAAACTCTGGACCTTCGACATTCGACCTCAGGAAGAAGACTGAAGAATCTCCCTTGTGGCCAAGGAGTGACCACCCTGGGCAACCAGGCACCATCCAGCGACCGCTGCTTGCTTTGCGACTGATCCTACGAGGGACGACTGCAGAGACTGACCAGCGCCGAGACTTCCAGGCACCTCTGAACCAGATCCACCACTACAGCAAAGCTGAGACCCGTGGAGGCGACAAGGGACGTGGGACCGGCGACTTGGGAAAAGTGGCTAGTAACTGACTAGCGCGACTTCTGAGGCTTCCTCGAGGCTGTGCTTGGGGAATTGAGAAGCCCCCATCCCGAGCACCATCTGCAAAGAAGATCAGCTCCCCACACTTCACGTGTTCTGCGTGGGGCCCTTCTGCACCTGAGTTGCTCGACGTGTTGTCCGGTTGCTGGCCCGTTGGCTAGTGACCTCTGCGACGACGAACCTTTGATTTCACCTTGCTGGTCCGGCTACTCCAGGCTGGCACTCGCTCCTCTGTGAAAGAGAAGCACCACAGACCTTCCTGGTCTGCACCAGAAGCAAGCCCTCCATTCTGCGTGGGTTCCGCTTGCCAAGGCTTGTTGGGTCCTAACTCGACATCGACGCCGCCGACAGCAAGAGCCTTTGTGGGACAGCTCGCCTCCTCCTGGTCGTCCTCGACGTCTCCTGGTACCCGTGGCTGCTGCGACAAGCTTCACCTCTTCACCTGCATCTGCAGGACATCGCCTGGTTCCTTCCTGGTTCCTTCCCGGCTCCTGGCTGGTGACCTAGACTCTGTCCCTTCTGCTTGCAGGTATCCTTCCTTCTTGATTCCATCCTTGGGATCCACCGGACACTCTTCACTGACTGCCTGTCAGCAACTTTCCTTCAGGCATCCATAGGAGTCAACGACGAAACCCGACGCAAGTTCCCACCTATGCACCCGCAGCCCGTGGGCTAGGTAACTTGAGTACTTCGGTGCTCACAAGGGTAGTGACTATCCTAGGGTCTAGTTTCCAAGTCTTGAACTCCTAGCTATTCCAGAAGTGTCCTAAAACTCTTAATTTCTAATAACTACTATTTCTATTGACTTTTACGCATTACGTGTGAGTGTTTCCACTCTGCACCTGAATCCCGTGGGCCTCCCACTTCCTAACCTTGGGTAGTATAGTGTAGCCCCAGCAATTCCCTAGGCCTATCCTGTGTTCGTGACAGTGGTTCTTATACCACTTACTTAGTATATGGTTTGCGTGGCCCCAGGGCCTAACTGTATTACTTACCTGTGTGACTTAATGTATGCTTAAATAAGACTGTGTTGTACTTACCTCGAATCTCCTAAAGAGTGCTGAGGGTATTTTGACTAGAATAAATACATTCTATTTTTATATATATCTGTTGTGGTGTCCTTTCATTTGGTATTCAAGGGATTACAAATGGTATAACAGCTGGCTTCACATGCCATACAGAGTTTAGCCTAAGACTGCTCTTGTCCATGCTACCACTAGGATAGCTGGTCTATAAGGTTGACTTTATAACCAATCACCATAAGGGTTGTTTGGACTGATACAAGGTGTACACTAGAATAAGTGACATCATATATCAGGCCAACTTCTCACAGCGAGTAAGAGTGAGTGTTAGTGCGAGTAAGTGAAAGAGGAAGGCAGAGTGAGAGAAAGTAAGAGAGAGGGGATAAGTAGTAGTGTATGTGAATGAGAGAGTGAGTGAAAGTGAGGGAGATAGGGAGGGAGTGGTAGTGTGAGAGTGAGCCTCAGTGAGTGTTATGTTATGTTAAACTTTATTTGTTTAGCGCACGTACACCAGGTTGGTTTCTTGGCGCTGCTCTGAGGGTGTTAACTAGATGTTGCAGGTATGCCTATTTAAATAGTCAAGTTTTTAGTAATTTGCGGAAGCTCACGAGGTTGGTGCAGGATCTGATTTCAAGTGGCAAAGAGTTCCAGAGTTTCGGTCCTAGGGTGGCGAATCTTGACCCCCCCGGCGCGTTTTAGCCTGAAGGGTGGGGTGCTCAGGAGGTGCATGTGGGCAGATCGTAGGTTGCGGGTCGGGGTATATCTGTTGATCAGACTGTTGATGAATTTTGGGCTTTTGCAATTCAGAGATTTAAAGATGATGCATCCTACCTTGAAGGCGCATCTCTGAGGTATTGGGAGCCAATGTAGTCTCTTCAGAAGTGAGGTGATGTGTTGGTGCCTGTTTTCTTGGAAGATCAGTCTGACCGCTTGGTTCTGAACCATTTGGAGGCGGTGGATGAGGTAGGCCGGAATGCCAAGGTAGAGAGAGTTTGCATAGTCGATGTGGGATATCACCATGGCGAGGACTGCCTGTGTTTTAGCTTCTTGAGTAAGGTACCTGCTGATTTTTCTTATTTTCCTTAGTTGAAAGCAGCATGTGGAGATCACGGCCCCAATTTGGTTTTTCAAGGTGAGTTCTTTATTAATTATGAAACCCAAGGTTTTGGCGGAAGTGGAGGGGGCGGGGGGCTGTCCCAGTTCTTTAGGCCAGAAGTGGGAGTTCCAGGGGTTCGAAGGGCCTCCTGTGAGGATCACTTCTGTCTTGTCTGGATTTAATTTGAGGTGATTGCTGTTCATCCAGTTGCGGATGAACAGCATTGTACTCTGGAATTCGAGGATGGTGGTGGGGGAGTCATTGATCGGCAGAATCAGTTGAAAGTCATCTGCATAATTGAAGGTCTGGACTTTTCTTTCTTTTAGTGCGTGGGTTAAGGGGAGAAGGTATAAATTGAATAGATGCGGAGAAATGGAGGAACCCTGGGGGACACCGCAAGTGTTCTTAATCTTGGGTGTTGTGAAGTTTCCCAGGCGGACCGCTTGATAGCGGTTTGTAAGAAAGGATTTAATCCATTCAAGGGCCGATCCTTGGATACCCGCGTCTTCGACACGGTCGACCAGGATGTTATGGTCGACCGTGTCAAAGGTAACGGAAAGATCCAGCAGCACCAGGGCTTGGGGGGAGCCTCCGTCCGCTTTCTCTCGCAGAGAATCTAAGACTGACAGTATCACTGACTCGGTGGAGTGGGCTGGGCGGAACCCTGCTTGATGAGGGTCTAGGTAGTCTGACTGTTCCAGGAAAGTGGATAGGTTTTTGGCTACGTGGGCTTCAAGTAGTTTGGCCGTGTAAGGGAGCAGCGAGATAGGTCGGTAGTTACTGAGGGTACCGGGATCTGCTCCCGGCTTTTTCAGGAGGGGGATGACAAGTGCCTCTTTTAAAGCATCATGTACTTGTCCCTGGGATAGAGATTTGTTTAATAGGGCCATGACTGGTTCTGGGCAGGCTGTGAAGGCTTCTTTCAAGATCCAAGGAGGACAGCAGTCCCTAGGAGAGCCAGATCTAACTTTGGCCAGTAAGTCTGAGAAGGCTTCTCGGTTTATCATAGGGATTTGTTCTAGCCTTTGTGTGTTTATTGGTTTGGTTAGACAATTGGGCTTAGTGCAGGTAGGGATGCTTGCTTTATTAATTTTGATTTTGTCAAGTAAGAAGTTATTCAGGGAGTCGCATAAGGGTTGCGAGGGTGTGGTTTTTGGTGTCACTCGATCAGGAGTAGTGAAAGTGAGGAAGTCAAATTGAGGAAGTGGGTGAGAGGGGGGTAATGACGGTATAGTGTGTGGATGAACGTGCGACTAAGGGGGGTACGCTCAACATCCTGTGATTCTTGGCAAATCACTTAATCTCCCTGTGCCGACCAAAAATGAACGTGTCCATCTGTAACGCAACTGGTGCTCATGTAAAGCGCTCTCATACCTTCGGATCACGCTATTTAAAACTCTAAAAAAGGGAGGAAATAAGACAGGCTGAGTGAGAAAGTGAGTGTGTGTAAGACTGTTTGTCTATCGGTCTGTCTCTATCTGTGAACAGAAGTCAATATATTGTAATGATTGTAGTAATACATCTTGGAAAGCATTTGCTGGTTCAGTTCATAATTGGGCTAGACCACCCACCCAGCTCTGGCTCGGCCCATGAGTTCTATGGCTTGCCCACCGTTACACGTGGCGATACACTATCCACGGCACTGTGGAGTTCATTCATTGCACTGTGCCTGTGTGTGGAGCATTGCAGGCAGCAAAGATATGCTTGGATTTACTAAACAGTTTTGTTCTCTTGCATTTAGAAAGTACTACATTTAACTATGACGGTTAATTTAGAAAATACTACCATGCAACTCGAGAATGTGGAGTCTTCTTTTTTTAAACAGAGGGATGTTTTTTTTTAAGATGTGTTCATGGGTCCTTTATGACTTGAATAGTAAAAAAACAGATACGAGGATGGAATTTTCCTGGCAGCAAGATGAACTTTCACAGCAGACTACAGTAAAGCAGACTGCACTGGGTACTTGAGATTCATGCTGTTTCTTGCCTGAGCTTGAGGAATAAGAGGACCACGAGGAAGAACATGTTGTCTCTGTCAGAATGTTTATATAGTTGGCCGGCAGATTACAAATCCTGCACTGCAGATACTCGGGCTGGAATGCTGGAATGAAGAATGCTGTCCATTCTGCAGGTCAGGCGGTTCGGGTGTGTAAAGCAATCTTTGGTGTTGCCTCTCTGACAAAAGAAGATAGACTGGAAACTACAACTGGCAATGAAGGGATGGAGGGGCTTGAGCACTCTTTAACCTGTATTTCTTGAGCTTCACAGTGACCTTTGGCAGAATGGTGGGAGATCAACGAGAGCTGCGATCCAGATGAATGGATGTACATTCTCTGTATTCTGGCGTTTTTTGGGATTTGTAATAAGATCAATTTAAGGTGCCCCCTACTGCTCCATGAATTCTGAGAGTGCCTTATCATGGATTAGCCAATTGTGATTCTTACACCTTCCTACTCAGTCAGATTTGCTTTGCACACATCCTTTCTCATTTTTCATACAAGGCAGATCTACTGCTGAGGTCTGGTAGTCCCAGGGGCAATTCTGGATGGTCTAAATCTCACTCCTCCATACCTTTTGAGAAGGTACATGTTAGGTATGCCACCTTTGCTTTTGTTGTTGTAATTGATGCAAGAAAGGACCTGTAAAGTAGACGGACCACCCTTAAAATCAGCAAGTTAATGTGATAGGACTACTCTCCCCGTGACAAAGGTCCTGGAATCTTTAAGTGGTCCCTGGGGAGGATCCTTCCATCTGAGGAAATATGAATTTTGTGATCAGTTATGTCCCCTATCGTAGACCCCAACGGCTCCATGTGCATGCTATAAGTACATGTATGTTCCCTCCTGCTCCAGTTTTGAAGACGC
The DNA here is from genome assembly GCF_964204655.1 of Triturus cristatus. Lineage (NCBI taxonomy): Eukaryota > Metazoa > Chordata > Amphibia > Caudata > Salamandridae > Triturus > Triturus cristatus. The sequence goes on along the minus strand of NC_140580.1, from coordinate 881,534,041 downwards.
AAATATATGTGCGTCCACCGTCAACATGTCCTCTTTCAGATCCGCCATGAATGGGTCAGATATTCCATTCCTAAGTATGAAAGGCCACCGACTTTATATGGTTCACTTTCCACATTTTACAGATTCAGGCGAGTAGGCCCGAATTCTGTCATCAAGCCTTCTCCTGCCTTCTGCCTCTGAAAGCTCCAGTCTGAGCCCGCATCTGTGACCATGAACTTTGTCTTACTCCTTGCGCGGCTAACGGTGCCTGATCCAGCCTGTCGCCTGCCAAAAACTGTATTTCACCTTCGAGATTATCTCCTTCGCTCCTCATCCGATGCATTCCTGTCTAGTAGTTTAGGTAAACATTCTTCCAGCTCCCGTGCAAAGGGCCAGGCCTCGCTGCCCTCATGCCAATAATTCATAGCCCCGTTACCATGGAATATTCCTACCCCCTCGCATCTAGTGTAGACACTTAGACGCTTGTACACGCACTAACAGTCAGTATAGTCAGTATAGAATAAGATTCTATCCTAAGAGGCCTCTCTTTTTGGATAACACAGTTCTTTAAACATAGGATATTAGATATGATTCGGGATTAGGTTGACATAACCCCAGACTTCTGTCTCCACATGTAGAGCTAAATGTCAAGTCCCCTTCACCCTCTAGTTGCACGTCAATCACACGTCATGCGGCTGCGCGCGCATCTCTGCCAACTATTTCTGCTGACATTGCAGGATTCTCTTATGGATCCACCCACTGATGGCGTCATGTATGATGACGTTTATTAAATTACGCCCTCTATTAGCTACGTATGCACCTTTTATCAGCTGTTACGCCTCTTGCATCTGTTTCACTGTAATGTATTTTCTATAAAACTGCCTATCTGTCAATAATATATGTTCCTTCCTTCCTGAACTTTCGTGGTGATGGAATAGAAGGCCCACAATTCGAATTGTATTCCTTTGTATAGGAATAAAGCCTTTTTAAACCCTCTAATACCACGGATTCTGCCTCTCATTTTACTGAGTTATTCTTAGATAGACTTTACCGCATAAAAAATAGTACCGGTAACGAAATATTTACCACATAAATTGGCGCCCGAACAGGGACACTTTCTCATCTCACGCGCCGGCGGTGCGTTGCAGGCCCGGTCTCCTGCCACAGCTGAACGGACAACAAAAACGCGTATCTACAGGATTTCCTGTGTCTCCTTCCGGCCAAGCGGGGACGACTGAGGCTGCGATCAACACCCAGACGAGGCGGTGAGAAGTGCGAAGTATCCCGACCAGAGCCTAGCTGAGAGAGCAAGATCCGAGGTATACAGAGACCCGCCAGGTTCCGAAGTTCCGAGTCCAGTCGAGTCGAATCCAGTCCGGTCCAGTTTCAAGTTCCGTTCCGAGGCCTTCCGTTCCGAGCTACCCGGTGAGTACCATTACCGGGGAGGCATTTAACGTGCACATAGTCTGTGCCGGTCAAGACGGGTTTGGGTACACAAATCCGGTCTGCACTGTTTTAGCAGTGTATCTGTACTGTTTAGCAGTATATATAGTATGTCTTGCATATAAATAAGTATTATCTAGTGTCAGTATTATGTCAGTAACCAGTTTCCTATTAGTTATCATTGTTCGTAAAACTGTTAAGCGTTAAATGTTTTAAATACGTTCTATATACTATGGTGTGAATGACTGTTCATTATTGTGTTTTTTGTATAAAGTGTGTTCTAATAATAAGGTCTAAAAATGCCGCTCTTTTCGAAACTAAGACAAATCAAAACTAGAAAAGGGGTACTCGAAGAAGCTGTTCCCATCCCACCGAGGGACACTCCAGGGTACTTTATGTATCATAAGCATGGCCTAGAAGAATCAGAGCAAGTAGACACGATAGCTTATGTAGGTAAAGGAAGACCCCATAATACTACCAGAGGTTTTAACGACCCAATACGTCCAATACGTCCAGAATATAATAGACATTTTCCAAACACTATGCTAAATACAAAATCCCCTGAACACTTATTCCAAGCCGCTGATAAATTACTCTGAGATCGAAGGGGGTACCACGTGCTCGATTCCATGGACGAACAAGAATTAGCCAGGTCAGCAGTACAATGGGCTGACAGTCCCGGCGAATACAATGATGATGTACTTGCACACACGTTTCTGAATCTAGACCCATATGAACAGCGTTTAGCTAGTATATACATGATTCAACACCTCCTTATATTATATAAAAGCCAACACTCTGATCCAGGACCCTTACCTGACATATTGATAGAACTACTCACCAACATATGGAGAGGGTCAGGTACTGATTTGATTAAGGAAATACTAGAATACCGAAACCAATATTTAAATTTCGTATGCCCGGAACACGTTCCAGTTCCCATAATGGGAAGAAAAATGTATCACATAGATAGACAGAACCCGTTACGCGAAGTGCACCCGATCAGAGGTGCCGACGATAATTTCACACGTGTGTTTGTATACACGCCTATAACTAAACTGGAATTATTAGAAATGAAGAAAGTAGTACCCAGTCATGACAAAGATCCAGCAGGTTTCCACCGTGAGATAAAAGACATGTTACTCATGGGAGAGTATACCTACCCCGATATTATGAAAATATTAAAAGTCCTATTACCCGCAGGTGTTTATGAAAAACTCAAAGAAAAAGAATGGGAGGTAGGAGACCAAAAGATAGATTGGACAGCATTAGAAAACAAAGAAAAGGCCCGAGCTGCAGGAGCAGGCCTTGGGGATAAGACTACAGCACTAGCAGGATTACTAATACAGGTACTGCCACGTTTATTAACTACGAAAAAGGAAGACTGGGGTGCAATCTCAGCCTGTAAACAAAAACCAGATGAAGACACTAGTGATTTCTATTCCCGATTTGAAAAATGTTTCAGTATAAATAGTGGTATAAAAGCTAGTAGTGAGTCATATCCACATCTGTTTGTGACAAAATTAGTTGAAAATTCTCTGCTACAAGTCAAGAATAGAGTATTGAAATTCGAAAGTACCTGGCAAGGTAATACCCCATCACAGATGCTACAGATGTTACAATATCATCACAATAGAATTAGAGAAGAACAAGAACACGAACAAAGACGTATGAAAGATACGAAAATGAAAATGCTTGTTGCACAGTCAGTTCCAGCTGATAGTCATCAAAAGGGTGATTCCGCAAATCCTGCAAAAGGGACATGCAACTATTGTAAACAACAAGGTCATTATATACACGATTGTCCAGTCCTGAAACATAATATAGCCACAGGTAGAACACATGAGAGACCACGTCAACCCAGACAGGATCAGAATCAACAACAGACGCCTCAGCAGGCACAACCTAGGTTAGCTCCGCAACAATTAGCTCCGCAACAGGCAGCTCCACAACAGATCGTAGTACCACCACAAGCGCAGCCTACTGCTGCAACTCAAGCAACAACACAACAAATGTATCAGTATGCACAAACAGATTATCCCGATTATCAGCGATACTCATGAGATAGCCTAGAGAGGGAAGTTGGCTTACCCCTTATAGAGGTTCCTGTAGACCAAGAGGGACCTTATGTACATAGTGAACTATTAGGGGAAGACAGAAAGTTTTTACTTGATACAGGGGCAAGCAGAACAACTATAAGACGCAGTGAAGTTCCAGGGGCACCCCTCTCAGGCTCACAGAATATTTCCCTTGGATTCTCAGGAAAACCTATAATTAATGACGTAACACAACCTCTTGCACTCACAGTAGGTCCATTAACACGTACAACAGATTTGTTGCTTACTAAATTATGTCCGGAAAACTTGTTGGTATAAAAACATTGAAAGCTCTAGGAGCCATAATATGTTGTTCTCCGGAAGAAGTACGACTATTTTTACGTGACTTTAAAGGTCACTACGTATCCAGAGACATGGATCACCGACTGCAGAATTTACCTACACATTTATGGGCACAAGGCCCCACTGATGTTGGTTGCATGAACATTACACCATATCGAGTTACACTGAAATCAGGAATAGTATTACCACGAATGCGACAATACAAGTTACCACCAGATGCTGTAGTGGCTTTACTGCAAATCATTGACGAGCTCATTGCACAAGGAGTGGTTGTCGAAACTGACTCCAATGTATGTAATTCTCCGATAATTCCGATTCTTAAAAGAACGGATCCAAAAGCACCACCAGTATATCGATTAGTTATTGATCTGCGTGAATTAAATAAATGTATTGTACCACAATACCCTGTGGTCCCAGATATCTCTTCATTACTCACAGCTATTGACTCAGAAGCAACGTTTTTCACTGTAATTGATCTCAAGAATGCTTTCTTTAGTGTCCCAATAGATCCGGAAAGTCAATATTTATTCGGTTTTAGTTTAAATGGACGAAGTTTTAAATTCACACGCGCACCTCAAGGATTTACAGAAAGCCCCAGCATCTATAGCCAAGCACTGAAACGAGAACTTGACAGTATCAATATGCCAGTTAACACTGCCTTGCTTCAATATGTCGATGATCTGCTGATCACCGCTCGAAGCGAACCTGAATGTGAAACAGCGTCACTGACGGTTCTGAAATTTCTGGCTGACAAGGGGCACAAGGTGTCCCCTTCTAAGCTGCAATTCTGTGTCCAGCGAGTTGTTTACCTTGGGCACTCGCTGTCCAAGGAGGGAAGGCAGCTTACACCCGACCGCATACAGTTAATTGCTAACATGCCACCACCCAAGACACAAAAGGAGGTACGGGCTTTTATAGGCCTCACTTCATACTGTAGGCAGTGGATCCCTCAATATGCATTTCTAGCAAAACCACTCATCCAGTTGACAACACAGGAGGCAGCCACATCGACTGTCCTCCCTTGGACTCCAGAACATACACACGCCTTTGAAAGCTTAAAGAAAGCTTTATGCCAAGCACCTGTCCTAGCAACACCATGTTACAGTAAACAGTTTACACTCTTTGTTACAGAACGCGAAGGTACTGCTTTGTCAGTACTCACTCAGGAACAAGCAGGATCGCACAAACCGTGTGCTTATTTCTCTAGTACATTAGATCCAGTAGCTCAGGCACTTCCAGCGTGCCTGAAATCAGTGGCAGCAACAGCTTTAGCAATCAGACAAAGCGATGCCATAGTGTTAGGACATCAATTGACAGTACAAGTACCACACGCAGTAGAGGTTCTCTTGAACCGCACACAAACACAACACTTGACTATAGCGAGACTCACCGGTTACGAATTAACACTGTTTCAGCCACATATAGAAATCAGACGTTGCAATACGTTAAATCCTGCCACACTGTTACCAGTGAGCGGAACAGATCCATTGGCACATGATTGTGTCGAAGTCATTACTATCACGACAAAACCCAGACAAGACTTGACAGATATCCCTTTGACAGATCCGGACTTGACAATGTATGTAGATGGGTCATGTATGAGAACAAGTACAGGAGAGTTAGTGGCCGCTTACGCAGTCACAACAGACACTGAAGTCATTGAAACAAATTGTATTAACACTTTGTCAGCCCAAGCAGCAGAGCTCACCGCTCTGACACCAGCCTGTATTCAAGCCATAAATAAAAAAGTCAACATATACACAGATTCACGTTATGCATTCGGAGTCGTCCATGACTTCGGCGTACTGTGGCGAGAGAGAGGTTATTTAACATCCAACACGGACCCCTCATTCAAGCCCTATTAGACGCGATTCATCTACCTACTGCAATATCGATTATGAAATGCAAAGCCCACACAAAAGTTATCGATATCATTTCTCAGGGTAATGACCTAGCATACAGAACAGCTAAACAGACTGCTCAGAATCAGACTCACACAACTGACATGACAAAGACAATAGTCCTGACACCAACACATTGCATGACAGTTAAGGATCCCGCCCTTGATGTAATTGACATACAGACACACGCTACACCAGAAGAAATAAAGAAATGGACTGAATTAGGAGGGATCAAAACAGATCAAGGATGGATGACGAAGGAAAAATCTATATGGTTTCTTCCCGACTCAATGGTCCAAGTCATCATTAACACTATACATAGTCCAGCGCACCTAGGAGAAAAAGCTATGCTAGACAGCATTCAACACATTTGGTTCAACAAACATTTACGAGCCGCAGCTAAACAAAAAGTTCGTACCTGTATGATATGTTGTCAGTTTAATCCAGGTAAAAGCATCCCCGTAGAACAGGGTGGATTCCAAACTCCCGATCATGCTTTTGAAGTCCTCCAGATGGATTATATCCAGATGGAACGATGTCGAGGATTCAAATATGTTCTCGTAGTTGTCTGTGCTCTTTCCCGTTGGACAGAAGCATACCCGGTTTCAGATTACACTGCCCCGACTACTGCCAAACAGTTAGTTCGAGAATTCTTCCCACGGTACGGTTTACCACGTGTTGTCTATTCAGATAACGGCCAGCCGTTCTCATCCGAACTAATGAAACACGTTTCCCTTCTATTAGGCTATCAATGGAAATTTCACTGTGTCCGACATCCCGAAGCAGCAGGTCTCGTAGAACGCCATAATCAAACTCTGAAAATTAGATTGTCCAAAATATGTAGAGAAAAAGGAGTCGATTGGATAGTAGCCTTACCAGTTGCGCTCTTTTACATGAGAATGGTAGCACATTCTCGAACAGGGCTATCCCCGTATGAGGTGATCTTCGGTAGACCACCAAATATGTGGGGGACGCCTATACCCCGCAAAATAACTGACGTTGACTGTAATATGCTGACAGATTACCTGGCTTCCTTGATGTCTGCACTACAATCTTGTCGTTCACAGGTATCCGCAGCTTTTCCCGACAATACTGAGGTGAAGCCCCATGACGTGGTTCCTGGTGACTTGGTTTTGGTCAGGAACTTTGACCGGAAGACCCAACTGGATCCTAGGTGGAAGTCACCGAAGTTAGTTTTACTCACCACAAGGACAGCCGTGAAAATCGAAGGAAGAAAAGGGTGGTTGCACTCGAGTCATATCAAGAAATTTTATGGACTACCACCCAGTATAGAGACTCAACCCTGTATTTCCTCACAGACAGACTCAAAGCTCCCCTTGGTTGAGCAATCGAACTCAGAACTATATAAACTAAAATTGAGGTCCAGTAAGTCAGACAATTTGATTGTTTAAGTCCTCTCCAAGGTGAATCGGTTGAATTTGTCTCTGACATGTATCCTCTGGACCGGAATAGAGAAAGAAATAATCAAATGCTGCTCAAGAAGCAAGCGTATTGTAAATCATTTCGTAGTCATTGTACAGTAACATTATTAATTTTGTTTTTTCTAAGTCTTTTGATCATCATTGTCAGCATCCTATTGCACATGTATTACCCTATTCCTAAGCATGCTTACAATATAACTGCAGAACATTCTTTTAGTGAATTACCTCCACATGAATTGTCTTATAGATTTGCGCTGCGCAATAACACTTTCATTAGTATGTTACATCATTCCCATCAAACCAGCAATGCCACAAATTGTTGGATATGTGGCCAACTCCCTCCCTATCAGAACTATAAGGGAGTTTTGCCCCTCTTTCCCTATCCGTTTACACACAATGGCTCCTGTGGAGCATGGTTTAGTTTGATTAATACCCTAGATTCAAATTCCGCAGTTTATCAAGACAGCTGGGTATGGGGAAACCTGAACTTAGTTTTGCTTAAAGTCTGCTACCCTAACAAGGAGGGACTTCCCAAAAGAACAGGAACTGATCTAGAAAATGAAGTATATGGATTAGGTAATTTTACACTTAACCTTATGATCCTGAACGTTGAATCTGAAGCTACACCAATCTTGCCCGCCATGTCAGTATTCCCAGTAAAAGGGGAATTATGTATCAGAAAGAATGGTTCCATACACATGGGCCATAGTAAATGCACCACTGTAATAAAATTCAGTGATCAAGGCAAGTCTATATTTAGAGCTTCTCGTCATTCCTACTTTATATGTGGCCAGACCGCATATATACGTCTACCTTTAGATTGGGATGGTACCTGTTACATAGCATTCCTTCTACCACCTGTTTTCCTAGCTCCTCCTGATTATCATAGAAATATCCATTTAGTACACAATAGACAGCAGAGAGATCTCCCAATTGTCGATTACACTGAAACAGCATGGGAGAAATACACAGATTTCAATAAAGGTTTCTTTCCCTATATAGGTACAGTCACTAATAGTAAGCTGATACGTAGATTAACCAGAACCCTTGAAGCAGTAGTGAATGAAACTCTTTCCGCCTTAGGCAATTTAACAGAAGAGCAGTCTGCTATGCGGATTGTTGTGCTCCAAAATCGTCTTGTCCTTGACGTCATCCTGGCCGATAGGGGCGGAGCTTGTAGGGTCATCGGATCAAGTTGCTGCATTTTCATCCCAGAAAATTCGCCATCAGTATATAAAGCCATAACTCACCTTCATAAGATTGTAAGCCAGATACACCAGAGTCCAGGCACCTGGACTTGGTCCGGTTGGTTCTGGGGCGTGTTGTCAGCCTGGGGATGGATAATGCTCTCCTTCCTAGGTATTGGCTTTCTCATACTATTCAGATGCTGCTTATGTCTACAATGTGGGCCAGCGATTTGTGGTCTGTGTGCCACCTCGTGTATCCCACATCCAAGTATTCGTTCGAGATCCCGGAAGAAGAAAGAAGAACAAATGATGTTATATGAACAGATCGATGGATTGATGAAGATCGATATCTCCTAAGGGTCCGAAGGGGACAAGGAGGGAATGAGGAAATATGAATTTTGTGATCAGTTATGTCCCCTATCGTAGACCCCAACGGCTCCATGTGCATGCTATAAGTACATGTATGTTCCCTCCTGCTCCAGTTTTGAAGACGCAAATATATGTGCGTCCACCGTCAACATGTCCTCTTTCAGATCCGCCATGAATGGGTCAGATATTCCATTCCTAAGTATGAAAGGCCACCGACTTTATATGGTTCACTTTCCACATTTTACAGATTCAGGCGAGTAGGCCCGAATTCTGTCATCAAGCCTTCTCCTGCCTTCTGCCTCTGAAAGCTCCAGTCTGAGCCCGCATCTGTGACCATGAACTTTGTCTTACTCCTTGCGCGGCTAACGGTGCCTGATCCAGCCTGTCGCCTGCCAAAAACTGTATTTCACCTTCGAGATTATCTCCTTCGCTCCTCATCCGATGCATTCCTGTCTAGTAGTTTAGGTAAACATTCTTCCAGCTCCCGTGCAAAGGGCCAGGCCTCGCTGCCCTCATGCCAATAATTCATAGCCCCGTTACCATGGAATATTCCTACCCCCTCGCATCTAGTGTAGACACTTAGACGCTTGTACACGCACTAACAGTCAGTATAGTCAGTATAGAATAAGATTCTATCCTAAGAGGCCTCTCTTTTTGGATAACACAGTTCTTTAAACATAGGATATTAGATATGATTCGGGATTAGGTTGACATAACCCCAGACTTCTGTCTCCACATGTAGAGCTAAATGTCAAGTCCCCTTCACCCTCTAGTTGCACGTCAATCACACGTCATGCGGCTGCGCGCGCATCTCTGCCAACTATTTCTGCTGACATTGCAGGATTCTCTTATGGATCCACCCACTGATGGCGTCATGTATGATGACGTTTATTAAATTACGCCCTCTATTAGCTACGTATGCACCTTTTATCAGCTGTTACGCCTCTTGCATCTGTTTCACTGTAATGTATTTTCTATAAAACTGCCTATCTGTCAATAATATATGTTCCTTCCTTCCTGAACTTTCGTGGTGATGGAATAGAAGGCCCACAATTCGAATTGTATTCCTTTGTATAGGAATAAAGCCTTTTTAAACCCTCTAATACCACGGATTCTGCCTCTCATTTTACTGAGTTATTCTTAGATAGACTTTACCGCATAAAAAATAGTACCGGTAACGAAATATTTACCACACATCAAGAGTGCATATTTTATGACTGACTGGGAAGGAGGTGTTAATGGAACATTAATCCTTTGAGCACATCTTTTCTTTTCTCTCTGTAGAGCTGTGTGTCTGTTTTAACTTATCTTCGGAACTCCCTGACTCAAGGCATCATTCATCCATAAGACATTCTTGTAGAGAGCTCCGATGAAGTGCAATGTTAATGCAGAAGGTCACTGCTGCCAGAAGATTTGCTTGGCTGTAGGGTGAGGATTGGCTAGGAGGAAAATACACTCTCATAGATAAAATATAGCCTCTCTCCCAAAATAAACACTCATGCATTCCTAGATTCAAAACAAGCTTACAGACATTGGATCTTATGCAGTCTGGGGGCTGTTGAGTTGCTGCAGTTGAACCCCAAACACTGGAGGCGTTCTGCAGTGGTAAATACCTCTCACAGAACCTTTAGATAAGTATGCCTTCAGAAGCAAATTGCCAAGTATTGAAATACAAAGAATTATATTTTCCTAAAGTGAGCCTCCGCTACTCCAATTCACTGGAAGCTGATATGGAGAGCTGCCATCAGGCCGAATGGTAAGACCTATTGTAATGATGGTTGTTCCTGACAAATGACAGGGGCTTTCTGTGTTTCACTGAAACTGTGATGTCAAAATACACATTTTGCAGGTCTAACATTCAGTCTTCTTGATGCTGATGCACAGAGGTTTGAAGTAAAGCCGATAGTCTGATGTTCTCTTTGTTCATCCATTTGGTGTTTTGTTCTAGATCTAGTACGTGTCCGAATTCTTTTAAAACTTTCTCGGTTTGAAAAAAGGTAGAGCACATCTCTTTGTCCAATTGAAATCTATGGGCTTTTTCTTCTATGCTTTTGTTAAAGACTATATAAACACCCTTGGTTACCTAAAGCATATGTACAGTTTAGTGCTTTTGAGCCTTGATGTGTGCAATACTCCAACACTGTCTTTGGTGAAGTTCTACTATGCTGGAAAGTTGTTCTGATACTCCGACTTACTGGGTGTTTAACGGTGGCGAGAGGAGAAGGAGCAGGGTTACTGTGTGTTGTTCAAAAGGCACTTTTTCTGGTTGCAAGTAAAGGGAGGCTTCAAGGTGCCATGACTTAATAGGTACCAGGTCTTCTGTGGATTTCCTACTAGTCGTTGCGTTAAATACACTCACTGAATGCACATTTTACCAGAGCTCCATTCATACTGAGGTCTTGTGAATCCCTTTTTCTAGCACACTGGTAAGGGTGTCAGATGCCACCTTTTACTTGTAGGTTCATCATATCTATGGACCCCGAATTAGGCTGTAACAGAGAGTGGTAAAACCAGAACCTACAACTGACGTTTTGGTTTGAGACCAGAGTATTAACAACAGGATACACGTCTCATGCAGTTAGCCTGGTAGTATTTATGGGCAGAAGGGTCTGCTGCCCGTGCTGCAGTACTTATCACCTGGTTTGTTTTTGCTCTCAGCCTGGCTTCAGATTTGTGATCGATTGACAACACAGTGATATGGCAGACATACCCATGTGTGAAGGGGCACTTGTTGCCCATATAAGAATGTCAGGACTGGAGCTGGGAGGGTTAGCCCCAACACGCAGGCTATGGCAGTTGTGAGATGCAGTGCAGCACAAGTCTAGACTCTAGAAAGTATTCTAGTATTTTAACTGGATGAATACCACGATCTATGCAGACTACAAATGTAGCCAGTTAGCCAGTTTCAGCCTCGGTGGATCCAAATCAAACATGGCAGTGCTTCACAGATACCTGCGTGCCGGCCTCTTTCCTTTCTGAGGCAGGTAGATGGTGGCTATTGTGTTACACTTCCCACTGCACAAATGGTGACTTTGGCAATGAGACTTGTCCCTCATGACCTGAAAACAACTTGGCTGAGTAGGCAAGAAAGGGAGCTGAACACCCGGATGTTGTAAAGGTCGCAATACGAAGGGGGTATAGTTCAGTGGCAGCTCCTCCACTATGGCAGAGGAGCATCGCCCCACTACTCAAAAGGAAAAATACAATGATAATAATATACCGTTATTATCATTGCATTTTTCCTATTGAATTCAATGGCTCTCGGGCGGGCCGTGGGCAGGGCTGGGCAGAGCAGGGAAGGAGTGATTTTCACTCCTTATGTGTGCATGACTGCTTGACCTGCCCTATCGGGCCAGCCAAACAGTCATGCGCACTCTACATCTTCCTCATCAGGCTGCATACACAGCCCGGTGAGGAACATGCAAACCCTCCCAGTCCCAGTCTGAGCGCCGATCCACGACACTAAGACCAATCACAGCGCTGCATTGCAGGGTTGTGAATGGCTGTGGGGAGGCTGGGTGCCCGGTGCCTCCTGCTGCCGGGACTGCAGGAAGAAGAAAACTCAAGAAGCCAGAGGAGAGGCGGCGGCTGGCTAAAAGGTACGTGTTTTTACTTTTTTAATCCCCCCTTTCCCACCTCTCCCGTCCGGTAGCAGCCGCTACTGGTATATTTCACTGTAGACATATTCCTGAATTTCTGCATGCTTGCTTCCAGTCAGAACTTTAACAGTAAAAAATACAAACAGGTCACAATTTGGGTCTTGTCCACTGGCAGAGCAGTACAGCTTTATGTATTTAAAGGGACCCGCTAGTGAGTGATGTTACAGAAGCTCTAAAAGCCCAAGCAGATCTCATCAAACAAAGGAATATTCTGCAAGACACCTATTGTGGGTCTTGTCAGAGAATGTTTTAATTTCTCTATACAGGATGGCTCCTTTGAATACAATATGCTACTGAACAGGGTTGCTGTAAGTACATTCTGAATAGCTGAAAAGTTCGCCCTCATTATATCGGTAGGGTCTTAATTCTGTGTGGTAATGCTGGAGGCAGAATTACTCCTACCCGGGGACTGTGGGTTGTCACCCTATAGGCCCGTGTGGAATGGAGAATAACGTGGGAAATAATGTGGAATTCGGTTTTACGGCCCAAAATCAGTTTCTTTGTTCCTGAACTTTGGGCTGGTTTCCGGCCACATATTAGCATTGCCCTATGTTTTTAGAAGCTGACGCAAAACCTAAAACACCAAGAGAGGCACTTGAGTCAAACATCCTGGAATATTCTCCCAAATATCCGCGATTTCCTGGGAAGAAGGAAAAGCCTTCATGCGGGTCATGCCCAACTGCAGCAATGAAGGTCAACCTCTGCATTGGTGTCAAGTGAGACTTTTGGACATTGATGGTAAAGACCAAGTCATGAAGAAGAGTCACTGTGTGCCAAAATCTTTCTTCACCCACCAGTCGCTGAAGTATAAAAATAAATGGACTGCTGACCGACTCATTGAAGCCGCCACAATGGACAAAACTTTCGCAAAGGCACAAGACGCGACTGTCACCTCGTATGGCAAGATCACAAAATGGTAGTACTGGGATGCCACAGTTAACCTCAGGTAACATATATGAGCAGGGGTACTAGGAAGATGAGAGTAGGCGTCCTGGTGATTCACAGACATCAACCAATCCCCAGAGTTCAGGCCCAAAAACACAATACTTATAATAGTACATTCTGGCTGTCTAAATCCATCACAGAATATTACAAATCTTTTGAACTTTCTCGTGAAGTGATTATATTCCTAGACAACCTTTAATCGGGATGGACATACAACCTTTTGTCAAAAGCATAAGAGAATAGAGGAAAATGCTTGGGAAGGCTACAAAAAGAAAATACTTCAGCATTTACATTTTAGAAAATCTTTATCGCCAATCTGAATATAGACGCCTCTCATTCTCATGCTTATCAGTCTTAATCTCTCTTATTGTAATTCTGTGTTTGGCTAAATTCCTTTTTTTATAGATCACAACCTCTCCTCTTTAAAACCCTATCCCTGTAATCTAAGATTGCCTAATCTCCACCAGCCTATCGATCTCACCAACCATTCACCTGAAACCACCTACCCCTCACTAATGATCACTCCAAAATTGTATTATTAGAATCTATCACAAAGAAACTGGAGTATATGCATGTTGTTTATCGTTGAGTGCACATGACAAAACACAATAATTAATAACCACTGAATTAACCACTACCCTTGGGTTCCGGAGTAGACTGCTACTTGCAGGGCAGCGCTTCAGCGCCTCGTCAGGGGTATAAAGCGATATATAAATGTAATTAAAATTACAATTACAATCTTCCACTTTAAAGGCCAGCAAGGGCGCGCAGACAGAATATTGAGTTTAAAATGTCGATATACACAAATAATGAGTTTTAAAAATCGTAATACAGAAATATCACCAGGAAGAATATCGTTGTCAAGAATATCGACTTGCAGGTAAGAAATATTGTTTTTGGAGATATCAAAGTTGTTAATATCGTTTGCAAAAATATAGTTGTTTAAATATCGATGTATTGATTAGTGTCATGTCTTTTAGTATGTATTTCAAAAGTATGTAATCTATTTTTTTGTATAATATATATATATTTTTTTTAAATATACGGGTTACATTTTTACTAGTTATTAATTTTATCTAAATTACATTTTGCATTTTTAATCTCTGTAGTGGGTTGTGGGTTCATAGGGGAATAGGGTGGGAAGCAATTTAATTATAATAAAATTAATGATTATTTTTTATGCATTAGTATTTATTTAATGTATATTTTATAGTGTTAATTGTGGGAATTAATTATTATTTATTAATTGGTTGTTGATTATTTTTAATTAATTAGCAATTCTGTTAATTGTGTCATTGTTTTAGGAGCAGGTTGTGGGTTTATAGGGGATTAGGGTGGGAAGTCATTTAATTATAATAATTTTTTTTTTTTTTTTATGTATTAGTATTTATTTAATTTAGATTGATTAAGGGAATTAGTTTATTATTAATTATTAATTAATTTGCTGTTAATTATTATAAATTAATTATTTGGCAATTATGTTAATTGTGTCATTTTTTTAGGAGTGGATTGTGGGTTTATAGGGGAATAGGGTGGGAAGTAATTTCTTTTTAATAAATATATTATTTTTTATTTATTCATATTTATTTAATTTATATTTTATAGTGTTAATTGTGGGAGTTATTTTATTATATAAATATTTATCATTGGTTGTTAATTATTATTAATTAATAGATTTGTAATGAATTATGTTAATTGTGTAATTATTCTTGGAGTGGGTGGTGAGGTTTATAGGAGAATAGGGTGGGAAGTAATTTATTTATAATTAATAAATTGTTTGCTAATTAATGCTAATTAATTAAAATTTAAATATGGCAATTGTGTAATTAATTTTTTAAGTAAACTGTGGGGTTTATAGTGGTAAAGGGTGGGAAGTAAATTCTTTTAAACTAATTAATGAGTTGTTAATTGATATTAATTTATTAATTTTAAATTAGTTATGGAACTTGTGTAATGATTTTTAGGTGTGGGTTGTGGTGTTTATTGGGGTAGAGGGTGCAAAGTAATTTATGTTTGATTCATTATTTAGTTGATTATTAATATTATTTTATCAATTGATAAATATTTATGGTAAGTGTTTATTGTTACTTTGTGTGTGTGTTTTGGTTTTATTGGGGTAACGTTTGGGGAGTAAATACATTTTTATTTGTTCATTTTTTTTTTTAAATTAATGTTATTTGTTTAATTGATAATTAATTATGGTACTACGACCTCTGCTTCCACAATCAAGGTCTGAGCTGAAAAGCACAACCTGGTGAAAGAAGGATGGACCGGAGGAGAGGGACAGAAAGGTTATGATTCGTCGCTTGCGGATCAACTGGCCGACTCCACAGTCCAGCAAGATGAACTCTCTATTGGGAGAAAAGTGGGAATATAAGTGAGGGAGCCAGACTGGTTTTGAGGCAGCAGATCTGGCAGAGGACAGAGGGGGTTTCTTTCTCTGACTGCAAATTGAGAGGATTGTGTGAAATAGACTGTGGCAATCTCGCTAGTGTCAAAGGTAAGGCTGTAGGATATTGTTTCTAACACAGAACACATTTTGTATGCCTATTAATGAACTGTATACATATTTCAAAATAAATAAGCAGTTAGGAAAACACAAATTAGGTGCTTTTTTGTAATTCTGAAATGTGATGCAAACGGATTTTATTAGAATCAAAAAAAATCAAGAAACTTTAATTGGTGATGCGCAAATGACAAATATTCACTGCAACCCAATTTCCACAAATTATTGCTTGTGTGCTTGATAGTTTTGTCAGTAGAACTTTATCTCTGTGCAAATTTAGTGTTCCTTTCAATGGAAAATGTACTGACTGTAAATGACAGTGAGCTACTACACCATGCTTTAAAATAAATTTGTGACAGTGTGCTCCAAAATGCACCACTTGCTAAATACCACACCCTTACCAATCTCCTATCTCCTACTGAACGAGCGTGGCACATTTGTGACACCTGTCCTTTGTGTGATGCTTGGATTTGTCAGAATCCCTATCAGTTTAGTGATATAACGTTGATGGCAGCACCCCCACTCTGACAATTGCTCCAGCACCACTGCTCACAGGCGAAGTAAGGTTCGGCAAGCAGGATGGTAGCCCTTCTATATTTGATGCACTTTAGGGAGTGGCTTGAATTTCTACTGAAAAGCTGGTACAAGGCATTCAAGAATGTCAGCATAACATGACAGCTGTGCCTATGGCCCGGGTTTTTGTATCTGCAGAATCCAAGCAGCATTTTAGATTCGGCTTTGAGGCATCAAAGCCATCATTGACCTATTTGGAAAAGGGTTTCTGCACATGTTCCCATAGACTTGTATCTACCAGTTTAGCCAATTCCCACAGGACATGGATGAAGCACACCAGCAAGCAAGTGGCATTCACTATATGAAAAGAGAAACTGCCTGATGCCAAAACATTTAGTCCCATGACATCCAGTTTTTTAGAATCTCTTTACAGAAGTGCTGCAGGAAAAACATTGGGGTCCAATTTAGAAGCAAAAACTTGAACCACCAAGGTCTCAGGCAACGGATGCAAGAACAAGTATTTTGAGTCGCCCATAGCTGGCCTATAGTATCCGCATTTTGTCTGTGATTTGCTGGGTTGGAGAAGGGAAATCGGCGAACGAAACAAGACAGGTTCCTGTATATAGCCTAATCAATTGGGGAATTGAATAAGTCTTATGTAGGATTTCAGTCAAAGAGTTAAATGTAGGCATCTCTTAGGGGAAATTCAAACCTGTGTCTCTTCAGCTTTATGCATTATGGTGGCAAAACAACGTACTTTCTCTGTTAGTGCCCGGAGTGTAAGGGATGTTCCCTTTATAAGAGGTCTACAAGAGACCACAAGAATCTTGTAAATCATTTTCTGTGCACTTATAATCATTATTGGGCATGGTTATGGCACTGGGGCGGAATAACTCCTCCATCCGGGCAAATTTCTGGGGCCTAGAAAGAGATTGTTCTTGATAGCAAGTCATGAGCTTCTTTTGCACCACTCTGATAATATCAGCCGCCTTTATGGCGGCACAAGTAATGAATCAAAACTCAGCACCCTGACCATCTCCAGGGGCGACATCATGGATGACGCTGGATGGACAGTGGATGATGCTGTGGTCCACAACCTCCTTTCAGGCACTTGAGCTGGAGCCTGTGGAGGTGTGGGATCAGAAGGCGTGGGGTCTAAGCTACCACAGTCACCAATCCAGAAGGATATGTTCCATCCTTGGAGACCGGACCAGACATAACTGAAGCCAACCTAAAGATGTCAAACAAGGCCTGACGTAAGACCTTGACCTGCGAGGGTCAGCAGACGGAGTCTCAAATTAGAGCTGAATTCTTCTGTAGCTTAAGAATTGGCTCTGAGGAAGAGCCGCGGTCACGGAGAGGCACAGTGATTCTGAATGCTCCCAGGAACAGGACCATTTCCTCAAGGAAAGGGATTTCTCTTTCCTAAAGCACATTTGGAAAAGATCTTTTAGGAGATCAGTCCCTCACAGGAGACTTGCCTGTGGGAGAAGGGGTACATTTTGTGTGGCCTTCTAGGCTTTGGCCATGAATAATTTTACCTCACACTCCTTGATGTCCTTCGTGTGCATCAGGGAATATAAATCTCAGACCAAGGCATCATGATCAAATTTAAAACATCACTTGGGGCATTTATGACCAGACTTAGATTCCAAAACCTTTGGAGGAGACATTTGACATAGTCGTTGTTGAAGCAGAGAAAAACTTTGGTTGGTGAAGGGCTAAGAGAGAACTCTGCACCACATCAACGAGGTGTACAAAAGGAGGAACTGATATCAGTGCACGGGGTGTCATATCCAGTGGGTGAAGTCATGGCTGAAGCAGCATGGCTCCATGTGGCACTGCTGGAGAAATACTGCTGGGAAAAGTTTTTCCAGACCTGCCTGGAGAATATTCTAAAGGTAAGGAATATGCACAACGAAGTATACATCAGAATTACTGACACTTCTGAGGGGTTAGTAGTATTTATACTGAAAGCTGCTCTTTCTGGTGAAAACGGGTAAGTCTGTGAACATCTGAGTGAGATAAAAATATCAGACTTGCCTTTGATGCTGCTGTTTATGTGGCGTCCCATAAACTGCATAAGCTGGGGGACAATGTATTTAACTTTTGAATTTGTGTGTTGACGGCGGTGCTTGTGATCCTACAAAGTTTGAAGTGGGTGGTGTATTCAATGAGTATTCGATTAATGAAATATAAAGATATATGGTACAAATTTAATAATTACATTCAAGTGTAACTACAGGCTTTATAGCGGTCTCCTGAAAAAAGCATCTCTTTATTAATGCACTTGCTTACAGGGTACTTCTAAATCTGTATTTCCAAATTGATCTAACAGTGCTTATGAATATGTTTCATAATTTAAAAAATTGCCCTTTAATTTCTATGACATTATAATGACATTAGCACAGAGTGAGGTGCCATCCGATTCTTGTTTACTCCTCCCTAGTATCCTCCTTGTGGAAGGGAATGCCATATAAGTACACAATTCAAAAAGATCAAGGCAGCTTACCTGCTGTGAACTACGATGCTGTCTTGGTACAGTCTATCATACATACAGATCTTCAAATCAATGTTTGACTTTGACACCCACACTGGCACATCCATGGAAATCCCAAGGACTTTAATTGCAATCTAGAAAAAGAATAGCAAATAAATAGCACCTTGAGCCATTAATTAAGCAAACTGCTTCCACAACATCTCTTGTTGAGAAGAAAAACAAATTAAAATTTTAAGGTCACTACACTTAGTGCAGTTGTGCTCATGGATTCATTATTTTATAGATTATTATTTCTGTAGAATTAGCAAGATGAAAAAGTTTAAGATTTTGAATGATCTTCACTGGTATTTCAAGAAAACATTTAAGCTTGATCACTGATTATGTAGGAAACTACTTAGATGGAGCTCTAAAAATCAGTTCTTTAATGGCTTTTGTTCTCCTCCTAATATGGGCCCTTTTCCTTGAGGCTTTCTTTGTGGGGGGGGGGGGGGGGGGGGGGTTCCAGGCAGGGCAGCACTGACTTTACACAGCTAGATACGTTTTGGTAGGCCAGACTTCTGTTTTCTAGAGGTTGGCTTTCTTGTGGTGATGTGGCAGTACAGGTATTCAACAACTTGCCCTTAACATTACAAATAAAGTGAGGGGTTTCTCTTTCTCTTTTCCTCTCCTGCTCAGACTACTCCTTTCTCTCTCCAACAAGCTCTTCACTCCCACCTTGGAGTTAAGCCTGGACAAAGTTTTAATTACGCGAGAGTAATCGGAGTAATTTTGCACTCCTTTTGTGCAACTAAATTATCGAAAATTAAGCAAATATGCCACTTGTCTAATTTAGAGTAATTTGGGTGGAAAGTGTCTACTGTGAGAGCACAGGAACAGAGCACGAGTGGCTGCTGCTGGTTGGGTTTTGTTGCGTTTAGAGCCACTTTCTTAAAGCAAAATGAATCCTTTGGTCCATTTTGGATACAAGGGTGCATTTTGTGCTAAGAATATAGCACCAATCACTGGGTTCCCTCCTCGTGTAATTTTGTGTAATCTTGCTTAATTTTCCTGCAATTACACATAATTACGCTACTGCCAATTACATGAGTAACACCTACCCCTACTTGGAGAATGAGGATAGATCCCAGTCCACAAACATTAACCTTATTAACCTCTCTTGTATGCCACCAGGCCA
The DNA here is from genome assembly GCF_964204655.1 of Triturus cristatus. Lineage (NCBI taxonomy): Eukaryota > Metazoa > Chordata > Amphibia > Caudata > Salamandridae > Triturus > Triturus cristatus. Next base: position 881,514,024 of record NC_140580.1, on the reverse strand, counting down.
ACTAGAGTGTGTTGTGGTGACTGTTTAATTCTTTAGGAACTATAGGAGTAATGCCAACTTATTTTACCTAATTTATACATGGATTATTAGTTCATCAACGGTGTTATGAAAAATATCGAAGTCACGAGGGTGGCTTTAGAGGCATACACCACATCCTTCATATCAGTGCTTATTGGTACGAGGATAGGAAAATTGCATTCTGTGTCTTTGTAGGTGTATTTACCTATATATGATGGCTTAGAATTGACATGCTATCGATAAATGGTTTCCTAAAGGATTGATGGAACAATATAAATCGTTGTGGAATTTAAGCCAAACCTGCTGAGATCTGAGTTTAACATATTGAATTTCCATCCAACTATTATATGCATCAGTCAAGAAAAAAAAGTTTCCAAAATAAAAGGTAACTGATTTGTACCATCGATAGGTGGCCTTGTTCAGCTCCACCTGGCATTGGTGGCTTTGTCCATGCCAAAAGTGATGTGCGTGCTGCCTATATATGTGCCACTTCAGAGCAATGATGTCAGTTTCTTTTTGTGAATTTCCAGGACAGAAGTGTGGAGCCACGAAGAACATTAACTACTGGGGTGTCAAAAAGGGCCTTAAAAGGGTAATAGCCCTTCACTCTGAATCCGTTCGCATAGCAGGGAGGATGGGTGGGTTGGTAAAGAATCTGCAGATAGATAGAGTCTCTACCAGATAAGGCGTTACAAAAGGTAAGTAACTTGTTTATCTGATAGAGACTTCTAGCCGAAGATTCCTTACCTTAGAAAAGATACACAAATAAATACTTCTCGGAGGTGGGGCTGCGACACAGATTATACTAGAAAGTCCTGGAGAACTGAATGGGCAAAATGCCCATTTCGACAGCCTGACTGACAAGGTAGTAGTGCTTAGAAAACTGCGCACGGAGGCCCACGTTGCTGTCTAACAGATATCCAGGATGGGTGCTCCGCAAGCTTATGTAGTGGTCGCAGCCTTGGCTCTGGTAGAATGAGCTTGCAAATATTCAGGAGGATGATTTTTGAGCAATGTGTGGCAGATTTTGATGCAAGGAACTATCCATCGTGAGATGGTCGGTTTCTGCACTGTCTTTCCTTTTTTGGCTTCGATGTATCCACAAGGAGTTGGTCGTCCATCGGGAACTCTTTTGTATGGTCAAGGTATAATGACAACACACTTTTTAGGTTCAGGCGATGGAGTCTCTCCTCTTCTTTAGAGGGGTGAGGTGGAGCGTAAAAGGGAGACAGGGTGATGGGCTGGCTACATGTAAAGGAGTGACCACCTTCAATAAGTAGGATGCTCTAGTCCGAAGAACCAGCTTGCTGGGAGGATGTTGAGGTATGGAGGCTGAGATAACAATGCCTGTAGCTCACTGACCCTCTGGGCAAATGTAAAGGCTACTAGAATGGCTGTTTTTATAGTAAGGAGGCTGGTAGGGCAGCTATGTAATGGCTCAGAAAGGGTGCAAATCAGAAAAGTTAGGACTAAATTGAGGTCCCACTGAGGCATAATGAAAACCCTATGTACAAGAGGGGACTTGAACAGGGTTGGCTGATCTGGCAAGAGCAAAAATGCCGAGATGGCAGAAACATAGCCTTTTAAGGTGTCCAAAGCAGAGTCCTGCTGGGCTAGAGTAAGAATAAAGAAAATAACCTGGGAAAGGGGTGTAGACAGGGAGTCAACGTATTCATCTGTACACCATGCAGGAGTATACGGTCTTGGTGAAGGGATGCCTGGCTGCCAAGATAACATTGCAAACTTTTGGCCGAAGATTGAAAGTTATCAACTGTCGCCACTCAATCTCCACGCATGAAGACGAAGCGTTGTCCGGTTCGCGTGCAGAACCCTGATCTATTGCTACAACAGAAGATCCTCCCGAAGAGGCAGCCTGATTAGAGGACCCATGCTCATGCTCAACAGCTCGAGACGAAAAGAGTCTACAAGCGAGAGCCACCTTGGAAATTCCAGCGCACAAAACTGCTGACATGGCACAGACTAGAGGGAGGCTAACAGATCCAACCAAGGCTCTCCCAATTCTTGGAAGAAACCTAGTGTCAACTCCAGATGAAGACGCCAAGCATGATCTACTAGGCACTGATTGTTGAGTTTGTCCGCCGTGGAGTTCAGAGGGCCTGCCAGGTGTTGAACCACCAGGGATATCTCCTGACGTTCCCAGCCAAGTCTAGAGCACTGAGTCTCTTGACAGAGGGTCCACTAACCCACCCTGGCCCATTCGTTGCAGTACCACATGGCGGTGGTGTTGTCCCTGAACACCTGAACTAGCCTTCCCTTGATTGAAGAAGGTCTTCAATGCCATTTGGATCACTTGGAGCCCCAACAGGCTGCTGTGGAGTCCGGATTCCGCTGGAGACCAGAGTTATCTGATCTCCACATCTCTCAGATTGCCGCCCCAGCCTAGAAGTGATGCATCTGTCACCACAGTCATCTCTGGGAAGGGAAGGGGTCTGCCACTGACCAGATCGCGCTACGTTAGCCACCACTGCAGGTCTTTTGCAGTTCCCTCCGTAATATGGACCACGTCGGAGAGATTGTCCTGATGCTGTACCCACTGGAACTTCAGGTTCCACTGCACAGCCCTCATATGCCAGCAGGCATGTGTCAGAAAAGGGGGGTGGAGCTTGCCGCAGCGCAAGATGGCCGCGTAGAAGAAGAGCTCCATGCACCACTGGCGCCACGCCACTTACATCCTGGCAATCCGATCGCCCAGAAGCCCACGGACACGCTCCTGTGCTGCCGCTGACCACTGGGTGCCGGCTGGTCTAATCCTGTCTAGCGTGGTGATGCCGAAACCTCCGATAGCGGCCTTCAGCCTGGGTCGTGGTGCGAGCCTGAGTTGGAGGCCGCGCGCCCGCTCCACGAACAGCGGGGGACTGCCCGAGACCTTGCGGTGCCCGATTTTGGTCTCCTGGCTGGCGGCTGGGGCAATTCTTCTGCACTCATCGCCAATCGGCCGCGCCTGCCCCGTACGCCTGCGGATGCCTTGCCGAGTTCGGCACGGGACCCTGGGCACTTAGGGACGAGGTGCCCTGTGCGTTCTCGTGTGTACGGACAGCCTGCCTCGAACAGCTTTGAGAGTCCCGGGGATGGCGCGGACGTTGCGTGACATTGCGGACGTCGGCCCAAATCCAGCGGCCTTGACCGGAGCCTTGCCGGATACCTCCCCAGTGGCAGGGTGGAGGCCGTGCTACAGACAACTCCACTGTGTGCGGTAAGCGTGGGCCCCCTGGGAGCGTGTGACCTTGGACTTGACCTCTCCACCCGGAGTGTGCCAGCTCCTTGCTGTTTCTATTGACCCTTGGGCCCCCTGCAGAGTAGGCACAGTGTGTGGACTGGACTGCACGAGTGGAGGGGGAGGCTCCTATAGATTACAGCGCAACATTATCACTGTAGGAGGGCTGGGGGCAGCCCTTCGCGCTCTGCCAGCTTTCAGCAATACACCTGCCTATGCCAACTGCTGACTCCCTGCTCTGGCTGACCAGTTGTGGGTGCCCTTCTGAGCACACCGCCTGGTGAGGGCTCTAGCGACGCTGCGACGTCTGTGTGAAGCATGTCCCGCCTGGGGTACGTTGCCTGTGGTCTTGGACGTCCTTGGCCTGGGGCGTGCGCTCACTGTCAGGAATCGGGCACAGCGGCGCCTACCTCGCAGATTCCCGAGGCGAACTACATTTCCCATGAGGCAAATGCGGAAGTGTGGATAAAGGCGCTCGGACGACGGGAGCTGGCGCGCGTAATTCTTCTGTTACTTCCGTTTTGACCAGCGAGGACGCAAGTGTTGCCTCCGTAGGACTTCTGTTTGGGCCGCTAGGTGAACCGGCGAGGACTTCAAAGGGGCCGGATGCGGCGCGGCGGAATCGTGAGTACCGCTGAAAGAGCATTTCTCGCTCTTGCGGTTTCCGGACTCGATTGCTTTTAAACTCCTCATAGCGGAATCCGAAGGGCGGCTGCCGGCTATGATACTAGGAGGCTCAGAGACTTTCACTCCTATCTTTTGTTTCCTTTGGTTTTGAAGCACAGCGGAGCGGCGCGGTGATTCGAACTGCTCGCTACCGTGTGTGCATTTGGTGTGACATGTAGAAGCCCTCTCAGGGTTTGGGCACAAAAACATTGAAAGCGGTTCAAACCAACCGCAAGCATCCTGTGTGGTTTAATTGAGCTCTGGACGAACCCCTCAGGGACCCGTTACAAAGTACAGCGGTGACGAAACCGTTGGTTGCTAGTAGAACCCCAAGAGGGGGAAAAACAGATACGATGCAATGGACAGGCTAAACATTTCTTCTTGATTTCCAGAGTTGGGACTAAGACTACGCACTTCCCCCATTTGAGGCAGAGGAGGTATTGTCTGGGGTACGTGTGGTGAAATATTTGCTGGTGCAGAGTGTATGAGAGAGGGAAAAAACTAAGCCATTAATGTTTGTGGTATTGTGTTGCAGAACCCTGTATCCTTAAAGGCTATTTGAAGACTTTCTGTGGGGAGGTTTCCTTCATTCCTCATTTCCAGGTATAGCGAATAACCTCTTAGCGAGAATTTATGAGAGTAGAGTTATATGCATATGTCTGATGCCATTGTTCCTTATCGTTACAGGTCCTAACTCCCCTGCTGTTCCTTTCCCTACCCTTCCCTCGCCTGATCCCTCGAACACCCTGTTTATTTCACCTGGGTGTTGGTGATATCAGGAGGTGGAGCCTTTTTTCTGCCACGCTGGATTCCGTGGAGCATACCCTGACAGAATTACGCGCCCACGAAATTAGCTCTGCCCGATCCAGGGGTGGTAGAAAATGGCGTCCATGGACGATGTCCTTCAGGCATTGTTGGCTGTGCAACAGGAACTGGCAGCCTCCAAGGCAGAGACAGCAGCATTAAGAGATAAGGTAGAGAGGTTGTCTCGGAACCCGTTTGACGCCTCTACGGCAGCGTCACAGATACAGGTCACGGTACCTCCGCCTATCCCTTTGGCTAGTCCGGAGAGATACGCAGGAGACCCGTTGAAGTTACAGGTTTTTCTGACACAGATACTGCTGCACTTCTCTTGTAAGCCGGCCTCGTTCCCTACACACCACTCAAGAGTAGCTTTTGCTATATCCTATCTCGTAGGAGATGCAGCCAACTGGGCCGTCCCACTGGTTCAGAACAATGACGCGGTCCTTTCCGATTGGGCGGCCTTTAGAGTAGAATTTGAAAAGGTGTTCGACCGAAGGGCCACCACTTTTAATGCTGATAAGGAGCTCTTAGAACTTAAACAAGGGAAGAATGAGTTGGTCTCGTATATCACTTCCTTTAAGAGGCTCGTAGCTGAGACGGCGTGGCCAGAGGAGAAAAGGATGTCCTTGTTCTATCAGGGTTTGAGGGACGAGCTAAAGGATGTGTTGGCCCAGATAGATCCCCAGCCTACTACGTGCACGGAAATGATCAATCTAACATTACGGTTGGATGGCCGCCTGGCCGAGAGAGGGGGTGACAGAAGGCGGTGGGAAAAAGGGCCCGGCCGCTCGGAGAGAACCCCTCGACGACTGGTTGACACTCAGGTGCTGGTGTCGGAACCTATGGAGATAGGGGCTGTTAGAACACCTTTGACAAGGGAAGAAAGAGAAAACCGACGAGTGCATGGGTTATGCATGTATTGCGGTAAAGGGGGCCATTACGTGAGGGAATGCCCTTCCAAACCAAAAAATGCTGGGGCCTGGCCCCGGAACAAGAGTGCGGCTGTGTCCACGACGCTTCCCACCGGACTGGCGGAGGAACAGCCGGGAGGAGGGGTGGCAGGAAAAGGATGGAAGATTCCTTCTTTGGACACCACTAGTTTCAGGGAGATTGAGTCTCACATAGTGCTCCACATGACCTTAGAAAGCCGGCAACAGAGCCACCCGGTGAAGGTGATGATAGACTCCGGGGCCACCGGAAACTTTATCCATGATGGTCCGGTAAAGACCCTTAATCTCCAAAGAGTAGCAAAGGAAACGCCCGAGGAAGTCCTGGCGGTGGATGGAAAACCGTTAAATTCGGGTTTAATCATAGAGCAAACCGAACCGGTCTGTTTGGCACTCCGAGTCCAACAGGAGAAACACCTAGATGAGTTGTCTTTGAATATTATTGAGGCGCCTCAATACGAAATCATTTTGGGTATGCCATGGTTGCGACACCACAATCCCACCATTGATTGGAGAAATAGGACCATTCAGTTTCAGTCAGAGGAATGTATAAGCCATCTGGTGCCTTTCGATCTCTCCGCAGCTACGGAGTTGACACATCCTCATGTAGTAGCCACAGCGGCGGAGAAAGAAACGCAGTTGCCTCCGGAATATGCCCAGTTTAGTGATGTGTTTAGCGAGAGCAAAGCAGAACAACTGCCTCCACACAGAGAATACGACTGCCGCATTGATCTAGTGGAGGGAGCCAAAATTCCAGCATGCAGGGTGTACGCGTTGTCTGTGCCAGAAACTAAGTATCTGAGGGAATATCTGGATCACTACGTAAAGATAGGCTTTATTCGACCCTCTAGATCCCCGGCGGCTTCTCCGCTATTTTTTATAGCCAAGGCCAATGGCGATCTCAGGGCATGTGTGGACTATAGACAACTAAACAAGAACACTGTTAGGAATAGATACCCGTTGCCCCTAATCCCAGACTTACTTGATCAGGTAAGGGAGGCATCTATTTATACGCGGTTAGACCTAAGAGGAGCATACCATTTGGTACGCGTCAGGGAGGGGGACCAATGGAAGACGGCGTTTAAGACCAGGTTCGGGTTGTTTGAGTATACTGTTATGCCGTTCGGCCTCTGCAACGCCGCGGCGGCATTCCAGTATTTTCTAAACAATGTGTTAAAGGATTATGTGGACCTGTTTGTTGTCGTCTATATATATGACATCCTCATCTATTCAAAAAGGGAGGAGGAACATGGTAGACATGTATGTCAGGTGTTGTTGCGATTGCGGGAGCATGGGCTTTTCTGTAAGTTGAGCAAATGTGAGTTGGGGGTGGAAAGTGTGGAATTCCTGGGGGTGATGCTATGTCCAGAAGGTCTACACATGACGGAGAGGAAGGTACAGGCAGTACAAGAATGGCCAGCCACGAAGAACATCAGGGAGGTGCAATGCTTCCTGGGCTTTGCTAATTACTATAGGAGATTCATCCTCCAATTCTCCAAGCTCGCTGCCCCCATCACTCGTCTCCTACGAAAGGACGCTGCTTTCCACTGGTCCCATGAAGCTGAAGAGGCTTTTCGCTCGCTGAAACAAGCATTTACATCGGCCCCTGTGCTAGCGCATCCCCGACCAGAACATCCGTTTATTGTGGAAGGAGATGCTTCGGAGGAAGCCATAGGGGCGGTCTTGTCACAAAGGAATCAACACACCGGACAGCTGCACCCTGTGGCCTATCTGTCAAAAAAGCTGAACCCGGCAGAAAAGAATTACACTATAGCCGAGAAGGAGCTACTAGCTATCAAAAAGGCCTTTCAGGAGTGGAGACACTATCTGTGGGGGGCCAGTCACCCCACCACGGTTTACTCGGACCACAGGAACCTCCAATATATGAAAGCGGCTCGACATCTCTCCCAGCGCCAAATGAGATGGATGCTGTTTTTCGCAGGCTATGATTTTACTATCACGTTCCGTCCCGGAGTGGAGAACCGCAAGGCAGATTCCTTGTCTCGGCAGGACTCGGCAGGTACCCCTGCACAACACACGACTCCGGACTCCATCATAGATCCATCTAAGGTGTTATGTGCTGTTACGATAAACAGCTTCCTAGACTGCGTGAGAAAACATGCCACCAAGGAGACTTGGCAGGATTGGGCCCAGGAGGAGGAAGGGTGTACAGTGCGTGATGGGTTGCCTTTCCGGGGAAACAAACTCTATCTTCCCACAAAGGAACTCCGTCTGAAGGCTTTTACATGGTGCCATGAATCTCTGCTGGCAGGACATCCCGGAATCCAGAAAACCTTACAGTTGATCCAACGCCATTTCTGGTGGAAGTTCTGGAACAGAGACGTGACCTCCTGGGTGACGAAGTGCGAGGACTGTGCCCGAGCCAAGACGGAAAACACCAGGAGAAGGGGGAAGCTTATGCCTTTGCCAACCCCCAGGCTACCGTGGCGAAACATCAGTCTTGACTTCATCACAGGACTGCCTCCTGAGAAGGGGTTTTCTGCCATTATGGCAGTAGTGGACGGGCTAACAAAGATGGGGCATTTCGTTTCGTGTGGAAATCTACCCACAGCTGGTCAGGCTGCACAGTTGCTACTTAGCAACATCATCAGAGCACACGGAATACCGGAAGTGATCGTATCCAACAGAGGCCCCCAGTTCATTGCACGGTTCTGGAGAATGTGGTGCAAGGCATTGCACATTGAATCCGCGTTATCCACAAGCTTCCACCCACAGACCGATGGCCAGACAGAACGCCTGAACCAAACACTAAAGTAATACCTCAGGTGTTATGCGAAAGAGGCACAGGACTCCTGGGTTGATCTCTTATGGATGGCGGAACTGGCATATAACAACGCCAAACACAGCTCTATAGGCGATTCCCCGTTCCATGCCAACTTCGGCTACGATGCCCGCATCCTGCCAATCGCGATCCCCAAAGAGGTAGCAAGCCGGCCATCGGTGGCGACTCAGATGAAGAAACTACATGTGTTACAAAGTAAGATAAAGACCCATTTACAGCGGGCCAAGCTGACATATAAAAAATGGGAATACAGACATCGGAGCGAAGGGCCACAATATCAGGTGGGGGATCGGGTATGGCTATCCACCAAGAACATCCGGTTCAAATTAAGGAGTATTTTCCATCCACGATTCATTGGCCCATACACTGTAGTAAAACAAATCAATCCGGTGACCTACAAACTAAAGCTGCCCGGTTCCTTACGAATCCACCCGGTGTTCCATTGTCAGCTCCTGAAACCGGCCATGGGTGCACGCAGAAGGGCCCCACCGCCGGTGTTGCGTGATGGGGGATGGGAATACGAAGTGAAAAGTATCAAGGATTCCAAGTGGAGACGAGGGGGGCTATGGTATTTAGTAGCATGGAAGGGGTACACAGCTGAGGACGACTCATGGGAACCCCAGCACAACGTCCATGCTCCTGCTGCAGTAAGGTCGTTCCATCAGCGCTTTCCGGGGAAGCCCGGACCTGGAAGGCACTGGGAAGAGGGATCTACTGTCAGGAATCGGGCACAGCGGCGCCTACCTCGCAGATTCCCGAGGCGAACTACATTTCCCATGAGGCAAATGCGGAAGTGTGGATAAAGGCGCTCGGACGACGGGAGCCGGCGCGCGCAATTCTTCTGTTACTTCCGTTTTGACCAGCGAGGACACAAGTGTTGTCTCCGTAGGACTTCTGTTTGGGCCGCTAGGTGAGCCGGCGAGGACTTCAAAGGGGCCGGACGCGGCGCGGCGGAATCGTGAGTACCGCTGAAAGAGCATTTCTCGCTCTCGCGGTTTCCAGACTCGATTGCTTTTAAACTCCTCATAGCGGAATCCGAAGGGCGGCTGCCGGCTATGATACTAGGAGGCTCAGAGACTTTCACTCCTATCTTTTGTTTCCTTTGGTTTTGAAGCACAGCGGAGCGGCGCGGTGATTCGAACTGCTCGCTACTGTGTGTGCATTTGGTGTGACATTTAGAAGCCCTCTCAGGGTTTGGGCACAAAAACATTGAAAGCGGTTCAAACCAACCGCAAGCATCCCGTGTGGTTTAATTGAGCTCTGGACGAACCCCTCAGGGACCCGTTACAAAGTACAGCGGTGACGAAACCGTTGGTTGCTAGTAGAACCCCAAGAGGGGGAAAAACAGATACGATGCAATGGACAGGCTAAACATTTCTTCTTGATTTCCGGAGTTGGGAGTAAGACTACGCACTTCCCCCATTTGAGGCAGAGGAGGTATTGTCTGGGGTACGTGTGGTGAAATATTTGCTGGTGCAGAGTGTATGAGAGAGGGAAAAAACAAAGCCATTAATGTTTGTGGTATTGTGTTGCAGAACCCTGTATCCTTAAAGGCTATTCGAAGACTTTCTGTGGGGAGGTTTCCTTCATTCCTCATTTCCAGGTATAGCGAAAAACCTCTTAGCGAGAATTTATGAGAGTAGAGTTATATGCATATGTCTGATGCCATTGTTCCTTATCGTTACAGGTCCTAACTCCCCTGCTGTTCCTTTCCCTACCCTTCCCTCGCCTGATCCCTCGAACACCCTGTTTATTTCACCTGGGTGTTGGTGATATCAGGAGGTGGAGCCTTTTTTCTGCCGCCGCTGGATTCCGTGGAGCATACCCTGACACTCACGTCGGGGTCCCCCCTGGGGGGCTCGTTCATTTAGCCCCTGGTGGCCTCCTGGACGATCATTAACCCCTGGTGCAGTCTGGCTGGCGGTGCGCGAGGATCTGAGTCGCCCAACTCCCTCAAGTCACTTTAGTGGCCTGTCCCTACTTTCTTCTTCCGCTCTAAATCACCATCATGGGCAGAGTCAATAGAACGCAAACCCGTCTCCCGTTTGATACAAAAAGTACTAAATCTAAGGAGGCGGACAGGCCGCCCTCAACAGATTTCGGCGCATTTCTCGCTCTCGCGGTTTCCAGACTCGATTGCTTTTAAACTCCTCATAGCGGAATCCGAAGGGCGGCTGCCGGCTATGATACTAGGAGGCTCAGAGACTTTCACTCCTATCTTTTGTTTCCTTTGGTTTTGAAGCACAGCGGAGCGGCGCGGTGATTCGAACTGCTCGCTACTGTGTGTGCATTTGGTGTGACATTTAGAAGCCCTCTCAGGGTTTGGGCACAAAAACATTGAAAGCGGTTCAAACCAACCGCAAGCATCCCGTGTGGTTTAATTGAGCTCTGGACGAACCCCTCAGGGACCCGTTACAAAGTACAGCGGTGACGAAACCGTTGGTTGCTAGTAGAACCCCAAGAGGGGGAAAAACAGATACGATGCAATGGACAGGCTAAACATTTCTTCTTGATTTCCGGAGTTGGGAGTAAGACTACGCACTTCCCCCATTTGAGGCAGAGGAGGTATTGTCTGGGGTACGTGTGGTGAAATATTTGCTGGTGCAGAGTGTATGAGAGAGGGAAAAAACAAAGCCATTAATGTTTGTGGTATTGTGTTGCAGAACCCTGTATCCTTAAAGGCTATTCGAAGACTTTCTGTGGGGAGGTTTCCTTCATTCCTCATTTCCAGGTATAGCGAAAAACCTCTTAGCGAGAATTTATGAGAGTAGAGTTATATGCATATGTCTGATGCCATTGTTCCTTATCGTTACAGGTCCTAACTCCCCTGCTGTTCCTTTCCCTACCCTTCCCTCGCCTGATCCCTCGAACACCCTGTTTATTTCACCTGGGTGTTGGTGATATCAGGAGGTGGAGCCTTTTTTCTGCCGCCGCTGGATTCCGTGGAGCATACCCTGACACTCACGTCGGGGTCCCCCCTGGGGGGCTCGTTCATTTAGCCCCTGGTGGCCTCCTGGACGATCATTAACCCCTGGTGCAGTCTGGCTGGCGGTGCGCGAGGATCTGAGTCGCCCAACTCCCTCAAGTCACTTTAGTGGCCTGTCCCTACTTTCTTCTTCCGCTCTAAATCACCATCATGGGCAGAGTCAATAGAACGCAAACCCGTCTCCCGTTTGATACAAAAAGTACTAAATCTAAGGAGGCGGACAGGCCGCCCTCAACAGATTTCGGCGCAGATCACTCAGAAGATGCAACAAATGTTTACCACTATACAAAAAACTCTCCTGGCTATGGATGGGAAAATTGACTCATTGGTGTACTGTATTGACAGGATGTCAGAACGCCTAGATAAACAAGCGGAGAGCACGGACATGGCCGGACGTAGGATCACCGAGGTCGAGGAGGCCCAGACCGAGACAGCCCTGGTTCAAAAACAAATGGCTAAAACCCTCGCTACGCTTCAGGATAAGGCGGAAGACCTGGAGACCCGGTCTCGCCGCAGTAACATACGTATTACGGGCCTTCCAGAGTCCACCCCAATGGGCAATGCTGAACAATTTACTGAAAAACTGCTCATCTCCTTATTAGGCCGCAATACCTTCTCTGAACTCTTTGTGATTGAGAGAGCGCATCGTTCACTGGGCCCGCATCTCCCTCCAGGCGCGCCACCGCGCCCAGTGATATTAAAACTTTTGAATTATCGAGATGGCGACTCGGCCCTGAGGCAGGCCAGGGAACTGAGGGCCCTCCAATATGAAGGTTCAGCGATTTCACTTTATCCAGACTTCACTGCCAAAGCCCAGGACGCTCGTCGTCTCTTTAATCCCCTTAAGCGACAACTCCGGGACCACGACATCTCCATGCTATGCTGTATCCGGCGAAATTAAAGGTGAATCTAGAGGGCTCTTCCGGCGTCTTCACAGACCCGAAAACTCTGCAAAAAGCCATGAAGGACATACTCAAGAAATCTACGTCTGAGGCTGTGCGAGAAAACACGTCGGAGGCAGTGGAGGGCGCAAAGGGAGGCTCCCTTGAGGACAATGACTAGAACACTTGGACTGAGTTTCCTCCACACTGTAAAGTATTGTTTTCTGTTTTCCTAATGCCCGCATATTTTGCTCGGTTGCCCTGTTGAAATTGTGGGAGTGTCTTTACTCTTGTGTAGATGGGTTTCCGTGCCGATCCCTCATTAGACTCACTCTTTACACTTCAAATAAGTTGAGGTTACCTGCATATTTCGCTATGTGTGATAGGAAGTTATACAGGCTTGCACTTTGCGCTTTCCTTCTCGTTGATGCTATGCTGATATGTTCTGGATGGGTATAATGCACCACTGGGATTGTTGCTTATAGCGAGGAATACGTTCATCTGGCCCAACTCAGTGGCTCCTCACTAATTGCCTACATATGTATAATGCTATATAGCTTGACGCCGGTGGCTGCCTGTGGTGCTTTGGTAACATCCGTCCGTGTGTTACACACTACATAGCTAGTCGCCATCTTTCCCCAAAGGGGCCTGGGGGTGGGTATGACCAGGCCATGCCACGATTGAGGTGACATGGCGTGGGTGGGGGGAGGTACGGGTTGCCGTGAATTACTGTTTGTTTTCCTTGTGGGGTTATTACATTTTTGGTTTTTGGTATTATTTTCAGAGACACATACACAATGGTACACATGCCATCACTACGGCACGATTTGCTCATCGGCCTGATGCCCCTAGGGCACTTTCTAACAGTCACAATCACGCTGCATCGCCCTAAAAGATGGAGGCCACATTGAGGTTTCTGTCCTGGAACGTTAGAGGTCTCAATGACCAACGTAAGACTAGGAAAGTTATGTCGTATCTCACCAGGCACACTATTGATATCGCCCTTCTACAGGAAACACATCTCCCGATGACACATATCCCGCAAACCTGAAACAAAATTCGAGGCACGATCCATGCTGCAGGTTTCACCTCACATGCACGCGGGGTCCTCACTTGGATCAACCCCAAATCTCGCCTCACACTCGAGGAACTGCACACTGACACCAATGGCAGGTATGTGGTGTCTATATGTAAAGGGAGGGGCTTGGATTGCATATTAATTAATGTGTACGGTCCCAATCACGACTGCCCCCAGTTCTTCCACGACTTGCTCATGCTTGCTCGACGCCTGCCTGACGTCCCACAATTGTGGGGAGGGGACTTTAACTGCACACTTAATCCTGACCTAGATCGATTAGGGGGCCCTGCAAGGCACCGTTCGTAGGCGGCGGAGGCCATTCTGGCTGCTCTGACGGAATTGCACCTCGTAGATGTTTGGCGTCCCCGGTCGAGTGTGACAGGTGGCTTTACACATTACTCAGCACCTCATAATCTCCATACCTGCATAGATTATTGGTTCTTGGCAGGCTCTTTTAGGCAACAAATACGCGGCTGCGAGGTCTTCCCGTGCACCTACTCGGATCATTCTCCTTTGTTATTTACATGGCGCTTATCCCCATACGCGTTACTAGATGAAGCCTTCAAGGCGGAAATGTTGGAGGCCATGGAGACTTTTTTGCGACTAACCTGGGCTCGGTTCCGCACTTTTCCACTATTTGGGAGACCTTCGAGGTCTATGTCCGTGGGGAAGCCATATCTAAACATTCGGGGTTTCTGAAATCGATTAGGGGCGGTTAACTCTCTTGGAGCACAAGCTTTCGGATATAGAGAGAAATTTGGGCACCTCTGAAGATCCTTCTCTACAGACCGCACTTAAGGAAACACTTGAGGAATATCACATGGAGGCAGATAGAGAGGTCAAGTTGATGGGCAAATACGCAGGGGTGCGAGTATGTGAGGAAGGGGAGCGTCCGGGTTCGACACAGGCGAATCTCATGAGAGGGCGCCGCAACACTACTCAACCCATACAACTGCTCAAAGAGGACGGGGATACCGTTGTAGACGCGGATGGGGTGGCGGAACAATTTCGGCAGTATTACGCTGATCTCTACAAAGCTCGGCCTCACTCCACACCCTCTGACCCGCTTCAGTACCTAGAATATATAAAGTTACCCTGGCTGTTGGACTCACACAGAGTACCTGATACGCCCCCTTAAAACGTGGGAGATACATTCCGCTCTGTCCACCATGGGCTCAGGCAGCGCCCCGGGGCAAGACGGGCTCACTGTGGGATTCTATAAGGAATTGAAGGACCTCCTGACCACCCACTTACTCACTCTGTTCGAAGAAATGAGCGAGGAAGGCATTATGCCCCCCCGATGAGGGACGCTCTCCTGGTCGTTCTACTGAAGCCTAGAAAGCCTCCACACCACTGCTCCTCTTATCATTCATTTTCCCTTTTAAATGTGGATACAAAGATCTTCGCTAAAATCCTAGCTAATAGACTGAGCCCCCTTATGCCGACTCTTGTGGGCCCCCGAACAGGCCGGCTTTATACCAGTTTGTTCACTTACTCACAATCTACGCACTGTTTTCGGAGCCATCCAGCATACCAAACCAGACACCAAGGCTGCTGCGATTTTCCTTGATGCTGAAAAAGCATTTGACTCTGTGGAATGGAGCTTTATGTTTTTCGGGAGGTGCCTCCTGTCCCTCGGCGCCCGACCCCGGACTTACCAGTGTCACCTCCCTCTTATGCCCCACAGTCCCCGGAGACCCGAACAGGGTCCACGCTGATGTCACCGGAAGAGAAGGTGGAGCGCTGGCCCTTTCAGGAATGGGCTTCCCTGGCGGACGAAGGACACGCCCCCTATGACGACGTCGCACGGGATTGGCTGACCTACGGAAGAAAGGGAGCAGATGCGGAAGCTGAAGGAGGATGGGAGACGCGAGGAGAAGCGACGGAGCAGGAAGACGGCGACCGGACCGCGGAGACCGAGAGACGAGACACGGAAGCTGGAGAAGAGTCGAAGAAGGAGCCAGGAGGTGGGAACCACGCTGCGCCCTGCCAGGTTCCTGGCTGCAACAGGTACGAAGTCGTATCCTGGGTCCAGGGAAGCGGGTCTGGGCTAAAGCGGGGGGGACCTCGTGGTAGTCAGTGGACGGTTCATCTACGACTACCGTCCTATGGTATAGCTTTTGGTGTTGGCCATTCTATCACTCGCACTCTACTTCCTTACTGCGGTGTCCCTCACAAACCCTGCCCCAGACTGATAGATCGTTCTTTGAGACTGAGAGGACTCTCTTTCTTTTTTGTTTTATGTGCCGAGCCTACGCCCCTACCGGTGAAGTAACCAGGCAACGCGGGGGACCCT
This sequence comes from Triturus cristatus, assembly GCF_964204655.1. Lineage (NCBI taxonomy): Eukaryota > Metazoa > Chordata > Amphibia > Caudata > Salamandridae > Triturus > Triturus cristatus. The sequence continues at coordinate 881,498,310 of NC_140580.1, read as the reverse complement.
AGAAGACAGACGACGCCGGAGAAAAAGCCGGAAGGCCGGAATCCTGTCAAAATTCCATCTCGTGTGGGACTGTAAAACTCCAGAAGCAATTGTCAAGACCTATAATTAAACCAGCCTCTCGATACTTACTAGTCTCGCGTCCTTATTTACGCTGCCCGGGGATGGTGAACCCCACAATGTTGTTGACCCTGGAGAGAATGGGGCTGGGTAGAATCTTCATACGTCTGATCTCCACATTATACACAGACCCAAGGGCCCGTGTGCGGGTGGCAGATGTAGTCACGGCCCCTCTGCAGATATCGCGGGGAACCAGACAGGAATGCCCACTCTCCCCATTGTTGTATGCGTTGGTGGCGGAACCGTTAGCTTGTGCAATGCGTGAATATCACAGGCACAGGGGGATTCGGTACCCGTGGTATAACCTCATTATATCGGCATACGCGGATGACACTTTGCTCTATATTCGTGATCCTGCTCAAAACGTATCTCCTGTCCTCCGCGAGGTGGTGCGCTTTGGTGCATGCTCTGGGCTGAAAGTTAATTGGGAGAAATCGGTTATATTCCCTCTCACCCCCGCAACGCTTCCTGATGAACTGGAATCTCCCCTGCAATGGATCACGGACCCAGTACGCTATTTTCGTATTCAGGTCCATACAGACCCGGTCCAGGTATTCCAAGAGAATTACGGTCGGGCTGTTAATAAGCTTGAGGAAGACACTGCGAGGTGGATCTGCCTCCCCCTCTCCCTTTTGGGCAGAATTTCCCTCATAAAAATGGTGGTCCTCCCCAGATTTTTATCCCTGTTTCTTAATATTCCAATGGTATTACCCGCACAGTTCTTTAAAACTCTAAGAACACTACTGATTAGATTGACCTGGGCTGACAAACAACCACAGGCCAGCTGGGCCGTTCTCACTTTACCATACTCTATGGGAGGACATGGGGGCATATTATCAAGCACGGCGTTAAAATTATCGCCGCTTTAGCGGCAGAAAACTGCCACAAAAGAGGCGATAATGGGCTTGATAATATGCCGCAGAGAATTCCAATAGAAGCCCATGTTGACACCAGAACATGGGCTTCTATGGGAATTCTCTGCGGCATATTATCAAGCCCATTATCGCCGCTTTAGCGGCAGTTTTCTGCCGCTAAAGCAGCGATAATTTTAACGCCGTTTCTTGATAATATGCCCCTTGGTGCTCCTGACCTTGACTTACACTATCGAGCAGCTCAGGCCTCACATGCATATCACTGGCTACACCAACAGATGCCCCCTCCGCATCTGCTCATAGAGCGATTATCTACTGCTCCCTCCCCCTTGGCAACGGCACTGTTCCATGCTCCGCGTCGCACTACAGGTGTCTTAGATTCAATCAACACCACTACATATGCTTGGCTAAATCTTCTTAACCGAAAAGCGCTCTCAATATTATACTCCCCAGCTTCCCCTATTGCTTGGTGCGAATGGCTTCCGATGCTCACCGCACCAGAAATGATAAGCGCATTACATTCCCTGGGTCTGGACACTATTGGGGATTTCTTTGAGGACGGGGCCGGCAGAGACGGTGAAAGTTTGTTACAGATCGAGCCCTCGCCGTCTGTCTTAACCACCTTCCATTACTTTAGAGCCCGCAGTGCACTCCGAGCATTGCTCAGAGAGGAATTGCAGGAACCCCCAGAGGTACACTCCTTCATAACTCTGGATCGAGCTAAGTCTCCGAAGTGACTGGACTGGTATCCCTGATTTATTCTAGAACCATGGAGCTGCGGCGTTACACGTACACAAAAGCTAGGCTTGAATGGCAGGCAGACCTAGAGATCATGATAGATGACACCATGTGGACATACTGTTGTGAGGCCACCAAGCGGATCTCTCTCAATGGCCGGCATTGTCTTATCCAATTTAAATTCCTTAATAGGATATACCATACACCAGTACGTCTGTACAGATTTGGGCTATGTGAGACAGCTGACTGTGAGAGATGTGGGATGCGGGAGGCTGACTTTATAAATCTCGCCTGGTTGTGCCCTACTATAGCGACCTTTTGGCTACAGGGCTTTGCCGAAATAAGTGCAGTCACACAAAAAACCCTCAGCCCTGACCCATTACTAGCCCTGCTTGGCTATTCAAAGAAGTTGCCAAAACCAATTTGACGTTTGGTCGCTATAGCCTTATTAATTGCTAAGCGCGTCCTAGCAATACACTGGTTGCGTGGTCCCCCTCCCACCTTGGCACAATGGTCCAGAGACATGTTGTTTTGTAATACCCAAACTGAAGTGTATAGTGAATTGTTATCTCCCAGGAATTGCCCTAAAAACTTTTGGAGCCTGTACACCACTTATGTGACATCTCAGGCTCAAGAGACTCCTTCTCCACCTGCCACTATGAGGGGGGCTGGTCAGTCAGAGTGACCCCTATTGGAATCGAGACACTTGTGGTGGGCTAGATGCTTGGATTTGGGATGATGTGTCCTCATTATTCAATGTTTGTTTCATTTTTTCTCTTTCTGAAAGTTCTATAGGTTCAATTCAATTGGGACTCGATACGTTAATTTTTGGATTCGGTCTTCATTGCTTGTTATGATCTCATCAGTGGAGAAGTGTGGCTCAATGATTAGAGCGGCAGACCCTGATGCAGAGGTCTAGCCCAGGACCAGGGTTCAATTCCCCGCCTCGGCGGGTCTTGGGCTAAAAAATTCCACGGACCTGATAATTCTCGCCTCGGTGCCATTCCAATCATGGAGTCCCACTCTGCAACTCTGGGCAATAGCTTGCTTAATCTCCACAACGGCCCCCACAACGCTAAGGATGCCTGGCCTCCACCTTGGGGGTGCCCAGGAGTGGACGCCTCACAGGGAAAGCCAGGATGGGTTCCACAGCGGTATTCGTACAAGCGCCTTGAGACCCTTGCGGGTGAGTAGTGCGCTATACAAGTATCAATTTACATTTACATCAGCCTGGATTTAGTATAGTAGCATTGTGTACTTTTGTTTCACAAGTCATGAGAGATATTGTATGTGTATATGATTTTCCTTTTGTATTGTATAAATGAAAAAGGAAAATAAAATAATACAAAAAAATACAAACAAAAAAAAAGGCATGTGTCAGAAAAATGATGCAGGAGGCCATGAGGGCCAAAAGCCTCAGAGTCCGTCTCACTGAAATCCAGGATAGAGGCTGAAACATTGGTATCATAGCCCGAATATTCTTTACTCGCTGGTCAGAAGAATAGACCTGTAACTGCACTGTGTCCAGAACAGCTCCTATGAAAGGAAGCATTTGAGAGGGAGTCAGTTGTGACTTTGGCACATTGACAGTTAACCCCAGCAACTGCAGAAGGTTTGCCGTAGTCTGGAGGTGGGAGACAGACATCTTGGGGTGAGCTCGCCTTTAACAGCTAATTGTCAAGCTAAGGAAAGACTAGAATCCCTGACCTTTGCAGATGAGTTCCAACCACCGCCATATAACTTTGGTAAACACCAGAGAAGCGTTGGTAAAAGCGAAGGGGAGCACAGCTAACCGTGAACCGCAGGTAGCGCCATGGGCAGGAAGGGAGGGGGTTTTGAAATAAGCATCCTGCAAGTCCAGTGATACCATCCAGTCTCCTGGGTCCAGGACAGATAGGACTTGTGCGAACATGAGCATCTTTAACTTCTCCTTTTTCAGGACGAGTTTGAGATGTTGCAGGTCTAAAGTAGTCCTCCCTCCTTCTTGGGCACCGCAAAGTAGCCAGATTAGCAACCACTACCTACTTCTGATGTCGGCACTTTCTATATAGCTCTTTTGTACAAGAGAGCGAAGACTTCCTAACGAAGCGAGAAGAGTTGGTCCTCTGTCAACTTGTCATAAATAGGTGCCATGGGGGGTGGGTGGGGTCACAAAGGAAAGGGAGTAGCTACTTTGGACAGTCAGATATTATTGACCACCAGAGGTGCAGGTGATGGCGCATCCTGCCCCCCCACTGGATGCCTGGGATGACCAGAGGGCATACTAAAGAGGTTTGGAGGCTGCGGTTGGTGGGGGAGGGTGGTGAACTGGCTCAACCTCTGGCTTCCTGTCTCATGTGGTATATGGGAACTGTGACCTTGGCCTCGAAAAGATTGTGAGGATTGCTGGACAGGGTGTTTGGCGTGGGGCCATGGAAAGGCCCAAGGACCTGCCCGTAGCTCTGCTATCTTTAAAGAACTCAAGCTCAGAGTCAGTCTTGCCTCCACACAACTGAGAGCCATCAAAAGTCATGTCCATGAGCGAGGTTTGGGCATCTCCCGAAAAGTCAGTGGCTCTCAGTCAGGCATGGCACCTAAGGGCCACTGAAGAGGAAATCGTTCTGCCCGGTGAGTCGGTCGCATCCAGTCCACATCAGATGGTGAACATGGCTGCCTCCCTCCCATCATCAATTATTTGAGAGAGTATGGCTTGGGCCTCTTCTGAGACCATGGGCAGCACTTGCGCAACCGAGTACCAGATGAGATGCATGTGGTGTTCACCAACTGCAGTACCAAGCTGGAGGAAGAGAACACCCTCTTCCAGAAGGTACCCAGCCTTTTGGATTCTCTGTCTGGTGGATTGGTAGGGAATGCGCTAGGGTGAATTTTGGAGGTGGAGGCCTGTACCACCAAGCTCTCTGAGGTAGGTTGCTGGGTGAGGAAACTGGGGTCCCTTGGGGTGGTGATGGTGGCAGGCAATTGTCCTGTGCACATGCGGGCCGGTGCAGGGCTTGGACCAGGCTCCAAGCAGGACATCAGTAAGGGCTTCACTGAGTGGGAATAACGGTTCAGAGAAGGTAACTCCCGGATAAAGCACCTCCATTAAGACGTTCATCTTGACTGCCACAAAGGGTAGCGTAAGGTCTAGGACCTCAGCCACTCTCCGCACCACCACAGCAAAGGAGGCACCCTCCTCATACCAGTTGTCCTCGGCTCCTCTAACTGGTATCCATAAGGTTCCGCAGATCCTTTCCATTCATCTCCAAATCCAGGCATATCATAGGAATAAGGTACTGGCTCCGTCATGGGGAGTTTGGCCCTTGTCGACATGGAAGACAGCATCAGACAACACCCGTCTGGCTCTGTGCTGGAGTCAGGGATGATTATGGGGATGGTGCCATCATGGGGCGACAGTGGTGCCAAGTGTGTTGACATTGGAGCTGACACCAGGGAAAGTCAAGGTGGCTCGACCTGCATTGCCCCAGATCCATCAACGGATCAAAGGGGCCTGACTCATGGAGGGGCAAGCCCTCTGGCAGAAGACCAGTAGGGGCCCCTCCCGAGCCCACAGGGACTGAAGCGGCTCCAGCAGAGATGGGCCACCCAAATATGAGGTGTATGCCCTCATAAAGTTCACGCAACTGGGCGGGGGTCGCTCCAGCTCCTGGAAAATCTGGAAGGCACAGGTTCCAATACAGACTAGGCCTTGAGTGCCGAAGCTACCTCGTCTCATCAGATGACAGACAGACAAGGAGTAGGTGAAGATCTCTTCGACTTCTTGCTCTTCTTCCCTCTATAGGGCTTACCCAACTTCCCTGACGACCTCGACTGTGACGACAAGCTCTTGGAGTGGGCCGCGAATGATCCCAAAACTTCCTCTCGACAGAGAATGTGAACGTCATGGTGTTGCACATCGAGTGGCGAGGAACTTGACGGATTGCTCCCTCAAGGCCTTGGGGTACATGGTGCTGCAACCGGCCCAGGTCTTGGCGTCATAGTAGCACTCCAAACACCACAGGCACACCAAATGCAGGTACATCACCGACATTTGTCAGTGACACACAGCTTGAAACCAGCTTTCCTAGCTGACATGCTTGATGCATCAGGAGACAAGTGTTGAATTTGTTATTGACAAAAAGTGAAAAAAGTTCAATCAAAAAAGATAGGGGGTAGCTCTTCCCTGATCTGTGCTGACTGGTGCAAAAAAAAAGAAAGAACTGGCATCAGCGAGCTGAAGTGGTGCCTTTATAGTCCATTTTTTATGACATGTAACTGTCTCACCCGTACCAAGATTTATAGGACCAAGTTAAAATAATGTTTTGGGGGGGGTGACAGAAGGAGACAGGTACCTTTAGGGTTGGTGGGGACGAGCTCTTGCTCACAGTGATGTTGCTTGTACTGTCTCCCTCTTCCTTTAGGGAGCTTGAGAACACCACAGGACCTTTCAGCTTCCTACCAATGCAAGAGAGCAGCTTAGCGATGTGTTTTGTGCTTCAGCACCTCTCATAAATTTCCTGTGTGGCACCACAAACAATTTAAATATGTCATTTGGAGGCCGGTGGTTGTCGGATAATTTCATGGTACTAAACAATTGCACCATGAGTCTGTCCCATATAAAAATTAAAGCTGGTTAAGGTCTTGTTTCGAGAAGAAGAATTTTCCATCATAGGTTTATAACATAACATAAAATATGCAAAGGGGGCATAGCATACACATTACATCTTTCACTGATATTGGGCTTCTCAAACACCTCCTACCTTGGTAAAGGTTTGTTAAAACATGTAAGGACTAGATTGTCACGTCTCAACACTGATAAGAGGCTGATGAACCAAAGAGGAAGAAAGGCTCTGTTAGAAATTGGGAGACAATGATCTCAACACAAACCCTAACTGACATATTCTTCCTATAGTTAATGCAAAGATAGAGACAGTTTGTGCAAGGGGCTAGAATGTCTAACTTTCTCTTGACCTAATTTCAGATCCATTTAGTGGCTGGGTGGTCCTACTAAGCCTCATGACTATTGTATGGTAAATCCTCCTCAAAGAGACAAAAAAGTGAAGGCTAGCCGTCAATTTGGTGCATGTTGGGATTATAGAGGTCCTTGGTTAGCCTAGGTTTAAAGGTCATTTTTTAATTTTTTTAAGAAGTTTTTTTAGAGATATGTTTAGCACAATTCTATTAACAGACATAAATGGACAGCTAGTGCAGCATTTATGCAGGCATTGCTGTTCTATTTATTTAGATAAATCTTTTGCATGTTTTAAAGGTGCAAGGATCTTCCATGAGGAAAGAAATTATCAGTGTCCATGAATTTGATGAAGATACCCATGTTAGCAAACAAATATTAGCTTCCTTAGTTCACTTTTCCCCCTATGAAACACAATTCTAGGTAAGATGAACATGAGGGCTGAAACAGAAATTAGGATCATATTATTCTAGAGATGTATCAGTAACACTGTGAAGATGTAATGTGAGGAAATAAGGTAGGCTTCAAAATTAATGTCCAAATAGAAAGGTGCAGATTACATTCTATGCTTATGCTTTAGGGAAAACTCACAGGTCTGCAGTCAGTTTTGCCAAATGTAATCTCAAAGTCATTGACCGCTTTCCCAGGTATGACTGGGGTGAAAATAACATGAAGCTTCACAGTGGCAAAGGGGCCGATGTCACCTTCGCTGACCTAAGGAGAAAAAAAACAGTTACAGTAATAGTGCAAAGACAATATCACTTACGAATTAACATTACCATAATCTACATAATTTGGTTGTGAGTCAGCACAAAATGCTGCTAGATTCTGGGTACCTTTGCCACAGTCTTATTGTTCTTCCACAGACAATGGCCTGTATTTGAATAGTGCACATCTGCCGTTGATATTGCTTTGTAATACTGCACCTCTCTGGCATGCTAATAGTGGGGTTTGTCTGATATGCCTATTTCAACACAGATCAGGGATTATGTGAGTATATAAATCTGTTTTCCAGTTGTTCTTTGTGCCTAGCAAGCTCTGAACTTTTGCTTGTTGTGGAGTCTGCTAAATTGCGCAGTTCTGGATGAGCAGTGTGTTTATTGTGTTCCTTACTTCCCTAATGTTTAGCCCTGGAAGAAGGGGAACAATGAAGTTCACAGAATATACCCAGTAAGGGCAAACGTTTTCTCTTAGGGTTCACAGCACTGCAATGCCCTAGAGACGAAGGTTTAGGGATTATGTGGAATGGTTTAATACCCAGTATGATATGACCACAGCTGGTTGGGAATTCCTTCGTCGAACATAGGACTGAAAATAAAGATTCTCCAAAACAAGCATTCACTTCAAAGGTATTTCAACTGGCCCCATCCATTCCTCACCCAGATGCCACACTTGCTGCCGAAGTGCTACCAACAATCCCAGCTCAGTTCCAGAATTGGATCTAAAAACAAAGTATGCCTTGGCCACAATGGGGGTATTAACTTTCTGGGGAGTCCTCTGGACAGAAGAGTTGGCAGAATGTGTAAAATACATATTTCCTGACTAATGCAACCTCTGGGCATCTTTTCCTGTTGTCAGTTGAGAGGCATACTGGGGGCATTAGCAATGGTCATTTAATGAAACAAAATCTATATAAGAAGGAATAGACTGCAGGTTAACATGTTTCATGCACCATATGATTACTATGGGAAGAAACAGACTGCAGGGTAATATCTTTCATCCACCATAAGATCTATATGAAAAAAAACAGACAGCAGGGTAATCTGTTGCATTTCCCATTTGTGGTAAAACCTCTCAAAATGCCTGCCTGAATAGCGTTTTTGTTTTCATCTAGACAAATGGCCTAAAGGAATACATTGTTTTGAAACTCCAAGGCTCAGAGCTGATAAGCTTAATTCCACAGAAACTGGAAGCATGTTTCAGCAAATGTTAAAACACAAAATTGATGGTGCTGAGCAGGAGGACAATTTTCCCTGGAGAATGGAAAAACTTTGAAAGGTTTGTATGGACTGTTGTTTCTGTAATTGTTCAGATCATCCCAGTGAGCTGCCCAGCAATCATATGAGGAGTTGGCCTTTACTGTAATTTGGTTAATTGGGGGGGGGGGGGGGGACTAAGAACTGACCCATGAGAAGCTGTACAAAAGGAGAGGACACGGTTTAAAATCAATTTTGAGAAAGTATGTTTAGTCGCTGAAACCATCATGCTGATGACTGAAGTCTCAAGAAAAATGTTCAATTGTTTGTTTTAGTGCCCCAACTCTCTCAGGTGCAGGCTAGGAGATTCCCAAAGAAGTGCCCAGGAGACCTCCTACATACTGATGTCTTTGCCAAGGATCTGAGTGAGACTCCTTGATGCCTATGGGATAACCTAAGTTATGAACAGTGCTGCACACTAATTGTAAGTTGCTTTGCCATGTAGTCTGGAGACAATGCCTCTATTTGAGACAGTTATCAAGATATGGATAACTGTGTATGCCCTGCAGAAGTAGATAAAATACTCTAACATAACCGGCACATTTGTGGCACAAATATTCAGCACTGTGGGGTTTATTTGGCAGTTAATAGATGTTTATTGGTATCCCAAGGGGAATCAAGGATGAAAAATTGAGAGGACCTGCCAGGATCCAAACATGTGAACGTGATGTCAAATTCATTCGCTAATAGTCCACTGAGCCAACAGCCCAAGTTGAAAAAAATGAGAGCACCCTAATGAACACCCATCAAGCGAACTTAAGGCCAACTGGTATTTGTAATGACTGCCCTGCCACTCTGTGGAATATCTGAGGAATTAATGATTGGAATATGAAAGTAGGCATCTTAGAAGTAGGTTGGTGCTAACTAGTCACTCTATAGGATCAGTCGTGTAGCAATGTTACCATGAACCCTAATGCCAGCAGGGAAAATGCACCACCCCTCAAGATTCTTGCCCCTTATCTTTCAACCACACCAATATTCCTCAATCATATTGTAGGAAAGTACTTAATTTTGGCATAGTTACCCCCCACCTTTTGCCTGACTTTGATGCATCTTTGACTACATAAGCATTGGATTCCAGCTAACCAGGTTCCCAGTGCCTGTGTTCTTTCCCAAACCTGTACCTTTGCTTCCACAATTGACACCCCTCTGTCCCACATATAAACCCCTTGTAAAAGAAACCAGTGGTACCAAGGACATTGTGACCAAGATCATTTTGACCAGAGAAGGCTGCAGCAGGTATTGTGCCACCCTAAGAGGCCCCTCACCAAACACATGCACACTGCCACTGCAGCCTGCGAGTTTTGGAGCAGATAGAAGTGAAGAGTCAACATGCCACACATTCCTGTGTGCCAGGCCTACCAGCACTGCAAGAGTCACAGATAAGGCACCTATGGCAGGGTGCACTATAACTCATGTGAGGGTACAACTGCATGAGCTGATATGCCCTTATAGTGACTAAGTCCATTCTTCGACATTGTAAGTGCACGGTGAAGCCATATTGAGTACTTGGTCTGGGAACTTGTCACTATGAGTTCCACCGCTCCATGGTGGCTTAACAGAATTCCAAGAGGTGTGGTACCAAACATCTCAGATTAATGAGCCCACACTGATGCCAGTGTTGAAATCATTAATAAATACACCATTTAGAGGGCACCTCAGAGGTGCCCCCTGCAAACCTTCAAAACCACTAGTGTGTGCCTGACTGGTCCGTACCAGCCTGTCATCTCGAGACATGTTTCTGACCCCTTAAAGCGGGAGCTTTTTGCTCTTGTGGATCATACACAAAGCCTGCTCTGGGTGGAGGTGCTTCACACCTACCCCCAAGCAGGAACAGCATTGAAAGGCAGTGAGCCTCAAATGCTTCCTGTCCTTTGTTATGCTGACCAGGTACTCCCCAGCTAGTGGAGATGCTCGCCTACCTGACCAAGCCACACTTTTGGTGGCGGCAAGGTCGGTGGGAAAATTAGTAAACAAGAGAGGTGTGTCCCCTCTCAGCCAACCACCCCTAATATGCCCTGAGCTGAAGTGATCTTCTCCTTTGAAAATCCTCCATATTGTTTTGGAGGATTCTAGGCAATAGGGCTAGGGATATGCCCCCTCCCCAGAGACAGTGGATATACAAAGGTGTAGGCACCCTAAAGGTAAGTAGCCCATTGACTACTACCTTCTAACCCCTGCAACACCCCTAAATTGAGTATTTAGGGGCACCCCTGAACCTTAATCTTCAGATTACTGACTACCTATGAAGAAGAGGCCAAAGAACGAAGACTTAGGACATCAAGGAACTTTTCCCCAGCCCTTCTGGCCTCTCTGAAGGTCTCAAAGACCCTGCTACAGAAGAGCGACTTGTCCCGCAGACCAGCGACCTCCAGAACCCTGGGAGGACTGATCTCCAGTGGACAGCGGACCTGCCCAAAAGAATACCAACTTTAAAGACCAAGTACTCTGCCTGTGAAACCGCTGAGACGACCACCTCTGCACTCGATGCCCATGGCCCGAATCCAAGAGGCCCACCGTTACAGAAAAGGTTCGCTAGCGATCCTGAACAAGAGTCCCTCGTGGGTTGACCCCTTGCAGCCTTGGCACAAATATCCACCCCCAACCGCGACCGCACTGGTAAGCTGACTTCCGATGCTAAAAGGACAGCCCTGCTCCCGAAGCCCCTTGTGCTTGGGGAGATATGCTGACAGTGTCCCAACACTTGCACATCCCAACTTACCTGTGCAGCTGTAGGTTTCTCCTGTCTAGCCTCCTGTCCTGAGCCTGCATGCTATTTCCAAGTTTGAGATCCCCCATTGGTTTGTGTTTGGTGCCCGATGCTGTGTTGGCACTCTGCACCTGACCACCCCTGTGCTGCTGAAGGTTTAAGTTTGGTGCTGCCTTGTGCCCCCCCTTGCTTACTTTAACCCACAGAGACTGGGTTCCAAAACCGTGCTTCTCACCTGCAAGTAGTACTACTTCGATTGCCCCCTTCCTCCATTGGATAACATTGGCACCAGATCTCAAGTTTGACCTCTGCCCCCGGCTGCCCCAGTGCCGCTGGTGGTGCAGTGAGGTTACTTTCTTGAACCTTGCCTTGTGCGGATTCTTCATCCAAAAGCTCAATACCATAAATTGTTTACTTACCTGCATATCGCTGATTGTGTTGTCTCCTATAGGAGAACATTGTACTGAATGAAAAATGCACTGTGTCCACTACACATTGAAAAACAGTGATACTGCAAAACTTATTTTACCGCAGCAAAGTATCTTTGGTTCTATAAAATAAATATACCAAAAGTGATATACAAACCATTGGTCTCGTATTTAGTCTGAGTGTGTGTAATCATTTTTTGCCAGTGTGTGCACAAGAAATACTTAGCACTGCCTTCCGATAAGACTAACTGTTCGCCCACACTACCCCAAAAGAGATCATTAGTATTATCTACTTTAGCATCTGTAAAGCCTCTGGGGATCCACTGGACCCTGTGCACACAATACCTTACTTTGGTATAGTATATACAGAAAACACACAGACAACTTCTCGGGTCTAAGCAAGCTTCAAACCTAAGCAAAAAAAGAAGAATGCAATGATAAATCTGTGTCTAGAATGACAATACCCTAATGAGGAAAGAATCCTTTTTAAGGATGAATGCCCTCACTCACCAAAAGGTGACATGCTTCATCATTTGGGCTTTCTCCTCTCAGTGGGAAATCCTAGTCCCACTGAGGGCTACGACCACCTCACTGAGAAGTGGGAGCTCAGGGATGTTTTCAATTATGTGGAGGATTAGGATGCTAAAATCCCAAAGAGGAGCATTTGTGTAATATGAGGGTGCAGCGCAAAAGAGTGTTTTGTGATCACTCATTGGGGTAAAACTTCTTGCAGGTCTTTAAACTTATTCCCTTGGACCCCCTATTCCTCTTTGTGTGTTACTAACTATAGTATATACAGAGCCAGCTTCCTACACTTATTGGCTTAATGTGTGTCTGCTAATTTACCAACTAATCACTCACCGCCACAACAACCAGACCCCTACTCTATCTGAATATACGTATTGGTAGTTTTTTTCTAACATGACTACTTTAATAAAAAAAACGTTCTTCATACTCCAATCACAACTGGAGGACAGAGAACTGCATTGTTATGTACTTGATGCCGTTGTTTGTTGCCAAAAGATTTAAAGTGTAGAGTAATGTACACTTTGCACTGCAGGGATATCCCGTAAATACATCTCGATGTTTAAAATCACAGGATATTATATTAAAGATATCTCATCATTAAAATACATCTTGCCAAATTGATTTATTCAACCAATTGCAGTAAATTATTTATTAGGAACTTAGAGTAATTTTGATTTACTATATTGAAAAACACTCCCAACTAGTATTTTCCCCTCTAAGCGTGAAAAGCAAATAACCCCAAAACTCGTGTGAAGGCTTTCCAACAGTTGATTTACATGTATGCTCTGTAAGTGTTACTGAGGTGAAGGCTGTCATTGCTGTGTGCCCACAGTCCCAGTTAATGGATACACAGCTGCATTCCCCACAGTTTAACTGTCTCTACTTGAGTCAGGAAGGGCCAGATTTACTATTTACAGGTCGCAATGTTATTATGGTCATCATTTGCAACCAATATTTTTGTGACTAGTCAATAATTTTATGAACGGAGCTATGTACAAATATTTTGGTTCTGAAAATGTAGATTTGGAGTGGGGCGAATCTGACCTCCCTCACTAATGTTCATGAGGTAGGGAACAAATGGCGACTCACTCCGACTGGAGGCCATCACAGGGATGGTGACCTGCTTTAATAGCAGACCACCATATTTATGACTGCCTTTCAATAAAGTCATTTTTTTAAATGCTGTTCGTTTTCCTTAAAGGAAACAGGGTTGCATTTAAATAGAATAGTTAACTTTAAAAAAAAATTCTTTTGAGGGATGGCAGTGGTCTCCAGTGGCGGTGCGTCCATTGGGGGCGTTGGGGCGTTGCCCCCCCGCCCGCGCCCACAGTTCCCTCGGCGTCTCTGAACTTAGTTTACTTAAGTTCAGATCGCCGAGGGAGAACTGATAATCATGTCAGTCAGCATGAAGTCGGACTGCCCACCCCCTTCAGAGTCTGAAGGGGGTGGGCGGTCCAGCGTCATGTTGACTGACATGCATTGTCAGACCAGCCAGGGACAGGCAGCAGCACAAGTGCGCATGAGTGGGGAAGGTGAGCGAATTTATCACCCGTGCCCAGTCATGCGCACTTGCGTTTCTACTGGCTTGCACATGCCCATTAGGAGCTCCTCGGTCTCCTAATGGGCAGGCGGCGGGCAAAGAGCAACCGTGCCCTAAGCCAATCCTGCAGCAGCGCCAGGATTGGCTGAGGGGTTGTCACTCCAGTCCTGTTCCAAGAGGCACCATTGCCAACGCGGACCAGGAGCAGAGGCGGTCAGGTAAGTTTTCATTTTTTAAATTTTTTTCCCTCGGCCCCCTACCCCCACGAGTACTGCGAGCCGCGACTGATGTTATCTGGCGTGTGTATTGCATCCTGGATTGTTTTGATTTAGATATGTGCTAACTTTTGCCACGTGACTTTTCATAGTATGCTGTGCACTACTTTTCGCTAACTGCACCAGGATCAAATATACACCATTCGATAGTCGATTATAGGGAGACGAACATGTTTGGCGTTTTGATCAGGTGATCGCCTGTGCGTCCAGTGTTTATATCGGTATTGCATTTGAGATTCATACCGAGATTTGGTATGTGAAGTGTGCGTTTCATTGTAAATTTGCAATTACTGCTTCACCGTAAATGATGCAGATTAGCGAGGGCGTTGTTTGTCCAGAGTTAAATTGGTGATCAGTCTCTGTATGCTTGTTAGGAGCATTACATTTAACTGTGCATTGGAACAACTTTAAAGCTTCAGAAGTACCCAAATTATATGAAATGCACACGCACATTTGAAAGGTTTAGTCGACAACTACATTTTTCTGTGCTGCTTTATTTTCCCAATGACATTTGAGGTTCCCGCTCATTTTTATGGCAAGTGACAGTCGTTTAAACTTCCTTGTGGGGAGTAAACCTTAACCTATTCAAAGCTGCCTATCTCATGCATCACATTTTGTCTGCACGTATCGCATCCCTCACACTTCTCCTGCGTGCCTGCTCCTCTGCAAGCGTCCTATTGTCTGCCTGCTCCTGTCTGTGTTGAAGAGGCATTGAATAGTTTCTCTGGCAAGGTGAGGATGGGTATAGGGAGAAAGTGTATGGGGGTTAAGGTGGCTGATGCAATGGTCCTCCACGGAAGGCAGTGATGGGGGTGTCGGGGAGTGGGAGGGGGGGTCAGGGTCACGTGTCTTTCATGGTGGAAGAGTGCGGAGCTGACAAGTTTCACATTTCTAGGCGCGCACACAGTCTAAATTTAGTCTTTTCATTCTGGGACTTGTAGTCCCGGTTAATTAGAGATACAGGACTACCAGTCCCAGAATATATAGAAAAATATGCGGATTTGATGAGCTGCCCACGTGTGGACCTGGGTACTTGAGTTCTGTGGTGACAGGGATTTATAATAAGAATCCATATTTGTAATCTACATCCATATAATAGTGACCAGTGCAGTGTCTCTGCGTGTAGTGTGGGGGAGTATTGGCTTTATGGTGGTTTGTGTGCTTTGCCTTAAGGAGGAGGCAGCACGTGGGGTTACTGCGCTTAAGACGTGCGTTTGTGAGAAAGTAATATGTGAGTTGATGGCGCCCGGTACCATGGTATAACGCCTCTGAGGCTCTAGCGCAGTGGACTTTGGGCGAGTAACTGCTTGTGTGGGACGGGCACAGAGGTAAGAGTTACATTTGGAGAGGGGAAAAGTGACACAGGGATGAGCAAGAAGGGACAACATGGACAGAGGTGAATAAAAACTAGACTGGGGGGAGCAAATGGAAAAGGGAAAGACAAAGAGGAGGGCGGACAGGGGCAGAGAAAGAGGGAAGAAACTAAACAGCTTGGAACGGAGAACACCATGGAGAGAGGAAAGGTTAAAAGTGAGTCAGGAGTGACATAAAGCGATGGACGGGTGAGAGGGGGTGAATGAGAAGAGTGAAGGGTGGGAGAAGGGCGTTGAGGGAGGGAGATGAGAGGATGAGAGGGTCGGGGGAGGCTAGAGAGGCACAATGACAAAGAGGTGCGGCAACACAGCAGGAGGGAAGGAAGCAGAGGAGAGATGGGTTAGTGATGGATAGGAAGAGATAAGGTAGCGTAATGTGTCACTCACATAGCGCTTAATATCCCGTTGCAGTGTTCGGTAGGTTGTTCCGGCTCGCTCGCTACGCTCTCTCGCTGCGGTGCATTAAGACAATAATTTTACGCCTCACTACTTTCAGATGTCACCAGCCGCCACTGGTGGTCTCGTGGACCAATCCCTACACCACATCATTTTTTTTTTCCAATCACAAAGGGCAAGAGGTCCCAGAGAGACCCCCATTCCTTTTTGCGAATGGATTACCACCCCAACTAGGGGGTCTGTAAAATTTCAATAGTTTATCACTGCTATATCAGTCCCGATATTGCGGTCCTTAAACATTTGATACACAAGGATAGGAATTGCTATTTAGAAGGGACGCCTGCATTACGCCTCTTCAAAACAGCGATTTCTTATACATTTCTAAAACCATTTTAGGATTCAAAATGTGTTTGCGACCATTGCAAAAATAATTTTTGGGGTCACAAAGTCTGTTTTGGAGCGTTTACGAACACAAAAAGGCTTTGTGCATCTGTCCCTAGTAACTAACGGAAGCTTCTAACACCTTACAGAGGGAAAAGAGATTGTAAAAAAAAATGTAGTAGTTTTAAATCAAGTGCAGAGGCCTGAAGGGGTTATGTTTTAGCTCATATTGCAGGTATGGAGCAGAACAAGGAATTCCTTACTTTTTTTGTCTTTTCACCACCATCTTGTCTAATTCACCTAAGACCAAATCTCTCATACTTTCTCCACAATCTCTAGTTTTGTACGTCTCTCACCCTACATATTTTTTTTCTGATCTTATTTTGTCACATATATCTCTCATTTTCTCTTCACTCACGTTCTTTTCGCAGTTTTATATCACTGTTCCTCTTAACTCTGCCTCTTGCAATTTCCTTCTAAACCAGCAAGTTTCTGCCAACAGTCACCACTGATTACACTCATTTGGGCAGCAAAGCCCTCTAGTATCCTAGTCTTTGTGTCTTTCCAAACCCTCCTCTTCTCTATTCCTCCTCCTCCTCGTCCCCCTCTCAGCTCCTCCTATCTTGCATATACGCTCTCTTTGCCTCCAGCTTCACTATTTTACTGAACCAGGCAGGGGCATTTTTCATTGACTAGCCAGAACGGAGCACAAGTGTGTATTGAGAAACTACCTCTATCTAAGTCACCGCAAATCCAATGCTGATGATATTGGCAGCAATACTTGACAAAGAAGACAGAACTCTGTAGTAAGAACTGTACATGGTATGTGGCCATTTACTGGTTAGCGCTGAGCGTTAACCAAGAAAATGCGCTGCATTATAGTGAATGAGCTGCAAATTGGGCTGCCCCAGGGGCAGTGCATTCATGTGAAAAATGGAGCGGCTGCTTTAAAGCTGCTCTGTATTTCACAGTGCAGGTGGCAACCAACCCACCTGCACTTTTAAAGGAGAATAGAGAGCCCCTTACAGAGGACTGCCATCAGGGGGCGAAATGACAGTGTGCCACATTCTAGGTGGCACACTGTCAGTGTGCTTACTGACTGCTTCTTTGCCTCTCCACCCGCATCTGTAATACGGCGCGGGCGCTGAGGCAAAGTAATTCCCTCATTTGCATGGGGCCACACCCCCATGCAAATGAGGGAACGCACTCTGATGAAAGCGTTGGTGCTTTATGTGAGCCAGCGCTATCGATATTTCTGAAGGTGATGCACAAACGTCTGCAGTCCCTTCTGTAATACCAAGGTGCCCCAGGGGTGCACAAAGGCCTAATGCGCACCCGGGGCACTCCGGTAATACAGCCCCAGATAGCCATTCCTTTTAATGCAGTCACGGAAAAGCAAGGCAGCATGACTGCATTCAAAGGAAAGGACATCTGGCAGACCGTAATTTACATGGACTGTCCCTAAATTAACTCTAATGTCCGTTGTCGAGATGGAAGTTTCAACGGACGCGATTTGTCCGTAATTTTAGCTTTTCTGCTGCAGACATGTGTTAATTCTGGCAGATGAGATGGCTCCGTTGAAACAGAAGGGAGGGGGTCTCCTATGCAGTGATCCCGAGGGAGGGGCAGACAGCTAAAGAAGAAACAAGCCTTCTTGCCAGGGTGCCAGCTGCCTGAAAGAAATCTTAATGTGTGCAATAGGTTAATCTGCATATATAAAGGATGCTTGGGAGCAGTATATGCATTCATTAATTCCTAAAGACGAACATTTATTAGTTTTGAAAGGTATTGAAAGAGTGTTCAAAGCTGAGCTGTGGATTGTGCTTTTAATGGACAGTTATAAAACTGTTTGCATTAGGTACAATCTGCAATTATTAAAATCTACACTTTAGAAAAAACATTGTCTTTGACCTAAATTTATTTTGGCATTTTCTGGTAGAGTATCTTATATTGTGTGTAATGTGCAATTAAAATAATGATTTACATATATACAGTGCTTTCTGTGATGGACAAAGGACCATGTATAAATTTGTGGGTTAAATTATTGTGGCTCAAGAACCTGGCCATCTCCACTTATATGTGACATCATGTTGTGGCAGGACATTGGCTCATCGAGGGCTCTATGCTTCAGATATTGTGTTGAAATTAATTTGTTAGTGACAAGAGATAAACAAGTAATTTTCTCTGTGTAACTATTTCTATTTGCCAGCATCACCTGGGGCATACAAGATCACGTGACCAGTTTAAATGGATGGTTGACAGGTTTCGTATATACTCGCCCATCTAGGGCATAATTTATTTGTGGCGAAATTTGGGCCACAGTAGGCGTTTAGATATTTATTCTTGATAGCTTCTGCCTGCGATATCATGGCATGTGTAAGTGGATTAAATAAGAAAATGTTTGTAATCCAACAATCACTGTAATTTCATTTAGAGAAACTGATTCAATTCTCAAAGCTATTGATATTATGAGTATGTCCGTGTAGTCTATGTCTTCCATACGATAAGATCATGTGCCAATTGACTATGTTGACATGGCAATCTGATATAGGCCAAGATGGCCGACTCATAGCATTGAAGTGAGCCACCCTCGCTTAAGTCCTTTGTCTATTATTGTAATGAATTTTAAGTGACGAATGAAATTGTTTGTTACACACACACACACACACACACACACACACACACACACACACACACACCTTACACCCTCCGCCGCACCTCGTGTCCCACTCCCGGGGTGTTATATATATGTATGTGTGTGTGATATATATATATATATATACACACACAGATATATATATATATTGTAAAAGAAAACTATCAGTTGACTGAGGTTATATTCTGACAGCACTTTGATAGCTAATTTAGGTTCGATTCACAGAATCACCAAAACACAAATTTTCCTAGACAGACGAGGACGGAGGGCCAGATGTACAACCTAGAATTGCATGCGCAAACGGGTTTGCGACCCGCTTGCGCATGCAATTTCAGTCTGGGCCATATACAATTCCTAAATAGCGAGTCGCAATACATTTGTGACTCGCTATTTAGGAATAGCGAGTCGCAATTAGGAAAGGGGCGTTCCCTTTCTAATTGCTTCCGCATATCAATGTACGAATGTTTTGAGACCGCAATTGCGGTCGCAAAACACTTGCAAATTACCACCCTCTTCAAGAGGGTGGTAATGCAGTCGCAATTTGGAAGGAGTCCCCAAGGGACCCCTTCCACTTTGTGACTATCTCTAAAAATATTTTTTAAGGGCACGCAGTGGACCCAGGAACCACTACCTGCCCTTAAAAAATAAAGCAAAACATTTTATTTTTAATTTTTAAATGCATCCCGTTTTCCTTTAAGGAAAACGGGCTGCCTTTAATTTTTTTTAAAAACTGCTTTATTTAAAAGCAGTCCCAGACATGGTGATCTGCTGAGCCCAGCAGGCTGCCATAACTGGGAGGGCCTGTCATTCCCAATGGGCTCGCAAATTGCGAGAGGATCAATTTGCGAACCCATTGGGAATCGCAAACAGTGGTCAAAACACTGTTGTACATGCAAAATAGCTCCTCGCAAATTGCAAGTCGCAAAAGACTCGCAATTTGCGAGGCGCTATTTTACACATCGTACATCTGGCCCTTAATTTTGTTTACAAACCAATCTCGTACAACAGGTACCAAAAGTGACTTTCCAGAATGCAAATATCACATCACAATATGGTTCTCACACTTTCCCATTGATCATTATTCCAACACGTTAAATATCCACGTGAGTGTGAATCTTAGGACAAGTCAAAATCGTTTCAGAAGCTCTTTCAGAAATTGCTTCACCTAGGTAATGCAAATACGGTGGCTTCCCTGACCATTTTATGTATCTGGTTTTTGTTGCCAGGTTAAAGTGTGTAGCAAATCTGGCGATGACCGTTCTAGCAGATAATCCAGGAATGTGTTTGAGAAGGCAGAGTACTAGTTGAGTTTTGTACTAGCACCAATAGAACATTTTCATGTCCTCTCACCGCATGTTCTAGTACAGCCAGCCTCTTCTGTGCTTAAGGGCTTCCATGCAGTCCTCTGAAAGATCAATGTGCTGATTCTTCAGCATCCAAGCTGCTAGGGTCAAGGTGATGTTCTTTCACTCACTTGGACCTCCTGAAGTTTACCATGATTATTTTATTTACACTTGCTTATCTGTAAGTGCTATGCCCAGCGGCTTTCTGTTGTATTATAAAGTGTGACTTTATTTAAGAAGCACTGGAGTGAGGAGAAGGCAGCTACCAACATGGCGGACTGATTAAAAACTCTGCTTACCCAGCCGACTAAACAATGTATCCTAAGGTTGGAAAAGCAATCCTTTGTGATGCTTGCCTTGGATGGACATCTGAAGTTAGCGGATGGCAGCGAGAAGGCTCTGGCAGCCACAGAAAGAAAAACTCCTGCGCTGCATTACAGTCCCCCACCCATGGAGGTCTAGTGATGACAGGGAACAGTAGTGAGCCTGCGCACATGGTTCACGACTGAATCATGGCTACCAACCTCTTTCTTCTGAATAAGCCCAGCTTTCATGGAATGTGTGCTGCAGCAAAGAAGGGAGACAATACCTGTCAAGGGGAACTGTACACTGCTGAGGACACCCAATTATCTGTTCCATTTTCCAACCTTTGAGTTGGAGTTTTCCCTTCAGTATGGAAGGTAAACCAATATGGGTAATTTTGTGGGTTATACATGCGATCTTCCATTCGAATTTTACTTCCACAGGAAGCCAATTATGACTCGATTTTTTGACAACTGTAATACGTCTGCAAACAGCTTGGAGTATTACTCTAAAAGGAGCAGTAGAGGACTTGGGTAGGCCACATAGGACTGCATTTCCTCTGTTTTAGAGGATAAAAACGAAGGGATTTGAACCATATTTCTGAAGTCTGAGTGAAGCATTGAAGGCTTCAGTTTTCTGAGTAGATGGGTTTGATGTACTGGCAAGTACATTGTACATTTATGAGTTATTGGCAGAAGAATGAAATGTAAAGCGCACTGACATCAGGTTGTCAAAGAAAGTCTTGATATATTCAATACAAATTCTGGGTTAAATTCAATACCATGGGTGATTTCAAACATGAGCAGGGCGAAAGAAAAGGTTATTGCATTATCTGTGCAAACAACATTTAATATTTAAGAATAGTTTTTTAAAGAATTAATGATGGCTTAGGCGGCCACTAGTAAACACTTTGTGGACCTTCTTTGAGCTTGGGTTTGTTATAATGGGGCAACTGTGGGCGGTAACAGCGTTTTTATGCTCTCTATCATTTCATACTGGCAGCAATGGTAGTGGTGTTCCAAACCAGTACAGCTATTCAAGCTTTAAGAAGCCTAGCTTTTGAAATGCAACAACCCTGGGTAGTGCCCTGTACAAATGAGCACCACTTACGGGTAGACTCGAGAAAACGCGTTCTGATTTAGCTGTGGCCCAATGTAACATATCCTAAAAAAAAAATATTGCTTTAATAAGAACTATATGGGGCAGCATTTATATCAACAATGGTTCTTCTTACCTCACCAACTTTAATTTCATCAGAGTCTTCAAGATGAGATTCCGCTTTTCCCTTGTTTTCTGTTGTTCCTGCCTCTTCATCTGTCACCGATTTAAAATAGCAGTGATTACAGGCAGGAGGATTAATTTATAGGCACCAACATATGCAGCACAATGTGAGGCATTAACAGTGATTCAAATCGAACAATTTGAAAGATAGGGTTTTTGTTATGTCACTCAATATCAAGAAATAAACAGTAGTACGATTATATAGTCTGGTTAAAAGAAAAGCCAGTAGCATTCTTGTCTGCTTAAATCCTTCTCTCAACAAGCTGAAGTTTTATAAACCACTCAAACTTTCTTGTGAAGTGATTGTAGTCCTAGACAACCTATAACCTCGACTGGTCAAAAAGTTGCAAAAAGAAAATGTTGCAGCATTAATATTTGATAAAATCCTTATCACCAATCTACCATGTTTAAGGCCAGCAAGACCTGGCCTACAGACAGCATCTTGAGCGTAACTTGCCGAATAAACAAGTTTAGTAGGAGAAGATCCTGGATGGGTCTAAGACCTCAATTCGTCTTCCTGACCAAGAAGCAAAGGGAGTAGATGCCAATATACCTTTCTTCCAGAGGTACCAACTCTATGGCCACTTTGTCCAACAGGGCAAGGACTGCTGCATCCAGAATCAAGGTGTGTGCCGGAGAACACTTCCTGGTGGAAGGAAGGTAGTACAGGGGAGGGATAGGTATTGCAGGGTGTAGAGCTTGTGGATCAGTTGGATGACTGAGCGACCAGAAAATGGTGGCATAAGGAGTGGAAGAGGCAGAGGTTTTCTGCATGGCTGATGGAACTGCCTCACTTGCAAAGCCAGGTTAAGTGAGAAAGCCAGAGCCATGTTATTTTTGAAACATTACAGGGAGGAATCAGCTATCTCTCCGAAAAACTGCTGAACGTTAAAGTGCATGGGGCCATAGAAAAGCCTGCACTACCGAGCTCTCTAGTGACAGGTGAGAGGCCAAGAATTTCCGGTCAATTACAGTCCGCCTATGTCATCTGGCAATTTGTCTGTGTATTTCTGGGCTCAAAAAGTACTTTTCCCAGGCAAACAAAATAGATTCCAGCTGAGCCTCAGTAAGTGAAAGCAAGGACTCGGCAACTGAGGAAGAAGGTTGTAAGATCTCTGTTAAAATATTAGACTTTGGTGTTGGAGGACAAAGTCAGTTTTAGAGGGTCTGCAGCTACACGCATCACAGTGGTAAGGAAGAGACTTAGGGCCCAATTTAGAGTTTGGCAGACAGGGTACTCCATTGCAACAGCGATGAGGTACCCTGTCCACTAAACTGTTCGTCCGCCCAGTCCACCCGACCTAATCTGAGTTGGGTGAACCACCAGGTAACATTTACTGTGGCAGCATAAACCTTCCTCCGATGGCCCGAGTGAATACATGTCATCTGAGGTAAGGTTACTGACCGTCTGTACTCTTTAGAGTTGGTGGTGGCATTTTTCTTTTTTTACTGTCCTTCACCACCAGGAATATCACAGCAACGAGGGTCAGTAAAAATAAAAAACATTAAGCCCAGACCATGGGAGAAAACCCCTGCTTTAGGAGTTTGCTTTTGGAAAAGTAAAAAGGTGTGGTGCACCCGCCCATCACCAAGGACAAACACACACCAAACTTTTACATGGATTTGCATGAACTGCTGTGACAGCGGTTCCTAAAAACCCATAGAGTTCCACACCAGGCTGGCTGTGAACTCGAAATTTGGCAGGAGTAAAGGCAGAGTGGGGAACGTAAAGTCCTCCACCACCCTGACTACCTTTATTCCTACCACCAAACTCTAAATCGGGCCTTTCCTTTCTTGGTGTTACAGAAGGCTAAGGAATGTACCCTTTCACAGAGGTCTCTAGACAACTGGGATTTTGCAAATCAACATAAAGGCCAGCATATAAGTACAACAGAGGAAGTAGATTTCCGGCTTCAGAGCCATTATTCACCCTGTGACTGTAATCTCTACCAGCTATGGTTATGGCTACATGTTCAGATTTGAACAACTCCTCCACCCAGGGAAATTTCTGTGCACTAGGGAGAAACTCTTTAACAAGGGAGTTTTGACCTTTGCTTATGCCACTCAGTTAATTGCAGCCGACTTTGAGGGTGGCGTTGGTAGCAAATCCAAGCGTGTCGCTAAGACCCGTTCCAGCTACTTTCTGGACAGTGCCTAACAGACAAGGGATGGCACCTAGCCAAGGTCTGTGAAGTAGCAGAGTCAGGAGGCATCTGGATGTGAGCCACAACAAAGGCGTCTGCCACTGGGGAGTGACTGAGAGGGTAACAAAGCCAACATGGTCTGACAGAAGGCCTTTACTTGCATGAGTAGATGGAGCTAGGAATTCCAACTAGATCTTCTGCAGCTTTGAAATTCGCTCTGAGGATGATGAAGAGCACGGCATCGGGAAAAGACGCCTTGACGCCAAAGAGTCAGAGGAATGGGATCATTTTCTCAAAGAGAAGACGATTTCTACTTCATGTGGCTCTTTTAATATTTTGTGTGGGGAGACCTCTTTGGAAATTGTTCCTTCTCAGGAAGCTTACCTGTAAAAGAAGATGTGTGCTATAGCAGTGATTTAAGACAGAGAAGGAACCCTGTTCACCAAATTCTACAGAAACCAAATAGCGGTTTCCTCAAAAAGATGGAAAGCACCACAAGATAACATGTAACAGTTTTCATCTTCAAACCTCCCTTGGTCATTTGCAAATCAACATTTTGTACTTGAGATGAGAAATTTGCAAGAGGTTCAAGATTTTTCTGCTTGCACCAGTCAGCTAACTAAACTTACTGAGACACTTGGTGCCTTCTGGTCTGACAGTCAACGTAAAATTAAACAGCTGATCAGAAAACACACATCCAATAATCATCAGTCTGTCAGAAATAGAATTTGGAAAACTACTACAATTTTGACAGGTTGACCAACTTGCTCGAGCAAATTATAGAAAAATGCCCTTGAGCTGTCCTCCAAAATCTCCTGGACAAGACACCCCCTCAATAAATCAATAATGGATGAGTGCATTCATCTTTCTTTAAAAAGAAGTCCTCTTAACCCCATCATTCCATTCTTTGGTAAACTGGATTATCTCACAATTGTTTGGTTCATAATACGTAGCCTTGAAAGCATTCCCATAAGTGACAAGAAGCTAGCAGTGCACCCAGTGAGGACTCTGGAAGCCCCAGTTAGTGCAGCCTCTTGTGTCCCTAAGATGGATGAGGAGTTGAGAAGAAGACTCACAACTGCATAGAATGGTTTAAATTAAACCAGTCACTAGCTTAGGAAGAAAGGACAACTTCACTCTCACATTCTTTGTCTTGGAAAACACTGCCAAGGTTTGTAAATCCATCACCCTACCCGCACCAGGAAAACAGTTTTAAGAGTGTAAGGTATTTGAAATCATAGCTATGCAAGTCTCAAAAGGCAGAGGCCTTACCACAGCCAATGGCAATTCAAGATCCCAACGAGAAGCGATTTAACGCATATAAGGAAACTTGTTCACCACCTACTGAAGAAAAAGAGACACCAGTGGGATTTGAAAAAAAAGAGACAAACACATTTTCTCAAAATGATAGAAATTAAAACCAGATACCTCTGACTCTTCTCAGTCTAACCCCCTACCAGTTAACACATTTAAACCTTCCTTGACCAGTTTCAAATTAAGATGTTGTACTTCAAACCGTGAAAGCTGTAATTGGTTTAAGATGTTTCTGATTGCACCATCTACAGAACTGCACTTATTGAGACACCCAGTGCCCTTTAGTCTGACGTCCAGCATAAAATCGAGCAAGTCATCAGAAAGGTCATGGCCAATAAACTTCAGCTTCTCAGGAACCAAACATGAAAAGTGACTGACAATGTAGCAGACTAGTTTACTCACCTTTGCTGAGAAACTAGAGCTCTCCTGAGCCAGATTCTTCTGGACCAATCTGGAGGCACATTATCATTAATGCCTAACATTTTCTGTGTCTAAACAAGACCATATAAAAAACTGTAACGGGCTGAAGGGCATCAATCAGATAGCAATACCATATAGTCAGAATTTCTCAAGTGTACCCCCTCCACTGAGCAGAACAATTGAGACTTCACAATCTACTGAATGTCAAAGAGATCAACCTGCAACTTTAAAAAAATACTCGACACTGCAACTGGATGAAGACTCCATTTGTGTGAAGAAGATTGAAGCTACATGACCATAATTTGTCCTGACAAGTATGCAGCATTGTAGGAAGGTAGGATCCTTCTGCATGGTTACCCCCATTTTTTGCCTGGTGTTGTGATGGTTTCTTACTAGTCTGACTGGGATCTTGCTTATCAGGACCCAAGTCTCTGTGCTTTCTCCCCTAAATTGGTATGGTAAGTACTTAGGTACATCCCAGATTGGACACTGGTGTACGCTTATCAGTTCCTAGTATATGGTACTAAGGTCCCCAGTTCCCCCATGGGCTGAAGCATGTATTATCTCACCCATGGGAGACCACTCAATTTGCAACTACAGGCCTGCCATTGCAGCCTGTGTAAGCTGAGGCTAGCACCACGTACAAAAGATATAGGTTTACCTATATCTAAGGTCACTGCACTCAAAACCTATAAGTCACCCATAAAGTAGGCCGTTCAATCCTGAAGACAGAGTGCTCGGTTCTAATTGTGAGGGTGCCCCTGCATGAGCAGGACACCCTTACAGCCTACGGAGTCCATTCTCTCGGGTTGCAAGTGAGACAGCCATATGAAATATACAGGGGCACCGCGTCATTACGCGATGACCATCCGAAACTGGCTGTAGCAAATCCTATCATGTTTGGTATCAAACATGTTGGAATCATACCCCCACATCGTAAATGATGTATGATTACATGCACCGTAAAGCTCCTTTGGGAGGCCCTCTGTGCTCCCAGTACCAGTCTTCAAGACCCGGACAGCAACCTGGGGCTGCTGCCGGCCATAGACACATTTCTGCCCTCCTGCTGCTGAGCCAAGCTCGGGCAGGGGAAGGCAGAACAATAGGTATCCTGTCACAGGGAGGTGTGACCACCTCCCAGAGAGGATTTAGTGTATTGGGGCAGGGTTGGGACTCTTCTCAGCGCCACATGGTCTGCGTGTAGGGTGCACTT
Organism: Triturus cristatus; assembly: GCF_964204655.1. Lineage (NCBI taxonomy): Eukaryota > Metazoa > Chordata > Amphibia > Caudata > Salamandridae > Triturus > Triturus cristatus. The sequence goes on along the minus strand of NC_140580.1, from coordinate 881,471,357 downwards.
GGTGCCCTCCATGCATAGTCCAGCTCAAACCAGTTCAGGGAGCCATTGACTCCCGCTTTGGCGCAAAACTGGACAGATGACAGGGGAGTATCCTCCCCTTTGTCCAGCCCCTCCTTAGGGAGGGACCCCTGGATCATCCCAACCCTTTCCTTAGGATATTTAAGGGCTTACCTGTGGGTGGGCCCCTAGATTTGTCGTGGGACAAGATACAATTTCAAGAGCATCTTCGACCGCATGGGTAATCTGGACTTCGCTGGACTCTGCTCTGGACTTCGAGGTTGCAACTGGGAAGACTCCTGCTGCTCCTGGTCTCGTCGTCTTCAATTCTGCTGCATCGTTTGTGCCCGTGCTCCATAAAGGAACCTTCCAAGGCCTGTGGAACTCCAAGACACAAGAAGTAAATCTACCTTGAAGTGGAGGAGCTCAGCAACACAGGTGGTGGTTCTTCACATCCCTCGAGGCCTGCCCTGTCCTCTTACCAAGCTTGAGGCCAGTATCCCTCATCGGAGCCGCAGGAACCGAACCCCTGTGCACTGCATCGACTTGCAGTTGCAAAGGCTTGTTGGCTTCCTTCCACCAAGATCTTCTGAATCCAAGTAGCCCCAACCTCAAGCACCTCCAGTGACCAAGATCTTCATCTTCACCACATCACTTGCATCGTGCGCTTGCATCTTTGGTGAACTCCAGCCAGTGGGTCCTCTTGAGGGTCTCTTTTGATTTCTGTGATCCTCCTGATTGCTCGGGGCCTGCTCTGACTTACTTGCTCGTGGTGAGTCACTTGGACCTTGCTGGTCCCAACACCGCACCTTTGTCTTCACCTACATTGGTTGCCATTGCCAAGGCTTGTTAGTGCCCCTGCCGGTCAGTGACCCCTTGGATCTTGACATCTGGCGTGGGACAGATTGTGCACGGCTCCTGGTCCTCCTCTGCATCGCCTGGTCCGTACAGCTGCTACTTCAAGGGCACCGTCAACTCTCCTGCATCTCCGATATCGATGGGCATTCATCTTTAGTCCCTCCTGGTAACTCCTGAGTGGCATAGACTCTGCCCCTCTGCTTGCATGTACCTCTCACCTTGAATCCACCTTTGGGTTCCACCGGACACTTTCAACTTCTTCGTCAGCAGCATCTTTTCTGAAGTCCTCCAATGTGGTCTATGGTGGTTTCCAATGCAAAAACAACAATTGATGGACAGAATGCAGAACAATGTCATACATTCACCCCAGTACAGAGATCTGGGCCTAAATCCATCGTTTTTTTGCTCACCATGCCATTCCAGTTTGAACCCAGCCATATGCAAATCAGTCATGACCCTGTGCCCCATGGGAACAGTCCAGCCCGAACTGCCAAGCCAGGTCCTCCCTGGACTGGAAACAAGCATCCTAGGACCGGTTTCGGGCTTTCAGCCCTCGTCAGCCAGGATAGCCTGATTCCAGTGGCATGGAGAGCAAGGGACTCACGTCTGAGCATACCCTTCCCACTCGGGGTGACAAATGCAATAACAACAATTGATGGACAGAATGCAGAACAATGTCATACATTCACCCCAGTACAGAGATCTGGGCCTAAATCCATCGTTTTTTTGCTCACCATGCCATTCCAGTTTGAACCCAGCCATATGCAAATCAGTCATGACCCTGTGCCCCATGGGAACAGTCCAGCCCGAACTGCCAAGCCAGGTCCTCCCTGGACTGGAAACAAGCATCCTAGGACCGGTTTCGGGCTTTCAGCCCTCGTCAGCCAGGATAGCCTGATTCCAGTGGCATGGAGAGCAAGGGACTCACGTCTGAGCATACCCTTCCCACTCGGGGTGACAAATGCAAAAACAACAATTGATGGACAGAATGCAGAACAATGTCATACATTCACCCCAGTACAGAGATCTGGGCCTAAATCCATCGTTTTTTTGCTCACCATGCCATTCCAGTTTGAACCCAGCCATATGCAAATCAGTCATGACCCTGTGCCCCATGGGAACAGTCCAGCCCGAACTGCCAAGCCAGGTCCTCCCTGGACTGGAAACAAGCATCCTAGGACCGGTTTCGGGCTTTCAGCCCTCGTCAGCCAGGATAGCCTGATTCCAGTGGCATGGAGAGCAAGGGACTCACGTCTGAGCATACCCTTCCCACTCGGGGTGACAAATGCAAAAACAACAATTGATGGACAGAATGCAGAACAATGTCATACATTCACCCCAGTACAGAGATCTGGGCCTAAATCCATCGTTTTTTTGCTCACCATGCCATTCCAGTTTGAACCCAGCCATATGCAAATCAGTCATGACCCTGTGCCCCATGGGAACAGTCCAGCCCGAACTGCCAAGCCAGGTCCTCCCTGGACTGGAAACAAGCATCCTAGGACCGGTTTCGGGCTTTCAGCCCTCATCAGCCAGGATAGCAAAAGAACGATGGATTTAACCCAGATCTCTTGACTGGGGGAGAATGTATGCATTGTCAGCATTCCGTCCATCAATTGTTTGTTGTAACGCTTTTCGCCCTAAGTGGGATGGGTATTCCCAGACGTGGGACCCGTGCTCACTACGCCACTGGAGTCAAGCTATCCTGGCTGATGACGGCTGATAGCCAGAAACCGGTCCTAGGATGCTTGATTCCGGTCCAGGGAAGACATGGCTTGGCAGTTCGGGCTGGACTGTTCCCATGAGGCACAGGGTCAAGACTGATTTGCATATGGCCATGTCTAAACTGGGGTGGTGTAGTGGGCAAAAGAACGATGGATTTAACCCAGATCTCTTGACTGGGGGAGAATGTATGCATTGTCAGCATTCCGTCCATCAATTGTTTGTTGTAACGCTTTTCGCCCTAAGTGGGATGGGTATTCCCAGACGTGGGACCCGTGCTCACTACGCCACTGGAGTCAAGCTATCCTGGCTGATGACGGCTGATAGCCAGAAACCGGTCCTAGGATGCTTGATTCCGGTCCAGGGAAGACATGGCTTGGCAGTTCGGGCTGGACTGTTCCCATGAGGCACAGGGTCAAGACTGATTTGCATATGGCCATGTCTAAACTGGGGTGGTGTAGTGGGCAAAAGAACGATGGATTTAACCCAGATCTCTTGACTGGGGGAGAATGTATGCATTGTCAGCATTCCGTCCATCAATTGTTTGTTGTAACGCTTTTCGCCCTAAGTGGGATGGGTATTCCCAGACGTGGGACCCGTGCTCACTACGCCACTGGAGTCAAGCTATCCTGGCTGATGACGGCTGATAGCCAGAAACCGGTCCTAGGATGCTTGATTCCGGTCCAGGGAAGACATGGCTTGGCAGTTCGGGCTGGACTGTTCCCATGAGGCACAGGGTCAAGACTGATTTGCATATGGCCATGTCTAAACTGGGGTGGTGTAGTGGGCAAAAGAACGATGGATTTAACCCAGATCTCTTGACTGGGGGAGAATGTATGCATTGTCAGCATTCCGTCCATCAATTGTTTGTTGTAACGCTTTTCGCCCTAAGTGGGATGGGTATTCCCAGACGTGGGACCCGTGCTCACTACGCCACTGGAGTCAAGCTATCCTGGCTGATGACGGCTGATAGCCAGAAACCGGTCCTAGGATGCTTGATTCAGGTCCAGGGAAGACATGGCTTGGCAGTTCGGGCTGGACTGTTCCCATGAGGCACAGGGTCAAGACTGATTTGCATATGGCCATGTCTAAACTGGGGTGGTGTAGTGGGCAAAAGAACGATGGATTTAACCCAGATCTCTTGACTGGGGGAGAATGTATGCATTGTCAGCATTCCGTCCATCAATTGTTTGTTGTAACGCTTTTCGCCCTAAGTGGGATGGGTATTCCCAGACGTGGGACCCGTGCTCACTACGCCACTGGAGTCAAGCTATCCTGGCTGATGACGGCTGATAGCCAGAAACCGGTCCTAGGATGCTTGATTCCGGTCCAGGGAAGACATGGCTTGGCAGTTCGGGCTGGACTGTTCCCATGAGGCACAGGGTCAAGACTGATTTGCATATGGCCATGTCTAAACTGGGGTGGTGTAGTGGGCAAAAGAACGATGGATTTAACCCAGATCTCTTGACTGGGGGAGAATGTATGCATTGTCAGCATTCCGTCCATCAATTGTTTGTTGTAACGCTTTTCGCCCTAAGTGGGATGGGTATTCCCAGACGTGGGACCCGTGCTCACTACGCCACTGGAGTCAAGCTATCCTGGCTGATGACGGCTGATAGCCAGAAACCGGTCCTAGGATGCTTGATTCCGGTCCAGGGAAGACATGGCTTGGCAGTTCGGGCTGGACTGTTCCCATGAGGCACAGGGTCAAGACTGATTTGCATATGGCCATGTCTAAACTGGGGTGGTGTAGTGGGCAAAAGAACGATGGATTTAACCCAGATCTCTTGACTGGGGGAGAATGTATGCATTGTCAGCATTCCGTCCATCAATTGTTTGTTGTAACGCTTTTCGCCCTAAGTGGGATGGGTATTCCCAGACGTGGGACCCGTGCTCACTACGCCACTGGAGTCAAGCTATCCTGGCTGATGACGGCTGATAGCCAGAAACCGGTCCTAGGATGCTTGATTCCGGTCCAGGGAAGACATGGCTTGGCAGTTCGGGCTGGACTGTTCCCATGAGGCACAGGGTCAAGACTGATTTGCATATGGCCATGTCTAAACTGGGGTGGTGTAGTGGGCAAAAGAACGATGGATTTAACCCAGATCTCTTGACTGGGGGAGAATGTATGCATTGTCAGCATTCCGTCCATCAATTGTTTGTTGTAACGCTTTTCGCCCTAAGTGGGATGGGTATTCCCAGACGTGGGACCCGTGCTCACTACGCCACTGGAGTCAAGCTATCCTGGCTGATGACGGCTGATAGCCAGAAACCGGTCCTAGGATGCTTGATTCCGGTCCAGGGAAGACATGGCTTGGCAGTTCGGGCTGGACTGTTCCCATGAGGCACAGGGTCAAGACTGATTTGCATATGGCCATGTCTAAACTGGGGTGGTGTAGTGGGCAAAAGAACGATGGATTTAACCCAGATCTCTTGACTGGGGGAGAATGTATGCATTGTCAGCATTCCGTCCATCAATTGTTTGTTGTAACGCTTTTCGCCCTAAGTGGGATGGGTATTCCCAGACGTGGGACCCGTGCTCACTACGCCACTGGAGTCAAGCTATCCTGGCTGATGACGGCTGATAGCCAGAAACCGGTCCTAGGATGCTTGATTCCGGTCCAGGGAAGACATGGCTTGGCAGTTCGGGCTGGACTGTTCCCATGAGGCACAGGGTCAAGACTGATTTGCATATGGCCATGTCTAAACTGGGGTGGTGTAGTGGGCAAAAGAACGATGGATTTAACCCAGATCTCTTGACTGGGGGAGAATGTATGCATTGTCAGCATTCCGTCCATCAATTGTTTGTTGTAACGCTTTTCGCCCTAAGTGGGATGGGTATTCCCAGACGTGGGACCCGTGCTCACTACGCCACTGGAGTCAAGCTATCCTGGCTGATGACGGCTGATAGCCAGAAACCGGTCCTAGGATGCTTGATTCCGGTCCAGGGAAGACATGGCTTGGCAGTTCGGGCTGGACTGTTCCCATGAGGCACAGGGTCAAGACTGATTTGCATATGGCCATGTCTAAACTGGGGTGGTGTAGTGGGCAAAAGAACGATGGATTTAACCCAGATCTCTTGACTGGGGGAGAATGTATGCATTGTCAGCATTCCGTCCATCAATTGTTTGTTGTAACGCTTTTCGCCCTAAGTGGGATGGGTATTCCCAGACGTGGGACCCGTGCTCACTACGCCACTGGAGTCAAGCTATCCTGGCTGATGACGGCTGATAGCCAGAAACCGGCCCTAGGATGCTTGATTCCGGTCCAGGGAAGACATGGCTTGGCAGTTCGGGCTGGACTGTTCCCATGAGGCACAGGGTCAAGACTGATTTGCATATGGCCATGTCTAAACTGGGGTGGTGTAGTGGGCAAAAGAACGATGGATTTAACCCAGATCTCTTGACTGGGGGAGAATGTATGCATTGTCAGCATTCCGTCCATCAATTGTTTGTTGTAAAGCTTTTCGCCCTAAGTGGGATGGGTATTCCCAGACGTGGGACCCGTGCTCACTACGCCACTGGAGTCAAGCTATCCTGGCTGATGACGGCTGATAGCCAGAAACCGGTCCTAGGATGCTTGATTCCGGTCCAGGGAAGACATGGCTTGGCAGTTCGGGCTGGACTGTTCCCATGAGGCACAGGGTCAAGACTGATTTGCATATGGCCATGTCTAAACTGGGGTGGTGTAGTGGGCAAAAGAACGATGGATTTAACCCAGATCTCTTGACTGGGGGAGAATGCATGCATTGTCAGCATTCCGTCCATCAATTGTTTGTTGTAACGCTTTTCGCCCTAAGTGGGATGGGTATTCCCAGACGTGGGACCCGTGCTCACTACGCCACTGGAGTCAAGCTATCCTGGCTGATGACGGCTGATAGCCAGAAACCGGTCCTAGGATGCTTGATTCCGGTCCAGGGAAGACATGGCTTGGCAGTTCGGGCTGGACTGTTCCCATGAGGCACAGGGTCAAGACTGATTTGCATATGGCCATGTCTAAACTGGGGTGGTGTAGTGGGCAAAAGAACAATGGATTTAACCCAGATCTCTTGACTGGGGGAGAATGTATGCATTGTCAGCATTCCGTCCATCAATTGTTTGTTGTAACGCTTTTCGCCCTAAGTGGGATGGGTATTCCCAGACGTGGGACCCGTGCTCACTATGCCACTGGAGTCAAGCTATCCTGGCTGATGACGGCTGATAGCCAGAAACCGGTCCTAGGATGCTTGATTCCGGTCCAGGGAAGACATGGCTTGGCAGTTCGGGCTGGACTGTTCCCATGAGGCACAGGGTCAAGACTGATTTGCATATGGCCATGTCTAAACTGGGGTGGTGTAGTGGGCAAAAGAACGATGGATTTAACCCAGATCTCTTGACTGGGGGAGAATGTATGCATTGTCAGCATTCCGTCCATCAATTGTTTGTTGTAACGCTTTTCGCCCTAAGTGGGATGGGTATTCCCAGACGTGGGACCCGTGCTCACTACGCCACTGGAGTCAAGCTATCCTGGCTGATGACGGCTGATAGCCAGAAACCGGTCCTAGGATGCTTGATTCCGGTCCAGGGAAGACATGGCTTGGCAGTTCGGGCTGGACTGTTCCCATGAGGCACAGGGTCAAGACTGATTTGCATATGGCCATGTCTAAACTGGGGTGGTGTAGTGGGCAAAAGAACGATGGATTTAACCCAGATCTCTTGACTGGGGGAGAATGTATGCATTGTCAGCATTCCGTCCATCAATTGTTTGTTGTAACGCTTTTCGCCCTAAGTGGGATGGGTATTCCCAGACGTGGGACCCGTGCTCACTACGCCACTGGAGTCAAGCTATCCTGGCTGATGACGGCTGATAGCCAGAAACCGGTCCTAGGATGCTTGATTCCGGTCCAGGGAAGACATGGCTTGGCAGTTCGGGCTGGACTGTTCCCATTAGGCACAGGGTCAAGACTGATTTGCATATGGCCATGTCTAAACTGGGGTGGTGTAGTGGGCAAAAGAACGATGGATTTAACCCAGATCTCTTGACTGGGGGAGAATGTATGCATTGTCAGCATTCCGTCCATCAATTGTTTGTTGTAACGCTTTTCGCCCTAAGTGGGATGGGTATTCCCAGACGTGGGACCCGTGCTCACTACGCCACTGGAGTCAAGCTATCCTGGCTGATGACGGCTGATAGCCAGAAACCGGTCCTAGGATGCTTGATTCCGGTCCAGGGAAGACATGGCTTGGCAGTTCGGGCTGGACTGTTCCCATGAGGCACAGGGTCAAGACTGATTTGCATATGGCCATGTCTAAACTGGGGTGGTGTAGTGGGCAAAAGAACGATGGATTTAACCCAGATCTCTTGACTGGGGGAGAATGTATGCATTGTCAGCATTCCGTCCATCAATTGTTTGTTGTAACGCTTTTCGCCCTAAGTGGGATGGGTATTCCCAGACGTGGGACCCGTGCTCACTACGCCACTGGAGTCAAGCTATCCTGGCTGATGACGGCTGATAGCCAGAAACCGGTCCTAGGATGCTTGATTCCGGTCCAGGGAAGACATGGCTTGGCAGTTCGGGCTGGACTGTTCCCATGAGGCACAGGGTCAAGACTGATTTGCATATGGCCATGTCTAAACTGGGGTGGTGTAGTGGGCAAAAGAACGATGGATTTAACCCAGATCTCTTGACTGGGGGAGAATGTATGCATTGTCAGCATTCCGTCCATCAATTGTTTGTTGTAACGCTTTTCGCCCTAAGTGGGATGGGTATTCCCAGACGTGGGACCCGTGCTCACTACGCCACTGGAGTCAAGCTATCCTGGCTGATGACGGCTGATAGCCAGAAACCGGTCCTAGGATGCTTGATTCCGGTCCAGGGAAGACATGGCTTGGCAGTTCGGGCTGGACTGTTCCCATGAGGCACAGGGTCAAGACTGATTTGCATATGGCCATGTCTAAACTGGGGTGGTGTAGTGGGCAAAAGAACGATGGATTTAACCCAGATCTCTTGACTGGGGGAGAATGTATGCATTGTCAGCATTCCGTCCATCAATTGTTTGTTGTAACGCTTTTCGCCCTAAGTGGGATGGGTATTCCCAGACGTGGGACCCGTGCTCACTACGCCACTGGAGTCAAGCTATCCTGGCTGATGACGGCTGATAGCCAGAAACCGGTCCTAGGATGCTTGATTCCGGTCCAGGGAAGACATGGCTTGGCAGTTCGGGCTGGACTGTTCCCATGAGGCACAGGGTCAAGACTGATTTGCATATGGCCATGTCTAAACTGGGGTGGTGTAGTGGGCAAAAGAACGATGGATTTAACCCAGATCTCTTGACTGGGGGAGAATGTATGCATTGTCAGCATTCCGTCCATCAATTGTTTGTTGTAACGCTTTTCGCCCTAAGTGGGATGGGTATTCCCAGACGTGGGACCCGTGCTCACTACGCCACTGGAGTCAAGCTATCCTGGCTGATGACGGCTGATAGCCAGAAACCGGTCCTAGGATGCTTGATTCCGGTCCAGGGAAGACATGGCTTGGCAGTTCGGGCTGGACTGTTCCCATGAGGCACAGGGTCAAGACTGATTTGCATATGGCCATGTCTAAACTGGGGTGGTGTAGTGGGCAAAAGAACGATGGATTTAACCCAGATCTCTTGACTGGGGGAGAATGTATGCATTGTCAGCATTCCGTCCATCAATTGTTTGTTGTAACGCTTTTCGCCCTAAGTGGGATGGGTATTCCCAGACGTGGGACCCGTGCTCACTACGCCACTGGAGTCAAGCTATCCTGGCTGATGACGGCTGATAGCCAGAAACCGGTCCTAGGATGCTTGATTCCGGTCCAGGGAAGACATGGCTTGGCAGTTCGGGCTGGACTGTTCCCATGAGGCACAGGGTCAAGACTGATTTGCATATGGCCATGTCTAAACTGGGGTGGTGTAGTGGGCAAAAGAACGATGGATTTAACCCAGATCTCTTGACTGGGGGAGAATGTATGCATTGTCAGCATTCCGTCCATCAATTGTTTGTTGTAACGCTTTTCGCCCTAAGTGGGATGGGTATTCCCAGACGTGGGACCCGTGCTCACTACGCCACTGGAGTCAAGCTATCCTGGCTGATGACGGCTGATAGCCAGAAACCGGTCCTAGGATGCTTGATTCCGGTCCAGGGAAGACATGGCTTGGCAGTTCGGGCTGGACTGTTCCCATGAGGCACAGGGTCAAGACTGATTTGCATATGGCCATGTCTAAACTGGGGTGGTGTAGTGGGCAAAAGAACGATGGATTTAACCCAGATCTCTTGACTGGGGGAGAATGTATGCATTGTCAGCATTCCGTCCATCAATTGTTTGTTGTAACGCTTTTCGCCCTAAGTGGGATGGGTATTCCCAGACGTGGGACCCGTGCTCACTACGCCACTGGAGTCAAGCTATCCTGGCTGATGACGGCTGATAGCCAGAAACCGGCCCTAGGATGCTTGATTCCGGTCCAGGGAAGACATGGCTTGGCAGTTCGGGCTGGACTGTTCCCATGAGGCACAGGGTCAAGACTGATTTGCATATGGCCATGTCTAAACTGGGGTGGTGTAGTGGGCAAAAGAACGATGGATTTAACCCAGATCTCTTGACTGGGGGAGAATGTATGCATTGTCAGCATTCCGTCCATCAATTGTTTGTTGTAAAGCTTTTCGCCCTAAGTGGGATGGGTATTCCCAGACGTGGGACCCGTGCTCACTACGCCACTGGAGTCAAGCTATCCTGGCTGATGACGGCTGATAGCCAGAAACCGGTCCTAGGATGCTTGATTCCGGTCCAGGGAAGACATGGCTTGGCAGTTCGGGCTGGACTGTTCCCATGAGGCACAGGGTCAAGACTGATTTGCATATGGCCATGTCTAAACTGGGGTGGTGTAGTGGGCAAAAGAACGATGGATTTAACCCAGATCTCTTGACTGGGGGAGAATGCATGCATTGTCAGCATTCCGTCCATCAATTGTTTGTTGTAACGCTTTTCGCCCTAAGTGGGATGGGTATTCCCAGACGTGGGACCCGTGCTCACTACGCCACTGGAGTCAAGCTATCCTGGCTGATGACGGCTGATAGCCAGAAACCGGTCCTAGGATGCTTGATTCCGGTCCAGGGAAGACATGGCTTGGCAGTTCGGGCTGGACTGTTCCCATGAGGCACAGGGTCAAGACTGATTTGCATATGGCCATGTCTAAACTGGGGTGGTGTAGTGGGCAAAAGAACAATGGATTTAACCCAGATCTCTTGACTGGGGGAGAATGTATGCATTGTCAGCATTCCGTCCATCAATTGTTTGTTGTAACGCTTTTCGCCCTAAGTGGGATGGGTATTCCCAGACGTGGGACCCGTGCTCACTATGCCACTGGAGTCAAGCTATCCTGGCTGATGACGGCTGATAGCCAGAAACCGGTCCTAGGATGCTTGATTCCGGTCCAGGGAAGACATGGCTTGGCAGTTCGGGCTGGACTGTTCCCATGAGGCACAGGGTCAAGACTGATTTGCATATGGCCATGTCTAAACTGGGGTGGTGTAGTGGGCAAAAGAACGATGGATTTAACCCAGATCTCTTGACTGGGGGAGAATGTATGCATTGTCAGCATTCCGTCCATCAATTGTTTGTTGTAACGCTTTTCGCCCTAAGTGGGATGGGTATTCCCAGACGTGGGACCCGTGCTCACTACGCCACTGGAGTCAAGCTATCCTGGCTGATGACGGCTGATAGCCAGAAACCGGTCCTAGGATGCTTGATTCCGGTCCAGGGAAGACATGGCTTGGCAGTTCGGGCTGGACTGTTCCCATGAGGCACAGGGTCAAGACTGATTTGCATATGGCCATGTCTAAACTGGGGTGGTGTAGTGGGCAAAAGAACGATGGATTTAACCCAGATCTCTTGACTGGGGGAGAATGTATGCATTGTCAGCATTCCGTCCATCAATTGTTTGTTGTAACGCTTTTCGCCCTAAGTGGGATGGGTATTCCCAGACGTGGGACCCGTGCTCACTACGCCACTGGAGTCAAGCTATCCTGGCTGATGACGGCTGATAGCCAGAAACCGGTCCTAGGATGCTTGATTCCGGTCCAGGGAAGACATGGCTTGGCAGTTCGGGCTGGACTGTTCCCATTAGGCACAGGGTCAAGACTGATTTGCATATGGCCATGTCTAAACTGGGGTGGTGTAGTGGGCAAAAGAACGATGGATTTAACCCAGATCTCTTGACTGGGGGAGAATGTATGCATTGTCAGCATTCCGTCCATCAATTGTTTGTTGTAACGCTTTTCGCCCTAAGTGGGATGGGTATTCCCAGACGTGGGACCCGTGCTCACTACGCCACTGGAGTCAAGCTATCCTGGCTGATGACGGCTGATAGCCAGAAACCGGTCCTAGGATGCTTGATTCCGGTCCAGGGAAGACATGGCTTGGCAGTTCGGGCTGGACTGTTCCCATGAGGCACAGGGTCAAGACTGATTTGCATATGGCCATGTCTAAACTGGGGTGGTGTAGTGGGCAAAAGAACGATGGATTTAACCCAGATCTCTTGACTGGGGGAGAATGTATGCATTGTCAGCATTCCGTCCATCAATTGTTTGTTGTAACGCTTTTCGCCCTAAGTGGGATGGGTATTCCCAGACGTGGGACCCGTGCTCACTACGCCACTGGAGTCAAGCTATCCTGGCTGATGACGGCTGATAGCCAGAAACCGGTCCTAGGATGCTTGATTCCGGTCCAGGGAAGACATGGCTTGGCAGTTCGGGCTGGACTGTTCCCATGAGGCACAGGGTCAAGACTGATTTGCATATGGCCATGTCTAAACTGGGGTGGTGTAGTGGGCAAAAGAACGATGGATTTAACTCAGATCTCTTGACTGGGGGAGAATGTATGCATTGTCAGCATTCCGTCCATCAATTGTTTGTTGTAACGCTATGGTGGTTTCCGACATCACTTCACACCTATGCACCCGGCTTCCCTGGTGTAAGTATCCTGGTTCCTGGGGTATCCACGGGTGGGGTGACTCTCCAAACTTCCATATTCCACTGGGTTTCTTTGGGGTCTGCTGGGAAGGGTCCGTCTTCTTAAAAATTGCAACCGCAACTTACCTATTAACTAACATTGAGCACGCAGTTGTGTTCCAACACTGGACACAACCTCCGTGGGGTTCCTTAGATACTTGCCTTGAGTGGTTTCTTGGGTCCCCCACTCTTCTACGTCTTCTGGGTCCATTCTCGACTTAGGTCGTGGTTCACAATCCACTATTTCAGTATATGGTTTGATATCCCCCTGGGGACCACTGTGTATTCTGTGCTATTTACAAGGTATTGTGTGTATTGTATTGTATCTCCGTGTAGGAGATTATACAGTGCATTAGAGAGTATTAATAATTAACCCCGGGCGTAGTACTCCGCTTCGCCCACAGAGTGTACGTAGCGCTGCCTGCTTCACAGTTTTCGAAGAAAGCACAGCAGGCAGCGCTACGCACACGCCAGGGCGAAGCAGAGCTGCCTGCCGCCCGCCACCCGCCTCCCGCCCGCCCTCCTTTTAAAATAATGTAAAGTATGATAAAAAAATTAAAATAGAATGACTTACCTGCAGCGCGGCATCTCCGGGGCTCCCTCTTCCTCGTTCACAACTTCTTTCCAGAAATGCGCATGCGCGTACGCCCGTGCATGCGTATTTCTCGCAAGAAATGCACATGCGCGGGCGTCCGCGCATGCGCATTTGTGAAAAGAAGTTGTGAACAAGGAAGAGGGAGCCCCGGAGACGCCGCGCTGCAGGTAAGTCATTCTATTTAATTTTTTTATCATACTTTACATTATTTTAAAAGGAGGGTGGGCGGGAGACGGGCGGCGCGTAGTGGGGCTACGCAGAGCATGCGAGTGTGCATAGATTTGGGCACACTACGCGCTGCTCCACGTAGCCCAACTATGCCCACTACGCCCAGGCCTGTTAATAATAAATACGTATTTTTATAACTACAATGTTTGGTTCTTTTTCACTTAACCTAAACTTTAGGATTAAGTACTGGTACAAAAACTGCTAAGACCATTAAAATCACCATAAGGGTTGTCTGGATTAGTGCAGGGTGCCCACTTACATAAGTGAGCACCATATACTATTCCACCCTCTCACGATGTGTTTGAAGAGGAGGAAAGAATAACAAGGACCATGTTAGAGGTAAGAATAACGGTCACACCAATACCCAGCACAGACTAAACCAAGTATAGGTTGTATCACACTATATCACTCCAAAATGCAGATGTCAAGCTAGCTATTTACAGGGATACTAGTGGCTAGGGTGGCTCAGTTTATATTGGAATGAATAGACCCAAATCACTCAGGGGTTCATTCAAGGCAGGAGCTGTGGGGATATAATAGACAACGTACACAGACCCTAAAGGGTGCCTTCCTGCAGACAATAGACACATAAAATCTATTCAACTGAGTTGACTGGAGGTTCCTACTGGCCACACTGGAAATGTTTAAGAATCGGCCGGAATGGGTGATGAGCGGATTTCAGGCACTGGTAGCTAGAGTACAAGTGAGCAGTACCATCTCATGAGTGGTGGTGATAACACAGGGGATCAGACAGTCCCCTTCCCTGCTCCTATTTGCCCTCACTACAGAACTGATGAGAGGAAATAGCAGAAGGAAGATATGAAGGGAATACAGACTACGAAGATGTGCATAAGCGGTCTTTCAACATAGATGGTGTCCTCTTGTCCCTGATGGACCCTGTGGTGTTAGTCCCAGCTTTGCAGTGGGAGCTGCAGAGAAACAGGAAGGTCTCTGGGTTTATGGCCAACATGGAGAAATCGCAGGCCCACTGGAAACAATAACACAACTCAATAGAATAAGCCCATTTAAATGAACCACTAAATGCTTTGAATACCTGAGTTTTACTGTGGCAAAAACAATGGATCCTTGGTGGATGCCAACTTCGTCCCCCTTTTTTCATTTGTAGAGACTTCCAAATTTGGCACAATGGCAGTCTCTCTCTCGGTTGGGGTGCACTGCAGTAACCAAAATGAGCACCTCACCTAGGATTTTATACGACTTTCAAATCATAGACCTTCTGGTGCCGAAAGGCACACATTGTAAAATGTCAAAGAAGTTCATAAGGGGTGGTTGAGTGGGAGGAGGGAATTAACACAGGATTGCGAGACAAAGAATTCACAGACAGACACTCACAGCAGGAAGGCCTGAGGATACCAGCCATGACTAAGTATTACAGAGCTGCGCATCTCCACTATATTATACTGGTGCCTTATTGATCAAGTAATATCAGGCACACATATTTGAAAGGCACCCTGTTTAGATAGTAAATTTAGAGTGTGTGACTTACACTCATATCTGGAGACCAGAGTGACGCTTCCAGTACAGGATAAGGTTGCACAGAAAAGGGATGGAGCACCTTTCCCTCACTATTAGTGATAATTGTTGACAACCGGCAGAACCCCCTAACACAAGACAGCCAAGCATTTAAAGCTATGTTCCATACTAGATGTATTTGGATAGGGATACTTTTCGAGGAGAACATAGCTAAAAACATCTTGGGGCTACAGTTGATTTTGGACTGCCGGAGACACTGCGGCTCTATTACTGGCAGTTGCTGCACTGAGTAATGCACCCGAAGATTAGAAAGGCAGCCATGAAAACATTGCACTCTTCAAGAATTGACTGCTCTTAAAAAAAAAGATGACGACAGGAGACTTACCTAAATATACCAAGCCCTGATGAAGGTAAAACCTGAAGGTAAAGCACCAGGACAAAGCAGGTGGGAGAAAGAAATAGGCAGCGTTATCAAAGAGAGTGAATGGGCACAGTTATGTACTAGAGTGCAGAATAACTCAGAGGTAGTAGCGTTGAAGGAGATGGTAGTGAAACTGATCTGTTATTGGTACCACACACACTGATTAGGCTACACAAATGGGATAATAGAATATAATCGGGGTGCTGGAGAGGTTGCAATGGAGAGGGTAAAATCCTAGATCTCACAGATTTTATTTTTTGTTTCAATCGTTTTTATTAACCTTTTTTTTATTTTTTTATTTTTGCATATGGATCAGTAAAACATTACAATCAAAGCAGCACTCATGTAGTAATGGGAGTGGGGGGGGAGAGAATTAATTGCTAGCAGTAAGTTACACTTAGGCTAGCAATGACATGACAATGCAAATTTCGGGTGTGTTAATATAACCAAGCTTATGGCAATCTATCGAGAAAGGACAAAGCGGTGCTGCTAATTCTATACATCAGGTGGTACGTGAGTAGTACAGGAACAGTGCAGTTCAAACATAACCTGGGACATAGGGTACAACAAAATGAGGACAACGAAAGCGAAGGAAGGGTAGGGAAGAGTCGCGTAAGACCTGCCGCCATATCTAAATTCGCTAGGGGGCCACAGACATCTCCAAGACACAGTAGTAGCAGGACTCCGTGGCACAGAGGCGGTGACTGCCCGAGTTCCAGTGTTATTCCATATTTACGTCAGTGGGGGGAGGGGGAAAGGGGCGGGGGTTACTCTGCGTGATGCTCCTCTGTGACGCAATTGGGGATCCCGTGCCCGTGTCTGCCCCCGAAAGTTTGGAAACCATCTCATCCCATTGAGGCGTCAGAGGGAAAATATGAATGCCAAGCAAGTCCTCCCTGCACAGTACCGCACCCTCTGCCCCCGCCCAGTTGAGTAGGGACCTGCGCCAAGCAAGGGGATGCGGCGGTAGGGGGGACTTCCACCGCCTGGTAAGCAAGCGTTTGGCCGTTATAAGGCCAAGCTCTAAAACCCGCATGGCCGCTCTGTATTTCTTGTTTCTGCTGAAGAGATGTAACACATGGGCTTCCCAGGTCGGGGGAATGGTGCGGGAGGTGCAGCTAATGAGAGTAGTGGTCACAGTAGTCCAATAGTCAGTCAGGACTGGGCACCTCCAAGATCTCACTGAGTTTATTTTGAGCACGACGATCCCCAAGGCCCCAGTTTAGACATAGCTGGGGCTCTCGAATGCAGACACATTTCTGCTCAAATCACAGAGAGGCTAACAAATGACACAGCCATTATTAGTGGCAAAACAGGCACTCTTATTACACTGGGAAAGAAAAGATTCCCAGAGTTCCATGAATGGCTGTATAAAAGTACGAGTTACTTACCTTTGTTAACGATGTATCTGGTAGAGACGATTCTAGCCGCAGATTCCTTCATGTAGAATTATCCCCAGGCGTGAGACTGGATCCGGAAACTTTTTTGACACAGCATCCCTGCGCGCCGGGGGTGGGCCGACATCACACGACTCCGCCCAGGCGTCGTCCGTGCACGTGACGTCAGCAAGGTCACATAAGACCCGCCCCGGCACGCCTACGTCAGTTTTCTTCGCTGAACTTTTCCGCACCACAACACGGAACCACCAGATAAAAAACTGTGGAAGCATGGAAACAGTGTGCGAAGAGCAGAAAAATTGGAAATTAACGGTGACTAACAACACCACCAGAGTAGTGCCAACACCGCAGAACCCAAGAGCAGGGAAACAAGAAAGAAGAAGAACAAGCAGAAACCTGCGCAGGCACCCTGCCAGCACATAGACAACCTCTCATCCCTGTGCCCCGGAGGCAAAGAACATGTGTAAAAGTCATTGCACACGTAGTAAACCCACCCCCCCCATCCTGAGCAAGGAATGGGACCAGTCCCAAGACAGATAAAGAACTAGCTACAGTGGTATATTTGTAGGTATGTGGGCGCCAATAAGAAGAATATCACTGTTATTTAGTTAGGATAGCTATATTTGGGTGACGGTGCTCGTAGGGTGGGGAGAACCACTAGCCTCCTCAAAATTCAATCTCTGTGACCAAGGCCAACAAAAACTTTCAAAATGTTTTGCAAATCCCCAGCACTCGTTCAAACAATAACTTTTCAAATAATAAATCAGAGTACAATAATAAGTACAGAGTATCTGGAATTCAGGTAATGTTTCTTATTCTTTATTTCCTGTATGTCTCCAGGCTGGATGATCTCTTAAAACAGTGGCAGCCAACACGTGTTTCGTCGCAAAAAGGGTAATATCCCGCGACTTTTTCAAGGCTGCAATATACAAACAAATCAATGTATCCCCTTACAACATCCGGAGAACATTAATCAAGGACAAAACGTCTAAGAGGCCAACATGCGAAGAGAGAAGATATAGACGAAATATAGATATAAAAAGTCTTAAAGGACTAAGTAGCCCTGAGTAGAGATGGAGAATACCTCTGTCTTAGGAGTAAAAGGCTTCTGAAACAAGAGTAACCAGAGGATAACATTAATGAGTACCAGATACTCAACAGATAATGTAAAAAAAAAAACACAGAACAAAGGGGGGGGGGGGGGGGGGTAAAATCATGCCAGGCAAAATATTGCAAATGCGTGCTCCCCAAGAGGCATGCGCATATAAAGTAAGCCTCACTTAAGTCAGTCAAAGCAGTTATCAGTAAGGGAACCAAAATTGAGCGGGTGGCCGAAGTACAAAGTTTGAATCAAACGTGGCGTCTACAATTATATGGTCATCAAAATCTAATGAATCTGACAGTGAGTAAAAAAAGAACATCCAACGCCGCATTATTTGCGAAGTGTTTGCATCACATAGTAGAAAACACCATGTGTGCTAAAGATAAATCACCAGTCATCATAAGAATACCGAGCTCCAATTCAGCGCTTATCCTAATCATATATGAAAGTAACACTGATGATTGCAAAAGGAATCCCATGCAGTATTAGCTTCAATTTTATATCCTTAGTAACTAATTTGTACGAGCGTGTTTAGAATACTCAGTATACATCAAAGAGTCTAACAATCCCATAGCGCGCTTACACCGTGTTTCCAAATAGGAGTGTTGTAGGATCAAGGACAGTCTGTGTCTCAAAAGCCGAGTACGGTGCAACTAATAATCTGTTCTCTAACCGGTGCTTAAGACGTAATGAAAATAGATAAAGAACGTCATATCCGGGAAACCGGATGGGTAATGGAAGAAGGACTTAAATGTCAACAACTAAAACGGCGTCCATCCTCGCTGAGATACTTGAGAGTCGTAAAGATTATTAGTCCACAACACTCCCAACTGCTACAATGGCCCTCAAGATAGAAAGGACAAGAAATTAAATTATGGCCCTCAGAGTAAACTATAAGGAGGAATAGACATACGGTACACTGGTGCAAGAAGGGTGAGGAGGGGGGTTAAATGTTGGACCTCTGGTTAGGGAGAGGCTGAACTCCCCGAGTGGACAATGAGGGCCTGATTTAGATTTCGGCAGACTGGTGCCAGATATCCCATTTGCCGAAATATAAATCCCATTACATCCAATGGAATTTATATTCCGGCAGACGGGATATTCGTCACTGTTATGATACAATAACCCATCCACTGAGATCTAAATCAGGCTCTTAGTTGTAGAGTAGAAAGAAACCATACCTAATTTCCTCCAGTCTTGAGGTTGAGGGCAGTGACACATTGTCAATAAAAATATTTCAACCAAAAATAAAAGAGGAAAGCAAGGGTTCCTGCTTATTTACATAGACTGCACATGAATGAAAAATTAATAGTCACTTTAAGGATACTGGAAGCTGCTCTGACTCATTATGCACAGAAGGAGTCAGTCAGGCAGGAAGTTCCAATTCATAAGTGAGATTGTAAAAATATCTATCAAGACTGCAATTCAAAGCTATGATCCTCATCCATGGGAAGGTAGATGCTACATTTATGAGTTTGAAAGAGAACCTATCATTGAGACCTCTCCTTCTTCATCATATTCCTAAATGGTAGGACAGGATAGAAAGTGTACACCATACCTCAGAGGCGGGGACCAGGACTACAGATCGGAAAATCATGCATACAGGTTGCCAGAGGGAGCTTGAAAGATTAAAATATCTAATGGTAAATCAGAATCTATGCAGCAAGGTATAGACATTTTTTTGTAAATGCAGTAGAGGCTGTCCATCTCCTAGTAGCTTTCGTTTACCCAGCAAGGGTCTGTCTGATAGCTCTCTGGTAGCAGGAAAAAATGCAACACTTTAGTTCATATGGTAAGGTAAACTATATATGGACTAAACAACATTATTTTTAATATGTTTTTTGACATTTCTTCCATGAAACTAGGTATATAGCTATTTAGATATACTGCTATGAAATAATAAACGTATTTAGCAGCAATGTCTTTACCTTCAATGGGGCATGTCTGGAATCGGTCTCCATGGCTTCCCTGTATCTTTCCCGCTCCAGCTGGCGAAGGCTGGGGCAGCTCTTCCTCCCCAGCAGAAGGACCCAGTGACCTAACACTGCCACTGCTTTCCATTTCAAGTCCTTCTGATTCTTGAGAGAGCTAAAAAGACAAACATATCACATTCACAATTATAACATGCATTGGGACATATTGCAACCATCTTGCTGGAAAATTAAATGGTGCTTGATTTATGCCATGTAAACCAGTAAGTAGTCTTTCCTGTTCCATTCCTCATTTCTGTTACCAGGACTTTGCGAAGGTAGAACGTTGCTGCATTGTAAATCACTGTGGCTATATTTCATAGGGATGTTAAAAATGAGAGCCATTTGAGACTAAGGGCATACTGCATTTAGGGAAATAAAAAGAAAAACACTGGCATGTCTGTGCCTCTGAATATTTTTTGGAACTGGGGCAGATACATTCCCAAATACCCAGCCTGCAACTGACTGCTTCAGCCTCAAATGACCATTCGGAAACATTGGTCTTCTTGAGAAACGTATATAATGGTCAGTGCTCTGCTGGTAGCAAGGTAGAAACTGATGACCCAGACTGGAAATATTCTGACAAACTTACACTTAATTCCACTTGCCTCCGCAGATATTTAAACAACCCTGATGCTTTCTAGGAGTGTACATGCAGAGTGCAGGTGCCAGAGGCATTGTGCGTCTCACACATTTGCAGGTAAAGTTGCAGTCTCACTCACAAAAGGCATAATGTCACACCTGTTGGAAAGGACTACAACCTGATCTCCAAATGCACTCCTGTTCAGAATTTTGATTTGATTTTGAGGGCAATGCCCTACTGGGAGTTGCAAGAGCTTCTGGGAGCATTACCATGTCTGGGAAGCCCTCATGTAGTCCCCATCATTTGATGTGAGGAGCCGTGTTGGACACATCTGAGTGCTGCTCTGCAGTTTTTGTCAGTCATTCATCTACCTTAGTGAGGCTTTGATTTTATTCCATTAATTTGCTTATTTTCCTATTCGCTCTGAGGAAATTAGGTTGAACTTACCAAGGTTCCCTTGGAGGGCTTGGCGGTTGCCAGGCGAGGTGCCGCTCTGGCATCTGTTAACGCCTGAAACTTGAATCTTGTTCCCAGGGCGCCACGGTTCGTCAGGGTGATGGTCCGTGAAATTGTCTCCCCCACTACATGAGTGCCAAAGTCAATGAGCTCTTTATCTACTGCCAGCTGGAAAGTGAATGGAACATAATTAGGACAGGCTAGGAGGAGGCAGAAGCAGTATGCTAATTAAGCAGAGAGCAGTTCTCATTAGTGGTATGGCTTTCAATTATTTGTGAATACGTCAAGCTCAAGTTGGTATATCTCAGCAGCAAATTTGCGATATTAGGCAGACAAAAAACAGTCAAAACCTCCATGCCCACAGCTACATTCATTTACAACATAAACTAACTTGGTATGTCAGACAATCATTCAAGCAGTAGCCAAACCATCTGTTGAACTCACTGCCAGTTTCATGAATAACTTACACAAGCAGCTTACATTCCATAACTGACTGAAGTATTTCTGCTCAAATTGACCTTTATTCATACCCAGATCACGCCACCGTCCACCTTTGAAGATCTGATCCATGTGCTCGTATCAAAATAAACTAACTGATACAATCTATTTTCCACAACAGCTAACTGTTTAGCCCAAGGACACAATTCGCGTAGTGTCTATTGCTACATTAAAACCTCATATAGCACAATCTGTGAGTCCTAGAGGAATAAAAAAAAAAAAGGCCACAGTCAAGCTTATTTAATAAATAAAAGGCAAAGTTTAAGGGAGAATATTAATCAATCTCCCACTAAACATCTGCTCTCTAGCCTACAAGGAACATCTGTATCTTAGAATAACAATTTTAACTAGCTGGCAAAAAAGCCTTTGACTAAATAAGAGTTCTGAATCTACGGTGAAGTTCACGTAATAACAGCTATCACATACAGGAAACAAAGGACTCCCTGCGCTTCTAATATTATTAGATTTGTGATCTGAACAAGACACGGCAAACCATTCCATTTTGTTGGTCTAGGGCAGCACTTCTTAAACGTTTGACTTCTCTGAACTTAATCATTACTTGAATCAGGGGATACTGACTGGGTCATCATTGGAATCCGGTGTCCCCCGTTAAGCATTTTCCATTATTTGAGCCACAAAATACACAAAAATATGGAAACAAGCATTCATCAAACAAATACACAAATTATGAAATATTTTATTTAATTCACAAACAAATATAAAGAAAATCAAAATGTTAATTTCCGTAAGAAGGTAGGAGCTTTTCTAAATTCAACTGAGGCCATCCATTGTCCATACTATATGCTGTTTGACTGCTCCCATGAATCAATCTGAGAATACCAATTGAATTTTTAGCCTCCAATTTCAAATTCCTTAACATTTACAGAACATTTTAAAAATGTCAGTTCTACATTTTCCTTCTTTATTAATAAACACCTTATTACTCTATTAATACTATTTAATTTTCTAAGCAGTCGCGAACCCCGAGTAGGCTTCGCAAACCACAGGTTAAGAGCCGCTGGTCTAGGGACTTAACAGAGGATGGGAAAATCTACACATTCCAAGGACTCACCTAGAGATTTCAAATGCACCCAGGACAATATTTCTGTTGTTCAATACACTAAACAGGTGTAGAAAACATGATGATCAAACACAGAAGTGTTTGAGACGCACAGGGCACTACACACATTATAAACCATGGGCAACAACTGCAAAGTGATATAATTAATATATAAAGCATTAACAGCCATGACACAGTTGGAAATAACGATTTTAAGAGATATATAGGCAGAAGACTAACAGGAACTAACAGGAGGAGAATGGTGCAGGGCTGTAGCAAATTAGGTTTAGTATGATTCAAATTCTTACAGTATAATGTATTAAACAACACATATCTGACACCCTGCAAGTTCCATAGGATGCTTTGGACGTCATCAAACGGTTGTCCCAGTTGTTGAGCAAGCAATGCTGGATTGTTACACTTATTTTGGGCCTGCCGTTCATTGCTGAATTACTGGTCCATTGTATTTGGATGTACCCAACAGATAACTAAGCTTGAGTTAGAGATGAGACCCAGAGTTTGCTTACTGGGTCTACTACTGAGATTTAAACAGCGAGAAATGGCTTGTAAATGTGCAGACTTGGCAATGATACTGGCCCAGAGACAATTTGAGATGTTGTGGAAAAGTGACTGCACCACCACTGGCCCTGTCAAAGAAAAAAATCTTTCTATATGGGGAGTAAATTCTCAACAGTGGACTAATGAATGTGGCACATATATGTCACAGCTCACTAATCAAGATGACAGTATGCCTTCTTGAAGACCCAAAGAGGGTTAGTACAGTATAATGAAAAACCTACAAATAGCAGATTGATATCAACCAGCCGCGATCAATGTTTTATTTGTGAATTTACCTCCATTTTTGTTGTGGTGAGAACACATTACTGCACTGGAATTAATGCACACATGTATGGAGTCGGTCTGTCAAAAAGGTCACAGGGTTATAAATCGTGAAACATGTGACATTTGGTGACTACATGACCTAATGCTGTTGGGACTGAGTTCGAGAATAACCACTTGATACTGAAGTCATTTTTGATACAATAAATACCCAAGAGCATGCACTATGGATATATTTTGCACACTGATGTTGCTAATATCTCTATCATTCTTTATTGTAATGACGCTTGTAAGTAATAAAATACTGCAAAAAATATATATCTATGGCCATATATTGATAACAAAAAACTCAATAAAGTACATTTAAAGAAAGTGGGTGACAACGTCCCTGACAACAGCAAGATCTGTATTTTATGACACAGTTGCCCGACCACTACACCTAAATTGGATAAATAGTTGATAGCTCACTATAAGCATATTGTATACACAGTTAGGGACCCACTAGATGTCTTCGATCACAGTCTCATTTCTTATGGTTATAGACAGCAGTGGATACTAGTATTTTGCATGCATGTTTAGCCAAACATCACACGCATCTACCCAAGATCCCCAATATAGATACGAGAAATAGCAACCAAAAGCAATTATAACCAGAGCTCTTAGCCTAGGACCCACTTTGTGTACAGCAATTTTTTTGTAAGAGTTAGGATTGGCTTGTTGAATGGCATTCACAGACTTGACAGATCGGAGAGAGTGGACATGGGTATGTGAACATACTTCAGGAAATACTGCACTCAGACCATCCAAATTCCATTTTTGCCTCGTTTTGAGCTTGTGTCTGTTAGAGCTACTGCTTTGCATGAAGCATTACATGCGAATTGTGCACTGTCCAAGCAAATGATAACCCGGATTTCCTAAAGGAAGTCAGAAATCTCCTCAACATCTTCAATTGCCCACCTGGTGCAATGCAACACACCTTGGGCCTACTAATGGACCAGCTCCACTTTTAGGGACTGTGCTGAGGTCCTTACAATGAACTAGGGAATTAATTGTAACTACAACTCTCTATTTCCAGTACACAATTGTTGATTTATCACTGTACGAGTGTACCCTCAGTGATGTATGGGTGTGATAACCAGTACAGTTTATACTTATAGATCTAAACGAGTTGTGTAGTAACTCAGTAAAATCTGCAATTACTTACTATTACCACAAAAGTCTACTGTACCTGAAACACGTGGAACCTCTTATTCACTAGTAATTGCCACTTGACTTTTAGAGAAGGAATATTTTCCGTTTTCAATATTTTCAGTACTTATTGTCACTGTTATCATGCATGTTTTTTTTTTTTGTTTTTTTTTTTAAACCAATGAGGAATTGCTGCAAAAAAAGAAGCAGGCCACTGACATCTATACCCTAGGCCAGGTGTGTCAAAGGCAGTGTATAGATAAGGTCATACCAAATCCGGCACAAATTGAAGAGAGAAACAGAAGTAAATAATCTAGAGAAAAGTTAGTTCAGAGGGTAATGAAAATCATTGGCAGTATACCAGCCAAAATCCAGAAACAAATGAGATGCAAAAAACAGATATAAATCAGAAGACACCCTGTGGAGCAATAGCAATCAGGCAGCAGCCTCAAGCTTAAGTTTAAGACTAACACATTTTCCCAGAACTACAAAGTACCCTAGAGACAGTCTGAGAGTCATAGATTTCAGGACCTGATGTATGCTGCCTTTTACATTGCCCAGTGTGCTCACAACATTATTCATGGGTGGTAAAGATGGCATCCTTATAAGCTATGGTAAAAACCCAAGGCAGCCTTCAACATGACTGTCCCACTGGTATGTACATGAGGAGTACTGCCAGAGACCCACATACCAGTTCACCTACCCTCAAAACACTGATGGACTGCTTGTGGCGAATACATGAGAAAGCTCGCAGCTAATAGAGGGCCCTGGTAATAGGCGACAGGAAGAGGCAGAACAATCTAATCCTGGTAATGACAAACAGGCCTTAACAAAAGTAGAAATGTTTAAACTCCTGTTGTCAACTGGACAGGTGGAGGTGGAGAAGGAGAAAGTCCTAAAGTGGCCAAAAATACTAATTTATGTTCTTTGCAACATGTGCATCTCCCCCAAAAGGGTATCTTGGCGTAGAGAAGAAAGATAATACCCAGAGGTTCAAAATTAAGCGAGAGAGAGGAAGATTATTCCAAGCATTGGGAGCCACGTGGGAAAAGGAGCATCCTCCTGCTCTAGCACACCAGATGCGAGGCTGGCGAGTGAGCAGGTGAGATGCAGAGCTAAGTTGTCTGGAAGGAACACAGAAGTGCATGCGACTGCTAAGGTACAAGGGGCCAAGGTTGTAAAGTTCTTTGTATGTATGACTAAGAAACTTGTAGAGGGAATGCGTATGAACCAGAAGTCAATGAAGATTATGTAAGTGTGAGGTGAAGTGGTATGAAGAGGCAGAATGAGAAAAAGCCTGGCAGCTGACTACTTGGAGTCTCTTAATGCGAGCAGCAATGCCAACATAGGGGGCATTTCTGTAGTTCAGTCTTCGGGAAACGAATGCTTGGTCACGGTTTTCCGTGCAATCAGGGGAAGCAATTTAAAAACCTTTCTGAGAATTTTAAGAGTGTTAAAGCAACAGGTAGACTTTGAAGTGAGTTGGTTCACTACAGAAAGTTGTTAATCAACAACAATACCCAGGTTTCTGGCAGCTTACCAGGGTTGAGGGAG
The DNA here is from genome assembly GCF_964204655.1 of Triturus cristatus. Lineage (NCBI taxonomy): Eukaryota > Metazoa > Chordata > Amphibia > Caudata > Salamandridae > Triturus > Triturus cristatus. The sequence continues at coordinate 881,445,383 of NC_140580.1, read as the reverse complement.
AGGACAATGGTTGAGGGGGCACCAAGTTGTGGTCCACAGTGAAGTATATCCACAAAATAGGACAAGCTCGCTTTTCTTACCATTTAGCTTTAGGCAATTACAGTTCATCCAGTCAGTAACTGCAGAAATACAGTGCAGGAAATTAGCCTTATTAATTGCTGTATCTTCAGAGAGAGGACCAGTGGAGTAACATCAGCATAAGCATAAGCATAATATTAAAACTTAACCTCTTCAGTGGCCATGACGAGATAGTCTCGTCATGGAGCACGGTTGCGCTGTGCCCATGACGAGACTATCTCGTCATGAACCCCGCCCGCTAATGCAACGCCCGGCACAGGGCGGGGAAAGGGCGTGGCACTGAAGGGGTTAAAGATCTAACAACAGGTGCCAGTGGTGTCATATACAATGTGGGGCTTAGGAGGGATCCCTAAGCATCCCACAAAAGATTAGAAGAAACAGTCTGAAATGGTGAGACACATACAGAATGGGTCCGTTAAGAGAAGACAGAACTAAACCATTGAAAAGTAGAATGGCAGATACTAAAATCAAAAAGGTACTTGAGAAGAATGGTGTCCTAAACACCGGGAAGAGATCTAAAAAGCTAAGAGCAGCATGGGCATCCTTATCAATGATAAGATGGATTTTATCCATTTGGTAATGAGAGTAGTTTCAGTGCTAGGATTGGCTCTAATTCCAGATTGTGAGTGATCAATCAGAAAGTGAGAGGTGAGATAGTTGGTGAGTTGATGGCGGTCTACATTTTCAAGGAATTTGGATGGGTAAAGGAAAAGGGAGATAGGTCTCTAGTTGGAAAAGATTAGAGGATCAGCACAAGGCTTTGTAAGAAACAAAGCACTATGGCATGTTTCCATTGAACAGGACAAACGGCAGTCAACAGTGAGAGGTTAAAAAGGGTGGTGAGTGCGGGATTAATCAGTTCATGACCATGAGAAAAGATATAGGGTGGACATGGGACAATGAGAGAACCAGATGCAACTAAATGCATAGTCCTTGTGACCTCTTCTGTAGATAGCATAGTCAGGGTGGCATGTCTTTCCCAGGAGATGTTGAGGAGGGCATACTAATAAAGTCCAGAGAGTCTAAAGTGGATTGTGGAGAGAAAATATGATAAATCAGCTTGAACTTATCATAGACGTAACTAGAAAGGCCTGAACAAAGGTTCTGGGATGGGGTAATGCAGAAGGAAGAGGCAGAAAGAGTGGAAAACTTCTTTACAAAAGTGAAAATTTCCTTAATGGATTTGACACTTTGCTGGACCAGGGAGAGGGCCTGGTCTGTCTAAGCTGCTGGTGATAATTACAGACTTAAAGGCGCATTTATCACAAACGATATGTGAACTACGCCAGCACCTCTCAAGTTGTTTGTAATGGTGTTTCAGCTGCCTGAGATCCTCTGTATGCCAATTAGCATTGTAATATGCCATGATTTAGAGTAAGTCTTTAATGGGCAAGGATATTAGCTGCACTTATAAGTCATAGTTTGAAGCTTCTGATGGCATTAGACAGTTTGGTGAAAGAAGTGGCAGGAGAAATTGTTAAGCTCTGAGTTCCAACTTTCCATGGAGATTCTGTTTCAGCAGTATGTTTTAAAATTGTGTGTAGGAGCTTTGTTACGTTGAGAGAAAGTCATACTGAAGATGATTAAAACATGATATGGCCATGTAAGGGGGCCAGGCTGCTCTAGCCTAATATGATAGAAGTTGGTGAAGATAGCATCAAATATGTGGTTAGTGAGATGGGTGGCTACTTTCAAATGTTTGGAGAGGGCCAGCACTTTTAGATCATCTAAGGGTTGATGCTGATGGGTCAAAGGCATATTCCAGATGACAGTTGAGGTCCCCAACGAACATGAACGATTGAGAAGTCATAGCAAAAAGTGAAATGAGTTCATAAATTTGGATCTGAAGATATTTCTGGGTCTGAGTGACGATTCACGAAAGCCCCCCATAAGCTGGGGAATTGGGAGAGCCAATTTTTAAAGTAAGGTTTTCAAATCCAGTTATTTAGCTCTTCTGAAAAAAATTGAATAATTGAAGGTGGGGTGGTATATGGCAGCCACACTATACTCAAGTTTATGAATTATATCCTGTTTGATTATGTCGTAGCTGAGAGCAATCGTAATGGCTATGTTCAGACAGAGAAGGCGTTAAGCCATGTTTCTGTGTGAAAAACCAAGTATGGGCTATTTGAAACAATACTTAGTGGTGCTTCCAAATGCATTTGGTTGCATCCCCTTGGGGACACCGTGAATCCTGTGGTAAGGATTTAACTATTTGAAACAATTACATCTCAGACTTCCAGAGCGTGTTTGGCTAGAGAACTGATATTAATAAGAAGGCATTTAAAGGATGGAGTGATGAAAACTTTGAACAAAGTGTGTGTCTGATCAAGGGGGAAGCAGAGTTGCAGGGCTGGTAGTCCTTGGAGTCTGATGCGCAGGGGTAGAAGTGTTGGAGAGAACACATGAAGTGGCAGTGGAGCCAGGAGAAAGAGCCTTCAGCGAATGGGGGAGTACTCTGCGCAAAGAGGCGAGAGCAAGCAGGGTTAAGCTCATGCAAAGTAGGAACGCAGTAGATCAGCCTTATCTCTGAGTGGAGCGCCAAAGATCCTGAGATTCAGGCGCAGACAGAAGCAGGTGTGCTTGTCTTTGGCATGCTGCCAGCATGCACACATGCTGCATAGAAAAACAGGAAAGTTATCAATCTACATTTGATCTCTGGAAGTGGAAGAGAGTGACTGAGGATGGATCATGGTGGAAGCAGAATAGGATAGACCTTTAATGTGGATGCTCCTTGATCCTGCAACTTTAGCTTTTGTGTGTACGCTTTGTTCCATTGGCTCACCTACAGCTTCTGACAAACCAGTAGTGCATTTTTACAATACTAATTCTAAACTGCTCAGTTAAAAAATGTCCTTATCCAAAGCCATGAATTAATACTGAAATAAAACTTACATCACATTTCTTGGTTGTGCATGTGATTGGAATGGCAAAAGTACCAGATTGGGCCAGAAACATGACTTTTCCGTCAAGATCTTCATTTATCTAAAACAGGAAAGTGACAGGTTAGTTATTCAACAATATGGCATTTTATATTAAGATCTCATTAATGGCACTTTTTTGCACATGGTCAGGGTACATACCGGTTCCAGGCAAGGATCTAAAATACAGCCATTTTTGTTGGTAAGATGTTAATTAGTGCCCCCTTCTAAAACGAAACATCAAACTGACAGTAGTACCTAGGAACACTAGTCAGAATTCAACTTTTCAGGTTATATTCTTGAAATATTGTACTTCATGCTTATACAAGACAAATCTGTCTTTATCCCTCCATGGCACAAAGTATGGTTGCATTGAGACCCAAGAGTCATTCAATAAATTGTTTACCTACATGACAGAATTCTGACTGCACTCTTTCTGTTGAACACACAAGAAGCTAAAACAACAAGGTATTTAACTTTGTTAATGCGCGTTCTGGTAGATATTCTATCTAACCGCAGGTTGCTCATCTTTTGAATTTCCCCAGGAGGCAGATCTGGAACTTTTTCAGCAATTGGTCTGGCACGCAAGTTGGTGGCGCCATTGGATTCTGCAGCAGCTTTACACTGTGTGGTAACGAACATGCTTTTTTTTTTTTTTAAAGAGAGTTTTATATAGCGCAAACTTGACCCGAATTGGGTATCAGAGCGCTTTGCATAGCACCAGTTACGTTACATGAGGACACACATTCATTTTTGTTAGGCACAGGGAGATTAAGTGATTTGCCCAGAATCACAGGGTGTTCAGCGTCATTGACAAGATTCGAACCCAGTTCCCCAGATTCAAAGTCGACTGCCCTAGCCATTAGGCCAACTCTTCTCCCCTTGCTTACAGGCAAATTAAGCTATCACATAAGTTTTATTGTTAACAGAAATCACGCCGGGCAGCTGGGCACAACAGCAGGCCACACATGGCAGAGTGACGGTTCATCCGTCTTTCTCAGCAACCCGACACCATACCAGTATTCCACAAAGAGCTACGCGAGCCAAGCGTGGCATAGCGAGCTGGTGTGGAGTACAGCACCCTACATTAGTTCTTCTCTTCAAACAAAACAAAACAACATATGAGAGCTACATAACTAGGTAATATAAAGAAAATCCTAAGGCCATATCCCTATGTAATAATAATACTCTATTCCTCATAGTATGGCAAACAAATATAAACCTACTATAAATAAAATGTTGCAAAAGAGAAATAGAAACAACACATCCTATAAACATAGTACAACAGTATAACATAGCTGTGAAAACTTTGTAACTAATATGAAAATCATCTATACCTGAGTGGAATTCAATCATCTATACAGGAGCGTCACTTATTTTGGCGTGTGCTTCTCCATTCAGGTAGAGATCCATTGAGAACCCTTTGTAACCATCAAGTACACAGCTTCTCTGTGTTTGTAATTGATTGACATCATTATTTTGTCCTGCATCTGGGTGTGTGCTATATTGTTGGGCCAAACCTTTACAATTTTAGAACAATTCAACCAATGGCCTCCTTAAACACGAACATCATTGCCAAACATCTTTTCAACTTTAACTGGTGTAAAATACTTTTAATCTCCTTTTCTGACGTGTAAACATTTCTTTATTCTCACATAGTCTCCAACAGTTATAGATGTGTCAGAAACTTTTTTTTCCGTGTCAATAGATCTTTAGTTTACATTCAGACAGAGTCACATTCTTCCTCACAAGACCACCCATGCTTTCCCCATCCACCTTTTGGTTCAGCCATTTTGACATCCACACAGGCCTGAATTCAGTAGCTGTTTTCCTACCCTTCAGAAATTTGAAAGGAGAAAACTAGGTAGAGGACTGAGGAGTGGTCCTATTAAACCACAACATAGTTTGTATGGCAGTATTGACCACACACATGTTCTGTAAAGCCCAACCTACACACACTCTGACCACTCTGTTGAAGTGCTCAACAAGCCCATTAGTTTGAGGGTGATACAACAAGCTTTTAAGGTGTGTTATGCTGCTAGCTTTAAGAAATCCCTCCAGTTCAGAGGAAACAAATTGTACTTAGTTATCTCAAACTATACACTCCAGGAACCCTTCCCTCATGCACACATCCTTAAGAAATGTTATGACAGTTTTGGAATCGGTCACCAATTAATTAATCCTACCTCAGGCCAGTTTATGTAGTAATCTATGAGAACTAATGCAAACCTCGAATAACAAGGAAGTGAGTTAAATGTACCTATCAAATCAATACCGACTTTACCACGGTCCCGCAGGGAATTCAATTGGGACTAATGGTGAAGAGATTGTTTTCAATGCTTTGTCACTGGTTAAACACACAACAGACTCTTTGACTAGTATACAAATTTCTTCCTCCATCTGTAGCCACCAGAATGTGGACCACACCCTACACTTCGTGAAAGTAGCCCCTAAATGCCCCTCATGAGCTCATCCGGAATTAAATGTCTGATATTGACTGGAGGAACAAGTTTGTCCAATCTTGTAACTAATCCATCTTTTAAGGATAGTTCTTCAGCTACCTTACTAATTGGTTGAATACCTTGCTCAAGCATCTTCTCCTTAGGCCACCCTTCCCTGATATACTTGGTCACATTGCCTAGCAAAACATCAACACGTGTGGCCGATTTCCATTCAAGTTCAGAAAAGGAGCCCACCTCACCCATTTCAACGGCACCTACCATGCAACTTACATCCTCTAGGTCATAGACTTCTGTGTCTAATAAGTTCATTTCGATGGGGAAGCAATAAAGGCTCGCCCATTCTTCCCTCCTGGGATGTGCTCAATATCAAATTGGAACTGTAGTAAACGGGCTGAAAACCTAGCAGCATATGTAATTATAGTAGTTTTGTTATATGTTCTCTTCCTACTACTACAGATTAACATTAATATACTTTAGAATCCTTCACGTGGCCATCTTTATTGTTGTAACATGCAATCTGTGTCACCACCACCTTCATTCTTAGACATTCCAGGAGAACCACCAATTCCGTGGAAACAAAGGTACGATTCTTTTTAAACTTATTTGGGAGCTTTCAGTGCAACCTGATTCAGGCCTAAGAAGAGAAATGTTTACTGCTTCATTCTTTAGGATTTGAAGGAAGATTCACAGTTAAACATCTACCTGAGTTGGCAGTCCAAGAAGATGAAGAACTGGATGAGTTTCAAACTGCAGTCAAAACAATAGTAAATGGATTTGATTTTCCTCCTAGTTTGGTGGTCTCCAGACATACATTTTTCAAAAGGACACAGAAAGCCACTGAAAATGTTGACACATATATTTCTACATTAAGACAACCGGTGGTTGAATGTGAATTTGAAAATGTCAGTGAGCAGCTAATTAGGGATCAGTTCATATGCCACTGTTCAGATAAAGTGGAAAGCACGTTCTAGTCAAGAGCGTGTCACTCGAGTTGCACTCCGACGGAGAAATTAATCAAGCGAAAATTCTGTAATTCGAACAAATTTTTATTCAAGTGAATCCATTCAATAAGTCCTTACGAGGACGAAGTTTTCATAATGTTTCCATATCACACCGAGTGTATTAAATGTCATAACTCGATATAGCCCATGTAGCCCAATGCATTTCGGGCCAATGTGGCCCTTCGTCAGGGGCAGCACTGAAATTAGAGGATACAGGAAAGCAGCTTTAGTTAATATGTAACAACATAGTACAAGTCAATAATGAACAAACAGTGAGATGAAAATTACATGAATGTATATAAAGCGACTAAACTGATTGATGGAAACGAGATAATAGTGCTGGTAGTAAAAAAGGTGCCGTTTATGAAGAAATCATATATCTAGTTTGCATGTGTAGTATTGTAAAATAAAAGATGAAGAACATGTTCGACGATACAGTTGAAACAAGGAAAAATGTGTGGGAAAAGAGGAAAGCCCAAGGAAACCGTTGTGCATCAGTGCACAGTGGATTTAAAGATACGTGCAGGATGTGGGTCTACGGACGAGTACATAAGTTATCAAAAATAGTGAATGTGAGGGAAGGTGGATGAACAAGCAACAAGGTCATAAATGCAAGGGTAAGCAAGGAACGTGTAGCGAGTTGGGAACCCGTGTGTAGGATACGGGGTAAAATGCAAAAACACTTACGTGATGCAAGCTATCGATTCGGTCGTACTCGGTGTTTGTGAGCTGTAGGCGTTTGTTGGCGGGTAAATCTGCTGCGTGACGTAAATGGTATTTGTACTCTGTCACGTGCTTATCGCCACGAATCAAAGTGTCAGAAAGCCAAAACTGGCCAATGACATAGTGTGTCTGGAGAGTATACCTACGGACGTATAGGGAACGTGTAAATGCGTCAGAAGACGGTGGAACCAATGAGATGGATCGGAGTTTAATGAATTACGGGTGTGTCTGTGTTAGTGACGTTAGGGATAGGTGAACAACCAATCAACAGTGGAAATTAAAAGCCTGGTGAAAAGCATCAGAAGATGCGTGTGTATTGAGACGGTAAAAAAGTGGTGCAAACGGAGAACCTGAAACAAAGTAGTAAACTGAAAAATCATCGAGGTGAATGGGCGGTCAGAGAACAGAAAGTAGTGCCGACCAAGGCAATTGTGTAAAAATAGAATGTGAACGTAAGAAAGGAGGAAATGTAAGGAAGTTCACATTTGTTATGGTGGTGAGTGAGAATAAATCGAGAATAGTACAATAATACACACGCATCTTCTGATGCTTTTCACCAGGCTTTTAATTTCCACTGTTGATTGGTTGTTCACCTATCCCTAACGTCACTAACACAGACACACCCGTAATTCATTAAACTCCGATCCATCTCATTGGTTCCACCGTCTTCTGACGCATTTACACGTTCCCTATACGTCCGTAGGTATACTCTCCAGACACACTATGTCATTGGCCAGTTTTGGCTTTCTGACACTTTGATTCGTGGCGATAAGCACGTGACAGAGTACAAATACCACTTACGTCACGCAGCAGATTTACCCGCCAACAAACGCCTACAGCTCACGAACACCGAGTACGACCGAATCGATAGCTTGCATCACGTAAGTGTTTTTGCATTTTACCCCGTATCCTACACACGGGTTCCCAACTCGCTACACGTTCCTTGCTTACCCTTGCATTTATGACCTTGTTGCTTGTTCATCCACCTTCCCTCACATTCACTATTTTTGATAACTTATGTACTCGTCCGTAGACCCACATCCTGCACGTATCTTCAAATCCACTGTGCACTGATGCACAACGGTTTCCTTGGGCTTTCCTCTTTTCCCACACATTTTTCCTTGTTTCAACTGTATCGTCGAACATGTTCTTCATCTTTTATTTTACAATACTACACATGCAAACTAGATATATGATTTCTTCATAAACGGCACCTTTTTTACTACCAGCACTATTATCTCGTTTCCATCAATCAGTTTAGTCACTTTATATACATTCATGTAATTTTCATCTCACTGTTTGTTCATTATTGACTTGTACTATGTTGTTACATATTAACTAAAGCTGCTTTCCTGTATCCTCTAATTTCAGTGCTGCCCCTGACGAAGGGCCACATTGGCCCGAAATGCATTGGGCTACATGGGCTATATCGAGTTATGACATTTAATACACTCGGTGTGATATGGAAACATTATGAAAACTTTGTCCTCGTAAGGACTTATTGAATGGATTCACTTGAATAAAAATTTGTTCGAATTACAGAATTTTCGCTTGATTAATTTCTCCGTTGGAGTGCAACTCGAGTGACACGCTCTTGACTAGAACGTGCTTTCCACTGATTTCGTATCCCTACTCAGGGGGATCTTCTCGTCTGCACCCATACCTTGCTATACTAGAACTACCTTCGTTTAAACCGGAGTGCGCTCAATCTCTATTCAAATTCACTGTTCAGATAAAACCATACGCCTGAAATTGTCATTAGGTAACCAGTCACTTACTGAAAGCATAAGAATAGCTAAAAGTATGAGCGAGTTAATGCAGTCAGGTGTAAGGAAGTTAAGTATGTACCAAAGAAAGGGTCCCGATCACTTGCCACACATCAATCTAGTTCCTTCTTTAATCAAGCCAGCATGGGCTCAGATGTGGAAACACAAGTAACAAAAAAGGGGGAAGACAACAGCAGCACACACCTCGCGGAGTAAAGGTTCATCCATCTTTCTCAGAATCCTGACTCCACACAAGTATTCCACAAAGAGCGTCGCAAGCCTGAGCGGCGTTGCAAGCTGGTGTGGAATCCAGAACAATACACAACACTGCCTATGGAAGTGACAACATGGGCCACATATACCACTGCACGCTGACATGAGTGTTTTTTTAAAACCCATTTGCACCCTCAGACATGGATCATTAATGACAGATCGTAACATGACAGCGTGCAAAATGCCACTTGGGATGCTTTTAGGAAAAAGTCCATTCCACAGAACGAGAAGGAGGGAGGTCAATGAGCAATCTGCAGTTAAATGAAGTATCCAACAGAAGGACTTTTATGGCAGGTAAGTAACTGTTCTTCTACTGGATAATGCTAACTGCATACTGCTCACATTTTGACTACATACCAAAGCTGTCCCTCCCAAAAGAAGGAGGGTCTGAGGTGTAAACGTATGTCAGGAGGTCCTGCAGGACCAAATGCGTATCACTTGGGGATGATCTCTTACCATAATCTGAACTTTGGGAACTAATTAATATTTCCCTGAAATACTTTCCAACTTTTGGGACCAATACTAGATAAGGAGAAACCTCAAGTCAAAAGTCTCCAAATGTCCGAAAATAAAGTTTTAAGCAGTAGTCATTGTAACACATTTTTCCTAAGCACATGTAATATCTTCTATTTTCAGTAACTTTCAGATCTAGAAGAACAAGTTACTTACCTTCGGTAACGCATTTTCTGGTGGATACAGTATCTGCCTGTGGATTCCTCACCTTGTGAATATCCCCTGCGCCAGCATTCCACTGAACTTTTCTTCCCCAGCACTCCACGTCGACGTGGGCGACGTCATAATGCATCGGCTCCGCTCGTGACTCCGTATGACGTCACCGGAGCCATAAGAGGCCCACGTCGGCGTGATGACGTCAGTTTCACCCATTTTTTCCGTGCCTTCGAGGCGAACAGGTGGACCAACGACAGACTCAAAGTATACCCAGTATACAATATACCAACACATATGCATAGTATACAAAGGAAAGGAATGCTAAATAAACAAGCATTTCCTACAAATGTACAGGAAAGTGTAAAAAACATATCAACAAGACCTATTTCATGGTATACAAAGGTGGACAACGGGGAGGCGGGTGGGCCAGTGAGGAATCCACAGGCAGATACTGTATCCACCAGAAAAAGCGTTACCGAAGGTAAGTAACTTGTTCTTCTGATGGATACATCTGCCAGTGGATTCCTCACCTTGTGAATAGATTACCACAGCAGTCCCCACTCCCGGAGGAGGGTGTCCACCTTCCTACACCAGAAAGTCTTGCAACACAGAGCGCGCGAAGTGGCCCTCCCTCCACATCTCCGAGTCCAAGCAATAATGCTTTGCGAAAGTATGGAGGGAGGCCCAAGTCACGGCTTTACAAATATCTGCCACAGGAACACCCCGGGCCAAAGCAGATGTAGACGATTTCGCTCTAGTCGAATGAGCTCTAATACCCTCAGGAGGGGTCTTACCAGCCAGGGCGTAGCAGATCTTGATGGCAAGAATAATCCATCTCGACAAAGAGCGCCTGTGCACTGCTCTTCCTTTTGAATGACCAACATAGCCAATGAAGAGTTGATCGTCTAGACAAAAGTCTTTAGTACTGTCCAGATAAAAACTCACAGCCCTCTTTGGATCCAGGCGATAGAGTCTTTCCTCCTCCTTGGAGGGATGAGGAGGTGGATAAAAAACAGGGAGAGTAATAGACTGCCCCAAATGAAACGGAGTAACAACTTTTGGCAGGAAACCAGCCCTGGTCCTGAGAACCATCCTTTCAGCATGTAATGTAAGAAAAGGGGGTTTAGAACTAAGAGCTTGAAGCTCACTCACCCTCCTTGCCGAGGTTATGGCTACAAGAAAGACCACCTTAAAGGACAACAGCCTCAAAGGACAGCTATGTAGAGGCTCAAATGGGGACCCCATCAGAAAGCTTAAAACAAGATTAAGGTCCCACTGTGGCATTACAAAAGGAGTGGGAGGAAACATGTTTGTAAGGCCCTTGATAAACCTCAGAACAACCGGAGATTTAAATAGTGACGGTTGATCAGGAAGGCATAGAAAAGCCGATAAGGCAGATAAATAGCCCTTAACCGTGGCTACAGCACAACCCTGCTGGGCCAAGGAAAGAGCAAACTGGAGCACATTAGAAAGATGGGCTTTTAAAGGGTCAATGGACCTCTCTCCACACCATTTTACAAATTTAGACCACCTGTAGGAGTAAATGGACTTGGTGGAGTGTCGCCTGGCCGATAAAATAACATCAACCACATCAGGCGGGAGAGAGAATGAACTCAGGTTGCCCCGTTCAATCTCCAGGCATGAAGGTGTAAGCTCTGAAGGTGGGGGTGTAGAACCTGCCCCTCCGATTGCGAGAGGAGGTCTGCCCTTCAGAGAGAGATGGAGCGGAGGGCACGAGGAGAGTTGGAGAAGATCTGTATACCACACCCTTCTTGGCCAATCCGGGGCGATCAAAATAACTTGGGCCCGGTCTTGGCGAATCTTCCTCAGAACCCGAGGAATCAAGGGTATGGGAGGAAACGCGTAAAGGAGTCGTGAGCCCCAACTCAACTGAAACGCGTCCCCCAACGCTCCCTGCATTGGATACTGGAGACTGCAGAATGATGGGCAGTGAGCATTCTCGTGAGTGGCGAACAGGTCCACCCGAGGAGTTCCCCACATCCGAAAGACGTGACGAACCACCTCTGGATGAAGCCTCCACTCGTGGTCGGCGGAGAACTGCCGACTGAGACTGTCTGCACGTACGTTCAACACCCCGGCCAGGTGATTTGCCATCAGACAAATCTGATGGTCCTGAGCCCAGGACCATAGACGTAAGGCCTCTCTGCATAGACAAAGAGACCCCACTCCTCCCTGCTTGTTGACATACCACATCGCGGAAGTGTTGTCCGTCAGGACTTGAACAGACTGACCACGAAGGGAAGGGAGGAAGGCCTTGAGCGCCAAACGAATCGCCCGCAATTCCAGAAGGTTGATGTGAAGCAACCTTTCCTCTGGAGACCAAAGACCCTTGATCTCCAGATCCCCCAGATGAGCACCCCACCCTAGGGTGGAGGCATCCGTTATCACCGTGGCCACCGATGGAGGCAGATGGAAGGGCTTCCCTTGCGACAGATTGCACTCCACCAAGATAGATCCGCTGCAGCTTCTCTGGAGATCCTGATCGACTCCCTGAGATCCTCGTTGTGCTGATACCACTGCTTGCGGAGGCACCACTGGAGCGCCCTCACGTGCCAGCGTGCATGGTTGACCAACAGAATGCAGGAAGCGAACAGACCGAGCAGGCAAAGGACCTTCAGAACTGGAACAACCGCTCCATTGTGGAAGAAAGGGACCATCTCCTGAATGTCGAGAATTCTTTGTGGAGGAGGAAATGCTCCACACACAGTAGTGTCCAGTACCGCCCCTATGAACAGGTTGCGTTGAGAGGGCACCAGGTGAGAATTGGGCACATTGATCGAAAAACCCAAGTCGAATAACAGCTGAGATGTTACCTGCAGATGACGCTGCACCATCTCTGGGGACTCTGCCTTCAGAAGCCAGTCGTCCAGGTAGGGGAAAACTGGAATCCCCGACCTCCTGAGATGAGCAGCCACCACTGCCATCACCTTTGCGAAGACTCGAGGTGCGGTAGTAAGACCAAACGGGAGGACCGCAAACTGGTAGTGTTGCGACCCAACCGTAAAACGGAGATACTTCCTGTGCGACTTCAGGATTGGGACAAGAAAGTATGCATCCTGCAAGTCGAGCGACACCATCCAGTCTCCTTGCTGCAACGCTTGAAGAACCTGCGCAAGGGTCAGCATCTTGAATTTCTCCTGTTTCAGGTAAAAGTTCAAGATTCTGAGGTCCAGTATCGGACGCAATCTGCCGTCCTTTTTGGGAATCAGGAAATACCGGGAGTAGCATCCCTGACCCCTTTCGTGCTCCGGAACCACCTATATTGCACCCTTTTGAAGCAAAGCTAGAACCTCTTTCTGCAGGAGAAGCAGATGGTCTTCCGAGCAGTAACCTTGGCAAGGAGGGTAAGGGGGAGGAAACTCCCAAAAGGGAAGGGCGTACCCAGTCTCTATGAGGTTCAAAACCCAAAGGTCTGTCTTAACAGATTTCCAACCCCGTAGGAAGTAGGACACCCGACCCCCCACAGGTCTTACTAGATCCGGGATGGGGGATCTAGGGCTGCTTCCCTGAAGCCTCATTGGGAGCAGAGGAGGAGGAAGAAGAAGAGGGGTTGCGTCCAGAACCTCTCCGACCCCTTTGTCTCCCTCTATAGGATCTATAGAGGGGATTCTGCTGTTGCTGCTGCTGCTGTTGCTGCTGAGGCTGTCGGAAGGAGCGAAAGGATGATCTTCCAAATCCTCTAAACTTCTTAAAACCAGAACCCTTAGCAGGAGCTTGCAGATCCAAAGACTTAGCCGTTAACCTGCTGTCTTTAAATCTTTGTAGGGCAGAGTCTGCCTTCTCTCCAAACAACTTCTGCCCATCAAACGGCAAATCCACTAAAGTGGCCTGAACATCCGCGGAGAAACCCGACGAACGAAGCCATGCCTGCCTTCTTGTGGCTATGGATGAGCCCATTATCCTCGCCACCGAATCTGCCGTATCCAGCCCTGATTGGATTACCTGTCTGGCAGCGGCCTGAGTGTCTGCAACTACCTCCAAGAAGGACGTCTTATCGCCCTCAGACAGCTTAGGGGCTAAAGACTTCATTGAGTCCATTAAGGCATGCACGTAACGACCCAGCAAGCACGTGGCATTGGAAGACTTTAGTGCCATACTTCCTGAAGAGAAAGTCTTTTTAGCCGCCTGGTCCACCTTTTTGGACTCCCTATCTGCGGGAGACTGAGGGAATGCCCCCGAAGCGTGCTTTGAGCAGGAAGCCTGCACAACTAGGCTCTCTGCAGACGGGTGTGTAGATAGAAAATCCGGATCCCCAGGCGCCACCCTGTATCTTCTCGCCACCTGTCTGGATACCGCCGGAGAAGAAAGTGGTTTCCGCCATACCTCCAAAACAGGTTCCAAGATGGCCTCATTAAAAGGCAGTAAAGGCTCTGACGTGGAAGTTGGAGAGTGTAGCACCTCCGTCAGCAAGTTCGACTTGTACTCTACTGAGGGTAACTGTAAATCTAACAGTTCTGCAGCCTTTTTAATAACAGTATGGTAGGGTGCCAGCTCTTGTGGTGGAGAGGATCTTGATGAGGTGTGCTCCCACTCCGGGGTCGTATCCAGGCCACTAGCCTCTTGTATTCCCTCAAATTCATCAGAGGATGTGTCAACCTCACCTTCCTCTACCTCTGCCCTATACCTTCCTTCCTCCAAAACCCTTTGGGCCTCCCTTCTTGATCGAATCCAGGGAGCCGGCGTTGTCGACGTCGTACGCGGCGTCGGTGGAGCCAGAGGTATAGAGGTCAGCGGCGCCATAGACGGAGTCGGCGGCGCCGATGGAGACGGATCCCCAGACGGCGCCGGAAACTGCCACGAAGGCGCCATCGGCAGAAAGGGCATAAAGGGGGCCTGAGCGTAATGCTGCGGCACCCCTAACGAATACGCCATGGGACCCACGGGACCAGTTGGTGCTCCGGATGGGAAGGCCGCCCTATTAAAAATACCATACATGGCATTCAAGAACTGAGTAGAGTCAGTACCTGGAGCAGGAAACTGAGGATAAGGTACAGAACCTGTATCCCTCTGCGGAGTACTTGGCAGCGGCACCATAGTGTCCTCTACGAATCTTCAGGCACCGGAGTAGGCTCTTCCCCTTGTTCCTGTTCACCATCCGAAACAGGCGACTCCACTGGAACCGGAGACGACGCCGGTGACGGCGCCGGGGACTGCGCCGGTGAACGTGCTGGAGCCCGCTTCGGCGAAGGAGATCCACCCGGAGACTTAGAAGGAGAAGGAGAAGGTGACAAGTCCTTACTTCGACGTCGCCGGGGCGAAGCCGTCCTCGACTTCCTGCTCTTTGAAGACCGGCGTCATGAAGAATGTTTTCTTTTCTTGTGATGTTTCCTTGACTTCGACGACCTCGAAGTCGACGACTCCGGCCTCGACTTCTCCTTCTTTCTCCCTCTCTTCTCCTTATTGATCTTTGCCATAAACAGCTTCGCCTTCCTTTCTTTCAACGCCTTAGGATTCATCCTCCTGCAGCATGCACAATCTTCAACATCGTGGTCCGACGAAAGGCACCACAAGCAGTCCTCATGCGGGTCCGTCATCGACATGTGGCCGCCACATTCCCTACAGGGCTTAAAGCCCGACTTCCTCGTCGAAGACATTACAGATTTAACAACAGTAACACCTTACAACTACTAAGTATCAGGAGAGTACTGGGAAAAACCGTTGCGCATCGACGGCGCGGAAAAAAGGGAACTGACGTCATCACGCCGACGTGGGCCTCTTATGGCTCCAGTGACGTCATACGGAGTCGCGAGCGGAGCCGATGCATTATGACGTCGCCCACGTCGACGTGGAGTGCTGGGGAAGAAAAGTTCCGTGGAATGCTGGCGCAGGGGATATTCACAAGGTGAGGAATCCACTGGCAGATGTATCCATCAGAAATGGTGAAACACAGAAATAACCTTATCCATTATGGTAAGTATTTCTCCACATAACATTGATACTTTTCGCCTTACCACCCTGTAGCTACAGTCCTCTGTTGTTAAGTGCTTTTACTTTTATCTTACAAGTCCCCAGTACCATTCTGTGATGCTGGGATACAGACAGAAAGCAGCTGAAAACAGGCAGGCTCCAGGACTCCAAAGCGTGACAGAAGAGAAAATCTGCAGACAAGGAATCAGGAATACTTTGGTAAAGTAAGTATTCAAATCAGGTAGGAAAATAATAGCAGGCAACTGTTGGACTCTCGGACCCGGCTGCTCTGCCATGTCTGAAAAGCCCAACTGCATCCTGCATGGACCTCTGGGGGAGGTGGGGCCTCAGATGCACAGGACGCTGCTGCAAGGACTAGACCACGTCCTACACACCCAAACTCTCTCCAGGACATGGCTACATCAGCACACTCCCCACGGAACCGCAGCAGCCATTTCACAATCAGGAGCTATCTGGATGATATAAGCCTTGTACTTCCTGATCTTCTTCAGATGTTTGGGCAAAGGTGGCAGTAGTAGAAAGGCATACAGACCCATTGTAGGAGCAACGTATCTCTCAGAGATCACTGAGGCAGAAACTCTAATGTCAAGTAGCCACGACAATGCACACTGTCTGAAGTATGGAAAAGATCTACCCAAAGCACGCCCCACTGGACGAAGATGCCTTCAAAACCTTCGGGTGCAGACACCATTTGTCATCCGCCAGAAGACATTTGCTGAGGTCATCAACCTTGGCATTAATAAGCCCACCAAGTGACTGCCCATCAAAAAGCTTTCTTGGAGGTCAAGCCACCACCAGAGTCTCAGCACTTCTTGGCAAAGTGGTCACACCACCCAGCTTGTTGCAGTACCACATGGAGGTTATGTTGTTGATGGGGATCTGAACTGGCTTCTACGGAATGGACGCTTTGCCAGTCAAATGGTAAACGCTTACAGAAGGTTGATATAGTGCCTCTGCTCCACTGGACACCAAAGGCCTCTAATTTCCACCTCATTTAGGGGACTGTTCAGCTCCAGAGACGGTCAATTGATCCATACTGTGTACACTGGGTGGGGAAGGGAGAATGGCCTTCTACAGCCCAAGTTGCTGTCTGTTAACCAGCTCTGAAGGTCCAGAGCTGCCTCTTTCTAGATATAGATGTTCTCTGAGAGATGACTATAGCACTGAACCCACTGCAGAGCCCACATTTGTCAATGAGCACACAGAACCAGTTGGATGCACGAGGCCAGGAGGCCCAGAAACCTCAGAACAGTCCACATAGGAACACAGGTGTGCGCCCAAGACATCAGGATAAGGCAGAAAGGACTTGCTAGCCACGTGGCACATATGAACGAATTTCATAGTTACAGATTACATTTTAGTTTGTTGGTTGAGAACCACAGAGAGATGGTTATCTGTAAGTGGTCTGGGACTGACTGCAGCAAGCTTGCTTTTAACAGCCAGTCACTGAGGTGAGAAGATGGGCCTCGACCACTGCTATCACCTTCGTAAATACCTGGGGGCCTAGGTGAGGCCAAATGGTAGGATGGTTAACTGAAAGTGTTCCAATTGCACAACAAACTGAAGGAAACAAATTTGGGCCTGCAGGATTGGCATAAGAAAGAGTGCATGCTGCACATCCAAGGACACCATACGTTTCCCCAGATCCAGTGCAGACAAGAGCTGGACGAGATCAGCATCTTGAACTTGTCCTTCCGAAGGGGAGTGTTCAAGAACTGAAGGTCTAATAGTAGCCTGAGCACTCTGGGCAAGATGTACAACCTTTTTTTGCAGCCGCAAATGGGAGATCTGCCCATTTGCAACCGCAAAAAAGGTTCCAGGCATGTACAAATGCTATTTTGCAAGTCACTGACTGCCATGTACTGTTGTTTTGAGACCACATTTGCGGGCGCAAAACAATTGCAGTTTACCACCTACTTCAAGTAGGTGGTAAACCACTTGCAAACGGGAAGGGGTCCCCAAGAGACCCCTTCCCCTTTGTGAATGGGTGCATAAATATTTTTTAAGAGCAGGCAGTGGTCCCATGGACCACGGCCTTCCCTTAAAAAGTTTTTTTCTTCTTTAAATGCATCCCGTTTTCCTTTAATGAAAACGGGGCAGCATTAAAAAAAAATGCTTTATTTAAAAGCGGTCCCAGACATGGTGATATGCTGACCCCAGCAGGCCACCATCCCTGGGAGTGCTAGCCATTCCCAATGGGGTCGCAAATTGCGACAGCCTCATTAATGTTCATGAGGCATGTAATTTGCGACCCCATTGGGAATCGCAAACAGTGTCTGAGACACTGTTGTACATCCCAATTTGCAAGTCGCAAATACGATGCAATTTGCGAGTGGCAAACTGGTCGGTCGTACATCTGGCCCACTGTCATTTAGGGGGCACAACAAAGTACCAGGAGTAACATCACCTGCCTTTCTCTGTTTCTAGAAC
The DNA here is from genome assembly GCF_964204655.1 of Triturus cristatus. NCBI lineage: Eukaryota > Metazoa > Chordata > Amphibia > Caudata > Salamandridae > Triturus > Triturus cristatus. Next base: position 881,427,111 of record NC_140580.1, on the reverse strand, counting down.
TCCTTCAATGGCTTCCTTAATTAACAGTGGCTGAACTTCCTGGGCAAGGATGGAGGCATGCTCATCTGAAGTCTTAAGAAAAACAGTAGCAACAGGAGGGAGAGTGGACACAAATGGCAGGGAGTAACCAAACTGAACAATCTGTAGCACACCCAGGTCTAAGGTAATTGCTTACCAGCAGGGGTGACAAAACCATATCTTGCCCCCTACAAGCTGCCAATGGCCATGGGAGAGGGAATCAGAGTGAGCTAGCTGCAGTCGCTGTGCATAGCAAGGAGGAAAGGAATTGCTTTCTATACTAATGGCCACAGGCTCTGTGGCCACCACTTCCTCTAATGCCACAAAAAGGCAGTGTGGACTGCTGAACAGGCTTGGAGGGCTGCCTTTGGCAACAGGCAAGACCCAAGAGTTTCCGCTGAACTTCCGTACTGCAGGTGGAATTGGCAGCGCAGTGGCGCTTACTGGAAGCACCTGGTGGGCTAGTTGGCCCCCAGGGTCCCTCAGGATTGAAGGGGAATTATTTCCCCAACTTAAAACGCGCCACAGGGCGTGTTTGCACACGTTAACTCAGGCCCCGTCCCCTCCCTTCACCACTGTGTAAACACGCCCTGTGGCCGTTTTTAGTTGGGAGATTAAGTTCATTTGAATCCTGAGGGTCCCTAGGGTCAAACTAGCCCACTAAGTACCTCCAGTAAGCACCACAGAGCTGCGTTGCATAGAGGTGTATAAAGGGGCGTGGCCTCAGAACACCTGTCTGCAACGCAGCTCCCTGGCGCATACTGGAGATACCAGTTGGGCTAGTTGGCCCTCAGGGGCCCTCAGTATTGAAGGGGAATTAATTCCCCAACTTACAACTGGCCAGGGGGCGCGTTTGCAGAGTGCTGCAAGGAGGGGGCGTGGCCTCCGGCGCGATGCCGGTCTTTTTTTAAAAATATTTTTTTTAAGGAGGGCTGTGTGGCCCCCCTTCTTTTTCTAATTTATTGGCCCTGGGGACCCCATCCCCCAGGGCCTGCACCCTAAGTTTTTGTTGTTGAAAGAAATACATTTGGAAGAGGGCCGCGTGGCCCCCCTCCCAAGGCCTTACTCGGCCCCGGGGACCCCAACCCCCGGGTCATGGCCTTTTAAAAAAAAAATCTTTAGGAGGGGGGCTGCGTTGCCCCCCTCCTCTCGATACGTATGGCCCCGGAGACCCCATCCCCCGGGGCCGGCCTTTGTTTTTTATTATTTTTTTGAAAAATATATTTGTAGAAACACCTAGGACATGCTGGACAAACCGTATGTACCTATCACCATGACGATTTGCGTGATATTCATTAAAAGGCGACTGACTATGCATACAATGAATCCACGTGGAATGTATTTACACCGCTAGTGAAGCTCTGACATGTCTGACGCCCTACCGTGCCTAATCCCGGTGCCCCCGCCGGTGGGTACTCTCCAAGTAGACACCCATGTCGTTTATTTATACAAACATGGGTAGCTATTGACGGGCACATTTAATACACACGCACACCAAGCCATTCAAAGGGGATTCGACAAAAATTCGACCAAACTATGCAAGAAACCCCCCTCACGGTTAATAAAACACACATCTACCGCCGGATGTGTAATACTTTTTATTTTACTCTCTGGAAAGGAGACGAACCTCACTTGAGAGTCACAGCGTGCTCCTGGCTGAGCCCAATGCTGTGTTACACCCACCAGTGCCCACCGAGTGCCACACACCTCTCTGTGGTATTCCACCAGCTAGTGCGTATGCTATGACACTCTCTAGCCCATGTGCACTGTAACACCACCACGTGAATATGTCATGCCACACTTGCCTTCGCACGGATTATATTGCCCCATCTAACGTGCCTTCCTCGATGCCTATGTCATAACGCACAGCGCTATGCCATACATATTACAATCTGGGATCCATATCTTTGTCACAGTGCATATGCAACATTACACTCCCCAGCACATATTTTATATTACAACTTTAGAGACTAGTTAGGTTACACAACACTGCCCTGTGCATATTACGCTCCAAGGCGCATATCGCGTAGCACGCGCTAGTGCCTGTGCTATCTCGCGCTCTCCAATGAATGTCATTGCGCACAATGTATTGCATATTATATTTCACGCCCCGGTTCATCTTATATCACACTTTTTGGTGCATATTTTATACCATATACTATATCTAGTTATCATTTTCAATCGTGCTCTCAGGACTATGTTCTATATAACACTGCGTCCACCTACCCTTTTCACGGGCATTACATTTTGCGATGGGGGGTGGAGGGTCAGGGGGTGTTTCTGCCAAGTGAGCCCGGAGTCACAGTCACAAACGTACTCTTCTTCCTGAATAAAAGTGAGATTATGCTGCATACTCGTTCATATTTTAAGTAGTTCGCACAGACACACATTTTAAAAACAATAAAGTTCCTAATACCCACCTTCTCTGAATAGTTAGCTTGCTGCCCCATCCACCTCCTCCCTATCCTCTGTTGTCTGAATCCATGGACTAGCCTCCTCCCTCCTGCCATGCATGGTCTGATGTGCTGCCACTGCCCTCCATTTAGCATGATGTACCAGTCCACTCCTCCTGCCCTCCATTGCCCAATTCTATGGCCCATCATTGACCTCCTGCTTAGCGTCTGTGCTTAGCTTGCTGCCCCTATTCTCCTTCCCCCTGCCCTCCGATGTCTTTGTGCATGCCCCTGCTCCATCCTTTTTGCCCACCATATTCCATGGACCTGCCACTCCTATCTACTCTGAGTATTCTGTTGAGCTGCCACTCCCCTCCCACCTGCCTAGCATTGACAGATGACTGTAACCTGTCCCTGCCACCTCCACCCTGCCTGTCCAAATTCCATGCCCCTATCCCCTTCCTCCTGTCCTCCATGGTCCATTTTACTGCCACACCCTTCTGCCCTCCCTGGTCTGTTGTGCTGCAACTGCTCCTCCTGCCTGCCCTGCGTGGTCTGTTGTGAGGCCCCTTCCACCCTCCTTACCCATCATAGCCATTGTGCTGCCACTAACGCTCCCGCTTGCCATGCATGGTCTTCTGTGCTGCCATGGCCCCTCCCACCTTCCCTGTGTGGTCAGCTAGCTGCCCCTGACCCCCTCCCGCCTTCCCTCCATGGTCTGTGTGTATGCCATCATAGTCTCACTGTTGCTCTCCATGGAGTGTCTTGTTTCTAGTGCCCATCCAGCCTGACCTCCATGGTCATCTTGCTGCTCCTGCCCTGCCCCCTTGCCCCCAGCCCTCTGTTTCCATGTGCAGACCCCTATACCCTCTGTCCTGGCTTGTCTGTTCCATTGTAATGCCCCTGATCTGTCCCTCCTGCCCTTTAGGGTCTGTTATGGTGTATGTTTCTCTCCTGTCTGTCCATTATGGTCAGCTAGCTACCATTGCCTCTTTCCCCTCTGTTCTCTGTTGTCCATGTGCATGGTCCTGTCCCCTCCCTATTGCTTTCTATGGATTGTTGTGATGCACTCCCGTCCCGCATGCCCTGTGTGGTGTAGTGTGCTGCTGCAAACCCTGATGCCTGCCCTGTATGGTCAGTTTGGTGCACCTCTCCATGTCCCTCCTGTCCTCTGTTATCCGAGTCCATGTCCCTACCCCAATTCCTCCTGCCTACCATGATCCAATGTACCATACTTGCGAACATTTTGAACTTGGTAAGAGGGAGATTTTGAAAAAAACTGGGGTATTGATTTTCCCGTTTGAGTTACAATTCCTAAAATGAGTATGGTACCATCAACAAATGATTTATAATGTAACTAAAGTCCTCAAACCTTCAATTAACTGCAATGCTTTTTAATGAGGTGCTATTATGTATATTGGTCCCAAGATGGATGCCAACACTTCTCGGATGAAGTACTGACAGCCAATCAGATCTCACGATGAGATGTGTGGTTAGGCTCCGCCCAGATATATCTATCTTTTTAACTCTAATTTTCTCAGGAACTACTGAACAGATTTACACCTTAAGCAAAAGGCACAAGTCTGAACTGAGGACTACCTCTTTGCCAAATTTGGTGTAATTCCGTTCAGCAGTTCGGGCTGTAGCTGCGTCAACAGGTTCTATGGGAAAATGCATGGGGAAAACGTGTTTTGGGACCCCCCTTTTTTCTCGGCCCCCGCTTGACAAATCACCGTGAAATTTTCAGGATAGGAGTGGACCGGAGCTGGCCAAAAGTTTGGAAAATTTCGCGAAGATTCGTCAATCGAAGCCAACGTTATTCCAAATAGAATGTTGCGGATTTCCTATGGAAAATAGGTCCTAACTATAACTACCCACTGGCGACTGCCAGTAGGTAATAGATATATATATTATATATATATATATACAAGTATATTTGTATATTTTGTATAAGTACTACTTACCATAGATTTCTTCTATGTCCTTCATCACAACTATCACATGATCATAGAGTGCTAGGTATATAAGGGTACTAATAATGGCGGTTACTTTATGTGATCAAGGCCACCCTGTGGCCGAAACGCGTAATGACGTGCTGTGGTGGTGCTGGCTTCTATTAAAACCCTTCGAAGCACGATTTGGTGTCCGTGTGCTTTCTTCTTCGCCCGCCTGGAAGTGGGAGAATACGCCTGGTGTTTGTATATATATAGGGCAAGAAATTGTTCTGAAATCACAGACCCAGGCTGCAAGATCTCAGTTACCAGAATTGCCTTGGTTTCTAACATGGCCAACTGAAGAGCCAACACTTTGAGGCTCTGTGGACTACTGCCATGAAAGAGGCACTCTCCTCTGTAGGGGCCCCAGTTGGGAGTCCAACTCTGTTTAACAAGGCCACTAGCATTTTACAAGTCTAAATAAATGCCTTCATCATTGCAATGAGGAGGAGCAAATTATCTACCTCCTTTTCATCATCTTCATGATGAGTAATGCTCTCTGAATTCTACCTCCCTTTTAGTTCTTGGCAACGTACAGCTTCTCACTGTATTCCCTGAAGGCCTTATCTACATTAGGAGAATTTGTTGTAAGACAGAAAAGTCAAGCTTGGAACCTAAACACCACAGGCAGCTTACAGGAAGGGCAGTAAGTAACACCCGTCTTCAGCAGTCGCAACACAGTTTAAAGTCTGTGATCTTTGGGGGAGAAATTATCTTAGTACACTTTCTGAAAAATCTTTTGGGTTTTTGATGTTGGTAAGACACCACCAAAAAGTTAAGATTGAGGTCTGAATAGCACTGAACAATGCCGAAAGAAACCAACATCAGCGTGTAAGGATAGCACTTCTATACAGTCTCGTGCCATCATTTCTGAAGGAAGTGCAAAGCTGCTGCAGAGTTTGATGGCGCTACCTAATGGTGCATGGGAATAATTGTTAATATGTTCCCTAGCCAGCCTGGAGACTGGAGGAGTCCAAAAGGTGAGGAAAAAAAGTTATTTACTTGTAAATGTAGTTCTCCAATATCGGTATCTTTCATAGATTCACATGCTTGAATCGTCACCACCATCCTACTGGGAGTCTCACAGTAACAAGAGACAGCACTCCAATATTACACATAGGCAGAAAAGCTTTAACATTCTCATAAGTAGCTCTACCACATCATTTTAAAGAACCCAAACTTCAGCCAATCAGCATACCGCACAGCACTTACTCTTCCCCACTCTCCCCACCTAGATCACCTTGCTCAGATTTCGTAGCAAAAGTGTTGAAGAAGGATAACACATGGGTGAGCCTAAATGGGGCAGAAGGGTGAGACGTATTTTAATCTATAAATATAGCAATCCTGGAGAACTACAGATACAAGTAAGTAACTTTTTTTCTTCTCCAGTGTTAGATCTTTAATAGATTCACATGCTTGTTTCAGAGTAGCAAGCAGTAAATTCATAGTTTAGAGTTAATAGCGGATGGTTGGAGCAAATGAAAAGAAAAAACTCACCTTATTGAAAAAGATGCAGCACAACCACATGTCCCACCACTCTGTATACTATTGAATTCAGACAGCAATGTTGCATGAAGGTGTGTAGGTTTTTCTATGTTGCTGCTCTGCAAGTGTCTGCTATGGGCACACCTGCAAACAAGGCTCTGGATGTAGACACACTTTATTTGGAATGCACAGTCATATTTTCTTAAGGAGTATAGCCCACTTTATTATGAAAAAAGGCTATGCTGCAGACATCCAGTGAACTATACCTTGTTCCGAAAGAGATTGTCCTTTCTGTGGATGAACATGAGCCACTAAAAGTTGATCAGTTTGCCAAAAAGAATTTGTTCTGTCAATATAAAACTTTAGGTATGTTTACATCCAAATTATGAGGTATTTGGATTTTGAACGTATATTTTGAAGACTACTAGTTCATTTAAATGAAAGCCAAATGGTACTTTAGGAATAGAATGTAGATCCATTTGTGGTATGACTCTGTCATCTCTAAACTGAAGAAAGGATTCTTTGATACTAAAGGCTTGAATTTCACTAACAACTCTGGCAGATGTTACAGACAATACACTCACTATCTTCAAGAAAGGAATGACTGGTCTGCCTTGTGAATTGACTCAAAAAGACTACTAATCAACCGGGGCAGAACTGTGCTAAGTAGCCATGAATTAGAAGGAGGTCTTATTGGAGGAAATATCCTACTTTGTGGGCCACCATGGGGCTATCAGTATGAAGTCACATGGCTCTCTCCATCTTTTTTAAGATTCTCAGAATCAAGGGATGAAGAAAAAATGCATGTGAATAAGTTCCTGACCAAATATTTAATAACACATTGCCCCACAACCCGGGAAGGACGTGCCTGCTGGAGTAATATTGGCATTTACAGTTACAACTGGTTGTGACTAAATCCAGATTTGACTTACTCCAGTGGTGAAAGATGTGGTCAGCTGCAAATGATACAGCTTCAATTTGTGACAGACTTATGGTGTTCTGCTGAGATGGTCGGTCCTGAAGTTGGTTATCTCTGGCACACATTCTGCTGATATTCGGGTGCAATTTCATATGACCCAGCCCCATATGTTTTGTACCTCTTTTGAAAGCAAGTGAGCACCCCAACAGTCCCAAGCGTTTGTGTTATACACCAAGGTAAGGCTTGTAATGGAATTCCAGTGATTGGCCAAATTGTACCAAATCCAACAGACAGTGACCAAATGTTATCTTGGTCCATTGTTTGTAACAAGACAAGATTTGTCTTCCGATCGGAATGTCTGGATCATTTGTGACCGTCACCTTTGCAATGTCACTGTCTTCTGGAACTCTTATTGCCTCATGATTTATTTCTAGTTTTCCTTTAACCTTGGTGATATGTTTCTTGTGGCTGGTACTTTTGGTCCCAAGAGGTTTGGTAATCCCGTCTTTGGTAGTATTAACCTCTGTCACATACTCCACGAAAAAGCAGAGGCATTCTTTGCTAAAGGACTTCTAAAGATCTAGCAATGTCTGCTTTAGATTTAATAGTCTGGAGTACTTCATTCACATTTTGTTGAAAGAAGGATGCCACACCTTACAGCGTGTCTAGAATCCTATTCTGTACCTTTGGCCTGAAAGCGGTTGAACATAACCAACCCTGCGTAAGACTGCTGCCCCAGCATCTGTCTAAAATGAATCCTTACAATGTCCACTGCTGTATTAATTATTGCAGACAATGGTTTTTTTCTCGCTCCTTGAGAATTGCCTCTGCTTCAGCCTTTTCATGGTCCAATAGCTGGTCAAGATATGGTGCAATATCTGACAGTCATATCGGGCAAATATTACTAGTGCTTTGGCTGTCATGGCTGATGCAACAGCCATTTCAGAAATCCTCTTCCTGATATTGTCAAGCCTTCTGCCCTCTATATCATGTGGCATAGAGAACAGAAATGTCAGGTTTCTGTACTGTCATTGGGCCACCTGCATCGCCTCCGAATCACCACGGGGTGGCCAACAAGGAAAGCGGGGTATACTTCTTGTCCAGACCGGTGATCACAGCAGATACTGTGGCTGGACTTTTCATTACCTTCAGTCCTTCTGACACAATATGGTCAATTATTGCTATAGCCTTTATTGACTTCCTTGTTAATTCTTTACTGTTGTCGAGGAACAGTTATTCTCCTTTATTGCCACTGGTAAATCAAATCTTTGTGTCAATGAGTTTGTCATCGGGAGGAGAAACCAAAATAGGAGGAGTGATATTTCCTAAAATGGATGCAACAGTCATCCCATTTCGGGCCGAGATACTAAGGAGGGAGTGAAAATAGTTGCACTTTTCCCTGAACATCACCAGAATATGGGTCATCTACAATTGGTGATACTGGTTGAGTTGACAAAGGGTATTGCTGTGGCACATGAATTAAAGGGTCTGGTCTTGAAGGCACATGCACTGGAGTGTTTGGAATTATTGGTCTTGTCTGAAGTCTTGAATAAGATGGAGATGTAGGTCTTGAAGGTTGTCTTCTAGGCTCAGATTTAGCTGTTTCAAGGAAGTGTTTCTAGTAACCTGCGAGCATAAGTCAGAGCTGAAGGCACCTGGATCATAGATTCCTGTGTTGTTTGAGTATTCTGTTTGTGTAGTCTGATCCTAAGGATAATACCCATTCTGCCAAGCATCATTATCATCTTGATGCTCTTCAAAGCATGATAGGAACCTTTAGTACTAGGATTGGTGAAAAAAAGTCGTAATTTGTCGATCCTCCTCTTGGTCTGGGTCTTGCTATTTCACTTTCAATTGTGCTATACTGCACGCGAGCCAAAAAGAACAATCATCATTGGAATCTTCTGCATCCAAGAGCCTTGTACTGGACATGGAAACAGCTTGCTTGGTGATGTATGGTCAGGAATAAGTGGCATTAGGGGGACTTTTTTACATGCTAAAGTAATTCTAGAAGATCTGGGTGTTTTTGTTATAACTGGTCTCGTCAATGGTGTTGTCATCGTCAACATTGTTAAAATCATCAATGGTCTTATCTTCAATGTAATGGCCTTGCATAATGTTGGTTGCTGAGGTAGCCGTCAAAGCTGTCGTCGTCGACCTTATCATCATCAGCAGTGCAGCAGTTGAAGTCGTTGATGGCACTCTTTTCAACAATCCGTATCTGTAAAGCGTGAACTACTCACCCTCACGGGTCTCAAGGCGCTGGGGGCCATTGTGGAAATTAAGTGAGCTATTGCCCACAGTCACATGATGCTGAGCTGAGGCCGAAGCCGGGGATGGAGCTGTGAGCCCTATGCTCCGAAGTCAGCTGCCCTGGCCGCTGCACCACACCTCTCCGCTGACAACGATGTTGTTATCAACAGGGTTTTTGGAGATGGTGAGCCAGAAATTGTCCAACTGACTAAGCAGAGCTCAAGGGACTCCCTTCACACACAACAGGCGGTTGAAATCTGAGCTATGAAGACCACGGAGAGGCAGGGTAAATGCTGTGCTGAATGCTCATTGGCTTTGGATCTTTTAAAATGATTTGGATAGGCTACTTCTGTGTCATGGTTGTCCATTGTAGGCCTGAGAAGGGTAGCACACACACACCGATATATCCTGCTTTTCTCCCCTTTTTTCTATTCTATCATTGTATGACTGGGGTGAGAATGTTGCCTGAACTCGACTTCACCAGGCCCAGCAAGTGAAACTACGGATCCCAGAAGCCATCAGGATGCTTGGAACATGCTAGGATGTGACTTTGCACGTTTTTGATTCGCTATGCATATAAGCTCCTCCCTCTGATGAGTTCGGGGCTTGACAATTTGTTTCGTGCTTGTTTGGGTGGTGTTCTGGCCAATCCGCTACTGGATTGTTTTTAGGTCTCGCCTTGCTATCGCGTAAGCGATCGCAAAGCGAGACTATTGTAAGGGGCTCCCAAAAGTGCTCCGAAAAGCGGATTGCATGGCGAGCACGCGCACAATCACGCGCATCGTGCCGCCATGCAATCCGTTTGGCATCGCACTTCAAAGGGTCCGCTCCCCCGCCTGGAATGCGCTCCCCCGCCCCTGCCAAGCGCGCGCGCAGGAGCACGCAGGCTGGCAGCTGCATTCCTCTCCTCGTGTGTCAGGTTACACGCACAGCGCCATGAGGAATTACCCCGCCTTGTTGGGATCTTGTTTACGATTGGTTTTATACTGTTTGAGATTACAGGTGTCACTTTGAGGCTGTCGTTTACCGATCATTCCAGTGCCTTTCGCCCAAAGGTTACTTTGCCAAGGAAAGCCAATTCCATAGCTCAGAAATGAGAGATTTCAAAATGCATTACTCCTGCGTGAATGAGCTAATGAGCACACCGAGACGGTGTTCACTTATTAAGGTGACCGAGAATGTCAGTCTTCGGTGTTTTTTCACAAACAGACACTGCATATATACCACCAGAATGATTTATTTAGCATCTAAGAACCAAGAATGTACGAAAACTGGGAATTTAAATTACCAACGTGCCGTCCCCTTGAAATGGGATTCTGCAGCTCCTTGGCAAGTACACAATATACCGCTTTTAGCGTCTCTTAGCTCTAATCGAGGTGACTCCGTTAACGTCTCTGCAAGCATACTTTACCATCTGCCAAGACCGCAGCACTCTGAGAAGTGTCAGTGGAACTAGGGGTTGCGGGAGGTGCAGCAGTACCCCCATAAACCACTTCAAAGAGTTTAGATGGAGCATGAGACATAAAGAGGACCTTCAAACGTTTTTCCTCTAGCAATATGTTTTTTGTTTTAAAATAAACACTATCAAATATTCCCTATACCTTTGGTGAGGAGATGTTATTGAACAGCACCCCCGCTATAAAAATCGTTCCAGTACCACTGACTTAATCGACCCTCTAATGCATCACGTGCATTCAAAACCACGTCAGATTGGACACTGCTTCGCGAAGGGCTGTTTACATTCAGCTGATGTGCTAAGTCTGTCACCTCCCGTCGTGCTTGCTGCATGTGGTCTGAAACGTTCGCCGTTTTCGCATACGTGCGTGTTTGTGTAAAGACACAGAGAGAAGCCGGGGGCGGTGGGCGCTCATTTGGAAGTCAATAAATCTTTGTTTAGTTAAAAGTTTTTTTTAATTGGTCTTTCAACAAGAAATTGAAAATAAACATGAAAGAAGATAAGGACAATGGCTATGCAGGTAGAATCGGGCAAGGGTAAAAAATGTTCCACGCATCCCAAAAAACGCGGCCCACGGTTTGTTAATTTTGACATCGTGCATCATTCCATAGATAGTACCAGTAGTGGTAATGCTGAAGGGTGCTACTCAACATAGCCAAAGATGATTATAGATTGGGCAAAGAGGGAGAAAAGCAAAGCCAAAGAGGCAGAGCCGGCCCCATCTCGGAAAGCGCCCTGGGCAGAAAGACATTTGGCACACTAACTGCAGCTGGTGAATAAAATGAGGCAGCAGGGGGCCCGTTTTGAGTTGACAGGTCAATCACACATCATCAGTGACTGGCTCTGAGCACAAACTTCTAGTCACCTCCCCCAACTATTCTGATTCACTTACAGCTTAGCTAGATGACGCTAGTGCCAAGTGGTTTGTGGTGCCTATGGTGGTGTTGGTGAGTGGCGGCAGGGGTTGAGAGGGAGGGGAAGGAACGAGTTAAAGGGATGTAATACGCTAGCTGTGGCAAATAAAACAAGCATTTGCAATGCAATAGGTATCACATTTGCTAGAGTTTAAGCTATTGGCATTGTAAATGACAATGCCTTTAATTTATGTTTTAAAAACCAACAAATAAATAAAAGGCATTGCCATTTATAATACCAATAGCTCAAACTCTCACAACTGCGAGACCTATTGCATTACAAATGCTTGTTTCCTGTTCTCGGAAGGCCCCGGACAGGGAGTTGTTTGTGTCCTGTGGTGAACGGGCCTTCTGCAAGGTTCGTGAGGAAGCCGGCTTTCTGATTCGGATCTCAGCACGCATTACCGTGTTGAAAGGGAATACTTGGATTTGGCTGCTCACGTCTTCAGAAACGCGGTGACGCTAAGGAACACGTCTCCCATGCTTACCTTGTAGGGGAAGCAAGTTCATCTCGTTGTGACTGTTAACAGAGGGAGGGTTCCGGAGAGTTTGCACGGACAGATAAGAGCTAACCATTAGCGCTCAACTTGTTTCTCTCTTTTTCTTTTGCATTTTATGACTGTTTGCTCTGGCATTGTCTCTATGAAGGAGTATTCTATTGTACGCAGGATAGGTCAAGTACTTTGTTATACTTTGCCTCTTGGATGTCGCATTTAAGATGTCTTTCTGAGTTGTGCTTAATCAATCAATCAATCAATCAAGACATTTGTAAAGCGCACTACATACCCTTGAGGGTCTCAAGGCGCTGACGGGGGGGGGGGGGCGCGCTGCTACTGATCGAAGAGCCAGGTCTTAAGGAGTCTTCTGAAGTCCAGTAGGTTGGTGGGGAGGGTGTTCCAGGTCTTGGCGGCGAGGTAGGAGAAAGATCTGCCGCCGCACGTCGTTCTTCGGATGCGAGGGACTGTGGCAAGGCCGGTGGAGCGGAGCTGGCGGGTGGGGGTGTAGAAGCTGAGTCGTCTGTTGAGGTATGCTGGGCCGGTGTTGTGGAGAGCCTTGTGTGCGTGGACGAGGAGCTTGAAGGTTATCCTCTTGTTGATGGGGAGCCAGTGCAGGTCTCTCAGGTGGGGTGAGATGTGGCTGTGTCGAGGATCAGACGTGCCGAGGCGTTCTGGATGCATTGCAGTCGTCTCAGGAGCTTGGCCGACGTTCCTGCGTAAAGGGCGTTTCCGTAGTCCAGCCTGCTGGTGACGAGGGCCTGGGTGACTGTTCTTCTCATTTTGGTGGGGATCCACTTGAAGATCCTGCGAAGCATTCGGAGGGTGTTGAAGCAGGATGAGGAGACGGCGTTGACCTGCTTAGTCATGGAGAGTGTGGAGTCGAGGATGACCCCTATGTTGCGTGCATGGTCGGTGGGTGTCGGGGCTGTTCATAGTGTTGTCGGCCACCAGGAGTCGTCCCAGGCTGAGGGGGTGGAGCCGAGGATGAGGACCTCCGTCTTGTCCGAGTTCAGCTTCAGTAGGCTGTTCCTCATCCATTCGGCGACGGCCTTCATTCCTTTGTGGAGGTTGGTTTTGGCAGTGTGAGAGTCTTTGGTGAGGGAGAGGATCAGCTGGGTGTCGTCGGCGTAGGAGATGATGTTGAGGTCGTACTGTCGGGTGACGCGGGCGAGGGGTGCCATGTAGATGTTGAACAGCGTCGGGCAGAAGGAAGAGCCCTGGGGTACGCCGCAGATGATTTCGGTGGCAATGGAGCGGAAGGGTAAAGGCAGACGCTCTGAGTTCTGCCGGAGAGGAAGGATGTGGTCCAGTCCAGGGCCTTCTCTTGGATCCCGGCGTCGTGTAGGCGTGTTCGTAGTGTGCGGTGGCAGACTGTGTCGAAGGTGGGTGACAGGTCCAGGAGGATGAGGGCCGCTGTTTCTCCGTTGTCAAGCAGGGTCTTGATGTCATCGGTGGCGGCAATGAGGGCGGTTTCGGTGCTGTGGTTGCTGCGGAACCCGGACTGGGACCAATCCAGGATGCTGTTCTCCTCGAGGTAGCGGGTCAGATGTTTGTTGATGATTTTCTCGGTGACCTTCGCCAGGAACAGGAGCAGGGAGATGGGTCGGAAGTTCTTGAGGTCCTTGGGGTCCACCTTGGGTTTCTTGAGTAAGGTGTTGATCTCGGCATGCTTCCAGCTTTCCAGGAAGGTTGCTGTCTCAAAGGAGATGTTGATTACTTTCCGGAGATGGGGTGCGATGGCTATGCAGGCTTTGTTGAAGATGTGGTGAGGGCATGGGTCTAACGGTGATCCGGAGTGGATGGTGTTCATGATCTCGCTGGTGTCCTCGTCGTTGATGCTGGTCCAGGAGAGCAGGCGGTTGGTGCAGGTGGTGGTCGTGGGGGCGGTGGTTGTCGGGGTGGTTGTGGTGTTGAAGCTGTCGTGGATGTCGGCGATCTTGCGGTGGAAGAAGGTGGCCAGCGAGTCGCACAGGTCTTACGAACTCGAGATGTCGTTGGTGTTAGAGCTGGGGTTGGAGAGTTCCTTCACGATGTTGAAGAGCTCTTTGCTGTTGTGTGCGTTGTTTTCTGGGTGGTCTTTGAATGAGGCCTTCTTGGCGGCTCTGATGAGTTGATGGTGTCTACGGGTGGCGTTCTTATGGGCGGCGTAGTTGTCCGGTGTTCGTTCGCGGAGCCAGTTCTTCTCCAGTTTTTGGCATGTTCATTTGGAGGCCTGGAGTTTTACAGTGAACCAGGTGGCTTTCTTGCTGGTGTGGCTGTTGGAGGATGTCTTGAGTGGGGCAAGTGAGTTGGCGCAGTCGTCGATCCATTGTCTGAGGTTGCGGGCGGCGGTGTTGGGGTCGGTGGGTGGGCTCTGGGCGAGGGTGGTGGTTAGCTGGTCTTCAGTGACTTTGCTCCAGCAGCGTCGAGGCATCTGTTGGATGCGGTGGTGCGTGGTGGATTTCCTGAAGGTGAAGTGGATGCAGTGGTGGTCGGTCCAGTGGGGTTCGGTGGTGTGGTTGAAGGAGACGTGGGGGCTTGCGGTGAAGATTGGGTTGAGAGAGTGGCCGGGGCCGTGGGTGGGAGTTGTCACGAGCTGTCTGAGTCCAAGGTTGGTGAGGTTGTCGATCAGGGTGGTGGAGTTGGTGTCGTTGTTGTTCTCGAGGTGGAAGTTCAGGTCCCCGAGGAGGATGTAGTCCGTGGAGGTGAGAACGTGTGTGCTGATGAAGTCGGCGATGGAGTCGATGAACTGTGGTCGGGGTCTTGGGTTCTGTAGACGAGGGTTCCTCTGCGGGTGGTGTTGGGATCGGTGTGGATCTGGAAGTGCATGTGTTCGGCGGTGCTGAGGGTGTCGTCGGTGTTGGTCGAGACTCTGAGGGTGTTCCTGTGGACGATGGCGATTCCTCCTCCTACGCCGTTGGTGCGGTCCCTGCGGGTGATCTTGTAGCCTTCCGGGATGGCTATGGCGATGTCGGGAGCTGAGTTTGGGTTCAGCCAGGTCTCCGTTAAGAAGGCGACGTCTGGGAGGTAGAGTCGAGAAGATCCCAGAGTTCGATGGCGTGTTTGCGGGCGGAGCGGGTGTTGAGTAGGATGCATCTGAGGTAGTTGGGTTCTTTGGTTGGTGGTTTGGCGGGCCGGATGCTGGTGAAGCTGCAGTTCCGGCAGGTGAAAGGTCCTTGGGTGCGCTTCGGGGTGGCCCGGTATCAGGTGTGTTCTCGTCCGGGGTTGAGTGCGTGGAGGGTGCTGGAGTAATAGCGGATGCGGGTGTCGTGGCACTTGCGGGGGTCAGGGGTTCTGGCGCTGGGCGCGGTCCAGGCGGGGACGGGCGCAGACGGGCTTGGAGCACAAGGGAGGGGAGAGATAAAAACGATCACAGAACAAAAAACAAGAGAATACAGCACAATTTGGACAGCAGTAGTCCAGTAACAGTGAGGATAACAGAGGCAAACCTACGGAGCCGGGCCTCAAACTCTAGTCAGCTAGAGCGACAGCTGGGCACCAAGCACGGGTACAGGCAGGTGGAGCTGCGCGGCGTGGGGAGTGACCTGCCTGGAAGCAGGGTCAAGGGTCGCTCCCTTCACTGCGCAGCGGCCGCCATCAGAAGGGGAGGTGGGAGGGAGGAGCAGCTGGGTAGGGGGAGCGGACCAATGGGTGAGCGGGGGGCGGGGCCGCAGGGGACGCAGCGGCGGGAAAACGGGAGTGGGGAAACGGCGAAAAAAGGGAACAGAAGGCAAAAGGGGCACAAGGGAGGGGAGAGATAAAACGATCACAGAACAAAAAACAAGAGAATACAGCACAATTTGGAGCACAGGGGAGGAGAGAGATAAAAACGATCACAGAACAAAAAACAAGAGAATACAGCACAATTTGGTCAGCAGTAGTCCAGTAACAGTGAGGATAACAGAGGCAAACCTACGGAGGCGGGCCTCGAAATCCAGTCAGCTAGAGCGACAGCTGGGCACAGAGCACGGGCACAGGCAGGTGGAGCTGCGCGGCGTGGGGAGCGACCTGCCTGGAAGCAGGGTCAAGGGTCGCTCCCTTCACTGCGCAGCAGACGCCATCAGAAGGGGAGGTGGGAGGGAGGAGCAGCTGGGTGGGGGAGCGGACCAATGGGTGAGCGGGGGGCGGGGCCACGGGGGACACACCGGCGGGAAAACAGGAGTGGGGAAATGGCGAAAAAAGGAACAGAAGGCAAAAGGGGCACTAGGGTGGGGAGAGATAAAACGATCACAGTACAAAAAACAAGAGAATACAGCACAATTTGGAGCACAAGGGAGGAGAGAGATAAAAACGTTCACAGAACCAAAAACAAGAGAATAAAGCACCATTTGGAGCACAAGGGTGGGGAGAGATAAAAACGATCACAGAACAAAAAACAAGAGAATACAGCACAATTTGGAGCACAAGGAAGGGGAGAGATAAAACGATCACAGAACAAAAAACAAGAGAATACAGCACAATTTGGACAGCAGTAGTACAGTAACAGTGAAGATAACAGAGCCAAACCTACGGAGGCGGGCCTCGAACTCCAGTCAGCTAGAGTGATAGCTGGGCACAGAGCACGGGCATGGGCAGGTGGAGTTGCACGGCGTGGGGAGCGACCTTCCTGGAAGCAGGGTCAAGGGTCGCTCCCTTCACCCGCCATAAGAAGGGGAGGTGGGAGGGAGGAGCAGCTGGGAGGGGAGAGCGGACCAATGGGTGAGCGGGGGGGCCGCAGGGGACGCAGCGGCTGGAGAACGGGAGTGGGGAAACGACGAACAGAAGGCAAAAGGGGCACAAGGGAGGGGAGAGATAAAATGATCACAGAACAAAAAACAAGAGAATACAGCACAATTTGGAGCACAAGGGAGGGGAGAGATAAAAAAGATCACAGAACAACAAACAAGAGAATACAGCACAATTTGGAGCACAAGGGAGGGGAGAGATAAAAACAATCACAGAACAAAAAACAAGAGAATACAGCACAATTTGGAGCACAAGGGAGGGGAGAGATAAAAACATCACAGAACAAAAAACAAGAGAATACAGCACAATTTGGAGCACAAGGGAGGGGAGAGATAAAAACGATCACAGAACAAAAAACAAGAGAATACAGCACAATTTGGACAGCAGTAGTACAGTTACAGTGAGGATAACAGAGGCGGGCCTCGAAGTCCAGCTTACTGCTGCTTGAGTGAATGTGAGAATGTATGCTGCTTAAAATAAGTCCATTGTCTTTCCTGACTACGGATAAAGTAGGTGACTGTCTTTACATTTTTCTCTCCTTTTTTGTATCCAGGGCATTCCTACAGGGCGGTACTCTTCCTGAAGCAGGGCATTCCTACTTTCCATGAGAACCAATTGGAAGAAGACATTCCAATCAGTCCAATGCTCTAAAGATATGTCTACATTTTGTAGGTGATTCCAGCCTCTGGAAGTCTCTACTGATGCCACACAGATTATGCTCCCCTGCCATTGTTTTCAAGTGAGAAATAAAAAGCTCTGCTCTTCAGGCAACACACCGAGCATTTTATTTATTTATTTATTTATTTATTTATAAAGCGCAACATTCATCCCACTGGGATATCACGGCGCTAGTGTGGCAGGAGAGTAAGGAGTCAGTTTAGTCTAATTAGTCTAATTGAGAGCGGTAGCGGCAGTTTTAAGGAAATAAATAGGTTTTAAGTTTCTTCCTGAAAGCCATGTGTTCTACAGTTAGCCGTAGTTCCAGCGGAAGCTCGTTCCAATAAAGTGCTGCAAGGTGCGCAGAGGTGCATCCACCTGTCCTGCTCTGACTGATTCTTTTGGTCTCAGCTAACGCTAAGGAACGTGACCTTAAGCACCTGGGCGGGACATAAATGTTGGGTCTGTTCTGGAGAATCTTGGGGCCTGTGCGATAGAGTGCCCTGTGTGCATGTCCTAAGAGTTTAAATCGTGCTCTTTGCCGAATGGGCAGCCAGTGAAGTTGCTTCAGGCATTTGGTCGCTGAGCTATATCTGCCCTCATTGCACACCAGTTTAGCCGCTGCATTTTGTATCACCTGCAGATGTTTAAAAAGGTAGTCTGGCATGTCAACAAAAAGTGCATTTCCGTAGTCTAATGAGCTGACAAGCAGGGCTTGTGTGTTTGTCCTCCTGCTTTCCAGTGGGATCCAGGGGAAGAGCCTTTTTAGAAACTTCAGTGTGGCGAAGCTTCTGCCACACAGGATCCGCACATGGTCCTGCATCGATAGGGTGTTATCAATGGTAATGCCCAGGTTTTTTATGCACTGCTTTGGTGCTGGCGCTGCACCCAAAGAGCGGGGCCACCAGGATGTGTCCCAGATATGATTAGCTCCGCCGAGAAGCAGGATTTCAGATTTCTCTGCGTTGAGCTTTAAACAGTGCGTTTGTCATGATCACGCTCGCGCTCGGTGAGGAACCGAGAAGAAACACTCTCCGGCATCCACAGAAGAAAACTTGCATACAACTACATCTCCCAGAAGCCTTAGCGATCATACGTTTCACGTAACACGTGTCACGTCCAGACAACGAATAAAAGCCGAAGACGACATGGGGGGCGTTGCCAATGATTCCGGATGTGTTTGTTTCCCGTCAGCGACCAGTGCCTTCGCAGCTTCCAGCCTGCAGGTCCTCGTTCCTCGAAGTCTCCCCGAGTTCCAGACCGCGCCCTCATCTGCCTCCTTCTTTCACCAATAGGAGGTGAGTTGTAGCGAGTACATCGACACCAGAAAGCCCACGGATTTCCGGGCCAACATTCCACGGAGCGCGCTCCTCTGCTCCCCAATAGTGAGCATAGAGTGGCAGCGCGAGCACCGTCCCTCGGGCCTTCCGAAATCAAGGGGGCCTTCTTATCCGCTTCGAGCTCTGTCTCCCCCAGACAGTCAGGGCTCGGAGAGAGTAGCGACAAGAATAGCTACGCCCTCAGTCCAACTCCTTGGGCCAAGACAACCTCAAACCCGGCGCTCCTCGGCCCACGGATATTCCGGGCCTAGAGTGGTAGCGCCCCCAGCAGTTACCTCCAGACCATTTCGTGACACCCAGCCACGACAAGTTCGAGGCCTCGCCTTCCGTGAGTGCAACGGGGCAGCGCGCGTGAAGCGTGCTACGAACTCAAGTTGTGGTACAGGGGCTTACGCTCAAGACGTATTGAGCTACCCTTGTTCCTCTGGCCCTCACTCCAGTCATTTGCAAGTGTCGCTGCGCCTGCCACGTTGACACTCCACCCAGTGAACTCTACTGGGCAGACACCACGACAGTCGCAGTCCTATGTATCCAGATAACGGGAGGAAGATAGCAGGTACATCGGGGAACAGTAGACGACACTCTAGCACAAAAGGGGGGGGGAAGAAGTTAGCAAGTTACGTGTCTGAACATCTGCTTGTTTTGTTACAGGTCCTTCTCCCTGCTGTTCCACTCCTTCCTTCCCTCATCCACCTGTCTCCTGAGTCCGCGTGTATTACACATATTGCGGGCTGGGGACGGATGGGAGGGGGACCCCTATATAGCATCAGCGTCATCCCGAGGAGAGGATTACAGGAGCCCTCGACAGCATTGACATCCAGGTTGCCATCTCAGTAAGGCAGTTGTTGAGTTTGGCCTTGGTGTCATCATGCCTGTTTCCGATGGCTATTGTCAATTGGGTATCATCCGCATAGGAGCAAATTTCAAAGCCCCATTTCATTCCAATTTTTGCCAAGGATGAGACATAGGCATTGAATAGTGTGGGACTCAGGGATGCTCCCTGCAGGACGCCCCAGCTGAGGTGTTGTGGAATAGATGAAAAGGCACCTAGCTGCACAGTTTGAGTTCTATTACATAGAAATGAGCTGAGCCATTGAAGGGCCTTTGCATGTATCCCTTTTTCGTGCAAATTTTCCAGTAGAAGTTGGTGGGAGACCGTGCTGAAAGCCGCCGACAGGTCTAGCAGGATCAGGGCTACTGCCTTTCCCTGGTCCAGCAAAGATCTTATATTCTCTAGGACAGCCAAGAGAGTTGCTTCCGTACTGTTGGTGGCCCTGAAACCTGTTTGTGAGGGGTCAAGCAACTCATTGGATTCTAGGTAGTTAGATAGCTGTCTGTTGACAAGTTTCTCCAGCACCTTGGAAAGATAAGGGAGCTGAGATATTGGTCTGTAGTTGGCTGGGTTGTTTACATCGGAACCTGTCTTTTTCAGTAAGGGGGTTACTATAGCTTGTTTCCAAATCTCTGGGAAGACTGCTGTCTCCAGGGATTGGTTAAACAGCTGTGTGATGTAAGGGCACAGGGTAGGTATAAGTTGTGAAAAGTGTGGACATGGGTCAAGAGGGGATCCCGACTTGACTCCCCCCATTGCTTTAGCAACTTCTTTTTCTGTGACGGGGACGAATGCCGTCTAAATGCACGGGGGTGTCAGGATGAGGGTCTTTATTTTCCCAGTTGATGAAATTCGCTGAGTGGTATGGTTAAATGACGAATAGATTGTGCCTATTTTGTCCGTGAAAAAATTACTGAATTTTTCACAGCTGTCTGCTGAAGGGGGCAGGATTTGGGACATGCAGGTTAGTTTTGCATAGCTCACGCACTATTTTATATAGTTGTTTTGCTGAATTTGTGTTCTCATTTATTCGTTGTGCAAAGTATGCCCTTTTGACCTTCTTGATTGCATGAGTGTAGCCCCTGAGTTCTGTTTTATACGCTGATTTATCAGTGTCCAATCTAGACAGTCGCCAATTGTGTTCCAGTGTTTTACACTTATTTTCAGCATCCTAAGTTCTGCTGTGTACCACTTTTCGGATACAGTTTTTCTGGGTTTAGATTTAAGTTTCGGTGCACATAGGTCCAGCGTCTTAGTGATCTCTGTTTCAAGGTTCACTGCACCTCTGTTGGTGGGTAGTGTTCCCAGAGTCGCTAAGCCGTTGGGAGCGAAGTGGTGATGAAATGAGTCAGGTGTGACTAATTTCCAGGCTCTGTAGGTCCCGTGCATGAGTTTGGTGACATCGCGTGTGTGGAAAATGAAAAGCTTATTAATGAATGGTCAGTCCATGTGACTGGTTTGATCTCCTTAGCTATGGTATCTTCTATATTGGAGAACAGTAGATCCAGTGTGTGCCCTGCAATGTGTGTAGGTCCCTTGATCCATTGTTTTAATTTAAGGATGGACATGTCGTTCTCGAGATGGGTAATCGCCATGTTGTCCGTTTTTTCAAAGTGGACGTTAAAGTCTCCAATAACCAAGTAATTTTTGTGTTTTATGCATGCGGGCAATAGTTGCGTAAGCAGTTTGGTACTAAAGTCTGCCTGATATCCGGGGGGGGGTTATAAATCACAGCTCCCCCGAATAATATATGATTCCCTTTAGATATTTCAAATGGTAGTAGTTCATGCTTTCCCAGCTGGGCTACTGTGATGGGGAAGCAATTGAGGTAGTCTTTGAACAGGATAGCTAGTCCCCCGCCCTTCCGCCCTCGCCTATCTTGCCTTAATATTTTATACTCAGGGGGCATGGCGTTGGCGATATCCGGGCAGTTGCTTTCACCCAGCCAGGTCTCGGTAATAAAAACCAGGTCTGGGTCTGTCTCCTTAATAGTGTCCCAGATCTCCAAAGCGTGTTTGGGCACTGACCTGGCGTTAAAATAGATACAGTTAAATTCCATATGGTCATCCACTTCTCTCTGTGACTGGTCGGACTGGGCTAGGCTGCCCCATTTGCACTGTATACAGGAGACAGGCCCTTTAGTATATCCTGGGGTTAGTTTACATGAGGCATGAGTGGCTAACCCAATGAGTGCTTCTCTTGAATAGCGCATAGAGTTACTAGGTTCTTTCTTGGGGGGGGGCAGGCGTCTTGGCCCCTGGTCCCGGCCAGGCGCAGACGGGCTTGCCTTAGACGCATCGGCTGCATGCACGCTGGCACATCGGGCTAAGTAGGAGGGCAAGCGGAAGTGTGGCTCCGCACCCTTTTCGGCCAGAAGTGCTTTGCGGTGAACCTAGGTGCTGTCAAGCCCGCCCTCCACTCAATCAGCATACAGCTGCGGTGGACCGGGCGGAAGACCGGTTTCTGTGCAAGTAAGCACTGTGCAAGCTTCAATTTAAGTTAAAATACAGGCTAAAACAAACCTAACAGTATTTCCCTATCCGCCGTTTATGCTAAGCAGCTAGTGATGAAGTCTAGCAGCTCTCAGACTCACCACGCTCCCAGTAACACTGCTTGCTTTCAACTGACACAATTAAATAGTCTATGTGAATACTGTACAGGACCATTGTGCATGAATATAGAAAACTATCAAGTCCCGGCTCACTTGCTAGTGCCATCTTTCCGAAAATATGTTGACTCCTATTTACCACTTTTGTATGACTTTTAAACATTGAAACATACCCCTTTGGCAAAGAAAGGAGAAAGCAATTAGATTTCTCTCCAGGTTAAATACATATCTTCTTCGTTGGTTGTTTTTTTTGTGTGGAGTGAGTTACCACCTGCATATGATCACTGTAGGTAAACAAAGAAGTAGCATCTCTATCTGCTTCAATACTTTGCTAGGTAGCCCCTCCTCTACCACTCTTTTATGTAACTTTGCAAACTCTTCGCTTCCAGTATGCAATGATGTCTGTTATCTGGGTACGATAAATGCAGCTAATGAGAAAAAAGTAAAATGCTAGTTGTTTAAGAAATCATTTCTTTAGGGGATGCTGCTCATAACTGGATTAACAGGTGTAGCCACCCTCCATGAGCTTTCAGCCCTCATCCTGATTTCATTTCTCCTGGGCATTCGCACAGGTATCCTGGGTTTGGGAATTCCAACTCACTCAGAGTCAGACCACTTGGTTGGTGATACCGCCTCTGATGGTTGACTAGAGGAAGTACATGGTCCCTTATAGGGAAGGGCTTTGGTAAGTCATTGTTATGCCAATCATAGTCATTGTATCCTGCTGTCACAAAGGGATCTCAGTTTCCACACTACCACCTGACCCATGTTCCCACAAACAGTATAGCGGTCGTTTATTAGGAAGGGCACCACCCTTAGAGCAAGAGACGCGCCATGACGCCACTTTATAGCATATTGACCAAGGATGCCCTGACAAACTCTGGTCAGGAGGGGGGAGATTGCCTTATTTTAGAATTGGTGGAGTCTGGAAACAGAGGAGTCCTACATGGTGCAATCAGAACTACCCATATCAGGGGAAGATGGAGCCCAGGAACCGGGCTCCCAATCAACAAACCAAACAGTGTTGGTGGGAAGGGTCAGTACCACGGCCCGCCAAATATATGGTGCGAGAAAGCTCACAAGTCAGGGAGAGATAAAGGGTCTCCACACCCCTTTAGGATGACTTTCTTTTACTCTTTTCAGGAAGCTGGATGAAACTAAACCCCAGAAGTAAGGGCTAGATACATATGTGTTTCTACAGACATATATAAAATGTGTTCATTGGGAATTGGAAGGAATATCACTGTAACTGGCTTAACTGAGTATATGCCAAAATAAAAGGCTGAACCTACAATCTTGACTTCTGCTCTGCCAATAAAAAGACTATAAAAAACCCTCATACTGTCATTGGCAGTGAAAAACAAATTCATCTACCATTGCAGAATGTGGAAAACAGATTCCTTCTGCCGGTATTTTCCCACAATGCTCTGTGATGAGCTCCTCTATCCCCAAAGTCATCTGCAGGACTCTCTCTGCTCCTTGCACATGTCTATCTACCTATTCTGACTCTTGTGTTTCCAGGGGCCTCATTTTTCTCTTCTTGATTTAACATGCTCAGGTCCTCAATGGGATAAATAATGTTGCTGGAAGGATGACGCAGGGCAGGGTTAGTGGCGAGATGTGACGTTGGCCTTCATACTGGTGATATAAGTCATCCTCTCCTTTCTATAGCCTCTCAGGCCCTCACAAGGATCGGTCGAACTTTGGGTGGGATTACTTGTCGGGGTGCAGATTCTATGATGATGTGAGGTAACAGTCCTTGTGTTGGTGGTGGTGCAGGTCTTTCTTTCCATGCAACCACCATGGAGATGGATACCCCTGCAGGGTGGTAAATCTGAGTGTGTATATAAGGGGTTAGTGTCAGGTAGAGGCAGCAGCCCTCCTACTGGTGGGATGGCCACTGTACTGACTGGGATAGGTGTCTGCTGAGGGAAAGGCACCCCTCCCTTGCCCGCCTGGGCGCTCACTGGGATAGCTGCCGCTGCAGAACCGGATGTCTGAGGTATTGAATGTCTGCATGGTTGTTGAAGAAGGGAGGTGACGGCCATTCTACTGATGGCACGGACCTTGCTTACTGTGACACCCTCACCAGGATGGGTGTTACTGTGTGGTGTGATGAATGTTGGGGGTAAAAGGGAGTTGGTGAAGGCGTGAGGAAGTGGTACTCCTGCTGATTGCATGGGCCCTGCAGTTGTGCTTCCCCATCTAAGGACCTAAGCAGCATGGGTGCATTGCTGAGAAACACTACGCCTGCCCCATACCCGGTAAGGGTCTAGGATGCTGGTACCACAGATGAAGTGACTACACAACCCCTGCAGACCAAGAGGTAATAGCCCATCAAGGACTCTTTAGCGTTCTCCTTCCATGGATGTTATGGACCAGGTTTACTGTCCATCCCAGGCTTACTCTGCTGCGGCCTACAGTCTCTACCTGAAGTACATTATTGGCTACATTCAGTGATACCTTGGTTTATGGAAGAGAGACTCACATTTAGGGACTATCAATCTAAAACCAGGGCTCACAAAATGTCATCATCCATGCATCTGTACCTTAACCAGCGCCGGTTTTCTATGTGTATTTTGGGACTTATTCAGTATGCATTCAATACTACAAGTCCCAGAATGCAAATAGCTCTGCAATACACTGTGAGGCATGTTTTGCCATAGAATGTGGTTGCCACACTCTTCTTTTTAATTCCTATTTGAATTATAACTCCACCTTTTAATGCAGACTATTAAATGGTATATTGTAGTTGCAAAAGCAGCACTAAAATATCTTGAAATCTGATTGGTCAATATTACGGCAGACCACAGAGAGGACGTGGGTAGTTTCTTATATTATGACTATATGACCAATAACAAGGATATCAACCTATCGCAGATATTAGTTCCTGCACCTAAAATTATTAGGATAGGTTTTTTATCTTATCATTTTGTTTTGAGCATTACAACTAGTGTGTTTGGAAAACATAAACCATGTTACGGAAAGGGATTTTATAGGACCAGGTATGAATAAAAGCTTTTTGTTGAGACGGAAGTACTAGGTAACATGGCTTTGATTGGACCACTCGGAAGCCAGATGTTAAATTGACTGAAGGGGAGGTCAGAGAACACAGGCTAGTGTCAGAAGGATTATGATAGGTTGACTATCCTGGCGGACCAGAGTGTAGAATTCAATACAGGTATATTCTGGGTATGACAGTGCCCTAGTGGATAAAACATATGCTGGTTTCTGATTGGTTACGAAAGAGGTTTAACTAACGAAGGAAAAATAGAATCATTAGCATCTTGATTCTTGAAGATGGTGTTGGAGTACGCTATGGAGATAATAGTAAGTTCTATGGACTTTTGGTCCTGCGTGTGATTATGTGTGTTTTATATTGAGGTAACTTTGTTGTAGGATAAATTAGAGGTGTTAGATATACTTTCTAATAATTAATGGGAAGTGTTGAGTGTGTTTTTGTACACCGGTATTTGGAATGGATGATGGAGTTTTAATTGTGATGCCCTATTCCTTTATAGATCCTACTGTGAATACTCTATACCTTCTGGTGAAGAATGTCTACAGTTATCTATATTTGAGAAAAGTGCACACATAATAAACAATTATATAGATTGATCAGGATGTAAGTAGTCAGTTTATTTTCAATACCTTTTAGTTCTCTTTAATGGGCATGAGAGTTTGGTTTGAACTCATATTATAGGTTTGTTCACAGAATAAGTTATGTATTGTAATTGTATTTATAATAGCGCTTACTACCTCTGACGAGGCGTCAAAGCGCTTTTTCGATGAGTAGCACGCTACTCCGTAACATGTGAAAGTATCTGACCACCATCTGGGATCCTTGGTTATGCAACACTTGGATGGTTTAGAGAAAATTCACCTGAAACTTGGCTATCATTTGCAAGTGAGTTTTTTATTTGTTATTGTAGAATACATTATATATTTTTTAAGGGGATCTAGGATGGCCAATCTATAATGTGTCCATTATGTCTGCAATATATCAGGTACACAAGACAAATAAGTGTGTATTTAACTTATTGGAGTCGTAGGTTTGATTTGTACATATTTATATAGTGCATGAAGTTATGAAGATTGGACTATGTATATATTCATAAAAAAGTTTTGGAAGTGTGTCAACCTCTTTGTAGAAAAATATATAAGAGAATTTGTATGTAAAGACAAAACATGACAAATATGAACTTATTGAACTTAGTCATAGGCCTGATTTGTACATATGTTTCCAGTACATGGGACATGTAGATTGGATTATGGGGTTTTGGGCTGGAGTCACGGTCTCTGTTGTATTTAGCTTTTTGTATAAAAAATATGTAATTAAAAAAATATAGAAATATATGTAGGAGAATTTTAATGTAAATATGTATATATTATATAAACACTATACCAATTTTGTATACGTTCTAATTTTTCAGCCCTGATGAAGTCCGTATAGATGAAACGCATTGGCTGAGCTGATTGATTGTATGTTTGTTTCCACAAAGAATATAAATAAATTAAGACATTTTCATCGAGCCTATGTGACTCCGTGCATTACTAATTCATTATTCTCTTTGATTAGAGTTGGACTCAATGCACATATTGCAAATGAATATTCTTGTGTGTCGAACTTTTTGATGATTGGAGTATTGCTGAAGAAATGTATGTGATTATTATGGTACATGCTATTGTTTCTTAACTATTAAGAATAATATATTGTCCAGATAACAGACGCTCCTGCTTTTGTAAAATAATTCTTGTGTGTGGTGACTCATGGGCAGTAGCGTCATAATAGTTGAGCATTTTTTGTAACCGATTAAATAGCTAAATACAAGTGCGATCTTTCTATAGCCCATACTGCCTGTTCTTGCTTCCTTGGGTACATTTCAGTTATCTTTACTTGATGAGGGGGCGTGGCCAAAATGGCGGAGACGGCGAATGTGCAAGCTCGAGTTCCACTGTGGACGCGACATTTATCCGGTGTTAATTCCATCCATCCAGCCAAATACCTGTAGCAGGCCTGTCTCCTGCAGCCCACCTCAACCCCTACAACCCCACTGTCGACAGTAAAAAACGAACTGGTTTGCGGCCTGCCATGGGCCATGGCCCAGCTGGGCCCAAGCGTAGCCTGCCTGCCAATAACCCATAGCGGGTCATGGAATGAGCTGCCGTTGACCGCTGGGGGAACACAGTAGGGGCGCAAGGAGCACAGGGATCCCCGATCGCTGCTCCCACCCGGCGCAAAGTTCTGAGAACTGCGGGACGTCTGCCCCCGATTAGCACCTGGGAGTGGCAGGGCCTGCCTGGGGGCTGTGAGCGCTGTGGCTGCCAGCGTCCCCCGATGCGGGACTTGGAGGGCTGCGGAGCTCCTTGCTCCTGAGTGACGCCTGAGAACTGCAGGGCCTGCCAACGGCCAGAAAGGCCCGCACCTATTGTTCACAATCAGCACGGTGCCCCGCAGGACACCTGAGGGCTCCCCCTGCGCTAATTATCACCACGTCCGGAGATCTGCCAGGGGTGGTGGGTGCTCATGGCTGCTGGAACTGACTGCCAAGGGGCCCTGAGCATCGTGTATAACTTGGAACCCATCCATCACCTGAAACCGCTTGGAGCTGGTGGCACACGGGGGGCCTCTTTGCCCACCACTGCTTTACACACCAGTGCGTATGGGTCTGGCTGGCTCTGCCCCACGCTGAGCACGGACTTTGACACTGGCACTCGAAGGCAGGCACTGAGCACCGCTACACCACTGATGGGCTGTGAATATTCCTTCTATTCTCCTGTACACGATGTCCACACTAGAATCGATTTCCTACTCTGCACACCCCACCTCGGCGTTCAATTGTTTGGAGCGGAATTCATGGTGTGCACCTTGTTTGACAATTGCCCACTAATACTCACTGTACGATGGGGCCATCACGACCTCTCATAGCCACCTGGCATTTGCAAGTGGAGGCACTGGCCGACCCCCCCTTTCGGGCGAAACTTGCCCAGTGCATAAAGCGTTACTCTCAACTTTAACACGGACACCACAACATCTCGTGCTGTTGAATGGAATGCTCACAAGGTGATAATTCATGGGCACCGTTTATCGACCTCTCCCCAAAAAAGAGTAAAAAAAAAATATATTTTTTAAAGCAGTGCCCTTGCCCTCTCCAGCAGCATCGTTGTGGTGTGGGCACTCCCGTAGACACCGTCCTTCTTGCCCCCGTCCACATGCGGCTCCACAGCCCCTCAACACAGGACGCATGGTAGGCCCTCTCTTCCCAATCCATAGGCCTTAAATGCTGCAATACGGGTGGCACCCTTGAACCAGGCTGGGTGGGCCCTTGTTTGAATGGCGACGGCCACTCAAAGGCCGGGGCTGCCTAATCGGGGGACACTTATTGGTCCACTACCGGAATTGGATTGAAGACTGAGCCAACCAGACTGAACCTACAAGGGTGACATACCACCCCCATTTCCCCACTGACGCCTGAGGAGGTGTGACCCCAGTGCCTCGCCGATCACTGCCTATAGAGAGCACCCACCTTGGCTTACTCACAGGGGGCCCCAAAACGTGGGTGATCCCAACCCCCAGCACAGATGTGGAGTGCACTGGTTGACGGCTTCCCTGTGACCTTCTGCTGTAGGATTTCCACGCCCTTGACCACTTGCTTGGACGCTGCGTTGTGTTTGGCCCAGCACTCACCAACCCGCTGGCCTGGTCCTCTCGCCAACCTTGCACCGAGGGATGAAGCCTGATCTACACCTCCCAAAGCTTCGCCGGTTGGCCCGGACCAACTTACAGACATAGAGAAACCAAAAGGCACCAAAACGCAGCACTCGCGAGGTGGAGACACCAAAATGGATCCTGCACAAGGGGACAGGGTCCTCAGTAGCCTTCAATAACTTGAAAGGACCCTTCAAGCTCACTCCGCACAGTTGGCAAAGTGCTTCAGGCAACGTCGGGCACTAAGACTTCCCTTGAGGCTTGTATTGACTCAGTCTCAGTGGTGGTAAACCTGCTTCGTGCCGAAAACTGAATCTGTGCTGGCCATCCTACACCCCATAACACAGGAACTGCAGGAGTGCTTTAAGAAACTGGAGGTCACCCTCTTACACCACAGAGCAGAGGACACTGAGGGCAGGTCCATGCGCAACAACATTCACCTGCTGGGCTTTCCTTAACGCTTAGAGGGCCCCAGCGAATAGCTGTGCTTGGAGGAATAGCTAGTGAAGAATGCCCTAGACGGCAAAGGACCAAATTTCTTCTCGGTCGAAAGGGCGCATTGCACCCCGGGCCATGCCTACCTCCCTGTAACTCCTTTGCGCCCCATCATAGTGCATCTCCTCAATTTCTGCGACCATGACCTGCTACTGCAGCGCATGCAAACCAAAGGCCCATGAACTTACGAAAATGCTCAGATATCAGCATACCCTGATTTCACCATGGAAGTGCAGTATCGACCTGGGTCGTTCTCCGGAGTCCAGCAACGCCTTCGGGAACTGAACTTCAAATATGCGCTCTTATTCCCTGCCAAACTACGCGTTGTTGGTGGAGACAAGACACATACTTTCCAATCACCAGAGGACGCCTGGACGTGGCTACATGCAAACTATTTGTTGCAATTGACACCCCCTGAGCAAGCTCAGGACGACTGGCTAGTTCTCAAACAGCCCAGAGTTCACCATGGGCCGAAAGTCACTCTAAGGTCGGCGGATGACCTGTAGGAGCAAGACCGGCACCGTGGCTGCGTCCAATCGCTGGTTGTTTCACCTATGGCACCTGCCACCATCAAGTAGGTAAGGCATCCTGGGCATGGGACAGTGTGGTATTCATGTCTGCAGGGCCCGCACCACTGACTCGCAAGACATTGCTACTCCACTACACAAGCCAAATTAGGCCCCTTCCCAGATGCCACGCTACCCACGAACTCCTATGTGGACTATATGCTTCATTACTCTTTTGTTTGCTTTCTCACATTTCTTGTTGCCTTCGTTAAATAGTTTAGGGGTGTTTTTCCAGATGGAGCAAGGGAGGGCAACTGTCCCGGGGGGGTTACGTTTTTCACTATTATGATTTCATGAGTTGCTCTATTAGGATCCAAGATGATGCTCACGACCTGCCGGCATGCCAAGGGTCCGCACAACACTGCATGGATACTCCTGGGTTGGCCAGGGGGTGTGAGTGGGAACCGGGCACCCTTTCTCCTTGCTGACTGGCATGACACACATGTCTAACACACATGCATAACACACATTATCCCCAATACCACATCATCACCTGGTACGTGAGGGGCATGCCACAGTGTCGAAAGGCTCCAGCGCTTCTGCCTAACTTAAGAGGCATCACATCCAAATAGCTATGCATCAAGATACAATGCACTCCGTCACCGAACTACACAAACTCCATGCTAAGTGGAGAGGCCAGGTGCATGGCACCGTGGCCTCCTCCTTTGCCTGAGGGGTCCTAATATGGATTGTGCCTGGTGTACCATATGTTGTGACCATGCAGAAGGTGGACGCAGTGGGCAGATAAGTGGTATTGGAAGGTCAGCTGGATGGCTTACCCCTAGCGCTGGCCACGATATACACTCCCAACTCCAGCATTCCTTAACGACCCGTCCCCCTGCTTTCTGGGGTGGAGACTTCAACAGTATTCTGAACGTGGCTCTTTACTGATCCACTCCCCCCCTTCGAGCAGCGGCTTCCGAGCGCACCACTCAACATCTTCGCCAATGGGTGACCCACATGTGACTTCAGGACGCATTACGGCTCACTCACTCGACGGGCCGTGAATATTTTTCTATTCTCCCGTACATGACCTCACCTCTAGAATCGATCTCCTACTCTGAACACCCCAGCTCAGCGTTGAGTTGGCTGGAGCAGAATTCCTAGTGCGCACCTTGTCTGACCATTGCCCACTATTACACAGTACAATGGGGCCGTGTACGTCCTCTCATACCCACCTGCTATTTGCAAGTGGAGGACCTGTCCGACCCCCCTTTCGGGCAGAACTTGCCCAGTGCACTGACACTGACACCGTGACCTCTCGTGCTGTTGAATGTGATGCCCACAAGATGGTAATTCACGGCCACAGTTTATCAACCTCATGGGGATAAGCAAGAGGTTATTAGAGGACCTTCTGATCATGGAGCGCAACCTTTGCTCCTTGGAGAAATGGGTGGCCAATCAGGCCGCTACAACTGAATAGCTGCAACAACTGTGCACGCAGCGTAACGAATCGCAACAGATTTTGAGTAAGCATGACTACAGATGGCGCTTAGCCCTACAGCATGCTGAAGGGGACCGTATGGGAAATCGCTAGCATGGCTAATACACAACGACCAACAACGCACCCCCATAGGTGCGATACATTTGGTTGACGGTGAGCTGCTGGCCACGCAATCAGATATTAATGGGGCCTTCCAGGATTTCCACTGTGAGCTTTACTCTGCACAGGCCGCTCCAACACCGCACACCATGCAGGAATTCTTTGATACCCTACACCCAACGCATCTGAATGCTCTACAACAGGCTGAACCACTCCAGCTCGAAGAGGTGCATGTGGCCATATCCCAGATTGCCCGTGGCAAGGCCCCAGGCATTGATGGCCAACCATCGAATGCTACGCCACCTTCTATACCCAGACCACCCAATGTCTCCTTGACATTTTCAATGAGGACAGGGAGTGGGGTCCTATGCCAGACTCGCTCCTGCAAGGCCCTCATAGTAGTCTTACCCAAACCTGGTAGGGATCCCCTAGATGTGTGCTCCTACCGACCCCTATCCCTGCTCAACCCAGATTGCAAAATCCTGGGCAGGATCCTGCCAAACCCACTCCTTCCCATCATACAGTCACTGATCCACCCTGACCAATCTGGGTTCATCCCGGGCTGTATCACTTTCCAGAATGTGCGCCTTCTGCATGGCACCCCATTGGATGCTAGAACTCGGGTTGCAGTGTTGCTTGACATAGAGAAAGCATTCAACACCCTGGGCTGGGATTACTTATTCTCAGCCCTCACCAACATGGGGTTCGGCCCGGGATTCCTCAGCTGGGTACGCACCCTCTACGCCGACTTCGAGGCGCGAGTCAAAACGGGACATGTGATCTCTGATAAGTTCACTAATTGCAGGGGCACGAGACTGGGGTGCCCCCTATCCCCTCTATTCTTCGCCCTCGCCATGAAACCCCTGGTCAGTCAGCTCTGCCAATGAGCGGTAAACTGCGGGACATATACCACATAATTTCGCTATACGCTGATGACGCCTTGCTCTTCCTACGGGACATACAGTCCTCTCTCCCAGACCTAATGCAGATCCTAGATAGCTTTGGTGCAATCTCCGGCTTACGAGTAAATTGGCCTAAGTCATGTGTGTTCCCCCTGGTGCACGTACCGATCAATGATCAGCTGGCACTTCCGGAATCGGAATATCTTGGTGTACAGATATATCACTTTGAACTGGACCTTAAGGAGGGCAACCTGGACAGGGTCATTGGAACCATTCGCTGCTCGTTTCCCTTTTGGCAATCGCTTCCATTATCCCTGCTAGGTCAGATCGCAATCTCCAAAATGCTTGCACTCCATCGACCACTATATTTTTTGGCGACCCTGCCCATCGTGCTCCATAAGAGCTTTTTCCGCCATCTCCACGGGTTGTCACTAGAACTGATCTGGAGCACAGGTAGCCGTCAGGTAGCGTTGACCACTTTGCAGCACCCACTTCATGAGGGCAAACTGAGGGCACCCAATTTTGAGCTTTACAACATCATGGCACAATTACAGTGGTCCATGGCCTGGCTGAGTAACCCGAACCACCCTGAATAATCGCTCCTATGCACAACGTTACAGGGAATGAAGGTTTACAGCTGGTTGTCCGATCCCTTAATTCACCCAACACAAAAATTCCAACAAATGACGGTAGCACGTTCATGTAGGCGTAGCTATCTGCATCCCAGGGGCCAGACTCTTCCCTACTCTCCCTCGATCCCCATCTGGGACCTGCCGTTGTTACGGCGGACACAGAGGTGCATTGACTCGGTTCCATGGAATGATGCTGCAATTACACAGACGGGCGGCCTCTACAACGAGGGCACATTCATGCCATTCCAGGAAATGGTTGAGACATATGGACTACATGTGGGTCAGTTTTTAACATATCACATCTTACAACGGGTGGCCCGAAAGACATGGGGCATTGGGGAGACCGAACCACCAACATCACAGGCTTTAAATACATTGCTGACAGCTAACAGCACATGACATGCCATCACACTCTTATACTCTGCCCGTAACACCACCCCACCCAATCATACAACGAGAGCACGTGTCAAGTGGGATGCAGTGTTACAACATTCATTTACTGTTGCAGCTTGGGCTTGTGCCCTACAGATGACCAAGAACGTATCCCGCGACCCCAATCAATTAATCAATCAGAGGTTGGTAAAGCACACCTACTCACCCGTGAGGGTCTCAAGATGCTGGGGGGATGAGGGGCGGCTCTGTTGAGTGCTGGGGTGATCCGAAAAGCCAGGTCTTGAGGTCCTTTCTGTACTGGGGCAGTGTGGGAGATTGCTAGATGTGGAGGGGGAGGGTGTATTAGGCTTTGGCTGCGACGTAGGAGAAGGTATTTCCTCCCGTTCTAGTCTTGCTGATACGTGAGATGGTGGACAGAGAGAGTTGGGCTGATCGGAGGTATCTTTTGGTTGTGTGGAAGGAGAGGCGGCTGTTCAGGTATGTGGGTCCGGTGTTGTGCAGGGTCTTGTATGCATGGGTTAGGAGTTTGAAGGTAATTATTCTTTCAACTGGAAGCCAGTGGAGATCGCGGAGATGTTGGGTGATGTGGCTGCAAGGGGGGATGTTGAGGACCAGTCTGGCTGCGGCGTTCTGGACAGTCTGGAGTTTGCACAGGAGTTTCTTGTTGATTCGGGTGTAGAGAGCCTTGCCGTAGTCCAGTCTGCTGCTGATGATGAGTGCGTGTGTGACAGTTTTTCTGGTTTCAATTGGGATCCATCTGAAAGTCTTTTGAATCATGGGGTGGGTGTTAAAGCAGGTCAAGGAGACAGCGTTGGCGTGCATTGAAAGGGATGAGTCAAGTATGATGCTGAGGTTTCGTGCGTGGTCCATCGGGGTTGGGGGGGGTTTCCGAGGGCGGAAGGCCACCAGGAGTCGTTCCATGCGGAGGGGGATGTTAGTGCAGAGGATGATGACTTCTGTCTTTTTTTAGTTGAGTTTCAGGCAGCTGTTCTTCATCCAGGTGGCGACGGCTTTCATCCCTTCAAGGAAGTTGTGTCTGGTGATGTTAGGTTCGTTGGTGAGGGAGAGGATTAGATGGGTGTCATTGGCGTAGGAGATGATGTTGACCCCGTGGTTCTTGACGATGGTTGTGAGGGGTGCCATGTAGACGTTGAAGAGGGTAGGGCTAAGGGAGGAGCCCTGGGGCACTCCACGGTTGGTCTCTTTCGGTTCCGAGGGGTGGGGAGGGAGACTGACCCACTGAGTTCTGCCGGTGAGGAAGGAATGGATCCAGTCGAGGGCCTTGCCGCTGGTGCCGGCGTTGTGTAGTCTTGTGGCTAGGGTGCGGTGGGAGACGGGGTTGAATGCATCCAAGAAGTCCAGGAGGATGAGGGCTGCCGTTTCGCCCTGGTCGAGGAGGGAGGGGATGTCGTCGGTGGGGGCGAGTAGGGAGGTCTCGGTGCTATGGTTGCTTCGGAATAGGGATTGGGAGATGTCCAGGACATTGCTAGCTTTGATGAAGTTTGTTAGCTGGGTATTGATGGCCTTTTTGATGATCTTGGCTGCAATGGGAAATAGGGAGATGGGCCTGAAGTTTTTGAAGCCCTTCGGGTCTGGGGAGGGTTTCTTCAGGAGGGGGTTGATTTTGGCGTGTTTCCAGTTGTGGGGGAAGGTGGCGGTCTCGAAGGAGCAGTTGATCGTCCAACGTAGTTTAGGTGCAATGGCTGAGGCGGCTCAGTGGAAGACGTGGTGGGGGCAGGGGTCTGAGGGGTCTCCGGAGTGGATGTTTTTCATGGTCTTCAAGGTGTTTTCTGTCGTGAACCCACCCCAGGTTCTGCTTTACTCAATTCAACTATATTCATCACACTTATCTTTCCCGTGGCCGTATTCAATATATGTTCCCGACGCTCTCCCCAGAATGTCCCCAATGCAAATTGCTAAATGCAGATTTCATGCACATGGTATGGGCATGTATGCCATTATCACTGGTGTGGAAAGATGTCACCTCAACAGTGGCAGAGCTGTCTACACACTCTCTCACTACCATTCCTGCATCATGCCTATTGGAATTATGACCTCGGGCGAGTGGGGCCAAACACCTGCATTGCTTCATTGACCTGGCCTTTGTTCTATTTAAATGCAACATAGCCAGGGCTTGGAAGTCCCCTGCTCCTCTGGATATTCGGGGGAGGCTTGTGTACTACTGACATGGATCAGAGCCAAGGCATCCACTCTTAGACAACTTTGCATGAGGGGAGACTCCCGCACGGGGTGGGTGAAGACTATGAAACGTATTTGATTGCACTGGGAGCTAAACCCGATGAACAACCACCTTGAATGCACATACTCACCCACGACACTTCAATTGGCTATACCATAATAACCACACAGTCATTCCTCTCTACATGCAACGCTCCATAACCCTTGCTCCAAAAAGCATCCCTCTTCAATACCCCCTTCCCCTTATGCACGACCACCCAGTCATGCAGGCTTTCTCCACTGACCCAGATATCCCTCCACTCTCCTCCCTGTGGCACGCTTGGTGACTACCGAACCCACATATCTAACGTCACCAAGTTGTGGCAAACTTTCTCGCTAACATGCGGCATTGTTTGGCCACTGTAAATGTGCAGTAAGGGTGAGCGGACTCATCATTACACTATTTCTATCTCGTACTTCAGAACTCTCAATTTTTTGAATTTTTGTCCTCCCAAGCTTCTCTCTCTCTCCCCAACCCCCTCATCACTCTCTACCCTTCCCCTATCACTTCACATAGGAGACCACGTGGTATATCCTATAATCTTTACTATGAATTGTACAATGTACTTGATATATTAATGCTAAATCTGTATCCTGATGTTTTAATGCGTAAGTACATTGTACATTGAGAGCTCCACTGACATTTGTTGTAATCTGCACCTTGTGCTTTTAATAAAAAAGATTTTTTTTTAAAAGCTTTACGTTTTGAGGGCTTCTGAATCAATCAATGTTTTAAAGTTGCAGTGAGTATTTTTTGTCATTGAAATCATGAGATTCTTTTTCTGGACCACTGATGAGGGAGAAAGTGGTGATTTAGAAGGTTCAGTGAAGAAAAGATGTAGATCTTAATAACAAAGTGTGAGAAAATCAGGGTTTGACGGTGATGCCAAAATGGAAATAGTTGTGCTTTCTTTCAGCTTCATTACAAGACCTGGTGCATATTGCTAGACAGTGTCTCAAGTTTAAGAGCAAACATTGGCACTGCAGAGTTGTTGCTGATTAAATGCTGGCTGTTGATGATGAATTTGTGCCGTTGCGACAATGGAAACCTGAAATGCATTTGCATACGGAAAATCAATATATAAAGGTAAAATTGTAACCAGCAGAAAGCTCGACTACATAAAGAAGATCAGTGCTTGGCGCTACCCAGGTATCAGAGAGAAGGTCCTATAAGAGCACACCAACTGCATTTATAAATTCTTGGTTTACTTTATTTTCGGACTCTTATTCCTCCTGACTCGGAAAAGTGGGATCTGCTGTTTCTATTTTATAACTGACTCTCAA
Organism: Triturus cristatus; assembly: GCF_964204655.1. Taxonomy (NCBI): domain Eukaryota; kingdom Metazoa; phylum Chordata; class Amphibia; order Caudata; family Salamandridae; genus Triturus; species Triturus cristatus. The sequence goes on along the minus strand of NC_140580.1, from coordinate 881,390,279 downwards.
CCACTAATCCCAAAACCAGTCCAGTGCTGGATAGTTCAGTTGTGATAGCCCTCCACCAGAATTTAGTAGTCGAGCGGGGAGGGAAGAGATGGAGAATGAAAGTGAAATGTACAAACATGAAACAGAGAAGCATTAAACACCAGGAGCAGGAAGTACACACTTGACTGGAGGAGCAAACGGGATGAGACAGAACCTTTAAAGTTTGGGTAGCAACACAAAGATAGAGTTTGATTCTGAGAGTCACAGCAAGATCCAATGTCCATGAATCCACTATTCATAAATGGCCCATCAGAAAAAAAATGAATCAACTTATAATATCCAAACAGGACCTAGGCAACATTCAAAACTGTGGGTGTTATATTATATAAAACATTGTAATATTGCATAACATAATATATGTACATATCTACGTAGAGTGCAATGTTAATTTTAAAGCTAGGTCACTGGTTCACAATCAAATTTTAGGAAATCAATACAAATAATCACATCTAGTGACAAAGAGCAGCCAATAGCGTTTAAAATAAGGATTTTTACTAGATTATTTGAAATAGCATGAATGAAATCTCAATCGGACATTTTCATTTGAGTTACACATCATTATACACCTGCACATACAGAGTCTAACCTGCCGTCTCTGTCCCATCTGAATTAAGAGATTCACAGAAACAATGAAGATCTGTTTTGCAGCTGAAATCTCCTGCTGAACTCCTGGACAAGCAAGGAATTCCTTAGGCCAAATGCAACCAGAATTACCAATCTCCATGTCAAGCTCAAGGTTAATATTAGAAACTGCATAGAGAACCGAACCCAGAATTACTAAGTCCCCCAGTTTTTACAAATTTCTGAGACGTTCCTCAGTATCATTCCTGTAATCCACCAGTATTGTCATCCCCCACAATTACTGGTATTTGTTAGTGTGTGGGTTCGAGACTTTTGGCCATGGTTGTGAGAAAGGTATTGAGGTACAGGATAGTTGAAATATGTTTACTACTTTGCTGTCTGTACTCATGGGGACACGTGGGAGTCGGTGACATTGACATGGCTTGCCGACTATACTGGGCTCCTGGCTTTGTTTGCGGACTATTGCTCGTTGCCTATGTCTAGGCTAAGCTCAAGTGGCTTTGCAGTTATGGACACTGATGTGTGGGAGTGACCGCATCTCAATGCTGATGTTGAGTCCTTGACTCTCGCCCTGGGTTACTAACTACCGCGTATTGCATATATATCAAGATCAATGATGTGGAATTGTTTTGTTTTCTTTTGTTAACAAATAATATTACTTTGACTACACCATTAAGGTCTTTTCGTCCACAACATTTAATCACTGTTAAATAAAAAATTATTATCACCCATTCCCTGCATCTAGATTAACCATATGGGATTGTTTTAGTTGGTTCCTTATTTTTTATAAATAACATCATTATGATTTTGCCGTCCACCATGTCTGAACACCATTAAATGAGAATTTATCACAAAAGTTCAAGTAAATGTATATGTTTTTTGAAGTAAGTTTTGAATAGATTGATGAACAAGATACGTACCTTCGGTAACGATATATCTGTAAGAAACATTAGTTAGTTAGATTCCTTACCTTAGAATATCCCCAGGCGTCAGGCTGGATCAGGAAAGATTTTTGTCAGCAATACCCTTGCGCGTCGCTAGGCGTCGTCTGCGGCTCCGAGTCCGTCGTCGGGGTCGTGATCGCCGGGATGACGTCGGAGTACTTAGACGCCGCCCTCGCACGCTGACGTCAGTTCTTGTACATAGCTTTCCGCGCCAGGAACACAGAGCCATGCAAGAAACCGACACTGGTGCCAAGAATCTAGGGCCCTGAAAGGGATCACCTTAACCCTAGATATCAGTTCGCAGAACGGGGAGAATGGGTGGGGCGGTAAGGAATCTAACTAACTAATGTTTCTTACAGATATATCGTTACCGAAGGTAAGTAACTTGTTCATCTGAAAGAAACACGTTAGTTAGATTGCTTACCTTAGAATAGATACCCCAGCAATACCAACCCCGGCGGTGGGTCTGCGAACCAAGATCACACCAGGAAGTCCTGGACAATGGAACAGCCAAAGAAGCCGTCTCTCCAGACTTGGCTGTCCAGGCAATAATGCTTGGCAAACGTGTGCAGCGAGGCCCACGTTGCTGCCTGACAAATGTCCTGCAGAGGGACTCCCTGTCCCAGGGCAGTAGTAGCTGCTGTGGCCCGAGTGGAATGGGCCCTCAGCCCCACAGGAGGTTCCTTCTTAGCCAAGGAATAACGGGCCTTAATGCACAAAACGACCCACCGAGAGATGGTGCGCTTGTGCACTGCCCGCCCCTTCTTAGCGCCCACGTAGCCAACAAAGTTGGTCGTCCATCCGGAACTGTTTCGTGCGGTCGAGATAGAAGGACAGCTCTCGTTTTGGGTCCAGACGGTGGAGCCTCTCTTCCTCTTTCGAGGGATGCAGAGGCGGAAAGAAGGTGGGCAATGTAACAGACTGGCTGATATGAAAGGCAGTTACCACCTTAGGGAGAAAGGAAGGACGAGTTCTGAGAACAACCTTGTCCGGATGGACAGAGAGGAAAGGAGGCTTAGAAGAAAGAGCCTGGAGCTCACTCACCCGTCTGGCAGAGGTGATGGCAACCAGGAAAGCAGTCTTAAGAGTTAGAAGACGAAGAGGACAATTATGAAGTGGCTCAAAAGGAGCGCACATCAGATAGGTCAACACCAGGTTCAAGTCCCACTGAGGCATTACGAAAGGGTCAGGAGGAAACATATGAGTAATGCCTTTAAAGAATCGAGCAACAACAAGGGACTTGAAAAGAGAAGGCTGGTCAGGAAGCCGTAAGAAAGCAGAAACAGCTGAAAGATCCACAGCCTTTGCTGTGCACCATGCCACAAATTTATTTCACCTGCAGGCGTATGCCGTTTTAGTGGAGGAACGCCTGGCTGCCAGGATGACATCACAGACTTCAGGAGGCAAGTCAAATGGCATCAACTGTCGCCGCTCAATCTCCACGCATGGAGGTGGAGGCTGGACAGGTTCGGGTGGAGGACCGTTCCCTGCTGCTGCGACAGAAGGTCCTCCTGAAGAGGAAGTCGAATCGGGGGATCGATGGATAGACTGAGTAGCTCGGGATACCAGTATCTTCGTGCCCAATCCGGAGCCACAAGGATGACTTGGGCCCGGTCGCGCCTGATCTTCTTCAGCACTCTGGGCAGAAGTGGTATAGGCGGAAAGGCGTACAACAGACCGCAACTCCACTCGCGACGAAAAGCGTCTCCGAGCAAATGCTGCCTTGGAAATTCCAACGCGCAGAACTGATGACATTGCGCGTTCTCTTCGGTGGCGAATAGATCTAACCAAGGCTCACCCCACTGCCGAAAGAGGCCAGACGCCATTCGTGATCCATCATGCACCAGCGGCTGAGTTCGTCCGCTCTGGCGTTCAGAGAGCCCGCCAGGTGTTGAACCACCAGGGTGATGCCCTGATGTTCCAGCCATGTCCAGAGGCGCAGAGCCTCCTGACAAAGGGTCCACAACCCCACCCCGCCCTGTTTGTTGCAATAGCACATGGTGGTGGTGTTATCCGTGAACACCTGTACTACACTTCCCCGAACAGAGGGAAGGAATGCCTTCAGTGCAAGCCGGATCGCCCGCAGCTCCAATAGGTTGATATGGAGCCGGGACTCCACCGGAGACCAGAGGCCACTGATCTCGCCTCTCCCATGTGGCCTCCCTATCCCAGGAAGGACGCATCCGTCACCACCACATGCTCCGGTTGGGGTAGGGAGAGGGATCTGCCACTGACCCAATCGCAGTCCGCGAGCCACCACTGCAACTGTCTTGCAGTGCCCTCTAAGATCCGGACATGGTCGGACAGGTTGCCCCAATGTTGGGCCCACTGGAACTTCAGGTCCCACTGCAGAGCCCGCATCCCCCACCTGGCGTGATGTACCAGCAGGATGCAGGAGGCCATCAGACCCAGCAACCGCAGCACCAACCTGACCGAAACTCGGGATAAAGGCTGAAAGATAGGAATCAGAGCCTGAATATCCCGAACCCGCTGTTCCGGAGGATAGACCCGAGACTACGCCGAGTCCAGAACCGCTCCGATGAAAAGGAGCTTCTGGGAGGGACTCAGATGCGACTTCGGCACATTGATGGAAAACCCAGCAAATGCAGGAGGTCGGCCGTAGTCTGGAGGTGGGAGACGACTGCCTGGGGCGAGCCCGCCTTCAACAACCAGTCGTCGAGATAGGGGAAGGCTGGAACCCCTAATCTGCGCAGATGAGCTGCGACCACCTCCATCACTTTCGTGAACACCCGAGGGGCACTGGTGAGGCCGAAGGGGAGCACGGTAAACTGAAAGTGCTGGTGGCCTACCGTGAACCGCAGGTAACGCCGGTGGACCGGCAGGACGGGGATGTGGAAATATGCGTCCTGCAAGTCCAAAGCTACCATCCAGTCTCCAGGTTCTAGGGCAGCCAGAACCTGAGCTAAGGTGAGCATCTTGAACTTCTCCTTCCGGAGGAAGGCGTTGACGCCAAGATAGGGCGTAGGCCCCCTTTGCCCTTCTTGGGAACCAGAAAGTAGTGGGAATAACAACCCCGACCTACTTCTGGGCCAGGAACGCGCTCGATGGCTCCCTTGGCCAAGAGGGCGTAACTTCCTCCTGCAGAAGTTGCAAGTGATCCACCGACATGCGGTGGTACTGCGGTGGCATGGCTGGAGGGGTCGCCTCAAAGGGGAGGGAGTAGCCCCTTCGGACGATTTGCAGCACCCACCTGTCCGACGTGATGGTACGCCAGTGGAGCAGGTGATGGCGAACCCTGCCTCCCACTAGCGTGGAATGGGCCTGAAAGGTCGGACTAGGAAGGCTTTGAGGCAGATGCTGCTGGGGCAGATGTGGGCTGACCGGCTCTCTGTCCCCCTGCTCCGCCTCCGCAGAATCCACTCCGCGACTGCGTTGAGACTGGTTCTACGGCCAGTGGCTAGATGGATGTGTGGGGGCGCCCCTTCCTTGGCCACGAAAGGGGCGAAAAGCGGACGTTTGCGGGCACGGGCCGAGAGGCCCAAGGACTTGGCTGTAGCCCTGGAATCCTTAAAGCGCTCCAGCGCACTATCCGCTTTATCGCCAAAGCGCCGACGGCCATCGAAGGGCATGTCCATGAGGGTACTCTGGACATCCCCGGAGAAATTTGTGGATCTCAGCCAGGCGTCGCCACAGTCGTCGCAATCGCCCTACCTAGCGAGTCCGTGGTGTCAAGCCTACATCGAATCGAGTACCGTGCTGCATCCCGCCCCTCAGCAAGGGCCTGGGCGAGCCGTGTCCTGGCCTCCTTCGAACACTGGGGTAGCACGTCCGCCACCGTATCCCACAAGGAGTGGGTGTAACAGTCCAAAAGGCATGCGGTGTTGATAGACCGCAACCACAAACTGAGGGAGGAAAACAGCTTCTTCCCAAACTGTTCCCACCTTTTGGATTCCCGCTCCGGAGGAGCGGACAGGAAGGCGGTCTGGGATGTAGAGGCCTGGATAACCAGGCTCACAGGGGTGGGGTGCACCGACAGAAAGCTGGGGTCGCCCGGTGCGGGGCGGTGGCTCCGGGCCACATTCCCGTCCACAGGAGTGACTGTGGAGGGCTTGGACCCGGTGCCCACCAGAACGTCAGTCAGTGCTTCATTGAACTGCAGTAGAGGCTCCGAGGAGCTTACTGGCGGTTGAAGCACTTCAGTGAGGAGGTTAGTCTTCACGGCCACTGCAGGGAGCTCCAGATGAAGGGCTTCGGCAGCCCTGCGCAGCACCACAGAATAGGTAGCACCCTCCTACGTAGCCACGGAGGGAGGAGAGATGATGCCAGTGCCAAGGAAGGTGTCAAGACCACTGGCATCCCCCAGCTCTCCTGCCCAGTCCTGATCAAATTGACACTGCTGTGCCATAGGGTCCTTAGACCCCTCCCAGTCGTCCCCGTCATCCGACTCCTGGTAGACAGGCTGAAAGGTCAGAGCCGGGCAGCGGATGAACTGCTCATACATCGGCGCCGCTCCGGCGCCGGACCGGGACTGAACCTGGGGACGACGTCGTCTGAAGACGGCACCGGGGGCGGCTCCTGAGGGGTTGGCGCCGGCGGAGGGGTCGTAAGGTCAACCGGCGTCGAACGGGATCCAGGCCTGGATCCCCCGGGGGCCTGCTGCGTCGGGACCAAAGTCGACGACGGCGCCGGGGCCGGAGCCGCCGGCTCGCTAGGCCTCCCAGTCAGACCTGCGGGTCCCGAAGGCGCGCCGGCAGGCCTCGACGGCGGAGCGAGACTCTTCATGGTCACAAGGAAGTCTCAGATCTCCGCCGGAGTCGCATTAGGCCCAGGAACCAGAGGGTATTGGGCCGGATGCGACTCCTGCGGCTCCTATGGAGCCGCGCGGGTGGTGCCACCCGAACTCTCAGCCGAGTCATGCGACCGGTGAGGGGAGTCAGAAGAGCGATGTCGCCTCTTCGACTTCTTCTTACTGTGCCTCGACTTACCGGAATGAGAGGACATCGATCCCAACAGGCGGGGATGGCTGCAGCTCCGCGACCGGTCCCTCGACCTCCTCCTCGACCGGGACCTTGAGCGGCGCGGAGCCAACTGCCGGATCTTGAGCAGCTTGCGGGACCGCTCCTGCCTAGCCTTCGAGGTCAAGGCCCGCCAGTCGAGGCACGAATCGGCATCATGGTCAGCCCCAAGGCAGTAGAGACACCGACGGTGGTGATCCGTGACTGACATCAGGCGATGACAGGCGTCGCACGGCTTGAAACCGGGCATCCCTACCGGCACCTAGGAGTCGAGGTCGACTCGAAAGAGGAACCAAAAAAGTTCAAAAAGTTTAGTCAAAAAGTGACTAAAGGGTATGCTCTTCCCGGCTCTGCGCTTACTGGCACGGAAAAAAGAAGAACTGACATCAGCGCGCGAGGGCGGCGTCTAAGTACTCTGACGACGTCATCCTGGCGATCACGACACCGACGACGGACACGGAGCCACAGACGACGCCTAGCGACGCGCAAGGGTATTGCTGACGAAAATCTTTCCGGATCCAGCCTGATGCCTGGGGATATTCTAAGGTAAGGAATCTAACTAACGTGTTTCTTTCAGATATATTTTTTTAGGGGACTCTTGCTGCTGCTAATTAGATGACAGAAATTGATTGATTCTAATATATAATTTTGGAGATACATAATGTGGTAAGATACATTTACTATTCTACCCTCTAGATGTACCTTTTCATTTTCTGATGATTAGAGAGAATAAAATTGAGATTATAATATGATTGGGGAACTACTGTGTGTGACATGCCAAGGACATGTTAAGGGGCAATAACAACTATTATATGTATACTGATTGCATAATAGGTTGCACTGCTCCACTGATTGCAATTAGGGAAATAGATACTGTTGAATGTCGTAACAAAGGATGTCCATATGAACTTTTCATAAACCAATATAAGTTGTGTGTTCTATTTTCGAATAGGATTGAACTCAATTAAGGTTTTAGGTTCTACTTTTGGATGGATTACTGATGATACTTAGGTATTATGTTTTTATTGGAATATGATTTTAAATTGTTTTATATTCTGTATACGTTTTTATGATCTATAAACATTGTTGATGTTACTTAGTGTGTGTTTTATGTGCTTCATGTCAGCCCTGAAGACTTCCTGCTGTTTAAGCCACGAAACACGTTGGCTGTGTCTATGCCATACTCGTACTTGTCAAGATGAAAGTAAAGAACAACCTTTTTGATTACACAAGAATAGTGGTCCACAGATATTTTATTAATTAGTCTGACTTTTTGTATAAAAAGATATTTAATTCTCGTTCTGCAAATATCGGACATTGCGTTGATATGTACAAAGTGCTTCTCCCATACTTTTAAGATATTTTTCAGTAATTTGGGCTTTTCTGTGGAGTGGTTAGTCCAGGGACTGGAGCACTCGTTCCTTGGAACAACTGGGAGTGCGGTGACATATACCAAAATCACTCAGAGGCACTTATTATTTTTGACGGATAACATATATATATACATGTATATGAAGTATACCTGCAATGAGATCAACACGTCACAATGTGTCTTTTTGGCGCTATTTATCAGTATAAACCCCATATACATTTATCAGTACATGAATAGGCTACCAATTAATGCCAAAGTCAGATATATTTCACCTACCATTGGTTTAAAGGTCACTGCCATTTCACAGGACATTCCAGGGCACAACTGTCCCGGAGGGTCAAACCTATAAAAACATTATTAAGTGACATATAAGTTAACTTACCACAACAAAGAGACTCTGTTTACATATTTACCAAAGAGCTGTGTTTTTTTTGCCTACCACTCTACTCAAAACAAGTGTTGGAAGAAGTATTTCTGCAAAAGTATGAGTTAAGTGATATGTAATAACTGCATTCCAGGTTTTCAGGATAATCACTTATGATGCCCGAGTTCCATACAGCTCCACTGCATATAAAATCTTTTTTAGGGTACATCCTGAAAATCTAGCTTAGATCTGGTCCTCTGGAACATGTGTTGCACTTCTTCAAGTTTACATCTTCACTGCTACATTTTGCACTAATAAACAATTCAACCTAAAGGAGTGATAGACAAAGTATAGCACTTGAAGTGTGGGAAATATGGACACTCTAGTAAGGAATAAGTTGCTTCAGTCTAAACCCATTCTACTTACTGTATAACAATGAAGTCTTTCAGATGCTCACTGACTCCAGATAGCTTGCAGAAATTAATGCTGTAGGAGGCATTGGTGAGAATGATCTTTTTCTTGTAGGTTTTGCCAACATCAAAGTCCTGAAAGTAATATTAATATTTTGTTAGGTTTCAAAGGAGGTTTGATTATGTTCCTAGGGTGACATCACAAATAATGTCTTTCTACTGCTATTTCTGCTCCCCACAGCTCTATAATATATTTTAGGTCAACAGTCACTACAAAAGAGGAATCCCCACAGGACACAAAGTTATGCGTCCCTGTGTAGAGAGATGACAACATCAATTCATTCACCCACTAACTTCAGAGCAATGGAAATAAACAGGTATGTGCTGTGAGCAGCATATCAAGAGGTTTTCAAACTGGCTAGTGCCACTGAAAGTCAAAAGGGTTGGAGAAGAATCATTCACATGTTATTCTACAAAGTTCAATCAACTTTAGTCTCAGATGACTATCAGGTAGATCGTATGCAGCTCTAGCAGCTCTGGTCTACTTGCTATTTGGTTATACAGCACACACATTTAGAATTCTTGTTCCTTTAGTTTCTTTAGTCTTTCTCTACACAGATTTACCACGCATGGCCTTTGGATTTTTGAGCTATACCATGCAAATGTCTACCAACCTAATTACCTGATTATCTGAGTTATATCCCAGACACAACTGGCAGGCATGGACCCTTGTTCTTTTCAGTCACATCCCACACAAACCCAGTAGTCGTAGTCCCTAGATCGTGGCGTTATATCTTACAAATATCCTGTAGGTGTGGTCTCTTTCTTTCTCACAATCAAATTCTACACACACTAACACATTGGCCTGCACTGATCTCTCTGCGTTATACTTATAACCTATGTGTATCTCATATTCCTGGGCATTTTGGCTATTGTTACCATTACCCTCCACATATTTATAAGCTTGGGTTCCTAATTCATCCCATACTTCTCTTACAAACATTTGAAAACCTTGTTCCATGGTTCCTTTGGAGGCCTTACCTTACACACATCATCTAACAATGAAGGTCATCTGGTTTCTTTCAGTTACTATCTACACACACATTTACCAGCTAAGAATCCTCAGTTCCTTTCACAAAAATCCTAAGCACACTTAGCGGTCATGGCACCCTTTCTCCTATGATGCGTGTTTACCTAGCATTTCAGTCCTAGTGATCCTAGAAAGTCTTTAGAAGTGCAAAGTATTAGAGAATCCCTGTTAACATAAGCCAATTTTGTGTTTCATCTGTCACAGAAAAAATGAAGAAATCATGGTAACTAGCAGCCATGCCGTTAACGTAACTACTTTGCCAATGTGAACTCTACAGTGACAACTCCTTGTCTTCCAGAGGAAAGAGAGAGAGCAAAAGAGAGAGAGAGAGAGAGAGAGAGAGAGAGAGAGAGAGAGAGAGAGAGAGAGAGAGAGAGAGAGAGAGAGAGAGAGAGAGAGAGAGTGAGTGTGAAATATGAAAAGAAAGATGCTCAAGTTCACACCCCTCACCCCATCACCCACCTTGAAATGAATGACATCAGGCTTGCTGTAGAATGGACATCCCTTGAACTCGTGGCCTGAGGCAACCTGCTTCCGAACAATTCCACCACGGAGCTTCTCCAGTGTTTCAGCTAACATTTCCTGCTCTGCTTTACTCCTGCCCACAGGTCTAACTTCAGCTCCATCCTTCTGCACCTGTAAGATACAAAATACAACAACAAAAAACATTAACATCCTGATTTAGTTTGGAAAGTAATTCCAACCATCTCTATGCCAACTATGCCAAAAATGTCAAATACACATTCCAATTACTAGTTTAAAAAGAACGGTAGCGTAATGCTAGGAATAAATTGGAAATCGGAGTCCTTCCCTCACATATAGGTATAATGCATAGGCTTGTCAAGTTTCATCACACACTATACTGCCCAAGGGACCACAATGTGCTACATCATGGTAATGTCATAATTTTCATAAAACCAGCTATCTATTTTTTTGTAGGTTTTTTTGCAGTGTTTTATATAGCGCAAACTTGACCCGAATCCAATCAGGTATCAGAGCGCTTTACATAGCACCGGGACACACATTCATTTTTTGTTAGGCACAGGGAGATTAAGTGATTTGCACAGAATCACAGGATGTTTAGCGTCATTACCATAGCGCGAACTTGACCAGAATCCAATCAGGTATCAGAGCGCTTTACATAGCACCAGTACACACATTCATTTTTTGTTAGGCACAGGGAGATTAAGTGATTTGCCCAGAATGGAGCAGAGTGTTGTAGAGTGGAGTGGCATACAGTCGGGTTGGAAAAAGGACAGTGTGCTAGAGTAGATTCCAGTGTCATATAGTTGAGTGGTGTGTCGTATCGAGGAGTGGAGTGGCATGTCCTTGAGTGTCCCAGAGTGTAGTATAGTGGTGAAGAGTGGATGGGAATACAGTGGAGTAGAGTGTCATATAGTGGCATAAAGTGTAGTACAGTGTTATATAGTGGTATAAAGTGTAGTACAGTGTTGTAGAGTGGAGTTGCATACAGTGCAGTAGAGTGACAGACAATAAAGCTGCAAGGAGCACCATAGAGTGGAGTATGGTACAGTGGTGTAGAGTGGGATAAAGTGCAGTAGAGTGGAGTAAAGTGGAGTGGGGTAGCGTAGAGTGGAATAAAGTGTCAGAGTGGAGTGGCGTGTCATAGAGTATAGTAGCATGGAGTGCAGTAGAGTAGTGTGGCATAGCATACAGTTGGATAAAGGGTCATAAATTGGAGTACCGTGTCATGCCGTGGCATGTAATTAAGTGTTGGAAAGTGTTATACAGACGAGGCGCTTACAGTGTATTAGAGTGTTCTAGAGTACAGTGACGTACATTATCGTAGAACGTGGTTGAGTGGATTGACATTCAGTGTTATAGAGTAGAATGGCGGGGTGGCGTACAGTAGAGTGGACTGTTGTCTCAAAGAGTGGAGCAGCATACAAAGAGATGCATTCAGTGTCATATAGTGGAGTAGAGTACCATAGAGCGGCATATATTAGAGTAGAGTGGCAAACAGTGTAGTGTTTTACAGTGGAGAGGGGTACACAGTGGAGTCAAATGTCGGAAAGTGGCATACAGTATAGTACAGTGTTGTAGAGTGTGGTTGCATAGAGTACAGTAGGCTGTCGTACAATAGAGCTGCATAGAGTGGATTGAAGTACAGGAGCGTAGAGTGAGGTAATCTCATACACGAGAGTAGAGTTGAGTAGCATGACGTAGTGTGAAGTAAAGTATAATAGAGTGTATTGGTATGTCGTACAGTACAGTGGTGTGGAGTGGAGTAGAGTTGAGGAAACTCTCATTAATTGGAGTGGAGTCTCATACAGTGCAGTGGAGTGCTATGTCATGGAGGGTTGAAAAGTCTTGTACAGTGTTGTACAACGGGGTGTACGGGTATAGAGTGGAGTACAGAGCTGGACAGTGGAGTGTACGGAGCTAGAGTGTAGTTAAGCTTTGTAGAGTGGAGTTATATAGAGTAGAGGAGAGTGTTGTTGAGTAGAGCAGCATACAGTGGAGTACACTGAAGTGGCATAGAGGGGAGTAGCGTAAAGTGGAGTGGCATACAGTGGAATAACAGAGTAGAGTGGCATACAGTGGGTATAGGATGGAGGGGAGTAGAAAAGAGTGGAGTTGTATTATCATGTGCGCAATGTTGATTGCGCACATGATAATACAAAGCAACTGACCAGTTTTAAACAGTCACTGCACATCCTCATTGGAAGAAATTGTATGGCAAGTGAAAACGAAATGTTCCTACACTTTGAGTTCTTGAAATTAAAGTGCCACCAACCTTGCATGTGTGACTTTTATTTGTTATAATCAGTTAGTGATTCCCGTAACATTTCTCCTCTTGTAGGAATCACTTCCCACACGTGATACGGGTCTCTCATGTATACACATGATGATGAATATAGACATAATCCACCATTCTTGAGAGTGCTTTTTTCAACCAAATAGACTTCTAATGCGCTCCTCGTCTTGCCGCAATCGCCCTTTGTCAAGTGCTACATACCAGCAAAGCGCCGAACTCAGTAGCCGGGCTTCCCATAATAGTAACGTCCTGACATGTCAGTGGATGTAGCTTCCCTTTTGGCAGCGGTGGTTCTGGCATTATAAGTTACACACAAAATACAAATTTCACTACAAATATGCCAAACTCAAATGGACAGGTGCCTCCTTTTGTGATAGTGGCCTCACGTCAATTATTTTCAAAGCAAACAGAGGAGCACTCGAAGGGTTGCAATAGTACTTAGTTTATTAACGCCATCCAACAAACACGTTTCGGCAGAAGCTGCCTTTTTTAACAGTCCGTCTTCCCTTGCCATACAATTTCTTCCAGTGGGGATGTGCACTGACTGTTCAAAACTGATAAGGTGCTTTGTACTATCATATGCGCAATCAACATTGAAAAAAGCCAGCTTCTGCCGAAACGCATCTGTTGGATGGCGTTAATAAACAGTCACTGTTTGCTTTGCAAATAATTGACGTGAGGTCACTATCATGAAAGGAGGCCCCGGTCCGTCTGAGTTCAGCATTTTTGCAGTGGAATCTGTGGTTCATATAGACAGATAGAGAGATAGATATTCAATGAAAAAAACAAAGGTTAAAGGAATGTTATGGTTAGGTGAAAATGTCAGTTACAGCCTACTGTTTTAAACTAACAAAACCACTGAAATTCACCAGTTTTAGTTATGTCAAGTAACTATACCTTGCGCATCCCACTATGCACAATGTTATCAAGGGTGACATTTCAGATGTTGCAGCGATGTTATCAGTGGTGTCATAGAACACTTCATGAGTGAAGTAATATGAGACATAATTAGCAGTGCATAGTGAAGGTGCGAGCTATAGTTACTTTATGGCATGAGGTATAAGTTATTTGAGATAACTAACAGGTGACTTTCAGTTATTTTGCTAATTTAAAGTAGTATGTTTTAACTGACGTGTTCACCTAATTACAATGTTCCTTTAACCAATTTTTATTTCATTGAATTGCTAAGGTTTTTTTTCCATGCAAAGCAACATATTACAATGCCTAACTTTAAAGTCACTTTAACCTTCGTGTTTTTTTGCAGTGAATGTTCCATTTTTTTCACCATAAAGTAAGATGCCCATCACCATGCGGGGTGCGGGTTGGGCACAGGGCCTGACTATGTCCTGCAACAATGTAAAAGGATAAAAATAGTGCCATTTTGTCATTTTAAGTAAGGCAGGACTACAAGCTTTTTCAAAGTCTCAAAATACTAAAACAAAAATATTGACTTTATCAGGGGGTCAGCACATCAACATACATAATGCAGACCTTTTGGCTTTGTCACAAAGTCACCAATAACAAAAATCACATGTATTTTTCATAAAATCACAAATTGCAATGTTTAATAATAGTGATTGTGATCAAATATTTTCAACACAGCCTTTTAAAGAAAACATTAACATTTCTTTCATTCTATTTTTAAACATTTTTCATGACAAAGTGCAGCCATGGAACTAACCACTAGAGGTCCCTGCACTTGAGCTGAAGACATTCAGACTCAATGACCCTGGAGACTAACATGTGTTTTTTAATGTTGGTGGGGGCTGCAGCACCCCCCACACCATTAAAACATGATAGGTGGTGGCCCTGCCTCTTCTAGGGTATCCACCACAACGTACACATGAATTAAAAAAAACCTGGGGCAATATGGGGCTCTCCTTGTCTCCTTGCCAGAGTAGTGAATAATAAACGAGCCGCTCCTGCCACTCATAATTATTAATTTTTTTTGGGTGCCCCAGTGCCTCATTCACCTACATATCAATCTTATGGAACATCAAGAATTCTCATATTTCTCTGACACCACTCATTGTACGATTCCAGGCATTGGTCTCCCACTACTGGGTCAAGTTGACTGCTCTGCTTCCCATTAGAGGGAACACATGCCACCCCCACAAATGGAGCAATTATCCGTGAATGAACTAGTTCCTGGAAAAAGAAAGTGGTGTGGGGGAAATCTGTCTCTCACTAATTAACTTTTCACACTGAACCTGGGCTGGGAGAACCGAGATCTAGAACAAAGGGAGACGACCTCTGGAGCCAACACAGTAGAAGCTTGCCTTTGATGTTTGGTGGCAAGGGAGTGGTCAGTAAAGTCAGCTTGGGGAGGAGCGGAGACCCTGAGAGGAGCTTCTTGGAGAGAAACCTTGAAGTTGACATGTTGGATTATCCCAGAATGCTGTGATCAGGAGGATTGGGAGATGGGTGGGGGGATGATGCGGCATCCTAGGATTGGCAAGGATGCCTGGCATCTAGAACTTTCCTTGCCCACTTATAAACCCCTACATAGTGGAGGAGAGATTAGATCTGAGAGGCAGCGAAGAATGAAAGGATGCCCCATTGGAAGGAGAAACCACCTGAAACCCTGCAATGATGAAATAAGGGCTTTGTCACCAGCTGAACCCCCAGGACTAGGATAAGTCTCCGCCAGTGGCGCTGGCCTCCGTTATGCCCCCTGAGGATCAGTTGAGGAGCAAAGACCTGGACACCACTGCGAGCCCACAGGTGCTCTGTAAGACAGCCAGGAGGTTTTGGAGCCTGTGGATTGTGGACAAGAGGGTGTTCTGCTAACTGGTAGAAGAGTTACTGCACAAGACTCCCCCACGAGCAAGAGAGGAGAAGGCTGGCAAAATGTTTGCTCCCCTCAAAAAGGGCCCCTTTAGAGGCAAGGAGACCTGTTGAGAATGCTCCTCATAGCTATTTCTGGCCACCAGGAGCAAAGTGAGACAAGAATAAAGAAAATTGACCCAGTGGGACAAGAGATATTTATCTTCAGTGGTCTTCCATTTCAAATTGAAAGTAAAGAATGAACCAAGTAGGTGGAACGCCGCATTACTATAAGATTATACCCCTGGGGGTGGACCAGGGCTCGGGGGTCAGTGCAACTGTACTAAAATCACCCCTCGATGGGTCATGCATAGTGCCCCCTCCCCATGCTTGTTCTGCTCGCCAGCGAGCCCCATCTTCGGGGGCGGGGAGGGAGGTAGGCACAAACAGAACTTTAAACAGAAGCTCCGCAGCTCAAACCCTCTATGGACCTCGGGGCTCCCAAATTCCCAAGGACCGAAGCAAACACTACTGGCGGGCTACGTTGCCCATCTCCAGTGCCTTTGTCTGGGTGGAGGGCAGGTAACGCCGGCCTTCCTCCACCCTGCTCATGCTACTCGTAAACAGGGGACTCAGGATTACTTACACAGTGTGTAGGAGCCAGGAACCAGCTACTCCTGCCCGTGGGAGTAGAAGAAACTACTACCAGTTCCTGCGCCTGTCTTGGTAGGAACCCAGAGAGCTGCTGGGGTCGAATGGATTTGGGTCTCCGCCTGCTAGCACCAACAATTTACGTGACCTGGGTGCCTTGGGAGAGAACAGGGCATCCATTAAAACAAAAAGAAAACACTTGGCACCTGGTCGCAAAGAAAGACAAGAGGGGAGCAAACCTCTCATTTCTTATTCACAAGGAGTGTCCCATAATGCCTAGCGTAGGCTAATTTACATGTTTTCTTTTGATCTGTTGTGCCCCAATTTGGGTAGGGGCACCAATAAGGTTTTCCAATGTGTTGTGGAAGGCGGTAGGAGGTGCAACCAACAGACACTATTTTTTGCACATGTGCCCCCCCTGCAGCCCATGGGATTTGTTCTTAAAGTCGCCCTAAGTTTTGTGGCATATTGAAATTATGACCCGAGGGAATGTTGCTTACTGAAAGAAACACAGCTTGAGCTACTGCTCTCTTGCTTAGATGAACAAAGATCTCTTATGTTTGGTCATGGCTTCATGTGGCCTGATGCAAGTAAAGAAATACTGACACATTTTTACTAACGTATATCACAATAATGCTTCAGTGAAAGAAATACTGATGAACACTGCAATGCTTATAATGATTGTTCGGAGTATGGGTGTTGTTCCGTTCGTTGTTGTTAAGTTGGCGACACCCTGACAAAGCCAGTAGGCCTGTTATATATATATATACATATATATAAATATATATTAATGTGACACCCCGAACAAAGTAAGTAGTCCTGCCTTATATATATTAATGTAGTGATCCACGACAAAGCCAGTAGGCCTCCCTGTTATTATAATGACACCCTTTATAGTGTGATGTTATTTCTAGTATAGGTGGGTGTATTGTGATTATGCGGTTCTAGGGGGTAAAATGTGATTTGAGGGTGCTCACATCAACCTGATGCATATACTTGTTATTTAATGTGTAGAATTTAGTCTTGAGTGTGTTGTAGAAGTACTTTTGCATTTTAAAAGAAAAGGGACTGACTGGACAACAATTTATTGAGTGTTGTTGTTGCATGCCAGCGAATGGAGATTACTAGCCCACACCTCCTCCCCTTAGTAGCCTTTGGACTGGGCTCATTCGCCACTCTGAGTCAGTCAAGTGTTACAATGGGGCACTTGGTTACCAGTAAAAAGAAAAAAGTAGACCTATTACTTGTTTGAGATTCACATCCTTCCCAACTAATTACCCAGTTTCTTACACTCAGAATTCAGCCCTTCACAGCAAAGGTTACTGGCTTTAAATGACCTGTGTAATATTCTACACAGACTCAAAAGGAACACGGAAACATGTTTTCTGTGATTTCCCAATGACCAACTGTAGAAGTGCAAAAAGTATTCTGTATTTATGAAGCCTTCTTTCATTTTGGCTACTTGACCATTAGCCAATCAGGGGCCTGCTGCCATTATTTTACAAATTCTTTTGTGCATCATCAAATCATACACAAAGGACTTCTCTAAGAAGAGGTTTGCTCACTTGTGAACTTAGGAAGATACCAAAGCTAGAGAAGCATGCTTACACGCAAGTGAATCATTCTTCTAGACTACCCGATCGTTCAAAGATTTGATGCATTTTCAAACGAAATATAAAGCAGCATTTGACCAAGGGTTACACTTGCAAGAGGAAAATACCACATCTTTAGTTAAACGAGTGTCTGAGCAATGTTTAACTGGCATTAGCAAGTAAATGAGTGTGGTCATCTAAGCAGTAGTGCCCTTCAAACGTATGACTGTTCCTTAACTTTGCTACCTTGTAGATTTCTTAAAGTGGCATATGAGCGAAAAACCCTGCTATTCCATCCTGCATTCTTAGTGAGAAGCCTAATTCCAGTAAAACTGCTAGTTACAACTTACTCATAGTGTATGCATTAAACCAGCCAAATAATTTTGTTCAGTACAAAAGGAATCTTAAACCTCCTCTTACATCTAAAGTATATAGTTTTTGATGGGAACAGTGAATTTGCTAAAAGTAGGATCAAATATAAGCGTGACTTCAAATGAAAATCAAAGATGATTTTTGGAATAAATCTCGGGTACATTCTCAACATTAATCACTAGGAAATCGAAAGAACAGTTATTTTATAGTGTAAGCCTGTATCTCACTAACTATGTTGAATGATAATACATTTACCTCAAGGTGAGAGAAAGACATATGCTCAAAAGTCTTTCTATTAGGGTTTCAACTCTCAAATTGGAGATGGTCTTGTAACGGAAGAAAATGTATAAAACAGCTGCTTAAGAATTGCTTGACTAACAGAAGAAAGAACAAAGACGGCTTCTCTGCATGTTTCTTGTATCAAGCAACTGTAACTAAGCAATGTTTGTTGGTGTACCGATTTCACCAATTCCAGTGGATAAGGTATCATATGCTACACCCACCACTGGATCGAATGCATGCCCTTTGAGGTTCAACATACCTACAATAGTTTCCACTGTTCCTTACCACAGTTTCTGGTGTTGCCTGTCTTACACTGTCCTAGCACACCCATGCCTAAGCCCAGGTGACAGAATTCGAAGGCTTCGAATAATTCAAGCCATGGTCATCCTCTCTAACTTCAACCCATTTTGTAGCCATATCATCCTATGGAAGCGATATATTGATGACACTTTCTTCATATGGTAGTGTTTGGTAGGTAAACTTACAGAATTCCTCAATTGGCTTGCTGCTAACTACAAAGGCCTTAAACCTACTCTACAACATAGCAAGACTGAAATTGCAGGACTCGCTCTCTTACTGGCAATTTTTGTGTATAAGAAGGAACTGTTATTTCAAACAAGACTTCTTTACGAAGGCTCAGACTCTGTCACAGAAACGCCTGTCCAGAGGTTACCCACACAAACTGGTAAAAAGATCGAAAAAGAGGGCTTGGTACTACCCTAGGGAGGTATTATTCACCCATAGAGAAAAGAAAGACAGACAAGTGGTGTGTGTTACCTCATTTTTTTTTGTTTAAGTTTGTTTATTAGATTTTAACAGTTTAGATACAGAGAAGCATAGGTTCATATATGAAATACATACTGAAATAGACTGACATGAAAGTGGCAGTAGATTGTACATTGGTGGTGCTCTTCAAACGTAATAGCCTCTTATAATTTGTATTGACCTGGGAGTACATGCATATTAGGGCGATCCACAGAAACGCCTGTCCAGAGGTTACCCACACAAACTGGTAAAAAGATCGAAAAAGAGGGCTTGGTACTACCCTAGGGAGGTATTATTCACCCATAGAGAAAAGAAAGACAGACAAGTGGTGTGTGTTACCTCATTTTTTTTTGTTTAAGTTTGTTTATTAGATTTTAACAGTTTAGATACAGAGAAGCATCGGTTCATATATGAAATACATACTGAAATAGACTGACATGAAAGTGGCAGTAGATTGTACATTGGTGGTGCTCTTCAAACGTAATAGCCTCTTATAATTTGTATTGACCTGGGAGTACATGCATATAGGGCGATCCACATAGTCGGGGTGTTTTAGATATGATGTCTATAAGCATGTCCCCTGGTGTAAGAGCTTCATCTGCCTTTGACGTCATTGGGAGCCGTGGTTTTCTGTCCCCGGAGTTGGGCTATATATCTGCCAACTAATGTCGATACCAAATTGCTGGCCTGTATCCCTGACTAATAACCTGGGTGTTGAACTGGAGCATTGATACGGGGTCAGCGGGGAGGGGTGGTGTGTGCAGACTGAGGGAGGAGTGGAAGCAGATCTTCTGTCAGAGTTCACCTGGTGATCCGGCGTGCTACTGCAGTGAATGCGGGAAGATGGGGGGCGGGAAGCTATTCTGGGGATGAGCTCCTACTTAAGAGTTGCTATGGGGTGTCCCTGGTGTGTGCGCGTACCATTTCGGTGTCCATCAGGAGGTCCAATTGGTGTGGCGGGTATTGCCTGGGTTTGGGGTGCCCCGTCCGGTTCATCCAGTGAGGTTTGTTGTCTAAATTAGCACAGTAGTTGTGCCCATTCCATCGAAATATGATGTTTGCGCGTCCCTTTCACTTCCTCATCCCATATCGCTTCCTCTTCAGCCACCCCCCATTTCTTAACTGCTCCCACGCAGGCCTCCACTGGGGGTCCATCTGGGGCCCGCCAATGCATGGCTATTCCTCTTTTCGCCAGGAGGAGGGAAAGTGACATGAATCGGACCTGTACTTTATCAGTTTTTCGTCTTCTGAACACGCCTATTGCGCACACCTCCCATGACGTGATCCCTGGGACATTTGTGGTGGCCCGGAGTGTCTCGTGAATGTAATCCCAGTACTGTTGCAGTGTGGGGCACCCCCAGAACATGTGTTTGAAGTCCGCTACTGGGGCTGAGCATAGGGGGCAGAAGAATTGCGGATCTGGATAGAAGCGGTGTAGGCGCTTTGGTGTCAAATATGCCCTGTGTAAGATGTTAAATTGTATATTCTTAAAGCATGCATTTCTGGAGACCTTTTTGGGGTATTCTAGAGCCTGTTCCCACTCCTTGTCGTGTAACGGCTGACCCATGTCCTCCTCCCATGTCTGACGCAGTGCAGTAAGGGGTTTGAGAAGTAGTTCCCTAACGGCCTTATATAGCCATGTGACTAAGTGTCTGCCCACCCCCAGAAGTAGTATGACATGTATTACTGGGTGTGTCGGTGGTTCGCCTGCGTTTGGATCCCAAAACCGGCAACTACTGGCCACAATACGTCTATGCAACATGAATTGCCCTCGGGGGGAGGTCATATTCTTCCACTAGCTGATTATAGTGTCGCAGTTGCCCATCCTCGAAGAGGGATTCCAACTCTGTTAGTGAGTTGTCGGTACACACCTGCATGGTTCGGGCTGTGTAATATTTCTCATCGTTGGGGAACCCTACCAATGGAAGCAGTGGGGAATACGGAGGTTTCCCCCCGGACATGCGATGTATTCGCAGCATACAGGTGCGAGCTATCGACACTTGTAGTGGATAGGAGCGTTGGGGCTTGGTGCCAGGTAATAGCATGCGCCGGAGTGCTGGCAGGGGTATGCATCCCACGTCAGAGGTTGCCTCGCCCATGTGACGCTCCGCAGTCCAGTGCGAGAGCCATTGCAACTGTGCTGCTAAAAATATGTTTCAAAGGCTGGAGCGCCCAGGCCCCCTCGGTCAGTTGGTAGGAGCAATTTAGACACAGCTACTCTGTGTCGGCCCGCTCCCCAGATAAGAGAGGTGAGTAGTGTATCCAACTCCCGGAAAAAGGGGCGGGGAGGAATGACAGGGAAATTAGCAAAGTGGTACAGTAATCTGGGGACAATGATCATTTGGCCAGAGGCACACGGCCAATGGGGGCATGTGTGTAACCTCATTTAACCTAATTTTCCCCTACATCAAACCAAGTGAAAAAGAGTATTCTGCAACACTGGAATATGTTGAACGCAGGTGACCCTGCATTTGAGCAACCAATCTTTGCGTTTCACAAAAACAAAAGTATTAGAGACCACTTAGTCAGAGCAAGTCTTGTCCCCACTACGACGGACCACACGTTCAATGTTCTGTGGAGTCTAGCGCCTGATAGGCCATCACAAATGCGGCAGTTGTAGTGTCTGTGAATTCATTATGGAAACGAAGGAATTCATTTACAAAAATGGGAGAGTGACTTTGCAGCATTTTTTTAAACTGTAACACTGCCAATATTATTTATGCCAGTACCTGTCCATGTAATCTGCTAAACATAAAACAGACTACACAAAAAAATCGGATAAGGATAAGCCAGCATAGGAGTCGCCTCAGATACAAGGTTAAAACTGCTTCATTAGTTGGACATTTTGTGGAACTCAATCATAATGAGAAGGACCTTCGATGGCAAATCGTTGCTCTGGTGAAGCAACCGGACAGAAGCGGAAACATTTCATTCATACTTAATAGGGCAGAAATTAAATGGATTCTGCTCATGAACAGCCTACACACTGGACTCAATAAAATGGAAGTTTACACGTCTTCACTGTGAACATCCACAGGAATCGCGTTCATTAACAATCTACATGATTACCAATGGACTCATTTAGCTAATGCACTTCACGTTGGCTCAGCTGATGCATGACTTTACACCTTGATTTAGGACCAGTTGTACCCTTTGTCCTTTCAGACCTTGATATTTGGCTGTTCTGTTAAAATATCTTTTGTATATTTCTCATATGCATTTTATACGCATTTTTGTTAAAAAATATTACGCATGTTGGTGTCTTCTATGTATTAACTATTATTTGTTCTTTTATTTTATCATTTTCAAAGGATTATTGATTGTTTATTATGCACATGAGGACCATATATACGTGGAGATGTATTTTACTCCCTGTACCATTTCTGGTCTCCATATAAATTGGTACTCCCACCATGACACAAATTCTTGCTGGCATACTCATATGCACTTGCTTATTGATTATGTATGGTATCCCGCGCTAGGACTATTGCCTGCCTTCATTTTTCACTTTATTTGCACTCTAATCTTTTGTTAGCCAGTTGCCTGGGCTGTTATACTGAATCCCTTCCTCCACTGTATAACCGCGAAACAGTCGTATTCTGCCATAATCTATGCTTCTCAGCACTACCACGCCAAGTCCTTCTTTAATTTTAATGCACCCCTGCCAAGCGCATTTGCACGCTAGTGTGCATTAGAACCCCGTTGCTATTGAAGGCATAGACATCTTTGGCATGTCCTTCATGCTCCTACCGTCCTCCTGGCACCCGGCCCCATTTGCAGTTGGATCTCTCGATTCAAGTATGATGTTCTCAAACCCCTCCCCTTGAATTCCGGGGCAATACTTTAATTATTTCACCAATCTTTCGTTATTTTGAATTTTTCAGAGACCAGATTCTGGTTCTCTTCCCCGCATTTCATTGGAACCGTGATTTACCCCCGCTGCAGCTTCGCACTACAAATTTACAACTACAGGTATTTTCCCTGCAGTTTTTTAAATTGAATCTTACCCTGACTCTGCACCCTAGCCGTATAGATTAATCACTGCCACATTACCATTTTTACAATTATTGATCAGATTATTGATCAGTTGGAGGTGATTCTTTCCTTCCACCCTGGCTGCTTGGTGGCAGCACTCCCGCAACCAGCCACTCTCCGCATTTGTGTTCGCTATCCCCAGGTAATTAGCAACTGTTGGGTTGGGCTTATAAATTTTTCGTACTTCTAGTAGCCAACTTGTTTCACAATACACTTGTACTCCTTTCAGAGCAATCATCAGGTGTTGCAATCGGCCATACTTAAGGGCACTCCCTCGTTGAACCCTGTTCCATTGTTCAATCTGGGTGTCCACATGGTGAGCACCGACCGTGTATTCATACTCCCTTGGCTCATTCCATTTTGGTTCAGATACTCTTAGTATCCTGGTTGGGTCTCACCTGCGTGTAAGGCCCTAAGCACTTAACTCTTATAACCACCTCACCCCTTCTGGGAGTGTGAAACCAATAGACTAGTGTGCTTGCACAAATAGAATTCATTCAGATGGCAAGTACATTTCCTTTTCTTTTTCTCTCCTTCCTTTACCTTCTCTTTCAGTTATTCCTTCCTTGCCATTGAGTAAACCATCTCAGGCATCATTTATAGTGTCCTGATGATGATCCTGTTATTTTTGTAGGATCTAAACGTCGTTGAGTCTCGCACACTGACACTAGATGTGTATACAGTAATTAACATACGAGAAGAACTACTGCTATGTATTTACCTGTGACTAACAGATTTGTTTGATTTATGTCACACAATATTGCCTTCTGTGTTTTTTGTTTCTACCCAATATTTTTGACTTAATTGTTAAATAAATGTCATTCCATCTGGTTTCATGGACATTGTATCTGGTCCTAATTGTTTCTTTCAGTAAATTTATGATTGTCAGTCATAGGAAGCCTTGTTTCTATCAAACATTATATACCCCTGGCTCCTATTAACCCTTGGGTTTCCTATGTAGTTTAGTAAAAACTGCAGTAATACTTTATCATTACTGAAACACATTGACTGATCCAGCATGAGAAGGAGCAACTGAAATGTATCTGGGTTGCAGAGCAAATCTCTTCAAAGGTGTTTAGTATTACTAGTATTACACCCAGCCTAGCTTGCCCCGCTGAACTACCAAAAGAGGGTACAGCTCTAAGCGTGTTCATGCTGTCAAAACCAGAGAGATTTCCAAGAATATTCAATGCATTTCCATGAGAAAAGGCAGATTCCAAATATTGCGACTTCTTTTCAGTCTTTTTACAAAACTCAATCTAGGTGCTTTTATTTCACTGAAGGGAGAGCACAATGAAGAAAATTGCATTCTTCTAAAAGAAAAAAAAAACCTGCGGAAAAAACAATCGAACAACCGAATAAGAACAAAGCCTTTTCCCCAATGGAGTTCACAAAGTGATGTACAACTTGATTTAGCAAAACTGCTTTGCATTCGAAATCAAAAAAAGAGAAGGCTGCTGGCAACAGGCAGCCTGCCGAAGTTACCTGGTAATACTCTGGACATTTATATCTCTGGGAAGCAAGACAAGAGGGATGACGGCAGCACGCTGGAATACATTAGTTTTCCCTTGCAGGTCAATCCGTAGCGCACCACAGTACTGAAGAAACCTAAATTATTGATGCTGCAAAGGCTTTGATCAAGCGGCTTGAGCACAAAAAAAGCGGGATGTCTCTAGGCAGAGTGTTTCCAAAGGAAGACGTCAAGCCTTAACATTGCCCTCTTATTTCAAAGACATTGAAAGTGGATGAGCAAACTTGGCAGCAAGAGACGATGGAAATTCTTTCTGGGTTTCTGCGGAATATCCTAAAAAGTCCCTATAGATCCTAGGTAAAGAAAGCTTTGCTTTGTTCCTTTATTCCAGTATTTAATATTGAAAAGTAGTGGTACAGCAATGCTGCGTATTGTGCTTGGTTTAATAAGGAATAAGCAAGGCCAGATTCTCGAAAGAGGCTGGTCACATTTTTTGCGGTTTGATCTGTCTTTTCCTTTGCAATGAGAGGGATACTGAAAGGTCTAGCACCACATGTTAACCATTTAGGCCAATACTTGAAGACTTTAATAACTGGCAAGAAGGAGAATATGAGATGTCAAGCATTGAAGAAAACATTTTTATCAGTGAGTTAGCAGAAAAAATATATAATTTGTAGGAAGCATTAGCAACCTTAGGACCACTCTCATACATCTAGAGAATATATCCAGTAAGTCGTTGTTGTATACAAGACCATTAAATTCCACAACACCCAGCCAAAACTAGTATCACTCAATATCTAAGGACGTGAAACACACTGTAGTGGAAACTGCAGTAAAAATCAATTGGCCGGTTTACAGGACATTTCAGAGACCCCCTCAGAGAAGATAAAAGGATATTTGTGGCAGCATCCGAGTTCAAATCTACTACTAACCCTGGACCGCCCGCCCGCCCGCCCCTAAAGCAGTGGGGAGCCCACCCAGGATCAAAATAGGAGAAGAGCACATGAACACACTCACATCCAGCAATAATAAAGGTCCTAGGACATCCCGGTGAGCCCCTTCTAGTCTGGGTGTTCCAAGGCACTACTGTAAATTAGAACTTTACAAGATAAGATAGTTCTCTACAATACAGTTGGACTAAGCAAGGAGTAAGGGACGGTGGAATCGGTACCGAATCCGTACCATCATCTTGATAAGAGGCAGCCCCCTTCAGCAGCTGGTTAGGGTTGTCATAAAGACTCCCATAATTGGTGAAATGAAGTCAAGTGGTCATTCATTTTGTAAAGGGTACATTCAAATTCAGCAACGCTTGCAATTTCAGTCAGACATTCCTCCAGCGTCAGAACTGTGGCTTTTCTCCAATGGCAAATTATGCTGACTTTAGCAATCGACAAAAAAGAAGCTATCCATCTCTTCTTATGGTTGGACATGCCAATAAGACCTGACATTTGATGCACCAAGGCCAGACGCATCGAAGAGGTGAACGTAATGTTGCTGATAGAGGACATGGTGAAGTACAGTAACGTACTACAGTAGTAAAATGCCACAATACTTGAGCCATGTCGCAGTCAAACTGCTTACACCTCCTGCATTCTGAGTGATGTAGAGACTCAGCCTTCTGTAATATGATCGGGGTAGAGGAGGGTGGGGGGGGTCAAGTACCAGTTATGGAAAGTCTTGTAGTAGGAAGCTTTCAGTCTGGCCTCTATGAGGTGCTTGTCATGGGAGGTAAGCAAAATTGTTTGAAGTCATGTTGCAATGTTGACTGTCAGAAAGGTGGGGCAGCTGACTTCACTCTAAACAGTCCTGAGACTACACAGCTGTATTCTCGTCAAGTTTCGGGAAAGTTCCATATAGGCGAGACAGAGATGAAAAGAAATTAGTCACCTGTAACTCCAGTTCTCCAATGTTGGTATCTTTTATATATTACAACAGAAGGTATGCAGTTCCTGGAGGGGGTTGCACAGAAAAGGAGAGGACTGGTTGGTGTAAGTTGAACACAGTATCTCCCGTCCTCCGTGACCACGTCTCGGACGCGACAATAACAACACACATATAATGAGAGTACCGCTCTCAAATAAAAGGTCCGGGTGCTTACCTCGCTCCTTACCTGCCCCTATCTGCCCCAGATGCCCACCTATCTAGTCAGGGGTGCCCCACGCAGCAGCAAAGGGCAGAAGGCTTGGATGGAAGGAGAACGCCCTCGCATACAAGGTGTGATAATCAATGTAACAAATGTGGAAGGGTGAATACGTGTCCATGAAATAACCATGGTCTGACTGCCCAAGCACTACCAGACTCCATACCAGTCAAGCAGGCTAAAGAATTGGGAAATTCTTATTCAACCATTTGTCCCAGAAACCAAACCCCATTATTGGCTATTCACATGCACATCTGAGAGTACACTCCTGGGGCTTCACGCGAGAGACTTTAGTTTGGCCTACTTGGATTAGATTTCACACAAGATGGCTGCAAACTACTGAACTGAAACCACTACCAATCATACTTTTTAGCGGTACAAGGTGCCCACTGGCTGCTACATAATACAATTATTCACCTTCATTGGATAGATATAGGATGCACATTATGCAACCCCCTACCACATCGCCTCCACCATCACCATGTCAAAACGTTTGGTAGCACATTCTCGACAAATACTGATAGATATTGTTAAAGCACTGGAACTAGTGGATAAACATATGCCAAACTCCCTTTCTAACTGAAACCTTAGCTTCCTTATGGCACAATTCGAAAATTAAAGCAGAAGCGATCACTAACCTTGGTTTATCATGGGTCAGCAAAGGCCTAAGGTTAATCAAAGTCCTATATAATGACAATACCACTCCCCGCTCTTTTGCGGAACTCACTTAACCAACCACAGCTTTTATGCTTCTCTGAAACGTAAAGCTAAATTATCTAAATTAGGCTTGTTTGACCACCCTCACATCGTATTAAGCCTGGTAGCATGGAACTCAACTGGACAAATTGCATAAAAAATATACAAAGTACTAACCAGCCCACCCCAACGTCACCAACAGCAATACAGGGGAAATGGGCTATACAACTAGAATCTCTGCACATATATCCTCCCTTAGAAGAGAAATGGTCACAGATCTGTGACACAGCGGTGCGAAGTAAGGTTGTCCCTTCACTCACACAATTAAAAGATTTCACTATGAACCTACTTCACTGTGCACTGATTAGACAACATAAGCTAAAACTGTTTGACAATGATAAGTGTTGGAACTGCAATCTCTCCCAAGGTACAGCAGAACATATGTTCTTTATGTGCACCCACCGTAGCGTATTTTGGTCAATGAGTGAAGACCAGCTATCAAAGATATTTCAAACATAGATAACCTTAAATTTCCTGATAATTGCCCTAGGCCCAGGGGCTTCACTGACCACTTTCACCTTATCACCACAAAATGGCATTCCTGGATCTCATTCTAACCATTGCCACCAAGATTATCCTTACAGAATGGAAATCATTCAAAGGCATATCATATCACAGTTGGTGGGCATGGATAAAATACCTAAGAAGCGCCCACAGCTCTCAGGAGGCGCTGCTAGCTAATTCCAAGATTTCACAGAAATTATGGTAGATATTAGATACGTTTACAGAACACAACAGTATCTCCTATCTTCCATGACTACATCTCGGAAGTGACAATTACAACACACATATATTGTTCACCGAAATGTTATCGACTCAACATTCACTGGATTCCCCCCACCCTCAACCCACTGTTTTTTTACTCTCGCCCTATGATACTTATATCCTGCAATGCACAACTGTAAACAGAATGAACCCTTATAACACTCTATACTTGCCTACCCTGGTTCCCAAGGTCAAGCACCTGGGTTTTTTCCATCGATAGCAAGCTCTCCCTCACTGCTCAGATCTCAGGAATAACCTTGGCCTGCTTTGCTGTCCTCAAGTGGCTAAAGAGAATTATTTGGCTAATTCCACCGGCTGCTCAGATGACTGTTCTGGAGGCCTTGGTGATCTCCAGACTTGATTATGGCAATGTACTGTATCTAGGTGTGGACAAGTCCTCTGTACATCGTCTCCAGCTTATTCAGAATGCAGCAGCCCGCCTACTTTTCAGGTTGCCTCGGCACGCCTCTGCTTCCCCTCTGCTCAATCAACTTCACTGGCTCAAGATTAGTAAGCATATCGAGTTTAAGGCCCTCTGCTACATGTTTAGAGCTCAGCACGACCTGGCCCCCGCATACATACTCAATCTTGTCAAGCCTTACCAACCCTCTCACAACCTAAGATCGCTAGTTGGACTTCTTTCTGGTGGAGCTACCAAGCAAGCCACCTCCCCGCTTTCTTGTTGTGCTCACAGTGTGTCCACTTCAACTTTACTAAGTTAAGCGATGAGCATGTAGTGTCCAAGAATACTATGGAACCATATCAGAGGAAAGTTTAACAGGTAAGACCCAGGTAAGACACCATCTAAGCTGAGGTTTCTCAAATGTAAGAACCAGGTTAAGTCCCTAATGGTGCACAAAGGGACTGTGTAGGATAACTTATCTAGTAATGAAAATGGACATCAGTATTCTAACAGGTCAGAAAATGTGTACATTTTGGAGCAGGGGACTAACATAAATTAAAATTAACCAGCGCATAAACATCTTGTTTAGCATCAGGACTGAGCAGCTACAGTATACAAGTAACAACAAAATGGATAAAGAATGTAAACAAAAACAATTGGCAATGTAAACTAATGGCCCACCAGTCTTGCACTGAAGTGAACTTGTTTTTAGGCTTATGTGCACATATGATTAAGAATCATGCAGTTGCTGACAATGTGAGAGAGCCACTGCCCCATGCTGTGGTGGGTGCAAGCAAAATATGAATGACAGCTAACAGACTAACAGAAGAGGGCAGGCCCAAAGTCCCTCTATGTTTGTATTTATATATGAAAATTTTATTTATATTATGTTTTGATTGCATGAGGCTGGTACGACAGCTAAACTTGTCTTTAGGCCAAACCAAAAAATAATACCTTACCCCTCTACTAAAAGTGGCACTCCCCCATTGCTCAACTTCCCTAAAAAATGCTGGTGGCCTCGGCTACTATGAAAGACCAGAGTGAATCCTAGACATGGATACAGATATGAGATATGAAAAAAGACTTTTCAAGAATGGGCTTTGTTAGTAGAAAGAGTTATTAGAAAGGAATGCACCTGAGAGCTGGAACTTATCTCCCCTAGGACTCACAATCTCTTGATATGCTGCAGAGACGTTTCAAAGCAGAAAAGTATCTAATATGATATAGCA
The DNA here is from genome assembly GCF_964204655.1 of Triturus cristatus. Classification (NCBI taxonomy): domain Eukaryota; kingdom Metazoa; phylum Chordata; class Amphibia; order Caudata; family Salamandridae; genus Triturus; species Triturus cristatus. The sequence goes on along the minus strand of NC_140580.1, from coordinate 881,360,496 downwards.
GGCAAATATTCTGAGTAGGGGTCCTAAAGGCATCTATTACCCATGGAAGTGAATTTATTGTTCTTCTTATCTTTGAGGTCTGGATTAGTGATCTGTAGGCACCAACCACCTTCCTTAGCCCACTTTGGTGGAGAGAATCTACATTGTTCATGTTGTGTTAATTTGGATTTCTAATGAGCAAATATGGAAGACTTACTTTCAGAGTAAGGAATACAGTGTACATAAAAGTGTGCTTTATGGATTGCTAAAAGCACATGGACTAATGTAAGCTAAAATCTTATTACCATACTTAAGTTTTTTTTTTTTTTGATAATCAAGTTTATTAGCATTTGGGAAAAAACAGGACATACAGAGACAGCATAAAAGTGCACAGTGCATCTAGGTCCATCACCAGTAGACAACAGGATAGCGGGTCTAGGCACAAGGCCTTCAAACAGGTCATCCCATGGAAGAGGGCTACATAGCAAAACAGAAGGGAAACATGCCCAGCAATCAAAACAACCAGTTTAGCCATTTGATCCAGATCTTTTAAATTTTTTCAGGGCATCCCCTGGCCACGAAGAGGGGTTCTTCTTGGGTCGCACACCAGTCCACCCCCCGGCACCACTTACGCACAGTAGGGAGCTTGGCGTGAGACCAGGCCGCCGCAATATCACGTTTGGCCACCGCAATCGCAGAGCCCAAGAAGCGCTTGTCGGCTCTAGAGCCGTCCAGGCCGTCGAAAACTCCCAGGAGAAGACGTAAGGGGTCGTGGGGAACCAGCCATCACAACGTCTGTGTAAGCTCTGATTCCACCCCAGCCCAAAATGTATTAAGAACAGGGCATTGCCAGACCATGTGGTGAAAGTCAGCCCTGACGTGGCCGCACCGTGTACAGTCCGGAGAGGAGCGCAGTCCTGCCCTATACAGACGCGTGGGGGTAAGGTATGCCATGTGGAGATAATAAAGTTAGATGAGACGTAATTTGTAGGAGGTCATCAGGGTTTTGGGGGCCATGAGAGTGTCTCCCCAGTCTGCTTCCTCAAGAGGACCGCGCCATCCCTCCCAGCGGGAGCGCAGCAAGTCTAGGGTCGCAAGGCCATTATTCACAAGGGAACGGTAGATCCGTGACACTCCCCCCCCACCCCCCTCCCCTCTGCCCAAGTTCCCCATCATGACCTGGGCCTCTAGTGGACTAAATTCGGAGAGTGAGCTGGCCGGTGGGATGTGCATAGTGAGGGCGTGTCGGAGCTGTAAATACTTATAAAATTGGGTGGTGTGAAGGGAATGGCGTTGCTGCAGGTCAGAGAAGGCTCTGATGTGGTCCCCACCCAAATGTCCCCAAGGAGGGAAATCCCGATCCGATCCCTCTGCTGAAAGGCCTGAAGGGTCGATGTCTCACGTAACCAAGTACCGTGCCACAGTGGTGTATGCTGAGTAAGCTTCTTATCTCATCCCGTGTAGCGCAGAGCAGAGCGCCAGGCTGTTGGGACTGATCGAGTGATAGGTGGGATGTTGTGCGGTACGAGGGCACCATACAAGTAGGCTTGGAGTTGTGAAAAGTCCATAGTTCTGAGTTTGGTCCAGTAAGCCGGGTCGGACCGGCCGCCAGCGAACCAATCGTGGACGACAATGAGTCTGGAAGCCAAGTAATAAAGGGGAAGATTGGTCACACCCATGCCTCCGTCAAAGGAGGGTATCCGGCAGCGAGCCAAGGCCATTCCTGGCCTCCCGTTCCCCCACAAGAACCTAGTAAGTGTTCCATCAAACTCTAGGAACCAACCCCCCCGGGAGATGAAAGGTGATGTTTTGGAGAGTGTATAAAAACGGGGGAGAATCATCATTTTAAAAAGTGCTCCTCTTCCGAGGGGGTTAAGTGGGAGAGACTGCCAACGTTTGAGGTCGGCCTTAGCTTTCGTGACCAGGGGTGTGAGGTTAAGAGCCCACTCCAGATCCGGGATCAGGATCACCCAGATCCCCAAGTATTTGAACGATTGTCTTCATAGGGGGATGGTTGACTGCCAATCGAAGCAGGCCCTCGATGGAGGAGGGGAACCAGAGTGGACTTGGCTGGGTTGAGCCGTAAGCCTGAGGTATTCTCAAAGGCCACACCACGTAAGGTGGCTTTGCTGACCTCCCACAGTGTGCCCGAGGAGGGGACTGAGCCCTTGTTGGTCAAAAAGTAATGCTTCAATTTCACTGCGAGCGCGTCTCTGATCTCCGCGTCCTGTAAACTCCATGAGTTCAACCGCCAGACCGTACGCACCCCACTGGCGGCGTGTCCCAAACGGAGGGAAATAGGGGAGAGGTCAGAGATTCCACGAGGGAGAATAGAGACACCAGAAACCAGCTGGCAGTCGTTGGCCGGCAGGAGGATCAAGTCAATGCGGGAGGGGGTGTGGTGGGCTGCGTAAGTGTGGGAGTACTGTTCCCGACCCTCCAGACATCGCATAAGCCAAGGGCGAATGCCCATTCCGAGAGCCGTTTGGCGAAGGCAAGGCGGGAAGGGGTGGGGTCACCAGTTGTGTCAAGAGATGGCTGTATCACCGCGTTGAAGTCACCTCCGATTCCAGTCTGGCCCTGAGGGAGAGAGGAGATTACCTCTGAGATGCTGGAGAGTAGAGGGTAATGTAGCTGGAGGGATGTACACAGATAGTAGGTTGAGGACCTGTCCTTCAAGCCTACCAGTCAAAGCCACCTAGCGGCCTTGTGTGTCGGTCGTCACATGTACTGGGGTGAAGGGGAGACCCCGCCGAGTCAGTATGGCCACCCCCCCCCCCGGGAGCCCCGTGTGAAACCAGAATGCCAGACCCTGTCAAACCCGTATCGGGAGAGAAAGGAGCATTGGTTTCCGAGGAGGTGTGTCTCCTGAAGGAGGAGGACGTCAGGCATCTGGCATTGGGCGCTCCGAAGGACTGCTGCACGTTTGATACGATGTAGCAAACCATTGTAATTCCACAACAGGACGTGGAGGGATCCACCGTTGGCGGGCTTCGGAGGGGGGGATGGCGCGGGAGTAAGTGGGGGTGTAGGGGCCTGAATCCCAGGCGAGGCGGCTCCTCGCAGCTAGGAAAGAAGGACTTGGCTGGCGCGTGTTGGCACGTCTCCTACCAAAGGCGATGGTGTGTGCGTGTGATGAACTGTCAAGAAAAATGAAAACAATAACCATTGGCTCAAACGAAGCCAAAAGAGAAAAGGTCCGGAGGGCAACGGCCCTCCCAATCCCAACCAACTCCCCCACCCCATACTTCCAAAATCGAAGCATCTGTCGCCCTGAAAAAGAAAGGTTTACAGCAACAATAACAGAGAGCTAATCTAAAACGTTTAGCAGGGCAGTTCGTGGCAATGATGGACCCCTCCATGCAGATGGATGTCGTCGTGCCATCAGCTTACGAGAAAGCAGGAAACAATCAAAGAGTCCTGCCTCAAATCCGAGCTCATGGGCCCCCATCGTCAGATTACGGTGTCGTCACGGGATCCCGGAGTGCAGGACTTCTAGACAAGTCGGAGTCCGATAAGACGGGGCGTAGCGTCTCAGACAGGTCCGGACAGTGGCTTAAGTCACTCAGAGAAGTGGCTCGGCTTTGTCTATCAAGGGCTGGGGGAGCATCGGAGGAAACCAACAATTGAGAGCCGCGCCCGGTGATTGTGAAGGTCCCCCCTTACAGTCCCCTCTCCTGCTGGATCAATGCTGCCTCCGTTTTTGTCTGGTGGGGGGGGACAAGTGTGGCCGTGGAGATGTCGAGGGAGCAGTGGAGTAAGGGGGCCGAGCCTGTTGTGGGTGCTCTTCCTTGTCCAGGTCCAGGCCGCCAAGATTGTTTTACCTCAGAGACGGTCCAGAAAGAGAAGGCCATATCGCAGGCCCAAGTTGCGGAGTTTTTGTTTGACCTCCGTGTAGGTGCAGCGCTGGGTCTGAACTTCTTTCGTATAGTTCGGGAAGATCATTATCGTGTTGTTTTGGTATTTCAGGGGGCCGTGGGCCCTCGCCTCCCGAAGGACCGCATCTCTGTCCCGGAAGTTGAGGATCCAGATGATGAGGGGACGAGATGGCACCCTGGGAGGAGCCCTGGGCGCCAGGGAGCAATGGGCGCATTCAATTGCGAACCATATTGAGAGGGCGTCCTTGGGTATCCATGACTTCACCCATGTCTCCACAAAGGCGTCCGCCCGCCCCTGCTCAACTCCCTCAGGGAATCCTATGAGGCGCAGATTGTTGAGCCTGGAGCGGTTTTCGGCGTCTTCGGCCCGTCGATGCCGTTCCGAGGTTTGGGTCTGCAGACGGGCCACTTGGGTTTTCAGCTGGCCCAGGTCGTCCTCAACCATGGAGAGGCGTGATTCAGCCTCCAAGATTCTCGCTATGGCGTTGCGCAAGTTTTGGCAGATAAGGTCAACATCCACCTGCACCTCGCCAATCTTACCCTCCACCGAGGCCTGAGAGGTGCTAATGGCCTGCAAGATGGAAGTAAAAAAAGATCGCCTCCGGCAATGGGGGGGCCGCCCACAGCTCCCCCGCCAGACTTTGGTCAGCGGTAGTGTATTGGTCTATTTTAGTCTGGGTCTGTGGAGCGGGTGTCTTCGGGCACGGTCAGGTCCCATCTCTGCCACGGGCTCAAGAGCGGGGTGTCTCGGTGGGGGGACCGGTCCAGTCCGATGAACTCCGAGGAGTCCAACACCCAAGCCGTCAAAGCCCAGGCACGAGGTCGCAGCGCCAGGGGACACGTCAGGACAGTGCAGAGATTCGGTGTCACACCGCCGCCTGAGGTGGCGGCCGAGTCGGGGGGAAACCCGCCCCTTAGTCCCGGAGTGGGCCCGCCGGCCGGGGGGAGACAATATGAGGGGAGAGGAGAGAAGGGGAGCCCCCCTCCGCCGCTCGATGTTTGCGGCCGAATCCTCTTCACCCCCAGGCAGGTGGGCCCCGGCAATCGGTCAGCGGGCCGGAGCGGGGTGCAGGAATGGGGCCACACGGAGAACACCAGGAGACCCGCGTGCCCCCAGCACAGGAGCAGATGGCACCCACCTCCTCGTAGAGTCCCAGTGAAGGCCAGGCGTGAAGGGAGTAGTTTGCCACCTCCAAGGCCCATCCAGGCCACACTCCGAAGGCAAACACCGGGGCCAGAGATGAGGTGGCCCCAACAGAGGCAAGTGGCGTGCCCCCGGTTGCAGATAAGTGCGCCCCTGCAGCCCAGTGATGCCGGCGGCTGGGACAGTCAATTAGCCTCAGGCAGAGGGAGGGGCGATGCGGTCGCACCGGCAGCAGCAAGGGGCAGGGCCAGCCAGGAAAGCAATCCCGGGGAGACCAGGCCTCGAGGTAGGCCCCGGGGAACAAGCCCAGTGGCCCTGGGGTGGCAGGAGTGCTCGGGACCCCAGGCAGTGGTCAGGCGAGGTTCAGGCATAGGCCGTACACAGGGGGGGGCTTCGACGTCGGGACACCGCCACCCGACTTGGTGGCTGACAGGCCGCTGGATGTCCGCAGTCCCCAACACACCTCCCCGGCGACGCAAGGAGGGCCGGTGGCAGCAGCGCGGCAACAGTGCGACCAGAGATGAGGTGGCCCCAACAGGGATAATCGGCGCGCCCCCGGTTGTAGATGGGGGGCGCTCTCGCAGTCTTGTGGTGCCGGCAGCCGGGCCCTGGAGCGACCTGTAGGCCCAGAGGCCCTCAGGGGGGAGCTGCCGGATCCGGCGGCGGGTTGAGGCACTCGTGGAGAACCAGGGAATGTAGTTAGTCTCAAGCAGAGGGAGGGTCAATGCAGCTGCACCGGCAGCCTGAGGTGCAGCAAGGGGCAGGGCCGGACAGGAAAGCAGCCCCGGGGAGACCAGGCCTCAAGGTAGGCCCCAGCGAACAGGCCCAGCGGCCCAAGGGCGGCAGAAGTGCTCGGGACCCCCAGCGGCGGTCAGGCGAGTCTCCGGGCTGAGGCCGTCGGTTGCTCACAGGGGGGCTTAGACACCCAGACACTGTCACCCGAGCCGGTAGCCAACAACTCGCCTGGAAGACCGCAGCCCCAAAACACACCCTCTCGGCGCCGCGAGGAGGGCTGGCAACAACGGCAAGCCCTGCCAGGCAGAAGAAAGGCCGTCTCAGCAGTTGGCCGGGAAACAGGGGAAGAAGGCCTACTCAACGGCAATACGGAGTCCGCTATGGGGGGGTCCAGGCCGATCACCAAGGCCCATAAGTCTCATCAGGCCAGTCGCCAAACCCCACCGCGGGACACAGAAGAGCCTCTGGGAGCAGCCGCTGCCATCTTGCGGAGAGGAGACGTCTGAGGCCAGAGCAGGGAAGTCGGTCCCACAGGCGAGTAGAGTGTTAACAAACGCCTTGTCGGGCAGCCCAGGCAGAACAGAGACCTCGGCAGCTGGCAGGTGGGTATGTAGTAGGCCGATGGTGCTGGATGGTGGCGCGGATGATGGAGGGGTCCAGAGCACTCTTAGAGTGCAACCGCCATCTTGAAGCACCAAGCCACGCCCCCCATACTTAAGTTTAAAGTCACTTTAACTCACTTTAACCTTTGTTTTTTTAACTTATTTCAGATTTTTTAAATGTAAGGTAAGATCTTATTACCATACCTAACTATAATGTCGCTTTACCCTCTTTAACATTGTTTTTGTCAGTGTGTGTATATGCCGCTGTGTTGTTATAGTTATGTCAGAGTTTCCATAGGAAGAAAATGTTTGGTTTTGTTCATAACTTTGGCGCCATTTGACAAATCTTCACAAAACTTTCCAGAAAACATTTGACAAATCTTCACAAAAATTTCCAAATACAAAATTCATCCACCTCATCTCCTTCCTGGAAAGATTTGTGGTGATCCATCAAATGAGGGGCTCTTTTGAAATGTTGGAAAGTGGTGTAGAAAACAAAGCTGAACATAATTACACCACATTTTGCAGAAAGCTAGATCCTCACTCAAAAAGCATGTTTTTTGTGATTTGTTGTTGGTCTGTTCAGCCATTTTTGAGATATTAAAAGTAAATATATAGTAATATCTGGCATTTGGTACCAGGGTTCTCAAATGGTACTGCAAATTCAAAAAATAAACCACTCTGCCTGGCTGAGAGGGCTTTAATACTTGTCTGCACTCTCGGTCCAATGGGATCAAGCAATCTGATTGGCCGGCTGCAACAGAAAGGTTGCACCACCATTTCAGGACTTGCAGACTTGTTCCCCATGTACCAAGTTTCATAAACAAATAACATTCAAGGGGGCAAGGTAGGTGTGCCCGGGACAATGGAACCATTATCCACTGCTCCAGGGAAGGAGCGCCCCATAATGCCCTTAGATGCCTTTTAAGTTATATTTGTTGTTCCTGCTGGTGCCCCTAAAAGGGGCAGTGGCACTACCAACCATTATTTTAATGTTGTGAAGGGTTGCAGGCAGTGTAGAGTCATCCCCCAGCCACAAAAAACACTGTAAGTCTCCTGGTTCATTGAATCTATGACCCATGAAGAGCTTACCATATTTTTTTAAGCACTCCGAGCAGGAAGTGTATGTTCATCTGGAGTGTGGGGACTTCTTGTCATTGGTTCTATGGCTGCACTTTGTGTCCTGAAAAATGTTAAAAAGAGACTCAAAGAAATGCTCAATGTATTTAAAAAAAAATGTTTGTTGAAAATATTTTGTGACAATCACTATTAATTAACATTGGAATGCGTGAATTTGTAAAATATACATTTGATTATAGTTATTGGTGACTTTTTGACAATGCCATATGGCTGCTGTATAAATGTTGATACGCTAACCCCTTGATGAAGCCAATAGGGGCGTTGCATTTTATAGTTTTGGTTTTCTGACTCTTTGATAAAGCGTTTAGGTTCCTTATTTACACTGGCACCTTTTATTGTTACGTGACATAGTGAGCCATGTGCAGTGGTGGGGGTTCGGGTGCCAAACTGCACACTGCATATGGCCGAACGCCATGGGTGGGCACCCGGAGGGAGGCGCAAGAGAGGGTTGGGTGCAGGACCTGGCTACAGGCCAGACCCTGGACACAAACTAACCCATACCCACACCACGCACAGTGATCAAAATCTTACTTAATGTTTAAAAAACATAGAAATTCACTGAAACAACAAAGGTTAAAAGAAGTTTATTAGGTGAAAATGACAGTTAAATATACTGTTTTTAAATAAAGAAAAACACTGAAATTCAAGTTATAGTTATCTCAAGTAACTATAATTTGTGCCTTAAAGTAATTATAACTCCCACCCTTGCCGTGCACTGCTAATTACCTCACATATTACATAATTTTTGACATGTTCTATGACATCATTAATAACATCACTGCAACATCTCAAAATACATTATTGATGACAACACTGTGCATGGTAGGGGTGGTAGTCACAGTTACTACAGGGCACAAGTCACCAATGGGTGGTTATAGTTAGGACGGAGTTGCCAAAGGAAAATAATTTTTTGGTTTGCAAATACCTTTGGTACCATTTGATAAAACTTTCCAAAAAAGAGCTCTTTTGCCTCAACTCTTTCCTGTAAAGTCTCAGGTGAGCCATGAAGTGGAGGGACCGAGAAAAAAAGAGTGTCCCAAAATGCAGTTTCCCGATACAGTTTCTATAGGAATTTGTTTAAATCACTACAGTCCAAATGGTTAAATGGAATTATACTAAGTTTAGCAAAAACCTAGCTCTTGGTCCAGAAAGTGTGCGTTTTGTGATTTGGTGTAAATCTGTTCAGTAGTGTCAGAGAAATTACTGTTTAATAATGTTGTATATCTGGACAGTGGGGCTGTGTGAGCCTTCTGATTAACTGAGGGTGCTTTCTTTTTCAGAGTGAGTGCTATGATTGGCTGGCTAGAACATGAAACAAAATGTTGCTGTTGCTATTACAGTGCTTGGAGCTTAGCCCCTTGTCCATATCATTTTTTTTTTTAAACAATATAATTGGGCAGGGTAGGGATACCCTACACTCCTAGCCCTTGTGGGGAGTGCCTAGGCCCAAACGTTTTTTTAAAAGTTTTTTTTGCTGGGATTCCATAGTTTTCCTACAGAATTACACTAAAAATAAACAAAATGGCTCCCATTTCTTTTCTTTTTTTTTTTAAATGACCCTCTGGGTGAGCCAATGCCAGAGAGTCAAACTATATTTATTTTTATAAATATGGCGAGTGGGGCATGTGTTGGGCCCCCTTCCCCAAGCTGATTTTAGCCCCAGGGACCCCTTGCCCCAGAGCCTGCGCACATTTTAAAGACAAGTACAGACCCAGGGACCTCATTAACCAAGGCTTGCTGTAGTTTTAAAAGGGGAGGGAGGGCGTGCATCCCCACCACTCCGAGCCCCTATGAGACAGTGTGGGCCCAATCCCCATTGGTGGACAGAGAGCTGGCCTTCCTCCCCAGGCCTAGATCAGCCCTGGGACTGATTTAAGCAGTGTCCTAGGGACCCCATACCCTGGGACACTTCTGTTTTCTGCCCAGAAGAATGCAGGCATATCTAGCCCGCACTCTCCTTGGCAGCAAACCCACCTTGGTTCCCGCCTGGGTGGGAGCACAGAAATCAATTTCTCCCGCCCAGGTAGGAGCAAAGGAGAATGTTTCTCTGACGCCCCTCCATTGTGAGTGCCCCAGGTAGGCAACTGGGTATCCACTTAGAAAATTTGAAAAACAATGTCTGTCTCCCACTACATTGGTGGCTGGGGAACCGGCTGTGGTTGTGGGGGACCTGGGGCTCCCCTACGGCCCTCAACAATGCATAAAGGTGTGGGTGCCTCGAGTGGGCACTGGGGTACCGACAAAAGTTTAAAAAGAAAACTAAAAAAAGGAATTATAGATAAGCAATCTTTTATTATTCACTGCTCCTACCCTGCGAGTGCTTGTTATTTACATATTTTGGAGCCTGGTGGTGCTCCTAGAAGAGGTGAGGGGACCACCAAGAATTTTTATTATGTTGTGAGGGGTTGCTAGGAATGCAGCAATATACCTATATTCCAGATAGATACATATATACACACATATATATAAAGAGTCAGATTACATTTCTTTTTTCTCATTGCAGTGAAAGGTAGTGGGACAAATCAATGAGTGTGGCAAGGTGCTGTTCTGTGTTGCCTCCTGGTACATTCAACTGCTGTGAAATAGAGCTGGTGCATGGTTCCCATCTGACCCTACTCTGAAAATGCCAGTGGGTGCCTGCAGATCTCGAAATCCAGATGGTGTTGGTCCATCTCATTAAGGCTCCATTTGGATTATTGTGAAACTAGCAACAAGGCTCTTAGTCTGTATCTGTTTTTGACCTTGCACTGTATTAACTGTCCGCATTCTGGAATGCATTGCTTGGATAGGCTGTAAATCAATGCTGTGAGATTTTCTGGATGGTATGTTGTCCCTATTTATGTTCACAATAGGTTTTGACAATAAGGTATTAAGTAGTCCTTTTGTTACAGTGTGGATGTGGCATGATATGTAGCTTGTAAGTGAGAGTCAGTGCATGTTCTTTGATGTATTTACTTTGCTGATAGAGCAGACTTTTATTTTGTGATTAAAGCTTTTTGTTTAATAAGTGTGCGCTAGTTGGATGCCTAATCTGTCATAAAGGTTCAGTCCTTTTTCGCTAATTGCCTTTGCACTTTCGTTTACTTTACTTTGCATTCATAATAATGTATTGTTGGATACACAGTGTTTTTGTTCACAAAGTAAAGATGCATGAGTATAATCTCAAAGTTTGAAGAAAAATATTGGCCCTTTGTTAAAAGTATCTACTATGCAATATTACACTGCGTATAGCTTTTAGGTTCAACACTTACAATGCAAACATTATCTTCTGACTCCTTTTCATAAAACCCTTCTTTGTGGGTACAGCCTAACTCTACTAGTACAGTCTGTTCAGCAAAGAGGCATTACTCTCAGCCTTCATACTGCTGTAGCCCAAGATGTTACTTCAAAATGGAATTTTATTTCTAGGACAAATGTGAGCATCATACACAAAATTCACCCAACTATTACCAAACACTTCCCCCAAACAAACCTCTTAGCATTCCTTATGGTTGTTTTCTATAGCTAGGTACATACCCTTTGCAATAAGCTCTGCTCTTCTGTATCAGAAGACCTGAGGTACTTGAATATTCTCTATTACACTTTATCCAGATGTAGGTACTTTTGTCTCTGAGTTACACTACTGGTGCTTACCTCACTGGATCATGTAATTTCTCCTCTTCTATCCTCTGGGTCGCTTCTGTCTATTGTTTTAGTCATAACAGTAATGTAGAAGCAATATCACTGAGAGTAAATCTTATTTTTTTGCCCCATCCAAAGAAATGATCTGTAATGATGAGCTGTTTATCTGAAAAGCATGTCATACCATGCCTCAAGAACCTTCTGCTTTCATTGTTATCCCTCTTTCTGTCAGTGCTGACCAATCTCATTTTGCAAGTTGCTGAGTGATCAATCTCTTTTTGTATTAGGAGCTGGTTGGAAACTCCCTTCTGGTTCATATTGATCTTCTAGGAAACCATAGAGAGTTTGGATAAGGTCATGTAGCAGCAATATCTTGGTCCCTAGGTTGAAATTCTCCAACATGGAAGACAGAAATGGTAAAAAGATTGAAAGTTGCACATCTGGAGTCATTTGTGAGCCAGTCGAGCAACCAAGACGCGGAAAGGTTCTAAAGTAGTAAAAATATATAATTGATTTAGTCATGCACAGGTCATTTCACTTCCAGCTGAAAGCCCTAGAAATTCACTGAAAAACAGAAGTTAAAGTGGTCATAATCAGTGACACTATAAAATCATTCTAACACTGTCCTATAGGGTTTGTGGCCTTTGAAGTAATTCAACACACTGCAGCTGTAGATTATTTTTATTCACCTTAATGGGATTAACCACTAAAAGAGTCAAATGACCCGCAATTTTAGTCAAGAGAAAGACAGGTATATATTTGCTGCTGAAAAGACACCTTCTGTGAGGCACTATAGACAACCCTTCTTAATATAAGGCTCTGAGATGTACAGCGGCAGACAACTTTAGAGCCATGATTACAACAACAGTGAGAGATAAATCCCCTCTGAATTGGAGACTCTTTATTTCTACACTATTTAACAATCTCCAATGCCTCAAAATCTTAGCATAGTTCTGGAAATAAACATCCACACCTTTTAAACGTACTTGCTACATACAATTTGTCCACAGTACTGTATTACACCTTTTTAACATGGGCACATGCCCGGGTATTCACTGGTAGATAATATATTGTCAAGAGAAGGTTTGGCTTATCTCACAGATTTTTGGAATGAGGCTTTGGCTTTAAGCCTGGACCCTTATCAAATATACCTTTGCAACCCACATTAGGTGTGCTCTCCCTTTATCTGATTTAACAGGGAGTAATACTTGTACCCTAAACTTTAGGGTTTTGTTAACGGTGCCCCACATGCACGATCACAGTTTCCTCCAGGGATTACACCATTTCAAAGCTGTGGACCCCACACCTGTACACTCAAATGATGGTCACGGAAGGGATACAAGTTATAATTAGCTCAGTAAATTATAATGGATGAATTGCAGTGTTTCCTTAGATTAAAATTGTATTTATAACTGACATTTGTACCTAACTGTAACCTCACTTTAACCTTTGTTTTTTTGGTGAATTACTGAGCAATGTTAACATAGAGTATAACCTTACTATCATACCTAACTATAACATCACCTTAACTTTTGTTTTTTTTCAAGTACATTTCTAGGCTTTTATAATGCAAAGTATGATCCTATTATCATACCTAACTATAATGTCACTAGCCTGTGGCAGACAGGCCATGCCCCCAATCTCATCAGGGACTGCTAACACATTGTGCACAGCCAGCCAATGACAGTGCTCATAAAAATATAAAGGGGTTTCACCACATCCATATACAAAAGGCAGACCAATTGGCGTTGCCAATGGGTGACCACACCAATATACAGGGCAAGTCTATTGGCTTTGTCAAGGAGTCACCACATCATTATAAGAAGGCAAGCCTACTGGATTCGTCAAGGGATGACCACATCTATATATAAGACAGTCTATTGGCTTTGTCAGGGGGTCACCATATCAATATATACCTCAAGCACTCCTACGACGAGGAGAAGCCTAAAGCACCAACTTTGAGGCCCGGCACCCCTGCAAACGGCTTATAGCAGCAGCATGGGACACAATGCTCAGGCACTGGTGCAGGAGTACGACCACCCTCCCCTCATGATGACTTGGCATGGACCGATCCCAGCACCCTTCACCTACATCGCCATCCCTGACCCTAGACCATGGAAATGCCTTGGCTCGCGGTCCACATACACCACAGGCATACCAGGCAAGCAGACAGGAGACCTGACAGGAAATCACTGCCCCATTGCGGTCCCTGGCCCGTTTCACCAGTCACTGACCTCCTTGGTAACTATACCCACTATGAACGCTTGTGCTACAGCTTAGTTATCCCCCTACCAGGACAGTTTATTTTCTTTGAGATACACTTACTTTAAAATAGCCTACCGACAGAGTTCCAAACCCTCCAGTCCACAGTCTCTATCCACGTAGCTAGCACATCCCATTATAAGCACACAAAGGCCCACCTCACTGCTACGGCACCTAGACCTGCGGTCTACCCTGTTCTGCAGTATATTGTAGAGCTTGGGACCCACTACGTTAAACCAGTTTTATAACTACTGGATTGCATAATGTTATGGTACCTGCGACCTGTTGTGTAAAAATGACAACAAACAATAAATGCCTCAGTAAAGAGATTTAAATATATATATATATCCATATACATATTCCTCAGGCCCCATAATGCAGCCATGAGATGAACTGCAAGGGGTCCCTCCAATCCTCAACTGAATAGCAAAAGCTCCAGCTCTGAAAATGCTTGCAATTACCACTAACTTAATATGGGGTCACATTACATACACCCTAGGAAAGAAATGTGTTACTAACCTGTAACTCCAGTTCTCCAAAATTGCTATCTTTTATATATTCACATGTTTGAATCATTCCTCGTCGTTAGGCTGGGAATCCCCGGTACATGAAAATAGCAGTATGCAGTCTAAATATATAACAAACAGTATATAATGTAAAATGACCATAGCTCCGAAACCACATATCATGTTTAGTAACTCATGCACCTTACTTGAAATAACCCAAACTTCAGCCAATGAGGTGGAAGCTTAAGTACTCCTACTCGCCCAAGAAGTCACTCTAGCTCACATTTCAAAGCACAAGTGTGAGAACAGAATACAATGAGCCTCTGACCAGGAAGGAGGCAGGGTTGCATGTGAATATATAAAAGATACCAATGTTGGAGAATAGGAGTTACAGGTAAGTAACAAATTTCTTCTCCAACATTGGATGTTTTATATATTCACATGCTTGAATCAGAATAACAGGCAGTACACATTATGAAATACAACAAAGCAGGAAGTAGGCTCACCTTTAGTGAAAGAGGTTTCTCAAGACTGCCTATCCCATTGCTGCATCAGCTACTGCATACACATCTAGACAGTAATGCTTCATTAACATATGCCTGCTTCTCCAGAGGGCTGCACAGCAGATGCCTCTAACAGGCACCCCACCATAGAGTTCTGCAGATGAAGCCATGCCCCAAGTGGAATGCGCCCTCACTCTTCCTTGGTGAGGAGGATTGGCTTTGGCATGACAGAAAGCAATACAGGCTGCAAGACAACATGCTATCACAGGGCCTCGTTGTTTCATTTTTGTGCGAAGTATACAAATAGCTGATCTGATGTGCGTATGCCCTCTGTCTTGTTTATATAGAATCTGAGACATCTACGGAAGTCTAGGGAGTGTAATGATCTTTCTGCTGGAGAAGATGGATTGGGAAAGAAGGATCTAAGAATATCAGGCTCATTCAAATGGAAGTGAGTAGGCTCCTTAGGAATTAGTTTTAGATTGGTTCTGAGTATCACTTTGTACTTCGTGAACAGGAGAAAAGGTTCTCTAATGGAGAATGCTTGAATCTCTCCCACTCTGCTAGAGGTTGTCATAGTCAGGGTAGGTCTGTCTCCCATGAAACAAATGTTAAATCTGCTCTATGTAAAGGTTCAAAAGGAGGAAACATCAGCTGATTGAGGACTGTATTAAGTTCCTATGGAACCAGAGGATGTCAAAGAGGTGGAAATGTTCTAGAAAGCCCGTTCATGGACTGTTTAATAATCTTTTGGGAAAACAAAGTAGATATCGAACTGTCAGTCCTCTGAATCTCGATATTGCAGCCAGATGGACACTGACTAAAGTATATTTGAGACCACTTTTGGCCAAGCTTAACAAATAAACCAGGATCTATTTGAAGCTGTTGATGACCATTATTCCTGCACCAGGCACAGAAACGTTTCCATTTAGCGTTGTAAGTCTTACTGATTGCTGGAGCTCAAGCATGCCCTAGAATCTGTTTACACTCTTGCAATACATCCAAATGGTCAAATTCTAGGTGGTCAAGTACCATGCTGTCAAGTTCAGTGACTTGGGATCATGGTGGAGAATCTCTCCATGGAGTCTGGGCAACATTTGTTGATGTACCTTCAAAGGAATGGCTGGACTTAGTGCCAACTGCAGCAGCTTGCTGTACCAGTATTGGCAAGACCATGCTGGAGCAAGGCGGATCAGAATGCAATGTTCTACATTCCTCTTCCTCAACGACCTGGGAATCAGGGGCAAAGGATGAAAGACTTAAGTAAATATCTTGAACCAACTGAGTGAAAGATCATTGCCCATCATCCCTGGAAGCCAAGACCTACTTGCAAAGCACAGGTATTTCCTGATGCTTGGAGTGCCACACAGATCGATTTTGGGGTGACCCCACTGATCGAAAAATGTAATCCACGTGTTTTTGTTCTGGTTTCCATTTGTGACAATTCGTCATTTGCTGGCTGAACACATCTGCCTGATTGTTCAGGCAGCCTGGCTGATGTTCGACAGCAATGTCTATCCTGTGAGAAATGGCCCAGTTCCATAGCCATTGAGCTTCTTCTGAAAGTATCATAGACAATGTTCTTCCTTGCTTGGCTATGTAGAATAAGGATGTTGCATTGTCTGTTTTGACTAAGACTGGTGACCTGCCGATCTGGGAAGCAACGTTTATAAACCCAGTCTCATGGCACAGAGTTCCAACACAGTGATGTGGAGCTTCCTTGCTGCATCTGAACAAAGACCTTTTGTTGAAAGCTCTTGCAGGTGGGTTCTCTATCCGTTCATGGACGCATCCATAGTGAGTAATAACCTTTATGTTATTGGTAGGTAAGAGCGACCTGAAGTTAGGTTTTCTGGAATTCATCACCAGATCAGGCCTTGTTTCAAGCGTCTTGTGACGCAGACCATATCTTGCCATGAGCCTTCCACCTGTTTCCATTGCAAATCCAGATCTTGCTGAACAGATCTCATACGAAGCATGAAAAACAGAATGAGACCTATACAAGAAGCCATCATACCTATTAGGGACCTGTATTGCCTCACTTTGAATGGTTTCTAGCCAGTCTTTGACATGGTCTGTTAAGATTCTTATTTTCTCTGTTGATAAAAAGGCTTTACCCAACTGAATGTTGAATTTTGCTCCCAGAAATTGGATCTTTGTCTGAGGCACCAACAAAGATTTTTTCCAAAGCGAGGCCTGGTCTCTGGAAAAGATGGATGCAAGCCTTTGTGGAAGCTTTTTCTTTTTCTCTGGATCGTGCTTTGACAAACCAGTCGTCCAGGTATGGGGTCACGTGATGACCTTTTCTCCACAGAACAGCAGCAACTGCAGCAAAACATTTAGTGAATATTCTCTGCGCCAATTTGAGTCCAAAGGAAGTGTCTTGAACTGGTAGTGCTGACATGCAACTGAGAATCGAAAGTACTTCCTTTGTTTTTGGTGAATGGATATGTGGAAGTAAGCATCACAAAGATCCAGGGAGGTAAAAAAATCCCCTTTCTGCATCACCAGGAGGACGTCTTGCAGAATAAGCATCAGAAATGGCTGTTTCTTTAGAAACTTGTTCAGCTCTCTGAGGTCTAGTATTGGCCTCAATTGACCGGTTTTCTTTTTTATTAGAAAGAACCTTATAGAAGCTTGATTCCTTTGTGACTTGGGGACAATTTGTATGGCTCGCTTGGATAGAAGCTGGAGAATGTTAATTTGCAGATCCTAAGTCGACAAACTAGGGGTCACTGGGTGAACGCCAACATATGGCCTGACTTGACAATTTGTAAAACTAATTTGTCTGATGTTATATTCTTCCATTTGGAAGCAAAATGGGAAACTCTCCCCCACAACTTCTGAGAACAAGACAGAAAAGGGGGGCGAGCTAGGAGTTAGGCACTCTTCTAAATATTGGTTTGTGCTTGTGAGAAACCTCTTTTTCTTCCTGCATACCTCCCGTAGGTTTGCCTTTGGTTTTGATTAAAGCCGTATACTTAATCGTATCCAGACTGTGTTTGAGAATAATAAGGGCATCCTTGACCTTCATACCGGGTAAATCCTGCTCTGAAATGTTGTCATCTCTGTGAGCCACAAAATGTAGATGTCCCAAATCTGAGATACTGCAACAGTCCTAACGCCATTGGTATATCACTGTCGGTTTTAAGGTCTTGCAAAGTTTCAGCAACATGTTTAGCAACATGTTTAGCAAAAAGAGTTAGCCCATCAAAAGTAATGTCTAAGATTTTAGATTGAACATCAGTACGGAAGGCTGTGGATTTTAACCAGCCTTCCCTCCTTAGTACAGTCCCTCCTGCCAACTGACAAAAACCTGTATTTGAAGCACTGATCACCATGTCAATAATGGAAGAAGAGGATAGTTCTTCCTTTAGGGTAGGTCTCACGGTTTCCCTCTTATCCTCAGGGATAAGGTCCAGTAATGGAGCTATATCATGCTACATCTGACGATCAAAATAAAATCTCCAGGGCATTGGCTGTCTAAATTGTGGTTGCTGCCATAAAAGAAGTTCTCTGACCAAGATTGTCAGTAGTTTGCTATCCTTGTCTAGTGGACTCGATTTTTTTAAAACAAATTTTATTGGGTTTTAAAACAGTCATACAATAATAATAGACTTCTGATTACAATTGTAATGAATCAACATTCTTAGACATAAGAGTCTGTGACTTCCTGCTGTGGAGTGGGAATTGCTTCGGGTGCTCCAAACCCATCTCCAGCAACCCCCTACTTATTGGTGAAACCATATAATATGTTATTAGTCCATGGAATTCTCTATCATTAGTCCTTGTGATCTCTGTTCAATCATGAACCCATCCGCAACTAACCCCCCACCTTCCCCTCCCCCCAGGCGTGTCACGTATAATCAGCCCCGTATCTTTGCACACCATGGTTGTGCTATGTTTAGCTCGGCCCTCTGCTATAGTGGGTCTACATCGCTGGGTCATCAGCCAGAGGTCAAATAACTCAGTGTGCTCATGTTGACAATTGGCAACCAGTCGAATTTTAGCGTGGGGTTCAATCTGCATTGTCAGGGGCCTCCTCTATTAAGCTGTCATCCCTCTCCTCCTCTGGGTGCTTTAGAAGCTCCACCAATGCCACCCATGCCCTGGCTGTTTCCAGTGTTTTCTCACTCCCTGTTCTTTTGCTATTTGCAATCTGACAGCTCCCTCGGATTCTGCCCATTTAACCATTTCTTTTTGCCATATGGGTATATTAGGGCCCACTTTCTCTTTCCAGTGTCTGGTGAGCTCTCTTTTAGCCAGCAACAGCCCTAGGTCCAAACAAAAAATTGCTTGTCAGTTTGTTCCTGCTTGTGTGTGGAAACCAGTGCAGGAGACATCTCCCTGGGGTTGCTACAATCTCTTTACACTTGTCAACGCTGTGATCACTCCTTCCCAGAACCCATCCAATTTTGGACAGTTCCAGAACATATGCAGGAATTCTGCCCCTTCCATGTTGTAACGATGGGCAGGTAGCTGTGTGTGTGTGTTAAAGTATTTATTAATCTTGCCCGGGGTGAGGTATGCTCTGTGTAATACGTAGAAATTTACTTGTCTAGTGGACTCAATGATGGTGTTATTGGGGTCTTGGTTCTTACTGAGCTGCTGAAGCAATTGCTGAATCTGGACTAGTTTGACTAGTGGGGCAAGCTGGAGCTGAATCCGGGGCTCTGTATTTCTTTTCCAGACAATGTATCAAAGCTGAACCTTATCAGGTGTCTTCATCAACTTCAGACCAGACATAATCTAAAATTGGTATGGATTTAAAGTACTTCCGAGATTGCACATTAAAGTAATATTGAAAACAAGGTTGATCTACAGAGGTTATTGTTAGGTTGAATTTCTGGGAGCTCTTTCAATCAACGAATGAAATTTAGATATCTCATCTGTAGCATCTTTAGGAATTGGCACATCGTTTCCACTTGAGACAATAACATTTTGGCCATCATTATCCCTTCCATCACCGTCTGGTGGTAGCTCACCTTCTACATCCAAATAGGGAGAACCATTAGATTAAACATCATCCATGTCTTCACCATGGACCGATACCCTTGGCATTGGAGGAGGAGATAGCAGTGATGGCTGCCTAAGAGATTAAACTGGAGCAGGTTGAGGAGACAGGAGGATGGAAGCAACAGGTAACCCCATGTTAGGATTATTAGATGCTGCAAAAATAATTTAGTAAAAGTATCCATCATTTGCTGCAATGTTGATGAGAAGGCCATAGGCACTTGGACTCAATCTGGCTCTCTGTATTATCTAGGTGGCTTCTGCTTTAAATCCTTTTGATTATTTCCAGACTTGTACTCCTGCTGACACACATATTCACTCATCGTCCATTGCGTCCTCTTCAAAATCTAGGACCTATATCACATCCAATTGTGTTGGGCTGTAAGCTGTCAGTGAGGCATAATCACTAGCCTCTTCTTCTTGATCTGACTGCAATACATGTACTTGAGCAACATCTGTCAATCTTCAAGGTGAGATACAAAAATGTTCCCATTTTTTTATTGACTGCATGGTTCCCAACAGTGATGCCGTCAATGGTATGTTCATCTTTGTCGATGGTATGGTTGTCGATGACAGTATGGTCATCGTTGTCAACGGTATAGTCGGCATCGTCAATATGGTCGTCGTCGATGGCATGCTCAACGTCAACGGCATGCTCAACGTGGACGGTATCATTCTCGACAGAATGCTCGACAAAGAGGTTAAGGTCGTCGACAGTTTTGTCGTCAATGAGGTTTCCTTTTAACATTTCTTCTTCTTTGTCACTGGTGAGACTCTGCAGCGCTTAGACTCCGGTTTGTCAGTTGAGGAAGTGGCTGCAAGATCTGTACCAAATCGATCATGCTCAGGAAACTGTAAAAAGTCTACTCTTGTGCGTTGCCTTCATGGACGTGCCTGGGTGGGCACTTCTCACGGAATCTTCCCCTGAAGTGAGCCATCTCCTTTAGAAGGATGAAAAAATGTGAATTCATAAGCAATAATACCAACCTACTCTCTCTATCCTTAAGAGTCTTAGTGGAAAAGGACTTACAGATCTCGCATTCCGCTGGATTATGCTTAGGATAAAGGCAACAAATACACTGAGAGTGTGGGTCATCAGTGTACATTTTCCTGCTGCCACAAGGGTTATAAAATGAGATCTATTTTCTTTGTCAGTTATGGTTTGGTGACAGCTACTTGTCAAACCAAAAAGATCTCCCGGGTCTAGAAATTTTAACAATCTTCCCTAAAAACAATTCACAGTATAGTAGTGCTGAAGATAGGGCTGGTTAAAATCCAGGTTACACCAAAATGGAAATAATTTAAGGTTCACTGAAAGGTTAGAGCAGAGTTCTGCCAGGGGACTTCCTCACACACGACGTGCTGTAGAAATCTGAGCAATGGAAGGCTCTAGGGGGCGCAGGAGCACTTAAGCTTCCACCTCAATGGCTAAAGTTTGCGTGCTTTCAAATGAGGTGGATGTTTTACTAAACATACTATGTTGTTTCAGGCCTATGGTCGTTTTACATTATATCCTACTTGTTATATATTTTACACTGTATACTGCTATTTTAATGTACCGGGGATTCCCAGACTGATGATGTGGAATGATTCAAGCATGTGAATATATAAAAGATCCAATGTTGGAGAGTATAGGGTTCCTTTTTTAAATGATTTCTGGGAGACTGCTGCAATCACTGCAGCCCGCTATATCATTTTTGTAACATGACGCTGGTGCCCCTGTCCAGTCTGGGGTACCACACAGCATAAAAATATGTAAATTAGACCATGAAGGGCATTACGGGGCACACCTTTCAAGAAGCAGTGAATAATAAATGAGCAGCTACGGACGATCATTTATTATTTACTTTTAGTGCCCTTGTGCCTAAGTCTTTAATTTTTAGGGGGGTGCCTCAGTCTCACTTAGTACGCCCACAGTTAGCCACATTGTTGGGGGCTGAGGGGAGAGCCAAAAGGCACACACGGCTCCCATAGATCCGCATGGAGCGGCCACACTTTTTTATTACAGATTTAGTTTTTTTTAAATTGGGTGTCCCGGTCCCATGCAGGACGGGGGCACCACAACACTATGGCTCATTGGGGGCCGCAGAGCAGGTCAAAGGCCCTGCGGCCCCACCAATCCCCCAGTCAGCACCCATCCTCGGATGCCATTATGAGAGCCGGCCAAATGATCCTGCGAAAGTAAACCTTTTTTTCTACACCCGCTGAGACAGAGCAATCCAGTGTCCCCTTCACACAAAAGCACAGGCAGAGGAAAAAAACCACAAACATCTATTTGTGTCAGTGATGTCATCAATTATGTAATTTAACATATCATGAGTGATACAATATGTGAGATCATAAGGAGTGCATGGCGGAAGTGCAAGTTATAGTCAGCTTAGTACATTTGAACTGGTGAATTCAGTGTTTTTTTGTTTCAAAACACAGATTTTATATCATTAAAAGTCCTACCTATAATGTCACTTTAATCATTTCTGTTTTCAGTGAATTTGTAGTTTAAAAAAAAAAAAAAGTAAAGTAAGACAGTATTACCATACCCAACGGTAATGCTACTTAAACATTTGTCATTTTCACAGAATTTCTCAGTTTTTTACCATAAACTAAGATCTTATTACCATACCTAACTCTGTGGTTGAGCATAGGTTTTGAATGAGCACAGAAAAGCACTGAACACAGGGTCTGGCCAGTATTTAGGCCTTGCACCTAACACCTGAAGGACGGCCAACCCTCTGCTGCGCATGGCCTTTGGCTGTGTGCAGCATGAGGTTGGATGTAGTGACACCTGTCAGGCTGCCAACACCCCATCCTACAGCCGAGCAACCTCCCACAGGCCCTCACTCCTCATTCGTTTAATTATTTTTTTCCTACTGCCCCACGGTACTGCTGTGGAACTACATGCAAGAGTTCTGCAGCCTCCAGTGTGGTACTTGTGGCATAAAAAATATTCTTTGGGGATTTGGCCCCAGGAGGGGTCCCTCTGGGACACCCCAACAAACACCAGGGGTCAAATTACCCCTATAATGCCCACTTATACTTTATTTCTTTTGATTTTCAGGACACGAGGGCCGTGGCTGGGGACTGTTAAGTAGTTGGGTGCAGGCTATGCGCAGCAGGGGTTGACCAAAGGCTTGGGATTTGGTGGTGTTCAACACTGGCTGTCCGCATGCGGGTGGGTAAGCGCAGGATGGAGTATAGAATTGGCAAAGCCCTAAGGATTTAACCTGTGAACACCAAAATGATATACACAACTGAAAGAATAAGACATAGCCACATAATGAAGAATATAACCAGAACCTAATAACATATGACCACAAGCTGTGGAAAGTTGCCAGACTGCTGAAAGTGTTTCATGGGCTTACCCATTCCAGAAAGACAACTATTTAAAGGTAAATAGCATACCATACCAAAACATCTAGGCGGAGAGCGGACATGGACAGGAAACACAACGCAAACAAAATAAAACACACACCTTGTAAGGCTTATGTTCTTGATCCCAGAGGCCAGGGAATTCAGGCTGAGCCAGCACCTCGCCTTCCTCTTCCTCAGTCTTTTCGCTGACCAAGTCTTGTAGAGATTTTGTAGCAGGTTCATCTTCATCTGTGTCCTCATCAGGCAGAGAGGATAGGGAACGCCACTCCCTCTGTAGCAACAGAAATTACCACAATTCATTAATATATTGTTGGTTCATTGTAATGTAATACGAGGCATCGGAAATTACTGTGTAGTGAGTAATTGTAATTGTAAAAATATTTATAGAGCGCATGGTTACCAAAGGCATCCCCGCGCTAAGGCCAAAGCTAATGAATAGTAGATGTTTAGGGGAACAAAAAAGTTTTTAATAATTTACGAAAGCCCAGATGGTTGGTCATGCATCGAATATCAAGAGGAAGTGAATTTCAGAGCCGTGCTGCATTGTAGGAAAAAGATCGGCCCCCGGCGCGAACTTTCCTAATTCTGGGAACAACTGCCAGCCACTTATTGCCTGAGCGAAGATTTCTGGAAGGATGATAAAAGGAGGCGAGGGAACCAATAATAGAAGGGGCAGAGCCTGATAAGATCTTGTGTAAAATGCAGAGCGCCTTAAATTGTACTCTCTGCTGGATGGGCAACCAGTGCAGAGTGGTCAGTGCTTGCCGTGCTGACTGTCGCTTGGGGATGTTCAGAAGTTGGCGTGCCGCACAGTTCTGAACAACTTGCAATGTCCTGACCGTGGAGCAAGGTGCTCCCAGGTAGAGGGCATTAGCATAATCAAGCTTTGATAAAATCAGGGCCTGAATTACCACCTTTCTTGTACTGGGAGGGAGGATAGGGATGATTTTCCGAGTCATCCTCAATAATCCATAGCAGCTGCCAGCCACCTTCCTTGCTTGTTCCCCAAAATCAAGCTTACGGTCAAGCCATACTCCCAAACTTTTGATATGATCTTTGGGAAGTGGGGGGGGACCGAAACAATTAGGCCAAAAAGAAGTTAGATTAGGTATAATAGAATTACTCAAAAACATCAGCTCTGTTTTTGAGCCATTCAGCTTCAAGAAAGAGTGATCCATCCATGCTGATAGTCCTTCCAGGCACAGTGCAAAATCTGATGTAGAGTCCTTCATCTGGTTGAAGGCAACAATCAACTGTGTATCATCGGCATAAGTGACTATTTGAATACCGAACGGTTCCACAACCTCTGCCAGAGGGCTCATATATACGTTAAAAAGTGTGGGGGACAGGGAGGATCCCTGAGTAACCCCACACCGAAGTGGTTGAGAATCAGAGATACAGTCTCCGTGACACACTTGAAAAGACCTGTCTTCAAGGAATTAGTGAATCCCCTCAAGAGCCAGATTAGTTACTCCTGTCTGCTTGAGCCTGTGGATGAGCAACTGATGGTTGACTGTGTCGAAGGCTGCGCTGAGATCCAAAAGGATAATAGCAGCGCAGCCTCCGTTATCCAAATTTTTTTTCAAGGCCTCAGTTACCGTCAGGAGGGCCGTCTCTGTACCCTGCATAGGTCTAAAACCGGTTTGTGACAGTAACACTTACAAAGTGCAGTACAACGGACTAGACTTTCTCAGTGAGAAGACGAAGGTGAAAGGCACACACAATGAACTGCCAATGTTTCAAAGATTTACAAAAGGTAAGTACATTTTACAGCAAATTGGTAGGAATCTAGTTCTATAATGGAGAGCTATGAAGTTCCCGTACTTGCGGTGGCAGGCCTAAAACATGGGGCCTTTAAAGGTCCTTCACGAAGAGAGCTTCCTTTAGGTTAAGGAGCAATCTTTTCGCAAGGTTAAAAGCCGCCTTTACCTTCAATGGATTTATGTGTAAGATATGCCCATGCAAAACATGCTGTTTTTGAAATATTATCTATGCAGATGAGACACATGGTCATGTTTCCAGAGGCTTATGTCAAATTATTTCTTCATTAAGCTACATGATGTCTTATTAACTGTTGCTTTCAGGAGATCATGGAACAAATAGCTA
Source organism: Triturus cristatus (assembly GCF_964204655.1). Taxonomy (NCBI): domain Eukaryota; kingdom Metazoa; phylum Chordata; class Amphibia; order Caudata; family Salamandridae; genus Triturus; species Triturus cristatus. Next base: position 881,335,638 of record NC_140580.1, on the reverse strand, counting down.
CAATAATCACAACTGCAGTTGGGTTTTTCTCTTACCCAAATTTTTTGTACTAGGTAAAATCTATTAGAAAAAGATTGTGAAAGCAAGTATAACACACGCACTGTTTATAAATAATGAGCAATGTAACCAACAAATCCTAACCAACCAATAATGTGTAAAAAATACAGAAAAGTGATTTTAGATATTTTTTGTAACTGAAGTAGTAGAAAATGGAGGAAACAGATTTGGAATCAAATATAGTCACAGCTTTCTTATTTGAAAAAGTGGAGACAATTTCTAAGTCCAGCAAAATGATTCCAACGAATTTTCCACATTTTTGCTTTAGTGCTGAATCTCTATAACGTGGCAGGATAACTGGCTAGTTTGTAACCACCCATTATTTCACCTACACATACTTTAATTACATTGTTTTAACAAGTGACTTAAACATTTAGGCTAAAACTGAGGTGATTTAGTGAATAAATATATATGTAAGGGCCAGCTGATCAACCATCAGTTTACGGGTTAATCTGGAGCATGATGGTTGAGTAAAAACAGACCTAAAGAGAATTTGTATCTGCCAGTCAAATACAATTGATCAGTACTGATTGTAAAGTGTGCTTGCTCATGTTCTGTGTTCACATTTAAAGCTAGCTTTTAACTTGTAGTAAGTGAGTGGAAAATGTAGAAATATTAAGCAACAAAAATCGTCGCAAATACAGCTACTGCACTTTATTCTCCATTTTTGACCCAATGAGTAAATCGAGCATAAAGACACATTCCATACTCTGCGTTTTTATGCCGACGTCTAAATGAGGCTCTCATGGTTGTTGATACAGTGTTACGCATGGCAAAATTCCTTTTTAACAGGCACAAATATGTTTAAAATATACTACAACATCTATCATTGGCATTATCAGAGTGTGTTTTCAGTACTTACCGGTTCTGGGGCTGCCACACTCTCCTCCCCTAACATCTTCTCCATGTGGACTAGCGCTTTTGCTCTCAGCTTCGAAGGTCCATGGCTCCTATCCCCAGACTTCCGAAGCACTTCAGAAGCAAGCTGCTGCTTTTTCTTCTTCTCCAGCCAAGCTTCCTCTCGCAAAATTTTACTTAGGATCTCAATCTTTCTTGCTTGTTGTTGGTCTTCAAATTCTCTGGAAAAAAGAAAATGCACACATGGTGGTTGTTGCTAAATTCAATGCTCAGCTACAGACAGTGCAGGCAGTAAAGGAGGACCAACAAGCAGATATTTGTAAATGTGTAAAAGTAAATGGAAAAGCTTCAGTGTCTATCTGGTAAATATCTCAGGTGGATTTAGAAGTACCAGGTTAGGATTTGGAAACTGTATTTGTGTTTTGACAGATTTCCATCATGTAATCTTCACTGAAGTCATAGATTCCAACGGTCTTTTACAACAGCAAACTTTTCTTCTAGAAGTACAAATTACTTAAATTCAGTAAAATTCTTTCAGGTGGATATTCTATCTAACTGCATAGCATTATCTTTTTGAATCCCGCCAGGGACCAGTCTGGATCCAGAAAAGTTTTTGCAATTGCTCCTTCGGAGATACCAGGTACCATTGGACCAGAAGTAATGGCACAGTGCCCTATATATGAGCCAACCCTGAAAGCTGATGTCAGTTTACAACAAAGCATTCTGCACCCTTATACATGGATCATCAGATACACATTAAGAGCCATGAAAGTCTACAGAATCTGACCTGGAACATTATTAACACCTTGTAGTCCACTCCACAGAACCGTAAGGATGGTGAGCAGTGAGAAGTAAAAAAGTTACTAACCTGTAACTGTAGTTCTCCAGTATTGGACCTTTCATAGATTCACATGTCTGAATCATTCCCCGTCGTCGAGACGGGAGTCTCCGGTACATAAAAAAGCATTGCTTAGTATCATAGCAAACAGAAAAAAGGCCTAGGCCCATTTTTCTTTGCAACTCATAACCTTCGTTATGTAAAAAAGGACTAAACTTGTCCCTGAACCAATCAGCGCCTCTCACCCTCTAGAACACTCCTGAGAGAACCTTCTGCCCTCAGATTTTCGTGCACTTGTGCAATAACACTCTTTGTGCTAAATCCGAGGTGAGCCTCTCAGGGGAGGAGGGTGGGTTGCATGTGAATCTATGAAAGGTCCAATACTGGAGAACTACAGTTACAGGTAAGTAACTTGTTTTCTTACTCCAGTATTGGAGCCTTTCATAGATTCACATGCCTGAATCAGAATAGCGAGCAGTAAATAAATGCACCTTTTTTGTTACCTAGAAAGTGAATCCAGGAAACATATACAGTGTGATAAAAATGGTATCTGTAAACCAAATTCCACATATCAAAAATTCTTTGCAAATGGTAATACAATAAACAACAATAAAATGTGCCAAAGTACATAACAAAGGAAGGAGGGATGGTAAAGAAGGCTCACCGTTACTGGATAAGGTTCCTCAGCACCGCTTCTCCCACCGCCACATCTCTCTCTGTGGCTGCATCCAAGCAGTAATGCCTGGTGAAGGTGTGTGTACTCGTCCAGGTCGCCGCCCTGCAGATATCCTGGATCGGTACTCCTGCAAATAGAGCAGTAGAGGTGGAGACTGCTCTTGTAGAATGTGCACGGACTCGTGCATTCAAAGGTCGGCCAGCTGCCTGATGACAATACCCTATGGCACTTGATATCCATCTGGCAATTCCTCTCTTTGACAAAGGGAAACCTTTCCTGGGTGCGCTGTAGGCCACAAAAAGCTGTGAAGACTTGCGGAAAGGCTTAGTTTTCTGCAAATAGAATTTCAAACAACGCTGGACATCCAGCGAGTGGAGAGCTCTTTCCGCCGCTGTTGATGGTTGTGGAAAAAATCTTTTGAGAATTAAAGGTTCGTTCAAATGAAAGTCAGTTGGAACCTTAGGGATGAATCTTGGATTAGTCCTGAGTATTATCCTGTCCTCCTTGAACTGCAAGAAAGGCTCTTGGATCGTGAGAGCCTGAATCTCCCCCACTCTCCTGGCTGAAGTGAGCGCAATGAGAAGCGCAACTTTCCAGGAAAGAAATTTCAGTTCCGCCCTGTGAATTGGCTCAAAGGGCTGTTTCATCAACTGGGAAAGAACGAAGTTCAATTGCCAGAGAGGTGGTGGCGGTTTTATTGGAGGGAAAACTCGGAACAGACCTTTCATAAATTGCTTGATGACTCTAGCAGACCACAGAGATGGACCAGAGGCCGTTCTTCTAAAGCGTGACATTGCAGCTAGGTGTACCTTTATAGATGCATGAGCCAAACCTGACTTAGCCAAAAGCAAGAGGTATGGAATAATCTCGTGAGCTTTTGATACCAGCGGATGAATGTTAGACCTTCTGCACCATAAACAGAACCTTTTCCACTTCATCCGATATGTCTTGTTTGTACTATCCGCTCTGGCTCTAGATAGAATCTCCCTGCACTCCGTAGGGATATTCAGATGCTGAAATTCACAGTATTCAGGAGCCAGGCTGCTAAATGCAGAGATTTCGGATCCGGATGCAGAACTTCCTCCTGGAACATTGTCAGCAGAGACGGTATCGGCTGCAGGCAAATCGGGCGCTCCTCTGACAGTAGAAGAAGCTCCGCAAACCAATGCTGTCTGGGCCACCACGGAGCTATCAGGATTAACCTGCATGGTTCTTTCTTGATCTTCATAAGAACCCGCGGCAGGAGGGGAATGGGAGAAAAGGCGTAGGCAAAGATGCCTGACCATGCCATCAAAAACGCATTCCCCCAAGATCCCCGTTGGGGAAGCCAGCTTGCGAAGAACCGGCATTTTCTGTTCTCTCTTGTCGCAAACAGATCTACTGTTGGAGTTCCCCATTTCTGGAAGATGTTGTTCAAAATCCCGTTGTCGATTTCCCAATCGGGACAGACAGACTTTAGTCTGCTTAGAGTATCCGCTTTGGTGTTCTGGTCCCCTGGAAGATGTTCCGCTGTAATGGATACTTCGTGTCGTAGAGCCCATTCCCATATCCACTGGGCTTCCCGAGACAGGGAGAGTGATCTTGTTCCTCCCTGTTTGTTCAAATAGTGCATTGCTGTTGTGTTGTCTGTTCTTACCAACACGGCTGCACCTTGAATCCTTGGCAGGAACGCCAACAATACTAAGCGTACGGCTCTGAGCTCCAAAAGGTTGATATGCAATTGCTGTTCGTCCGCTTTCCAACGACCGCTGACCTGCAGATCCTGAAGGAATGCAACCCATCCTTCCAAGGACGCATCCGTCGTGATCACCAATGGAGCTGGCTGAGTCAAGAAAGAAAGACCCTGCGAGATGTTTCGTTTTCGGGTCCACCATGTTGCCGCGTGGATCATGATCGGCGTCACTCTGATTATATCCTCGAAGGATCCTGTCGCTTGATGCCACTGAAGATCCAACTGCTCTTGTAACGGACGCATCCGTAGCCTGCAGCAAGGTATGAGGGGAATGCAAGATGACATCGTTCCCAGCAATGACTTGTACTTGCGTACTGAAGGAGACCTTCTTTTTATAAACGCCTGGGATAGAGATATTATTCCCCGCTGTCTCTCCTCAGAGGGGAACGCTCTGTTTCCCTCCGTATCCAAAATTGCTCCCAAGAAAGTTATACTTCTTGACGGTTGCAGAGTTGACTTCTCCTCGTTTAGAGTGAGGCCTAATCTGGCAAATAGTTCTATGCAAGCCAATGTTGACAACTGGGCTGACGCTTTCGATGGAGCCTTGACTAGCCAGTCGTCGAGGAAAGGAAACACTTGGTGTTTCTGTCTCCTTAGAACCACTGCCACTGGAGCCAGGCATTTTGTAAAAATCCTCGGGCCGATTTCAGACCAAAAGGAAGCACCTTGAATTGGTAATGATCTTCGGCCACCACGAACCGAAGGTACTGCCGGTGTGAAGGATGGATTGGGATATGGAAATACGCATCCCGTAAATCCAGTTTGGTCATATAATCCCCTGGGTTTAACAGCAGCAGAATATCCTGGAGGAAGATAATTCTGAAGGTCTGATCCTTGAGGTAAGCATTTAGGGATCTGAGATCCAAAATGGGGTGCCATTGAAGAATGTTTTTCTTGATCAGAAAAAAACGGGAATAAAATCCCCTTCCTTTCTGGGAATTCGGTACCGGTTCTATTGCTCCCTTTCGGAGAATTGTCCGAAGTTCTTGACGCATCTGGTGTAAATACTTGACCTCTTGAAATCTTGGAGGTGAACAAGGGGGAATTTCTAGAAACTCTAGAGTATGACCGAATTGTATTATGTGGAGGACCCATTGGTCCGTCGTTATCTGCTGCCAATTTTGATGATGATAGGAAATTCTTCAACCCAGGGGAATATGCGACATATGAGGAGTAAGTGTCACCAGAATGTCATTGTCTTCGGGTGGTGTCTTTCCCTTGGCGACCTCCTCGACCTCTAGGAGTAGATTTTGTTAAACCTCCTGTCTGTCTCTGTGAATATTGTTGACGATATGGTTGAGATGATGTGGAGTAGGAAGAATAGCGGCCTTGTTGATAACCTCCTCTATAAGAAGGTTGGCCCCTACCTCGTGAGCCACGAAAAGGAACTTTTCTATACTGTAATGATCCCAGAGATTTCGCTGTTTCCGTATCCTTCTTGATACTCTGTAAGGCCTCATCCACATGCTTTCCGAACAGATCTTCCCCATTGAACGGAAGATCCAAGATCTTATTCTGGACTTCCGGCCTAAATGATGTTGCTCTCAACCATCCTTGTCTACGTAAAACAGCCGCTCCTCCCAGGGATCTGAAGGCCGTGGTCGCAATGTCCATTGCACAATCTATGACTTTAGCCGTAGTCCTTTCACCTTCCTGGAGGATTTTCCGGGCCTCTTGTCTGTCCGCTTCAGGTATGCTATCAATGTATGGTGATAGGTCGCACCACATCTGCCTATCATACCTGCCCAGGATGGCTAGGGCATTTGCTGCCTTGACCAGAAGAGCAGACATGGATAAAAACCTTTTCCCTGCATTATCCAGGCGCCTACCCTCTCTGTCCGGTGGTGTCGAAATTGGAGCAGACGGATTCCTCGATTTTTGCTGCGCCACCTGAGTTATAACCGAGTCCGGTTTGGGGTGACCTAATAAGCAAGCCGGAGCATCGGTAGGCGCATTGTATTTTTTGTCCAGCCTAGCAAGCACTGGCGTAACCGGTGCCGGCGTCTCCATCACTTTGAGACCTTCCTCCCATAGATGACTCACAATTGGAAGAGATCTAACTGTCTTGCGAAACGGTTCTTTGAAATCATACAAAAAGCATTCTGCTTTATCTGATGACATATTGAGCGCAAATCTCTGCGCAGCTCTTTCCATCAGGTTATGGAACCCTCCAATGCCCTCCGGAGGGGAGTCCACAGGTCTTGGTGACAGAGATGAAGGGGACGGAATCAAATACTCATCCCATTCCTTACTAGGATCTGTTATCTCCCCTTCCTCCTTCATCCTCAGATGTGTCCAGAACCGGCTGCGGCAAAGGTGATATTGGCCTCGGAACCGGTACCTCCTGTCTTCGCACTGGTGTACATGGAAGAGAGTGCGCCGGAGCCACTGGCATCCTTTGGATAGACTGAGGCAAAGTATGCCTTTTCTTGTAATCATCCAACATGAACTGCAAATCCGTCAGGAGAGAAGCTGGAACATTCACCATCTCTTCCTGATCATGTTGTTGGGGCCGGTCCTGATAACCCCCATACTCATCCTCCCAGTCATCCTCCTGACATTTAACATGTAACTGAGAGGGGCTACTTGCATAGCCAAACGGACCCTCATTATCATCCTCCTGCGAATCCTCCTCCTCCAATAAATGGAATGGAACCAGAGGCGTTACCTTACTAGGAGACGTAATATCCGGGGTAATCCTTCTTTTCCTGGCAAAATCCCGCTTTTCTGGGGTTTTTTCCCTCGTCGACGAGCCCGTCGACGAGATTGCCATAGAAACCGCCGATGACACCGTCGTCAATGCCATCGTCGACGCTGTAGACATCGTCGTCGTTGTCGCCGTCGACGATGCAGTTGACACCATCGTCGACGGTGCCGTCGACGATGTAGTTGTGGTCGTCGTCATTGTTGTCGACGTCGACGCTCTCGTCGTCGACACTGCCGTCGACGATGCCATCGTCGACGAGAGGATAGGTTTAATAGTGACTTTTACTTCACTCTTCTTCGTCGACGACGCTACTTTCTTCGTCGACGATCCCGTCGACGATGTAGATTTTTCTAACTTCTCCTCAGGTGAAGTAGACGCTGGCTTTTTAAGCGTATGTTTAATTTTTAGGGGTGATTTTGAAGGCTCAGAACTTGTTTTCTTTGACTGTTTCACCCCTGAAGCATGACCCTTGCTCTCCTTTTCTTTAGTTTTAGGAGATTTTGAGGGACTGCGCTCTGAAGACCCAGAAGTGGTCTTTTTAAGAGCCTTCTCAGGTTTCTCCCCTGAGGTATGAGCCTGAGGAGATCTGCCTCTCCTCTGAGATCTCCTTGAAACAGATGACGCCTCATCACTGTCACTAGACACGACGTCCTTCCTGGTTTTAAGATTCTGGAGCAAAATTAACAGTCTGCCTTCACGATCCCTCAGAGTTTCATTAGAAAAGGTGCGACATACCTTACACTCCTTCGCCTGGTGGTGTGGGTAAAGGCAGTATATACAGTATTTATGAGGATCGTCAGTATATAATCTCTTCTTTGAACAGGTGGCACAGGCCCTAAACAAGCCTTTCTTTTCCTTATCAGCCATTCTCCAAGATGATGTAGAAACTTCAGTTGAAAAAAATCTCCTCAATCTAGAACCAACTGTAGAATTTGAGCAGAGCTCAAAGGAGACTCCCTAGCACAACGTGCGGTAGAAAATCTGAGGGCAGAAGGTTCTCTCAGGAGTGTTCTAGAGGGTGAGAGGCTCTGATTGGTTCAGGGACAAGTTTAGTCCTTTTTTACATAACGAAGGTTATGGGTTGCAAAGGAAAATGGGCCTAGGCCTTTTTTCTGTTTGCTATGATACTAAGCAATGCTTTTTTATGTACCGGAGACTCCCGTCTCGACGACGGGGAATGATTCAGGCATGTGAATCTATGAAAGGCTCCAATACTGGAGTAAATCTGAGATTAGAGCATCCACCCGAAAGAGCGTTAATCAAGGTTAGGAACTTGTTTTTCCGATGGATACTTCTAGCCACAAATGTCTATGTTAGAAATGGGATTTCTGGCCGGCTAAGGCGTGCACCAAAGCCAGGCAGAAACCACCACTCTAGTCAGGGCAAGAAAGTTACATGCCAAAGATAACCCCTGCTCACCCCCTTGGTAGCTTGGCACGAGCAGTCAGGCTTATCCCGGAGGCCATGTGTAAAGCATTTGTGCACGCACACACCAGCAACAACATCCCAGGCACACTACAAAAGGAACTCCACAGTATATCAAAAATAGCCTTTGTATTATCATAACACATTAGAATAGTAAGCACATATTATACAGGGTGCCCTCTGGCACTAGGTCATATTTATAAGGGATTATTTACACCTGACAGGGCCCACTGGACCACTGTCAGTACCATCATAAAGTGAACTTAGTAAATGTAGAATTTATCATAAACATAGAACACCACCAGTGACTACTGGTAATCACTGTACTAAGCATCAGCCTGTAACATAAACCACATTATGCACAGTATCACATTAGGCGCCAAACGCACTGTACGCCAATCTCATCAGCATAAACACATTATGCAATTCTCTCACAAGTCTAAACACATCAGACCCTAACCTCCTAAGCATAACTACATTAGGGCATAACTCTCACTAGCATAAACCATCATATGCGAACCAACCTCATAATCATAAAACACATTTAGAGGTATCAACACAGGTGCGTAAATCATTCTACCGGAATCACATTCCCTAGCGCCCAAAATCACAGTAGGGCCTGGTGCCCTATAAACCCCACCATCCCCCTGGCCAACTGGCCATCGCAAAAAAGGGCTCAAATGCCCTATGTCCAAAGAGTCAGGGCGCGCTGCCTATGCAGCGAAAGTCAAGGGTGCGCAATCTGCGCAGGCCTAAACGTAGCAGCTGGCACTAAGTGCTGCGCAGCTGTGTAGGAAAAGATGGGGGCGAAGGAGTGCATCTCACTCCTAACTACCAACATGCCCCTGAAGAAAAGAAGGGCCTAAACGTTGCAGCTGCCCACTACTTGCTGGGCAGCTGGGAAAGTTAATTATGAGGCATGGGCTCTCGAAACAAACATGTCCCTAAGCACTGGGGAAAAGGACACAGGTTCTTCTGGCCCTGGAAACAATTATGTGCCCCCTTTGTTGGAGCCATCTGGGCTCTAAAACACATACTGCGGGGTGTTGGAGCCCTCCGGCTCTGGAAATACATCTGCCCATCACTCATCCACTCCGGGGGGGGGCACAACACGGGGAAAGGACACGGGCCCCTCCGGCCCGGTAAATAATTATGCAAAACATTGGAGCGGCCCGCAACGGCGGGTTCTGCTCATGGAGAAGAGGCACTGTTGCTTTACACAGCACGCCCCCTCGAGCCCTCACTCACCGGCTCTGGGGGCAGGACTCCGGTCCAGCTTCTGCTTCTTCTGTTCACCCGGGACCCTTCCTGGGACCCGGGACTACTTCTCTCTTCTGCTGGCACCGCGGGGCTCTCACTCAGGCATGGGAGCCCCGCATCACCACTTCCCTGGTCAGCTGCACGTCTTCACCCGGGCCCTCTCCGGGGACCCAGGACTCCTCTGCTCTTGATGGCCGGCACCGGCGCAGGGCTTCCCTCGCTCACGGGAGCCCCGCGCTGCTCTAGGCGGCCTCTTTTTCGTGTGGTGGGGGCAGGCACCGACAATGTGCCTCGGGCCCCCTCCGCCTGCATCCCACTCACCATGGCTCCTCTCCTCTAGCGGGGGCGTGCGCTGAACTTCCCTCGGAAACCGAAAGTCCCGCCCACCGCCAGGCACTACGGTGCCTGACTTCCTCCCGGCCGCGGTGGTGAAATGCGGGGTGGGCTCCCATCCTTAAATTAAAGCAAGAGGGGCAGGCAGCATGCGGGGTGGGCACCTGCCATGGAAGGATAGCGGGAGAGCGGGGTGGGCACCCGCTCTCCCCAAAATGGAACAAATCCACTGCGGCCATGACGCGGGGTGGGCACCTGCCAGGACATCGGGAAAAGCGGGGGAATCCCTATGTCGGGATTCCCTCTGCGATGATCGCAGCCCGGCGCTGCCAGGAGGAAACAAAGCGCCTAGCAGAGAATGAAACAAAGCGCTCACCAGGCGCTAGGGATAGAGGCACAAAGTCATTAAGAACACCAGGATAAAGCAAAAGGTCCCAGCCAAAGATATCCTCAAAGGTGCTGGAGGTCCCTAAGCAAGGCAAAAAGGGTCCCAAGAAGTCCTCCAGGCATCCAGGGGCAGGGCAGGGCCCAGGGAGGCAAGCCTTCCCCTGAGCACCAGCAGCAGCACGCCCCTGGTAGATTCAAGTCCACAAACAAGAACATTTTCATGGGGTCATAGCCCCTTCTTTTATACAGCATTTTCCTTTGTTCTACAACTGTAGGGCAAAGGGAGAACCCGATACAACTGGTTCAGGAGCAATTTGTTTTGCTCAGCTCCCCTCTCTATTAACAGGACAGGCCAGGGTAAATGCAAAAAGTTTAGGGGTGAACCTGCCAAAAGGGCCAGGTCCAACAGTCTCACAATTTGAATAGATTCCACAAGGAGCTGAGTTTGCGGAGTGGACTTATGACAGGCAGTGCTGTAGAACCAAGCAGGCATAATGGCCCTTTCTGCAAACATAAGAGTCAAAGCAGTAATTCTCGATGAAGGTGGACAGATGCCCATATAGCAGCTTGACAGATGTTCGGCACTGGTACGCCTCAGGCCAAGGCTGTAGTGTCAGGATTCGCTCTGGTAGAATGAGCCAAAAGACCCTCAGGAGGCTTCTTATTGGCCAAGGCTTAGCACATTCTTATGCAGAGAACGATAAATCTGGATATGGTACATTTATGGACTGCTTTTCCCTTCTAGCACAAGTGAACTCCACAAAAAGTGCTCCTTAGCGCAGTCATTATAAAAACTATGGGCGCTCTTGGGATTCAACCAGTGCAGTCTCTCTTTCTACTTAGAAGGATGTGGCCACAAGAACAAAGAAGGGAGCGTGACAGGCTGTCAGAGAGGTAAAGGCTACACCACCTGTGGTAGAAATTTAAGCAGAGTCCGAAACACCAGCTAGTCCAGAACGAAGGTTGTATAAGGTGGAAGCACTGTCAGTGCCTGCACTTCAATGACATGGCACAAGGAAGTAATTGCATAGAGGACAACATTTTTCAGGGTCAACAGGCTCAATGAACAATTGTACATAGGCTCAAAAGCTGTGTACATCAAGAAGGTAAGAGCTAACCTTAAAACACACTGGAGAATAATAAAAGGAGTAGGAGGAAACATGTATGTTAGTCCTTTCAAAAACACGTCACAACCAGTGGGCAAACATAGAAAAGCTGAAAGGTACGACAATTAGCCTCTAACAGTATCCATGACAAACCTTGCTGGGGTAAAGACAAGATTAATAGAAATACATCAGAGAGTTTAGGCTGCAGCTGATCAAACCACCGTTTCTTGCACCAGGCCACAAATGTTGCCCATCGTCCAGATCAATAATCCTGCCCAATCTCTATTCATAAACAACAACTGATGGACAGAACGCAGAACAATGTCATACATTTACCCCAGATATCTGGGCCTAAATTCATCTTTTTTATGCTCGCCATGCCATTCCAATTTGAATCCAGCCATATGCAAATCAGTCTTGACTCTGCACCCAATGGGAACAGTCCAGCCCGATCTGCCAGGCCAGGTCCTCCCTGAACTAGAAACAAGCATCCTAGGACCGCTTTCGGGGTTTCATCCCTCATCAGCCAGGATAGCTTGACTCCAGGGACGTGCAGAGCACGGGACCCATGTCTGGGCATACTGGTCCCACTCGGGGTGACAAATGCAAAAACAACAATTGAAGGACAGAATTCAGAACAATGTTATACATTCACCCCAGAACAGAGATCTGGGCCTAAATCCATCGTATTTTTGCTCCTCATGCCATTCCAGTTTGAACCCACCATATGCAAATCAGTCTTGACCCTGCGCAATCTCTATGCACGGTGGTGCAGGTTGTGAAAGTTTGGGTGTAGCACCCCAGCCATGCTGTTGGGACAGCAGATTCACCCATAGAGGGAGTCAAAGCAGGGGACAAATGCTGACACTCAGCAGGTCGGAGTACCAGACCCCCTGAGCGCAGTTTGTGGCTAGGGCTATCAGGATGAGCTGAGCCTAGTTCAGTCTGATCTTCTTCAGAACCCAGAGAAGCAGTGGCAAGAATGCCTTCAGGCCAGGAACCCACTGACGTTGGAACGGAGTCCCTCTGGAAGCCTGGTGGCAGGAACCTTATAGTGCAAAAAAGACTCAACAATGAGTATTGTTAGTGATAGCCAAAAGATCTATCCATGGCACTCCCCAATAGGCAATGAAGTCTTGAATTACCTCTGGGTGCTGATGCCACTGAAGGTCAGTTAGATGGTGTCCGCTGCTGGTCCACCCTGGTCGTGCAGGGATCCTGACTTGCGATTAAAGGTCAATGAAATTCCCTGAAGTTCCAGCCAGAGCCACATTATTAGCACCCTAGACTGACTTGTTTGCTGCCGTGCCACATGGTAGTCCTACTGTCTGTCAAAACGTACACAGGACTACCTTTGATGGAAGGTAGAAGGGCCTTGAAAGCTGGCCTGATAAAACACAGATCCAAAAGAATTATGTAATGCCTCACCTTCAATGGAGACCAAAGGCCTCTCATCTCCTTCTTGTCATGGTGGCTTACCCAACCCAGGCCAGATGCATCCATCACCACTGTACGCTCTGGATGGGATAGGGAGAGCGATCTGCCGCAAGTCAGATTAGAATCTCTCATCCACCACTGAAGGTCCCAGGCTGCCGCATCTGACACACAAGTGTTGTCCAAGAGGCAACCCCAGTGCTGAGCTCACTGAAGGCAGAGACTTCACTGCATAGCCTGCATGTTTCAATGAGCATGGGGCACCAGGAGGATACATACATAATGCCATGAGAACAAGAAGCCTCAATTCACTCCAGGCCAGAACACAGCATCGAGCCGGAAACATCAGGATCATATACAGAATATTCCAGACTCACTGTGGGGTGGCAAACCTTTGAAAAACACAGTCCAGAACAGTCCAGAACAGCCCCTGCAAACAGAGTTCTCTGTACTGGCTGAAGGTGGGATTTTTGTTTGTTGATGGAGAATCTTAGAGAAGATAGGAGGGAGACGGCATCAACATGTGGGTGGTCCATGACGCAGAGTGGCAAGTCTGTCTTAAACATCTAATTGTCAAGGTATGGCAATATATGCACTCCTGACCTGCGAAGATGTGCTGGAACTACCACCCTCACCTTCCCAAACATCCAGGGGGCGAGGTGAAGCTAAGAAGAACGGTGAATTGAAAGTGTTCTTTTACCACAACAAATGGGTGGAGGCTAGAATGCCTTAGCCCACACTGCTGCCAGATTGTCGGCAGGGCTTCCCTGAGGGTAGTAAATTCTCTGAAGTTGCAGAGTAAAAATGTCAGTAAGCATATTATTCTTTACCTGTTGCAGAGCCCAAGATAGCCTGGGGAATTCCAGGCTCCAGAAGTGGAATAGGGTCCGAATTGGACAAATAGCATGGAGTGGGGCATTTAGAGTGTTGATTACTTGATAACTCCTTGGAGATGAAGTTACAGGGAGCGGACTCCCATCTGGACTTCTTGTGTTTGCCAAGAGATTTGTCCATGGACATTGTCTTAGACTTACCCAAGGACAGAGACATTGAATGGGACCAGGACTTGGAGTAGGACCGAGACTTGGAGGGGAACCGCTAACCTGACTTGGAGTGCCACTTGTGTTTGGCAAGAAAATTTGGCATCAGGGCCAGTGATGGCCTTCACGTGGTGCCATCAAAAATGCATTTGTCACCTGACTTCAAATTGTGCTTCAATTTCAGACATCAAAGACAAAAGTCACGTGGGTCCGAAACCAACATCGCCTTCCTGCAGGTGTAGCACAACTTGAAGACTGTAGTCTTTAGGGGAGAAGGGGAGAAATATCTATCAAATGGTCACAGAACATGTCGTTCTGGTAATCAAAAATGCACTGTTAAATGTCAGGCGCAGAGCTCCTGATCCACGTTGAAGAGCTTCCTCGCTTCTAGAGGTTGGATGAAGTCTGATGGCACCCATTATAGGCTTGAGAGAGCTACTGCTAAACAGTTTCCAAATCCAGTCTCACAAGTGGAGTAATTCAAAAGGTGAGACGTGCAATTAGAAGTATCCATCAGAAATATATTTCTTAAATATGTACCTCTTTGCAGATAACATTAACTAAACTGGTTTATTTCACTTTTGATAACCATTAAGATCATCCTGCTCAAAATTAGTCCATAATAAGGCCACCTGTTTCTCAGCTGTTTACGCTGTTACCGTCGCAGCCACTGTGTTCGACTCACGAGGAGCCGAGTGGGTTGACTGTGCAGCAGGTGGTCTGAAGTTAGTGTGCTGAGTAAGGTTAGAGGCCACAGCAAGGGGTCTTTAGTGGGGCTACTGGGGCAAGGCAAGTGTTTCTGAGGTGTTCAGACCTTCCGCTTTCCCCTACTTCTGCCTACAGGACTTGATGGATAAAAAAATATAAATTTTGGGCAAGAGCTGTTTGCAGAATTTCTGTGAACTGCGCAGAATTGTGTATATACAGTGGAGGCAATGGAAGACTTCGGGGGACTTCACGGTTCTATGGAAAGCACATTCAAGTGTTCCTCTGTGTGAATTTGTGGGTGGAGGCAGCGGCGGTCACCAGTAACGAACAGGGGAGGAGCCACCCTCCTTGGTTTTCCTGCTCCACAGGTTAACATCAAGAGGCCCTCATCAGAACTGTCGCTGGCTCGCAGTGTGACCAGGTACATTTTCCTCCCTTGGGTCTGCCCGGGTTCTCTTTCATTTTCCGTCTGGTGGGACCCAGTATTCAGGCAAATCCTTGCAATCTAAGAACCAGATTCATGGTGCACCGAGAGACATTTCACCGTGTGGCCTGGAATGGATACTAGAAGCAAATGTGTATGCGACCTGTTTAGCGGGGTCCTTTGAACTTGACTGCAAACATCTTTTTTTACAGTGTTATCTGAAGGGTGAGGCTCCCCCTGTTTACTATTACTTCTATGTATCGTACAAGTCTTTTCCCCTAGGAGTGTCCTTGTAGTGTCCTGAAAGTTTGTATCTATCTTAGCATTGCTGATTTGAAGTATGGGGAAAAGAAAGGCAGCCGCACCACACCTAATGTCCCCTAAGGTTGCCCCTCAAATTACCACCATTGAGGTGTTTTTGTACTGGGCTGTTGGGGTAGATAAATGGAGACTGAGCTGGCAGAAAGAAGGCTATCCCTAACCAGGGACAGTCCTCTCCTCGCTGCGTCTGTGTCTCTAGTCTCCCCGAGGGTTCCATTATATTCCTGGAGCCTTGTAGCTCGCTTGTAATGAGCCTATCACAGGGAGTCCAGGATGGTGCCCCAGAGGTCTCAGCCTCATTGCTGAGCGGAGGGATCTCAGGAGGAACATACACAGACAAGCTCCACTGTAAGGTGTAAGCGTAGGAGACGTGTGGCTGCCCTCAAAGCATAAAAGCATCTCAGTTAGTGTGGGCGTACAGACAGAACCAATGTCTCACCACTCCCAGCAAACAGGTCAGCCTGATCACTCGCTGGATGCTCACCTCTGTGAGCTCAATGGTATCCTGAATACCAGATTCGACCCAATTATGTTAAGGCTAGCACTGACTGAAGCCAGAGTATCGCATATCTTGGACAAGTTGATAACTTCTGTTGCCCCACAATTAGGTTGGAGTCCTTTATCTGGGGAGGAACCCATCAACACCGGCCCAGCTTTGCCACAGAGATTGTCAGTGAATACCAGTGAGTTAGTTCCTTTACCCCAAGTCCTTCAGCCGACTAGGGTTTCAACTGATGTTTCTCCTGCTCCCCCAGTCTCCTCTGTTCCTTTGGTTGGTTGGGACCCACCCCTCTGTAGTAACTTACCCTCCTTCTTCCAAGACAAGGGTGGTGATCAACCTGTCCCCAGAAGCAACTCTGTATGCGGTAGTCCTAGGGAATGATCCTCCTCATAATAATTCAACACCTGAATCCTTTGTGGAGCTAAAAAACAAGGAGTTTAACTTGCACTCTAACTTAGGCATGGAGATTTTTGGCTCAATTAATATGGTCAGGAGGGTAAGCTGGCTAAGCTCTGATGTCAAGAGATGGGCGGGGGACTGTGTTGTGGTTAACTGTAATACACCCACCATCGCAGCACATTTTCTGACCACCCTAGGCACACTCAGATCCTCCAGACTGATCAAAATTCATGAGCCCTCCACCTGGCTTTTCCAAGTCTGAAATTGTCTGTCAACCTCCGTGGATCTGGGCTCAGCAGGAGCCGGATCCATGTGATCATCCCATATCGGTCCCGCTGGTGTCTACGACTGTGCGCCTATGTAACAGATCCGCACCTTCCCGGCTAGAAATAGAGGCAATCTACCAAAAATGAAAGAATGGGTGGGTCTATGTATTAAAGACCTGGGGATCATAGACATCTGGAAAGAGAAGGGGGATAAGACCCGACGTTTTACTTTTCAGAATAAAAAACATAACCATGCTTCAAGAATAGATTTTTTTCTTTATAGATAGTAGCCTGACTAGCATCACACAAAGAATGGAACATCTACCAGCCCACTTATCTGACCACTGGGCAGTCCTATAGAGATTATCGCCTAGAATTACCTCCCCCTCTTCAAGGTGTACCGTAGATCGCAGCATCTTTATAGACCCCCTTAATATTGAAACACTCGCTAATGAAACTGTCTTTTTTTCCAAATGAATGAGGGCGGGACTTCCAAGCAAATAGTGTGGGACGTTTATAAACAGTCATCAGGGGAAAATAAAAAATCTTGCTGCTCATAAACATAGCAGCACCAAGTCTTTGATTAACCAAGCAGAAAATTAAATAAAAGCATTGGAGCAGGTTTTGATACAAGAAGATAACCCTAATGAAATAGCAAAAATAGAAGAGGAAAAAAACAAAGAAGGAGAATCTTTCGGACATGCTGGAAACAATATTAAGGGACAAATGGGAATCAAGCAAACTCTCGCAGTGTGAATATGGGGAAGGATGTAGCAAGATATTAGCATGGAAATTAAAAAACAGACCTAACGCGCAATAGGGTAATAAGCATCCAAACTGATAATCAACCCTATAGCTCGGAAGACTCAAGAAGCATTCGTAAACTTCTTTGAGAACCTGTACCGTGAGGAGTCTTCGGCCACTTTAGAAGAAATATCAAGTTTTCTGGATATATTAACATACCCAACCCTGAATCAAAAACAGAAGGAAAAGCTTAATCAAGAAATTACTATAGAAAAAGTGGCAGAAGTTATCAAAGGCTTGAAAAAGGGGAAAGCGGCAGGTCCAGATGCACTGCCCAATGATCTGTATGTTAATTTGCTGGAAGTCCTGGTCTCCCCTATGACAGAGCTCTTGAATGAAATCTTTTTAGCTCATGGGGACCTTCCCGATTCATGGAATCAAAACCATCGTATTAAAACCAGGAAAAGACCCAACGAAGTGCGAATCCTATAGGCCGATCTCACTTTTAAACACAGATTATAAAATTTATACACAGATATTGGCCAAAAGGCTTGGTAAAGTTGCTGGCTTTCTAGTCCACACAAATCAGAAAGGTTTCATCAAAGGGAGACAAATACAGGAATTAACCCAAGAACTAATAGGTGCAATAGATATAGCTACACAATACAACATTCCACTATCAATAATCACTTTCGATGCAGCCAAAGCATTTGATAGAGTCAGCTGGGCATTTCTGAATGAAGCTCTGGGGAAATTCATCCTGGGAGAAACCTTCCAAAATGCTATAAAATCAATATATAAAAACCCCTCAGCAAAAGTCCTGATCAATGATAGTCTTGCATACATAATAACAATTAAGAGAGGCACGAGACATGGCTGTCCCTTATCTCCCCTATTGTTCAATCTTTACATAGAACCATTAGCCTGTCTATTAAGAGGAAACCAGGCGATTACACCATTTATACACCAAGGCAGGGAGAAAAAAGTGGCACTGTATGCTGATGATCTGATGTTATTTACTAGTAAGCTAGCGACGTCATTACCAACAATCGAGGAGGTTATGGCCCAGTTCGGAAAAGTAACCAATTAAAATCCAAGATCATGGAATGGAACTGTGACTCTAATAATCCACTGGCAAAGGAAAAAATAAAGTACCTCTGTATTGAGTTAGTAAAATATATTTAAAAATTAACCAGTGTGAATTTTCACAGAATTCTGGGGGAAGTTAGGAAGCTCCTCGAAGTTTGGGGTGGGCTTCCACTAACTTTTAAGGGGAAATCGAACATAATCAGATGTCAGTCATCCCAAAGTTTACATATATTTTTTGTGCTATACCACTTGAATACAAAAAAGAATGGCTGAAAAGGCTACAAGGTGAACTAAATAGTTTCATTTGGGCCGCAAACAGGAGGAGAATTGCCTGGAGAAAACTGAGAAGGAAAAGACCAAGGAGGAATAGCAAGCCCCGACCTGTTGGAGTACTGTAAGGCATTTCAATTTAAATACTCAAGAATACTATTGGACAGATATGAGGCCTACCCTGCCTACATGCAAGCGCTAGCCAAGAAGGAGGACAATCACTTTCTGTATAAATTTTGGCACCCCAAGTTCTTCCAAAAAATAAAACTGAAGACTCTCCAGTCAGCCTCAAAACTATGGTACCAGATATGGGGCACACTGAAAATCCCCTATTACAGTGACTTTATTCCAATATGGGATTCGCCCGGCAACCCGGAATGTTTCAAGGACAGATAGCTATCCCCTTAAAGGACGGAGGTATAAACAAATAGGGAGAACTGATTGAGCAAAATTCAATCATCAGCTGGGAAGCACTCGTTACCAAAAACCAAAGGCCCCATCGCAAACTTTAAATATTACCAGCTACATAATTGGGTCAAGAGTCTCGGGGAAGAGGAAAGGGGAACCAGAGAAATCAAAAAACTATTTCAGAGAAATAAGATACCCAAGAAAGAAGTCTCCTGCTGATATTGGGCTCTAATTCAGGCTGGGGTAAAAGAATTTTCAATCAGAAACGAGATATGGGGGGAAAGAGCTGTCGACACTGGATGTACCACACATTTGGCAAGTATCTATGGCTACATGTTGGCGCATAGTTAAATCCGCCCCTTGGAGAAAAAAATCACCTGTTTACTACCCACAGAGCGTCCTGGTAACCAAAGAAGTTATCCAAGATCAATAAGCAAAAGGTGAGATGCTGCCCAAAGTGTGGGGAAGAAAGATGATCTCCATATGTTTCGGCAGTTCCCCCATCTCGAGCAGTTCAGGAACAATGTGGGTAAGCTTCTCTCGTATCTCCTGGGTCAACCAGTTGAGGTAAGCACAGAACTTGTTATTTTTGGGATAGGCCATAACATCACAGGTTATCCAAAACTTGAAAAAGAGCAAGTAAATCTTCTCTTTTTATTAATAGTGTTGGCCAGAAGAGAAATTTGTATAAAGTGGGTGAAACCAGCACCTCCAACACATAGAGAATGGCTATCCTCAATACTGAGAGTGTACAATATATATAAACACGGGGGAAAGCAAGAGATATAAATTCTGGAATATTTGGGAAAATTTCAGTAACCTTACCTGAAGACCCTCATATAACATAAGTCCAATGATTAAGCAATGCCTTCAAGCAAAGGGCTTGAATGAGTAGTCATAATGGCTAGCTCTCCCCGGTAGGCGTCAGAATATGGCGGGGAAACAAGGGAGCCCTTACAGGGGAAAAGTCGGGAACTCCTCTTCTCAACCAAGATCCAAACCATAAAGGAGTATCGCAGACTAGATTGGATAGGACATGGGCCTCCGATACTGCCCTTTCCATAGCACTGCACAATGAGGACATAAAAAAATAATTTAAAAAATAGATTCGCACCTTTGAGTAACCTTGAGTCATATGATTGACTTGCCATCCCTGAATCACCCCTCCAACCTATCCGGCCCACAACTCATCCCTTGGGTACCTCAGGTAATTTGGATGATCTGAGGTTAGTATCCTGGAATATTGCGGATCTGTCTGCCAAGTTTAGTGACAGTAATTAGGTGCATCTGCTTGCAAAAAACATGGGAAGTAAACAACTTCTGTTTCTTAAAAGTATATAAAACAAATTTCTCTCCAGCAGTAATGTCAGTGGCGTGGAAGGCTAACGGGGGACTGATCATTTTTGTTTCAGTAGAGTTTTGTGAACATGTTAAACATCTTAAGTGTGATTCAAATTTGTTCTAGGCATTGAAGTTGTCCGTCCCTGGCTCCACACAGCTAGTATTAATTAATTTCTAGAATGCGAAAGAAGGACCAGCTGTGGTATCCAACCTCTCTAGCTTATGCTCCGCTATAGAAACTTTGGCAGGGCATGGTTCTGGTTGGAAAAAGCTTATACTAGTGGTTGACTTTAATTTCCATTTGTATGTCTGCCCCTTGGATATGGATAACACCAAGCCCAGATGTATGTTGGTAGAAGGGCTCCATACGGCTCACACAAAGGAGAGTACAGAGCTAAATCTCATCTTCACTTTGGAGAAGTTAGTAAACCCGGCTAAGCCACACATTTTCCTACATTTAAGTAAGGGGGTGTACGTTCATTATAGACTTTATTTTTGTCTCAGCCACCTTTGGTTTTGCTCATTATTGGAGTAAGGGGTGGCATTAGGCCATTGGCTGAGATACAAGGTGGGCCAACTCTTTCTGTCCAAAGTAGGAGACTTAGATGTTCTAAGGTAAAGGCGCAGAAATTTAAAATGTTGCTCTTTACTGAGTGCTGACAGGATATATCCACTTGCTTGGATCTGAAGTCTTCGGGGCGGAGACTATCTTGTCCGCATTTGCATGCATTGCTCAGAAGGTGTCAGCAATACTAAAGGCCCCTGTGACAAAATGGTTTAATCAAGACGGCTCTGAGACTCTTCGTCTCTTGAAGGTTGCCTTAAAGCAGATCCCAAGAGGTAGGGAGCATGTTGCCTCCTGTCGGAAGGAATACAAGAAGGCCTTAGCAAACCGCATATTTATTTCACGCAAGAGCGCGTGGTAGGATTCAGTTCAGGCTACCGAAACTAGAGACAGTTCCCTGATTTGAAGGCTGATAAATAAGCCTCGCTTTGCCGAAGCAACTGGACCGTCTTTATGTCATCACATTTCAGAGCAGCAATGGGTGAATCATTTCATAGGGGTTTACAACGCTGGACTAAGTGAAGGTGTTTTAGTGTTGGGTAGGGCCATTGTGTTTTTTTCTTTAGATGAAGTTTCTCAGGGTATTCAGGCGCTATCTTATAATAAGGCCCAGGACCCGATGGTACATACCCTGATTTGTTCCTGGACAACATTGAGGTCTGAGGGCCAGCCTTAACAATGGTACTCAATGCTTCAGTGAGGGAGGGTGCTCCGCATTCTCCCGATATTCAAGTAGGGGGACAAGGACAACCCCCAGTGTTATCGGCCGATAGTACTGATTGACACAGAGGTGGAGGTCCTTGGGAGGGTACCTCTAAACAGGCTGATGCTGTGGACAGAAGTGAATGGTATATTCTCTGAGGTCCAGTATTGCTTTGGCCAAGCAAGTGGACAATGGGTCAATGTTTAAATCTGTATTTAATCATAAACAAGTATACCGTTGCCCGGCCAGGGTCACTTCATCTGGCATTTTTGGATCTCACGTCCGCATTTGACAGGGTCAATTGCAGGAAGCTGTGGGACCTGCTTCTTGCAGTGGGGGTGGACTCGGATATATTGCTCCTTTTATCGAACTTGCATGCCAACACCTGAGCTTTGGTAAGGTATTCACAGAAGCCAGATCACACGCAGAATTTTAGCACCTGTAGGAGAGTCCATCAGGGATGCATACTCACCCCCTTCCTGTTTACCCTTTATATCAACTGCCTTGAACAGGCTCTTCTTTCAGTGCAGGCCGATTGCTCAAGGGTGGGAGCTAAGTCGCTCCCAGGTTTTATTGTACACCGATGATGCATTCCTCATGGTTCGTTCTGCGGTGGGATTACCGGAATGACTTGACAAGTTTGTTTCTTTTATGGCAGTTTGGACCTTGCGGTAAACTTTATGAAATCATATGTTATGGTAGTTTGTCCTCGGTCCACCAGATCTAAAACGTTTAAGGTGGGAAATCACACATTGGCCAAAGTTTCAGCTTTTTCTTACCTCTGGTGCTATTTGATGTGAATGATTGGAAGCCCCGGATTGAGGGTAGGAGATGCGAGCTTGTTAAGGTCACGAGGGCAGTTGATGGTTTTACCCAGAGGTTGGACTCTTGGTCTCCGAGCACCTTAGTCAAGCTTTATCAGGCCAAGGGCGTCTCCAAGGTTCTATATGGCTGTGCGGTATGAGGATATAGTATGGGTGATAAGATCCAGTTTTCAGAAAATATGTTCCTAAGACGCATTCTGCAGGCACAGAAAAGTACCCTGTCCTCTGTTCAAAATTAGGTTGGTGTAAAACATATAGGACATGTTGTTGCTCTCACGTCTTTGCTTTGTTGGATTAAGATCTGGACTGGGGACTGGGCGCTAATCTTATTGTTGTTCTTGGGAATTTTTTTTAAGTAATGCATTATCAACTCTCTTTTTTCTTCTTTTATCGGTATTATCACAATGTCTGTTTATTTTTATAGTTTTATGAAATGCATGTATTGAGATTCAATGCTCTTTTTATGGTTATATTTATAACTGAATAAATATTTATATGATGATGATAAGGACGATGATGATGATGATGATGAAAACCATTCAGAGTTGCAAGTTGCCTAAAAGCAGGACTGGCTCATCTTTTTCTGACCCATTTTAAAAGAAAATAATGCAAATAATAGGTAGCAAGTAAGCAGATAATTCGCATTAGTGACAAAGAATAACACTTCGGACTCGATTACGATTTCTAAAGGGCCTGAGTCAGTCCGACATCGTTTGAGAACTGGGACCGAACGACCTCCTGTCATCGGTCCCAACCCTGCAATTAGGATGCAACAGAACACTGTTCAGTCACATTGCTATTCTTTACAATGGGAGCATGCATTCCGACCAAAATGCATGCTCTCATTGTAAAGAGCTGAGGAGTATTCATTCATTCATTCATCCCTGCACCCTGTGACAGACACCTGAAGGTGCCTGCCAACGGGTGCAGGGATCAACAGGGGGGCACCATAGGTGCCACTTAGGCTGCCATCCAGAGGCCTTACATCCATGGGGGCCCTGTGAGGGGCCCCCAAAGTCGGATTCCCACAGCCTTTCTTTGTCAGAAAGGCCGGCACAGAAAGGTTGTTGGAATCTGCCATCTTAATCCCTCAGGCGGAAAGAGCCACCCGAGGGATTACTGGAGGCTTTCCGAATGGCAGACGGTCCCTTTGAGCCTGTCAGAGGCCATTCAGAAATCCGGTTTGGATTCCTATCCAACCGACTGACCCCATCCAAATGGGGCGGTCGGAAAGGAATCCAAACAGTCGATTACAATGCTGTATTGTAATTGGGCCCTTTAATGAAGCCAGCAGCTCTAATGCACACTCATGGCAGGTGAAATACACTAGTCATTTCAAGAGAGTAGAAGGATCCAGCTACAGAATCAGGGCCCGATTTATATCTTGGCAGAGAGTGAACTCCGTTGCAAGGGCGGCGGAGTTCTCTCCCCGCCAAGACTATGGTATGCCCCCCCAATCTAAATTCAGGCAAACCAATTGTTGACAATGGCAGATACTACTCTGTCTCCGCCATGGGTAAACTCCAATGACTGAGGAGTTTGCATTGGCAGAAACTTCTGTGCCAGTGTTTCCCGTCAATGCTTAAAATGTCTGTTGGGCCAGCAGACATTTCATAATTTGTCAGGGCAATGGAGTAATTTACATCATCGCCCTGGCGGAGGACAGGGCATCTGCCAAATTATAAATCTAGACCTCAGTTACTAAACTATTAAGATCACCAGGGAGTGATACAAGGTCTTGTAATAGTGAGGCTACTCGGTGCTTAGGCCAGGCAATACAGATTCTATGTAGGAGAACTAGGTCAAAAAGTTTAAATGTTTCATTCAACATCAAGACCATCATTACTAATCACAAAATTAATGCACAATCATCCCACAAGAAAACTGGTGTGCAAATTCATTATGACATTTGAGAGTAACAGAAATTAACCAAAGATGAGCAAAAAGAGGTTTGCCAAACTTGGGTGTCAGAATAAAGAAAATAGTATCTGGTAAACATATGCATGGATCTCCAGGTAGCAGCTGTGTGGTTTTCAGTAATGGGGACATTTCTTAACAAAAAGTTGTTTTGACTTCTTTATGTTTTTACTCTTACATGAGTTATTTTGATTTCAAGATCATGTAGGAATGTCTCTGCAAAAGGAAAAGAAAAGTGGGAGGGTTATAGATTAAGCACTGAAAAACAATTTGTGAACCATCTTATGGAGACAAAATAGATGTATCCTTAAAACCACTTTAATTTGATGTAACACAATGGATGGTCCCTGGGAGCATAATGTTACAATCTTAGCCTCCCAATGGGCATGTGTGATAGATAGCCATTACAAAATTGCCTTTTTAGAACAATGCTATAGATTGTTTAAAGGAAGCATCCTTCTGTTTTTACAGGAACACATTAGATATAACATTGGAGAAGAAGTCTCCTAACTGGAGCAAAACCTTCTATGAAATCCCTAATTAATGGAACACTGAAAATGAGCTCTGAGGGGAATGTCTCTTTAAGCTACATAAGCCAGAAAGTATACCTTAACCGAGAAGAAATGCAAGCCCATCTTGCAGGCACTGCAGCACTGCCTCTTTCTGGCAAGTTGTAGGGTTTATTGTTTACCCCAGGACCTAAATGTAAAATCCCTTCGGCTCAAAGACATACTATGACCTGGAGGATGGGAGTTTCACAATGCAGTCTTGTGGCAGATTCATATGCCCATAATGGAGGAGTTCAGCTACAGAGCCACCAACTTAGAGGAAGGAAAGAAAGTACATAAAAACCGCCATGATCAAGAAATCATTGCCCGTAAGACCTGCTGGGCCAGGCATTAGATGGCCAGAATTGTTTGAAACCCAAGCATGGAGATTACAGTGTTTTGTCTTACTGCTCAGACCATAATCTACCAGCCATGACCATCTGAATGACTGCAATACCTAGTGCAGAATGCAAATTTAAGTTCTTCTTAGCATATAGAGTCTATAGGAATGCTCAAGCTTCCACAAATAAAACCGAAACCTGCCTGAGGGAGTTTGACCATAGCAGCATTCAAGGATGTTGCTCACAAAGAGATGGGAAGGGTAAAATGTCCAGGAAGCCAAACCCAAGCAGTGGAGGTGGATGGCACCCCACTTATTAAAGTAACCAACAGCCTGGAGGGCCCATAAAGGCAGAAGTGGTGCTGAGAAACGTTGCAGTCAGAATGTATAGCTGTATAGCTGTATAGGTGGAGAAGTGTGGCTCAATGATTAGAGCGGCAGACCCTGATGCAGAGGTCTAGCCCGGGACCAGGGTTCAATTCCCCGCGTCGGCGTTCTTGGGCTCAAAAATTCCACGGACCTGATAATTCTCGCCTCGGTGCCTATTCCAATCATGGAGTCCCACTCTGCAACTCTGGGCAATAGCTTGCTTAATCCCCACAACGCTAAGGATGCCTGGCCTCCACCTTGGGGGTGCCCAGGAGTGGACGTCTCACAGGGAAAGCCAGGATGGGTTCCACAGCGGTATTCGTACAAGCGCCTTGAGACCCTTGCGGGTGAGTAGTGCGCTATACAAGTATCAAATTTACATTTACATTACATTTACATATAGCTGGCACTTCACCCTGCCCTAAGGGAGAACACTGCATCTGTATTCAGAGAAACAACTGGGAAACTTCAGTGATTCAGTAGGGATACAGGGGAAAGCCACCTGTTCACTGTGGAAGAAACACAGAAAGAATGAAAGCACTACCCACATACAATAAACATAGCGATTTGGTTGGTGCATTAATTTCTAAAGGAAAAAGTCAACATAAATACAGGCTCCATTGTAAGAATGAGCAGGCTGGTGCACAGTGGCCCTGTAATCAAACAACAGACTTGTGCCACAGACCAGAGCTACTATGCTACCTTCCAGCTGCTCTACCACGTTAACTAGATATTATTCGGTCCGACTCCACAACCTGGATTCTCTGAGGTTCTCAAGAGGTGCCTGCCCACATCTTACTTCTGTTAGTCATACTAAATTGGTGAACACTCTTTGCGACAATGTGGCTTAATCTAACCTTAAAATCACTGTGTGGACAATTCAGAATGAATACAACATTTGTAGCCAGCAAAAAGTGAGATACACGTTCAGTAAGTTTGCATAAAAGACAAGTAGGACTTCCGTAGTCATTAATTATTATACTTAAATCAATGGCTCTATCTGCCAAAATAAAAAACAGTGAAAGGTAAAAACAAAGCGGCATCATTTAAAACGAAATATAAGACAGGTCAGTTGGCAGCAGATATAATGAGAGAAAGCCATCTCAAACAAAATACTTCTATCAATGCAGAAAATTGTAGTAGGCTTTTTCCTAACCAAAAAGGGAACTTAAAAGTCCACCAGGTATCCAAAAAGCTAGGTGAACTACACAAACCGCATGAACAGGAAGGGGAGGTTTTGATGGCCATTTATAGAACACACAGCAGAAAATGTGGGGCTGAAAAACGTGGTTTCTTATACCAAGACTAATGCGCCTCATTGTATCACTCTGACAAGAATGACCAGGCGCCCCCCACGAATAGCGGTGGGGCGCCCTTAGTCGCTCCAAGTGCAGGAGCCTAACAAGCAGGAGTCCCTCAACGGTTTTCAGGATGAGAAGAGGGTCGCTGGCTGGTGACGTCATCAGGGGCGCCCGGAGTCTTATAAGGCATCACAAGAGGGGAGACCTGCCTCTTTTTCTCTCCACCACGCACCAGCCTGAAGTCTACATCAAATACCCACCAACCCACCCCTGGATGGAGGAGGAATTGGCAGAATTTATTGCAGCAGAAAAAGAGGGTCTACCCTAAATTTGGACTGATATACTGAATTTACCTCTTCGAGGAGTGGTTTTGTGCGGGCACCGGGCTGGCAGGAGGGGGGACTGAACTGCTGGTGGTCCTGGACCTTTCTGCCCTACCCCGGGATGCCCAGAGTGGAACTTTTAGGGGTTTGGCCTGGTGACAGGTACCCCAGCAGGGACGAACCGCTATGCGGTGCTCTGGTATGTGGAACTACGGGTATTGCACATCCCTCTGTGTGATGGAGGGGAATTTGCTGCAAAGTTATGCCCCGCTTGCCCTGGGATGAGGGTTTGGGTGATGGGTATGGGAAAGGGGCCTGCGGGCACTTTTGCATTTCGAAGTTTTGCCAATTATTTTATTGCTTGCGCAATCCTTGAGATGTTTTGCTGGTCTTATGTACTGTATTCTCAGAACAATAATGACTTGAACTGATTTTACAAGTGTATTCTGGAGTGTTGCGCTGTATTGGGTGGAGACAACTGTTTTTAATTCCTGTACGATCGTTGAGCTGTTTTGCTAAAGCTTATTTCCCGTATCCTCGTAACAATGTATGGCCGATCTTACTGTATTTTCATAACAATTATATAATTCCTCAATGAAGCAATGTGACTATGAGAATAAAAGGCTACGCCCTTGATTAAACCACATTTATTGCAATTGGCTATCTCATTGGGAGCTGTTTCAGTGGGGGGGGGGGGCACCTGTGAGCGGACCATGAATGATTGAGTCATTTGTGATGGAATTAGAACATGTGACCTGGAAGTTTCATATCACACCAACAGCAGTCACTAAATCTGTGCACAGGGTGCTCAGCGAGGATGACAGGATGCCTGACTAGAGTGAGGAGTCAAATGAGTTCCATTAAAGGGGCTAATCAGAGTAGACACTGGCATTCCAGAAGGTTGCTTAGTTTGATGAGGTCAGCTTGGATCTGGAGACCTGCTGTGACGACATTCACCGAATGGCCGCTTTAAAGGGACCCACCACTTCCTCTGCCCCGTGACAGTGAGCGGATTTCCGGCCGAACATCATATTGCAGTCAGCTTGGGAAGGATCCTCTGTGTATGGATGCAACCAGGGCATAAACAGAAGCATATTATTCAGCTACAGGAACAAGAGCAAGCTGTCTCACAGAGAATGCGTCCTGCAGCCGGAAACCATTAAAATATGCAAACCCTGTGGAGATCTCTCATCGTTTTGGTCCCAACAGCTGCCTCGCTGCATTACTGGGGGCCTCTTGCTAAAGATACACATTTCCTGCACGGAGTGTCAAGAAATTGCACGCGTCTGTCCTAATTTCCTGCTCCAAATCTCTTGTAAATGAAGAAACTATTTGGGCTGTTGTCAGTATGTGCCCGACCCTACCAGCATTCGTGGAGCCAGCAGTGTGAGCTACTCCCACAAAGCCTGCCAGGGCAACCGAGGAACGCTATCCCTGAAACAATTTCCACTGAAGATGCGCATGACTACAACATACACCCACTACCCCACGCAGTTAGGGCCGGCACGGGCATACTATGGGGCTAGAGGGGTTTCTCCACATCCGTGACCACATATGGGTTCTGGTGTCATTCTTAAGCACCCGAGACTCTCGCCTCTCGAGCGAACCTCATCCGAGACTTCAGCACCCACAGGAGCAGAGATATGGGTGATTGTAAGTGCTGCTCTCGTTATAGCAGGTACCGGCAAGGAGTCAATGACCAGACATTCTGTGGCACCGCAACCGATGGCACTGGAAGCTTCGTATTTAGAGGTCACCAGTGGTCGAAACTGTGAAATCTAAGCTCCCACCTGTCTCCCTGTTCTTGAAATGTCCTTTTTCGCTTACTGCTTATTTCTCTGGTCGCTCCAATTTACTGTACAAGTGACGTATGCAGATAAGGCGTACGGTCCAGTTTAGTTACACAGACTTCTGCTTAATTAATGCCCACTTTGTATTTCATTAACAATTTTACTCGAAATGCCATCATTTTTACGGAACAAAATAGCATCTCAAATTATCAGAGTACAAGCTAAGAAGAACGTAGCGTTTATTTGTAACGCCTGGGTGCATCTTGGCGCTGTATAACAGATGTTTATTGTTACCACTCAACGGTACTTATTTTCTCGACCTCGGAAGAATGAGAGGCTCAGTGGACCCACATGAATTTAAACATGTTACTATAATTGCAACCACAGGCTGCAAGTTGTGTGACTGTATACCGAAGACAAAAATATTGTGTCAAAAAGATTGAATACCAAAATATCGAGAAGACAAGTGAATACAGGTAAGGCCAGGTGTGCCATTCTTAACTCCATATATATGTACCCTAAATATATATATATGGGTGTGAGTGTGTGTGTGTGTGCGTGCGTGTGTGTGTGTGTATATTACCATAAGGTACATATATGTGGAGTATATAAACTTACTTTCACAATATTTTGGTCATTGGAATTTTTACAGACAATATTTTGACTCCACAATACTCTGTAGTGTAGTCGATATTCTGTTGGAATACTGTCCGCTTATCCATAGAACCTGGAACATTCAGAGGGGAATGTTTAATGGACACATATTACAAAGTTAGGGTGCTACTATTTGAAACTTTGGCCTCTCCAGTGAAACGGTGAGGGGAAGTGTATAATCTTTTCCCAGTCGAAAAGGAAGTTTGAGGGTCTTGGCACTTGATGCTGCTAAGACTTCCAGACTCCTCTCACAAAGATAAATAAACAGTCACCTAGTGGTCTTGATTTCAGTCACTGCCGACTTTGGACAGACTGCAAGGATTCCTGCCTGTGACTGTGGTTGTCCATCACAAGCACCTTCCATAGAGCCTTGTGTTGTACTGGGAAGTTCTGCACAGCATATTAAAACACAGAAAATCTGTAATTGATGAAAAACTATTTAGTTGTAGCAATAAATGTTCAGATATGCTGTATACAGTACTTTCAAACCTTCTGTTGGGAATTCAACAGACCATTGACCCAAAGGAAGATTCAATTTTAAAGAAGTAACATATCTGTTCCATTAGTCGTTCAGAGATGATGGCTTCTATAAATTCATGTGCAGAACCTCCCCGTACATGACATGAATCTAAGAACATCCAGCCCTGGAGAGCTGCTGCTGAAGGGATGAGAAGGCTCAGGCCTGATGCCAGGACCCATGCCACTCCACACCGAGGTGCTTCCTAGGCTTGGCATCAGTGGTACCAGG
This sequence comes from Triturus cristatus, assembly GCF_964204655.1. Lineage (NCBI taxonomy): Eukaryota > Metazoa > Chordata > Amphibia > Caudata > Salamandridae > Triturus > Triturus cristatus. The sequence continues at coordinate 881,305,231 of NC_140580.1, read as the reverse complement.
GACAGTTGCCCAGAGCTCGTACTTACTGTTTCTTTTTTTCAAACTCCGCCTGGCGTTTCTGGTGAATCAAGAACTTGGTCACATCTCCGCCTTCTGCCAGCACAGCCTCTTTTGCCTGCTCCTCTTGAGTTTTGGCTGCTTTTGCTTTGGCATTGTTCCGTGCCTGTATCACACGTATGTTATCCTGCACATGAAAAGCCGCAAAGTTAAATCCATGCAAATATACATGGTAACAGAAGTTAGGGAAAGACTTACATTCTGGGAAATGTGTTCTCTATAGGCCATGCCATTTGAAAGATGATAAGGCTGGTTTAAAGTCAGTCATGCATAACACACGACTGGCTCTGCCAGCCACATTACAGGAATTCTTCCATTTTCCAAATATTTCAGTCTGATTGTACAGGCAAAAAAAGACTAGAAGACCAGTTATGGTATAGCAGAAGGCTCATTTCTATGCCCTCACCTTCCTTTCTTCATGTTGCCTTCTTTCGTTTACAAAGTATCCTATACATTTAGCAAGAAAAGCACCTCCCTGCTGTACAGCAGACTTCAAATATTTGCCAAACCAAAGACATTATTTAAGAGATATTGTGTGTGTTGTGGTGGTACCCTCACCATGGCATGTCTGATTGTGTCCTACCTACAACATTTATTCCTATATGTAATTGCTCCTTTTTTTGTGAGCATCTGGAGAAGAGAGTCACTTGGTGGAAAAAGTCCCATGCACCTATTCTGGCTTCTGAAGCGGGGAAAAGACTAGGGATGCAGCGAAAGAGGAGTGGGAGCTGTTATGTTTATACATCCCTTGCTTTGTGGTGTACTGATGAGGTCACCAATATCCTTTGCCATAAGAAGCTGCACAAGACGGCAGGTGGGCTACTTTATAACTTAGCAACAGTTCAGTGACAAACTTGTTAAAAAAAAAAAAGCTCTGGGTGCCACCGTCTCTGAGCAAGAGCTTCCAGAAAATGTGATTTTTGACTGTCCCTGCTTCCAATGACCTCCCCAAGCTGGAGACAATTCCAATTTAAAATACGTACTGCTATGAGATGATCATTGCCTTTATCCCTAAAGCAGGGCTGTGTCTACTAATAAGTGCCCCACAGGCACACACCACCTATCATAGTTCTAAAGTAGGGAGCTGGCTGGGAGGGCTAACGCTGCCTCTCAAGGGGCATTCTTAGGTAGGAGTTTTATGCAGGAAGAGTCATGCTTTAAAGATATAATTAACCCCTGCGATGGCTGGGATGTCACTTGGGTTCGAGTACCACAACCATTGGCAACCACAAGACTGCTACCCTTGGCAAGAGTGCATTTATTTATTTATTCATTCATTTCATTTATGTATTTTGCAAACATGCAATATGCAAAAAATGGAAAACAATAAAATAAAGAAGCGGGCCAGCAGCCATGGCATTGAAGTGCATTCTTTTGCAGACAGCTGTGCCCATGTGAAGAGGCAAAATATCGCCTTTCACAGTGTACGACATCCAGTGGACAAAGTGGGCTGATCCATTGCCACATGCTGGATGCAGTGGTGTAAAAAAGCAAAATGAGAAGGACACTTGAGTAGATCAATGGATGAAAACGGTTGGCCAAAAGTGCTCACTGATATTCTTTTTATAATTCATTTTTGGAAAATATGATGCTGATGATACAGCTAACGTGTCTAAGCCAGACTTAAATGGCCCCCCGCCCATGGTTGTGGAGTCCCTCACCAATAGCAAAGTGAGGATGTGCTGGGGTGCAACGCACCCTCTAAAGACCACAGCTGAGCATGAATTAGGTGGCAAAATATGGGATCTTTCCAGACTTCTAGTATGAGAGGCCTGGATAGAGGTAGACTAGGCCATGGTGAAATGGGGAGATGCGCCATTGGACTGGAACGGCTGAATCAGAGACACTGACGGTCAGGTAAGGCCTGATTGGCTCATCTACATCCCTCTTGGCCTTTCTGAGGCCAACCCATTTCTCAGAGTCTCACAAATTCCCACTAAGGAAGAGCTTCCAAGGCTCTAACTAAACCGGGTCTTGCAGGTGCTCAACACCAGCAGTTCTAGGAAGCAGGTGCTGAGACACGCTCTTATCGGCTATCAAATTTCGCCCTCACCCTCAGGATGAAAAAATACTTCTTAACTCTGCAGTAGTACGTACCACTCTTCACTGCCTTTGATGTAACTTCAAAGAGACTCATTATAGTTCGTCACAGTCTCATCATTTCAGAACTAAAGCATTTTCAATATGCTATACAGCGAAGCCATATTTGTTGCCTATATATCTTACGCAACTAACACCATTGACAAAGCCAATAGTCCTGGCTTGTTGTAGGTGCAATGTTACTTGTATTATATATCTGGATGCAATGACAGAAGCAGCAAAATACCATTCGGGCGGCACACTATGCTAAGCACTATGCTAAGCACGGGTTTTCAGCTTAAGTGGTTTTAAGCCACGCTCTTAATTAATCGACCACACCCCTTTGAGAGACCCCCCTCTAGTTTTTTTTCTCCCTCTTAGAACCCTGATTACTCCTTTGTACAGGGAGGTCGAGAATGAGAAGACTCACATGGTGATGGCAAGGATTCTGGGCATGGTTTACTTCTGATTTTGGTAGGTATAGGCGCCACACACTCCTGGGAATCTATAAGGCCTTTTTATTAAACACAACACATGCAATTTCGACATAAAAGTGTTAGATGTTTATTTAGCACAGCTGCGCGGAGAGAAATAATCTGGCGTATTACCCTGTTTGATGAGATGCTGTTCTTTAGAGTGAGCACGGCCTGCATCCGCTTCTCCATATCCTCGCGCGACTTGAGTTCTTCGTTTGCGTCCTTCTGCCGCACTCTGTCAGAAGAACAGAAATGCGTCATGAACATCGTCCTCTGGCGAGTGTGCCACAAAACACGTACAACCAGCAAGAGATTAAAAAATGTGTGAGGAGTGGCCACAGTGGCACCTAGGAAGCTCCTGGAGGCCTGGGACGCATCGTGAGATTTGGGACAAGATCTCAGACTCTGAGGAAACCACCACTAGATGCAACCCAAGGTGTATGGTTAACGGCAGGGCACAAGTCAGGGGTTCACACAGGTACACAGCATCCACCCACTATTTTCACCAGGTGTACGCCGTACCCCGTGCAAAGAAGTTGGGACCCACAGAAATATGCTGAACTAGTCCTGGTGTAAATTTCGGACACCGGGACACGTTCAAGAGCGCCTGTATGTTCTCCACTTTACATTCCCAGCAGCAACGTGCAGACAGCGAGGGAGATTTTCTTTCACCTCCAGCTGGGCCAAATTGAGGGGCCATCAGTCCTCCTTTTATTTGAATATCCTAACTGGGGCGGCCTGGAACCTCACACTTAAATGTAATTGCCACGGAGAGGAAACACAGGCACACAGCTTGTCAACTCTTCACAGGTACTTAAGAGAGACATGCTTTTGCCTTTGTTCAGTCCCTGTATATAAGAAATGCATGCACTGAAAGAATGTCAGATGTGTTGGTCTGTCCCAGAATCCACATAAATAATTTCAAAAGCACAATTTTATTTATATTATAGCACTACACAAACCATGGCAGGGTGTCAGAGCTCTTACGTAACATACACATTATACATTGACAATAAATCATGTAACATGTAAATCAATGTACAAGATGAGTTACATGAGACAGGGTTACAAGATGTAGGAGTCACATGTCCTTCATAGCTCACTGTGCTATATTACAAGGATTACAATTTATGAACTGCAGGTAACAAAATGATCTCTGTGTTAAAAGCTGTAACCCACTTAAAATCTGTCACCTGCATGTTACGTTATGTGCTTTGCAGGAGACACCTTAACCTTATGCTACTTTGACTCAAATCTGGAAATTCACAAAACACAGATATTTCCAACAAATGTATTAAACTCCAGTGTAATCTCACCATTATTACTATTCCCTGAAATGTACTGGGCACCTTTACAGCAGATGTCTTAACCCAATCAAATATTGTAAAATGTTGACTTTGCAAGCAATTAAGCAAAACAGATCTACTGCCATGCTTCTCCCTGTTGCCAATTTCTTTGTGGCAGGGTTTAAAAAAATAAATGTATTAGTTGAGGCCCACACTTTTTTGACACAACCCGACGCCAAATTCAATTGTTAAATTTTATAATGCACTTAAATGTTCTCACAATATACCTGATAAACATATGTGTGAGGTCTTAATCTCTGATGTCACTTCTTGTGATGTCACTTCCAGTGAGGTCACTTTCTGTGATGTCACATGCAATGTCACACGTCCTGACATCATGCGCTGTGACGGCAAGCATCAGGATTTCACTTATATTCTGCCTAACCTGATTTGTCCCCCTGATGGAGTAAGGATTCAAGGAAAAAAAACTTGCTCGGATCAATCTCTCATTAACAGGTACTAATAACTAAAAATAGTAAATAAGAGAAAATTAACATGCACATGACATTCACATATGGGGAAAGAGCTTTATGCACGCTTGAATAACAATGAATAATTTGCTATGCAACTAAAATCCCGCTTGAAACCAAAAAACGCTTTGCGCATGTGCAAACCAGAACCACGTAAATAACCATGTGACTAACCGTCTGAGAGAGAAAACTCTCACGCATGAAAAGAGAGCTGTTGCTGCTAATGCTTTTGCTTAACAAAGAAGAAAGTAACATGGGATAGAGTAGAAGTGGGTGGTGAACAGTGAAAATTATGTATTTGAGAGATTAACATCTGTTTATGATTCTTTTATTAATAGTGTACATTTGGGCTGGTATACCTTGGCAATGAAAGAAAATGGCGCTAAAAGAAAATCTGTATTGTGCATGTCCGGAAAGCCACGTAATGTGACCTATTGCCTGGAAAGTAGAATAACTAAAAGGACAGCAGCTGTGTGAACATGGGAACGTGTGATATTTGTCAATAGAGCTTGAATAAAATGATATTTAATTTGCAACAAAATACGTATGGGCAAGGAAGACATCGATGAGCTAAAGGGAAAGGGTTTACAAAACAGAGGGGTCTTAATAAATTGGCCGTGTCAGCATAGTATGATGTGAACACCCTTAGTCTCGACCAATCATATTCCATATTTTACCAATATTCGCAACTTGAAGGGTGGGACATGCAGAAATGAAGACTATAATTGAAGTGTCTGAAAGATTAAATGTTAGTGCTGCTGGAGATTACTAGAGATGATGGGAGAGACGTGAGGGAGAGAAACAAGAGAACAGACTGAGAAGATTCACCCTTGAAAGACAGCCTGATTAGATTGGAGATTCCGGAAGAATATCGAGGAGGGAGAGAGTGTAAGAGAGGGATGCGTTCCGGTGCGTCGGGGTTCTAGAGAAGTTTTAGAAAGTATTATCCTATCCTGCTCCTGTCCTATAGTCTGTGTCACCTGATTCTTAAGTCAGGAGACCTCCACCAGTCCTTTGGACAGAGGGCTGGTTTTTCCCATTTCACCATTTGGTAATTATTATTCTGTCTTAAAATTTGCATAGCTGTTGCAAATGTATGATTTCTTATGTCTTTTGTCTCTTTATCTATCGCTCTCAATGCATTGAATTGTTGAATGAGTTTGCAAATTGAATATATTTGATAAATGTATTTTCTCTCCCATGAAAATTGATGGAGTTTGCACTGTGAATTTGTACAGATGAGCGTTCACTTCTGATTGAGACTTAAGATAAAATCCATTAAATCGTACCCAAGAGTCTGTGGTTATTTCATCAAGATTTGTAAGTTAGTTAGTTAATTTGTTAATATAACCATCATCTTCTCGACTAATGGTCCATTGACCAAAGGAAGAGTGTTGATCTGTGAAGGTTAGTTAGGCATTGACTAATCCAGATCAAGGTGAAAATAAAATTTGACCCCCAGCGAAACAGTCAGGAAAACTTGAATGTGTATGTGGGCCCATTTTGAGAAATTTGTTGATTGTGAAATGTTCATCCTGGCCTTTCGCTGGATCAGTTTTTCTGGTAGCAGAGGATGGTTATTATCGATTAGTTTGGTGATTATTGATCATTGATTAATAATTATTGTTTTGACTAATTGACTATATGTTTAACACGAAGAGTTAGTGTCGCGTTTTCTGTTGTCTGGAAGCACAGGTAAAGAGATACCTGGGAATACTTGGAACGGAATTTAGAGGAGTGTGGTAAAGAAATCACACTGCAGAAGGTTACTCGTCTGTTGTCATAATACTGAGAAGCTACGCAGGGCTGGCAGTATTATATTAGGGATTATATCGTATAAGAGTAGAGTGTGAATGACAACAGAATGACTGTGAAACTTTGGCCTTACCCAAAGGAGGAGTATCCCTAGAGGAGTAGCAGGCCCTCCCCGAGCTTAAGTGAAGGGTAAACAGTGGTTTTTACTCGTAGTAACTGGAAGAAATATTTCTCTTTGATGCGAGTGAAGAAACTATCTTTGGTTTAGCGGAGCAGACAGAGTAGCACTGTTTTTATGTTGTTACTAACAAGAATTTTTATAAAGAAAAACTAGACAAGACATTGTTGTATTACCTTCTGAAGGGAGGGTCAGTAGCAGGAGCCATACTGGCGTCACAGAGAGCCGCGCTGGTATTGGTTGAAGCAGTGGGCGTGAGAAAACTGCAGATTGTAAAGGGAGGTTCAGTAGAAGGAGTAATACTAATGGCACAAAAGCCGCGCTGGCATTAGTCAGACAAGTGGGTTTGCTGTAAGCTCTGATTGGTCAGTAGACAGGTAGCATGCTGGTATTGGGTAAAGAAGGGAATACGTAGTGAGCCCTGATTGGATTATTGGTGTGAGTCGCGCAGGCATTGGACAAGTGTTGGCTAACAGGCTTCATGAGAACACGGAGGAGTTTTTGCATTTTATCAAGTGAATTAGATAAAAGAACGAGAAAATGAAGTTGATTAATTTGATCAAGAATTTCTTTAGGAAGGACAAGCGCATAGTAACTAGGGTGGGAATTCTTATGCTACCTCCTAATACGCCTACTTCCTTTATGATGATGGAAAGTGGATATCATACGAGTGTATGGTTGGAGTATTGGGTGGAGTATACAAAAGATGATGGTATTTTAGCTTTTCCCTGAACATGGTACATTCAATGTAAGAATTCTTCAGAATTTGAGAAATAGGATGAATTTGTTAGAACCAAATCATAGGTTAACACAATATGAGGATTTGGAAGAATGGGAAGCTGAGGCATTTGAGCGTGAGAAATAGAGAGAAGGCAGGAGAATCAATAGTGGATTTTTACCCAGATACCCATTCGACACTCGAGGAGATAAAATGAAAAGGTGGAGAAGGGCTGTAGTAACAGAGGGTTTGTATCCAGTATTGATGGCCGAGTATCAAGAAGGGAGCAAATGTAAAGAAAAAACGAAACACCTAGGTGTGCCAGGAATAGGGTGTGATAAATCTGATGATGCCTTATCAGAAAAGTGCTAGAGATACAACTCCAAGTGCCCCCATGATGGGAACTCCATTGGTTCCACAAGTTCTATATGATCCAACAGTCAATCGAGCATCACAAGAAAAAGAAAGGGATGCATTGAACAAAACCAAAGAACAGATAATTCAGAAAATAAATCAGTTAGGTTTAAATGCGGAAGCACTGACAGTACCAGTAACTATTTGTCCTGTTATTCCATTGTATGGTGATAAACGAGGTACACCAAAATCGCAAAATGTGGTGGTCACACAGAATAGTGCTAGAAAGAAGATAGTCATGCTAGAAGATCAAACTAGTGAGAGTGATTCGAATGTTTCATTATTGGATCTCCGAAATATTGAGACTGTGACTAAAACCCCAAAGAGAATTTTGCCCATAGATGCAAGGAGGAAAGTATCAACTGTCACTCCAGTGGCAGGAAGTTCTGCTGGATTTTCTCCTGAAGATCTGGAGGAATGAGCAAAAGGATTAGGAAAACAGAAACACCACCAAAAACTATAGATGTAAGCAAGTTAACGGTGGATTTAGAAGAAATTATCATTAGTACAATAAGTCTTGACAGGCTAGGTTCATATGGAGATGAAGAGTTGTTGTTTCTGTGCAAATGTATAACTTGGAGGACAAAGGATTTTCATGAAAAAATAGCGGAAGCAGCTTTAGAATTTGGAATGGATATAGAAAAGTCAAAAGTACTACAAAAACCCTATAGATAAGAATTTACTGAGAAGGACTTAGAAAGCTTGAATGCGTCAGGAAGGAGATTACAAATAAGGAAATGGATACACCTTTTGAAGAAATGAGGAGATGTAGATCGATGGAGAAGTAGATGGACAAAGAAAAGAGATGAAGCAGCTACAAAAGAGGTATCTACATTTCCGTTGAAAAAAGTAGAAAAGGTTGAAAGGATGTGTCCGATGAGAGAAGTTCCAGGTGGTGGTTATGTTCATGTTCCATGGCGTAGACAGGATATTTTGTCCTTTACAAATGACTTCCCTAGATTGAGAGAAAAACCAATTGAATGGTACAAGCAGGTAGAGAAGTTTGTCAAGGTTTCAAAGGTTTTGTTGAAGGATTTGGATGGTCTGTTTGACATAGTAGTACCAACAGATTTATGGACAGAATGTAAAATTACACTTGATTGGCCAACTGAAGAGTATCCTAGAGACGCAAAGACAGGCGCGCCTTCAGAGGATGTAATGAAGAAATATAATCAAGTAATTACTTTACTGAAAGGGAAAAATCCCCCTAAAGAAACAGATTGGGTTAAAATAGACAAAACAACTCAAGAACCTAAGGAGTCGGTGCATGCGTACTATGGAAGGCTGCTACAGGTGTTTAAGCGAATGTATGACGTTACAACGCATACATTTACAATGCATGCCTTTACAACGCAGATTTTACATCGCAACATCCTTTACAACGCATTATTTTACATCGCATGCCTTTACATCGCATTTTCAGAAACTACCTTTACAATGCATTCCATTACATCGCATACCATTACATCGCATTTAAGGTAAGTGTTGGATAGTATAGGGGTAATAATTACTATTCTAACTCCAGTGAGTGCAACAGTAGGGTAAGTGTTGGATAGTGCAGGGGTAAAAATTACTATTCTAACTCCAGTGAGTGCAACAGTAGGGTAAGTGTTTGATAGTGTAAGGGTACTATGTGTTGTAATGGTATGCATTGTAATGACTTGCGATGTAATGCCTGCTTTTTAGTGACATGCATTGTAATGACATGCGTTGTAGTGACATGCGATGTAATCAGTGCTTAATTTGTGCCGGTGCTTTCTGGTGCTCAGCACCGGCACTTATTTCACCAGGCCGGGTCTATACGATTGTTCTCCTCCGGCAGATCGATGGCCCGGTAATTATTTAAATAAATTCCTGCTCTCCCTCTGTGGATGCTGCCTGGTATGTCCTCATAGGAAGTCCACCCTGGCCCAGGCATACTAAAAGAGCGTGTCATCACGTTAGTGATGTCACTGCAGCAGATCGCACCTGCCTTTCACAGAACATTGTTTCATTTCCGTTGAAGAATGGCTGAGGGCAAGCTTTTGGCTGAGCTGGGGCACTGCAGGCTGGAAGTGTGCAGGACTGCCAATGAACATTGTACAATATATAACGTCCAGCAGAAGTGAATATATACGAGCGCCGGCACCCGCAATCAATACAGGTATATTTTTATACATTGGATTTACTTGCTTCATAAAAGCAACGAGAGCCGCAAAAAGGAGTTATATGTACATGCTGGCTGGCGGGGAGCGTCGCGATGTCGTGAAAAGAAAGGACAATCCGAAATAAAGATCCTTTGTGCTCCAGAGAATCACTCTGCACCCACACTCACCAGATGCGTTCCTGGAGTAGAAGATGGAAGCGTTCCCCTGGAAACGATCTTGGGAGAAGTTCTCAGGGAACCCCATGATTTTGTGGTTCAGGAGACATGGGTGAGCGCCTGGGGTGTGGGGTAAAGTTGGTAGGGTAGCCTGGCTCTTTGCAACCCCTGCTTTTGTAATGCTATTTCAGAAGCAGGTAATTAACCCCGAAGTAAGGGGTCTGCCGACCTGTCGGCGTGCAGCTACATGCCCAGCCCCGGCGCAGACAGCAGCCTAGATGAGTGGCGTGAATGAGGCCACACACTCTAAACTCAAAGACTAACATCCGCGGCGGCAGAGAGCACCATGCATTCATTGGGGGGCAAGAGGCTGAGAGACACACACACACATAGCGCAGCAGCTCAGTGAGCCAGAAAGCTGTGATATTTCAAGTACTTTGCAGCAAGCGCTATAATATAAGGCATATTTTATTTTTAACATGCTCCAGAGGCGCACTGAGACTGTTGACATTAAACGTAATTAAATTGCGAAATAGAGAATCCTTTGTGCTCCCGAGAAACGCTCAGCACTCCGAGGTCACTTCAACTCTTTCAAGTTCAAAGTTCACGTTAGCTCATTTATTGCACGCACAAAGTTCACTTTGACTCATAATCTCTCAAAGTACTCTGGAAGTTCCCAGTTGGCTCGTCGTGTGCTTAAAGTTCCTTTCAGATCTTTAGGCAGTGCATGCCTCAGCCCATCATTTGTCCAAAGTTTGCGTATGCACATCACTTGCTCCGCTCGCTTTTTCTCGTTGTTCGGACAAGCTTGGCTTTAGTGCCTCATTGTGCAAAGTTTGGTTTGGCTCATCACTCGCTGTTAACTGGGTGCTTCGCCTACCGCCCGCGGTTGTGCTGCATTTTCTGCCACTGCATGGTCGAGCTCACGAGCCCGTCAACTTTACCAGCCCCTGGTTGGCAGAAGTCGATAGTGTTTCGCACACGGGGTTTGGGACCTCCGAATCTGCAGCCTTTGTGAGCTTGGCATCGATGTTGGCTCTCCCAGAGTTGTCCTTCCAGGGACTGGGTTGCTCTGGCCAAGAAGCAATGCACAGATCATGCCTTAAATCGGTGGCAGGGTCTGCCAGAAGGGGGGAGCACCATGTTCACTCTGAAATAACTAGGCCTTAGAACTAACAATGGCTCGTGCTCTCACAGTGCATGCGCAAATGGCACGCCGTGATGCCAACAAGCTTGACATTCAGGGATATGGTGCCCTAAGTTGCTATTGTGTGTCTTGGAAAGCACAGCTATGCATTCATGAGGCAGGCCAGGAACGATACAGCCCTGTCACCCCTCAACTTTACATAATTAATTACTCTATTTAATAAAGCAGAAGTGTACTCTTTTCTTGCTGTTCCTCAGTATCTGCTTTTCTTCCTACCCTTCACACCTTACTCCTTTCCTTCTCTCCATTCTTCTTTCACTTTCTGCCCTACAACCACGGTTTCTCTAAATCACCACCTCCCCTCATTAACTGCTTATCATTTTTCACCTTCTCATCTTTCCCCTGCACTCTCTTTTCACACACCCCACGTCTGTCTGCTCTTCTTCCCTTTCTCCTCTTTCCTTTCTCCATTCTCTTCATGTTCCACTCCAGTCTTGCACTCCCTATCTCTGCTTTCCTCACTTCTCTTGACATTCTTTGTCTACAGTATCCATCTTTGCCTTCAGACCTCTCCTCCTTCCTCACTCTCCCTTATATGTTTTTCCTTCTTGCGCATTTCTTTATATCCACTCCAGGAATCAGTGTTTGTTCTCAGGGTCATAAATTTTAATCTTGGTATGCAACTCAGTCTTTCATCTTTATGAGGTCGATAAAATGTGTGCCTATGAGCTGGATAACAATATTTTAAATTCGGTGTCAAGGCCCCCTTTGGTGAATATGTGCTTTGCAAACATACATGGTATGTTAAGCACACACATTTATTTTAATCTTTTGTTTTTCAATTTCTGTTCAATATTACACTGTCATTATTCTCTCTGTCCCTCCTTGACCCAGTACCTTTCATACTCGTATCCATTCCCCTGACCTCCTTTCTTTCCTTCGTCCCATCTTTTTCTTTTCCCTTTTTCTCTTCCTCAGCACCTCCAGCCATGCCTCCTTACCCCTCTTGCTTTCTTACACCCTCATTCCATTCTTGCTTCCTTACTTACACCCTCATTCATTCCCCATCCTTCCTCCCTTGATGCATTTATTCCTTCTTCCTCCATTCTTTACTTACTTTCTTTTTTCCCTTCTCCTTCCTTCACCTCTTCTTTAATTATCTCCCTTCTTATCATCAATCCTTCCTTATGCTTATCTTGCTCCTTTCCTTTCTTCTGTCTATTCATCCATCACACATTATTCACTTCCTTTCTCCATCTATTCCATTACTTCCTTTCACAATCTTTTCTTGTTTCCTCCTCCTTTCATCCGTTACTCATATATGTCCTCACTCCAGTACTCCCCTTCCTGCCTGCATTTGTTGCTGCCTTCTTTAATGTATTCCTTCCTTCACCCTTTCCTATCTTTTAAACAGCACAGTACAAGCATATTCTCTTTAGTTAGCAAAGCTGCCTCAAGTCCTCCAATGACCCTTCCTAAAGCTGCATTTTGAGAATTACACACATTCTCTAATTTCAGCTCACTTTTAAGTTGTTGTCATAGGCTTCCCATATGTTATAGTGTGTTATGATATATTGATTTGTACATCACACTAATCACCTGAGAGGGTATCCAGGAACTTGGGCAGGTGTATAGGTCTGAGGTCCCTGAGGTGCTTATGCGAAGAGCCAGGTCTTCAGCTTCTTGCGGAACTCAAGATGTGAGGAGGTGGCTATGATGTGTTGAGGCCTGTGGATGTGGGTGTAACCAATAAAGGAAGTGGGTGGAGCCTCTGGGGGAAGTGGGCAGAGCCGGGAAAGTGGGTGTGGTCTCCCCCAAATATTTGAGCACCTGCACTTAATGTTTTACAAATTAAGCGCTGGATGTAATGTCTGCGTTGTAATGACATGCGATATAAAGGATGTTGCGATGTAATGACTGCTATGTAAAGGTAGTACGATGTAATGACTGCCTTGTAAAGGTTGTTTCCCGATTAAGCAGTATAATGGATTCGAAAACATTAGTGATAAAGATATGGGACATTTTGTATATAGGTTTGTCTATGGGATAAGATCAGAAATTAGCCAGATGATTCAGCAGCATATGCTCTGCTGGCAAAGTAAGCCGATCGATGATATTCTGAAGTATGCAAAATACTGCAGTGACGACATTGATGCAAAGCATAAAAAGTGAAAAGAGAAAATGATGTGGGCACAAGTGAAGATAGCAGAACGCCAAGAAGCAATTTCTGGTTCTCAAAATAATAATCAGATGAATGGACAAAATCAGAATAGTCAAGTGTCGAATGAAGGCAAGGGAAAGGGGTGAATGAGTAGAGAAGAAGCAAAAAAGAAATATCCTTGTCATGGGTGTGGAAAGCTTGGACATTCGAAGAACAAGTGTAGAAATATTCAACAGAATAATGGGGTAAGTCAAATTTTAAATCCGCAGATGCAGCATGAGGTGGTTGTGAATCAACAGCAACAGATAGTTACTCCTCAGTTACAGGTCCCACATGCCCCTTTACCAAACAGTGTGAACGCTCAGGTGCCGAGGTACAGTGTGAACACCGGATTCCATGGAGAAAGTGGTAAAAATACACAGACCGTTCAACAATATTGGATGCAAAGTGATGCGAATGAATTGGGAATGTCACAATGACGGTGCCTGAGGGGGGAGTAGGAGTGTGTGCTTGGCGCATCCATGGCGGTACATCAGTCAGGTCCATTTGTTGATGGAAAGGTTGAAGGAAACGACATCACTTTCCTAGTGGATACTGGCACTACCCATTCTACTGTAAGAACAGCAGAACTCCCAAACCTACCCCTCTCGGGAGAAACTATCCAAGTTGTAGGAGTCTCAAATAAACAGATTAGGACCCCAGTCACATAACCAATAGAAGTGAATATTGGAAATTTCAGAGACATGCATCGATTTGTGTTATGCAACTCAAGCCCAGTAAACCTATTAGGTAGGGACTTATTGTGCAAAATGAACTGCACCATCTTTTGTACGCCTGATTGTGTGGCTTTCCAAACATTGGATGAGGATGTAGCTTTCAAAATGATGCTAGCTAAACAAGGAACAGAAGTGGATGAGATGTTTTCACTTCTTACCAAGAGTGATTTGCCTGATGAATTAAGGAATACAGTGAGGTCAGATGCGTGGGATTTTACAGGAAAATAAATTGGTCTAATGGCAAAGGTAGGACCAGTCAAAATTGTGGTAAAGGAAGGTGCAATATATTAAGGGTGGGCGTAGTTCGCGAAGTAGCACTTCGCGAAGCTACGCAAAGTGAAGTTCGCACTACGCGAGCTACGCGTAGCACTTCGCGAACTGCGAAGTAACATGTTCGCACTGTGCAAGATGTTGTTTTCAATGATTGCACAGTGCGGACAAGCAACCGGCACTGTGCAATCATTGAAAATGGCATCTTGCACAGTGCGAGCTGTAGTTTTCTGCTGCTCGAGTAGATTTTTCCTCGAGCTGCAGCTTTCTCAACGCGAACTGGTAGTTTCTCATCGCGAGCGGTCGCGAGCATACGCGACCCCTCGCAATGAGAAACCTGACCTTCTCGCGTTGGGAATCTCGCCGGGAGGTTTATTTTCCATGCTCGCGATCGCGAACAAGGAAAAAGTCTCGCCAGGATGTCATTTTGCTTGCTCGCGGTCGCCAACTTGACGTTGAGGACCGCGAGCAAGCAAAAAATGACCGCAGCACTACGCAACACTACGCTACGCGTGTTCGCACTGTGCTACGTGCAGTTCGCGTAGTGCGAAGTAGCGCGAACTTCGCAAACTACGCGAGCGTAGCGTAGTGCTTCGCCCAGGCCTACAATATATCCAAATACACCACAATACAGAATGAGCCCTGTAATTGACCAAATGATTGAACAGGGTATTTTAAAAGAAAAATTGAGCAGTCCTTGTAATTCGCCAATCATGGGACTTAAAAATCCTAGTGGAAAATATAGAATAGTACAAGATTTTAGGAAAATTAATAAAATAGTAGTACCCTGTTGTCCTGTAGTACCAAACCCGGCAGTGATTCTTTATCAGATACCGTGGGATGCCCATTGGTATACTGTGATTGATTTGTGCCAAGCATTCTTTTCGATTCCACTGCATCCGGATAGCCAATATCTTTTTGCTTTCCGGTTCGGAGACCGTGTTTTGGCATGGTGCCGAGTTCCTCAAGGGTACACAGAAAGTCCGTTGATATTCAATCAGATTTTGAAAAAATGTTTAGAAACTTTGGTTATGCCAGGAAACTTTGTCTTAGTTCAGTATATTGATGACCTATAGTTGGCATCAAAGACACGAGAAGCTTGTGTCACTGATACAATAGCTTTACTGAACCATTTGGCAGAAGGAGGACACAAGGTGTCCCCAGAGAAATTACAGTTTTGTAAACAAGAAGTTCAATATTTTGGACATAAGATAGAAAGAGGAGTCAGAAAGGTAACACCGGAAAGAATAAAAGTGATTCGACAAATGAGCAAGCCTAAAACTAAAAAGGAAGTGCAAATGTTTTTGGGAGTGGTTGAATACTGTCGTCAATGGATATGTGGATTTTCACTACTTGCAAAACCTTTAATAAGGTTAACACGAAAATATATGACGGATCCGATTGAGTGGGATGATGAAAGTGAAGAAGCATTCATAAAATTGAAAAGTTGTTTGTGTCAAGCACCAGCATTGGGAATGCCAGACTATACGAAAGAGTTTGCTTTGTTCTGTTGTGAAAGGGAGGGGTGTGCACTTTCAGTGTTAACCCAGAGACATGGATTGTCTCGACGTCCAGTAGCATACTTTTCTGCTACTCTTGATCCAGTGGCTGCAGCATTGCCTGGCTACTTAAAAGCAGTAGCTGCTACTTGTGTGAGTCTGGAACAGAGTGAATCGATTGTGATGGGACATCCTATAAAGGTGTATGTACCACATTCACTTGAGATCCTTTTAACAAGAACTCGTACTCAACATTCGACCCCTAGTCGGCTGACTAAATATGAAAGAGTAATTTTGGGCGCTGAAAATGTAAGTGTGACAAGATGCACCATGATGAATCCAGCAACATTGTTGCCCAATTCCTATTGTGAAGAAGTGAAAGAGGAAGTTGATCATGATTGTTTGGATGTGACAGAAATGTGTACAAAGCCAAGACCTGATCTCCTTGACGTTCCACTTGAAGAATCCGACTTTGTACTGTTTGTTGATGTGTCATGTTTGAGAAGAGAAAATGGAGAATTAATGTCTGGTTATGCTGTATGCACAGTGTCAGGTATCATAGAAGCTTCCTGTCTAAGAGGAGTCAAGTCTGCACAAATAGCCGAATTGTTCGCTTTGACAAAAGCTTGTAAAATTGAAAAGAACTTGAGAGTAACCATATTTACGGACTGTCAATATGGTTTCTGGGTTGTGCATGACTTTGGCCAATTGTGGCTACAGAGGGGATTTCTGACTTCTTCAGGATCTCCCATAAGAAATGGCAAATATGTTAAAGAACTATTGGAAGCATTTCAGTTGCCAAAAGAAATTGCAGTGGTCAAATGTGCCGCACATAAGTCAGGAAATGATTATGTGACACTGGGTAATCGGTACGCAGACCAAGTAGCACAATTTTGTGCAAGAAATACAATGTCTTTGAACAGAGGGATGGAAAAAGAAGTTACCAATTGCCAACAAATGTTTTTCTCTGCTTTTGAAACATGGGATGAAGTTAGACAATTACAGGATGAGGCAGACATGAAAGAAAAGGAACACTGGATCAAAACAGGTTGCACAAGAAGGGATGACGATGAAGTATGGGTGTGTCCAGATGATAGACCAATAATGCTAGATAGCTTGTTGCCACAAATGGCTGGGGTATATCATGGAACTACACACATTGTGAGGGATGCCATGATTAGACATTTCAGACAGACGTGGTTTAATCCCAAGTTTAGGGTTGTTGCAGAGAGTCTCTGCCAAAGATGTTTGACCTGCCAACTGCAAACTCCAGGGAGGAAGACAGTGGTCAGTTGGGGAAAAATTGGAAAGGCAGAAGGATCATTCACAAGATTGCAACTAGACTTCATTGAGTTGCCACCGTGTAACGGTTTGAAGTATGTCCTTGTCATTGTTTGTCTATTTTCTCGATGGGTAGAAGCCTATCCCACGATAAGGAACGACAGTCTTACGGTTGCCAAACTACTGTTACGAGAGCTCATACCTAGATTTGGGTTTCCAGTCACTTTGGAATCAGATAGAGGACTTCATTTTAATAATGAGATAATTAAACTAATTTGTGAAGCTTTCAAAATTGAACAGAAATTACATTGAGCGTATTGACCACATGTCTCTGGAGTGGTTCAGCAGCTCAATAGTACAATAAAATCCAGGTTAGGAAAGGTGTGTGCATCCACTTCCCTGAAATGGCCTGATGCTTTGCCCATTGTATTGATGAGCCTTAGAAGCATTCCTGACCGAAGAACAGGATTAAGTCCGCATGAAATCCTCATGGGAAGAGCAATGAGACAAGCATTTGTACCTGGAAACAAATTGATGAAAATAAC
Source organism: Triturus cristatus (assembly GCF_964204655.1). Classification (NCBI taxonomy): domain Eukaryota; kingdom Metazoa; phylum Chordata; class Amphibia; order Caudata; family Salamandridae; genus Triturus; species Triturus cristatus. Next base: position 881,287,757 of record NC_140580.1, on the reverse strand, counting down.
TGATGATTTGGTGATGGACTATTGTAAAGGACTAGCTGATCTGGTACGTTCTGTGTCTCACCAGTTAGGAGAAGATGCAAACACAATACAACCGAATCAAGCTCATGATTTGTGTCCTAGAGACTGGGTTGTGATAAAGAAGCATATGAGGAAATCGTGTTTGGAACCCAAGTGGAAAGGACCTCATCAAATCATATTGGTTATGACAACAGCAGTGAAGTGTGCTGGCTTACCAAATTGGATCCATGCCAGTCATACCCAAAGAGTCCCAAGTCCACCTGAACGACAAGAGCAGCAACTGGTAGAACAAAGAAAAGAACCAGAAGCTGAGAGTTGTGAAGTTGAAGAAAACAGAGCGACAGACTCTGAAGAACGCATTGACGAAGAACAACCAAGTACAAGTCAAGTAGAGTGGGCACCAGATACTGGGACCGAAGAAACTGCTGTAGAGACTGAGGAAGAGTTAGAGCTTGAAAGACCAGAACAAAGTGAACAAAGAATAGAAGAATCTTCTATAGAAAATTCAGAACAAGTCCAGCCAAAAGAAAGAGAAAATAAAAGGACACTTGCAATAGGTGAAGAAGGAGGAAAGGCAGTACAGACAAAAAGAGTTAGAAAGGGAGATCAATGGCCGAGTGGAGTGAAAAGACTGAGATACTTTCTAAGAAGAAAAACAGGGAAAGAACTAGAGCTAGTAAATGAGGTATCAAGTCAGGTTGAGAAAGAACAAACGAGAAGAAGATCATTAAGATTGTCAAAAATAGCGAGGGTACCAAATAGAAAATATAAGGCTCCAGAGTGAACCTATATTATAATGGAAGATTTTTAAAATCTTGATCTAAACGGTGAACCAGAAAATAACATTGTTGAAGGATCTGATGAAAGGGATTGGAGACCTCCTTAAAGAAAAGACTTTTTGTACAAAGGGTGGATTCATTGAGAAATTATTAAAAGAAGGAAAGATCGAAAAGGAAGAGGGACTGACCAAAAAGCTAAAAGCCTTTGAAGTGTGGGATCACACAAAGATTTTACTTTTTACAATTATACAATTTTTATTTTAGAAAAGAATACATTTTAGAAATAAATTTTAGATACTAAAATGGCGGAAGTAAAAGTGACCGAACATCCGGAATCTAACTTAAAACGACGATGTGTTAAATGCTGCCTATGTAGTATTACAATACTAATATTGATGTGGTTATTATTAACAGTTGTGATACATGCCTTAATGGTAACTAATAATCAGAATAACACACATACTAGTGAAAGAGTGAGTGTGGTTACTAAGAGAACTACTACTACAGATTTAGCACAAATGGATAGAAGCATATATTATCATGATAAATCAAGCAGTGATTCGTCAATAAATGTATTCACTAAACTTCTTTATTATTACATAGATAAAATGGATGTGAGTGACTTTTATGTTTGCATGAAACTACCTACTTCTGTCTCGGAAGGTGTAACCTATCACCATCTTCCATTAACGTATGGTGTGACGTGTAATGTTACGTCCAGTTTGTTTTATGTTACTGGTAAGTTGCAATACTATTATAGTAACATGGATTTAGTATTTTCAGAAATCCCTATTAGAAAAAATATGAATCCAGTACTTAGTGGTAAAAATGCAGAGTTCATGGGAGAATTTTTTCTCACAACGAATCCCATAGATATAACACATGCTCATTGAAATAATTTAACGTGTCTTTTTGCGTGATGAAGAAAAACATTTTCTAAATCTAGTAGAAGAAAGAAGGCAGGATTTCCAAAAGAAAGCTGTTGAGCAAAAGTCCCATGTACATCCATGGGCTGCTTTAGAAAGGGATTATAAGAAAGGCAAGACTCGTGGTGCAATGTCCCTGGACTTGTCAAAATCGGGGAAATTCTGTCTACATAGATTAAAAACTGAGTATAATAGTATTTTCATTGGTACTAGCGAATGTGAACATACTTTCCTAATAATGGGGGGATGGAGACTAAAAGGGGGAACTGATCCTGTATTCCCGGGAATTGTGCAGTAAAAACGCCTATTATAGGTTACCTGCACGATAGTATGGCAGTTGTTACATTGCAATTGTATTTCCAAAGGTATCCCACATCACTAAGAACAATGAAATGAATGACATAAGTACAGGACTAACAAGAAATAAAAGAGCAAGTTTTTCAGAAATAGTAGGTGATATATTTGGTGCACTGATACCGTCAGTTGGAGTCATATTGAATTCACATAAGATACGTCAATTGTCCACTGTAGATGATCGTTTATCAAGAGATACTTCTGGAGGATTCTTAATGATCAATACTGAAATGGTTGTGATCAGATCTATGGTTTTGCAAAATAGACTTGCCCTTGATATTCTATTGGCAAAAGAAGGTGGAGTCTGTGGTATTTTGAAAGTTCAACACTGCTGTACATGTTTCCCGGACACAAGTAAAGGTATTGAGGGATATATGAAGAATATTACAAAAATTCATAAAGTTTTGACCCAACTATAAGTTGACGGTGTGTGGGAAAAATTCAGTAAAAGTCTTTCCAAAATAGGTAACTGGTTTTCCACTTTTGGAAGTAGTTTATTAGGGAAAATATTAATCTTTGTGATTTCAATAGCATTAGTGATATTAATGATAGTAATGACCTATAAATGTTGCAAGGGAAAAATGAGAACTGGGTCAATTATTGAAATAAAGAATAGAAGAATGGGAAAAAAGCGAAAAAGGGAGGAAATAGAGTTAGAGGAAATGAGAGACAATCTGTATGGTAATATGAAAGAAAGGAACCTAAAAGAGAGAAATAAAGAATGTGTAGAAAACAACGTAGGTACCAAGATTAAAAGATAAAGTTGGCACTTGGTAATGATGGGTATTTTATGATGGCTCTAAAATGCCATCAGAGGGGGGATTGATGGAGTAAGGATTCAAGGAAAAGAAACTTGCTCGGATCAATCTCTCATTAACAGGTACTAATAACTAGAAACAGTAAATAAGAGAAAATGAACATGCACACGACATTCACATATGGGGAAAAGAGCTTTATGCACGCTTGAATAACAAAGAATAATTTGCTACACAACTAAAATCCCCCTTAAAACCGAAAAACCACGTAAATAACCATGGTGCACATGCATCAAGCAAACCAAAAGCGATTCCTTAATAGCGAGAAATAAGGAATCGTTATTAAGGAATCGCTTTTGGGCATGCATCAACAGATTCGGTAATTATTAGCGATTCCTTAAAAATCGCTAATTTTACCGAATATACAATAGCGGGGCATGCAAACTCCGATTAGCTAATAGCGAGTTCGGTAATACTGAATTAGCAAATAGCGAATTCGGTATTAGCGAAATCGCAAATGACCGCGTCGCACCGGGAACGTGCAGATGACATCACCAACCAGGAAATACAGCAGCCCCACCCTCATTGCATCGACAGAGGAGCAAACAGGAGCACTGACTGCAGACTGCCTGTGCAGACTGAAGCCACACAGACTGTTCCATCTGCCAAAATACACCATCCATGGAGAAGGAAGCCCCATCCAGCGCTGAGGCTGCGCGCAAGCGCAAGTTCTCCGACAGGGAGCTGGAGCACCTAATTGAGGGAGTCTCGAGCAAGCACAATCGCCTCTTCGGCAAGCTGTCCCTCAAGGTGCCTGAGGCGGAGAAGCGCCGCATATGGCTGCGCATCCGCGAGAGGGTGAATGCAGTAGGTGTGACGCCCCGCAGCATCGACGACCTAAAAAAAAGGTGGTACGACCTGCGGAAGCGTGCGAAGGAGAGGATAGCAGAGAGGCTCCGGGATGCAAGCAGAACGGGAGGCGGCCCTTCCATGGTCCAGGCTAACACTGCCCTGGAGGAGCTGGTGGAAGGAACAATTGAGCGGGAAGCCGTCGTGGGAGTGACCCAGATGGACACGTCCGGCGCAGCCACAAGTGCCCAAGGTAAGATGCATGCCTGATGCCATACCCAGCATAGCGTAAATCCCATTCCAGGCCCCCAGCAGGATCTGAGTGTGCATGCAGCTTTGCAACACACAGCTTTACTCCTAACACTAGTGCATCATGGGAGTTGTAGTCTACTCAGGCAAGTGTGCATGTACAGGGGTAAATGCAATAACCATTCACCAGATCAGTAGAAGCTGGGTATAGACAGTATATTTAGTGGATCACAGAGGGACATGTATGTGTACAACACTACGTAGGTCTAACTATCCCACTAACCATGCACTGTTTCACACACAGATGCATCACCTGGGGATTCAGATGACAGCGGCCGGCTGATAATCTCCGAAACACCGGTTGAATCAGACCTTGAGACAGCGCAGGATGCCCTCACATCACCTACACCTGCCACCCCACCAGCACCACCAGCACCAGCACCACCAGCACCAGCAACACCAGCACCACCAGCACCAGCACCAGCCACACCAGCTGCTGCCACGACAGCCACCAAAGCGCCGCGGCGCAGGTCCCAGGTTGCGCCCTTGCCGGTGATGGAAACACCCACCACACAAACGGGACACGGTCAGCGCGCCATCCCAACACCTGATGCACCACCTGTCCGCGCCAGGCTAACACAGCGGCGCAGGTCTCGCCAACGTTCGGTCTCCTCAGGCAACCTGGGTCTCCAACACACTCCTGGCATTGAGGAGAGGATGCTGTCTGTACAGCGCGTGCAGAGCCGCCACATGGCAACCATCAGCAGCAACATCGTGCACCTTGTTCGTGAAATGCGAGCCATGACTGCCGCAGTAACGGCCAAGGGCACGGCGGTCAGGGACATGAGCACTGTGGTGGCAGAGGGCAATGGTCACCTCAGGGAAGATATACAAGAGCTCACCAGTGCCATGAGGGAGGGCCATGAGTGCCAGAAGAGGAGGCACCGACAGCAATTGTTGCGTTTCACTGCCGCTACTAAGGCTATCACGTGCCACAGCAACAGTACCGCAGTGTTGGCACGCCGCACTGTGTCCTTGCAGGTCGACCTTGGGCACTTCTGAGGGGATGTGGCAAAGGCACTGGGGCAGTTGACCACTGCTGTGGAACACTTCCAGAGCAGCACATGCAGTGCTGCAGCTTTGGGGGGGGATGACGCTAGTGAGGCTGCCTCCAGTGTCAGCAGCGTGTCACTGGCAGAGGCCAGCACCAGGCGCCGCAGTTCGCGTGCATCCACGGGGACAGGCCGTGGTGAGGCTTTGGAGACACCTGAGCGGAGGCTTGGGGTACGTGGGAAGCGCCACTAGACAGTTGGACATGCATACAGGACCATGGTGGGGCAACCATGGACATCCACTTACTGAGTATGCACAGACGTGACTTTAAGGCACATTTTATTTTACTTTATGCAATTGGAGCATGATTTACATAGCTAGTTTTGTTGCACAAACCTCAGTGCTACTGTGCATTAAACAGTTGCACCCCAAACTAACTTGTGATGTTTCATTCTCACATGTTTCAAAAATGATTTTGCATGATGTATGTCCGCCTCCTATGGCCCTCTGCTGTGTTAGGGACGTGGTACAAAAGGGGGTGGTGATGGATGGAGCATAAGAACCAATCAAACACTCACACCCAGTCAACAGATCTGGGTTTGACCCATCACCGTTCTTTAGCCCACTCTGCCACCCCAGTTCAGACATGGCCATATGCAAATCAGTCTGACCCTGTGCCTCATGGGAACAGTCCAGCCAGAACTGCCAAGCCATGCCTTCCCTGGACCGGAAACAAGCTTCCTAGGACCGGTTTCTGGCATTTCAGCCGTCTTCAGCCTGGCTTGCTTGAATCCAGTGGCAAAGTGAGCAAGGGACTCACGTCTGAGCATACCCTGCCAACTTATGGCGAACAAAGCGGTACAAAAGGGGGTGGTGATGGATGGAGCATAAGAACCAATCAAACACTCACACCCAGTCAACAGATCTGGGTTTGACCTATCACCGTTCTTTAGCCCACTCTGCCACCCCAGTTCAGACATGGCCATATGCAAATCAGTCTGACCCTGTGCCTCATGGGAACAGTCCAGCCCGAACTGCCAAGCCATGCCTTCCCTGGACCGGAAACAAGCTTCCTAGGACCGGTTTCTGGCATTTCAGCCGTCTTCGGCCTGGCTTGCTTGAATCCAGTGGCAAAGTGAGCAAGGGACTCACGTCTGAGCATACCCTGCCAACTTATGGCGAACAAAGCGGTACAAAAGGGGGTGGTGATGGATGGAGCATAAGAACCAATCAAACACTCACACCCAGTCAACAGATCTGGGTTTGACCCATCACCGTTCTTTAGCCCACTCTGCCACCCCAGTTCAGACATGGCCATATGCAAATCAGTCTGACCCTGTGCCTCATGGGAACAGTCCAGCCCGAACTGCCAAGCCATGCCTTCCCTGGACCGGAAACAAGCTTCCTAGGACCGGTTTCTGGCATTTCAGCCGTCTTCAGCCTGGCTTGCTTGAATCCAGTGGCAAAGTGAGCAAGGGACTCACGTCTGAGCATACCCTGCCAACTTATGGCGAACAAAGCGGTACAAAAGGGGGTTTTGATGGATGGAGCATAAGAACCAATCAAACACTCACACCCAGTCAACAGATCTGGGTTTGACCCATCACCGTTCTTTAGCCCACTCTGCCCCCCCAGTTCAGACATGGCCATATGCAAATCAGTCTGACCCTGTGCCTTATGGGAACAGTCCAGCCCGCACTGCCAAGCCATGCCTTCCCTGGACCGGAAACAAGCTTCCTAGGACCGGTTTCTGGCATTTCAGCCGTCTTCAGCCTGGCTTGCTTGAATCCAGTGGCAAAGTGAGCAAGGGACTCACGTCTGAGCATACCCTGCCAACTTATGGCGAACAAAGCGGTACAGAAGGGGGTGGTGATGGATGGAGCATAAGAACCAATCAAACACTCACACCCAGTCAACAGATCTGGGTTTGACCCATCACCGTTCTTTAGCCCACTCTGCCACCCCAGTTCAGACATGGCCATATGCAAATCAGTCTGACCCTGTGCCTCATGGGAACAGTCCAGCCCGAACTGCCAAGCCATGCCTTCCCTGGACCGGAAACAAGCTTCCTAGGAACGGTTGTTAGGGACGTGTGCCTGTCGTTGTTGGGCGGGTGGTTGGTCATCCCGGTGGTCGTCATTCCTATCCACCTCTATGGGTATCCCCCTTCTGGTCGCAATGTTGTGCAGCATTGCACATACAGCAATTATCCGGCAGCATGTTTCAGGTTTGTATAGCAAGGCGCCGCCAGTCTTATGTAGGATTCTGAAGCGACTCTTCAGAATCCCAAATGTCCTCTCTATGACATTCCTAGTGCTGATGTGTGCAGCGTTGTAGCGATGTTCCTGTGGGGTTGCTGGATTGATGTATGGGGTGAGTATGTATTCACGCAGGGCGTAAGCACTGTCACCTAGAAGATAGAAGCATAGACTTAGCATTGGTGATGTACATACATGTGTGGTGTTGGTGTGGGGAAGCATATTTTTACGTACCTAGCAGGAGTCCCTCTCCAAATTCTCTGTTGATTAGTCGCCTGTGCATTCCACTGTGGCGTAAGATGTAGGAGTCGTGTGTGCTCCCCGGGAATTGTGCCACTAGGTCCGTTATGATGTTATTGGCATCGCACACAACCTGCACGTTAATTGAGTGGTATGACTTGCGGTTCCGGAATATGTACTCATTTGCTGCGGGTGGACATATGGGGATATGCGTACAGTCGATGCATCCAATCACATGTGGGAATTGTGCCACCTGGTAGAATGCCTGTTTGGTGCGGTCCAACTGCTGTGGGGTTGTGGGGAAGCTGATGTGGGTGTGTAGCATTGTCAGCATGGCATCTAGGAATTTCTTGAAGAAGCGTGACAGTGCGCTTTGCGATACGCCTCCGGCCACCGCAATTACCCCCTGGAAACTCCCTGAGGCCAGTAGGTGCAGGCTGCATAGGACCTGAACGTGCGCAGGGATTGCATTGGTCCGGTGTGTCTGGTGCTGCAGTAATGGTTCCAGGTCTGCAATCAGGCGCATGATCATTGCACGATTAAGGCGATACTTCTCGTACACCTCGTCCTCATTCTGCCCGAGCAAGGTTATGCGCAGTCTGAAAACTCGCTCCTGGACCCTTCTCCTGCGCTGTCCTGCTGCATTGATACGCATCCTCCTTGCAAGCACGTAGAGGGCAGCCATTTTGTGGGAGCCAACAGGGTCTCCTGGGCCACATTTAAGGGTTTTGTGATTGCCTCAATCATTTGCACATGTTGAATTTATTTTTTTGCATTTGCGTTTTTTTTTTTTAACTTTACCTCCAGGTTTTGATTCCCCTTATTTAGCTCTGGCAAAATAGCGATTTTTGGGATTTTCGTTATTAGCGACTGTTGCTTATCGTTATTTGCTATTGGCACTTTCCGGGAGCTAATAGTGATTTCGGTAACTGCTAATTCGGTATTTAGCGATTCGGTAATTTTGCATTTTGGTTATTAGCGATTCGGTATTTTGGCGGATTTATTTTTTGCGATTCGTTATTTGCTCACGTTTTGGGATCATGCATTTGAAGTAGGTATTTTTTAATCGCTAACGGGTGATTTTTGCGATTCGGTATTTTACCGACTGGATTTTGGCTTGATGCATGAGGTTGCATGTGACTAACCGTCTGAGAGAGAAAACGCTCAAGCATGCGCAAGAGTTACTAACTGTAGGTCTTGAGGCAATTCATGCCTGGCATATGCTTGCCTGAATTTAAAGAGAGCTGTCGCTGCTAATGCTTTTGCTTAATAAAGAAGAAAGTAACATGGGATAGAGTAGAAGTGGGCAGTGAACAGTGAAAATTATGTATTTGAGAGATTAACATCTGTTTATGATTCTTTTATTAATAGTGTACAATTGGGCCGGTATACCTTGGCAATGAAAGAAAATGACTCTAGAAGAAAATCTGTATTGCGCATGTCTTGAAACAGACATAATGTGACCTATTGCCTGGCAAGTTAAATAACTGCCAAAGAACTAGGACAGCAGCTGTGTGAACATGGGAACGTGTGATATTTGTCAATGAAGCTTGAATAAAATGATATTTAATTCACAACAAAATACGTATGGGAAAGGAAGACATCGATGAGCTAAAGGGGAAGGGTTTACAAAACAAAGGGGTCTTAATAAATTGGCCAGGTCAGCACAGTATGATGTGAACTTCCTTAGTCTCGACCAATCATATTCCAAATTTTACCAATATTCGCAACTTTAAGGGTGGGACATTTAGAAATGAAGACTATAATTGAAGTGTCTGAAAGATTAAATGTTAGTGCTGCTGGAAATCTCCAGCAGCACTAACGATGCGAGAGACGTGAGGAAGAGAAACACGAGAACAGACTGAGAGGATTCACCCTTGAAAGACAGCCTGATTAGATTGAAGATTCCGGAAGAATATCGAGGAGGGAGAGAGTGTAAGAGAGGGATGCGTTCCGGTGCGTCGGGGTTCTAGAGAAGTTTTAGTAAGTATTATCCTATCCTGCTCCTGTCCTATAGTCTTTGTCACCTGATTCTTAAGTCAGGAGACCTCCACCAGTCCTTTGGCCAGAGGGTTGGGTTTTCGCATTTCACCATTTGGTAATTTGGTATTCTGTCTTAAAATTTGCATATCTGTTGGAAATGTATGATTTCTTATGTCTTTTGTCTCTTCATCTATCTCTCTCAATGCATTGAATTGTTGAATGAGTTTGCAAATGGAATTCATTTGATAAATGTATTTTCTCTCCCATGAAAATTGATGGAGTTTGCACTGTGAATTTGTACAAATTACCGTTCACTTCAGATTGAGACTTAGATAAAATCCATTAAATCTTACCCAAGAGTCTGTGGTTATGTAATCAAGATTTGTAAGTTAGTTAGTTAATTTGTTAATATCACCATCAACTTCTCGACTAATGGTCCATTGACCAAAGGAAGAGTGTTGATCTGTGAAGGTTAGTTAGGCATTGACTAATCCAGATCAAGGTGAAAATAAAACTTGACCCCCAGCGAAACAGTCAGGACAACTTGAATGTGTATGTGGGCCCATTTTGAGAAATTTGTTGATTGTGAAATGTTCGTCCTGGCCTTTCGCTGGATCACCCCCACTTCTTTTTTTAGGACTTGTGCCCTGGTTTACGGGTACGTTTGAAGTACAGTCACACGAAGACTCACCTTGTCATGGTCTCCTTAAGGAACTGCACGGCCTTTTCGTGGTTCCGCTGAGCGTCCTCCACTGCTTTTCGATGCCTCGCCACTCTTTCTTGGAGGACCTGCTTTTCCTTCCTGCAGTGAGGAAAAAAATACACGGATGCGATTCATAATCATTGATAGGTGTCACAGCCCTATTGCCGTCCAAAAACGCTCCCTTTCAGGATGTGTCCTCTACTGCCAGTGCCTGGTGTAGATTACCAGGATACATGGTTTGTAATAAACTAGTCTATTTACAATGGAGCCCTGCTCTAAAATCGTTATCTTTTGCTCATCCGTTTCCTTTGCCGTGTACAATGTGTCGATCTTCTCTCAATGTATTCACCTTTTCTCTGTTTATAAATCTCAATCGCTTCATATCCACCAATTAAGCAATGATTACTTAATCTTATATTCGTTTTTTCAATATCTGAATTAGTCTATCAATAGATTTTACCCTTTGCTCTTTATTTTTTTAAATATTTACCTCCACTTCCCTCTGTCTAGTTATGAATATTCAAATATAGACACCTATGTTTATGTGCGGGCTGCCTTTAGATCCAGACTCTCTAGACTGGATTGATTACTGAATGTCCTTTTGCTCCCAATGCACTGTGCTTTTTCTTCTTTTTAACTACTCGTGACCAAGAGTTGCGTTTTATCTCAACTTTTAACTGGATTTGTAATGATGTTTGTTATTGCATGATTGTATCTTTTATGGTTGCGACCGCAACCGAATAAAGATTTATTTATTATTATTATTATTTATGTGGCATCCTCCAAATATATGTCCTATGGGTATAGATCCTTATCTATCTGCCTCTAACAATGTTTCTTCTTTCATATGTAACGCTATATAAACACGAAAACGGCAGCGCCGTGTGTCCTCTAGATGATAGCATAGACGCAGGATGAAGTTTTGGGTCGGCAGTACACATAAAATAACGTTATGGTTAAGTCATAAAATATTAAATCCACTGAAATCGACCAGGTATGTCAATCACCTCATCCATAGCACTACCCCAAAAATCAAGCTTTTTCTGTTTGTGTTTGCGAACTTTAAGATTCAGTGCTGACCATTATTAGTTCCTCATTGCTGCACCTAAACATCTTTTTGATTCCTTAAAAGTCACAGTAAAATGTTATCAAACCAGCCGACAGAAAATATCAGCTACTTTCCTTGGTCAATAAGATAAGTTCTGGTCTACAAACTGACAAAGTGGCTTTGCAAACTGTAGAGCTGTTAAGCAATCAAACGGATTTCAATTAGAAAATTTGGACCAAAAACAGGTTTGCAAACACTAATGCTGCAGATAAACTTATTTTTGCTTAAGCTTTATTTTTAGGCCTGGCGTTAGTCAAGACCTTTTTGATTTTACTAACCTATGAATAATGTATAGGTAAGCAGCCCTGTTAATCCACTGGTCTATTATTATGTTGTGATTTTTAAGACTAAAAAATATTTTTGATTTTAGCTAAAAAAAAAGCCTTCCCAATTGTAAAAACATCACAACTCAAAACAAGCATTGATAAAGCCAAAGGGCTGGAGGCCAACACCTTGACTCACTTGCTTTGCCAATGCTTGTTTATTCTTGTAGTAACTAAAATATTACTGAACGGATTTACTCCAAACCACAAAAATGATTTATTCTGATACAAGTTCGATCTGTTTGCCATGTGTGGTGTAACTGTTGAGAATTTTCAGTTTCATCGGAGAACAGAAATTTTAATGGAGGTTTCGTATGCACAACTACAATGCGGCACCCTCTGCTAACTATTGATTACCTTAATCAGTCTCAGTCGAATTTTAAAACAGAAAGTGTAGGTTGGGTGGACATGTTTCTGTGCAATTTGGGACAGCATCACATATTATCTCTAAACCTATTATTAATCCAAAAAGGCTTTTTATATGTACAAACAGATTCAAAGATATTGTTAATATAAAAGATGCTCTGCAGCATCTCTGTTATTACGGCTGAGTGTGTGTCCATAGGAAATGCATTGATTTGCGCTAGTAACTTTTGGTCCTAATCTGCACCACATTAGGCAGAGAACTGACCCACTCAGATTTTGCTCTTTGATTTAAATCCAGCATGCATTGGTCAATGAGTTCAAAAGTTATTAAGGAAACACTTCGGAATGAGTGCAAGATGAAATATGACTGTGACTGTTGTCATTGCTGTTACTGAGAGTTTCTTTAATGCTCAACTGCCCATTACTATAGCACCGTAGCACCTATTGGTAGTCAATTTGTTCTCTCGGCTACATCAGAAACTACCGGACAGAATTCTTCCAAGCGTCAAGAAGACTGAGTTTATGCCACAACAGAGCACATTTGTGGTTTGGCACACATCTGTTCAGTACTTTTAAAGGTGTATGTTATTAAAGGATCCCAGGTCCAATAGTACAACCAGGTATATTGCCAATGTGTTACAGTTCGCAGGGGGAGCCAAGAGTCGTGATTCTGGCTGAATCACAGCCTCTTGAGGATCTGCCGGTGAAAGTGGAAACAATGGTGGATAAGTGCCGAGAATTTGCTTGCACATGAAGCAAAAGGTCTCCACATAGGTCAACGTTCAGTTGATCAAGCTTTTGTGAGATTTGCAAACGAGGCTGGATGATTTGGATTGCTTTCTATCCTTGCCTTGATAGACTATGGTTTTTTCAGGCACTTATTGAAGTGAAGACTCAGGCACTACAGGTGATCAATGATGTAGGCGATGATAATTCACAGTGTGATAAGAGTAATGATTCTCTGGATGGTGATAATGTTGATTCTCTGCTGCTGATGAGCAACATTTTGGCAGGTTGGAATACACTGACAATTACTTAATTGCATTTGTCAGTCTGGTGAGCACTATCCCTGTTCTTCATGCCAGTTGATGGGTTCTGCAAGGATGCTGATGCTAGATCTAGTCCCCTTATGAACAGTCACACAAAGGATCATCTTCCATTTCTGAAACTAAGTAACTAAAACATGTTATTCGCAAGGGACCTTTTAAGATCCTGCTGTTCCTTGCCTATCTTCTCCAATAATGTACCACAAAAAGATTACTTTTCTGTACCCTTATATTATTGAATCACGTGGTGAGGTTTGGTTGGGAGAAAATTATTCGAAATTATTGGCTGAGAAAACGTTTGGTTCACAAACACACGTGGTTGGCAATTCAACATGTATCTCTGAACAATGAGGAAGGAAAAACTTGCTTTCTTACCTGTACCTACAATTCTTTAATGTTGATTTCATCCACAGATTTACATGCTTGAGTTATTTCCTATAATCAGGCTGGCAATCCTAGGAACTTAGGGTTTACATCACAGTACATACACACTCTATTAAAATATCGAAAACAACCATAAACTACTTGTAGCCTCTCGACCTCATTATATGAGCCAATCTATGGTCAATGTGGAGGAGTGACGTGACAAACTTCTAAATTCCGCTCAAAGGCTGCAATTGCCAGAGGGAGCTCTTTAGAGCATAGTTCAAGAACTGATCTACTTTGTTTCCCCTCCTTAACCTGGATTTGTAGGAGTGTGGATCAGCTAACCAATAGTAGGAAGACATACATGCCTCATTTTTAACCTTTTGGTGGTGGGTGTCTAACTTAAGAAACAGACTTAAGAAACCTCTAGACCATATCAGAGACAGCTCCTAAAAATCGATTTTATAGTCAGATGGAGAAAAAAAGATCTACAGAGGTGACAAGTATACTAGAGGCATCTGATACCTTTTCTTAGGCATGGCCACATAAAAATGTGATTTCTGCCTCACAGTTTTTTGCGAAGAAGCTGCAGGAGTTGCTATGTAGGCACCTTAAAGGGGACATGGTGCCAGTTTGCTTCACCACCGGTTCAGCCTGACCCTCTCTTTCCACTGCTGCTCTGCTGAGATGAAGTTAGTAATGGTAAGCAAATCGTTCGACCTTGCTTTTTCACTTACTCTTACATTTTTCAAAACAAGGGTTTGTTAGATGCTAATGTCTTACAAATAGTAGTCTAGGTGTCAGCTGGTGCTGGTAATATCTACAAAGTTATGAAAGCATACCAACAAACCTGCTACTGTTCATGAAATCTTTGTATCCCCGGGTAAGATTTATAGACTGTTCTTACTTCCAACCGTGTGAGAAATATGACAAGTTAGAGGGCGAAATTAAAAAAAGAAGGCATGGGAGAAGGAAAATGTGTGAAAGATTGTACAATACAGAGAGAGATGGAGAGAACAAGAAGATGAGATGAAGGTAGAGTGAAAGAACCTGAGCTCATTACCCTTTGGCCATGTGCATAAGGCCCTCATGCTGCCTATTCACGTGCCCACTCACTGTCCGTGTGCCCCAAGCTCTATGAGTCTAAGGGGGCAATTTTATGAGTTGAGGACCTTGTGTGTGTTACCCAATGGGTTTGTTGAGAAGATGCAGCGAGTTATGTTTCGGGTCTGTCTGTGTTAGGAAAAGAGGGTTGAGGTCTTGAAATGCTACTGGTGACTCATTCAGTGTCTGAGGGGTGTCCAGGTCTAGGTAGTTAAAGCGAGGCTTCAGTGCCAGCTCAAGGTTATCAGTGGTTTGATTTTCTGTGTGCTGTGATGTTCGCTGTGTTATTTCCGGAGAGCTAGGAGTACATGGTAGGGGGCAGAGTTAGTTGTCTCCAGAAATATAGGATAGGGACCGGTGGTTTTCCTATGACCCTGTGTTTTGCAAGTACTGGCGGGCATGAGTTTGTGTAATCCTTGTTTAAGAGGAGTTATCAAGGTTGTCATTAAGCAGTGCAAGGGTTAGTGTTTTTGTTGTTTCTGACTGTGTGTCTGTGGGACGGAGTGTTTTACATTGTTGTGGTCATTATGTTGGTGGGAACGAGTTTTGCTGGTGCCTTCTGCAGGGCTTTTGTTTGAGGCAGGATTGATTCACTAGTTATAGTTCGAAGAGACTCAATGAAATTGTGCCTGGTCGATGGGGATCAGGTGAGTGGTGGTCCTTTTGAATTTCATTAGACTATTCTTGTTATGTCTGATTTGCACCTATAATTGGGATTGTTGTTTGGAAACCAACACAAGATCTGTGTTAGTTGTTGTCAGAGGCCTAGCCTTGCAAAGCTGTGTTGCAGGGGTATTTGTCAGAGGGAGAAAGGAAGAGAGTGGAAGCACAAGGAGTAGCTCAGGAACAGTAAAGTGTGCTGTGTAAGCAAGTAGGGGATTTAGAAGGGTAAATGGTAAGGGGAAGCAGTGGGGATATTGGGGCTAAGTAATGTAAGGAAAGAGGAAGGGTAGGAGGATTAAAGAAATGAGGGAGATTGAAGTGAAGTTAAGGGAAAGCAGACATGTGGTTTGTAGGAGAGTTAATGGAATATAGAAGGAGTTTGAGGTGATTGATTGAGAAGAGTGGGATGTGGGGATGGAAGCAAGAGGGAGGGGTGATACAGAAGAAGTGATGAAGGGAAGGAAGAGGAAGATAAAGCATAACTTCGTTTTTTATTTTGCCCTCTAACTCGCCATAAAAGATGTGTGCACAGTTCAACAGTCCAAGATAAAATTCAATCAGACCATGTATTAACTACATTGCCCGGTAAAATCCTCCTGAAATTCAGAAATAAAAGGGGGTAGGACGCTCTTTGATTCTGAATTCAACCTGCGAATGTTTGAGAAAACCCTAATGATCTTCCACTTTAGTGCTACATAATCTCACAACAATGTCAAAACATCAACAGTGCTACCACAGCAAACAGCACTGGAAAACCTATTAGACTTTAGGCAGCACAAAATAAAATGAACATGAACCCGTCTCACACTCACTTTAGGCCTGCTTGCTGCCTGCGTCGCTCCAGGCGATCCGCATTCTCTTTTTTGTGCAGGCGCTGTTCGGCCTCCTCCATGCGGAGCTGCTCCAGTGCTGCCTCCTCTTCCCGCAGTTTCTCGCGCAGGTTGTCAAATTTGCCCTGCTCAATCTCGATCTGCCACAGCTCAGCTCTTTAAATAAAAAATAAAGGGTAAATAAGGCAGGTAGCAGCAAATAGAGTTCCTCTACGTCATCATCAATAGCTCCAGGCTGGAGTATGAAGCAGACATAAGGGGGCAGCCAGAGTATGAACACGTCTTCACCAGGCTAGATGACTCACTGTTCTAGTCCTACTTCTCTGATGGCAGGGATGGTTTTCTACTGCTTTTAGAGGTTTCTCCTCAAGGGCACTCGTCTGAAGGTGAGCATCCGCCTAACATTACATTAAATCCAATCCGGTCTACTAGGGAAGCTTTTAAAATGTTAGAAGGCATTAGTTACAGTCATTGAACTTAAAGGTACTGCCATCCGAAACCTGTCATCAGGCAACGAGGAACATACAAAATGTTTACCCATCAGAACCTCTCAGGTACTTTCACAATTTCCTAAACGTAAGCAACGTAGGAAGAAGGAGCACAGCTGCGGTGCGAAATCGCAGTGACAGCAGAACCCAGCATTTATCAACATCAAAAATTACTGTTTCTTGCCCAGGTTTTCCTCACCTTCACTGGAAGGTCAAGGAAGGAGGCTGGTTGCATTAATGTGCTTACTGGTAAGTCCTCCTCCATCCAGCACATGCAACATGATCCACACTTATAGAACGGTCATTTTTTTACTATACGTATAACTGGAGGGTGAGGGGAGTGTACCCTTTCCAATCTCCAACGTCACTCTTTCTGGCTACCTCCCATAGCATTCAGCTGAAGCAGCTAGCCGGAAGGGCAGGGCTCAATTTAGGCCCCTTCTCCTGGCTAGTACTGGAATAATCTGACTCAACATTACACTCCCAGCAGAAACTAATAATCAGCCAACTTGCACCTTCTCCAACAACATACCTTCAGATATTACAAATCACTGCGAGCCCAGCGCCTAATGTGGGGACACTTTGAATCCAGGCCTGAGAACAGAAACGAAATGGCCTCCATTTCAGAGAACTCATGAAAATTGAACTCTTTAAGATGGAGTACTGCTAATGACCTGGTACCAATTAGGGCTATGAATGGATAGTACTGGATAACTGCCATATGTCAGATTGAGCTGGACTCAACATACCTTACATCTCACACAGCCGTAACAAATGTAATCTTTAGTGATATGAAGTAGCTGTAGAGCAACATTTCATACTATATAACACTTCCAAACAGTAAACAAACTTTTTAATAAGGAAATTTGCTTTATTTGTCTTAAATTGCAAAAGCAAAACTTCACTGCACCATAGTAGATTATAATAAATGTCAAAGGTGATTCATAAAGTATAATATTCATCGATATTATATTTACCCATTGTTATACTTTCAGGATCCTGTTGTGTTTAGTGCTACACTTAGAACCAAATGTGTAGTACCCAGTTGCAAGCTTGTCAGAGATCAGAGGCCTACAAAATAGCTTTTCCTTGCCTGATGGAATTGCAGAGGTTGTGGCTGCCAAATTTGGTGTGTTGTGATTTGTTATGGTGAAACCGTTTTGAGGCCATACCTAGAAATCGTATGGGCTTTAGACTCATAGACTTTGCTCATGATACTTATAACACCTGCTGTATTCATGTGATAGTGTATTAAAGACAAACAAGGTACTCACCTTCGGTAACTATTTTTCTAATAAATACTACATCTTTCCACAAAACTACTTAAATATCTCCAAACTAAAGGCTATGTTCAATTCAAGCAAAAGGCTCTCTGTGTTGCAAGATTCATATTCATGAAGGTTCCGTCTCATAAACATGATATCCCTTTCACTTTATCTACCTGATCTAGAGAGGCTATAATAAAAAGGGGATAACAGACAGAGTACATTAAAAACATAATTGAATAAGCACATAATCCTGAGAGAGATGGTGAGAAAGGAGATCAATCCGTGGGAAGATAGAATATCTAACAGAGCAACTGTTATAAATGGTAAGTATACAATGAGAAGTAATGTTATCTTAATTTTCTTGGTTATGTGTGTTTTAGCTTACTGAGTTCATAGTATGAAAGTGCTCAGAGAGGTTTGGTGGGGTAGGAGCAAAGTTATTGTTCCCCAACTCGATCAGGGAGAGGTATAACCACAGGGTTTCCACCGGTGGTGCCTCATCTACCTCTACTAGCAGAAAACCTTGACCTACCAGCCAGTTCACCATTGGAATGCCAGGTCACAATGACTAAACCTGCCCTGGTTGACCTCGGAGAAGAGAAAACAAATAATGATCCTGACGAGAATGCACAAATTCAGGCCACTGATTTCTTGTTTTACTGAAACAAAGTCCTGCTTTGGCCTTTTCCGGGTGTCATCATGCAAAAGGTAGTGCTTTGTGATAAACAAACACAGGCTGGAGGTGATGTCTGGAAGATGCTGTAGATTGATACATGCCTAATGAGAGTGGAATAAATCAGCTCTAGCCCTGTTGGAGGAATCCAAATTTCCCTCCAGGGCATCTACATGAAAATGTCTGACCAGAGTCAGGTGCAAAGCACAATCAAATGAGAAATAGTCTATTTGGGAATACAGTTTCCCTTCCTACATCATAAAATTCTGCAAACAACTCATTGCCTGTCCAGTACTCCTTTATTCTAGAAACAAAGACACTTAAGGTCATTTTAAACTACAATCAGTGAAACCATTCCTCCAACTAGGAAAGATTAGGAGAGGTGAACAAATTTGATCATCTGAGGTCAGTAAACTTTCCAAAGGATGCCCGGTAAAGTTAAAGTGCTGACTTTAAAAAAAAACCTTGTAAAACAGAAAGGAGGAAAAATAAAAATCAGCACAAAGGACGTGACGCTTCCAAACTCTGTGAGCTGAAGAGATAGCACCAAGGAATCCTGTTTTAATGTGATTTTCCTCAAAGGTCACAAATGTCCTGGTTGGTCAACGTCAAACCTAAGTCCAAAATGAAGAACAAAAAGTGTAAAAAGGGCAACAATTTTGAAGAACTAACTTCAAATAATCAGAGAGCCAAGAAACGTTTGAACATAAATCCTAGCTCAGGTGTGTTCTGGAAAGTGGAAATTGCATACAGATAACCTTTAAGAGTGCCATACTGAATAAAATCAGGAACAGAACTGCAAGGATTAGATTTAAGCCATGGAGTCTACTGAGATCTGATAGAAGAAAGGGGGACATATGTTTGTCACTACCATTAAACTACCTTTATACGGTCACTGAAGACTTGTGAGACAGTGGATCTGATCACTACTTTTCTCACACTATCCAGATTTGGTGTGTAGTTAGTTTGGCTCCTGCCTGTACGCACAGATTTGGGTTGTTTGTCGAGTACGCAGGGAGAGCACAAATCCCTCTATATTTAATAAGCTGCATGATGGTTAGCAACAGGTAATGGAATTTCTACTTCAGTCGCTCTACATCCGGCTTGCATGCTTCTAAGTTATTACAGTAAAGCAAGTTTTTTCTCATTTCTGCTGTTATGTTATCATAACAGTGGCAACAAGGATTTACATAATACTGGCCCCTAGGATTTTTCGTGCTAAACTGGATTTCTACCCTCCTTCTAGAAATCTGAGATCCATCAATTTAAAATTGGCAAAGACCACTCGGATCAGAAAAGTCAGAACCAGGGCCGCTCTTTTACACACTTGGGGCGGCCCACTGGAATTTGCTATCCTTGGACCTTCCCTGCACAGACGATTATATCAGTTTCAGAAAAAAGCTCAAACCTTGGCTTTTTCCAGAATATTTTTTTTCTCCGTTTACTTTTTCAGTAAAAAGTAATTGAATGTGTAGCATCTGATAGAGCTGTGATATCCCTTATGGTTGGACTGTTTGCGCTTCATATATACTGCTAAATAAATAAATAAGGATCAGGGAACTGAGTGACCATCTTTGAAATCTAAAAAAACTAAATCATCAGAACACTAACTGGTGCCAGAAAAATGATATAACTTCTCATCACTTATTAAGAGGAGTATTGGTAATTGTTGGAAACTGGGCAACCGGGTTAGCAGTCACCAGGTTCCCAGCACAATGGTAGCTTGGCTCGAGCGGTCGGGGGTCAGGCACCGTGTTAAGCGTACGTCACACCCTCACAATAACCATGCGTTCATCCGTTCCAAAAACGACACTACACCGTAAAAATTATGAAAGAAAGTAGTTTGTCTTTATCTTATTTTCTCTTAGTTGCAGGGTTCAAAACATACATACAATACCATAAGACTTTTCTTGAAAATAGCAGGTCAAATAAATAATACCACAGTGGGGTTTCAATAAATAGGATCAGGTCATAAATAAACACGGAATAAATAGGGGTGCAATAAATACAAATGGCTAATCAAAAAATTCAGACAATAAATACAATGCAGGAATAAATACAGTCAGACAATAAATACAGTCAATAAATAAAGCACCTTCAATAACTTAAATAACACAATTAATGACAATTACAGTTCACATCACTTTCCTGAGGTAGTTTGGTTTTACTATGCCCAAATACAGCTTGTGGTCATTTGGATGACATGGGGGGTGTCCCACCTAGATTGGTAAAGGCTGGGCCTGAACTGAGGTAGAATAAGGGTAACCTAAGGATCTGGCTCTCCCCAAAATACACAACCCCTCACAGAGGTCACTGCACCAGTCTCAGTTCACCCCTGGCACTCCCAGGCTGGTTCTAACACCCCTCTAGCCCCTAGAATGGTCTTTTAGGGCTCCACAGGGCCTCAGATGCCCTTTCTACCACTTACTGCCCTTTTCACGATGATCGGCTCCGCTCGGCGCCGGGTCAACGTCGCTGGGCGGCTCCGGTTCGATGTCGCTGGGCGGCCTCGGTTCGGTGTCGCTGGGCGGCTCCGGATCGATGTCGCTGGGCTGTTCCGGATCGATGTCGCTGGGCTGTTCCGGATCGATGTCGCTGGGCGGCCTCGGCTCGATGTCGCTGGGCTGCTCCGGCTCGATGTCGCCTTCCGGCGTCACAGGGTCACGGTCTCCCCGCTTCCGGGTGTCTCCGGAGTGCGACCTCCACTCCCGACCTCCGGCGCGCTTCACCTCAGATTCCGGCGTCTCCGGAGTGCGATCTCCACTCCCGACCTCCGGCGCGCTTCACCTCGATCTCCGGCGACTCCGGAGTGCGATCTCCACTCCCGACCTCCGGCGCGCTTCACCTCGACCTCAGGTGACTCCTTACTCGACCTCCGGTGCCTCTCCACGACCTCCGTCGGCGCCCTCTCTCTCGACCTCTGACGGCTCCGGGTACGACGTCTGCTTTCTGTCAGCGCCGCTTCTCCACCTCAGGCCTCAGGTCTCCAGGCTTCTCGACGTCAGGACTCCGGGAGGACACCGCTAAACAGGTCAGGAACTTGCTGGTCTTCTTCTTTAAGGCCTCTTCACAATATTCAGGTCCTTAAGATGGTTTTTCTGGTCTTGGTCCCACACAGGGCTCTAGGCTGGGCTTGGTCAGTAGGGACTAGCATCAAGGGTGGGTTTCTGGACCCCACTCCAAGCACTGGTTTCCACCCCTGCTGCCTTACTCCGACCTCCTTCTGAACTGGTCCTCTCTCCTCTCTAGTCAGATGCCAACTGCCACTCTGAGATGGCCTCCCAACATTCTAAACTGCCTCTCCCTGTCACAGGGTTCCAGAATGTTACGGAAGGTTCTAGAAATCTCCAGTGGGTTCTGATGATGTCACAGGTGACAATGGGTGGCCACCATTTTGTGTCTCAGGCCCTCAGACAGAAGTTCCAGGGGTAGGGAAAATGGCTCCCTGACCCTGCATCAACACTAAAAAGTCTGGTGGTTCCCAAAAAGGAAAAATTATAACAGGGTTTGAGGCAAAAGTGGGACAAAATAAATAATGATGAGGAGGGACCACCCAAAGGGCTGACAGGTCTAACAGTAATGATCAACTGAAAGTAGATATGGAGGCAGCAGGAGGAACAGTGATACAAGATAATGGAGAGGCAAATTCTTGGCTGATAGGATGTGGTTTGACGGGGAAGGCTGGCACATGGCATATGGAAAGATTGTTCAACATGCATATCCAACTGGCTTGTTGAGCCTCAGTTTCAAGTTGATGCACTTTTTGTTTACCCTTTTGAAAATATTATATTTATGCGTTCCAGGCATGTGCAAATAAACTGAATTTCTCCTAATGGAGAAAGCCTCAAATAACGAAGCGCATGCTTGTTCAATGAAGAATTGAGGATATAGCGCAGCTCTGATCCTATTGGATCTTAACGCTGCATTTCATACTGTCTCTCATAGAGTCTTTTTTTTTACACTTGTTTATTGGCATTTCTACTGCATACACAAATGCAGATAGGATATTGACAGTGTAGGAATTACAGTATATGTTGATTTTGCTTATTCTTTGGCCTCATCCGGTAGCTTATATTTTCCCAAACAGGAACCTCCTGTGGTTTAGGATCCTACCATCTGTTTGGTGTCTAATGTGAAAGTATGTTAAGGTGGGGGAAGTCGTATCTTGCATCTTCCTGGGAGCATATGTCCTTGCCAATGCCTTTTGTGCTCTAACATTTGTGTAATAGGAGTGAAAGAAGAAGAAAGGGAAACTAAAAGAAGTTAATAAACTCTGAACCGTGAAATTTGTCTCTGCAGGGGAGCATTGCATGTCATCGTACAGAGGATCTACACAGGTGTTTACTACTCTGGCGGGCGGAGATTAGAGATCCATTATCAGTGATGGAAGCTGAATGGAGGCCAGGACAATGGCACTGAAGCGTTATGTAGTTCTATCATGGGTGTGCTGTATTTTCTATTTGCCTATGTGGCTGTGGGTAGTCTTTCCACTTCCCCAGCCCCCTCATCCTCGCTGCTCGCCTGTATTGGGCACTTCCAGGTAGGTATCATTCTTTTCATTGATCAGCTATGGGACGATACCTCAGACCTCTTACCACTTCTCTCTGGATAACGCCCACCCTCAGCCTCAGCCCAGTTGGTGACATTGTGTTTCCAGGTGTCTATCTGTGGCCCCATATTAGATTTCCAGGCCATGGCTACCCGTCGTTTAGCCAGGGCCATGGCCAAATCCATGAATTTGTTCCCTACTTTCGGTTTTGGTGGGCAGGGGAATAATCCTAGCAAGCCCACTTCGATGGAGCTGTCTACTGCTCTATCCAGTGTGGCCCCTATCTGCATAGCTACCTCATTCCAGAACGGACGGAGTACCGTGCAGTTCAAGTCCATGTGAATTAAGTTTGCGTCCTGGTGTTCGCACCTGTAACGCCCTGAACGTCTCAGGATCGTTTAACAGACACGACAATGAGGACGCAACCACTTGTGAAGGGTTAGTTCTTTTAATGAAGGCAAATAAAATACAAAGAACAAACAAAAGTTATAGTCACTGGAATCCTCCAGGCTAAGTACGTTACCAGCCCACAGCACGGATGGTCCTAACCGTCCTCTGCATATACGCCGATCCCGGCGTATGCCAACAGAGGGCAGAAATGAAATGGCCGACAATGCCAATCGGTAGGCTGTGAGGGGCACGAAGAGTGTTGGGGAGAATCGAGGAGTCAGGGAAACACCCAGCCGGGGTCTCTACCTGAAGGGAGCAGCCGCTCAACCTCTTCCTCAGACTGCACCGGGACGCGGAGTCACCTCCTGGTGATGCGTCACCGATACCCCAATCACAAGCAAGAAGACTGAACCGAGAGCAGCCGCTCGATCGATCCTGTGGACTTTCGAGTCTGTAACGCGGCAAACACCTCCTGGTGTGCGTTACAGCTGGCAGTCCCTGTGTCTCTGGTCGGGCTGGGAGTTACGACTCCAACCAGCAAAAGCGCCACTGCGCTTGGACTCAGCCGAGTCAAAAAGCGAAGCTCAATGGTTGACCGGTAGAGCTTCCGGGTCCTTCACAGGTGACGATGGGGCAAGACACGGCCCAGGGAGTAACGACTCGACCTACCTCCGTTCTTGCCTTACTGGAGCACCATTCCGGAACACTGCTCTTCACGAAGCAGGTACGTCGGTGTAAACACAATATCCGACAGCCTTGTACCTCCCGGTTCCTCCCTTTATAGGGCGTGTTTTCCTTGAGTTATGTAACAGCTCTCCTGTTTACATAAGGGCGTGTTTCCCTTGAGATATGTAACAGCTCTCCTGTTTACATAAGGGCGTGTTTCCCTTGAGTTATGTAACAGCTCTCCTGTTTACATAAGGGCGTGTTTCCCTTGAGTTATGTAACAGCTCTCCTGTTTACATAAGGGCGTGTTTCCCTTGTATGACAGGAATTCTTGACAGCACCTCAGGCAATTGCGCATCACTCCCCCATGTATAATCCGAAGTCTGTGTGGGGTCATGTAAGTCATGTGGATATAGTTGAACTGCGTGTATTTCAGCCTGGTGTTGCGGGATATCTTCTTGGCCGATGCCAATACCTTGCCCCAATCCCAATCAGTGAGTTCCCTGTTTAAGGCTTGTTCCCAACGTTCTCTAATCTTAGGCAGGGGTGTCAAAGTTGCCTCTGTCAATGCTAGGGAAAACTATTTTATCTGATGACCAGCTGTGCCCAGGGTATGTAATGCATGCAGTAAAGTATGTGTTGCTGTCCCACAGCTTTCCAAAAGTACGGGCTTCATATTGTTTCAACTGGCCCACTGGGAGACCATAGTTTTTTGCACGATCCTCAAAGGAAACTAGGACATTCACCTGATAACTGTCTCCTACTGTCTCCAAGCCCACTCCTGTCCAGGCTAGCAGTGGTTCAGGCAGAAATATCAAGCATGGGATTCCCTGGGGCAGGCCAATCAGTTGTAGTACCGGCATATATCAGGGGGTCTCTGACATTTTGGACATACATCGTTTCCAGCGTTGCAAAGCTGTGGTCTGCAGCAGAGACCAGTAAGGGGTCACCGCCATGTGGTCAAGCACCTTAGCCAGTAAATGGGTGGGGCGCACATTAGGCTCAGATAGAAATGTCCCCTCCGTATTTACTCCCTCCAGCCACTGCGCTAACCATTGCAACTGGGAGGCTAGTCTGTAAAATCCAAAGTTTGGCAGTCCCACGCCCCCTTCCCTCATAGGGCGCTGCAATGTTTTCAGCGGACTCTACTCGTACATCTCCCCAGACGATGTCCTGCACTAGGGAATCCAATTGGCCAAACCATCCCCTTGGCATCACCAACGGGAGATTAACAAAGAAATATAATAGGCAGGGTAGCATAACCATTTTAGGCAGTGAGATTCGTGCCATGACTGGCAATTTCAGGGAGCTCCAGAATGATACACAAGATTTAAGGGACCTGAGCGCTTTGTCGATATTGCCCTCTCATAAGTCATCTAGGGAGTGATAATATGAATACCCAGGTATTTGACCGGGGTCTGGCCCCAGTTAAGATCATCTGGCAATGCTGGGGGTCTCGATAGGGATCCTGACACAGGGAACAAGTAGGTTTTAGTTAGATTTACCCGCAGCCCCGACAGGAGAGCAAATCTTCCCATGCCTCCCATGGCGGTGTCAGAACTAACCACAGCCTCATTCAGATAGATCAGAAGGTCATCAGCACACAGGAAGATAGTATAAATGTGCCTATCCATGGTCAATCCCAACCAATTCCCACCCTGGCAAAACAATGCAGCTAGAGGCTCCATTGCCAGGGCAAACAGTAAGAGCCACAGAGGGCTTCCCTGTCGGGTGCCACAGGAGATTCAGTATTGGGCAGACACTATCCTGCCCGTTTAGACTCTTTCTGCGGGTCGCATGTACAGCATTCTGTCCCACTTGATCCAGCCCTCCCCAAGACCCATTCGGTCCATGGTCCCAAATAGATAATCCCAGCTCACTGTATCGAAGGCCTTCTCTAGGTCTATTGATCAAATTGCCGCTTCTGTGAGTACTCTCGCCTTGGAATGATACAGCACGGAACAGAGTCCCCTCAAATTAAATGAGGCGTTCCGGGACAGAATAAACCTGTTCTGATCAGGGGGATCAGTGCACACATATGGGAGAGTAGCCTGAGTGCTAAGACCTTGCTTAGAATCTTAAAATCCATGTTAAGCATGGATAAAGGTCTATAATCAACTACGCGGGCTCCCAAGACCGTTGTCTTGGGGAGTGAGGTTACTATTGCGATTTGCGTTGATTCAGGAAGTCGTCTCAACCTCAGGGAGTCAGCATAGAGGGTCACCAGGCGAGGTGCCAACTTAGAGGTGAAAGCCAAATAAAACTCGGCAGGGAGCCCGTCTGGCCTCGGTGTTTTCCCCATGGACATGGAATCAATGGCCTGGCGGACTTCCGGTAGTGTCACTGGGCCACCAAATAGCTCTCGGGCCAGTCTATCCAATGTTACTAGCAGTAGGATGTCCGTGACTGTCTCCTGTGTAACTGGAGGCAGGGCTGTATATAGCATCTCGTAGTATTCACGGAACAGGGCGTTTATTGCTCCGGCTCGTATATGGACATGCCTGCCTTAGTACTAACATGTGTAATCTGGATTCCTCAAAGCTCTGGTTTGATCAGCCTAGCGAGTAGGCGGCCAGCTTTCCCCTCTTCTTCCTGGACCCTAGTGAGGTAACTTTTATAGTCATATCGGCGTAGCTGTTCCAGCACCTCGTTACATAGGGTCTTTGAGTCTAGTAGGTACGCCGATACTGCGGCATTTGTGCCCTGGAGGTTATCTAATTTATGCAATAGTTCCTCAATCATTTCTAGCTCTCTACAGAGCACACTACGTATTCTGACTGACTGACCCAGACAGTGTCCACAGACCACTACCTTAAAGGCCTCCGATTCCACCAACATTGTGGAAGCTGAAGGAGTGTTGTTGGCAAAAAAGGTCTCAATGCAAGAGTCTGGGGATTCTCTGAAGGGGGCGTCCTCCAGCATCGCAGGATTAAACCTCCATAAGGGTATACGGGGTCTCATCCCTAGAGGTTGAGGGGTCATTAATAACAGGCTATGATCCGAAAAGATGCGTCCTAGATACTCAGTGTGTGTAATGATCCCGCTAAAGTCTGAAGAGCAGAGAAAGGCGTCAAGTTTTGTGTGTAATTGGTGTAGCAGGGAAAAAAAGGAATATTCTCTCTCTGCTGCATCCTCCAAGCATATACTAGCCCCCAGTGTCCCTCCCACTCTCGGTAAACCCTTTTCGTGCAATGGGTTTGGGCCCCAGGCAAATGGGGGTGTGAGCGGTCTAGTGTTATGTCTGTAACACCCAATACCAGGCCCCAGGTGGAAGCTCAGCCAGTTGGGCCGAGAGATCCTGCAGGAAGGAAAGTTGATCGTAATTTGGGATGCATATGCTACCAATTGTGACATCTCGACAACTCAATTTCCCAGTAAGTAATATCACAGTGTTTGTAATTTAGAAGGGGACTCCCGGCCTTATCCAGATTAATGCCCCCCTAGCGTAGGCTGAGCAACAGGTGGCATAAATTTGCCCCCTCCCTCTTCTACGGAATTTCTCTACTTCACTCTGCAAAAGATGAGTTTCCTGGAGCAGGGCGACCTGGACGCCCCCCCTCTTCTGGTAGCAATGTATATTGTGCTTTTTACTCATCGAGCCCATTCCCCTAATGTTCCATGTTATAAACTTCATGGTATGTGGCGCTAATGTAATAGTTGGTGGTAAGATTCATCCACTCTCTGCCTTCCATCCACCCCACCAGGACCACCCCAGACACTGTCTATATCCCTTATCCTGCAAAGAAAACAACAATAAACTGTAGGACAAATTACCACAAACTCCAACTCCCAGAACCCAGAGTATCTCAGCAACGGCCAACCGCTCAAATCTTAGCCAGATCAACGAGTTCCAATGTGGACCAGAGTCCACCTGGGGACTGGTCCATCCAGGGGGTGTGGCCAATGAGAAGGGAGCAGTTTCTTGCCCTGGCCGCATCAGCCCAAGTCCTATACCAGCCCGGGCAGGTTCCCAGGTGGCCGGCGGAGTACAATTCTTCGCAACTGGCATCTAGGAGCTAAGTCAGCACCCATTCAACAGCAGATTGTGTCGTTGGCAGTCCCTGGGGTGACCTCCGGCAAGACCACAATACTAACTTGGGACGGATCTGAGTCAGATCCCTCTGTTCCCTTTACTGAGTGTGAACCCGCCTCCGACAGGGTTCCGATGCCCTGCATGATCTCAGCCACCGCCTGGAGCGCCGCAGCCTGTTCCCTCTTAGTATATGGCTTGGCTTTTTCGGTAGGCCCCGTCTGGGCCGCCACCTGGGTCTCTTCCTGGTTCCTTCTTTGCGTTGCTCTAAGGGGCGCCCCACCCCCATCGCCGGCCTCCCGGTTCTGTACGCTTCAATCTAGTCCCATGCCACCTTGGGGTCCTCGCAGAAGTGGGTTTGCCCATCAAGTAGGATGTGGAGGTGTGCAGGGAACATTAGAGAATATTGAAGGCCTTCACTTCGCAGAGCTTTTTCACATCAAGATACACAGCCCTCTTTCTTTGGACCTCATTAGCATATTCAGGGACTATTGAGACCGTGCAATTATTCACTTTGAATGGGCCGTCTGATCGTGCTTTCTGCAATAGCAGATCTCTATTCTTGTAGTGCAAGAGCTTAGCTACCACTGAGCACGTGGACGTCCCGGAGCCGGGGGCCTGGCTGGAACTCGGTGAGCACTCTTTAGTGTGTAAAAAGGTGACAAACCCTCTGGCGCGACCACTGTGCGAAGTCATGGTTTAAGATAGCTGGTCATGTCTCGGCCTTCCACTTTTTCAAGCAGAACCACCACTCAGGTGTTGTTTGTTCTGTTGCAGACTTCCACATCTACTCTGCGCTCGAGTGTTCTCACCCTGCCTGAGAGTTCCGCCACTTACAGTGTCAACACTGTTTGCGCGGGTGTGAGTTCTGCTATGGAATACTCCCTGTTTTTACTCTTTCGGACACCTTGTGGTGTTCAGCTCCTAGGAGCCCCAATCCTTCCGATACAGTGCTAATATCATGGAGCAGCGTGACCTTGGTGTCTGTTATGGTTGCTAGGATCTTAGCCAGCTGTTGCTGCACTGGGTCTTCTGGTGTCGAAGATTTTAGATTCACTTGTTGTGGGTCCAGAGAATCAACTTTATGCTCTTAGGGTACCCCAGCTGATTTTGTTATGGGCTTGCCCGTGTCCATCCGTGATGCCATGCCAGGGTTTGTCATCCCCTGGGGTATGTTTATGGAACACTCAGGCTAGGGCGTTTCAACAAGTTTGGGGGGGTTTCTCGGCAGGGCTCCAGAGGTGCAAACCCACCTCCGCGATCCTACTGCACAGTAAGTGTGTCCAAGGATCCCACTCCCAACAGTGTTCAGATCAAGCACACTCTGCCTCTGTCCAGTCACCCCTTGTGGGGGCCACCAGCACTTCAGAATCTCCAAGACTCTCATGACCACCAAGATAGGAATGGAAAGGAAGGGAGGGGCACACCCGTCAGTTCCCGCAGACCTTCTGCTGGTTATGTATGCCAGCTGTTGTAGCAGAGAGAGTCTCTCATCCGTGGTACCACTACCGTTCCCTCGATCCAGCCATCACCCCTGGTCTCGCCTGGTGAAGGGGTCAGTCCGTCACTGGTGCCAGCATCAGTTGCCCGCAGAGTCCTGGCCCACACCCCAATCACTCGCCCGCTTTTGATAGGGGGGGCACACCCACTCACACCAATCCGCCGTTGTCCAGGTCTTCGGCCCCCAGTCAGCCCGTGGACAGGGGGTCTCCATGTGCCTCCCGGAGGGGAAGAGTGCATGACGTACGATGGAGGTCATCCGGGCCACACACTGTAAGCAGAGGGCCTCAACTTGGGCCCTGAGTACCCCCGGGTGCATCACAAGTTCAGGGTCGATGCAAGGGCCCATCCGTGTCAGGGGTCAAAGGATGAAGGAGCCAGCAGCTGCACCTCAGGGGTCTCCTACCCAGCCCTGGGCCCCGGGCCTCGAACCAAGCCCCGTGCATCCGTCTGACAACAGCAGGGCCCTCTCTCATGCAGCACTAATTTTCTGGGGGCATATTTCCCATCGCGTCCCCAACCAAGGAAGTGCCGGTACCTTCCCCAGGTAGAGCCAGATGGGGGACCTCTCCAGGTAGTCTGCAATCTTCAGTGGGCCGCGGGGGCTCATCGCTTCGGTCAAGGACCTCAGCTCACTCCAGCCCTCCGCCGACCGTGCCAGCAGCTCCTGACACCCACACTCCTCCGGAGCCCCCACCGACGATCACCGGGGGATCTCGCCCTCCGTCGATGCTTCCAGGCCCCGACTCGGCCCACTGTGGACAACTCTCAAAGTCTTGCTTCCGAAACTGCAGATGGCAGGAGTGCAAGGTAAAGCTCTAAAGTGGTTCTCTTGATTATCCAATTTCTATCAAACAGTGAGAATGGAAAATGTCTCCTCTAATGACAGACCGTTATTGTGTGGTGTGCCCCTAGATCCATATGAAGCCCCACTTTGTTTAATATTTATGTCTCTCCATCGCCTCACAAATAAAAAAAATTAGGTTATCACTTATTTCATATGCGGACAATACCCAAATTGGATTTCGGTGGTGTATGAATCTAAAGCTGCCTCAAACCTGAATAATTGCTTGACCTCAGTTATTAAGTAGATGTGCAGCAATGCATTAAAGCTGAATGGTGACAAGACGGAGCTGCTGTGTTTTGGCCAATTGACTATCACCAATGCACCAAATTGGTGGCCCTCGGAATTAGATGACCCTCCAACTACAGTCACAGAGGCTAAAAAATTGAGGAGGATTGATAATAATCTTAATATGGATAAACAAATAAATATGGTTACAGCCTCCTGTTTGTTATATTTAAGGATGATGTTTAAAGTACACACAATGGTTCTCAACAGGCTCATGTAAAGGTATTCCAAGCTACTATTCAATTGCTATCCCCTGGGCGAGTGTAAGGATCAATAAACCATGATCTGCATTGCGTAGGGTTCTTCACTAGATTTCATTAATTCATGGGCACCTGTTGACATGAAGAGCAGACATACTGTTTTGTGAAGACTAATTGTTCTGTTTCAGATGTTCTCCCTTATGCTATCGTATTTTATTTTATGTTAAGTACATGTGTTGCAGCTATAAAGTGTTATTTTTGAGATTTTAAATGTGAAATCATTTTACAAAATAGGATTAAAGTCATAGATATTTCTCTATACTTCTATTGCAATTGGATGTGTTGTTTATTTATAGGCTTTGAGTGTGCATATATGGTGAAGTTTGAGTGGTTTATGTGATTATCATACCTAGGGGAGTTTTCTTGACTCTTTACTATTCAATTGCGCCCAGACTATTGCAATGCTCTATACAGGGGGCTACTAATTTAAGCGATAGCCCATTTACAAACTATAAATTTGTGTTGCTAAACTGTTTGCAGATGCTAAGCGCAATGAGCACACTACCACTATTTTGAAAACTCTGCACTGGTTACCTATTGACACATTAATTTCTCATCAAGCCTACAGTAAGGTGGGTACTGAAATTCTATCAGAGACATTTTAGACCTAGTCTCTGTGCCAGTCTTTACGATCAGCTAATGCTTTCTATTTACTGTTCCCTGAATAAGCCTGACATGAAAATGCCCGAGCGCCTTTCTTTTTAGACCCTTAAATTGTGGAAAGCCCTCCCCATTCAGTTAAGACAATCATCTCAACTTTCATAAAGGCTTGAAGACATGGTTGTTTTCGTAAATGGGTTGCTGTATCAGTCTTGTAGCGCCAGGACACAACAAATAAAGCACTCACTTGGCAACTCTAGCCTTCAGACTAACTGCCACAGTGTCTGGGGCTCTGAAGGCTTAGAGATCCCCGGCAGGTGGGCAGGGATCTTGGAATCAGGTGGCGGTCCTCCACAAGGACTGCAGAAGCCATTGCCTCCACTGGTATGATGGGCAGCCCGCAGCTCAAAATGAGGGACTTGATCTAGACTGGAGTGAGCTTCCACTTCTAATGGATTCTTCCTGTTGCTGTCAGGGTCTCGACTGGATTTTGGTGCTGTAGCGCGGTGCGGCCTTGGGTCGCAGTTACTGCCGCTGCGCGCAGTAAAGGACACTCACACACCAGTATGCCGTTCTGGGCTGGAAGACCACGTGCGGTCCCGCCCACGTTTATTTATCCCCTCGGGACGAGCCCGCCCCGAGGGGTGTAGGGATGCGTGTATGGTGCAACATTGTCCAGGAGAGTCCGGGTGGCTCTCTACATCCCTCCTTTCTTTTAGTTCAAACTCTAAGTTTGCCCCATCACGGGGAGGGGTATATAAAGTCTGCCAGTCTTTGACTTGGGATCGGGTTAGGACGGAGGCCATGCCTCTGACTCCGGGTGTATGATGCCGGGGAGCTGGGCGGCGGAGTGGCCGGTGACATCCTCTCGACCGGATCCGGACTGGTGGGTCTTTGACAGTCCTCGCCACCCTGGGGTGACTGCTGGCCAGACACCGGTGGTGACAGCACTCCGCCAGGAGACGTAGGGGCACCACCATCCGGAGGAGGGCCTTGGGATTGGGGCTCTTCCCCATCTGTGCCCACTTCCACACCCGCCTTGAAGCTCGACACGTTCCTTGTAACGACCTGTTGGCCTCGTCTGGCTGTAACCATAGTCCCTTGAACCGCCGTTACCGTCCACACCTCGGGCACATAGGGGGTCCGGAATATCCATCCAGGGTGCCGATCTTTGATGACCACTCGGTCTCCGACTCGAACCTGTGGCTCTCGGCTCTTCGAGACTCGCTCGCCTTCTGGTTCGTGCCTTCTCGTCTCGCTTGGATGGCCGCTCCGTCTCTCTCAGCTGGGACCCACCCTGGATCGGACGGGATGATGTCCCGCGGGGCCCGCTTGAACAGGATGTGGGCCGGAGCACACTTGGTTGTGCTGTGGGGTGTTTGGCGGTACACTCCGAGAAACTGGTCCAGGGCTGCCTCCGGGTCTTGTCCATTCTCCGCGGCAATCCGCAGCGCTCGATTAAGCGTCCTCATCAATCGCTCAACCTCCCCGTTCGCCTGGGGCCACAGGGGAGTTATCTTCCGGTGTCGGATCGCTAGATTTGCCAGGTATTCCTGAAACTCCCGCCCCTGGAAGGGGGGCCCGTTGTCCGACTTGACTTCTTCAGGCAGCCCCATCGTCGCGAACACTCGGTCTAAGGCCCGCTTGACAGAGGGAAACGCAGTTGATGCTATTACCTCGACAACTGGGAACTTCGAGAAGTAATCGACGATGACCATCATGTGTCGGCCGTCCACGAAGCTTCCGAAATCCATGCTGAGATGCGTCCAAGGTGTCTCGCACGCTTCTTCGGTGATCACGGGAGCAGGGGCCGGGTCCCCTCCGGTGATAGTGCAGGCGTGGCATTGCCAAACCATCTCGTTCGCTTTCGAGTCCATGGCTGGGAACCAGACCTTGTCGCGTAGCCGGGCTTTAGTCTTGGCCATTCCCTGGTGACCCACATGCGCCAGCGCAAGAATTCTGTCCTGGAGGCTTTCAGGGACCACAATGAGGCGACCCCTTAGGATTACTCCTTCTTCTCCCACGCTGAGCTCACTCCGGACATGCCACAGTTGCTGTCGAGCATGGCTGACCTCTGGTCGCAGGGCTCGGGCCCCATCCATGAAGCGGGCCCATCCGTTGCTGTCCAGAGCCCAGCGGACGAGAGTGAGGGTGGGGTCTTCCCGAGTGGCTTGACCGATCTCCTCCAGCGTCAT
This sequence comes from Triturus cristatus, assembly GCF_964204655.1. Taxonomy (NCBI): domain Eukaryota; kingdom Metazoa; phylum Chordata; class Amphibia; order Caudata; family Salamandridae; genus Triturus; species Triturus cristatus. The sequence continues at coordinate 881,254,033 of NC_140580.1, read as the reverse complement.
GGCCTTGGGGCATGCACCCTGCGTGATCATGCTGACAAACGCCTCAGTGCCAGTGTGGCGGACGGTGTGGTTGGCCCCGGGTGACGGACAGATAGTCCGCAGGGTTGTGAGCCCCTGGCCGATAAATTACCTTAAAGTTGTATGCCTGAAGCTGTACAGCCCACCGTTCAATCCTCGGCGGCGCTACCCTTGACAGCCCGGTGAACAGTGGGATCAGCGGCTTGTGCTCCGTTACAAAAGTAAAGTCTTGTCCGCAAAGATATAGATGGAAATGCTAGCAGGCCCATTTGATAGCCAGCACTTCCCTTTCGATCTGGGCATACCTCGTTTCAGTGTCAGTGAGGGCCTTGCTGGCATACGCGACTGGCTTCCACACTTCGTGACTATGCTCCTGCAGGAGGACAGCCCCGAGGCCCACCGGGCTGGCATCCACCACCAACTCCGTTCTCTTTCGAGGGTGAAAGTATGCCATGACCGTCTTGTCGAGGAGCCCCTCTTTGATTTCTCGAAAAGCCATGTTGGCTTCCGGTGTCCATTCCCAAGGGTGATTGTGGCGCGTGAAAGCGCGTAGAGGCTCTGACATGGCGGCCAAGTTAGGGATGAAACGCCTGCAGTAGGTAGCCATCCCAAGGAAACTCCTCACTTCAGTAGGACTGCGAGGCGTGTGGGCGGCTCTGATGGCCTCAGCCTTCTTCGGGTCTACCAGAAGCCCTTCCCGAGTGAAGGTGTATCCAAAGAAGTCCACGCTGTCTTGGTAGAAAGAGCATTTTGCTTTATGCAGTGTCAACCCACATTCTGCCAGTCTCTTGAGCGTGGCCCTGAGGTGAGAGTGATGTTCCTCTAGCGTGTTAGAGAAGACCAGGATATCGTCTCTGAGGTTGATCACCCCTTGCAGCCCGGACAGGGTCTCACGGATCGCATTTTGGAAGACCTCCGCTGCTGAAGAGACTCCGAAGCTTAGCCTCTTATACCTCCGGAGGCCGACATGAGTCGAGAATGTGGTAATGTACCGGCTGCCCGGGTCTAGCTCTAGCTGGTGATAGCCGGCATTTAGGTCTAGCTTCGAGAACAATTTTGCCCCGTTGAGGTCCGCCACGATGTCGTCCATCGTAGGGGTGATATGCCGCTCCCTCTTCACTGCTGTGTTGGGCAGCCGCATATCCACACAGAGTCTGATGGCCCCCGGTTGCTTAGGCTTGGGTGCCACGACCAGCGGGGACACCCAGGGGGTGGGGCCAGACACCTTCTCAATAACATCCAGCTCTTCGAGCTTTCGCAGCTCCTCTTCCACTTGAGGGCGTAGATTAAACGGCACCCTCCGGTGACTGAGGGCTACCGGCTGTACAGACTGGTCTATGTGCAGCTTGAATCGCTTGCCCTTGAGTTTCCCCAGGCCGGTGAAGAGTGTAGGGAACTCTTTAAGTATGTCTTCGGCGTGGGATTCGTGAATCTGGTTTGCAAAGAACACTAGACCTAGGTCTTCTGCCGTATGACAGCTGAGCAGAGTCCCTTTCTTGCCTTCCGTGACATGAAACTGTGTCTGGGTGGAGTACTCCCCGCTGGCGATGGTAGCGCTGATGACGCCACGGAGGGGAAGAGGATCCGTCCCTCCGTATGTATATATGCGCGCCCTGGATGGCGTCAGGGGGGGTCGCGGTGACAACCGGTCATATTGATCAGAGTCCATCACATTGACCGAGGCCCCAGTGTCTATGAGGGCTTGTATCTTCGTGTCTCCCACCGAGACTGAACACATGGGCGGCGGCCTCCGCCGGGAGCCTGTCCGGCTGACGTACGATACCACAAAGACCTCGTCGTCTTCGTCTTCATATATTGGGGGTCGCGGCTGTGGTTGGCGGTCCTGGTTCGGCAGCGGATCTTCATGCGAGATCTGGCGCACTTGCTGTGGCCCAAACCTGGGTCTCGACGACGGCTGTCGGAATCGCCCGCCCCGGCACACTCGGGCGTAGTGATTCATCCTTCCACAGCGGGAGCACGCCTTCTCTTTCGCCCCGCAGACGGCCGTTGCCGGGTGGTCATCTCCGCAGTACCCACACGACCCTCCTGGTGCGGGTTTCGGCGCTTGGAGGGGTGTAGCGGGACGTCGCTGGATCACCTCCACCTTTTCTTCCTTAATGGGTGTGCTCTTGAACCCCGGCCCCGTAGCCACGGGTGCGTGTAGGGCCGCCTCCATTTCTTCCGCCCGGGCATCCGACAACTCTTGGGACCGGGCAAGCACTAGGATCTCATCCAGCGAGATTCCTGGCTGCCGGAGGATCAACTTGCGTAGGAGCTTGGAGCGACAGCCTAGGATGATCTGGTCCCTTATCTCCACTCTTTGGTCCACGAAGGGGCACGTGCTGGCCAGCCGGCGCAGCCGCGCGTAGAACATGTCGACGGATTCCGTGTCGGTCTGCCACGCCCTCCGGAACTTAAACTTCTCGAAATCAGGGTTGAGCTGTGGGTCAAAATGTGCATTCAGCGCAGCAAGCGCTGCGTCGTAGTCATCGTCGTTCCCTGTGTTGGGAAGCATGTCGAATAAGTTGTAGATTTCGGCCCCGCCATAGTAAATGAGTAGTGACCACTTAACTGTCCCATCGGTCTCCCGAGTCCCTTTAAAATAGTGGTTTAATCGCCCTACCCAAGCTTTCCACCTTGGCGCAGCTGTAGCCGGATCCGAGGTCTCACTAAACAGTGGCAGCGGTGCTACTACGGTGTGGGTGACCATTGGTGGCGGTGGTGGATTGTTGCCGGCGCCTTGATTGGACCCACCCGCTTGCGGTGCGCCTGCACCTGCCGCATGCACCGTGGACATCGTGCGGCTGTACTGGGCGTGGCTGTGGTGTTACCACCGCGTGGTCGGCTCAGGGTAGTCTTTTCCCCACCTAGTTGGGTGGCCTTACCAATGCTTGTTGTAATGGTCCCTTGCTTGGAAGTTGTATTGCCCACACTTGGCTGGTTTTGCAAATGCTTGTTGCTGTTTTTTTTCTCTCTCTCTGCCCACACTTGTCTGCCTTTGCAAATGCTTGTTGCCATCCACCTTTTTTTCCTTGAATGGTGCTTTATTGTCCACTCTCCCCCTCACTTGTGGATCTGTCAGCTTTATTATGTCCCAAACTTGCTTCACTCGGTGCGAGCGAGCAACCAGGCAGGCAGGATCAGGACAGCTCTGTCAAGGCCCCCTTCTGGAGATCGGCCGAGTCAGCCGGGAGCCAGCGCGAGGAGACGCACCCATGTGGACCCCAGCGCTGGGGGCAGGAAGCAGAGGAGGACACGGGGGGCGTCCGTGCAGCCACTCACCCCCTCAGATGGCGCGCAGCGCCACAGGCCGCAGATCCTCAGCCGGCAGCATGCGGGTGGGCTCCGCGAACTCCATGCAGCACCAGGTGAGCGCCAGGGGCAGCAGCGTTGCGGGTGGGCTCCACGCGAGCCGGGCTTGCCGACGTGCACACGAGGGCGCGACCGGCCTCGTCGCCAGTGTAGCGCGGAGCGGCCTTGGATCGCAGTTACTGCCGTTGCGCGCAGTAAAGGACACTCACACACCAGTATGCCGTTCTAGGCTGGAAGACCACGTGCGGTCCCGCCCCCGTTTATTTATCCCCTCGGCACGAGCCCGCCCCGAGGGGTGTAGGGATGCGTGTATGGTGCAACATTGTCCAGGAGAGTCCGGGTGGATCTCTACAGGTGCTTCCCACATGAAAGTTCACGTCTCAGTCGAGGGCATTTTTAAAACAAACAAACTACAACCTGCACATGGATTGGAAATTTATGCGGCACACAAATTAAGGCATTATCAGCCGCTATTGAGAAAACTCGATCAGAAACCAACCTCTACTTTGCGCACGTTTTGTGAAAAACAAATATTTAATTATGAGAAACAAAATCTGAATATTTTAAAGAAACGAGATGAAAGTACACATATAAAGACACATTAAGGATCCCATTATAAAACGTAGAATATATCGCATTAGAAGCTTGGGGCTAAACCATTGTTTCATATTCACATAAAAAAGCAAGAAGTGTACAGTCAGACTGCTTTACTCACTCATGCTCCTCCAACATCGACTTGATTTTCCACTCAAGACCTTCTTCATTTTCCATTTCAGTACACAGGCGTCTGTGGGTTGCCCACAGGCGGAATACGGCTGCACTGGGGAAAGAAAAACATAAGTCTGAGAACATAAAAAGCTGACTGAAAATAATGAACACTGCAATTTTAAGTCAAAGGAGGGTGATAATTCCAGAGCCTGCGGGCTGTGACATATCCATTAGAGCTTTCCTCATTCTTATCAGGTTATATTGTATTCAGTTACAGATCATAACGTGCAAATTGTGGTCTTGGTTTTTTTAGTGGAGTATAAAAGTAAAATTGGCCAAAAGTTTGAATGTAGCGCTAAAATGCTTCTACAGCCTTGCATGTAGACATCACCAGATTGTGGGGATAAAAAACACATTAATAAGTGGCAGTTTGGGTACAAAGCAGCCATGCCAAGCTTTCCATGGAGGAAACGTAGTAAAATGGGGAAGATGTTAAAGGTCAGACGAGAGGCGTCTCGTGGTTGTTGTATTGAAGGTCTACTGGTGTGTACTGGGAGAATCATGAATATTAGACAAAGGGAGGTATGGACTCATTTGAAATATTGCGTCCAGAGGCAGCATTAACAGCATCATTTGCTGGTATAATCTAGAGCATTTTAGCTAATACATTTGTGTACACTGATGATGCTTGGTGCTTACAGTCGGTGCCTTTACACCTTCCCCGTTACTCTTGACTAGGCCTAATCTACAGTCACTCCGTAAAACATGAGTTTCTAGATGTGGGTGCCTTGCAGTGCTTGCATCATTTTCGAAATGTCTCCCCTTAAGGGATCTGCTCTCCACAGACAAGAAAGGCTCCGGCTTGGTGGGGCTGGTGAGACAGCGAGAGAGAGCAAAAAACAGAGAGAGAGAGAGAGAGAGAGAGAGAGAGAGAGAGAGAGCATGCCCACTTGTGCCTGCTCCCATCTCCTTAGACAACGTTGAGCGAATCATTATCTATGACTGAAAACTCAAGGCTACAGGGATATAGCTCCATACAGTTTAGCAACAGCCTAGCAGATCTATAGATAGGGGGCCCCATTAAGGCAACGGTGAAATGCTACATGCTCCACAAGCAGGCCATGATTATGCAACAGCATCCCATGATAAATCAATGTAACTGAGCAGCTAGGGCTACATATTGTTAGCCCTTTCTCAAGATGCTTGGCTGGGGCTAGGGCTATGGTGGTCCTTAGGAATCACGTATTGAGCTGTAAAAATAACCTATGGAGGATCTGCCATTTTGGCTTGCGTTTTTATGGGGATTTCAATGAAATATCACTGTTAAGGGGTGAGAAGGTGGTAATCAGGGCACTACACCGTTATATGACACAGCAGGAAGCACTGGGTTGAAGTCATTCCAATAACAATTGCTTGCCACGAGGTAGCAGGAATGATGGACAAGCAGCGTATTAATTCCAAACATCAACTTCTTGGAGCTATTTTATTGGAGACTTGATAGCATTTCATTGCTGTGAAACAAATATTGTTTTCTAATCAGGCAGCTGGTTCTAAGTAAACAATCTGCAAGCTGCCTGCGCATATTGCATTTGCACAGACAATCGATCTGAAGTGGTTAGGATTCAATATTTGTGTTTCCACACAAAAGATTTCAAAAGGTTGCAAGGAAGAGATTTCGATGCTCTGTTTATTTATTTTTTTAAGATGAATCGTTTCAGGGGTGCACTCCCACTGCTGTGTTTTGATGGGACGTAGTTTGTGGGTATGACACCTCCCAAATAAAATCATTCTTGGCTTGGTAGTTGGATCTGGGGGCCCTGGGTCGGGTCTGCTATCTCCGTGTCTTTAATTCTCGTTCTGAGCCAAGAATAAAAGACAGAAAAGTGACCAAATGACTGCTGACTTGCTTCTTGGTTTCACTAATGGATTGTCTTGGGGGACCATGAATGCTTCTTAACACCAGAACTTTAGTCAGTTGGAGGCATGGAGGGAGGGGAGTCTCAAAGGGAAAGATAGTAGCCCCTGTAGAACCCACCTGTCCAAACTAATGATCCGCCAATGGTGGAGGTGATGGCTGATCCTGCCATCAACAATCAGCCCATGATCTGGAAGTGCTGGACTAGGAAGGTTTGGAGGCTGAGGCTGCTGGTGGTGGGGAGGAGTGGACTGACCCAAATTCTGGTAGGTGACCCACGGGGTTGGACTGAGTTGCACCCATGGCCATGCATTAAAGTTATTGAACTTGCGATGTCTTGTGGCAGGGACATGGCTGGCACAGCTGAAAGCCCCTTCCATACCGATAAAAGGGTCAAAAGGCAGATGGGGACGTGTAGTCACTGAGAGGCCCAAAGACTTTACCGTAGCCTTAGAGTCTTTAAAGTGTTCCAGCACCATGTATGCCTGAACATACCATGAAAACCCAGAAGTCCTCAACCAGGTATGATGGCTTCGAACAGCCACCGCCTATAAAATTGCTCTGCCTAGCGAGTCGATCGTGTCAAGAATGCAACAAATGGCGAACTTTGCCACATCTTTCCCATCTCATACTTCTTGGGAGAGGAAGGCCCAGGTCTCATACGAGACCTGCGGCAGCACTTGCGCAACCGTTTCCCACAATGAGTGGGAGTTACGGCCCAATAAGCATGTGGTGTTCACTGACAACAATGCAAGGCTGGCGGAAGAAAAAACTTTCTTACACCAACTGTCCAGCCTCTTGGACTCCCTGTCCGCGGGTGTGGAAGGGAACATGCCGTGGTAAGTAGAGGACCAAGCTCTACGGGGCGAGGTGGTTGGTGAGAAAAGTTGGATCGCCCGGTGCAAGGCGATGGCGCCATGTGATTGTCGTATTTACTGGAACCCCTGTGCTGGGCTTGGACTAAGTTCCCAGGAGGACATCGGATAAGGCCTCATTGAAGGACAGTAAGGGTTCAGAGGAGGAGACACCTGGCTGCAGGACCTCAGTCAAGATATTCATCTTGACTGCCACGGAAAGGAGCTGAAGGTCCAGGACCTCAGCTACCCTTTGTACCACCATAGAGGATGGTGCTCCCTCCTCTGTAGCCACGGTAGGAGGAGAAAGCAGGCCAGAATCTGGAGAGGTATCCGGTCCATTGGCCTCACCCAATTCCTCGTACCAGTCCATGTCCTGATAAGGCTGGTATTGTAAAGGGTCTAGTGACCCCTCCCACACTTCCTCCATTCTTAGCCCTTCAGCATAAGGCTAGGACCAAAGGTGCCGATCAGGCTCTGGGTCGTCGGGGATGAGAATGGGGCTGGCACCAGCGGCGTCCGGAGTTTCAGTATCAGCGTTCGGGAAGATCGCAATGGCACAACCCGCGTCAGCCTGGATCCATCACCAGGTCCACGGGGGGGGGGGGGGTAATTGGCACCGGGATTGGAGCCACTGGAGTGGAACTGGATGGCGTACCCCCTGAGCCTTTGGGACACAAAGGTACACTGATAGGGTCTGGCCACCCCAATATGAGGCACATGGTATCATAAAATTCTTTGAGATGGGCGGGGGTCACTCCGGCTCCCAGGAAGGTAGGATAGCACGGAGCCGACCCAGGGGCAGGTTCAGAGGAACAAGGCCTAGAACATTGAGACTCCTCATTCGTGTGAACAGATGAATGGGGAGAAGTCGAAGCACGCTTTGAATTCTTGTGTTTTTGTGTGATTCTTACCTGGCCGACTCGACGACTTTGAGTTGGAGCACGAAGACTTTGGACTCCCTAAGCAGTGCCTGGACCTTCCTCTAGACCGGGACAGAGAACAAGATCTCCGAGGAGAATGACACTGTGTATAGCGCCGGGCCACAAGCAGCTTTAGGGACCGCTCCCTCAAAGCTTTCGGAGACATGGCCCGGCATTCGGAGCACGACTTCGAGCCATGGTCGCGTTCCAGGCACCAGAGACAAACTAGGTGTGGGTCCTTCACCAACATGACGCTGTGACAGATGCCGCACGGGTTGAACCCAGAAGTCTTCCTGGACATGTTGGGAAAACCTACACACCAAAAAAGGGATCGACAAATTGTCGAAAAAAGCCTGTCAAAAAGTGACATAGGGCAGTTCTTTTCATGAATCTATACTGGCTGACGTGATGCAGTGGTGCCTATATAGGTGACTCGGACGTCACAACTGTACAGACCACGACCCCGACGATGTCACGCAGAGCCGACCGACGCTGGCACGCACTGCTATTGCACTAAGAAAAATCTTCCAGATCCAGCCTGATGCCTGGGAAATTCATAGGTAAGGAATCTACTGCTAGATATCTCTATCAGATATTTGATATTCACACCCCTGAATCTCACTGACTACCTCTGTGTTGTAGTAGTAGGTGACAAAGTAGATGCAATATTATTGTAGGTCGAAGCAATATTATTAAGTTTTTTTTTTTTTTTTTTAATATTTTATTGAGTTCTTGACAATCCATTCAAAACAATTAATACAATATATCAAAAATAAATACAGAGTACATAAGCAGAGAAGTCAGCCGGGGACATACAGACAACTGAACAAATTAAGATTCTGTCAAGAGACATCCAATTTTCATTCAAAATAAGATTCCCAAATGTTGGTGAATTTACGCATTGCCCCAGTCCTTTGAGCAAACATACATTCGCTTTTCCTAACTCTCTTAATTTTTTGATAACATTCATCTACAGTTGGAACTGTATCTGACTTCCAGAATCAATGATCTGGCCACTGCTACTAATATGTACAAAAGTTTCGGTACAGAATCCACCAGATTAAGCTCTGAATCAAATCCACATATAATTACATTTTCATAACTGGTAATTGTAAAATGCAGATGAAGAGAAAACAATCCTTTCCAAAATGTCCTAATTTTGGGACAGAAGGCCATTATATGGGACCAATTAGCCAGGTCCGGTTGAGAACATCTAAAACAGGAAGGCGACGTAGTGCTATACATTTTGGCCATAGTTGCAGGAGTGTAATATAGAAGCCACTTACTAAAGAAAAGCATTCGTCTCCAGTTGGCCCCTCTCAAAACCATGAAATTAAATGTATTTAAAGTTTTCCAACAGTTATCAGATAATTTAATATTTTCCTGTTTCTGCCATTTTTTCATTACTTTAATGGTAACATCCTCCTCCCTATTTTGCACTAGACTTCTTCTCTACTTTCCAGGGTTTTTAAAAGTTGGGGACCAAAAAAGATCATTTGTTAATTGTGAGGGTTGGCTAATCTGCACTACATCGAGTTGAGCCAGGGACTTATACAGTACGACATATGAACCCATAAGAAGAATATTTCCACCGATTGATATAGCAATCTCATTTGGAGTCAGCCATATATCATCTTTCACGAAGTTCGATAAAGTTATAAACCCAGATCTGGCCCAGTTATGTATAGTTTCTGACCCCAGGTTGATCCCGAATGTAAAAGCAGCATCTCTCAGTGGAGTTGTTAAGTTCAGGGGGGCAAGAGAATACCTTTTCAGCATAAGATCGCGTTTTTTAAGAAACCATCTTAGGACCTTATATCTCACTAGTTTAGGAGATTTGAATATCGATAATGGAGAGGGAATTTTAGTCTCTTTACAGATTAAGTTTATAAACAGTGTCTCTGTAGAAATGGAATGTTTAAATCTTGAAAGATACTGTGCGAAGTATGCATAATAATAGTCTTTCAAATTTGGCAGACCGAGGCCACCTTGTTCCTTATCTATATATAGAGTATTGATAGCAATACGAGGAGTCTTTTTCGCCCAAACAAAGGCTGAAAATAAAGACTCAACTTTTGAGAAAAAGGAGCCAGGAAGAACACAAGAAATAGTGGAGAACAAAAAATTAAATAAGGGAAGTACTGACATTTTAATTAATGCCACCCTGCCCAGAATAGATAGAGACAGTACATTCCATCGTGAAAACATATCACAAACCTTTTGAATCAAGGGTTCAAAATTCAAAATATATAAATCGCGGACTAAGGACGAAAAATAGACACCCAGATACCTTTTAGGTCTATCATTAATACAGTTCTGAATATCAGGGTGTAGTTCAGAGGTGATCTCACCGCAAATTAAAATCTCAGTTTTCTTTTTATTAATTCGATACCCCCCCAGAGCTTCGAATTCTAAAAAAACAGAAAAAACTTGAGTTTGAGAATGCTTCTCAGGCTTCAACAGCAGCATTATATCATCTGCGTATAATTTTATCTTATCCATGCAGGGGATAGGCGGGAGAATATCCTTACTTTTTCTAATTGCAACTGCTAAAGGTTCAATAAAAAAAGCAAAAAGGACAGGGGACAGTGGACAGCCTTGCCTCGTCCCTCTTTGCACCAAAATCGAGCCAACCATGGATGAATTAACAAGAATATGGGCTTTTGCCCCCTGATATAAATTTTTAATTAAGGTAATAATTTGAGGGGGAAAACCAAATCTATGTAAAATAAAAAAGAGTGTATCCCAAACCACCAAATCAAAAGCCTTTTCTGCATCAAAAAGAAGAACTAAGGCCGGTACCTTCCGTGTTTCAAAATAATCTAGAGCCTCAATAAGATAATGTGTATTTGTAATAAGTTGGCGGCCTGAAATAAAGCCATTTTGATCTGCATTCTGCATGAATCAAGTGCGAAGAGGCAAAATTAAAACGAATCGAGAGCAATTTTTTAATAATTTTATAATCCGAGTTCAATAATGTTATGGGCCTATAAGAATTTGGGTCTTTAGCATCCTTTCCTTTCTTCAAAAAACTGATCACTGTTCCATCATGGAAGGAGGCTGGAATTGAGCCACCCTCCAGCATAGAATTAGCTAATAAAAGAAGAAGCTCAGAGAGAGTACTATAAAACGTAACAAAAAACTCGGCAGGGAATCCATCTGGGTCACAAGCCTTGCCGCATGGACGATTTTTGATTACCAACTCCAATTCATCCCTCGAAAATGAAGATGCCATTGCATCTTGGTCCAAATGAGGGAGGGTAGGAAGGCGATATTTATTTAGAAAATCCGCTAATCTCGGCTGATCCGTAATATGATGTGAAGTATAGATATTCTCGTAGTGAGACAGCATAATTGCCCCGATTTCTCCCGTATCTGAAGAATCCATGCCACTAATTGGAGATTTAAGAGAACGGATCGAGTTAGTTGCAGCTCTTTCTTTATTTAACCTGCCATGCTAGTAATTTACCCGTAAAATTACTGTGTTCATAAATTTGTTGAACTTGTCTACAAAAAATGTCCTCACTTCTTGCGAAGTAGTATGCATTCAGCTCTCGTTTTGCGGCGTTTAATTGATTCTGCATCTTAAGAGAGGGCTTATGGTACATTTGATCTACTAACCCCTGTACTTTTTGCTGTAATTGATTCTTTGTATCTCTATAGATAGCTGATTCCCTTGCATCCCTTCCTATAACTACCCCCCGAATAAATGCTTTCAATGAGTCCCATACAACATGAATAGGGGCTGTCCCCATATTTAAATATACTCCCTGATCTCAATTTTAAGAGAGGTAACCCATATTTCATCGGCCAGGTAGGATTTATTAAAGACCCATCGTTTCTGGATATTCGTACTTTCATCCAGAACCAACTCCACCCCTAACATCGCATGGTCCGAAAAACCATTGTGTAACATCCGATGATATTGAGTTTTACATTTTGAAGTTACTAGAAAAAAGTCGATACGAGAAAATGACTTATATCTTCCCGACCAGCAAGTATATTCCCTTTTATAAGGATTTAGTGAGCGCCAAAGGGTCAATAAGATCAAATATCCTAGCGTTATTCATAATTGTCTGGAATGACTTAGGTTTCAACTGCTTTTTCCCACGGACGATAGAGTCTAAACTTGGTTTCATAAGGATATCGAAGTCCCCTCCAATCACAATATCCCCCCCAACCGTAAGTAGGGACTGAAACATTTCATCATAAATTACCGGATTATCATTCAGAGGGGCATAAAAATTTACAAAGGTAATATACGATAATCTATTCTTTAATTTACATGTGGCCCAACACCACCGACCCTGCCTATCCGCATCAGTTTGAATCATCTCCGCCTCCAATCTCCTATTGAGAAAAAGTGCAACTCCTCTCTGTGACTCAGAGAAAAAGGAAAACCACAGTAAAAGGCCCACCCTTTAAACATAGAAATGTTATCGGCTTTTGAGATAGGAATATGAGTTTCTTGCAAAAATATAACTGCGGGATTTTCAGTCAAAATCCACGTCTCAATTGCCCGCATTTTTTTTTTATTATTAAGGCCATTCACATTGAAAGAGATAATTTTCAAACTTAATTTAGTCGTCATTAAAGCCAATACTTAGAATCAAAAACACATTATTCTTTCTTGTATCGAGTCTCTCTTTAAACCATCTTCACCCTGATCTACATTCACCACAAAATCAGTCCCAAAAGCCGCATTGTCTCTAGCCGTTACTGATATAAAAAAAAAAAAGAGAAAACAAAAAACAAAACATATGTCAAGAACTTCAATTTCAACTTTTTTACCCACCCCACCCCCATCCCCATCCCCATCTGCAACCTGTGGCACCCTCATAACTCTGCTTCCCACCTCCCACGCTCGCCACAGGAACCTTCCCCTTAACATGAGGTATCCTGGAATGACACCCCCTCAACCCCATGGACCAAGGCCCCCCCCCCTAAAGCATTTATAATTCATACTTATATCGCAAAAAATATACAAATGCTCAATCTACGATTCAACCTAGCCATTTTGAATTCCATGAAGCAGCGCCTGTGCTTCCTCTACATCCGATAACATGTAGAACTTCCCTTTGATCAATACTCTGAGTTTCGATTGTTGAGCAATCATTGCTTGGGCTCCCTGGGCTTTAAATAAATGTAAAATTTTAACTCTCTCTCTCCTGCGTCTTGCCGCTGCTGCAGACATATCCGAAAAGATGCGGCATTTCACCGTAGCATTCACAGGAAACTGCCTTTGCTGGATCGCCCTAGATAAAATTTTCTCTTTGATTCTAATATCTGCAAAATTTAACAAAATGGTACGCGGGAGAGTAGAGTTCGAAAAAGGGTGAGCGGGAACCCGGTGAGCTCTGAGATCATCTTTATGTTCCGGAATCACAATCTGTTGCAAAAACGTAGTTACCCATGCAAGCATATCTGATCCCTCAATTCCTTCAGGAGCCCCCACTAAGCGCAGATTGGACCTCCTGTTGTAATTCTCCAAATCGTCCAGTTTTATCTCCAAAGCCTTTGCTATTTTAGAGACATCCTTGGACTCTTGCTTCACCTCAACCATTTGGTCCTCTAAAGAGGAGATCCTTTCCTCTGCCTCCACTAAGCGAGCTGGAAAGGTGGAGACCAATGCCTCGATTTTATCCAGTCTCTGGTGAATCACAGTAAGTTCGACGTTTTGCGACCTCTTCATTTCTCTTACTTCATCCAGAATCAGATTCAGCATATCCTTCACAGACATCCTCATTTCCCCCTCAGTCTCTGTATCCATGTCTAACAAAGGGCTGGAGGGATCAACCACCACCCCACCACATCTCCTGTCAGAGACTACAGAAGGTTGTATAATTGTATTCCTTGCTTCTTATTTTTTGACGTCTACAGGGTCAGTTGTTGTCTTTTTTTTTTTTAAGTCAGATGTAGAAGCAACAGATAACGCAGGACTTATAGAGGTATTAACCGCCAAGCTCAGACAATTTGTGTCAACATGCTGAATCTGACCAAATTCCAGATTTAAAGATTTTAGAGAGGGCGCTTGGCTGGGTGATAAAGGAGGTGTTTTTTTTACAAACAGAGGGAACTGTTTAGACGGTGGATGCAATAGAGGAGGTTGAGGGAGTTCGGGAGTTTTGACAAGATCTTCAGAGAATAAAACATTGAGTTTTTCCCTCATACTTGGTTGAACTAGATTGTCTGTCGATGCATCCTCAGCCTCAGAGCACTCTGATAAAAGTACTGAGTCATCTTCCTTGGAGACGACTCCGTCCGTTAACTTCGCTGCTGCCTCTTTTGTCTTCTGTCGGCGTTGTTTGGCTTTGATACGAGTGTTTAATAATTTCCCCATGATGCACGCTGCAAAAATTTACTCAGGGCCTCAAGAAGTTCGCACCACGCACTTATCACCGGGTTTTTTGTTGCCTGCCAAGGAGGCGATTTTTTCTTTTTTTTTCTTTTACCCCTTATAAGTCTCTCTGAGAGAAGGAGCTATAAACAGCTATAAGTAGCTATGAGCAGATAAACAAAAGCTTACTCACTCTATACAAAAAAGAAATTTTAGTGGAAGCAGGAGCCAGAGTTATACTGATATTAACACTCCCAGTGCGTCTTTTTCCAATAACTTCTGTCCTTGCACACTTATTTAGTGCCTGCCACAGCCGCCTCAAAACGAATTATTTACAAGCAGAGTCCCGGACAAAATCGCTGAGAGAGTCCAATCTACTTAGCAAAAAAAAAACAGTATCAGCAATGCCTCCCTTGACGCGCTGAACGCTGAGCGCTTAGCTGAAGAGTTCACACCAGTTCCCTCTCACCATCTCGCCACTTCGTCCGCTATCAGCCGCGCCTCCTCAATGCATCCCCATGAATGATTACAAAATCCCCTCGCTTAGGATCAAGAGAAGACTTCGGCTTTAGAGACCAAAAGCAGGCAGAAACGAAGGTCGAAGCCGCGCATCCGCATCCACAGCCACAGCGCGAAACGGCAAACGCCTCGCGACCGCCATTGTTGACCTCGAGAGGGGGAGGGGCAGCAGCACGGCCCTCAGGTGCTACGTGGAGGCGTGGAACTCCACCGTAGCGGCTCGAATATTATTAAAGGTTGATATTATTTTTCTCAGTGTAGTGTTGAAAACCCTTTCAGGTCACAGTCCCCAGACACAGAACTAAAGATGTCCTCATTCCATTAATTCAATTTGTGCTTCGGGTATTTAACTGTTGGTACCTATAGAGACCCATGTACCAAAAGTCAGCATCCTCAACCTTGTTTTTTGGAAAACATCACAGAAGTGAGCTTGCAGTCAAGAAAAAACTAAGTCCTAAGCAGCAGTCAGGCTTGCAACCCTTAACCTCACAGTAAAGGTGAAAGGCCAGAGGTGTTTAAATAAAAAATAATTTTGGAAAAAGTGTGGCATTGGCTGTGAGGGAATGGAGTAGCCTGTACCCCTTCAATGAATACGCACAAACACAAACTATGAGGCAACCACACACGCCAGACACCTTTGTACTATCATACACTCGTACTCATCATCAAACATCCACACAAATACAATCAGTGACCCCCACACACCCACACACCAGATAACCACACACACTTTATCACATACTCAAACATTCAGCAACAAACACCCTGCCATCAAATGCCCACATACAGACCATCATGGGCCCACTCATCTGTACAGATCCCTGGTGTTCCCAGAAACAGCCACAATTTTGGAGGCACAGGTCCTAACAGGCTGCAGGGTGGAAGGCACTGGCTAGAAGGGCGCAGGTCCAGAGGCTGATTCCGAGTTGGGTCAACATGGCATCAGAAGCACGGTCAGGCAGAGTTGTATGCTTGATGCACAGCCAGGATCGCAGCTTGGAATGCAGAATGCCTCGTTGCCATTTGTTCAGGTCCCTGGAGTACTCACGGATCTGACCAGACATACTTCTTCCCAGAGCTACTCTTGCATCACTTCCTGTTTAGTCTATCCCTGTGAGCAATTTGCCTGCTCTGTTCTTGCTCCTCCTCTTCCCTTAGTCTAATCCCTCCTGATGATTGATGATACACTAGTGCATCGTACTTCAATTATATTAGAAAACATGAAATCAAAATTATTCTCAGGATCTGTAGTAAAAAAGTAAGCAATCAGAAAGCAAGTCTTTCATTTAGTAGGCAAGGAGGGCATCTTACTGGGAGACAGGAAACCTGGCACACAAATGTGCCAAAAAGACAAATATTATGGTATTCAAAATATTAGACCCAGAGATTCTAAGATTTCTGACCTGTCAATCATGGTTAACAAAGCAACACCCAGGATCAGAGGCCCACACTATCAGACATCCAAACAGTCACATCAGATGTCATACACCAACAAACACACAAACACTGACCCCTCCCAGAGTCATTTGTTATCCGTGAAACAACATTATGTAAGCCACTAAAACACATTTAGCAAATTGCCTAAAAAGACAGGGTAGAGGTGCAGGGCCTGGGTGGTCCAGTTAGCATCTGACCCAGCAAGAAACGAGATATAATTGGTCACAGAGCAAGTGTCAGCTGGACCACTCATCCCAGGCCTACAATGAGGTATGTGAGAGCTGCCCAAGTGACTTCGAGTTGCCCAAGTGCCCTCCTTGCACTTGCAAACAGATCAATGGTCATGTGTCAGAAGTCCCAGACCTTCAATACAGTGATAATCTGAGATGAAGACAACCCCGGACAGCAGATACAGTGCTGGACATCCCTCTTCATGGAAGCGAACAAGGTATCAGCGCTATTTTACAGCGCTCTGACACCTTCGGGTAAAGTCCGTGCTTTATAAAAATGCATAAATAATAATAATCAGCATAGCTTTAAGTGGGCCGGCTCCTGCCAGTGCACAGCACCACCAGTTTCAAAAAGCAGGTGCTGAGACGGGTCCCCATCAGGCTCTCCATTTCTTTCCCTCATCCTCGGGTTGAAAAAAAGTCTGTACTCTTCAGCAGTACCACCCTTCACTGCCTTTGACGTAACTTCAAAGAGACTCATTATAGTTCTTGCACAGTCTCATCATGTCAAAACAGACACATTTTCAATATTCTATATAGTGGAGCCATAGTTGTTGCTTATTTATCTTATGCAACTAACAACCTTTGACAAAGCCAATAGTCCTGGCTTGTTGTAAGTGTAATGTTACATGTTCTATTATATATCTGGATGGAATGACAGAAGTAGCAAAATACCAGTCATGCGGCACACTATGCTCAGCACAGATTTTCAGCATACTTGTTTTAAGTACATTAGCCACGCCCCTTTGAAAGACACCCCGTTTTTTCATCCTACTTAAAGCCCAGGGTATCAGGGCATGTGCCAACTGCTCTTGTCCTCATTATCCAACACAATTTTGCTACCCAGTGCAGCCTAGTAAACATGAAAGCTGGCAGAGTGCCCTATACTTAACAGAGAGCAGGCTAACACCTTAACTGTCAGCTGTACCAGGCCAACTTCTTCCCCTATTTCAGGTGGGTGAAACCGCCAGGCAAGTCAACAAACGGCCTGGCACACTATTTACAATAGCGTACCGACCATCAACTATTAGGACATTTGCATATCTATAAAATACAATTATTCCATGAAAACTAACGTTTACGGGAAACAAATATGACAGAGGTACAATAGCAAGCTAAATTTGGCAGAGGTTCAATAGCGGCTTCAGTACAAACCATAAAAGACCTTAAACTTCAAACGTCAAAGTACTATCTTCACCAGATCTCCAATCTATCCCTTTTTAAGATACCCTTATTTCACACCATCCCACACCCACTATGCACTTTGAGCAGTGACAAAAATAATGTACACATGCAAAATAACACACTGTACCAAGTACACCATCACGACTAATATATATTTTGATTACCCATGGATGGAATCAAAATTCTGAAGAACAGCATGAAAAAACATGATACATCACCCTGAGTATTATCACATTAGGCATCTGTAGAACATGTGAAAACACAAATGACTCTCCCACCATAAATGGCAAACAAAGCTTTACAAACAAAACACCACTTTATAAAATATACTATCTAAGGAAGGTCATATATAAAAGTATCTTGGTACGGAAACCAACTTATGACCCACAAGATTGTGTACCACGAGCTCACTAGATACAAAAATTATTAGTCGTGTTATGACATATGATAACATCTCTTGCCACAATAACACATCAACCAATGATATCCTCAGTGTTAGATGCTGTAACAAAAAAACTACAATTTCACCCAAAAGAATTCTCAGCAATTACAATTTCTCTGCTTTGCAATGTCACTTCTGCTATTAAGTCAAACAATCGTCCACCCATTGACATACTTACCCTCTAATTCACATCTGATTTCCACCTTTCAAGGAAGGTGCAAAAAGGTTGTGGCTATGCAGATTTTATTCTATGTATTCTGGGTATAAGGATGTCAGGTCCTGTCTAAACTTGTCTATGCCCACATCTACCAATCCGTTTCAATTTACTATCAAGGAGCCTCGTGCTTTATTACACTTGGAAACGTGATACTTACGAGAGTATTATCAGAATATTTAAGCACTTCATGCTAGGACTGGACCAGTGTCCTTGCAAACATAGGCTCTCGTAGTGTATCTGTGTGCATTTTGCATGTGCATGAATATAATGTAAAAAGTGCGAGAGTGCATGCTTAATATAAATGATATGATGGACAATCTGAGGTACTAAATGCAGCATTAACTGAACCACTCAGTCCAATTTCCTCAGCTTCTCTTCCCAGGAGCTCCATGACGGTCCTTCGACCAGACATTCTGGACCTTGCTAGCTCTACAGCCTACTCCATCCCATAGAAACATTGTCTGATCTTTCATTAAATGTTTTAATGAAGGCAATGTGCACATAAAACACAACAGGTTTTTTTCTTACAAAATCGGTATCTTAGCACAAGGCTGCCTTTCGAATTTTCCAATGTGGGAGGGAGGCAGGATCTGGGGTACTGCACCCATTCTAGTGACTTCATAGAGGCTCCAGCACCCTTTTTATGGCTACCAAGGGGCCTCTAGTAATGACTTGAGATACTCTACCATTTCGTCCTACTTCAGATGGACCTCAAACAATGATGGGCTTGGGAAGATTGGCATGATGAAAGCCAGCAAAATGGTAGTAAAAAAGCTCAAACTTAGGGTGCAGCGGGCCCCTCACACCCACAGTCCCTATTTCCATGCACCTGCTACACTGCAGACAATAACGCCGAGTGTCGGCCGTTTCTCAACAAGCACCTCTTCCAAGTGAGTTTGTCGGTGCTTAAGCCAAATGCACCTTCTGCAATACAACCAAAGGTGCCAGAAAAATAGCACTGGTGGGTTTTAATATAAATCCAAGAAGTGGGTAACTGTTCCTATAGGGACACAATTAATGTCCGGAGAGAAAAGAAAGGAAGAGGAGAGTCTAGGTCTGTTCCCAAGAATAGAGATAATCACAGATTTTGTCTCTTGTTGCCCTCACACATCCCAAGGAATGTCATGCTTCATCATTGGGCGTTGCTCCTCGTAGGACCGGCGCTGCAATGCCCTACGGGTCCCCCGAAGGGTCTCTTTGGCAGAGATCTTTTTATTACGCCGTATGATGAGTGAGGGTGAGAGATTTTGTGTGTGGAGGGGTTGAATTCTACACCCCAAACTGGAGTCCACAGCACCTCTCTCCTGCTTCGCAAGAGAGTACATAATTTGGATGAGATGCCATCAATCATCTCATCATTGAGAACTAAAGAATAACTATGTTTTCATGTCTGTCTATGTATCGTCTGTGTGTTGTTTCTCTTTTCTTGATTCTTCTATGTGGCAATAACGAGCTGGCGCTACCCTATTCACAAAAATGAGGGGGCCCGCTCTTCCACTTCTAATACAGGAGTTATTTATTAACAAATTCCGTCGGAAATTTACAATTATTTATTAACCTTTTTTTGGGCCTCATGAAGCACCAAGGATCATTTTGACCATCGTAGGGCGCGAAACATGTCGACCTGATAGTTACCAAGGTACATTATTACCGCACTAGTAACAATAACCTACCTACGGGTTCTTTTAACCTGACAGGGGAGCCAATTTATTAAAAAACCTTTAAGGTATCCCCTAGCCAGTTTTAAACACTCACTCACCAACCCACCTTTTACAACCCCTCCACACACAAAATCTCACACCCTCACTAATCATTCGGCGTATTAAAAAGATCTCCACCAAAGAGACCCTTCGGGGGACCCGTAGGGCATTGCAGCCCCGGCCCTACGAGGTGCAACGCTCAACGATAAAGCATGACATCCCTTGGGATGTGTGAGGGCAACAAGAGACAAAATCTGTGATTGTCTCTATTCTTGGGAACAGAACCTAGACTCTCCTCTTCCTTTCTTTTCTCTACGGACATTATGTTTGTCCCTATAGGAACAATTACTCACTTCTTGGATCTATACTACTACGTAGAGCACGGGTACTTGACCTCAACTAGCTCCTAGTCCCCCACTCTTTTTCCTGATTGAAAGACATTGACACGGCGGCTCAGCCAAGGGACTACTCTTCTGCTCTTATTTTCTCCCTGTGATACATAGCTACACCACCACATTCACCATGAATGAAAATCCGGGACTTAGTTTTGGAGAAGACATAGTGGCAGACATCTTGAAAACACCCTCGTTGCTTGACACAGAAGGGAATAAGGCAACTATCAGCAGCCATGGGGATTGGAATTCCATTGGTTCCCTCAAGAAACAACAAGTGAAGATAGCTCTACATGGAGCAGTAATGCCAGAAAACCTCAGGGCCAACCTGGCCCCAAAAGGATTACTAGTAACAATGGCACCACGCATATTTTTTTTAGAGGATCTCATCTTCAGGCGAGAATGGAGCCAGATATCCTGGAAATGTACCCGCGATTGGCTGGTCCTCATTATTAGCACGGCCAAACACTTATCAGATGCCCTAATCATCAAAATCAATATAGCAGAAAACGGACTGAAGACTGGAATCAGTATCTCCGCATACAAAACACACCTGGCAGAAATCAATGCGGAGATGAATGAGCACAAAGATAATATAATGCAGCAGAAAATGTTAAAACTACAGAAGGACATCAGGAGGTTCGATAAAGAAAAAGTAGACCCTCACACCAAGGAGGACTACCAACCATCTGGAGGCGATATATTCTCTGAAGAGGGCTCAACTACCTCATTACGATCCAACCGTTTTTCCCACAGTGAATCAAGCAATGACAGTTGGGGCAATGGTGGAGGCAGACAGGGACTCCTCCCCCCTTCACCTACTAAGTATGGATATCCCAATCAACCATACCAACACATTCACCCATATGGTTCCCAGGTTAGCCAGGACCTCAACAAGGATTTCAACCACCCTTCTTCCAACACCCAGCTCGCCCTCCTTTTTGGAACAGAGGTAGGGGCAGAGGCAGAGGAAGAAGAAGAGGGAACAAAAAACAGGTCCAATGGCAGGACGCCGAGACACAATGACAAACCAGAGGCCAGACGACCCAAAAAAATTGATCGTCAACATATCTAACAGAACCCTTTCCAATGAAGAAACCTCTGTACTCCAGAAAGGACTCGGGTTCGTACCCACTCCCAAGGTGGACAACATCAAACTAAACGGTGAATCACATCAACTTTTCAGGAAAATAAGACTAAAATCCTATTTCAAGGACAAAGTGATGCCTGAAGGAGGAGACACTGGATTCAGAACACCATCTAAATTCACACCTACGACCGTCATGGTACCCAGCGAAGTTCTTACCTTTGAGAAGGCAGTCGTAAAAGAGGTAAATGGACTAGAACAGAAGAAAACATACAATTTATCAGCCAAATTGAGAGAAGCCATA
Source organism: Triturus cristatus (assembly GCF_964204655.1). Taxonomy (NCBI): domain Eukaryota; kingdom Metazoa; phylum Chordata; class Amphibia; order Caudata; family Salamandridae; genus Triturus; species Triturus cristatus. Next base: position 881,232,453 of record NC_140580.1, on the reverse strand, counting down.
TCTACACTCAGAGAAAATGATAATATTGTCATAAAAACCGGCTGACAAAGGGGGAGCCACTGCAAAAATGAATACCTGTGACTATGAACGAGAATGTCTATGCCAACTCGCCAATACCAGGTATTACAGGAGAATTGAAACCGACCCCACCGAGACCCTACTCACTTGGATCAAGATTGCAGTGAATGAGGCAGAAACACAAGGATGGATCACCACACATGAGTCCGGCTTTCTCATAAATACCTCTCCCAAGATACAATACTTCTACTTGTTACTGAAGATACATAAAGGTATTCTTCCACTACCTGGATGTCCAATCGCATCTGGGATTGGCTCCTTACTAGAAGCTCTGAGTCAATTTAGTGACTTCTTTCTACGCCCCTTGGTCCAGATGACACCGTCCTACCTGAAGGACACAAGGGACGTCCTCAACCTGATTGCGGAGATCAATACAAATAACATTGAAGAAATCAACCTCTTGATGACCCTGGACGTGGAAGCTCTCTACACGAACATTCCCCAAGACACTACGATCGGAGTAATGAAAAACCTACTACAGACAACAGAGATGCCCATTGATACCCCAGCGGAGTTCATAATGGAATGCATCACCCAGGCTCTAAAGAACAACTTCTTTATGTACAAGACCAACTATATCATCAAATACAAGGTACTTCCATGGGAAGTGCCTTTTCACCGAGTCTGGCATGTCTATATATGGCACACTTTGAGTCCCAACACATCTTTACTGACTCCAATCCCTTTCAAGAGAATATTCTAACATGGAAACTTTACATTGACGATATCCTCACCTTCTGTAAGGGCACTGAAGAGAGCTGCCGCAGGTTCAACGACTGGATCAATAACCTGAATCCATACCTACACTTCACAAAATCACAGTCTAACAAGGAACTCCCATTCCTAGATCTCCTGATCTCCATCGAACATGGAGGTTTACACACTAAAACCTACAAAAAAGAAACAGACTGTAACAGTCTCCTCCTTTTTGACAGTCACCACCATAAGGCCCTACAAGAAAATCTCCCATAAGGCCAATTTCTCAGGATCCAGAGGAACTGCAGCTCCCTTACTGATTATGATTCCCAAGCAGCCTCACTCACCACCAACCTGAAGAACAGTAACTAACCCACAAGTGTAATAAGGAAAGCCAAAAAGACAGCGCGCAATAACAACTGCGAAGTCCTACTCGAAACCAAAGTACAATCAGAGGAAGATGTGATGACCTGTGTTACCACCTTCACCCCTCTGTCCAACAAGATAAAAAAATATCATACTAAGGAACTGGAAGATCCTGAACACAGACGCCCTAAACATAACATGACCCAGGTTCGCCTTCAAAAGGACCACCAACATAAGCGACCAACTGGTTCACACGCGACCACGTGCCCGCAATAACCCGGCAGTAAACACTCTTTGGAACCTGCCACCACTAATGGGACATTACCCTTGCAGAACCTGCAGTACCTGTGCATCCACAAAACACACCAAGACACTGCAACTGGGGGAGTTCACCTGGGAATAAAGACAACATACAAACTGTAACACCAAAAACTGTGTATACCTTATATCTTGCCCTTGTGAACTCCTATATGTAGGGATGACCACCAGGCCGGCCAAAGTCAGGATTGGGGAACACAAAAGCACCATACGTTGCGGACACATCTCAACCAGAATGTGCAATCACTTCATCGAAAGCAGACACTCGGCTAATGACATCAGGTGGACTATCATAGAAGCCAATCCAACTTGGTACACCACAGCCTTACTAAGATGTGAACAACGATGGGTCCATCGTCTCCAAACTCACAAGAAGGGATTAAATGAGGATATCCTGTGGATCAAACTATGACCCACCATAATAATGACACTGGGCCTTCGGCCCCTTCCCTTCAGCCTTCTTGACACTATAACACATGACACGGTGTCTTCCATCTCACGCCTTCCATGCCTTGCAACCGGAAATACATGAGGTCCTAACCCACGTACCATGTGGGATACAGTAAACACAATAAAACGCACATCAGCCCCTCTCACCACTCTTGGAATAGTATACGTGCATTTAGTTCAGAGGCATGGGTGCTCTCCCTATACTGGTCCATTCGACAGGGGCATGTAGCTCGATCACTATTAATCTATACGCCCTATAGGCTCACCAGAACAGCCAATGATAAAAGGTTCTGCTCAATCTGCCATGTGGGTTTGCATTACTTTGGACAATTTCAAGCAAAGAACAATCCAACTATATACCCCATGACACCTCCTGCGCCGGCCCACACAAGCGCAGGAACACATACATATTTAACTTCACATACACAACAAACTAGAGTGAAAGCTCCACCTTGCACTTAGCAACACTCCACGATGTCTCACCTTGAACTTCGAGTTCACATGCACACCTCAATAGACTATTTTCTAACACTCGAAGATGGCGCCAGTGCAGGTGCTAGAGAGTGAAGACACGCCCCCCCGGAAGTCAGGCAACCGGACACCAGGCATTAGGCACATTGCTACTTGACTGGGACTGGCAAACCCACAGGCCAATATGCAGGCACGCATACGAGGGTGGGTGTTACAGAACAGCGCACCCGGCAGAAACCGTGAGTACAATATTTCTGGCTCCCCATCGGCAACAGCCACTGGGCTGACATTAAAGTAGCAGCACCTCGCAGAGCCTCCTCAAAACGGTTTGTTTTTGTTCCCTCTTTTCCATTGCTAACCACAGCCCGTTACGGTGCGGGCAGTCATGCCATAGTCTATGGAGCGAACTGAACATTACCAATAGGTAAGAATGCATGGAATATTATGGTTCATTATTTGTGCAATACTCCTTACTGACAATCTATGTATAGGACTGTATATGCCGCTAACTGATCAAGTGAGCTCAAACTCCTTTCAAGGACCGCATGCTAACCCACAACAGTGAGTGTGTGCACAGAGTGAATGTATATTGGCGCACGCATTCTACACCCTAAACTGGTGCCCACAGCGCCTCTCTCCTGCTTCTCAAGAGAGTACATAATTTGGATGAGATGCCATCAATCTTCTCATGACTGAAAACTAAGGAATAACTATGTTTTCATGTCTGTCTATGTATCGTCTGCGTGTTTTTTGTCTTTTCTTGATCCTTCTTGGTCGCAATAAGAGTGGTTACAACAAGCTGGAGCTACCCTATGCACAAAAATAAGGGGGCCAGCTCTTCCACTTCTAATACAGAGGTTATTTATTAACACATTTTGTCTGAAATTCACAATTAATTATGAACCTTTTTTTGGTCCTGATGAAGTGCCAAGGAACGTTTTGACCGTCGTAGGGCGAGAAACATATTGACCTGATAGTTACTAAGGTACATTATTACAGCACTAGTAACAATAACCTACGGTTTCTTTTTTTTTTCATTTTCAAAAACCTTTATTAATGGCAATCAGTAATGAACACAGCGTAATACCTACAACCCTGGCCGGGCCAGCAGCCTAGAGACTAACAGAGTCATCAGAGTAATCAGCATAGGAATACGCAGCAAGTCGCCAACAACCACTTAGGGCCGGCCGCGTAAAGTCAAACATTCCACGCATGCTAAGTAAGCTGCAGAAGGGCCTTCCAGCTGAGCGTGGCATGTGAATTTGTAGCATAGTCAGGGACATGTAAGTTCGGTGTTCAGGGGCCCCGGGAAGGTGCAATCAAGAGTGAGGGGTCGAGAAGCGTGGTCGCGCCCCAACGGGTGTATCTGGCCCCAGGCATCCCTTGATGGGTTTGTTAGTCCACTTTGTCAGATGTACTACGCATTAGAATGCGTGAGTGCTCCTATGGCCAGGGTGGCGTGAAGGAAAAGGAAAAAGGGAAAATCAAGTAACAACAATTAAACAGAGGCAGTACAAGCTGCGGTGCGGTATGTGGCATGGGACGTCTAGTGTGTTCTGTGCACTAAAATGTGTGGGTGGATTGGGGGAGAGGGAGCAGTGTCCGGTGCATCCGGAACCATTCGCGGAAGCTGAGCAAAAGTACCATACAATCGTTGGGAATGAGTTGAAGGGCCCTCAAGTGAACTCAATGAGCATTAAGTAAGAGATCAGGGGCTGCCAGATGCATTGGAATTTCTTTTCAGTGTTTTCTATATTATGAGAGAGTCTCTCCATTGCCAATATGTGCCACACTCTGATGAACCATTGGGCCACTGAGGGGGGTGAGGTTAGTTTCCATGTACACGCTATAAGCTGGCGCGCTGCTAGGAGTAGGTGGCTTATGAGGGCCCAGTCTGCCCCGGTCATTGCCGCCAGTGTAGATGGACGTATACCTAGTATTACCACGTGTTGCAAATGTGGGATCGGGTACCCCACGACACCCTTAGTGTGTCCCAGGACCTCCTTCCAAAAGGTGGTTATCACCTGGTAAGCCAACCATATGTGATATAGAGTGCCTTCATCCTCCCCACAAACCCAACAGAGGTTGGGGACTGTGCGGTAAATAGTAGCAAGATGAGAAGGTGTGTAATACCATTGAAGCATTAGCTTATATACGGTTTCATGGAGGCAAGGCTACGATACATTTTCGGGATGTTCTGTCATAGCTTATCCCACTGTTTGGGAGAGAGTCCTCCGGGGGTGGCTTCCTGCCAGGCGGTCTGATATTTATGAGCACACATTGGGGTCGAGTGCACCTGATAGGTTTTAGAGATTAGTGCCCGGTTGCCTGCAAAGGCCCGCAACAGTTTCTCGAATAGGGTGGAGGGGCGCGTTGCCGCCGCACAGATCTCGGGGGCAGAGAGCCAGTGCCTTAGTTGCATGTACTGATGTCGCACTGTGCGGGGCAGCACATATTCGGATTAACATGTATCAAATGTTTTCATGTCAACCCCTGCAAATAAGTCATGAATCGTCCGACATTCCCCGGCGCTCCATCTACTGAACGCCTGTGTTGGGAGGTCCAGGCAGAATTCCGGATTACGTGTGATGGGGGAGTTCGGGAACGGAAAAGAAGTCAGACCCTTTTTAACCGCTATTTTATCTCAAGGACTGTTTTGGTTGGTGTCGCAACATACACACTTTGAGGTCGGGAGTGTTTAGGCAGCCAAGCAAGGTCCCACAATGGCCGGCAAGCCACCTCACGGTCCATGTGGAACCAATGCTTCTCACTCTCCCGCACGACCCACTCGGAGATGTAGCTCAAGTGGGCTGCCCAATAGTATTCCCGTAGGTTCTACGGGTTCTTTTAACCTGATAGAGGAGACAATTTATTAAAAAACCTTTAAGGTATCCCCTAGCCAGTTTTAAACACTCACTCACCCATCCACCTATTACAACCCCTCCACACACAAAATCTCACACCCTCACTCATCATACGGCGTAATAAAAAGATCTCCACCAAAGAGACCCTTCGGGGGACCCGTAGGGCATTGCAGCGCCGGCCCTACGAGGAGCAACACTCAATGATGAAGCATGACATCCCTTGGGATGTGTGAGGGCAACAAGAGACAAAATCTGTGATTGTCTTTATTCTTGGGAACAGAACCTAGACTCTCCTCTTTCTTTCTTTTCTCTCCGGACATCAATTGGGACCTTATAGGAACAGTTACCCACTTCTTGGATTTATACTACTACGTGGAGCACGGGTACTGGACCTCAACTAGCTCCTAGCCCCCCCCCCCTCTTTTTCTTGATTGACAGGGTTTTTAATATATCTAAGCAGCATATGATTTGCTCTTCAGAGGGAATAAATGAAGACAAAATGTCTCACCCTTTCCAAAAAGCATATCTGAAAATGCTTGCTAGATCTGAAACCTACAAATGCCCTGTTTTGTGCTAAGAATGCACATCTGGAACAAGGCCGGTAGTCCGGTCTGGTCTTACACGATTATCAGACTCCTATTTCGTGCCACCGAACAAAGGGCAGGCGTGTTGTGAATCCGTGCCCACATCTTTAAAACAACACTCACCTTGTCCGATTTGTTCAGCCCCCTACAGGTCACTCGCGCTGTAACCCTAGAAGACCTAAAATGTACTTACCTTTTTTGTCTGTAACAGCAAAGCCGGCCGGCTACCTTCCCTCGGCTCGAGATATTACTGCCATAAACCCTCACGTCTGCCGTGGACGCGTGCGTACGTACCGTCGTTGCTGCGTGACAGGGTCCCCTGGAGAGCCACTGCATCATTAAACTCATACCAGCCCGCAGAGGAAGTGTCACATCTATTCCCGAGGCCAGCCTGCAGGTACATTGTGTGCGCCGATTATCTGTGTTAATGTGCCCGAGTACCGGAAAAGCGATGCTCCAAAACTGTAAAATGCCCATAAAATTAAACAAGACAGACAGACCGGCGAGGCAGAACAAAGTATGCAGGTTCCTCTTTTCACTCCGCACATCTGTGCACTGGCCTACATACCTCGTCCATAAACTCATGTATATGGAGAAAGAATTGGTTGTGAATGCGGAAGCGGTGCACGTGAAAGGTGCTAGATGGAAACGCAACGCACACTGATGCCCTCAATGTACCCAGAAGAAAAGGCAAACGAGGAAACTGGCCAGGAGTCCAATGCCTACACAAATGTTACAAAGAGCTACGCAACGAGGCAAATGAACATGAATCGGAGAGCCAGAGCCCAGCTGAGTCTGGCGTGGCCCTAAGAGCTAAAGCATGGACCGAGGCACCAACATATTTGGTGTGTAAATTACGCAACAAACGTTGAGTAAAAGTAAGATGCGGACTTTAAAATAAAATGTGTGTTTCTGTAAGATTTGGAGATGTTTCAGTTTCACTCAAGTACATTAGATCGTATTACTATATTGAAGGAAATTTGTTAAAATTGAAAGCATAACCAAGAACTTAGAAACCTGACAACAACGCCTTGAATGAACCAAGAAACGTCAGTTGCCATCTACTCTTACTTTTGGCCAATATTGGTGTCTGTGATGGAGCAACATTAAATAGTCTAATAAACCATAGACGCAATGTTTTTGTATAGGGCGCACCGTGAGCTGCATTGCTTCAGGGTGATCTCAAATGTGACCATCTAGCACAATGAAACAGTGGAGTAAAATTATTTAACTAAGGTCACACAATTTGATCTAGCAGCAAAGTCCGTATTCAAACCCTACGTGTCCCGTTTAAGCATTGGGCAATGTAGCCATTGGGCTGCATCTTCATCTCTTTCCTGTTTAACACCAAACGACAGAGCTTTGTGTTCAATTCCATCAGGAGGTAAGTAATACATCATGTAAAAGAATCAAATGGTTCAAATGTGAAATCAATCTAACACAAGAACTTAAAAAAAAAAAGTAGGACGATAGGTAAGGCAGGACACTATTTGTACGTTAATATCACTGCCTTCATTATTTCAGAAGCTGCTCACGACTAAAGTAAAGACAACTACACATATTAACAAACAAACAGTTGTCTGAGATCCTACAGAGTTGGCTTTCAAGTTACTACAAGTCTTCAGTGGTGAGACACTTGGAAGTGCAGGGTTCAGCTGTAGACAGAGGTTTTGCCCTAGTTAGGGTTCTCCATATGGGTCCCGTGCACATAGTGTCACTGAACCAAGCTGTACCCAGCTGATGAGCCCATAACTAAGGCGGAACCAGTACTGGGTTGCTTGTGGTCCAGTTCAGGGAGGACCTGGCTTGACGGTTCAGGCTGGACTGTCCAATTGGAGCAGGGTCATCACTGATTGCATATAGCTGGGTCTAAACTGATGTGGCATGGTGTGCAAAATAACGATGGACTGAGATACAGCCCGAGTAATTGTCAGTGCTGAGATTCATTCAAGCATTCCATCCATCACTTTTTTGAATACTATGTTTTTTGTATACAACATTTAGAAAGTTGGCATTTATTTGTCCAAACCAATTGTGCCTTCTTGCTCGTGTTCTAGGACACCTGACTGTGAATGACCCAGCTTTTTTTGTATTGCTTCCGGGCAGTGAAACAAAGGGAACCCTAGGTGTGAGGGTAGAGAGTCTTCCTTACAGGATGGCTGAGAGGCGCTATACCCTGCCCTGATTATATCTCAAAGGGCCCTGCCTGCAACACATTCAAAAGGAACCTGACATCAGGTCTCCCCTTGCCTTTGTCACCTGAGACAGCTTAGAGCTAGGATCAGAGTAAGGGAAGGAAGTGATCAGAATCAGTTTTGGAGGTAGGTCAGGGAATTCACCCCTCCCTAACCCCACCCACACACACAAAGACTGGTACCAGGTATAAAAATGGAACATTCAGAGCCTACCATCAGCACACTCCTGGACCTGTGGAGGATTCAGAAGAAGGACTGCCCTGCGACCAGAAGGACTGCCCTGCTGCCTGAAGGACTGCCTTGGGGCTGACAGAGGAACATTGGACCTGCTTGCATTGATCCCAGGCTACCCAGATTGACACCGAGTGCCAGCTGGCTGACCTCCTGAGGCCTCTCTGCAACTGCTTGGCTGACCAGCACCAATGGTCTAGCCTGAGCCCTGCTACTGACCTCTGGCCGAGTGAGTCATGATCCTCAAGAGGTGCCCCCAGGTCATGGACCCTTGGCTGGAATCAGTGAGAACTCCTCCTGAGGAAAAGGTGAAGATACAGAATTTTTGGCTCCTTGCAACTGCAAAGTGACCTCTTCACACTGAAAATCGACTGCCCACAATAACCACCACCATGAAGCTCCAGTGGTATCTGTTCATCACACTGACAGTGACAGTCCTAGACAACCAGCAATGTGAGAAATGCACTTCGCGCCGACAGTGACAGCCCACGACGAATGCCAACGTGGGGCCTACTCTTCATGCCGAACTGCGACATCCAGCAACAATAGTCAACGCAAAGCTCCAGCTATAACTGGATCTTCACGATACAGCAACAACCATGCGCGAAGCTTCACCTGCTCCTCGCGTCAACAGCCTTCTCCTTGCAGACCCTTCAATGCGAACGGAACTCCTTGCATGGAGTTAAGAAAGTAATTTTTCAGAGGGACTAACCTGGCCCCTGAATCCGACCCGCGCTCCTTGGTGGTCAGCCTGAACTTGTGACTTTCCCCACAGTCCAGCACGACCAGATAAGCGCGAGTGGCGCTTTCTGCTTCTTGAAACTGTTTTCACTAAAAACATTGAAATTCAAAGTTTCCAGTTTTACTGATTGGATTTTTGTCATTCTGATATCATTTTATATATTATAATTTAATCTATTTTTGTTAATTAGTTCGGGATTTTCCCTGTGTGTGTTTTCAATGTATTACTGTTTATGTACTGCATAACTACTTTCCACCTTGCCTCTAAGTTAAGCTTGACTGCTTTGTGCCAAGCTACCAGAAGGTTGGGTGCAGGTTAACTTAGTAAATTCTGTGTTTCACCCTGACAAGGATTGTAATTGTTGCTTGAGGGGGGTTTCCACCCCTCTCATCTAACAACCCAATTTCTTTAAACTAATATAAATACATTTTTAATTATAGTTTAAAATGTAATGGCCCCTTAGGTTTTGTGTTTAAAAACACTGCATTACAGTGGGAAAAAGACAGTGTTCGGAATGACAGCATGTCTCCTTTTGGAAAAGCCAGGGCCTATCGTTTTGTGCAGATCACTCACTGATAATAAATCTTACCTACATACATACATACATACATACATACAATCACTTGACGTCATTTGAGGTCGACAAGAAGGGGCACCAGATTAGAGGCCTTATTATGACTTTGGCGGTCCTACAACGGACAGTGTAATGTGCCATCCGCTATAGGACCACCAAAGCTGTGGTGTGACCGCCTGCCAGATTAGGAGTTAAATCCTGGCCTGGCGGTTGGTCCTGTGGCGGTCTACTAGGCTCATAGAAGAGCCTATCACGCAGACCGCCGCAGTCAGAGTGCCAACTACCCTTTCCTACATGGTGTGGCGTATATGCCACACCGTGCAGGAAGGGGGGGTGCAAATCCAGGGGGGCAATACATGTGGCCCCCGCATGCACCCCCAGGCCCAAATCCAGCAGGGGGCCTGTTAAGGTCTCCTTTGTTGGCACCCTTTTCATGGCAGTTTACCGCCATGAAAAGGGCGAAGAAATGGCAACGCGGAATATGCTCAGCAATGCCGGCTGCGGCACCGTCAGCATATTCCTGCTGGTGGAAGACCGCCAGCCCAGCAGGACCCTTGATCCCAGCGGAGCCAGCGATCTCGTAGCAGTATGACCGCCGTAGCCATAATTCTGTGGGTGGTCCCGCAGTGTGGCGGTGGTTGGACTGCCCCCACAGGTACGGCGGTCCTATGGACCGCAGTACTCGTAATAAGGGTCTAAGAAAGCACTAGAAGGTCAGAACAAAGATGGTAAGCCCTATACAAATTACAATAACATAACACTATTTCCTCAGTCACACTGATTCATCTTTGAGAAGGCAGAATCCTAAGCTGCACCTTAAATGTGAATGACCATGCCCCCACCATAGAGCCCAATAAAAGTAACCAGCATTCAGGGCATCCCTAATTTACTTCAGCATGTAGCCCAAGACCTCGCATGCCAAGATTTTTCTCAGTCTGCAAGTGACATCCAGTGTTGTTGCACAAACTTCATGCAATATATATATATTTTTTACAATTAATAGTTGCAAACGTACTGCCAAATTCTTCATAAAAGTGACATCAGTTCAAAGCAGTTTTCAATTAAATATGAAACAGCACAGGTAAACACAACCTCAGAACACTACTGACATTGCCTCACAGTTACAAGATCATCACTGCAAAAGAAGCCATATATGTCAGCATGGAAAAGACACCCACACAACAGTTTTCTGTTTTTATTTTAAACCTGGTGGGGAGATATATTAATGCAGTGCCTGTACGGCAGGGGGGCTTGAGGGTTAGGGGTGATTTTTCTGATGCCCAATCCTTCCTGGGCAACAGGAATGAGGCATACCGGTGTTCACTTCTAGGCTCGCTCAATAATATACTTGACGATAATGGTGACATCACACAATATCGTATCTGCTAGAGAGGGATTTCCTAGGCCCTCCCTGGTCCATCCTAGGATCGAGTTGGTGGGTGGTGATAAAGGAGGGGCTAAGGGCAGCTGTAGCTGCCCCTAGCTCCTCCCCAGTCATGTCAACCAACTCGACCCATCTTCTTCTGTTGGTGGAAGTGTGGGAGGTGGTTAAGAGTGCAGAAAGAGAGAGGAGGAGCCTAGCGCGCAACCAAGATGGCCGCGTAGGTGCGAGGCTCCCGAGGACCTCCGCGACCTCCTGCATTAATCCTGGCTATATCCTGTCCTTTTTGAGGGGACTGTGTCGGTGAACCCGAGCTGAGGCGCCACCCGTTTTCCGTGTTCGAATCGGACCCCGAACACCGGCGGGAGCGCCGATCGAAGGTTGCGGCCTTCCCCGTGCCGGCCCCCCGGATTGGAGTAGTGGGGCGATCCGGGGACAAAGTGAACAACAGCGGCGGGCACGGCCGGGCGACTCGCGTACCCCGCGCTTTCACTTTCACTTTTGCGCCCTCCTCGCCTCCAGCGAGGTGGGGTCGCGAAGCGGGGTGCGGTGGTGTGGTCTTGTCCAGGTGCCCGGCTGACCCGCCTGCTGTGGATCGTCCTGCGGTGCGGTGGCCGCCCTCCCCCCCCCGGACCCCGTGAACGGGTCTATTGGCCCTTTTGCGGAGATTGGCACGACGGTGGGAAAGCAAGCATGTCCACCAAACAAGATGGCGACCGGGCGAAGGTGAAGACGACCCGCCGTGGCCCGGCGCACCAATCCAACAGTATGGACCGCTACACTCTCCAGAAGGGATCTCCGGAGACATCGCGCACGTCCCCGGCGGGCCTGACGGAGACACCTGCCCAGCCGGTGGACCTGACCCTCCGGGACGTCATGGGCGCCATCGCGGAGATGAAGGCCTCGGTGGACCAGCGCTTCGACACCCTAGCGCAAAAAATAGACTCGGTCCTGGTGGATGTGAGCCTGGTGAGGGCCGACCTCTCTAAGACGAATGACCGGGTCGATTCCCTGACCCACACCACAACGGGCCTCGAGACAGATGTGGCGGCCCTCCAAAAGGAGGTGCGCCGGCTTGGCCAGGCGAGCGCCCTGATGGACCGGCGACTGGAGGATTCCGAGGGTCGGGCCAGGAGGAATAATGTTCGTATTGTGGGGGTGCCGGAGGGACGAGAGGCGGAGGCCGCCGACCTTTTTGTGGAAGATCTAATCCTTACCCATCTGCAGCCCCGGGGCCTGAGTAAGCTTTTTGCGGTTGAGCGTGCTCACCGGGTCCCTGGGGGCAGGCCGAAGGCCGGTGCCCCGCCGCGGCCTCTCATTGCCCGGATTTTTAATTTTCGGGACAGGGACGCTATCCTGCAGACCTCCAGGCAACAGGGACCGGTCAAGCTTGACAACATGGATGTGCGTTTCTACCCAGACTTTACTCCGGCGGTCCAAAAGCAGAGACTCAGTTTTCTCGGTGTTAAACGTCGCCTGCGGGACCTGAACCTAAAGTACTCAATGCTCTTTCCAGCTAAGCTAAGGGTGGAGGTGGAAGGTCGCACGCACTTCTTTGATCGCCCCGAGGCGGCTGGGGACTGGTTGGACACTCTGCCTGATGATCGGGGCCGGGGGGGTGGGGGGGGTGCGGGCGGTGGAGAGGGCCTGCCGGATCAGAACTAAGGGGTGAATAATAGGCCCTGCTCGGGACAATACTTCTTTACCATTTCTCGATCGTGTATGTTCCCCTCCTATGGAGGTCGTACGGGGTCTGTTGGGGGCTTCCCTCCTCCTCTGGGGTACTAGTTAGTCTTTCTCTATGGGGCGACAGGCACACTGCACTTTGGGGGGGCTGACTGGGCTCATGCAGGGGTGCAGGGAGGGGGGAGTTCTGTTGGGATGGGGGGGTGGGGGGGGTGTGTTGTTTGTTTGCACCGCAAGGCAAACCCTTTACTGTATTGCTGTTCTCGAAATGCTCGGTGGGGGACGACTGATTGCTTCTACGTATGATGGGGGGTAGGGACTTGGCTGTGTTGTCCTGGAATGTTAACGGCCTGGGGGATCGGATTAAGCGTGGTGTGGTCCTGCAGTTCCTGAGACGTATATCGCCAGATGTTGTCTTCTTGCAGGAGACACACCTTATAGGTAACTCCTTCCATGCCATGAATCGGCGGGGCTATCGTTTGGTGGCCCACTCGGGCTTCACTTCGGGGTCGCGGGGGGTGGGTATCATGATCAAGAACTCGCTTCCACTGGAGATTGATGAGGTGCGCCATGACGAGAGGGGACGTTACACTGTCCTGGTGGGTAGAATGGAGGGTAGAGTGATTGTTTTCATGTCAGTGTACGTCCCGCCTGGGTTACAAGCTACTACATTTGCGGACCTGGGGCGCCTCCTCCTGGACCTCCCGGGTGGCCTGCTGGTGGTCGGGGGGGACTTCAATGCGGTAGTTTCTGGGTCTATGGATCGTCACCCCCCTAGGGACCTCCCCCGGGCACAGGCGTGGCTGTCCGGCCTTTTAGACACACTGGGCCTGGTGGATTGCTGGCGACTAAAGCACCCTACGCAGCTGCAATACACTTTCCACTCGGGCGCCCATGGTAGCCTCTCGCGACTTGACTACATCCTGGTCCCGGCGGCCCACGCTGGGAGGGTAGGAGAGGTGTGCCATCTGGCGCGGGGTATTTCGGATCACTCCCCATTACTGTTACATTTTGATGTCTTCCGGAGGGGGGAGGGCAGGGTGGCCCCAATCAATGCATGGTACTTACGAGACCCCACTATTCGTGCCGACTTGATTAAATCCTTACAGCGCTATTTTGACGAGAATGTGGGGTCTGTCCCTTCGGCCATCTCCCTGTGGGAGGCCTTTAAGGTAGTCCTCAGAGGGGAGGCCCTCTCCTTTATCTCCCATGCCCGGAGGCGTGAGCGGGAGGAGGTGACCCGGGTGGAGGCCGAGATTGTGGAACTGGAGGGTGACCTGGGGAGCGGGGTAACGGATGCCAAGTCGCATGTTTTGCACCTCAAGCAGGCGGCCTATAGGGCCCTCGTCACGGAGGCGGCCAGGGGCCTCAGTAGAGAGCAACAGGGACGATTGTATGATGTGGGCGATAAGGCGGGTAAATTGATTGCGTGGTTGGATAAGAGGGAGAGAGCGAGTCGTGTGGTCCCTTTGATTGAGAGGATGGATGGTACGCGTGTCACCGAGCCGGAAGCCATCGTCTCCTGCTTCGCGGATTACTTCCGCGAGGTGTACTCCCCGGTTTCCCCCTGCTCGGAGGAAGATTCCCATTCCCTGCTTCGGGACATCGCGCTGCCCTCCCTTTCGGTGGAGGACAGGGATTCGCTAGACGCTCCTCCCACCTCGGACGAAATTGCCCTGGCTATTCGCTCGGTCGCGTCCGGCAAGGCCATGGGCCCTAATGGTCTCCCCATCGAGCTTTACAAGCTGCGCCCGGATGTACTAGCGCCCCACCTGCGCGCGATGTTCCTGGCGGCCCACTCGCAGGGTTCCCTCCCGCCGGACCAGCGTCTGGCCACGATTGTGGTGATACACAAGGAGGGGAGACCCCGTGAGCGGGTCACATCCTACAGGCCAATTTCACTCTTGAACGCGGAACCCAAAATCCTCGCCAAGGTGTTGGCCAACCGGTTGGTCGGTGTGGTGGGCGACTTGGTCCACCAAGACCAATCTGGATTTATACCCCATCGTAACACGGCTCTTAATCTGCGACGCTTGCACGGGGTGCTCGCGCGTGTCCCGTTTGTGCGGGAGCCGGCCATCTTGGCATCCTTGGACGCCACCATGGCGTTTGACACGCTTGAATGGCCATACATCTGGGCGATGCTGGCGAAATTCGGATTTGGCCCGGGGTTCATTAGCTGGGTCAAATTGCTGTATTCGGGCCCACTGGCGCAGGTGGTGGTGAATGGGCGAGTCTCGGCCCCATTCGAGCTGGGGCGGGGCACGCGCCAGGGTTGCCCCTTGTCTCCGCTCCTGTTTGCACTGGCCTTGGAGCCCTTGGCGGAGTGGCTACGGTGGCACCCTTCTATCCGTGGTCTCCGCTGGACCCCTGAGTATGAGGACCGCGTGTCCCTCTACGCCGATGATATCCTTTTGTATCTCGCCTCCCCGCGCAAATCGCTGATTGTCCTGGTTGATGTTTTGCGCTCCTTCGGGCGTAACTCAGGCCTTGTCATCAACTGGGCGAAATCCTGCGTATATGTGCTTTCCGGGGAGGCTCCGGCCCTACCGCGTGACTGCCCGATCCAGATTGCCTCCCAGGGGTTCCGGTACCTGGGTATATATATCACTCTAGACCCGGAGGCCCGCTATGAGCGGAACTTGTTGCCCCCCCTCCAGCGCTTGCGAGAGGATGTCGCGCGTTGGCGGCGTCTTCCGCTCTCGCCACTTGGCCGAGCGGCCTTGTTTAAGATGATGTCCTTGCCGCGCTTTCTGTACGCCCTCCAGAACACTATGGACTTGGTACCAGCGCGCTACTTCCGCGAGGTGGAGGGCCTGCAGCGGCGCCTGTTCTGGGACGGGAGGCCGCGTATTGCTCTGGCCAAATTGACGCTCCCGTGGTACGATGGGGGGGTCGCCCTCCCGGACATTAAACGGTATTACTGGGCCTCCCAGCTAGCTGCAATCAATCATGGCCTTTACGGGCCCGCCTTGAACCCGGCATTTGAAATGGACAGGATGCTCCTGCCCGGTGGCGATTATAATCGAGCGCTCTATTCTGGCACGCCCGACTCCCGTCTGACGGGACCGACGCGTGTCATGGTGCGTGTATGGCACGCGGCTAATGCAGCTATGGGGTGGAAGGACCGTTTGACCCGGGCGTCACCGCTATATGCGTCTGAGAGGTTGGGCTCCCTGTGGACATCGAAGGGCTTCGAGAAGTGGGACACGATCGGAATCAGCACAGTGGGAGATCTCTGGACGAGGGGGGGTTTCAAGACTTTTGAGATGCTGCAGACGGAGTTTCAGCTGCAAGGCAGTGAGTACTTTCGATACTTACAAGTCCGCCACGCGCTGGCCTCCGTCTTCCCGGAGGTTGCGTCCATTCCGGAGTCTTCCCCCCTGGAGGACAGGGTGCTGGATGGCCATGTACCAGACAGCACGATCTCCCTTATATATAAAAAACTGATTAATGACAGATCGTGCCTGCTGACTGGCCTCCGCGAGGCCTGGGTTGCCGATGGGCTGGAGCTGGACGACGAGGATTGGATCTCCGCGGTGGCCTCTCCGAAGGAGGTGGCCATCCCGGCTCGCCTTCGTTTCGTCCAGCTTAAGATCCTTCACCGGGTTTACGTCACGGGGCCGAGGCTTCTACGTATGGGCTTTGCTGGTGACGGATTGTGTAAGCGCGGCTGTGGTGCTTTGGCAACTTTCATGCATATACTGTGGGAGTGCCCGAAAGTGGAGCGATTCTGGCGTGGTGTGCATGAGGTTTTGCGTGTGGTTACGCGTGTTGCACTGCTGCCTGAAGCGAGGAGATGCTTGCTGAATGTGTGGGAACCAAATGATTATTCGGTCCCGCAGACGCGGTGGGTGACTCTGGGATACATGATAGCGAAGCGTGACATTGCCCAATTGTGGGGATCCCAGAGGCCCCCGGCGGTGTTGGCCTGGAAAGAGCATATGGATTGGTGTATGTTTCGTGAAAAAGTAGTGTATGTGGCGAGGGGTAAGCATGGGGCGTGGGTGAAAATCTGGGGCCCCTGGAACGCCTACCGTGGGGGTATTTGTGAGCCGCCACTCCTACCGGCAGCCTCGCCAGCCCCATCTCCTTAGCCGACCCCCTCCCTCAGCTGTGGGCACGTGGCTCCCCAGTCCCTGCTATACTCCCATTCCCCTCTTCAGAGTTTTGCTGCTGGTTAGGATCCCCCATTACGGAGCATGTACTGTCACTTGGATCGCGGGTTGCCTTGCGGGTGTGGTTTTTTGTGTTGTTCTGTTTGACAAAAGGAAACCGTATTGTGGGCTAGGAGTGATGCGGCCTACGCTATTGATATCACCTGATTTGCCAATCTGCTCCGCCAAGAGACTCTCACTGTATGTATGTTATATGCCTTTTGCTACTCTAGCGGCCGGCCGGATGGTTGTAGGCCCATGCCTGTAACTTTTTTTATCGTGCAATAAACGGTTTCAAAAAAAAAAAAAAAAAAAAAAAAAAAAAAAAAAAAAAAAAAAAAGTGCAGAAAGAGGATCCTAGCACTTCCCACCAATCTTCCAACCCCATCAAGAGAGGAAATGAACCACGAGGTTGGGACTGGAAGGATATGGAGTAGGATTGTTACCACATCATCCCCTTGCACACTATCTGATTCAGTTCGACACTACTCATCCAGCTCCCAATTCTGTTCTATCTAAAAAAAAAACATTATCAGTGCAAGAATCTTTGTTTGTGTTCCCCAGCAATGAAGGAGATGCTGCATGGGTTTGCTATAACTGATTCCCACAGTGTATGACTGCTTCCCGGGTCACAGGCACACACTTCTGTGCCCGAGCTGGGAGCCAGATGCTGTTTACATTTTTTCGTAGTCTCAGAATAAATCCACAAAATATGCAGCTCTATGCTGGGCTTCTAACAAACAGATCTGCACTCAAGCAAGAAGCTAGATGCTGTTTGGATGGATTTTTTGTTAGCCTCAGAAAAAATCAAAACAGCATCCTGCTTCCTTCTCGGGGTGCAGACAAGCAGTTCTGCGCCCCATCGAGGAGCCAGAAGCTGACGGGATTTTTTGTATACTAAGAAACAAATCCACACAGTGTCTGAAACGCTCACCTCTGCATCCCAGATAGGGGCGCGGGTTAGGTTTGGAACTTTTCTTAACCAATGAAAAATCCAGACAGTGTCTAGCTCCTTGCTGCGGCACAGACACACACGTACTGGCTTGAGGTCATCCAGCACCAAGGGAACCTCACCAAACCCTGAACACCGGAACCTAAAGGAGTACGAGTTTTTCCATGAAATTCTTGCACCCTTGAAGGACCATATAAAGGTATTTATTTTTGCCTGTATTTTCCTTAGACCCTCCTCCTTAAAAGCTAACGGGATGTTTTGAAATAAAAATATGAGTTTCGGTAAGAGCATAATTTTTACTATGTTGACTCTTCCTATTAATGTCAATGGCAAATAAGCCCAGCCCTTTAGAGAGTTGAAAATTTCCTTTTCAATTCTACGTAAATTTATATCTGTTATGTCTTCAAAATTTTGCGTGATTCTGATGCCCAAATACCTTATCTCATTTTTCTTTATGGGGAGACTAACATTCGAATTCCAGGCCATACATTCGGTTTTTGATTCATTAATCTCGTATCCTGAAATCTGGCTGAATTGTTGTGCTAAACGATAAATTATTGGAATAGCCGTTACTAGGTCAGACGTATATATCATCATGTCATCGGCATATAAAGATACCTTCTTTTCCCAATTTTTATACGTAAAGGGAGATATATCAACATGCTTTCTAATCTTCTCCGCGAAGGGCTCAATATATAGATTAAAAAGGCAACGGTGACAAAGGACATCCCTGCCTTGTCCCTCTCTGCATTGCTACGGCAGCAGAAAGATTTCCATTTACCAAGATTCTGGCTGTTGGCGTCTGATAGATCGATGAAACTGCCCTAAAAAACCTTTACCCCAGATTGCATCTTTTTAGTACATGAGCTAAATAGACCCAATTAACCTGATCGAACGCCTTTGTGGTGTCAAGTGTAATAATGACCATTGGTAATTTATGCAATGTTGCTAGAGCTATGGCTCCGATCAAATTGTATGTTAGATCTTGGATGCCCCTCCCTCTGAAAACCTTTTTGATCATCGTGTAATAGACAGTCTATAACTCCATTTACCTCTCTGCTAAAATCTTGATGAAGATTGTATAATCAAGATTAAGCAGTGAGATTGGTCTATATGAATGAGACTGACTAGGTGACTTAGATGGTTTTAAAATCAAAGCAACAGTGGCTTCATTCTAGGAGGGGGGCATACTCCAACCTTTTTCAAAAATGTGGGAAAATAACTTATTCATCACATGGGCAAGATCCTCCACCAGAGATCTGTACAGCTCAGCTGGCAAACCATCTGGATCCGGCGCCTTGCTCTTTTTCCCTGACTCAATTGCCTTTTTAATTTCACTGGGGCTTATCAATCTGTTAAGATTACTAGACATCTCCTCATTGATTTTATTTAGAGGAAATTGATCAAACCAAGCCTCTATCATCTTGTCTTGTGGGATTAGATCTTCTCTGTAAACCTTTTCAAAGTGCTTTTGAAAAGCTTCTTCGATGTCTGTGGGGCTCTCAAGTAGCTGTCCAGTGGTATCACAAACTACTTCTTTTAAGTTGCTTTTCACTAATTCCTGTTTGGTCTTCCAGGCTAGGAGCTTCCCATAGCCTTCCCCGTATTCAAAATGAGCCAACTTACTAGCCTCCTACCTTTTCCTCAGCCTTATATCTAACACCCCTGTCAGTTCTATTTTACAGGATAGCAAATTCTCGCGGGTGTCCCCAAGCGATGTATCTCCCTGAACGGTAAGCATGTGCTCTAGCTTCTGAATTTTGGCCTCTATCTCTTCCACCTCTGCCCTATATTTCCTCTGCCTAGCATTTTGGATTGATGTTATATAACCTCTCAGGAAACCTTTATAAGCGTCCCATACCATTTCTATTGAGGTGCACTCCAAATTAACCAAGAAGAAGTTCTCTGTTTCTATTACTAGTTGCTCAATTACTTCTTCCTCTAGCAAGATGGTTCGATCTAAGGTCCATCTTCTGTTGACTAATTTAGTTGAGGGTTTCAAGGCTAACATTACTGCAGAGTGATCAGACAGGCCCCTCCCTAGATGCTTCGTTTCTTTCACCCATCTCCTCAGCTCCATACTGATGAAAAAGAAATCTAACCATGGACTTATGTCCATACTTTTTGTTTTGAAAGGTGTACCCTCTCCTACTCCCCATCCTGTCCCTCCACATAGCTATCCAGCCCAAGTGCTTCATTGCGCTTTTTAAAGAGGATCTCATTTTACAGTTCTTTACTGATCTACTCTTATAAGTTCTGTCCATCAGAGGGTCTAAGACCAAGTTAAAATCACCTGTCAATATAAAAGGATCACGGAAGATCAATAACTCAGGGAATAACTCCCTTAGTGGTACTGGGTCATCCAGGTTAGGTCCGTAATAACCTGCCACTGTAAATTTGTACATATGAAACCTAATGTTAACTATGGCCCATCTGCCCATCTTATCAACTTTAAAGCCTTCCACTGATAAAACAGATTTTTTAAAAATAACTATAGCCACTTCCTTTGTGGTTATCTGTTGTGTAGTGCAGATGACATCCTGAATCCAACGTTTAGTTTTACACAGACTCCTCATCTCCTTCTCTGTTAAGTGTGTTTCCTGGAGAATAAGAATCTGTTCAGGAGTGTCTTTTAAGTATTGGAAAATTATCTCCATCCTATGTTTTACCCTCAACCCATTTAAATTCCAAGACAGAGCCCTCAAATATAGTGCCTGATCAGCTGCAACTTGCATCATTTCTCAATATATGAGTGATATATTGCTTAAAGGGTCTATTTTGGCGAATCAGACTTTTTTTTGCTTTTTTCCCCTATGCTCCCCACCCCGTGACCAGCCCACTCCCCCTCTCTCGCCCACCCTTGTGCTCCCCTGGAGAACCCCCACTCTTTCTCTTATGCCCCTACCCTGGCCTTTGAGGCTTCCCTCTCGGCATCCAGGACGGTTAAGATGTCTGTAGCTCTTTGGTTTAAACGTAGAATGGTGCTTACTGTAATTAGACGATCTGCTCCTGATCCTAAAAAAGAAAAGAAAAGAAAAACTAAACTAAGGATTAAAAACAGGGGAAAGGCTAGTTATGGTAACGAACTGCTGCTCCACTAGCAAGCCCCGAAATAGATTGTAGAAAATTTTCCGCCTCTTCCAGCCGCTTGAATACCCGCATTTTGTTATTAAACATTACTTTTAATGTAGCGGGAAATTTGAGCTGAGCTGTTGCACCTAGCTGCCTGAAGAGATCTAATAACTGTCCTAAATCCCATTGTTTAGATGCTGTTATAGAGGAAACATCCGACCTAATTTAGAAAGTTATCCCTTCTGTGCTTAGTACGTTCATCTTGAGAGCTTTGTTCAGTATTTCGTCTTTTAGATTATAGGTTAAGAAGTGGACCAGAATTTTTCTGGGTCTAGTTTTGTTTGGGCTTAATTGCACCCTCTGGATATCAGCCAGAAGGGCTTGCTCTGAGCAATCAATTTAGTAGATTGTTTAATCAGTTTCACAACAAACTCTTTGATGTTATTACCCTCCGCTCCCTCAGGTACTTTGAGTAAACAGAGATTATTCCTTCTCTGAGAATTCTCAATAGACTCTAGCTTCTCCTGAAAACCGATTTCGCGTTCTTTTATTCTAGTGAGTTCTTTTACATTTTCCTCGGTTTTTGCTGTCAGCTCCGCTACTGTAGATTCCAAAGCAGTGGCTCTAGCTGCCAGTGAGTCAAGCTTGTCTTCCATTTTCTCATAGAAGATCTTGATTTCAGCTTGATTTTTTTCTGAAACCAGGAACCTACTCTTTATCTCCTCTGTTAAAGACTGTAACAGATGTGGGACTGACAGGGGAGTTGGTAAATCCTTTAAGCTCTCTCTTGATGTAACAGTATTCTCCACCTCCCTTACCATAATTTGGTTTGTCTTTGAGGAAGTCCCGTCTGTGGTCTGGGTAACCAAATTTGGTAAATTATCCCCTACATCTGGCATCATGAATCCTTCTAGTCCCCCTTCTTCTGACTCTCCTTCAAGTAATTGGAACCTATTAGGGCTTAATATGCCTTTTGGGTACTGGAGTGACAGCGCTGGGCTGCTCTCTTTGTTACTCGACATACAGTCTAATGGTTTGAATATCAGAGTACTGGGCACTACTTTAAAGTAATTTTTTAATGAAGGGGTAAGTTTTGCCTTTGGTTGATTACGTAAAATCATTTTCGATTTTTTATTTTTCTTTATCTTAATTTTTACTGGCTTTACTTGGTTCCTGTTGGCCGGGCTCTTGGACTGCGTGAATTTCTTGTGACCTAAATCATCTGTCTTGAAATGATTAAATGTGTCAGAAAATAGTTTTTTGCTTGTGCTTCTTAAAGCATATCGCGGTAATGTCCCAGTACCTGCTGTTTCCCCTTTGCCGTGAGATTTTATTGCGGGATCCCCTTCTGGTGCCCCTTTCCCTCCCAGGTACACCTGAGCAACACTTACTGTCTTTTGCAGCTCCAATTCCGATCCTTCAGGCAACTCTGCTTGTCTTCCACTTGCTCCCTCCGTTCCCTGTGCAATCCTAGTGAATTGTGGGAGCTTGAGTCCGACACTAGCACTGCCCCTGCCCTTGCCACTATGAAGGAATCTTGCTGCTGCTTTTCATCCACGCTGAACCTCAAGAGCTGCCCACGACCACAACACAACCCTCGCCTCCTGCGCCTCCTGCTCCTCCTGCGCCTCCTGGCTCCCTCTGAGCCGCGTGGCCGCCGCCGCCCCACGAGAAACCAGCCCAGGTCCCTCCGCCGACAATCCAGGGAAGCACGCTTGAGAACCCAGAAGCCTGAAAAACTCTCCGTGGAGCTGCGGCACGAAGAAGAGCCAGAGTTACCCTCGTCTTTGGCGTCCTCACCACAGCTGCCTTCGTCCCCACCACGTTTTCTTTACCGGTGAGACTCGTTTTTTTATTTTCCCTTCCTTCTTGAAACAAATGTTTAAATTAATAAATAAACTATAATGCTGAGGTGTTAAGCACCATTTTTCGGATAGAATAGTAGGTTTAGATGAGCATTTTGAGCTTTATCACGGCAAAACCCGCCCTGACCCGTCGAAGCCTCCGCGACCTGCTAACCACCGGCTGCCATGTTCTCCACCAGGACTGAGGATTCTTACTCTTCTGATGAATCATTGTTATTCTTGTATAAAATATATGCGCTGCAATGATTAATTGACTGAAGCTGACGAAAGTGATTAGCAATATAAAGACAGTGAATGAACGATTCCACCATTGTGCTAAAGCAGTGTACATATGCTGGCATATAAGTACTTTGTATAATGTACTCCTATAATGGACCCTAACCTAATTGCCTAGGGCGGGTGTTCTGCCAAGAATCCCCTACTGAATGATCTAAATCCCCATTACTTGAAGGCAAGGTATGTAGGTCCCCATCTTGGTCACAGGTTGGACATCCCTCCTCGCAGAGGGTAAACAGAAATCAGTTGTGCTCAAACGCCACTGATAGCAATGACCTCGCAATGACAGCAGTGTGCTCCTCTAATTAGAGTAGGGAAATGCGGGTGTATTTCTAAGAACAGCATTGATGCTTCTGTGTCGAGGCTTCAGACGTGCTGACATTGTATACTGTCTTTTGTGATAGCGCTGTCGACTTATGAACAAATAATAAATGACAACATTAGCACAATGCATGTTCAGGCCTTGTTCCGAATGTTCAAGGTGTTGTGATAGTGTACTTACAAAGTGGAATTGTAAGCAATGTGGATTCAGAGAAACAAATCCTGCACTGTCACATAAAAAATGTGTGTCAAACACCAGTGTGTGGAAAAAGAAGGCAACTTTAGAAATGCGTACACGTAGAATGGCAGTGTTTCTTCCTGGGCCTAATCTAGCCATGTGACACCTGAATCACTTCAACTTGCCTTGGTGACATCAGAGCTGTAAGCAGACCAGTCTTCCACTACAGGTATTTAAAGTTTGCTCCAGTGAATAGATCAAAAGAAGCAGCCATGAGATGGCTCAGTAAAGTCTTTAGCCCGTAAGAAACTGGTTATGGTGGGCATAGCAGAGGGAATGAACTGAATAAACTGGCCATGAAAAGAGTGTTTGAGAATATCTCAATATAGCAGGAAGGAGAATCCTAATCAAGTTGTTTTGGAGACCCTTGCAGTTCAGGTGTGTAAGGTAAGTTAACAATTGATTAACAATGAGTAGAACCCTAGCAATGTGCACCAAACACAGAAACCCTTCTAGTTTGCTCTACACCTTTTCACAGTGGAGTTAAGTGTGAACCTCTGCCAAAATCCGTCTGGCTTCTGATAGACTAAACAGATGGCTAAATTAGAAGTTGTAAAAAGCCAGGTTATGAATTTGAAAGGTTGCAGGGTTTGGTAATAAACATCAGCTTGCTGCTTCGACAGAAGTGCTGGCTGGATCCTAAGGGTAATTGGTGAGTAGCAATATAATTAAAGAAGATCTGTGAACCAATACTGCTTAAGCCACACTGGAGTATAGAGATTCCTTTGTGGCAGTTCATTACCCAGGGAATCAGGGCAAATGGAGGAAATGCCTTGCATCAAGTCCTTGAAAAAGTATCCCCTCTAATCCCTGGTTGCCACGGCCTGCTGGCACAGAACCAGTATTTCTTCTTTGACTGCGTGGCAAATTAATTGTAGTTGATCCCAGCCCTAAAGTTAGATCTTTATCTGATGCAGCACTCATTCGTGACACTGCGATACTGAGAAGCTTGGAGTATCTGCTGGTAATTGCTTAGACCTGGTAGAAGTTCTGCAATGAGGCATACCACATGGGCGAAAGTTAAAACC
The DNA here is from genome assembly GCF_964204655.1 of Triturus cristatus. Taxonomy (NCBI): domain Eukaryota; kingdom Metazoa; phylum Chordata; class Amphibia; order Caudata; family Salamandridae; genus Triturus; species Triturus cristatus. The sequence continues at coordinate 881,207,908 of NC_140580.1, read as the reverse complement.
CACAAATACTGTACTTCCTCAGGCATGATGCACAGCCTTGTTCTTCATGTTTTTGGATATAGAACATGGAGGTTATGATGTCTGGCTCTGCCACCACCAAATGTCAGGGTAGGAGTGTCTTGAGCCCTAATCATCTTGCTCCTAACTGCAGATCACTGATATGAAGTTTGTTTTCTTCCTCTGATCCTTTGCTTTTCGTAGTTACGAGAGCCCCACTCCTTTCTCTATGCATCCATTGTTTTTTCTAGGCGAGAATTGAATGAGTCTTCAAAATGCAAACCATACAAAATCAGTTTTTTTTTTGTTTCTTAACAGGCCAAATTTGGTAGCAAAATCCTTCCACTTCTGCTCCGCTGGCAAAACATAAAAATTAGCACATTTGCTGTCTGAATGGAAAAAAGACCGAGTTCAGGCTGCTCATGCCTCCATGAACTGCAAAATGCAGTCCTTGGGGGTGTAGACCTTCCAGCGGGATTCCGATTGGCTGACAGAAGCAAATCAGAATGGTCCTAAGACATGGATCATCGCAAAATGGTCATGAGTTAGGGTCATTCTGATTGGCATTTGTTTGAAGTGAATCCCAGAAGTTGGAGCACCAGAGGGGTTTGTGTACGTTTAAAAGCCTATTATGTTGTTCAGAACTTAACCTTGCATTCATCTAGGGACAGGAGTACCTTGTTTCCTCAGATGAGGTGAGACTGGTGGAAGGTGAAAATTCTTAGAGCCGATTTCAGTCCTGAATATCTAAGGAAGCCATGAGTTCTCTTTCTTCCAGTAAGGAAGTGACCTCCAGCAGTATAACCATCAGGAAGGATTGCTTTTTAAAATGCTTGTTTTACTTTCTGTAGTCCAAGATTGGTATCCAGCCACCAATGTTTTACTCCACCAGAAGAAACCTGAAGTAGAACCAGTGGCTGAGCTAATTTCTGTGCAGCAGCTTTATTATCCCTTTCAGGGGCATACTGGGTATTTCTTTTCCAGTTGCAGCGAGTTGAGGTATTTGTCTGCAATGGTAGGGTTGAGCAAAAAGTCAGGGGTATGACCAAATTTTGCAATTTGAGGCACTCATCACTGTATAGTGATTTTTCTCCATTACATTACAAAATCAAAGATCCTGTCCTCTACATCTCACAACAGTCTTGAATATAAGAGTGGCATGCTGTATTGAGGAGTCTGGCTTGTTGTGCAGTGTCTTGGGTCTGGGATTGGGGTTGGGACCTGCCTTGTAGCCTTGCAGTTTAATGTCCATAGCGTGGCCTTTGCTAGACTCTCCATGTTGAGAAGCCAAGTTGAAAAGAGGTCTGTTTCTTATGGATGGTATTGTTGTTGCTGGCTGACACAGCAGGAGTATCTTCCCCTGGAGAAGTATATTCATCTGCCTCTCGTGCCACATAAATTAGTTATTCTTCTTCACTGGAGAATTCATAGCAAGCATGCCATGTCTGTATCTGCCGTGATCCATTGTCAGGCTTCGTGGACATGCTTCACGAGCAGGGTTTCCCCTTAAAATGCCATGTGCAACAGCTTGCACTCAACCTTTGTACAGAATGCGGTGCTTTTCACCCCGGGCAATACAGAGCTGGAACGTCAACCAGCTGATGACAACAGCTGAAGAATTCTACACTACACAATATATTCCTTTTGCCTCTGTCCTTCTGTCCGCAGAAATCAGGTATTTCATTGGAGAGATGCAATTCGATATATGTCTCTCATATCTCACTAGGACTGCCAAAGAATATGCTGCTTTTATTGATGTAGGAGTCATAGATCTTACGCTTTTCTCTAGAGTACTGATTCGCCTACCATTTCAACCCAGCAGTGCTGAAGTTGGAGTGATGCCATTGCATGAATGATGCTGATCTGCTACAGTAATAGAGGCAATCAACCTTCAGATGACTGTAAGAGAAGCTTGAGTTTTGCCTGAGGCTTGATATTTCTTCTCCAGGTGAAGGACCACTGTCAGGACCATTGAAAGAGCCTTCAAGAGTCTCTAAGCTAACTTGCAGGGTCTGATTATGTCCCAGTAGATAGACATCCAGAGTTCTTTCACTATGCACCTCTACCCTAACCCAAAGTCGCAATGTTATCCTAGCACAGAGATATTCACATACATTTGACAACCCACCTCTAGCCTGACCAGCAATGTGCACTTGGACCCCAACATACAGAAACATGTATCTTGGTTTGCAGTATGTACTGGTGTACCAGCGCGGATCTGAGGGTGATAAGATAAGATGAGTGCAACTGAGTTGCCAACCAACTTTTATTATCCACCTAAAGGGCAATTCAGGTTTAAATGTTCTATACAAATTAATCTGGAGAACCCCCATCATGTAAAATATGAATAAATGAATTTAACACCCATTCTTAGGTCTAGCATACCCCCCTGGGGGTGGTTTTAAAAGATGTTAGAGGCGGTGCCAGACTTTGGATATGAGCAGCATTTAGTATGACTTTGAGGTAGACAAACAAACATGTTGCTGGAAACACTGCTGTGATTTTAGGGAAAGAAAGCTGAGTGGCCATGAGCCACTCTGTATAGAGTAACGCCTCTTGTCAGTCATGCCCTTGCTGGAATCAAAGTAAGCCTCGAAATGAATGAATGATCCATTTATAAAGTGCTCACCTGCCAAAGGGCATCCCAGGGCTAGCAGAGGTAGACATGAGAGAGAACAGCCGCAGGGACTCTAGAAAGAGAAAATAGCTAAGTTTTCAGCTTTTTATGAAAAAGATTGTAGTTGGAAATAGATTCCAAGTCACGAAGAAGATTCATTTTCGTGGCTACAAGAAAAGAGAATTATCTCACCCCCAGTCCTGGCCAACCTGTTCCAAAGACTGGCCAAATGGAAACAAGAAAGTGACCTAAAATGACGACCAGGGCCATAGAGCTGAAATTTCACTTTTAAGTAAGAAGGCCCAACAATCGTGGAGGGCTTTGTAAGTAAGACACGTGGATTTGAAAAGAATCCTTTTCCTAATTGAAAGCTATGTAAGAGCACAGAGTGAAGACTTTATAGATTTGCATTTGGGGATGTCTAACTAAAGCTATGTTGCTGCATTCTGATGAGTGTTTAAGCGGTCCAGAATGCATACAAGCATGCCTAAGAGCAAGGCTTTTCTGTAATAGATTCTTCACATTATAAGTCCTTGAATAATGGTCGTCCTAAATGAAAGGAGGAAAAGCGGAAACAGTTTGTGTAAAGTTCCAGGATGAGAAAACAAGGAGGCCACTCTGTTGATCTGGGAGGGGAATGAAAGACTATTTTCAATGACTATGTCAAGATTTCTGTCAAAGGTCACTGGCAGGTGAGGAAATCTAATTTCTCCAGGTACCAATTAGGTGTCCAACAATTTCAGAATGTTTTTCGAAGATGAACATTTCAGTTTTATTTTCCTTTAATTTCAGTCAATTTTCTATCCAATTAGCCACTGCTTTCATTCAATTGTCAAAGTTCCTTTGAATGTCAAAAGTATCATTAAAAATATGAGGATCTGAATGTCGTCTGCGTAGGAAATAATTTGCAGGCCAAAATATCTAACCAAATTAGCAAATGCCTGCATATATATGTTGAAAAGAGTGGAGCTGAGCAGGGATTCTTACAGAACCCTGCACATCTGGGTGAGGGGTTTGGAGCAGAATATCTCCAAAGCTACAGTTTGTGTTCTAATCGATGGGAAAGAGTGGATCCATTTGACTACCTTTACTCCAATGCCTGAAGAGCCCAATCCAGACAACAGCACAGCATGTGATGCCATATCGAATGCTGCTGAGAGTTCAATATGACCAATGCAGCAGTGCCTCCTAAGTCCAGAATGAGCCTGAGGTCATCAATAACAGCAACTAAAGTGGATTCTGTGCAGGGACAGGATCTAAACCGAGATTGAGAGCGATCAAGTAGATTGTTTGCCTCCAAATAATTAGGAATGCACTTGTTGGTGACCTTTTCTGTTATTTTTGCCGGAAAAGGAAGGAGAGATATAGGTCTATAGCTGGCTAGAGATAATGGGTCTGTGTTGGGTTTCTTAAGCAAAGTGCTAATAGGCCAAGGGAACAACCAAAGAGATAGATTACAAAGAATGGTGAGAACTGGACTCAGACTGGGTGTTGCTAATATAAGACAAAGAACAGGGATCAGGAGGGGAGCCCGATTTGATTAAACAAAAGGTGTCTGAATCAGATATTCTGAGATTGGAGGAAATTCACATTGTTGAAGGTTATTGGTCTCAGCAATATAACCCTCCGAAGATTTCTGGGCACTGGAAGGCAAATTCTGAGGGACATTTTCTAGCATAATTTGACACATGCAAGGGAGTTCCCAGTATAATATCTGGCAGTCTGGAAAAAAATAAACTATCAAAACCTAAACCAAGCAGTAAATATAAAAATTACTGAGCAGAGTACCCAACGGACAAAAATTAAGAAACAGAGACCCATACCACAGCAAAGATGTTAAGATATTTACCAAGACAAAAAAAGAAAATGCCAAGAAAACCAGACAATTCTAGGCTTTTAATTTATCGCAACTGAGAGATAATAATGCTGAAGTAAAGAACCAAACCCCCATCCAGGGGCTGAAATAGAGACCCACTCAAGAGTAAAGATGTCACAGCATTTACCAAGAAAAAATAAAAGGCCCAAGAGAAATAGACATTCTAGGCTTTTAACTTATCCCAAATGTGGGATAATAGTGCCAAAGTAAAGAACCACAACACCATCCAAGGGCTGAAATACCATCATCATGTGAAAAGAAAAAGAAAAAAAAGATGAGATTTCCCAATGGAAGGCCAATCTCAGGTGTCAAAATTAGTAGGGCCATTAGCACCTATCTGTAAGGCAATCCCTCTTTATGGATGATCACTCTCAAAGTTTTGGACTGATGCTGCTGGTTTTTCAACTCTGAGAGTGCATTTAGGCTGCTAACCAGACCTCTATGCCAGTGTTCTGACCCTTTAAAGTGTATATTAATTGGCTTATAATCTATTGGCACAAGTTAACTTACTTAGAATTCCTTAGTATACCAGGATACACAGGGCCTGTAAGTTAAACTGTTCCTCATGGCCTGGAGCAATGTTTGTGCCACCACAAATGTGACAAAGTAAAACATGCCTCCCAGTCTGCCACTGCAGACTGGTAAGGCAGTTTTAAACTGCTAAACTCATCTCTGTCATTTCAACTAATGACAAAGTCCAGACCTTCCTTTTTAATATATATGTCAGCCCTAAGGTAGGCCTGTCAAGCCCTAAGGCAGGGTGCTGTATATTAAATGGTAGGACATGTGTTTTTATATGTCTTAACAGTAAAAAACCCAAATTGTTGTTTTTACTATAGAAGGGCTAGTAGCCTCATTGGCAAGTATAGGGTAACATGATGACTACTCAGCTCTGCTAACTTCTTAATGGGACAACTAAAGTTGGTACTTCAAGGTATCAAAGGAATAATTAAATTAAACCAGATGAAGCCCACGTCAAATTTAATGTAACATTGGAGTAAAAAACAACTTTAGAAAGTTGCCAATTTGTTGCCCAAGTTTTCCTGTGACAATTGGTGATTGCTGGTCATGACACAGCCTTCTAACCTCCTGGGAGACATGTGAACGACTCCAAGGAAAGGAAACAATAGAGGTCTGTCGTTGGAAGAGGTGTTATCTCTACCTGGTAGAGGAAGCCTAACAGGGTTTGAGCCCAAAAGGTGAGCTTCAAATGAGAATCTGCCTGTGAAGGGTAAATGGTGAACACCGAAGAGAGGGGATGCTCTTTTGTTCTGGTTGACAGGTTGGAGTCAGGGACAGAGATGGGAAACAGTTGTCAAACTTGTTTTCCCGTGGGCATGTAGCTTTCAGATACCCACACCTCTAGGGTCGGTTACTAGGCTTCACAAACTAAAGTGAAAAGTTCTGCCATCTTGAGAGTGGGTGTAATATTGCATTCTGGGATAGTTAGATGCCACGATTTGCTGGAAGTCATCATCAGGCGAGACGGGGCCTGGTAGCCCATTGGCTAGTAGTCATTGCGATCCCAGAGGACATATTGTGGCATCCAGACCTCAGATCACATCTGCACTGGAGAGAGGACCAAAAAAGGACAGCCCTTCTGTTCTCTGGACCCGGGAAAGAAAGACTGCACCAAACACTCGACTGCACCTACTGATCCTTGGACTAGCAAAGAGAGGACTGTGCCTGTGGTGCCCTGCTCGAGGAAAGTCATCTCTGAGCCCCAGACAGAAGAGGTGAACTCCAATAGTCAGTTGTCTGACTTCCTACACAGCTTCAGGGCCATAAAAGCTGAAGAACTCTGCCTTGGTGAGTTGGTGGCCGCAATCGCTTGATCACTACTGACCACTGAAGCGCAGCCTGGGAGACCGAGTTCTGACACTTAAAAGTTGCACTGAGTCTGCTGGACCCAGGAGAGTTGTCGGAGTGCAGTTTGGTCCCCCAAGACAGACACTAGCCTCACTAAAAAGGAACTGCTGGTTTCGCAGTAATGGGAGACCAGTAGACTAGTGGCAATATGTTTTGCGCTGGATTTCACCCGGACTTCAAGAGGCATTTGCCTCTGTGGTCTAAGTCGTCCCACCATGTTCGTGAACCAAGGCTGACCCTCAGAAGACCCTGTCAACTAGATCAGCATCCACATCATCCTATATCCCTTGCAGCAGGACCACTCCATTGATGTCTATTGCAGTTTACCCATAGAGAGTGAAAGTGGACTGCAGACCTCTTTGACTGCAAGGTAACTGTCCTGCTGAGCTTTATTCACCCCTGTCACTTTCTCTCTGCTAGAGTTGGTCACCCGAACTGGAGTAACCGAACACAACTTTACCAAAGTTTTCAAAGTAACTGATAACTGCAGTAGTTGCCAATGTTTGTTTGTTATTGGAGTAAAAGGCAATGATTTACAATGTGCTTAACAATTTATATGTTCAGAACCCTCTGGTGGATTTTCTTCATTTTGGTGTCGAAAGATTAATAAAAATAGGGTATATTTTTATAAATTGGTGTTGGAGTACCTTTCTGTCGTGTTTCTTTCTTATTCAGTTGTTTTGCTACTTCTAAATGCTTTACAATTCGTCCTTTGTTAAAGCCTGACAGCTCGAAGCTACAGCAACCCAGAGTTGAGCTAAGGTTTTGCAAACGAGCCTGACTGGACTCAAGATGGATTAGTGAGTTTATTACATGGTGAGGATGCACAACTATGCCATATAATAAACCGCTTTCCACACACCATCTAACTAAACGAACAGACAACAGACTCAATACCACTGTAGTACTTTTCAAAGGCTTCACAAATCCTCTCAAGTATTAACCAACAAAAATTCTGTTTCGTAACTAGGGTCTACCCCACCTCTTTTTCTCATATTGGGGACTCAGCTTCACCCAGGGTCCCCACACTCCGATGGATGTAAATTTGCTCCAATAAGGGAAAAAGGTGAACACCGGGCACAGTGTCAGATAAACTCTAATTGCAAATTGACTCCCAATGGACAAAGCTATCTCCGATTCTACTAACAGTTAACATACATGCCTAACACACATATACCTATATATGGAAAAACAAACAGGCTAATAAGTTCATGATATATCTCTTTAATTAATACAAAATATAAATATATTTTTTTTGGTTTTCGTTTTCAATTTTTTACAGTGAATTATTTTCTTTGTATCAACATATATATTTGTGTGCAGCAATACATCAATATATCATCATGTTACTAATAAACATACAAGTTAATTTTAATATACTGTATGTGGGTTCTAATTAAACTATGATTAGTTTTTCATGATAAATTTGCATTGCCTGTTTGTGATATCTCAACAATTTCTCATTTCTTATATTTTGATTATCTTTCCTTAAACATTCAATAGACAGTAACAATATTGAAAAAGCGGTGTAAATATATTTTTATCAGATTTTTACTCTATTGATGATAAATGAGCACATAGGCGGTCGATTGACACAACGCGTTTCGGCTAGGCCTTCGTCAGGAACCCGCTCTGAGTTTTACACTATATGTGAAAAATAATAACAAAAAAAACATATACCAATTAAAAACCAATCTAAAAAATTGTTTTTGGGAGTCCCACATATATCATAAAAATGAATCAAATGTTGGGAGACACACGATATTATCGTACTATTACCAGAGACCCTACGTCTCAAATTGTTAAACAAATACTCAAAATAACAAACAAGGCATTGAAAAATGGAGATATATGTATTAAGGAATGTACATTCCTTAATAAAGAAAAACCTAAAATGGCTAGCATCTACGGCATACCAAAAGTACATAAGAACGCTAGTGACCCACCGCTGAGACCGATAGTCACCACTATTGGATCAGCGACGGAGCCACTAGCCAAGTACGTAGATGCACTATTATGCAAACACATTCCCAAAACTCCAGCATTTGTAAAAGATACTAGACATATTATTAACCTATTGGAAAACACGCCTTTCTGCACAGATACTCAGTATATGGTCACTATGGACATAGAGGCCTTATACAGTAATATTCCCATTGGAGGAGCCATTGCAGCCGTGCATTGGTTCATTAAGGCTTACAACATTGAATGTCCTTCTGTTTTCGTGCTGGAATGCCTCAAAATTGTGTTAGAGGATAATGTGTTTGAATTTAATCAACAACTGTATAAACAGAATCAAGGCGTCAGTATGGGAGCGTCTTGTGCCCCAACTGTGGCGAACATTTACATGACCTTTTTTGAAAAGAAATACATCTACAACGAAATAGCACCATTTTATGAATCAGTAACCAAATGGTCGAGATTTATCGATGATGTCTTTTTTATTTGGTCAGACACATACGAGAAATTGCTTGAATTCATTGAGTGGATTAATTTATGTGACGAGAATATCAGCTTTACTAATAACATTAGCTCCAAACAAGTAGAATATCTGGACATCCTCATCAAGCATCAGATGGGAGTGTTAACAGTCGTGTTGTTCACCAAAACCACTGCCAGGAACACACTACTGCATTACGACAGTTATCACCCCAAGAGCCAAAAGGATAATATACCGTTTGGCGAATTCTTGCGCCTAAGGCGAAATTGTACGAATATCAGTGATTTTGATGAGAAATCGGAGGTCATGAAGAAAAAATTTCATGCCAGAGGTTATCCGAACAAAATTGTACGGGATGCCTATAAACGGGCACGCTACTATGATAGGCAGCATTTACTAACAAATATAAAAACCAAAACAAATCCACCCCTGGTCTTTGCAACACGGCACTCTATGTTGAATGCCAGAATTCGTCAAGCGGTATGCTCTAGCTGGCATATATTAAATGTGGAAAAATTCAAAGAAGGAGAAATAATACCTAAACCGCTATTTGCATACAGGCGCAATAAAAGCTTGAGAGACCACATAGTACATTCCAGGATGAAAAATGAGACTACCCTTATCCAAACTAATCTGGAAGGCTCTAAAAAAGTGGTAGGAAACTTTAAGTGCACCACGTGTAGATCTTGCCCAATGGCCATTGAAGCATTGACATTCACTTTCAATGGCGTCAATATTTCTCCCAAGACATTTAACAACTGTAAATCGACAAATGTCATTTACTTGATTGTATGTCCATGCCATATGGGATATGTGGGAGAAACAGGGAGAGCCTTTAATGTCAGACTAACAGAGCACAGATCTGCAATCAGAATGCAGAAAATATCTGCACCCTTGGTACAGCATTTTGTAGATCTGGGACATACACCAGATGACATCCAGTGGTATATTTTGGAAAAGATTTGGCCTCGAGCAGGTATACAGACGGATAAAATCAGAAAAATGAGAGAAGTCTACTGGATGTTTATCCTTAATACAGCTACATCTGGGCTTAACCAAGAAATACCTTGGGATCAAGCAATTAAAAATAATGGATAAACCATATTTGTGACAGAAGTTAGTCCAGTTAAATCTCAACCGGATCTCATGTTGTGCCAAATAAATCGAATAGAATAGGGAATGGACACAGAACTACCGATTAATAAAATACTGATTTCCCATCTAGTGATAATATTTCCAAGGAGGTTTGAACATAATCAACAAATACAGATTAGGCAATAAAAGATAGTAGTTGACAAACCATTAAGTGGATAAAACTGTGTGCTTTAGGCTCTAGCTCCATTTGTACGCAGGGGGGTTACACTATCAGCCTCTCTGGACTTATTAGTAAGTAGATTTCGTCATTGTAGTGAATACACGTCACCGACAGTCAGTGTCTATATATAACAAAAACTTATCCATTACCCGTGGGGACAAAGATTAAATTGGGGGTATTCATGAATGGTCCAAACTAAATATGTAATAGTCGCCATTTGTACGTTTACTAAAACAGATTGGAATAGCAAGGAGATATAATCATTCAAACATGGCGTGTGTCCAGCAACCATTATCGGGTATGCCATAAGTCCTATATCTATGCGAGTGATGAAGTGCGTCAAGGAAACGCACGTCCACTCGGCGTACGTAAATAGACCTAAAATGGCCGTGAGCCGGATTACTGCCGAACCAAACGAGGACGCGGAGCACAAGAGAGAGGAGGTAAATGTAACTTAAGGTCTAAATTATGAGAAGGAAAGATACTAATTAGAGATAGAACTGTATACAGACTCAGACAGAATCGCAAGTTAAATTAACGTTGGGATACAAGCCGTGTTGCCAGAAGTTTTAAAGAGTGTAAGCATCATGACACTCGCCTCATAGAAGGTTTACATCTCGATCAATTAAAGAAAGGGCGGGTTTTCTATCAAATCTCCAGTTACTAGAATTAAGGGGAGCACTTTTAAATAGACGTTCAACCTGGTGTTGTCATATTTAGTAAGAATTGACATACATTTATTTATGCCACCAACCAGGAGAACGTAATAGATCGCGAGACGCGGAAGAAAAAGATATCGCCAGGACAGACGATAAAATGAAAAAGACTGATCATGAATAGAACTAAAAGATAAGAGCGATAAGGTATGTGTATTCAACGCACACGGGCGAATTAACATTACTACAGCTGAGAATTAGCACCATGTGTATATAAAAACAATTGACAAATTATAAATGCACAAATGATTTACTTTGTAACAGTGTATACTATATAACCAGTTAGATCTGACATTAATTAAATAGATATACAGTTAACTTGCTAATTATCAACATCAGCTTAGAAAACATCAATAAGCTTACAAACTAGGGCTCTTTTCTATATAGATTTATTAAAAGTAGAGCCTTAACAATATATTCGCTTACATATCTAAACCCGCAGATCTGATCCCTCCCTTGAAGACAGAAAAGAAGGTGTAATCCTCCACCATATATATTTTTTATTGGAAGTCATTTGGATATCCAGAAAAGTACATTTTGAGCAAGTGAGTACTTGCGATATTTTATGGAAGAATGATTATTATCTATAATACAGAGATCACGAAACTATATTTACCAACCTTCAGTTTGTGCGACATACATGTACCTTTCTTGTCCTCAGAGTAGAAATATCATATATCATCTTCCCAAAGAAGAATACAATCTGGGTTCAACTCACCAACCGAGGTTAAGAACGAGAACAGTCAATGGAAAAAGGGTTGGTATAAACTCGTTTTGAATAGATTAACTGATATAAGTGGGCTATCGATAGAGTATAGATGACGCATATTTGCCTAACATAGGTCCAGAAGTTCGTTACTATGATACATCCCACACAGTAGAAGAGTACTTATTTCATCGTAAGAATCAGAAGGGTATGTCATTCTCCTGTTAAATTTGATCCTAAGTTATGAGCCTATTGGCCAATTGGAGAAAGGTTATAGCAGATTGAAAGTGACCCCTTCTTAAGGGACAATAGGGTTGTTACATTGTACAACTGTATTTAAGGAGTGGTGAGCTCAGTTAAGTTTGGAGACTTTGGATTGGATCCGATAATTCATATGAATCTATACACAATTGAATTTTTGTAAATGAATAATTACTGCTATATTGACTCCCAAAAACAATTTTTTAGATTGGTTTTTAATTGGTATATGTTTTTTTTGTTATTATTTTTCACATATAGTGTAAAACTCAGGGGGTACTGACGAAGGCCTAGCCGAAACGCGTTGTGTCAATCGACCGCCTATGTGCTCATTTATCATCAATAGAGTAAAAATCTGATAAAAATATATTTACACCGCTTTTTCAATATTGTTACTGTCTATTGAATGTTTAAGGAAAGATAATCAAAGTATAAGAAATGAGAAATTGTTGAGATATCACAAACAGGCAATGCAAATTTATCATGAAAAACTAATCATAGTTTAATTAGAACCCACATACAGTATATTAAAATTAACTTGTATGTTTATTAGTAACATGATGATATATTGATGTATTGCTGCACACAAATATATATGTTGATACAAAGAAAATAATTCACTGTAAAAAATTGAAAACGAAAACCAAAAAAAATATATTTATATTTTGTATTAATTAAAGAGATATATCATGAACTTATTAGCCTGTTTGTTTTTCCATATATAGGTATATGTGTGTTAGGCATGTATGTTAACTGTTAGTAGAATCGGAGATAGCTTTGTCCATTGGGAGTCAATTTGCAATTAGAGTTTATCTGACACTGTGCCCGGTGTTCACCTTTTTCCCTTATTAGTTTATTCCCTGCTTGGGCTGTATATCCAGTTAGCAGGGGCCCCGTTGCTTTACCAAACATGTAAATTTGCTCCATCCATTAGTATCTCCCCATCTTCACTGGAGGGCTGCAGTGGGATATTCAGAAAGGCTGCCACTTCTACTTATGCATGAAATGGTGCGGTTTGTTGTCCTTGAAGACTATACTAAAAGGGAATGTTCCTTTGTATTGGATTTGTACACTCTCGGTTTGTCCTTGATATGCTTTAAGACGATACATGTGAACTTTGACTGAAGATACATCTTGGAATAGGGTGCATGAGTAGTCAGGAAAGTTGACCTTTTCCAGGCCCTCCGCCACACTAAGAATCTCCTCCTTTTCAGTAAAATAGTCGAATTTAGCAAGCAAATCTCTTGGGCTCTGGTCACTAGCGGGAAGTCTCTGGCACAATATATGGACCTATCTAGTCTCAACTCCAGGAGGTCATTCTCCAGGAGATTTGAGAATATGGCAATCAGGAAGGCTTTCATGTCAGCTCTCTCTGCTCCTTCTTTCAAGCCTCTCATTTGAATATTCTCACTTTGTGATCCCTTTTCTGGCTCCACACATTTCAGCAGGGTCTTCTGCACAAGATTCTGCTGGTCAGTTCGCACCCTCCTCCCCTTGCTTGGGCAGTCTCCAGCCATTCCACCCTGCTTTCTGCTCTACTATCCTTGCTCCTATTTTCTTACTATCATTTCTGAGGTCTATAAAGTTAGTCTTCAGATCTGCTCGGCAGTCTTGGATGTTCCTGAAGAAGTCTTGCTGGAGTCTGTCCCTGAGCTCCCTCTTAAAGTAGGCCAGGCTATCAATAATGTCTGCTTTGGTGAGGGTCATATGGATGTCACTTGGCTGCAAAGCAAAGGGGTCACTTTGTCCACTATTAGATCCACATGCTGCCTCTTCAGATACAAGCTGTATCAGCTAACAGAGCACTACAAACACACAAAAGGCATGGCAGCTCATTTTCTCACACCACAGGGAATTCCAGCGGTAGGAACACAAAATCCAGAGATTATGGTCGGAAAGCCCTCACCCACATTTTCGTGGCATGCTTTATCAATGACCCATAGTGTTAGGACAGTGCCAACACAACACAATGATCTCAACGTTAATGAAAGGGAGAACAAGATAAATTGCTTCTTGTTAACAGAGGGGTCCAGATTTTATTCTAAACCTACCTCTGCATAAACCCAAGGGATTGCCTTTATTAAGTGGGTATACAGGGTAGGGTTAAAAAAACAAAATTGGATGTTATCAATGTCTTAAACATCCCTCAAAGTTATCAATCGCCAGCATGTTTTCGGCCACGTTTGTTGATCCGTGTTCCCACCTTCCTAGTTGTCATACCCATGTATTTAAGCCCGCAACTGCAGATAATAATATAGACACGTTTTTAGTATTGCAATTACTTTGGTCTTGTAAGAGACATGGTGTCTTCAAGCCCAAATCAACACTAGTTGTTTTCTTCGTAAAACAGCACACATTACAGTCTCCACATGGATAGTGTCCACTTACAGATTACCTATCCAATAGGGTTTTCGGTCCCTGGGTTACAGGTTTGTTTCTGGGTCTCTTTTGCATTATTAGATCTTTTATACTCCTGGCTTGTTTGAATGAAAACAGTTTTTCCAAATTCAGACGACCTGAGTTAAGAAACCTTGTCAAACAAGATAATCTCATCATGAAGAGTTAAGTGCGGTCACTATTCCTTGCTATCCTCTCTGCTCTTTTGGTATTTTACGTATCAAGGCGCTGGGTTGATGGGCTTAATCGAAAAGCCAGGTCTTGAGTCTCTCCCTGATGTCCGCCAGCAAGGGTGAAGTTCTGAGGTGGAGAGGGTGAGAGTGCCAGGACTTGGCGGCAATATGGGAGAAGGAGCGACCTCCGCTGGAAAAACATATTGTAGCTTCTATATCCTTCTTCTGTAGGTGAACCCCATAATTATTCTCTCCTTTCAGTGGGCAACTGTTTGTTTCAGCTCCAGAGTGTTTGGACTCTATGCTATGCCCTATGTTACATTATTGTCTCAAAGAACATCCCTCTTTCTATGCCTCCTATGTCTATGTCCAGTTGCTTTAATTTGCCAAGCTTGCGGTGCCATCCAGGAGGTTAGTGACAGAGGACACATAGTCTGTGCAGATTTGTGCATGGATGTGTTTGGATGCATTAGCACGGTAAGGCTATACTTATTGCCTTTGCTAACACTTTTTGCACGTCTACATATTGTGAGTTAAGTGGAAATTTTCTTGCATCATATTGTTCGCTCTAATTTAGAACCAGCAATAAGCTACCGATAAAACAAAGCGCCAAGCAGGTACAATAACAAGCGCCACCTGGCAACCATGCAAGACATCCGCTCGCCTGTCTTATGTTGTAACGTTGCTGCACATGCAGTTAGTGTCAGAGTTTCAGCTCCCTACAGTATAAGTGAGTTGTCCTATCATGTGGTAGTCCCTGGATCTTACCTCTTGTGATGCGATAACAAATTTCACAGGCGAAAAACAATATGTTGTTTGATGGTCCTAATGTTGAACAAAAATAAACAGAAAAACTTGAAATATTTTACATTTCTCCTCTTTGAGGACGGAATACAATACAGTGCTTGTTTAGAATCCAAGCCAAACACCAGCCTCCATCAGTCAGCGTGTGATTGGGAGGATGTGTGTGTTGGGCCCATGATATATATCTGCCACCTGGTCACGTCCTGGGTATCTGGCCTTTTGGTCAGTGTTGGCGGATTTGTAAAGATCCTTTGAATTCTCTTGTGATTGCACTTTTCCCAGGGAGAAACTGGCCATTGGCATTACAGAGTTAGTGCCTATTCAGCCAGTGTCACACATCCTGAAACTGGAAGCACACCATCAAACTGAAAACTTTGCAGCTAGGGAAACACTGTCTGTATATGTCACTGCCCTGCTGGAGCCAGAGGTGAAAGGTTGAGGGGGAGGATGGCGAAGGGGGCCAGTACAAAACCTGCAAGTTGTAATACCGCCCAATATTCTACCTCGGTGACTGGGACTATGATAAAAGGGCAGCTTAGACTCCATCTCTCTTGAATCATTGGTATACAATATGACGAGGCCTTCGTCATGGTGTGTAGATGTCTGTCCAATTGTAATGGTGTTTTTTTGCCGAGACGTATAAGGAGAAAGGAAAATAGCATTCAAAAGACAAGAAATTACACCAGTGAAGAGAGAAACTTATAGTTGTACAACGGGACGACAGTGCTAGGATAAAATCATTTGGACAGCACAAAGACGAGGTGACAGAACTGGGACTGAAATACTCATTTTTGAGCAGTGCCTGTACAAACAAACAAATGGCCTCATTGTCCATTTCCGGGAATCGAGTGTTAAGTAGAGTTTTCATTTCAAATCATTTGCTCCGGATTAAGTCATCGGAGAGAACCCTGGTGCAACATCCCGCCGCTCACAAGCACCCCGTGCTCTGCTTGGTACCTACATGTTGTCGGCTGCCTTCTCCGCTTCTATTTCCTGCTCCACGCTTTCACGCTGCTGCTCCAAAGAATCCATGCGATTCCGGCAGGCAGTCAACTCCCCCCTGAAACCAAGAACACTGAGCGTGAATGTCACGTCAACCTTATGGTGAAAACTGTCATCTTTTTATTGTGAGCTCGTGACATTTAACAGCCTTTAGTGACTTTTACTTAAAGGCATGCCCACTTTACATATCTATGCCTCAAAAGGAATTGTCTCTTGCAGTTTAATCACAGCTGCACCTTTTACTCCATGGTTCTCATTTTTGTTGTTTACTTTGAAAGCAATAAAAGGCTGGAACACCCCTGCTAATATGTATGATCTGATGATTAAATGACCTGCTGAACTGCCATCCACTCCCCTCACCCTCAGCATTAGCCTTCCTTTCAAAAGATTAAATAAAAAAAAATACCTGGTGTCATGCTAACCAACCACAGCCCGCAATAAACCTGGAGTCTTGCCACCCACTCAGACTATCATCACTTCAAGTCCCACCCCAACCCTGTTCAAATATACAAGAATTATACTTGGTCTCCTGCTTCCCACCTCAGAGCCCTCCGCACCTCCCCTGCGTTCCGAAACCACACAGTAGCGGCTGCTCTCACTGCAGAGTGGCGGGGGAGGGGTATGGGGGCAGACTACGAAAAAGGGGGAAAAAAATAACTTACCACCTTCTCGCCGATCGCCGTTCTTCTCCTTTCTGCTGAGGTTCCCAGACTCCCTTGCGGCCAATCCCAGCGCTTCTCTCATGCTGTTAGCAACATGAGACAAGCACTGGGATTGGCCTGAGCGGGCTTATTTTCTGCTACAAAAGGGTTTGGGAGCCTACGGCTGCTATTCCTTCCACCGGGCAATGCAGCGCTGGTTGGGGAGATGTCAGTGCGCATGATGGTTTGGCCGTACTGTGGCAGCTGGCCAAATCCATCATAGCACTGAGTGCAGTGCCACCACTACCTCTGTGACTGCCCCGTGATGGCCCAGCCCACAAACGTGGCAGGAAAGGAAAAATAAAACGATAATAAACACGTTTTATTATCGTTCTATTTTTCAAAGTTTGAGGCCGCTGGCAGGGGAGGTGACTCTCCTCCACCATAGCGGAGGAGCCGCCACTGAACCGGCTGCTCTGCTGTTCATGTAGCAGAGAGCCAGCACTGTGCTAATAGGCTCTCCGAGTGCCTTGTCAGTGAGCGCAGTTATAAAGTCCTTGTTGGCATGGGCCAGCAGTGAACTACACTGAGAGGGAATCTACTTGCTGCCACTGCCAGCATGCTCAACAAGAGAGGGTTATGGCCCGTTTTAAGCAAGGCTAGGCCAGGATATCAATAACAAAGCGAAAGAAGTGCCAATACTGATGATCAATCAAATTTTACTTAGTACAATCACACGTGAAACTCGTTGTGATGTAATCATTATTCTTTTTTTTTTTTTTTATTTTCTCATTTCATTAGAAAAATGGTCAATACATTATTTTGGACATTTTTTCAATGGTCAATACAAAACTAAATTCTTCTAAAATTTACATAAACCACACTACACCACATCTGAGTCTTAAACAAATATACATACATATTTTAACAACACACTTAATTGACAATGAAAGACAAAAAATAGACAGAAATTAAGATGTTTGACAATTAGATGACCTCAAACTCCCAAAAAACTTCAAAAAGTTATGAAAAGGAAAGAAAAAGGAAAGAACAACAAAGGCGAACGGTAAATTATTACACAATTAATATTTCAACAACCCTAGACAATGGGCCGAGACCAAACAGTGTAGAGTCAAGGGCAACCTACTGATTTAATCAAAAATTATTATGAACAGTTCATTCAAACATTATGAGAGACAATCTGGTTATGCACTTGGAAGTTCATTGTATGGTCAACGCGTTTCGAACCCAGAAAATTGTTTGCGGGTTCTCATCAGGACCTAGAACTAGAGCTAGAGAGATAAACCAAAAAAATAGAAAAAAGAAAAAGAATTGTGTTAATTTCTACAAACTCCATTTTCATGGGTAAAAACATCTAAACGTGACCTCTTCTAAGTGATGAAAAATTACCTTAGTCTGAGGTCAGCCGATCTCAGTACATTTTATATAAGGAAGAAGAGATAATCTTAGTTGCAGCGAAGAACACCGATAAGAACTGTGTGAAAGATGATAGAAAGCAGAAAGCAGTCCAAGTCAGTGTTTTGTATGTAGACTATATCAATAATGAGGCAGGTTTTTTCGCGAAATTACTTTCGAAACTCCAGGGATGGTTGTGAGAAGTTGGCCTGATATGTAGTGCTCACTATTCTAGTGATCACTGTGTATCATTCCAAACGACCCTTATTGATGATTGGTTGTAAGTCAACCTTGTAGACCAGCTATCCTAGTAGCGTGGACAAGAGCAGTCTTCAGGCTAAACTCTAGAGGGCGTGTTAAGCCAGCTGTTTACCATCACATATACCCCTTGAACACCAAGTGAAAGGACACCACACGAGTTGTTATGAAAATAAAGGATATTTATTTATACCAAGACTACTCTGGCTCTTTATGAGTCAGGGAGCTAAGCACAATACAAAACTCTTGAGAAAAATACTTCTAGTTGCACAATTTACCCAAATGCCCGAAGGGCACGAAACCATTTACACTGCAAGTGGAATGGGAGATGTTAGAGAGTCTAAAGTTACTGATTCCGGAGGAATCCGATCAGTTGGACTAAACGGAAAAGGAGTTGGACACTTGTAGAGTGAACCTACGATGGAGCCCCGAAATGCTCGAGTTACCTAGCCCAGAGGCTGCGGCTGCGTGGGGTTCAGCAAGATGTCGGGAGTCCTCGTTGTAGTCTCGGGAGCCTGAAAGAAGAAGTTGCTGGCAGGCGACCAGTGTCGATGTTCAGAGAGATCCAAGCCTGGATCGGTGATGAAGGAAACCTGAAAGCAGAGGGGACTCAGTTCTCAACCGCTAGCCAGTGATTGGGTGGGCGCCAGGATGGTACCGGATGAAGTCACCTCGACCAGGTGAGTGGGTGACGTCGGACTCGGCTGTTCCTCGGACCAGGAGGCGCGGCGGCGACCAGGATGGAGGGCGAGCTGTCCCACGAAGGTGTCTGCTGTCGATGATGCTGGGCCCAGGAGTGGGGCAGCAGGTTTTAGCAGAGGCAAGCCCACGCGGTGGAGTCAAGATGGCGTCTGGAGTGGACCAGGAGGGTCCGGGGTACTCCTCTGTTGAAGGGGAGCAAGGGCCAGTCTGGAGCAACCAGACCAGCGATGAAAAACTGTCGTGGTGCGTCGTGAAGAGGGCCACTAGCCGACGGCGAGTGGCCAGACAACACGGTGAGCAGCAAGGAGCAGAAGGGCCCCCACGCAGTTTTCGTGGATGCGGGGGAGGCAGACTTCGGTGCTGGAGCTGCTCAGGGTTAGGGCTTCTCAAACCCTAGGTGCACTAACTCGAGGGTCCCTCGGTGGTCGTGCTAGATAAGCGTTGTGCAGGTTCTGAAGATGGCCGGTCCCGCAGGTCTCGTCACACCCACGAATCTCAGCTGGGCTGACGATGTAGGTAGAGGTCAGAGATGGCGGGGCATCCGGGTCTCGGCGAGCTGGGCAGTCTTGATCCGTAGGAGAGACGTACAGCAAACCGCAAGCGCTTAGGTGGTGCCTGCTGGTGCAGGGTGGCTACTCCTTAGCCACAAGGGAGAGTCTTCAGAAAAAGTCAAGAGTTCCTTTCGTGGAAAGTAGTTCAAGATTCAGAATTATCCAATTTGGGAAGGGGACTCGCTCCTACCTTTATTCTAGGAAAAGGGGCTGGCCCGTGACTAGGTCCTGCCTATGGGTGGGACCAGGAGGGGGGTGGTTACACCCCTATCCTTTGTCCGGCTTCGCCCCAGCTCAGGGGCTGGGGTGCCCCCGAAACTGGTTTGAGCCGGGCTATGCACAGTGAGCACCGGGGTGCCACTTGCAATCACCTTCCTTTCAGCCCTGCCTACCTGGGATACACAAACCCTGTCTGGGATGGTGCTAACACCGCCCTCGACAGGAAACCCTTTGTCCAAGCTCCCCTCGCTGGAAGGTCTCCCAGCAGCAGGAGGTCAGACTTGTGTCTGGTGGCAGCATCCATTTTGTGATGCTGAGGCTTGAGTCAACTTTAACCGGGGTTCAAGGTTACTTCCATGTCGTGTCCCTCTAGAAGGGTGGAATGCTAACCCTCTCGCCAGAATTGGCGAGGGGTCGTATTCCAATTTGTATGACACCTTACTCGACATGTTTGGGTGATGCGATGCCAAAGTTAGCAAATAACCGCGAGGATTATAATGCACTTTAAGGTAGATGGCACGCGTCACCATGGAACAGCTATTAGGACTTGGTTCCGCAAGCCGTCGACGGGCTCAGCTCGCGCCAGAGCACCATCTCACATGATTCCCAGCACTCTGCCTTCAGGATTGATAAGGCCTGCCATAGGAGTGACTGATAGGAATCCATGTGTCCATTTTAGGGTTAGGTATAGGAATACTACACCTACAGCAACGGGTGATTACACCACCTTGCCCCAGCTGTCGTACAGCCAGTTGTGTCAGATTTGGGTGGCCATCCAGGGGTGGCATAATACATGCTGCAGCCCCTGGTAGGCCCTGGGTACACCGATGCCCTGGATACCTGTGGTATGCTGATACAGGGACTGATAAGGCGGCCCAGTTCCAATTAGTGGATGCACCTAATGTACATGTGTGTTAATCTCGAGAGAGAACAGCTAGGCTGTGGGTCTGATTGGCAGGCCCACAGCCAGGGAAAGTCGTAAACCAATGAAGCAAAAGCAAAAAATCAGGGTGATCATAGGATTGCAGACCCCACTCTCCTACATGACCCCCCCCCAAACTTTGGGACAATAAGCTAACCTTGACCAGGTGAGTCTTCTTGCTCTAAGTGGAAATACCTGGAGAGCCCATCTGCATTGCCATGATCAGTGCCAGGTCTATGCTCCACTGTGAAGTCCATCCTCTGTAGGGAAATGGACCACCTAAGTAGTTTGGGGTTTTCACCCTTCATTTGATTTAGCCACAAGAGGGGCTTATGGTCGGTCTGAATCTTGAAGTGAGTGCCAAACAAGTATGGCCTCAACTTCTTCAGGGCCCAAACCACAGCAAAGGCCTCCCTCTCAATAGCTGACCAATTCTTCTCTCTGGGGGTCAGCCTCCTGCTAATAAAAGCTATGGGCTGGTCATGACCATCAAAATTCAGCTGAGATAGAACAGCTCCCACACCCAACTCCGAAGCGTCTGTTTGGACAATGAATGTTTTGGAGTAGTCTGGACTCTTTAGGATAGGTGCTGTGCACATGGCCTGCTTTAGGTCATCGAATGCCTTTTGACAGCTTGCTGTCCACTGAACTTTTTTTGGCATCTTTTTACTTGTCAGATCGTTTAGCGGGGTCACCATGGATCCATAATTTCTGACAAATTTCCGGTAATAACCAGTCAGGCCCAAGAAACCTCGAACCTGAGTCTGGGTGGTTGGAGGAGCCCAGTCCTGGATTGCCTGTATCTTGCTCTCCAATGGCTGAACCTGGCCTCCACCTACAAGGTGGCCCAGGTATACAACCTGTGTCTGCCCTATCTGGCACTTAGTGGCCTTGATAGTGAGGCCTGCCTTTTGCAGAGCCTCTAACACTTTCCTCAGGTGGACCAGGTGATCCTCCCAGGTGGAGCTAAAGACAGCGATATCGTCCAGATATGCCGCACAGAAGTCGTCCAACCCAGTGAGAACTTGATTCACCAGCCTTTGGAAGGTGGCAGGTGCATTTTTCAAACCAAAGGGCATTACCACGAACTGATAATGCCCACCCGGGGTAGAAAATGCGGTTTTGGGCTTGGCCTCCTCAGCTAACCTGATTTGCCAATACCCAGCTGTCAGGTCAAATGTACTTAAGTAGTTGGCCGAAGCCAACCGGTCTATAAGTTCATCTGCTCTTGGTATTGGGTGGGCGTCAGTCTTAGTGACTGCATTGAGGCCTCTGTAGTCTACGCAAAACCTCATTTCTTTCTTACCGCCATGGGTGTGAGGTTTTGGCACGAGAACTACTGGACTAGCCCAGGGGCTGTCCGAGGGCTCAATGACTCCCAGCTCCAACATTTTCTGCACCTCTGTCTTGATGCAGTCTCTGACATGATCAGGCGGTCGATAGATTTTACTCTTTACGGGCAGACTGCCCCAGTGTCGACCTCATGGGTACACCAATTGGTCTGACTGGGTGTCAGAGAGAACATATGTCGGAAGGATTGAAGAACCTGTTTACAATCCTTTTGTTGATGTCCAGAGAGGCTGCCACAAAAGACAACACCATCTACTGACCCATCGTCAGGGTTCTGAGAGAGCAGGTCCGGGAGAGGGTCACTCTCCTCCTCCTGTCCCTCATCTGTGGCCATGAGCAAGCCCATGCCCTCCCTGTCGACATATGCCTTGAGCCTGTTTACATGGAGCACCCTGTGGGGGCTCCGGAGAGTTCCCAGGTCTACCAAGTAGGTGACCTCTCCCTTTTGCTCAATGATCGTGTGGGGCCCAGACCATTTGTCTTTGAGTGCTGCTGGGGCCACTGGCTCCAGCACCCACACCTTCTGTCCAGGCTGATACACAGTCAGGACAGCCTTTTGGTCGTGCCAAGCTTTTTGTAATTCTTGGCTCGCCTCAAGGTTTTTAGATGCATTTTCCATGTACTCAGCCATCCGCGAGCGGAGACCGAGCACATAGTCCACAATGTTTGATGCCGGCTTTCTGAGAGGTCTCTCCCTTCCTTCCTTTACCAAACAAAGGGGTCCCCTTACAGGATGTCCGAACAGAAGTTCAAAAGGGCTGTAGCCAACCCCCTTCTGCGGGACCTCTCTGTAGGCGAACAAGAGGCAGGGTATCAGGACATCCCATCTCCGCCGAAGCTTTTCAGGTAGTCCATGAATCATCCCTTTCAGGGTCCTGTTGAATCTCTCAACAAGCCCATTGCATTGTGGGTGATAGGGTGTGGTGAACTTGTAGTTGACACCACACTCCTTCCACATGGCAGTCAGATATCCCGACATGAAGTTTGCACCTCTGTCAGAGACAACCTCCATAGGGAAGCCCACTCTGGAGAACACTCCAACTAGGGCTCGTGCCACAACAGGTGCTGTAGTGGTCCTAAGGGGAATAGCTTCAGGATACCTGGTGGCGTGGTCCACCACCACCAGTATAAACTTGTGCCCTGATGCTGTCTGGGGTTCCATTGGTCCGACAATGTCGATCCCCACTCGTTCAAAAGGTACCCCCACCACCGGCAGTGGTATGAGGGGGGCCTTTGTCGTGCCACCTGACTTACCACTGGCTTGGCAAGTGACACAGGAGCGACAAAACTCCTTCGTATCTTCGGACATGTGGGGCCAGTGAAAGTGTGGAACAATTCTGTCCCAAGTCTTATTCTGGCCTAAGTGACCTGCAAGGGGAATCTCGTGGGCCAAGGTAAGAAGGAAACCTCTCAGAGACAAGGGGACGACCAGCCTCCTGGTCGCGCCAGGCTTGGGGTCTCTTGCCTCGGAGTACAGGAGTCCATCGTCCCAGTACACTTTGTGGGTACCTGTGGCGTTCCCTGCAGCCTCAGCAGCAGCCTGCTGTCTGAGGGGTTCAAGTGAGGGGCAGTCTAACTGTGCCTTCCCCAGGTCTTCCCTAGAGGGCCCCCCTGAGCCCAGAAACTCAACCTGACCAGGTTCAAGCTCTTTTGGCTCAGTTTCCCTCAGTTCTTTAAGGTCAGCCTCCTCAGAGACTTGATCCACGACCTGGGGCAAGGGGGAAGGCGAGGCCTTACCCTTACTGCTCCTTTTCTTGGATGGTGTCTGGTCCGTTCTTCCAGGATCCAGCACCTGTTCAGTGGGGCATCTTTTGGCCTGTGACCTGGTCACAGCAAGGACATGTGCTGGCAAGCCTAACATTTCCATGTGAGTCCTCTGCTCCACTTCTGACCATTGTGACGTTTCCAAATCATTGCCCAACAGACATTCTACGGGGAGGTCTGAACTAACCACAACTTTCTTTGGGCCACTTACCCCTCCCCAGGAGAAATCAACAACTGCCATACTGTGATTGGTAGTGACATTGCTGGCATTGGTCACTAGGTAATCGGTACCTAGCATGATCTGTCCAGGGTCCACAAAGTTAGGTGTCACCATTGTGACACTGGCACAAGTGTCCCTGTAGGCCTGAGCCACTTTTCCATTGTTTAAAGGCGTCTGCCTTTATTTGCCCAAAGTATTGGGACTGGCATCAGGGGACATATCCATATCCCCTGTACAGACAAGGACGGCCTGAGTGAGCGTGCCAACTAAGTCGTCACACCCCTCAGTTCTCAAGGTTAACCCAACTAATGCCTTGGGAGGCGCACTACCACTGCTGACTGTACTAGGGGGTGCAGGTGCCTTAGGGGCTGCAGTGGCAGGAGTTTGCCCTCCTTTCTTGGTGCACTCACTAAACCAGTGAGTCTTACTTTTACAGTATTGGCACCACCTTTTTGACTGGCCTTCCTGAGTCTTCTTCTTCTGTGAAGCCTGACCCCCACCCTCTTTGGTTTGTTGGGGACCTGTCGAAGACTTCTGGTCATTTTGTTCGTTCTTGTTACTACCCTTTTGGTCTGCTTTCTTCTGACCACCCAGGTTCTGAGTCTGGTTCTGCTTGACCCTTGTTCTGACCCATCTGTCTGCCTTCTTTCCCAATTCTTGGGGAGAGGTCAGCTCCGAGTCGACAAGGTGCTGATGCAACAACTGGTTCTGACAGTTGTTTAAAATCTGTTCTCTCATGATAAGATTGTACAATCCTGTGTAATCAGTAACCTTGCTACCCAGCAGCCAGCCTTCCAAAGCCTTAGTGGCACAATCGACAAAGTCAGTCCAATCCTGAGACTGAATTTTCTGGGTGTCTCTGAACAGCAACCTGTACTGCTCAGTGGTTAAGCCGAACCCATCAATCAGTGTATTTTTCAGGACTTGGTAGTTGTTAGCATCCTCAGCTCTCGTAGTGAGGAGCTTGTCTCGTCCTTTACCTTCAAAGGAGAGCCACAGTATAGCTGCCCACTGACTTGGGGGGACGCACTGGACAGTGCAGGCCCTCTCCAACGCAGTTATCCACTTGTGGATGTCGTCCCCTTGTTTAAAGGGGGGCACTATTTTACTCAGGTGTCTAGTGTCTATACCCCTGTCTTTCTCTCTAATGAGAATGCTGCCACCAGTGGGGTCTAACCCACTCAATTTCTGCTCTCGGGCCAAGGCAAGTCTTTCTTTGGCGAGGGCAAGTTCTTCCCGCTCGATCCTCAGATTGACTTCCCTCATCTTCGCTTCGTGCTCCCTTCTCTGAGGGGACGTCATTCCTCTCTGAGAAGATGCCTGAGAGACATGTGTTCGAACAGATCTGTTAGAGCCTCTCGAGAGAGACCTAGCTCGTCCGTTCCCAAGGTTAAGCCTGCTTGAGCGTGGGCCCGGGGCTCCCCCAGTTCCATTCTCATGCCTGCTTAAGTTGGTCCTCGTGAGCCTGCCGACTACTACTGGACCTTTGTCTGCCTCGTCTCCTGATAATTCCTCCTCCCCTTCCTCCTCTGTATGGAGGCCGAGGTCTGGGTCACCAAGGGTTCCCTCTAAGGGGGGCATGTTCCCATCTGGGTTAGAGGGGCCTACGTTAAGAGCCCTTCTAGCATCATAAGTCTCTAAGAGACCTATCAGGAATGGGACGGTAGGGTTAGAACCCTGTTTTAACTTCCTGGAGGCACACAGTTGTCTCATCTCCGTGAAGCTAAGAGCTGCATATCGTGACATGACCTGTGGAGGGTCAATGACCACTAAGGGAGTCTCTGCAGACTCTCCGCGGACCGACATGCTTTCTAGTGAGGTGTAAGTGATGCACCTACCTACACTATGTGTTTCCCTACTGATCCCTTGCTAAGAGTTATAGTCAGGGTGTGCTAGTCCCAGTTTTACTATAACAGCTGGTTCAGTAGAACTCCGAGTATTCTAAGTTAAGTTATATGTACCTGGGTACTTATGTGATCTTTCAACTTGATATTCTTAGGATACGTGTGTGGTAAAACAACAGCAAGCTCAAATCCCACCGCTGCCACCAATGTGAGAAGTTGGCCTGATATGTAGTGCTCACTATTCTAGTGATCACTGTGTATCATTCCAAACGACCCTTATTGATGATTGGTTGTAAGTCAACCTTGTAGACCAGCTATCCTAGTAGCGTGGACAAGAGCAGTCTTCAGGCTAAACTCTAGAGGGAGTGTTAAGCCAGCTGTTTACCATCACATATACCCCTTGAACACCAAGTGAAAGGACACCACACGAGTTGTTATGAAAATAAAGGATATTTATTTATAACAAGACTACCCTGGCTCTTTATGAGTCAGGGAGCTAAGCACAATACAAAACTCTTGAGAAAAATACTTCTAGTTGCACAATTTACCCAAATGCCCGAAGGGCACGAAACCATTTACACTGCAAGTGGAATGGGAGATGTTAGAGAGTCTAAAGTTACTGATTCCGGAGGAATCCGATCAGTTGGACTAAACGGAAAAGGAGTTGGACACTTGTAGAGTGAACCTACGATGGAGCACCGAAATGCTCGAGTTACCTAGCCCAGAGGCTGCGGCTGCGTGGGGTTCAGCAAGATGTCGGGAGTCCTCGTTGTAGTCTCGGGAGCCTGAAAGAAGAAGTTGCTGGCAGGCGACCAGTGTCGATGTTCAGAGAGATCCAAGCCTGGATCGGTGATGAAGGAAACCTGAAAGCAGAGGGGACTCAGTTCTCAACCGCTAGCCAGTGATTGGGTGGGCACCAGGATGGTACCGGATGAAGTCACCTCGACCAGGTGAGTGGGTGACGTCGGACTCGGCTGTTCCTCGGACCAGGAGGCGCGGCGGCGACCAGGATGGAGGGCGAGCTGTCCCACGAAGGTGTCTGCTGTCGATGATGCTGGGCCCAGGAGTGGGGCAGCAGGTTTTAGCAGAGGCAAGCCCACGCGGTGGAGTCAAGATGGCGTCTGGAGTGGACCAGGAGGGTCCGGGGTACTCCTCTGTTGAAGGGGAGCAAGGGCCAGTCTGGAGCAACCAGACCAGCGATGAAAAACTGTCGTGGTGCGTCGTGAAGAGGGCCACTAGCTGACGGCGAGTGGCCGGACAACGCGGTGAGCAGCAAGGAGCAGAAGGGCCCCCACGCAGTTTTCATGGATGCGGGGGAGGCAGACTTCGGTGCTGGAGCTGCTCAGGGTTAGGGCTTCTCAAACCCTAGGTGCACTCACTCGAGGGTCCCTCGGTGGTCGTGCTAGATAAGCGTCGTGCAGGTTCTGAAGATGGCCGGTCCCGCAGGTCTCGTCACACCCACGAATCTCAGCTGGGCTGACGATGTAGGTAGAGGTCAGAGATGGCGGGGAATCCGGGTCTCGGCGAGCTGGGCAGTCTTGATCCGTAGGAGAGACGTACAGCAAACCGCAAGCGCTTAGGTGGTGCCTGCTGGTGCAGGGTGGCTACTCCTTAGCCACAAGGGAGAGTCTTCAGAAAAAGTCAAGAGTTCCTTTCGTGGAAAGTAGTTCAAGATTCAGAATTATCCAATTTGGGAAGGGGACTCGCTCCTACCTTTATTCTAGGAAAAGGGGCTGGCCCGTGACTAGGTCCTGCCTATGGGTGGGACCAGGAGGGGGGTGGTTACACCCCTATCCTTTGTCCGGCTTCGCCCCAGCTCAGGGGCTGGGGTGCCCCCGAAACTGGTTTGAGCCGGGCTATGCACAGTGAGCACCGGGGTGCCACTTGCAATCACCTTCCTTTCAGCCCTGCCTACCTGGGATACACAAACCCTGTCTGGGATGGTGCTAACACCGCCCTCGACAGGAAACCCTTTGTCCAAGCTCCCCTCGCTGGAAGGTCTCCCAGCAGCAGGAGGTCAGACTTGTGTCTGGTGGCAGCATCCATTTTGTGATGCTGAGGCTTGAGTCAACTTTAACCGGGGTTCAAGGTTACTTCCATGTCGTGTCCCTCTAGAAGGGTGGAATGCTAACCCCGTCGCCAGAATTGGCGAGGGGTTCGTATTCCAATTCGTATGACACCTTACTCGACATGTTTGGGTGATGCGATGCCAAAGTTAGCAAATAACCGCAAGGATTATAATGCACTTTAAGGTAGATGGCACGCGTCACCATGGAACAGCTATTAGGACTTGGTTCCGCAAGCCGTCGACGGGCTCAGCTCGCGCCAGAGCACCATCTCACATGATTCCCAGCACTCTGCCTTCAGAATTGATAAGGCCTGCCATAGGAGTGACTGATAGGAATCCATGTGTCCATTTTAGGGTTAGGTATAGGAATACTACACCTACAGCAACGGGTGATTACACCACCATGCCCCAGCTGTCGTGCAGCCAGTTGTGTCAGATTTGGGTGGCCATCCAGGGGTGGCATAATACATGCTGCAGCCCCTGGTAGGCCCTGGGTACACCGATGCCCTGGATACCTGTGGTATGCTGATACAGGGACTGATAAGGCGGCCCAGTTCCAATTAGTGGATGCACCTAATGTACTTGTGTGTTAATCTCGAGAGAGAACAGCTAGGCTGTGTGTCTGATTGGCAGGCCCACAGCCAGGGAAAGTCGTAAACCAATGAAGCAAAAGCAAAAAATCGGGGTGATCATAGGATTGCAGACCCTACTCTCCTACAATGGTGAAGTGTGGGAGGGCAGTGGTTTACACGGGCATAATGAGTCTAAACGGATAAAAGGGGGGATTTCTTGAAACCGTTTATCTTTTGTGAAAAATAGTCCTAAAGGAAGTCCCAAAAAACTCACTTGGTTTGAAAACAGGACTCTAATTGTTTGAAGATAGTTTGAAGAGGCTGTGAATTCAGGGTACCTACAAAAATGAAAGGAAATGTTGGAAACATGCACTTTAGCATATTATGTGGTGTATGTAAATTTGTGAAGAATTTTGTTTTGTGTGGACCATTGAAAAAATGTCAAAAATAATGAATTGACCATTTTTCTAATGAAATGAGAAAATTGAAAAAAGAATAATGATTACATCACAACGAGTTTCATGTGTGATTGTACTAAGTAAAATTTGATTGGTCATCAGTATTGACATTTCTTTCGCTTTGTTATTGACTGCCAGCATGCAGCACACATTCTCTCACCTTCTGCGAAAGAAGGTTGGTTAGGTCATCAACCACCATTCCACCTCCTCGCTCAGGTCTCTGGAGACCCGAGAGCGGTAGCGGTGGGGGAAACCAGGCGAGGAGAGCACTTCCACTGTAGTACTATTTACTGTGAGAAACAACTTTTGTTTCTGACTATTGCTACGTCATAGCGGTGAATATATAGTATTATAGAAGGGTAACAGTGAATTGCAGGGATGTTTTTCACCAAGGGGTTCGGAGTGACGTCAAACAGGCGAGAGCGAAGCTCGAGTCATCTATGATCTCACTCAGAACTCCGAGGTGAAAAACATCCCTGTAATTCACCGTTTACCCATCTATAATTATAAGTTATGTCTGGCCCCCAAAATCGTCTTTCCCTGCCTTCAACTACTGCACAGGGGCAGAGAATAATGGGAGAGCTATACCTAACATGCCCTCTTCTCCCTGACATAAATGTGAAAAATAAATATCGTACCTGCTATCCTTAAACAAAACCCACTACCTTCTCTGCCTTCCTTCCCCCTCCTGCAGCTGTGCTTTCTACTCTCATTCAAAGCAGACAAGCAGAGCTGCGCTGACAGGCTCCCAGGAAGCCCTCTCGCCTGGCCTGGAAGGCCTTTATGACATCACAACAGTTGATAACCTCAACTGCTGGGATGTAATAGAAAGGAGCTATGACTTTCAGAAACTGAAATAAACTATACAGACTCTCTATGAGAGCCATATATAACAACAGGATAAAAGATCCGATTGTTACATATGGCTCTAATAGGGAGCCTCTAACTTTTAATTTCAGTTTCTACAACTATTCAACAAAGGGAGAAGAAAATCAGTTCTGCTTTTTTCTCCATAAAAATTGCTTCCTCAACTTAAGAGTATTTTTGTTCTGGGATATCTTTTTCTGATGCTGGTCTCGCCAAACTGTTTTAGTAGTGATGGCTGGCACAGATTGGGGTTGGGAGGTGGGGGGGGGGGGTCGGGGGGTGAAAGGTGGTGAAGAAAAAAAGAACTCACCTCATCAACCGCTCACTCCACCGTTGTCTCTCCCGGAACAGGAACAGAGCACCCAGGCTACCGTGAGCCAATCACAATGCTGCAATGCAGCGTTGTGATTGGTCTGAGCGGTGTGTATCAGCACTCAGATGGGCACTGGGTGCCTAGGCATGTTCTCCACCCAGGCTGTAATGCCGCCTGGGTGGAGAACTTGCAAAGTGCGCATGAATGTTTGGCCGGCCCTAGACGGCCGGGCAAACATTCGTGCGCACTTAGGGAGCGGGGGCCGAGAAAAAAAGAGTCAAAAAAATGTGCGTTTCTTATGCAATTTTCCATTGGGATTTTGAACATGGTTACAGCCCGAACAGAATTACAGAATTACACCAAATTTGGCAGAAAGCTAGTTCTTGGTCCAGAAAGAGCCCTTTTTGTGATCTGGGGTAAATCCGTTCAGTAGTTTTTTAATTATTAAACAAAAAACACATTTGTATATCTAGGGATCCGGCTCCTCCACAGATCCGACACATCTCATGCTGATATCTGATTGGCTGACAACACTTCAACCGAGAAGTGTTGGCAGACTTTTTGTGACTCGGACTCTGCTGAGTTCCCAAAAAAAACAGTTAAAAAAAATGAGAAGGGGGCAGGTTAGGAATACCCTGACCCCCTAGGCCTGGTGGTGAGATCCCACGGGGACCCCACCGGGGCCAAAAACATTGTTTTACATTTTTTGCCACAAAATCATGGTGGATCTGCGAATTTTCGCACTTGTTTAAACATCAGCCCCCGGGTGAGCTAAGTCCAGAGGGCAAAACTTCTATTTATGTTGGGGAGGGGGACGCACGCGGCCCCCCTCCCAAGGCCATTTATGGCCCCGGGAACCAACATCTCCCCGCAGCTTGGCCAATATAGAAGAAGGGGACTGTGCAGACCCCCCTCTGGTGCCCACTAGGGCCCCAGGGACCACCACCTCTCTGGGACCAATGTAAGTATTGAAAGGGGGGTAGGCTGTGCGGTCCCCTTCCAGGCTATTTATGGCCAGGGGACCACCGCCTACCCGGGGCTTGGCCATATTTAGATCGGGGAGGGGGACCACGAGGCCCCCGCCCCCTGGGTTGTTTTCAGCTCCAGGGACTAGGATGAATGTGTTCTTTCTTGTCATCTCCTGATGTGAGCAGAGTGCATGGTTCTCCCTTTAAGTTACTACGAGTATGCAAATGCGGAAAATCACGTGCAAGCTCCACCCATTTGGCCCTGCACTGTCCACCTTAGTAGTAGGTAAAGGTCTTCCTACCTTTTCCCATGTTGATCGTCAGCTTACCAAAAGGTCCGCTGATCGTGTTTCCCACCGATTTTGGTGACGGGATTTCTATGTAGAGGAATATGAGTACATCGCCACCAAATAAAGAAACAGTTACTTCAAATAGTTAAGAGGACGTATCCTTGTTTGGTGGAGATTCATCTCTTTGTAGTCTCATCATCTTCCCTATAGGAACATTCATGTTATCACAGATTTCTGGAAGAAAACACTTAAAGAACAATCACATTGTTGAAATTAACTCACATGAGGTCACTGGAGACATTTCCTTCTGGTCCATTACACAGCTGTAGTGTATGCTATATACTAGACATTTACCCAACAAGTTAGCACTTACTAATTAACCAGTAGAAAGTACTCCAGTTGGGTGGACATTTTGTGCAAAGCTGTGGACTCTTGTTGGATAAAGGGATAGCTGAGGATCTGTTCTGGCCCAGTCACTCACACAGCTACTGGCACCATCACACAGTGTAGGATGCTGGCTCTCTATATAGTGCCCTAAAATGAGCGGATTCTCTGGAGTATCCCAGATTCAGCAGGGTGCTGAATTAGTTGGTAGCTGGTGTCCTAGGGAGAAGGGGGACTCTTGAAAATCTACTTCACAAAGGGACTTAAAGGCAAGTCCAAGGGGTCTCACTTGAGGGAGCAGGTTGCAAGGGCCTCAGGACCACGGTAGCACAGCTGAATTGTTGTTACCAAGGCTGGGAGGGCCGGCCGGGTGCAGAGCAGATAGGTCAACCGGGCGGCGCGTGTCAAGATGTCCTGCGGTCAGGAGCAGGCGACTTGGAGAGGTTATTCCGGGACAGCGGGCCATTCACAAAGTGGGTCTCAAGGGTCTCGACGTCCCTCGTGGGTGCTTCCTTCCTGGGCAGTTGGAGTCCAAGGGAGTTCTTTGGCGATTTGTAGAAGGCTGGAGGAGCTCCGGTGTTCTTGAAGGCCTCACAGTTGCAGGACAAGATAGCACACCATCATTCTCAAGTCCTTAATGAAGCAGGCAGGGTTTGGTGCCAATTTCCTGCAGCAGGACTTGAGTCCTCAAGTCAGAAGCTCTTCTTTGTCCTTTTCTTCTCTGTGTACGTCGAATCTGAGTTCAGGGTCCCGGGATGCCACATAAATACTAACAATAATAAGGTGTTAAAGGAGGTGACAGGTAGTAGTCAATGCGCTACCTACCTTTAGGCTGTCTACACACTCTAAGTGACCACTCCCAGTGGAAAGGAGCATTTACCCTTACCCAAACTGGCTAATACCCTCACAAACCAAGATGGAGGGAAATGAAAAATGGGCTCCCTATCACCTGCCACATCATAGGGGTGATGCTGGCTGAATGGGTACCTACCTCCTAATTTACCTAATTTTACTGCCTGTTCTCCCACTAAATGCCGGAAAGGGGGGTTGGCTTCCTTTACTAGCAGGAACTGCCTGGGTTGCATTTCA
This sequence comes from Triturus cristatus, assembly GCF_964204655.1. Taxonomy (NCBI): domain Eukaryota; kingdom Metazoa; phylum Chordata; class Amphibia; order Caudata; family Salamandridae; genus Triturus; species Triturus cristatus. Next base: position 881,174,842 of record NC_140580.1, on the reverse strand, counting down.
AAGGTGGCATCGCCTTTGAAGCTTCCCGCCTTGGAAGGCCATCCTGTCCTGTGGGAGGTGTGAAGCACCTTCGTCCAGAGCAGCTTTTGTTCCTGGCCTCTGAGAGTGCTGGCCCTCACCCCATAAGGTCAGAAACATGTCTGGTGGTGGCATGCTGGATACGACTAGTCAGAGACTACACCAGTGTTTGGTAGGTTTTCAGAGGACCTTCTAAAGGGTCTTGTGTGCATTTATGAATACATCCAACACTGGCATTAGTGAGGATTCATTTAGGGAAGATGTTTGGTACCATACATCTTAGGGTACAGTGAAGCCATCATGGAGCTAGGAAACTCGTAATGGTGAGCATCCAACCCCATGTACTCTTGTTCTGCTCGATTTTCCCGGCCTTCTTGTGAGGAAAAGTAATTGAATGTGACTTCAGTCTCTTACCATTCAAGTCTAAGGGTTAGAGTAGTGAATGGAGCCTATTTACTAGGCACTTCAACATGATTCTGTGCTCTTCCCCATAGATCAGGGCTTGCACACATAGCCTAGGGGATAGATTTGTTAGTATTAGGGTAACCTGTCCTGTAGTGAGGGTATTTCACGGAGCTGTGCTGAATTCAGGCCTGGTAGGCCTCAAACGGGAGAGACTCCATCTTTCTTTCTGCTCCGGCAGCTTGGGATGCTTCCTGGTCAAATGTAATGTTTTAGTTATGAGGTGTTATTCGCTTGGAGAGAACCGGTTCAGGCCGGCCCTTATCGAAGGATTGTATTTTTCTTCATGCCGAAGACACTACATCAGGCCGGCCGGCTGGGAACGTGTCCTTGGTACGGGGAGGTACAAGAATTTGGTGGGCGGCAGGTTACGGGCCGGAATTTTCCATGAGGAAACGCACCTCTATATTAGTAAAAGTCTGAGGCAGTTACATGTTCAGTCCGTAGGCGGCATCTAGCCGTTAGCAGTAAAGCTACTACTTATTCCAGGGAAGACAGACGCCATCTTGAAGGCGGAGAAGAACCGAGAGACAGATGCTTTCCTAGCAGAATAGCCAGAGAGGAGAGAGTAGCCGATAAGGAAGAGGTCCCAGTGACTCGGAGAAGGGTGATTCCAGGCGAGCCGAGACACAGACGAGAAGGGAACCTAGATGACCACTGAGTGCAGGCTACATACTACTAAGGTGATGTCGACCCTTTCTTATTAGAGTGTACAACTTAATCTTTCACTTTTCTTTGCAGGTTATGTGTTATATCGTAATGTTATGTGATTGTGTATGTAATGAGTAATAAAGTATCCAGTTTGTAGTGAACCAACATGTGCTGCGTGTTCTTGTATGAGAGGGTAGCCTATTCTTCTAGTCAGCTGCGGCTACATGAACAGATGTTAACCCTGATCAGGTAAGTGGTAACTGAATAGGGGAAAGAGGAGCCCCTCGAACCTGAGAACAGGCTATGCTCGAACTGGCAATCCTTGTGTGATCTGATGAATAGTGAGACTGATTCCCTTTTTGTATGTTATGGTGATCATAAGATGAACTGTCGTATGAGACTGCCATCTGGGTAGAGAGGTCTGGATTCGTATGGAATCGCGAGGCCGCCACTTGTGAGCTGAGACTGCCGTCTGGGTAGAGAGGTCTGGGTTCGTATGGGACCGCGAGGCCGCCACTTGTGATACTGTCGTATGGGCAGAGAGGTCTGGATCCGTATGGGATCGCGAGGCCGCCGATTGTGCTGAGACTGCCGTCTGGGTAGAGAGGTCTGGGTTCGTATGGGACCGCGAGGCCGCCACTTGTGATACTGTCGTATGGGCAGAGAGGTCTGGATCCGTATGGGATCGCGAGGCCGCCGATTGTGCTGAGACTGCCGTCTGGGTAGAGAGGTCTGGGTTCGTATGGGACCGCGAGGCCGCCACTTGTGATACTGTCGTATGGGCAGAGAGGTCTGGATCCGTATGGGATCGCGAGGCCGCCGATTGTAAGAGGTCTTGGTATGTATAGTAGGAATCCCCTGTCCTTAGGTGATAGATATATGTGGTTGCAGGATTGTAAATAGGTTCTAGGGAGGGGGTAACGTTCTGGCTGGGTTAGTGAGGCTCTGATGAGCGGGTTCTATCTGATCCGAAAACCCAAGCAGAACATTTGGCGTCACGAACCGTTTACGAAACCTGTGTGCGTTTTGGTTGTATCGTGTTTGCTTTCGGCGCGTGCGTGGTTTCGTTTCTATATTACTTGTATATAATTGTGTGTAGTTTTCTTTTCTCTTTCTTCTTTTTCTTTTTCTCTTTTTCTTTCTTTTCCAAGATGTTTTCTAAAAAATCGAAATCTACTTTTAAGTTGCCCGTTGATATTCCCGGCTGGGATTCAACGCCTTATGAAGCCTTAGCCCGTGAGTGGGCTGATTCTACTGGTTTGAGTGAGAATTGGAATTCTTTTTTGGAGCTGGCGGAGCCGGCTAATGTGATTACTTGTTTACAGAAGGCGCCGGTATCTAAGGGTGATGAGCTTCCCGTTTTGGGGCGCAGAGGTTGGATTGTTCTGTCTGCGTACAGAATTCTGCATGAGAGGTTGTTGAAGTTACAGAACTTGCATAAGGATTTGGAAGCGAACTTTGTTGAGATTCAGAATGCTCATACTTTGTTGCGGTGTCAGAATAAGTTGCTTGCTGACAAACTTGAGACGTACCAAACTATTGCCGAAAGGGCGGCTGTGCGAATTGCTCGTTATAAATACAAGAATCGGCGTGGTCGGGTTTCGACGCGAAAGGTGCGTCTGGTCGTGGCGAAAGCCGGACTGGATTGGAATCCTGATGAATGGGATGGTAATATCTGGAACTCGAGTGATTCTCCTTCCTCGGGTGAGGAGTCTGCCAAGCGCGAGTCCTCTCGCTCCGGCCGTAATTGTAAGTCTGCTTCTTACGCCTCTGATGGTGTACCCCGTGATTGCGCTCGTCCTTCGAGCGGAGTCGATGCTTCTTACACTGATTGTTCCTCTACGTGTCCTGGTCGAGCTCCTTGTGATGCTCGTCCCGCGGTCTCGGTGCATCCGGTTTTTCGGCGGAAGGTGCAGCAGGCTCCCGGTGCTCCGAATGGTATTGCTTTAGACTCTTTGGAGGATTTTACTCAACAAGAAATTAGTGATATTTTGCAGCGATTTCGGCAACAAGCTGGTGAGACCTTACTCACATGGATGGTGCGCCTTTATGAACTGGGCGCTGCTGGCATTATGTTGGATGCTGGCGATTGTTTGAAGTTTTGTTCCTTGAGTTCGGATTCTACTGTACAGGATCATTTTCGTAACTTTAATGCTGGTGGTCAAATTTCTTTGCTTCAATTGGCGACTGAGGGTTGTAATCACAAATATCCTACTGAGTCTGACTGGCCTGTGAATGACAAACCGTGGTATACTTTGCGCGATGCTGCACAACGTCTCAAAGAGGAGGTGATGAAAACGCCAATTTTTCTAAATACTGCTGACAGGTTGCTTGATGGTTTCTTGACATCTTCTGTGCGGAATCGTATTATTCGTTCTTCCCCTGTTGCTTATAAGCAGGTCATGATGACTTTATTGATTAATCAGACTGGTAACATGTTATCTGTGGTGCTGGAATCGGTACGCCAACTCGGTGAGTTGGGTGAGTGGTTTAAACCTGAACGGCAGTCCCGGCCTGACACTCGTACTCCTGGTGACAATAAACTTACTAGACGTGATATGTTTTTTGGTCTTATGGCCGATGGTGTGCGGAAGGAGGACATTGATGGTGAGACTACTTCTCGTTTGTGGGAAATGTTTCGCAAACGTGGCTTGGATCGAAAGGAGGGTGCCCGGCGTGTTCGGACGACTGAGTGTGATCGTGGTTTTTCTGACGGTAGCGGTGATGACGACCGCCGTGGGCGCTCTGATCGTCGTGATGATCGACGTTATGTACGTGATTTGTCCCCCCGTCGTGAGAGAGACAGGGAGAGAGAGGGGGAAAGAGAGAGGGGGAGAAATGATTATGTTAACAGCAGACGTAGAGATGATAGGGATCAATCCCCTGAGTTGAGAAGGAGAGAGGATCGACACATATTGGCCGATCGAAACCCGCAGTGCAATGCAGAGAACAGGAATCCATTTCGTAATGGAGAGGGATATGAACAGGAGGTATCGATACATGGGAAACGTGAGAGTCTTTATCCTGATTTATCCTGGTACACAGAACGCAGTAAAGATGACTAGGAAATAGGTCAAGCTCCAGTACACAGATGGGCTCACAGAGATAATAGACCCTATGTAGATATTGATATTTATTGGAAACATCGTAATATCCAAAGGGCCCGAGCATTGGTAGATACAGGAGCGGAGGCCACTCTTATTCATGGAAAATCAAAGAAGTTTAAAGGTCAGCCTTTTACAATTACCGGATTAGGTGGAAAGGAAACTCCCGCAGTTCAAACTTTACTTGAAATGAGAATAGGTAGAATTCCTAGAAAAGAATACTCTGTATTAGTGGTGCCACTCTTAGAATTCATAATTGGAATTGATATTTTGAAAGGAATGACTTTGCACTTAGATGATGGATGTTACCAATTTGGAACTAAACATTATATATCGACCAGGCCTGTACGGGTTGGTCGTTTAAGAATGCCCCCCATAAAAGTTCCCCAGGCGACAAAAGTGGTTCGTCAGAAGCAGTATCGTATTCCAGGTGGTCATGAAGAGATTAGTACCACTATTCAGGAGTTGGTGGATGCAGGAGTTATAACCCCAGTTACTTCTGCTTGGAATAATCCTGTTTGGCCTGTACGTAAGAGTGATAATTCTTGGCGCATGACTGATGTTTATCGAGAATTGAATAGACACACACCCCCTTTGACTGTTGCAGTACCGGATGTTATTACCCTAATTGAAAGAATCCAAAAACATCCAGGTACATGGTATGCGTCCATTGATATTGCTAATGCTTTCTTTTCGATTCCGATTGCCCCAGAGTGTCAGGAACAATTCAGTTTTACGTGGAACGGGCGTCAGATGACGTTTAGAAGTCTTCCCCAGGGCTATGTGCATAGTCCTACGATATGTCACCGGCTGGTGGCAGAGCATCTGGCTGAGGTACCGGTTCATCCGCAAATTCAGATATGTCACTATATTGATGATATTTTGATCCAAGGCGAATCACAAGAGGAAGTTCAGACTCAATTGGATAGAGTCATTGAGTGCTTGCGTGAGAAAGGTTGGGAAATCAACCCGGATAAATTACAAGGTCCGTCCCAGGCTGTGAAATTTTTGGGTATTAATTGGCATGAAGGGCACCGAGAAGTGATCCCTCAGGTTAAACAGAAAATTCTTGATTTTGCAGTTCCGAGAAATAGGAAAGAAGCCCAAAGCTTCATTGGTTTGTTTGGTTTTTGGCGCCAGCATATTCCTCATTTGAGTCAAATATTGGCCCCTTTGTACCAGGTCACTCGTAAAAAGAATGCATTTGAATGGGGTAAACCACAGCAAGATGCGTTTAGTCTGGCAAAAGAAGCAATTCAGCATGCTCTGGATTTATGGCCTGTATGTGATGGTGAGGTGGATTTGAATGTGTCTGTACAAGGCCTTTATGCGAATTGGAGTTTGTGGCAGAAACAAGGCAAGAGTAGAGTACCGTTAGGTTTCTGGACTAAAAAGTTACCTGATGCTGGTGAGCGTTATACACCTTTTGAGAAACAGTTACTTGCATGTTATTGGGCTCTGGTGGATACCGAGCAATTGACTTTGGGACATGATATAGTTTTGCGACCTGAAATTCCTATCATGCAGTGGGTTATGAGTTCGCCGAAAACTCACCGAATTGGACCGCTCAAGAGGCGAGTGTGATTAAATGGAAATGGTATATACAAGACAGGGCACGTGTGGGACAAAAAGGAGTTGCATCTTTGCATGAGCAGGTGGCACGGGCGCCATCAACTGAGACTGAGAGTGAATGTTCCGTACCTTTAGTACAGGAGTCTCCTGTTAAGTGGGGTAGACCTTTTGATGATTTGTCCGCAGAGGACAGAAACCATGTCTGGTTTACGGATGGTTCAGCAAGGTTCATAGGGACGAAACGGCATTGGAAGGCAGTGTCCTATAATCCGATCACACAAAAATTGCTGAGTACAACTGGTGAGGGTAAGAGCAGTCAATTTGCTGAACTCTATGCTGTTTATCAAGTTCTGAAACAAGAGTTACCTGGCACATGTCATATTTTCACCGATTCTTGGTCTACTGCCAATGGACTGGCAGTTTGGTTACCGACTTGGCATTCCCATAGTTGGAAAATCCATTCAAAAGAACTGTGGGGAAAAGAATTATGGCAGGAGATTTGGGAAATGCTCCCACAGAGTACTGTTACAATCTTCCATGTGGATGCTCATACCCCGATAGACTCTCTTGACAAATTCTTTCATAACATTGCAGATGAGAAATCTAAAATTGCTGAGGCAGTGGTGGCCACGCAAGATTCTGATATTGCGGGATTGGCGAAATGGGCCCACCAGAAAGCAGGACACTTTGGAGAGAAAGCCACTAGCAGGTGGGCTGCTGATCGAGGAATTTATATTCCCCTAGATTTAATCAAAAATGTTATTCTACATTGTCCCATTTGTCAGCATATCAGGCAGCGCAAAGTGCCCCAAATTGTTAAAGGTCATTTACATCGCGGGAAATTGCCCGCTCAAATTTGGCAGATCGATTACATTGGTCCACTTCCTATGAGTAGGAATTGTCAATATGTTTTCACCATTGTTGATACATACAGTGGCCTGTTGGTGGCCCTTCCCTGTAAGCAAGCTACCCAATTGAATACTATTAAAACATTGGATTTGATTATGATGTATTATGGTGTGCCATTCCAAATTCAATCTGATAATGCATCCCATTTTCGTGGAAGATTGGTACAGGAATTCTGTGTGGAAAACAATATTGAATGGGTGTTTCATATACCATATTATCCACAGGCCTCGGGTCTTGTGGAGAGGTTGAATGGCCTGCTGAAAGACCAATTGCGCAAATTAACAGATGACAAGTATAAGAATTGGCGAGACTTTTTGCCTCAAGCATTATTGATTTTAAATAACCGTCCTTTTCTAAATGCTGAATCCCCACTTATGCGTTTGTTTCCTCCGAATGTTGATGCTAAGCCCAATGAAATCAGAGAGACTGTGATGTACTGGGAGATTACTCCCGGAGCTTTGGCTCCATGTAGAGCGACCCCAGGGTCGGCAGGTTTAGACTTGCATGCCATGGATGACACCGTTATAAAAAGTAAGGATCGGGTCATCATTGAAACTGGTGTTGGTGTTCATATACCAACTGGAAATTTCGGATTAATCGCCCCTAGATCGGGGCTGGCTGTAAAAGGCATTGAGGTGCTTGGAGGAATCATTGATAGTGATTATCAGGGAGAGATTAAGGTGCTCCTGCTGAATAGCAGTGAGGTTGACTTACTGATACATCAAACTGACCGAGTGGCTCAATTGTTAATAATGCCTGTTTTCAGTGGTGAGATCACAAAAGGCACTGCCCCAACGTTGCTAACTGTACGAGGCCAGAAAGGTTTTGGCTCCACAGATAATCCTGGGGCCAGAGTTTGGGTGCAGTCGCCTAAGAATCCCCCTGAACAAGCAGAAGTCATTGCAACCGGTCAAGACAACACCATTTTAGTTATGAGACCAGGGAAAGATAGCTGGGAAGCAGTCCCGGCTGACAAATGTTACTTACGAGAATGAATAATGCCTGTATTTGATTCTCTTTCAGATCATTCTTTGGACTGTTGCTGCAGGATGTGTCGGCGTTGGACTCCTTTTGGGCTGGTACGACGAGAGAGGAGGGATCCCATCAACCCGGGCTGAGTTGAGAACCCGAGTGTCGCGTTCCTTCGCTGCGTGGGATTCGTCGTCGAACTTTTGGATTACATTAGCCAAGAAAGTAACTAAAGCCCCTCATTTCTGCTTGACACCGATGAGATCGGTGACAGATATTCTAGCAACTTGTTTAGTCGCTGTCCCTGCTTCATTGGAGACTTTGACTCATATTTTTAATATATCAAATGCTCGCCCCAATGTTCTTCTGGGCGATTTCGCTGCCCATGAGTATTGCCCCTTGTGTACTGTACTGTCAGACCCGATACCCCCCATCCAGTCCCAAATAGTTACCTATAATATCACACAGGGTGATTTATGTTTTTTCCTTACTTGTGATCCTAGTGCGATTTCTGAATGTATGCGTTTAAAATTGAAAGGTGCCACTTCATTCACCGCTCATGAACGAACTTTGTGCCTTCAAAGGACACCGAAAACATGTACTTCTGTTCAGAATAACATGACTTGCAAGAGTATGGTAGTTACCCCCAGTCACTATCGCACGATGTTACTACCTGCCGGATGGCTTTTCTCATGTGGTAATACTTCCTGGCCATATATCCCCGCAAATATTTCTGGAGGCCCTTGTGCCATTACTAGACTGAGTTTACTAATGTTTTCTCCACATCCGAATGCCAACTCTCGTGTGATTCGAGATACAGTGAGGTTACAGGAGGATTGTGACTCATCTTTGCATTTATATTCCAAGTCTGAATACCTTAGCCTGGCTATTTCAATTGTTGGTGTTCCTGCTTTGGCAGTTTATAATGCCAAATCTATTGGGAAAATGGCCTGCTGGATGGTAAAATCCATCAATCATACTTCTACAGTCCTGTCTGACATGCTATTAGACGCCCAGGGTGAACGTAAGGCTATCTTGCAAAATCGAGCGGCCATTGATTATCTTTTGCTTAAACATGGACATGATTGTTCTGATTTTGAGGGTCTTTGTTGTTTTAACTTGTCGGATCATACGAAATCCATTCAAGCTCACATTGATAAACTACATGACTTGACAGAAGAAGTTAGAAAACACATTGATCAGGGCTGGTTTGACTGGCTCTTTAATTGGTTACCGGATTTACATATGTTACGTCAGATATTAGGAGGTATTCTAATTACTATCGGCATTTTGATTTCTATCTGTTGTTTTATTCAGTGTATTCCTTCACTACTTCAATTCTGCACACCTGGTACTAGACATAGATCAGTTAGTCTTGTTTCATATTATTCTTCCACAGATATTAGTTCTGTTTAATGAATGTATAATAGACTGAAGTCAAGGGTGAAATGTTCTGCTCGATTTTCCCGGCCTTCTTGTGAGGAAAAGTAATTGAATGTGACTTCAGTCTCTTACCATTCAAGTCTAAGGGTTAGAGTAGTGAATGGAGCCTATTTACTAGGCACTTCGACATGATTCTGTGCTCTTCCCCATAGATCAGGGCTTGCACACATAGCCTAGGGGATAGATTTGTTAGTATTAGGGATAACCTGTCCTGTAGTGAGGGTATTTCACGGAGCTGTGCTGAATTCAGGCCTGGTAGGCCTCAAACGGGAGAGACTCCATCTTTCTTTCTGCTCCGGCAGCTTGGGATGCTTCTAGGTCAAATGTAATGTTTTAGTTATGAGGTGTTATTCGCTTGGAGAGAACCGGTTCAGGCCGGCCCTTATCGAAGGATTGTATTTTTCTTCATGCCGAAGACACTACATCAGGCCGGCCGGCTGGGAACGTGTCCTTGGTACGGGGAGGTACAAGAATTTGGTGGGCGGCAGGTTACGGGCCGGAATTTTCCATGAGGAAACGCACCTCTATATTAGTAAAAGTCTGAGGCAGTTACATGTTCAGTCCGTAGGCGGCATCTAGCCGTTAGCAGTAAAGCTACTACTTATTCCAGGGAAGACAGACGCCATCTTGAAGGCGGAGAAGAACCGAGAGACAGATGCTTTCCTAGCAGAATAGCCAGAGAGGAGAGAGTAGCCGATAAGGAAGAGGTCCCAGTGACTCGGAGAAGGGTGATTCCAGGCGAGCCGAGACACAGACGAGAAGGGAACCTAGATGACCACTGAGTGCAGGCTACATACTACTAAGGTGATGTCGACCCTTTCTTATTAGAGTGTACAACTTAATCTTTCACTTTTCTTTGCAGGTTATGTGTTATATCGTAATGTTATGTGATTGTGTATGTAATGAGTAATAAAGTATCCAGTTTGTAGTGAACCAACATGTGCTGCGTGTTCTTGTATGAGAGGGTAGCCTATTCTTCTAGTCAGCTGCGGCTACATGAACAGATGTTAACCCTGATCGGGTAAGTGGTAACTGAATAAGGGAAAGAGGAGCCCCTCGAACCTGAGAACAGGCTATGCTCGAACTGGCAATCCTTGTGTGATCTGATGAATAGTGAGACTGATTCCCTTTTTGTATGTTATGGTGATCATAGGATGAACTGTCGTATGAGACTGCCGTCTGGGTAGAGAGGTCTGGATTCGTATGGAATCGCGAGGCCGCCACTTGTGAGCTGAGACTGCCGTCTGGGTAGAGAGGTCTGGGTTCGTATGGGACCGCGAGGCCGCCACTTGTGATACTGTTGTATGGGCAGAGAGGTCTGGATCCGTATGGGATCGCGAGGCCGCCGATTGTGCTGAGACTGCCGTCTGGGTAGAGAGGTCTGGGTTCGTATGGGACCGCGAGGCCGCCACTTGTGATACTGTCGTATGGGCAGAGAGGTCTGGATCCGTATGGGATCGCGAGGCCGCCGATTGTGCTGAGACTGCCGTCTGGGTAGAGAGGTCTGGGTTCGTATGGGACCGCGAGGCCGCCACTTGTGATACTGTCGTATGGGCAGAGAGGTCTGGATCCGTATGGGATCGCGAGGCCGCCGATTGTAAGAGGTCTTGGTATGTATAGTAGGAATCCCCTGTCCTTAGGTGATAGATATATGTGGTTGCAGGATTGTAAATAGGTTCTAGGGAGGGGGTAACGTTCTGGCTGGGTTAGTGAGGCTCTGATGAGCGGGTTCTATCTGATCCGAAAACCCAAGCAGAACAACTCTCTATGGCTTCCCTGTGCACTTCCAATATCCAAGAATGGACTTGATATTTTAGGGTCATATATGCTCATGCAGATATGTCCACACATGGGTTATAGTGCACCCTGCATTAGGGCTGTAAGGCCTGCAGTTGAGGTGATTTACCTATACCTCATGTAGTGTACGACTCTTTGGTTTGCTCTGCACCAAGATACGCAGCCTGCAATGGCAGTTTGCATGGTCATGGTGAGGGATCTCCGGGTGGCACAATTTGTGCAACAGCCCCAGACGACCCTCTACAGTATCAATGCCCTAGGTACTTTAGGTACCATTTACTAAGGACTTACAGGGGTTAATGAAGTTGTGCCAATCGTGGTACAATTTTAGGAAAGAGATCTGGCACTGGGAACCCGGTTGGCAGGGACCCAATGCATTTTCAATTTGAAATCACATCATACATCAGGCGAAAAATTGGGAGCAAACCAAGTCAAAAGAGACACTTTCCAACACATAACCACTCACACTCCCATTCAGCAACTCTCACATCCGTTCCCAGAACCACACAGCCACTCACACACCCGCTCATACACCCACAAAACTACTCACACACCTATATCATAGATCAGTGATGTCACCAGAGATGTCATTTGAGATGTCATTAGTGATGTCACTGACCACGTCAAGAATGATGTAATACGTGAGGTCATGAGCAGTGCATTCTGGGAGCATACGTTATAGTTAGCCCAGGTAACTATAACTGCTGAACGTCTATGTTTTTTTGTGTGTGTGAAATCCTAACTATAATCCCTGTAACCCTGTAACCTTTGTCCTATACACGTATATATATATATATATATCATATTTGGTAAATCCTCAATGCTTAAGAACTTGGAGGTGCATAGGATGAGGAAGCAAATCATAAATTACTTACAATCAATTTAATTACTATGATTGCAATTCTTTTTCCACATACTTATTTATATCCTCCCACCTTCTGGGGGGTCATTTTCAGACTGGGGGTTGGCTTACTGAGTTAAATCAGGAGAAGGAGAGGTTGGTACAGTACAATCCATTTATAAATGTGGCAGGAAGAGTAGCTTCCTTTGATAGTTTGTATTTTATTTTTAGGGGAGCAGCAGGGCGTCTTTTGCTTAATTACGGCCTGGGGCTGTGGTTAAATACGATTATATGAAATTAAATTACTTGTAAGTAATTGAAGCCAATCAAACACAGGCTGAGTGCACTAACTGATCGAAAATGAAGTGAAGGTAAATCATGGCACCACGAAGTTGGTGCACTCTAACCCAAGGTCACATCATACATACTCAAGGATAGAAAGTGTCTGGTTTGAAGTGGGCAAAGATACAAATAAGATTTTTTTCTTTTGAAACAGGATTAGTAAAGGAAACACTGTCACAGTTGCGAGCATGTCATTCCAGCACAAGACAAACAGGGAAAGCAAACCTGAGTTTCTGAATGGTTAGCTCTTTCTCTCTGTATATGGCATCCAACTGGGTGAGATTCCGCCTTAGATTCAAGGTCCGAACTCTGTCAGCATGTGTGAACTTCTTCCTCTCGGTCCTAGAGCTTGTAGTACTAAAAAATATAATGAAGATTCAGCTGTTATACACAATTGACATATGAGCCATTTTAGATTCAGCAGGTTTATTGTTAGAATTTGTCAGGACACACTTGTTAAAGCCTAAAGTGTGCATAAAAAACAGAGAGGGTTGTATAAAAATGTGCGTTAACAGGGAACCAGGCAAACATTTACACATGTTCAGACTGTCAACCCTCCATGTTATCTGCCTCATTTTGAGGAGGGGTGAATAATGTGGTTCTGATACTGGGGTCATAGGAAACACATTGGGTGCCTCACAGCAGCCATGTTTTTTTCCTGGACAGTAACAGCAAGTATGATCAGTGTGCCGAGGTATTGGAAGAAAACACACAGCAAGTCATTGACAGCAGAGTTACATTTCCCCAAAAATATAAAACCCTCTTTGGGGTTTGGTATGACCGTCACTGCATGGCAGCATTCTGGCATTGTCAGTATCCTTAAAATGTATCTCTCATATCAGTGGAAGCACTTTCAGCAACAAATACCTGCAGACCCAGTGAAGAACTCCAGATTTGCTGGGAGGGCTTAAGCTCCCACATAACTCTAGCCAATTTGAGAGGATTGAGGTCTTTGTTGAGCATTTTGGGAGTTGGGGGTGCTGAATGAAGTCCCTGCAAAGAGCAAGTCAAGTGAACTATTGAGGTACTAGTGTTAACCTAAGACCTGGACAAAAGACAGATCTTGTACCCAGGGACCACCATCAAGAGCCAAAGTGGGCTCTGGATTCACCATCGTTCACACTCAGTGTAAGGCCTGTGCTTCCTAACAGAGAAGACTAGGAATGGGCATATGTTGAATCCTTACATCCTGTGTAGTAAAAGCGGTGAGCGCCTTTAAGTGAGGTCATTGTCGATGACATTCCCGTTGTCAACGAAAACGGAGCACGCACAGAGATTTTTGAGTCCCGGCATTTGGGCCCTAAAATTGATTGTAGTGGCAAAAACGGTAATAAAAGCGGTAATAGTAGCGAAGTATAGGAACAAGCCTACCTTCTTAATCAAGCAGACCATCTAAACATCTTTACGAATATAGCACGTGGACCATATCCCTTTCTGTATTTTTGATTTGAAGGGATGAGAAGCAATATACCATGACAGATATTTATTGACACAATTTTGGAAGAGTGGTGAGATTCCCCTTTCAACTGTTAGATTTTAAGCCTGTGGAAATTAGATATCTGGAGGAAATTACTCCCCGTTGGACAGCCTATACGTTCAGATTGCGATAAAAGTGCTGGGATACTTTTTTACTTAAGCCTGAAGAAGGTGGTTGGACCTGATTATACCACCGAAACGCATCGCTTCTTGGTCTTCTTAAAAAATAATTCTGTGTAAATCACATGGTTTTCTTTTGGATATATTAAGAGAAGAATATTACCAAATGTTGAATTGATCATTATTGTTGGTCTTGGAGTCATACAAATTGACTTGCACTTTCTTCTATATATGTTGTTTTATATTTTATTTTGCATTATGAAATTTGTGATGAAATTGTAATTTTAACATTCTTTGTGGTACCTTTTGGAAAAAAAATTTACATTGTTTTTAAACTACTGTATAACATTTTCATATTGGGCTTTTTGGCTACTGTTATACTCTAGGTGATCGTTGCTTTTTTTAATGTGGTGAGTGAAGATTCTGGTATGCTATTGAGGTATTTGAAAGGGAATTTATTAGACTCAGTGTCATTTTGGTGTCCTGTCACTTTGGTGAGTAGGACCTCTCTCTTTTCTTGAGGTAACATGAAATATATCATGCTATCTGTGATATCATTTATGGTGTTGTCTTTGACAACATGTGAGCTGTGGAGCAGTGCACTAAAGGTAGATAGGTTATGATTGTGTTTCACACCATACTTTCAACTGAAGTTTCTTTCAGAAATTTCTAACGCTTACAATAACAAGCATTTCTTTCTGAGAAAAGAATCATAACTTTCGTTTAACAGATTTTCAGTGATTTTTTTTTTTAAATTATGTACTTTGGCTACTGGCCATAGGCCATGTGCAGCAGCTTCAGCACACAAGGCATGACATTGAACTACACTCTGTGTTCTGCACAAGGCCCTGCTGCAGATTACTCCTGTACAGGACTGAATGGGAGCAGAGCAGTTTCTAATGTGCATAATGTCGAATCTAGAAGATAACTAAAATATAATTGAGCAGCATGAAATTATTTATGAAAGTTGGTAGTCCTGCTGTCTCTTTAAAATCATAGTTCTCCTCTCCAATTCGGAGTCCAAGGAACCACCAGGTTTACTCTAATGGGACCCTCATCTGGTTGAAATAGTGTAAAACTCTGACTCGGTGACCTGTCTGCCAATAGGCCACCAGATCATTGTGGCAGTCGTCCCATCAGATTTAGGGTGAGCCATCTGTAAGGGTGTAAATGACCCCTACATGCTGTCCAGCAGAATGCAGAGGGACTCCATATACAAACTGGATAGCATGGGTGTAAAGACGCAACCCTGTGGTACCTAGTGTTTGACAGTAAATTATGGGATTTTTGAGGTGTCCATTTGAACATACTATTCGTTGGGAATGAGTTAAACAAGTGAAGTGCAGTGTCAGACAAGACCATATGGGAAGAAAGGGTATGAAGTAGAAATGGTGACCATTCATGTCAAGGGCCAGAAACAGGCCAAGGATTTCAGCAGTCACTTTTATCCACGGTTTGGAAAGAACTGTCTACCACTTGTAGGGGGGCAAGGTTTGGTGCCATATTGTGAGAGGAAACCCAACTCTTTCATCTGAAAAAGACTGTGGTGATCAACATGGCCTTGAAATTGAAGCGCTACTGAAGAGGAAGGGAAGGCAGGTGAACAATATTTAGCAAATTCATTGTGGTTCAGGTTAGGTCTCTTTAGCAGGGAAGGATTTGGCCAGTTTTCAAGGAGGATTGAGTTGTACTTCTTTGTAGATGGCATATGGTTAGGTAGGGAGAGACAATAACTTTATCATAAGTAGTTGATTAAAGGATCTGAACATAGAAGCCAGGTTGGTTAAAATAAGAGATTGAGAGTAGTGACCTGAGGGTTCATTTTGTAAAGGAGCAAGTAACAGGACTATATGGGTTGTTGAAGTTGGAGGGATTTATGTTGTTGAGGTTGGTGTCAATTTGGTTGATGAAGAAACAGCTGATGTTGGTTGACAGAATGAGGGATGAAGGAGGGTGCGTGTAGGTTTCTGCAGCTTTTAATTACTCTAAAAGAGTGATTCTTTTATTCTTAGGTTCTGGAATGGTCTTGGATTCATTTTTGTAAGTGGTAATTTGGGTTTCACATTTTCCACTGAAGCCTTAATTTTTTAAGTCCAGTAGGTCCACTGGAGATTTGAAAGCCTTCTAGATCTCCTCATGTTTCCTTGTAATGTGCTTAGAGTGAATTAGATCTTGGAAGTGCAAGGGAGCATTGGGGCTGGGTCTTACCATTTTGGATTGGAAAGATTGCGCGTAGTCACTGAACACGAATGGGGAAAATAGTAGGAGGCTTCCAATAGTGAGGAAAAGACTAAGGGCCTTATGTAGGTAAATTACATTTACCGATTCTTAAATACCGAATTTTACCGATTCGGTATTTATGAATCGGTAAATGTAATGTAGGTAAAAAAATACCGATTCGGTAAGTGTCGGTATTTTAGAATCGGTATTTACAGATTCGGTAATGGTAACCTGTATCTCATTGATTCCTATGGGCCAGGAGGCCCATAGGAATCAATGGGAAGCCAGTTACCATTACCGAATCGGTAATGGGGGGAGCTCAATCAAGGGTGGCAGGGTGTCACATTGACACCCTGTTGCACCCCTGATTCCTGCATGTGTGCACATGTGGCACACATACATGCCCTGAGGGCATGTGTGTCTGCCACATTGCACACATCTAAGGGCCAAATAATGCCTTAACTGAGACATTCGTCATTTACCACCAACTTACAGTTGGTGGTAAATAACGAATCCCCACACCCACCACACACTCCCCCTACATCTCATTTCTGTATTCGGTATTTACCGAATCGGTAAAATTACTGATTCGGTAATTTTACCGATTCGGTAAATTATCGAATACAGAAATGATCCCCCTACATATCAAAAGCCTAAATACCGGTCGGTAACGGTATATTTACCGAAAATCGGCCGTTACCGACCGGTATTGGGCTACCTACATGAGGCCCTAAAAATATGAGATCAAGGTTTTCGCCATGTTTCTGGGTTGAGAAGGGGCTATGTGAATTGAAGTTGATCAACTTCTTAGAGGTCCGCGAGAGAATCTCTTAGTGTTCTGATTAGTATTGAGATGAAAGTCACCAAAGTTTGCGTGATATAGAGATGAGGTTGGAGAGGTTGTAATTGAACTAGGTACCAGATGTGGGAGGTGACAGATAAGGTAAAATGTGGTGTGGCAAGTGTGTAGGAGAGTGAGGAAAGCTGAGTCATTCAAAGCGTTATGAATGGAGGGTTGGTGGGAGGCAATAGTTAAGGAAAGCTTATGTCTGATGGCAAGACCATCAAAAGATCTGAGATGGTGTGGCTTCTTTACTGATTTAAAAATGTTGTAAAGTGCCACTCAACCAGAATGTTGTCAGACTGCTATACAGCAAAACAACGGGAGTTGTAAGTCAACTGCTTTAGACAGAAGCCATCATGAAAATCTTAATACATTACATATAAAACAGTGTTCAGGATTCATCGTCAGACTCTGCAGATATCAAAGCAGGGAGGTATTGATAGTACAATAGTGTAATAGTATGATGTGCATAAGAACAGAATCTGAACTGCAGAGTGGGAAAAAAGAAATCAAGAAGAGTGACATGCCACTGGAATCAAGCTATCCTGGCTGAAAGCCCGAAACCGGTCCTAGGATGTTTGTTTCCAGTCCAGGGAGGACCTGGCTTGGCAGTTCGGGCTGGACTGTTCCCATGGGGCACAGGGTCAAGACTGATTTGCATATGGCTGGGTTCAAACTGGAATGGCATGGTGAGCAAAAAAACGATGGATTTAGGCCCAGATCTCTGTACTGGGGTGAATGTATGACATTGTTCTGCATTCTATCCATCAATTGTTGTTTTTGCATTTGTCACCCCGAGTGGGAAGGGTATGCTCAGACGTGAGTCCCTTGCTCTCCATGCCACTGGAATCAAGCTATCCTGGCTGACGAGGGCTGAAAGCCCGAAACCGGTCCTAGGATGTTTGTTTCCAGTCCAGGGAGGACCTGGCTTGGCAGTTCGGGCTGGACTGTTCCCATGGGGCACAGGGTCAAGACTGATTTGCATATGGCTGGGTTCAAACTGGAATGGCATGGTGAGCAAAAAAACGATGGATTTAGGCCCAGATCTCTGTACTGGGGTGAATGTATGACATTGTTCTGCATTCTGTCCATCAATTGTTGTTTTTGCAGAAGGAACAAGATAGCCAACAAAAAAAGATAGAAGCAAAAAGCAAAGTGATAGATTGAATAATTACATATTTGCTATTTCAAGAAAAAGGGAAGCATCACAAGTGTGAGGTAACCTGAGAAAAAGGGGAGAGGATGAAATCAGGAGTAAGGGGAGATTAAGGCACGGTGAAGAAGGAAAGACATTGGATTTGAGTTTCACATAGAAAGACTAGGTTAAAGGAAGAGAAGAGATGATAGAAAGAGTCAGGAAAGAAGGTAATACAGAGTTTGATGTAAAAGGAGAAAATGTGATCCAGAGATTAGGTGAACAAAGGATGAGGTGACAAGTGAGGATAAAGAGAATGATGTTATAACAATCTGCAATTATGGTATTGAAACCAAGGAGGAGGTAATGAGCTTGGTCTATGCAATGAAAAGACTGCTTAGGTCACTGATAATTTGGTAGTATTTTTGTGCAGAACAAGTACTGCTGAATGAGGCAGTTGAGGGTTGGAGGATTGTATGGTCGAGAGTCTCAGTATGTATAATGTTGTATGGTGAGTTTTCACCGGTGTGTTTATGCTTGACTCAGCGAAAGATATATACTACTGGAATGAGATACTGAGTGATGGGGAGGGCAACATGTTTGATAGCTGAGGGAGCTGGGAATGAGAAGGCATAGATAATGATTATTGCCATGAAGCAGATTCCAATGGGATCATATAACTTTCAGGCTTATGTCAGCGAGATGATTCACGATAGGTAGGTGAAATAAGAAGACTTTTGTCTAGAAGCTATATCAGCAAAATTGCAGTATTGTAGAATCTTTTGTCAAAGGGAGAGAGGTGAGGCGGCTCATAGAATACTGGCATGGTTATGGTTTGACCGACATGGAATGGTATCACAACTTTCGGTAAAAAGGAGGCCCTAGTTCGCAGAACCAGCTTATTTGCGGAAGAAGGTGGTGTATGGTGGATCAACACACTGAGCCTGAAGCTCACTCACATGTCGTGCAGATGTGAAGGCAATCGGGATCACAGTTTTAATGGTGAAAAGTCACAAATGACAGCAATGGAGCAGCGCAAATGGAGTACATATGAAATAGGTAAGGACAAGATTGAGGTCCCATTGGGGCACCACAAATGGGAAGGGGGAAACCTGTTGTAGCCCTTTCAAGAATCGCATCACAACTGCTCTTTTTTAACAGGATTGTTCAGGCAACTGTAAGAAGGCAGAGAGGACTGAAAGATGATATCTAACTGTGCTCAGAGCAAGGCCTTGCCCGGCGAGAGACAGAACAAATATTAAAACATCAGAAAGTTTTGCATGAAGGGGGTCAACTTGGCGAGTGCAGCACCAAACCGCATATTTGCCTCAACGACAGGCATAAAAAAGTGGAACGCCTCTCTGAGTGAGAGACGCCTTGGCAACTCTAATACACAGAAGTGCATGTTCTTGGCGGTGGCGAATAGATCCACCCAGGGTTTTCCGTATTCACAGAAGAGACCTTGCACCACCTCCCAGTGTAACTGCCACTCGTGATCTCGCTAAGCACCGACAGCTGAGTTTGTCCACCCTCGTGTTCAGTGAGCCTGCCAGGTGGTTCGCCACCAGGAAGATACATTGGTGGTCCAGATATTTCCAGAGGCACAAGGCTTCCTGGCACAGGTACCATGAACCAAACCCCGCCCTGTTTGTTGTAATACCACATGGCAGTGGTGTTGTCTGTGAACGTCTATACCAGCCTCTCTTTGATGGATGTTAGGAAGGCTTTTAGCCGTAAGCGGATGGCCCTTAGCTCCAGAAGATTGATAAGGAGCTGGGACTCTGCCGAAGCAGGAAGCCTCTGATCTCCATCCCTCCCAGGTTGCCGCCCCAGCCCACAAGCGACCCATCGGTCACCACTGTGAGCTCTGAGTGGGGGAACGGAGAGAGGTCTGCTGCAGACCCTATAGTGGTCCAGTAGCCACCACAGCAGATCTTTCAGTCTCCTCAGAAATCTGAACATGGTCGGAGCTGGCCTCTTGATGTTGGGCCCTCTGTGACTTCAGATCCCACCGCAGAGCGTGAATATGCCACCTGGCATGCCCACCAGCAGGATGCAGGAGGTCATCAGTCCCAGCACGCTTAGAGTCTGCCTCACTGAAATCTAGAACGGAGGCTGAAAGATCGGGTTCATATACTAAATGTCCTGGACTCTCTTCCCCGGGTGGGGGGAGGCACGAAACCGAACTATACCCAAAATGCTTCTAATAAAAGGGAGAATCTGAGAAGAAGTCAGGTGTGACTTCAACACATTTATAGTGAATGCCTAAATGACATGAGGTCTGGAGGAGGTTGATAACTGCCTGGGCGAGCCCGCCTTTAGCAGCCAGGCGTCGAGGTACGGGAAGACTGGCATTCCTGACCTCTGAAGGTGTGCTGCCACCACTGCCATCACTTTTATGAACACCAGGGGGCCACTGGTGAGACCAAAATGGAGCACAGCGAATTGAAAATGCTCCTTTCCCTCCACGAACCGCAGGTAGCTCAGATGGCCCAGCAGGACAGGAATATGGAAATAAACGTCATGCAGGTCCAACACCACCAACCAGTCTTCAGGATCGAAAGCAGATAAGACCTGTGCCAAGATGCACATTTTGAACTTCTTCCAGAGGAAGGCATTGAGAGGCACAGGTCGAGAATAGGCCAAAGACCTCCGTCCCAGGTACCTGAAAGTAGCGGGAATAACAACAACACCCTACTCCTGGCACCGGCACCCTCTCAAGGACCTCTTTGGTTAAAAGACCTTGCACTTCCTACTGCAAAATGGGAAGATGGCCCTCTGTCAGTTGCTGGGTGCAAGGTGCGGTGGGGAAGGTAGGAACGGTAAGGCATAAACTTTGTGGACAATCTGCAGAACTCTTCTGTCCCATGTGAGTGCTTGCCAACCAGGATAGAATTAGTGCTTCCAACAGGTGGCTTTAACTCTGTAAGTGTACACTGAAGGGGTTTGGCAGGCTGGGGTGCAGGTGATTGGAGCGGCACATTGACCTTGGCTGTGGGGGTAGTGGGCACCATGGCCTCTCCCTGCATGGAAGGGACAGCTTGGCGGTAAGGGATGCTTTGTCTGAAGCCACGAAATGAACACTGAAAATGTTGCTGGCTTCTCACCGACCCTCAACTGATAGCCCAGACCTTTGCGGCCCATAATGAGGAGGTCTATACCAGCTCGCCCACATCTCAGGACCCACTGTCGGCTGACCTCCTAGTCACTATTGACGTTCCTACCATCTTCCCATAAGATAAGGATACCCAGGAGGCGGACATTACGGCAGAGGAGGTTCCGAAGGCTATACAGGATGTCCGATCCGGTAAGGCCATGGGTCCGAATGGGCTCCCCATCGAGCTTTATAAACCCATGTCTACACTCCTCGCGCCACATCTGTTGAAGCTATACACTGAATGTTTCGAGTCGGGCCTCCTCCCCGCAGATATGCGAACCGCAGCCATTGTGGTCATTCACAAACCAAATAAGCCTGTCGAGGACTGTGCATCATACCGCCCCATCTCCCTCCTGACGGTCGAGGCCAAGATCCTGGCTAAACTCCTGGCGAATCGACTCCTTCCTTATGTAACGGACTTGGTCCATCCGGATCAGTCAGGATTTATGCCGGGGAGAAACACGGCTCGAAATCTGCGACGGGTGCATGGGTTTCTTGGCAGGATTCCCACTTTAAAAGAAGACGCGATCCTATTATCAACAGATGCCTCTATCGCATTTGATACCATAGAATGGGATTTTCTCTTTGACGTCTTGGCCCGCATGGGGTTCGGACCCAAATGGATACGTTGGATCCAACTTTTGTATACCCAACCCACTGCACATGTCGTTGTCAATAATCATCGCTCCGCCACTTTTACTCTTCATCGGGGCCCGAGACAGGGGTGTCCCTTGTCCCCATTACTCTTCGCTTTAGTATTGAAACCGCTTGCGGTGTGGGTTCGGGTGACCCGGGGATATGTGGGCTTAAGTGGATGGCATCTCATGAGGACCGGATCTCACTCTACGCCGATGATATTCTCATGTATCTGGCTTCCCCCGTGCGCTCACTGCGACGGGTGCTCCATATTTTCCACATCTTCGGTGCCCACTCTGGATATCGTATAAACTGGTCCAAATCCCAGATGTATGCATTATGGGGTGCTCGCCCGGCGAGTCCTCTGGACTACAAGATTTCAGAGGCCCCCCGGGGTTTTCAGTATCTAAGCATGTTCGTCACTCCAGAGGTCGACCTTTTCTTTGAAAAACACCTACTCGGACATATTCAGCGCTTTAGGTCGGATGTCCTCCATTGGCGTTCTCTCCCTCTGACTCTCCTGGGGCGAGCGTCCTTATTCAAAATGCTCACACTTCCGCATTTCCTTTATGCCTTGCAAAATACCCCGAACCCGGTTCCAGAGTCTTATCTTTCCCAAATAGATAGTGTATTACGGGGCTCTTTGTGGGAGGATCGCACGCCGCGAATAGCAATGAACAAGCTTACTATGGGATGGTATGATGGGGGCACTGGTTTACCGGATCTACGACTTTATTATCAAGCGTCCCAATTGATGCAATCAATAGATGGGTGTTCGGCCCTCATGATGACCCTAATTTCCGAACAGACCATTGGTTAATGAGACGGGGCGGTTACAACAGAGCGCTATATACCAATCCTCGCAAACTTAACTTAACCGGGCCCACAGCACAGATGGTCGAGACTTGGCACAGCGTCACCAGAAAGTTGGGATGATATAATCGTTTGACGAAAGCAACTCCCCTATGGGAACCCGATATTCTCGGTCACCTCAGTACATGCCCAGGGTTTGACAAATGTGATACAATTGGGATTCCTACGATGGGAGATATCTGGATGAAGGGGAGGCTGGCCACATTCACAGAACTTCAGGCGAAATACCAATTGGCTTAATCCGAGACATTTAGATACTTGCAGATCAGGCATGCTGTATCTTCTGCTCTGCCAAAGGAGGGCCCCCTCCCTGACTCTTCCCCCTTAGAGGCCCGGTTGGTGTTTGATCCTATGGAGCGCAAAGCCATCACACTCACATATAAGAAGCTAGTTAACAACTGCGTAGACCTGATGCAAAAATTAAGAGTGGGCTGGGAAAGAGACCTGGGAGAGATGGAGGACAACATGTGTCGGGACGCACTGGCCTCCCCTCGCGAAGTTGCTATTCCCATGCGCATGCAACTCCTCCAGTTCAAGATACTTCACCGGGTCTACTTCGATGCCACACTATTGTTCAAAATAGGTAGACGCCCTGACCCACTCTGCCTCCTTTATTGCAATCAAGTATTTACCTTCTATCACATACTATGGGAATGCCCTCAAATTCAGGGATACTGGGGAAAGATTGCCCGCCAGCATGCGAGGGCGAGTGGCAAGTCCATTGAGCTATCCCCCCCAACTATGCCTGCTTAATATTTGGGGGGCGACTGACCTCTCCCACGCCGAACAGACTTAGGCCTCGATGGGCTTTGTCATTGCGAAACAAAATATCGCGCAAAAATGGGGGGTGGAGGCAGTCTCGCTCCTAGTTGATTGGGCAAAGGATATGGACACCATAATGATTGCCTAGAAGTCTGTGTTTTTCAGAGTCGGGGTTGGGATCAAAAATGGGGAAGATGGAACAAATATAGGGGGGGACATCTGCATTTCCCCGACGGTGGAGCTCCAGAGGGACAGACGAACATTGATGGCCCAGTTGACAGCGGAGGCGATGGCTTCTCTGCCTTAGATTTGCCATTTCCTAGCTCATGCTACCTATCACACTATGTTCTGGGCTCTTTGGGTAGAATTGTCTCTTTTGAGGGATCAGGTATGGAATGGATGTAAAGCCTGTAATGATTCTCATTTTGTTTATACGTGGATGTTCAAATGATGATGTTAGTATTGGAGAGGGAAATTCCTACAGTAACTTTGTACTGCTTGTGCCGTCACCCGGTTCTTGTTGTAAATCAATCAAAAGTTTCAACAAAAAAAAAAACTGCTGATCCGCCCACCCCCTTCTCTGAGCCGTGTCACAAGGCACCAAAAAAGTGTTATCAGTTTCTGATCCTGGGCTAAGGCATTAACCCTATCAGCCGTCACTGTTATGGGGACAAACAAAGGGAATCAACATTCACTGTAACGACTGTTCCAGCAGCTGCCCTGCCGAGTCAGGTTCATCAGCTCCCAATGCGCCATAGCCCCTTGGGGACACCATCTCCGAGGCAGGGTCTGTCTCTTTCATACCATCAACCAAACTCTCCAACGCTCAGGCCACCTCAATGCAACCACAGCCCCCCTTTGCCTCTTGAAACAACACTCCACTCTCATAACCTGCCCATCTTTCAAGCTCTTTCTGCCAAGCCAGTTCTCTTCGTCCCCTAGTGGCCTTTCACTTCCGTGGGATTTCCAGCTTTGCCAAAATCATTGACAAGTCTATAAACTGGTTTGTGGCTTTATATTTAGCTGGGTGGGGAACCAAATCAACAGGCACTGCCCTGGCGAACACAGGACTTTATGCTGGATAATAGGAGTCAAACAGGACATGACCCCCTTCCCAAAACTACCCCTAGGAAGGGGATGACCACAACATATGATATATTTCTGCCCCTACAGTTCCACACCTAGGACACACAGCTCCCGCGACATGAAAGAATCTGGCCACTCTTCATGGGGTGAGGTATGACCTATGAAGTACATAAAGTTTATTAATTTAAATCCCGCATTTTTAGATTTCCTCGGAGTTTGCTCCAGTATTTCCACTCAATCTCCCTCCAGGATCTGGATCCTCAGATCTTCCTCCTATTGTTCCTGGTGGCTGTCCAGGGGTTTCAACACGTCTGCTCTAAGACCTCTATAAAATTAAGAAACTGCCTTGAATGAACAGAGGTCGTGACTATGAGATGACAGTTCTGATGAGTGGGCGGTTCTGTTAATCCCGAACCCCAGCGCTTCCTTATTGCTGCCACCATCGCTATATGGAGCAAGAAGTGTCCATGTGTGAGGTCAAATTCTAACCTCAGGTCCTCATACAGGAGCAATGCATCAGCGTGAAACAGATACCCCACCTGGGTAATGCCAGTGGCTATCCACTCTATCCGCCCCCTCCAATTCCCCCCATAGGGTAACACCCCCAGTATTGACAATGGCATATTTGGGGAGTAAGGGCACTGTGTATGGGTTCTTTGCCTACATCTCAGCTAACACAGATTAATTATCCTGAGCCTCTCTGTCCGCTCACGAGGAGGCAGCTGTAGACCAAACAGTAGTCGGAACAGCGGAGGGAGCTTGGGAACAAAGGGTCCCCACTCTCGTCCCGGGTCTTGCCTACTGCTCAACCATTGTGTAAATCACTGAATCTGTGCTGCCAAATAATAGGACTCCAAGTCAAGAACTGCCAATCCTCCATCTGCAACAGGGCACATTAACCTAGCTAGAGCTACTCGACGGCAGCTTGACCCCAAATAAAAGCTATTAGGAGTGAATCCAGCTCCCTAAAATCACTGTAAGGCATCAGTAGTGGTAGTATCGCAAAGAAATAAAGCAGTCGAGGGAGTGCCACCATCTTAGTGAGTGCAACGTGGCAGGCCACTGAGAGAGGCAGAGTATTCCAAAATTCAACACTATAACGGAGAGTCCGGACTGCCGCCCCTACATTCTTGTCAAGCAGGTCACGGGCATCGTAGTATACCTTTACACAAAGATATTGCAAGCAGTGTTTCTCCCACACCAACACTCCAATGACCATGGTCTGAGACAACCCTACGCACCAAGCGAACAACCTAAACTTCTGCTAATTTACCCCTAACCCTGACAGCGCTCCAAAACTGTCTAAAAGTCTCATTGCGCCCTTCCAACCTTGTAGTGGCGTCTTGCAGAAACAAAAACAGATCAGCATATAGAGATGATGCGCTGAGCCCTGGATCTTGAAACCCCAATAATAGAGCCCTGTCTTCGCACTACATGCCAGAGGCTCCACCGCCAGCACAAACAGCAGCGGAGACAAGTGGTACCCCTATCGTGTACCTCGCCTCACCTCATATTACGCAGATATCACTCTACCTGTTTTAACCCGGGCTGTAGGCTGTCTGGTCCAGCTTATAAAACCTCTCTCCACTCCCATCTTTTCCAGGACCTTTTAGAGGAACCCCCATTCCAAATATCAAAGACCTTCTCTATGTCCACCGCGGGGACCACTGCTGTCTGTCAAATGTAGGTTCTTGCTCCCAATCAGTGTGAGGAGGCGCCAGATGTTGAGTGCCGAATTGCAGCCCAGAATAAATCCTACCTCATCTGTATGTACTAGCTTAGTCTATAGGGCAATAACATTGCGGCCAAAACTTGACTCAGAATTTTATAGTCGACGTTAAGCATCAATGGCAGTTGTAGGTCTTCCTGTCATGGGGAGGCCAGCCAGGTTCCAACAGTGGGATCACGAATGCCGCTCGTGTGGTAGCCGACAGTTGACGCAGGTTCCGTGCTGCTTTGTACAATTCTAGAAACCTGGGTGCCAGTGCCTCCGCATAGGCACCGTAGAACTCGACTGGGAGGCCATCTGTCCCTGATACTTTCCTTTGTGCCATTCCTTTTAGGGCATCACGTATTTCAGGTAGTGTGATGTCACCCAGATGGCTTCAGCCTATTCTCGCAGAGCATCTGCAGTGGCCGGTCATGAGCATTGGTATACAGAGAGGCTTATTTTCCTAAAAGCTATCATTAATATCGTCCTGCCTATATAGCCTCTCTCCATGGGTCGTCTCCAACTCTAAAATCATGGAGCCCCTCATATTGATGTTGGCCAGCCAAGCCAGCAGGGATCCAGCTATATCATGCTCAGCGTGTGCCCATACTGTATATGCTTGGTAATCAAAACATCTGAGTTTTTTCTATGCGGCCCACCAGGAGTTCCTTGGCTTCAAGTAGCGGTTGCTGCAAGTCTGGGTTTCCAGGCCATGTCCTTCCACATGTTGTACTACGTCCTCCTGGTGGCAACATATGCCACACTCCCACTGCCTCTGCAATGAACTTCCCGCAGATTACTACTTTGAAGGCGAACCATTCCAGATGTGGTGTGGACATTGTGTCTCTATTGTTCTTAAAGTACTCTCTGATGCTTACTCCAATCGAATGCTGAAAGACCGGGTCCTCCAGGGCCTCAGCTTTCAAGCACCACCCAGGTATGCAGGGGTGCCCCACTTCCCAGTTCAAGTGCAACAGCACCGGATTATGATCCAAGAGGTTCTTGTTAGGTATTCAAGAGCATGTACTACCCCGTGAACCTCAGGAGAGCAGAGGAAGTTCTCTAGGCACATGTGCAGATTGTGGAGGCTCGAGAAGAAGGAATAGTCCCAAGTCATCAGGTTAGTGCAGAGCTATGAGTCAACCAGGCCCCAATGTGTTTGCCACCCGGTAAACTCACCCATCCTAATAACTGGTGAATTGTCCAATGGCGGATGAGACCTATCCAACTTCGGGGCAGCAACACAATTAAAATCTCCCCCAAACAGGACTGAATTCAT
Organism: Triturus cristatus; assembly: GCF_964204655.1. Taxonomy (NCBI): domain Eukaryota; kingdom Metazoa; phylum Chordata; class Amphibia; order Caudata; family Salamandridae; genus Triturus; species Triturus cristatus. Next base: position 881,147,435 of record NC_140580.1, on the reverse strand, counting down.
CAAGTATGGCACCAGAACCCAAGACTTTTCCTCCAGGAAGCTCATCAGGTCCACATTCGGGCATGTATGGTAACTATCGCCAGGTCCCAGCCAGCTAGTCTCCCCATCACAACCAAGTACCGTCCCACCGTGGCCAGCAGCTCCATGGTTTTCAGGAAGGGAACTCCAGGGTGCACAAATATAAAAACCCTACTCGCAAAAGCTGAGCATGTGATGTAATATGTCCATCCCCACCAGCGCCTGTGAAGTGCTAACCCCTCATTAGCCATAAGGTGTGTTTCCTGCAACAGGGCCAAGTGGATCCCCCATCTCTTGAGGTAGGAGTAAATATTATAACATTTGGACCTATTATTCAACCTTCAGACATTCCAGGATAGGAACTTATAACTCAAGGAGGCAGCCATAGGAAGCCAGTACTCCTCCCTCGCTTCAACTCAGTAGCAGAGTTGCTTTCGACTTCAGTCTCATCCTCCCCAACCCAGGACCACCACATTCGCTTCCAAATGACACAGCTCAACCAGCAACAAAAACAACCTCAATTAGCCGACCCCAGGCCAAGAACTCCATAGCAACCATACACATGTTGGACATATGTGGACCTCTTAGTGGGTGTGCATCTCTGTGGGTTCATCCCGGCCAGCCACTCCTCCAACCAGAACTGTTTAGAACCCAGTAACAGACAGCCAAGGGGCTACACCCTTCCACAGGGCACCAGGAGCATTATATAGCTAATAACTCCCAAACAGAAATCACACTTAGCCATCAGATAGAGCCCCCCCCTACAATCACAGGAAAGATCATCCATCGCTTGAGGCGGGAGCTGTGGGAGTACAGTGTCTGAACTCATCGTGGAGCTCGAATAATGCTCCGAGTCTGAATCCCTAACTTATGCCCCCTCTCCTGTCAGTAGGGTTCTCGCTCCTGCTCCGCTCAGTGTCGCCGCTGGTCCCACCACTCATAATTGTTCCAGCTGGGAACTTCTGGCACCATTTCCTCCAGGACTAATTTGTCCAGGAAAAACAACATATTAGACTCCTACCTCTGTTCAGCTAGTCCAATTATTCTAATGTTGTTCCTCCGGGCCCTTTTTTCAGCGTCCTCAGCACTATACTCTAGTATCCTGACCCTTCACCTTCATGGAATCAAGGCGCTCCCTCAGGGACCCCATCTCTGGGGCTAAATCAGCCAGGGTAGTTCCATTGTAGTACCCTGCTCTTGCAGGTGCCTTTGGTCAGCCCTAAGGATGCATGTTAGCAATTGGATTTCTGGTTGGCAGAGGTATGCATTTTGTTCAAGCAGGAATCCCAATCCTAGTCAGGTTAAGTCAGAAACACACTTTAAATTATTCTGTACTCACCTTCTGGTAGCTTGGCACAGGGACATCAGACTTAACTTAAGAGGCAATGTGTAAAGTATTTGAGCAACACTTCAAACAGTATCACAGTGAAAACACCAGAAAAAGACTCCACACCAGTTTAGACAAACATTTTATGAGTAAAACAAGATGAAAACGACAAAAATACGAAAAGTCAAGATAAGAATTTTTAAATCATAAACTGTTTTGTAGTCCTTAGAAACAAATAGCATCAACCAGGGCTATCTGGTCGCACTTGAACGGGTCAAATACAAAGGTTCAGGCCGCACGATGGAGTGCTGGTCAGATCCAGGGACCAGCCTTGGTCCGCTGATACAGAACCATGGATGCATTGAGGACTATGCAGGGAGCAGCAGAGGCGATACATCTTTGTCGATCCTTTCGAGGGAGGCGATGCATTGGTTCTGAGCTGCACAGCGTCGAAGGTGTGTCAAGGGCAAGAAGCCCTAAAGCGATACGTCGAAGTAGAACCGCTTGGTTGAAAACGATGCATCGGTGCCCAGCCAAGCAACGTTGAAGATGCATCGAAGCCTCAAGACTATGCTTGGTTCACGGTCAGTGCAGCAGCAGTGATGCGTCGGCGTTGAGGGAGATGCACCAGTTCCAATTGGGCACACCTTCGTCGATGCATGGATTTTCACAGATGCAGCACTTTAAACCGGCTTCCGAGGGCCCAGGACTGGATTGGCACCACTTGGCAGACCAGGACTCCCAGCAGACAGACCCTAGGTGCTGTTTGCAGGTTGAAGAGAGAAGTCTTTGACATCCCTGAGACTTCAGAAAACAGGAGGCAAGCCAACAAGCCTTTGGAGCTACTTGGAGCTGAGATGCAGTGATGCAGGTCCATTTCTTCTCACTCCCAGCCAAGAGGATAGCAGGAAGCAGGTCAACACAACACAGCAGTTCAGCAAAGTGGCGGTCCCTCCGTCTGCACAGCAGTACTTCTTCCTGACAGAATTTCTTCAGTTCCAGAGGTGTTCTGAGCTGGTGGTGTCTAAGGTTGAGTACTTATACCCAGTTGTGCCTCTGAAAAGGGGGAGACTTTGAAAGAGAGGCCTTTGAAGTGCACAGAGTCTCTGCCCTTACTGCCCGGGCTCCAGACTCACTACAGGAGGATATGCAGCCCTTTGTGTGTGGACAGGACACAACCTATTCAAGTGTAAGTGAGGCTGTGCTCAGCTCCAGCTCCTCCATCAAGTCAGTTAATGGTCCATTAAGGACTATCAAGTCACACCTAAGATCCCTTTTTGTGTGGCTGTCTAGAGGTAATGCATGAAACCAAGTGGTCACCCACTCCAGACGTGTATTCAGAGACAGGCAGAAGGCATGAAATGACTAAAGTAAGAAAATGCCAACTTTCTAAAAGTGCCATTATTAGGATTACAATTTAAAATCCGACTTCACCATAAATTGTGATTTTAAATTGTGATTCCAGAGACACCAACGTTAGGGGTCAAATCTCTTCCCAATTGGGAATTACACTTATAAAATGTAATACGGTGATCCCAATGTTATCATATAGGAGAGATAAGCCCTGCAGTAGTGAAAAACAAATTTAAAAGTTTTTCGCTACAAGGACATGTTAAACTTAAATGTGCATGTACTACTTTTTCAATACACTCCACTCTGCCCTTGCGCTGTCCAGGGCCTACCTTAGGGGTGACTTATATGTATTAAAAATTTAGGTTTGGGTCTGGCAAGTGGTTTAACTTGCCAGGTCAACATGGCAGTTTAAAATTGCACACACTGGCCCTGCAGTGGCAGGCCAGAGACAGGTTGAAAAGGCTACTTAAGTGGGTGGCACAATCGGTGCTGCAAGCCCACTAGTAGCATTTCATTTAAAGGCCTTGGGATCCTGTAGTCCCCTTTACTAGGGACTTACAAGTAAATAAAATATGTCAATTGTGGATAAGCCGATCTTACCATGTTTTAAGCAGAGAGTGCTTGCACTTTAGCACTGGTTAGCAGTGGTAAAATGCCCACAGTCCTAAAGCCCAAAATAATGAATTCAGCAAAAAGGGCAAAAGTGTTGGTGGGTGGTCCTGCAGAAAGGGCCATTTCCAACAATCCCCATATCTGCTACAACTGTGTCCATTCTTAATTCTAGGGCTTCTCAGGAGTCATTTATCGCTCTTAGTATGGCATTCAATATAAACCCTTTTGTGGCCCCTGGTGGACCAGTCTCTCTCCTATTCCTCTGCTCAGCATCACTGGCCAACAGTGGAGACGGCGGTTGGGGTACCATTTCTTTCTTTTTGGTTGCTTTGCCCATGGCAGCCTGTGACAGAGAGAAGGCCAATCCTGGAGTTCAACAGTAGCCCAAGGGTCCTCAAATGGAGGGGGGATCCCCAACAGTTCAGATCAACATCAGTGTGCACAGTAGAACGGATCCCCCCTAGATAGTCGCAGCAGGAAGCACTCTCACGTACAACCGGTGGAAGCAGCACCACCAGGATGCTCCAGACCCTAGGACTCTTTGCCTCACCCCCATGTCGTCTAAGTCTGTAGTCTCAGTTTAGCTCTCATCCCTCACCGTTCTCCTTTGTAAAGACCGGCGCCAGCCACCCAGCACTTATTCAACGGGGGGCCCGCTCCAGAATACCGCACATTAGCCAGGTCTCAGGGCCCATCATCCCTGTGATCAGCCTTGGGGCCTCAGGTCACTGCCACATCTCTCCAGGGGGCGGGTGATTCTTCGCTGCAAGAGCACAGCAGTCAATCAACTAGGGCCTCACCTGCGGCCCCAAGCACCTGCAGCTTACCATCCAGGGGAGACGGGGAGCACTCCAGGCCTTGCGCTGCTTAGGAGGCCACATGTGGCCAAATGTTATCTCCCCAGAGGCCTTCAACATTGGAGCCTGTCCTCAGAATCACCGCATTGGCCTCCGCAAGACCGCGGGGCTCCACCAGGGAGACTGTCCTTGACGTACGGCTCGCCACTCCCTACAGTCAGCTTAGCTGGCTGGGCTTCGTCATCTCTGCACCGCCATCATTTTGAAAGCAAACTTGGAGGCGCTGCAGTCTGGGGCCCCAAATTCACCCTTGTTTGTGCTTTTTGGAGGTCCATTTGGCTAGGGATCAATGAAGGATGCCGCTGAATGGAGTCGGTCGGTCGGGAGCGCTGGATTCCAGGTCTCACTCCATTGCCATTCGACCACGTCCCCCCCATACCGGCCACATTGTTATATACAATAGAATATATACTTTATTCACCTTGGCAATATTTAAATAAAGTGGAGGAGAAATCATATGTTGGTTATGTGACTTAAACTCCTCTATCCCAGTTCAAACACTTTGTCTGGAGTTAGGTTTGACTAGCACCTATGCGCTGACTCTAGCCACAGTAATTCATTGGAGCCACCAACTGTTCTATGTCACAGAGAATTCCCTTTGAGATCTTTTAAGGCAAGATTCACTTTTGCAGAAGGGTTCTCTTAGTTCCTTGTACACAAATATTGCGTAAGCACCTCAACTTTTTTGCCTGACTATAAACAACCTGTTACACTGGTCCTCTGATCAGCTAAGAGCTGTTTTCAAAAATAGTGTCACAAGTTAGTTTTGATTTGGACAGAAATCATTGCTTCGGATTTCCAAGATATGACAGAAATGCAGATCAGGACAACATCAATAAAATACAGTGTTACTTGCAATCTGCTTTGGAACATAAGGCCATGACAGTAATCCTGCTAATGAGATTTAAAAGCTTCCCATGATTCGGAAATACAGGTGTATGGTCAAGTATCTACCCATTGGAATGAATTTGGCCATTTTGCAAAAATTATGTTCAGGATCATAATAATGTATTATTTGTCTGTAAGGCTCTAAAAAACCAACCCAGATTTATTCTTCAAGCCCTGTTTTTATTAAACCTAATACAACTAATGCATGTGAAGCCCTTTCTTTTATAATGTCTCCTGCAAATGAGCAAATATGTTATGGTGTATTTAAACTTTTTAAGAGCTTCTTACGTTTCTATTGAAAATGTCTTTATCTTTGTTTTGTTTATGTTGTTATGAGCTAAATTGTGGGATTTTTATAGTTTGGGTTTTTAAAATATGAATCATGTTGCAGTGATGATCTCAGTTCAGACCAATCTCTCACTCGTTATAATAAACAATAGAGATATTAATGTGTACATGTGTGGAGTAAAGAACATTAATCCAATGTTCTGCCAATATATACTTAGGTGATAATATAGTGGCAGTCAATATGGTGTAGTCAATATTTTGGAGAAATTTTAGCACACTTGGCTGGTCTATAAATATTCTCCTCTCTCTGTCCTCAGTCTAGATTACTGATCCACAGAGTAACTGTCATGAAAACAAGTAATTCATAAAGCATGGACCTCGTTCTTTGATGTTTTCCCAAAGGACACTCAATGAAATTCATCACACTAGCTGATCCAACTGGTGAGGAAAGAAAATCATGATGGAAAACTGTTATAAGTTACATAAACCTTACTGCTGCAAAAATACTTTAATGTAAAGGAAATGCGTAATAATGTCAGCAAAAGAAAATAGATTGCTTTTAAAATACTTTTTTTTTTTAAAGGGGGATCAAGGGTCAGTGGGCAAGGGTTTGGAGATCTTTGTTTTAAAATGAAGGAATTAAAAAAATATAGATGTAAACAACCCAGATGTTTTCGTTCAATGAGTGTTATTTCTGATTTTTTTTTTTTTTTTAAAACCTTTATTTTCAAAAGTCTGGACACAACTATTCAGCCGACAACCCGGAGGTTCGGCAGCTTCGGTAAAGAGGAACAGAGACGCGTCCACAGTACAGTGAAGGAGGAGTGCAAAGATTCAATTTTTTAAATAAACACAAAACACACAACAACCCCCAGCAAGGCAAGAACACTGAATGCCCATGGTGATAGCCCCCCAGGGGAGGCAGGACCCCAATCATCTACCATTTACAGTACCGTGAAAAGAGGAAGAAGGGGGACAGCAGGGGCCAAAGAAGTCCATTAACCATACTGAGCTGGAAAGAAGGTTAGGAGGAAAGCTGTTCCTCGGGGGGATCCAGATCAGGGGCAAGACAAATTCCCCCCCTGTATTGGTTCCACCGCCCCCAGATGGCGTGCCACTTCCGAGGGCGGCCTCTAGCGCAATATACCGTCTTCTCCCTTAGCATACTCCAGTCCATATTTTCTTTCCACGCGGTCAATGTGGGGGGGCCCACGGATCCCCACAATCGCGCTATATCTCTCTTAGCGACCATGTTGCCCAGAGTCACCCATTGGGTCTGCGCCGCATTGTGATCAGTGTGTCATGCTTGCCGCGACCACTCCTCCTCTGGTGACGAACCATCTGCAGCGTCTGGCTATCGCGCACGCGCGATGGCGGCAGACCAGTAGAAAAGCCTGCCATTCGGAAGGCTCGGGGCTTCGCGTTCTAGTGTTTGCCCCAGGCTGTTCCGTGAACTTCCTGTTCCTGCTTCCGGGTTCCGGTTTGCTCCTGTTGCGCGGGCGCTTCGGCGTCCGTTTTGGACTCTCATCTTTCCTTGCTTCTCCGTCCTCTTTCCTGGAGAGCGAATCGGACAGTCCGTTATTCGGACGTATTGCTGAGTGTTTTTTCTCGGCCAGCAGAGCTCTGTTGTATATTTTGCGGTACCGCTGTTCTATTTCTTTTTGCCCCGTCCTTCCGGATACTTTCCTGTTTTGGGATCCGAGCTCACAGGGACCAGAGCGCTCCGCCCACCTTGCCGGATTTTGTCCCGCGGGCCGGCCGGGTGTCTCTGCCCTGTCTCCCCCCATCTTCGAGGCCAGTTGTGGTCCTACCATTTATTCCTGTGGTAGACTTACCTCCAGCGAGTGCCAGATTCTCCCCTCCTTCTTTACGTGCACTTCTCCTGCTGATGTGTCTGGAATCTACACGAAGAAGCCTATCCAGGTGCCTTGTGTCTACTGAGATTTTCCCCCGGATTCTCCAAGGTCGAACTGCATCCACTCCAGTAGCAGATTACGACTTGCCTTGCCTTTGCTTGACCTCTTCTGATCTCCTGTGCATCTCCATAGGTAGCGGAGGGCCTCTAGCCGTTAGATCACTGTTTCACGAACATAACCACAGTTGCATAAAGACACAACAGAAGGAAGAAGACCGCAGTCCTGTGTTTCCCCTTCTATCCTTGTTTTGTTACCCTCCTTTCCGCCGCCACCTCTGTGCTCTAGGGCTTGATAGAGGCAGAGAGGGAGGTGGAAGGTTGGGATTTTCTCTACATTTGGACTTGGTGTTGCATGACGCCCCTGCGGAACTCTGACCGGGTAAGATCCTTACACAGTGGGCCCCCAGACATTCAGGAGACAACACCGCGCTTCTGGCTGCATAGCAATGCCCGTCACCTCCCCCATCACTGCATGGACTCTCCGCCAGAATTCCGTGATGACACCACATTCCCAAATGATATGCAGGAAAGTACCCACCATACCACATCCCCTCCTGCATAGGCCGTCCTCCGAGAATCCCATGTGAACCAACCTTGGCCCCGTCACGTACACTCGATGCAGTATTTTAAGCTGCACCAGCCTCAGACGCGACGGGATCGCAACCTCCTTAGGAGAGGAAACCGCAGACTGCCAATCCTCGTCATCCAACTCGAGGCCATCCCTAGACCACTGGTCCCTCAACCCCAGAAGCATATCCGCCCGGACGTTTATCAGTTTCTTATAGATGAGCGAGATCGTGCTCTCGGGCATATGACCATCAAGGACCCGGTCCTCCAAAGGAGAGGACTCAGGCACCTTCTCACCCTCTATGAGGACTGATCGGAGGGCGTGACGCACCTGAATATAGCGGAAAAACTCAGATGGCCCCAGTTCATACTCCTTCTGCAACTCTTCAAAGGACTTCACCCTCCCCTTAATCAGGACATCTCCGACCCTGGAGATGCCGATCAAGTCCCATTTGTCAAAGCCTTTTGTGTGCCAAAGCCTACCCAATCTCTCAGATTCAAACAGCGGGGTAGCGAGGGTGAGCCTATCCTTCCAGCCCAGCGAGTCAGTTGCCATCTTCCACACCCGCACCGCCACACCAGTGGGCCCCGTGAGGGACGAGTCCAGGGACCGCGAATACAACGCCCTGTAATAGTTACCACCACGCAGCAGCCACCTGTCCATGGCATACCCAGGGCTGAGGGCCGGGCCATAAAACCCATGATTAATCGCACTCAGCTGGGTGGCCCAATAGTACCGTCGGATGTCTGGAAGCGCAATACCCCCGTCGTACCATGGGAGCGTCAACTTTGCAATAGCTATTCGCGGCCGCCCGTCCCACAGCAAAGCTCGTTGGAGGCCTTCGACCTCCCGAAAGTAGTTGGCCGGTACCCAATCCAAAGTATTCTGCAGCGCGTAGAGGAACCGGGGAAGAGACATCATTTTGAACAGGGCCGCACGCCCAACGAGGGAGAGCGGCAGCCTCCGCCAGCCCTCCACATCCCGCCTCAGGCGCGCTAGGGGGGGGAGCAGGTTCCTCTCATATCACACGGCAGAATCCATGGAGATAAAGATCCCCAGATACACGAAGCCCTGCTGAGCAACCTGGATCGAACAAGTTCGAGGGATCGGTGGAACCTCGCCACTAAGAACATATAAATACGATTTACTCCTGTTGATAACGAGACCCGAGTTCCTACCGAAAGATGTGAGTACGTCACAGACCACTATAAGTGATTTCTTGGGTGAGGCAAGACACAACAGGATGTCATCAGCATAGAGCGATATACGGTCCTCGTGCTCAGGCGACCATCTAAGTCCCCGTATATCCGGGTGCCAGCGTATCCACGCAGCCAGCGGCTCAAGGGCGAGGGCGAACAGCAATGGCGACAGGGGACAACCTTGCCGAGTACCCCTCCCAAGCTGAAACGGAGTCGACGCCCGGCCATTTACCACCACACTCGCAAGAGGGCCCTCATACAGCAACTTCACCCAGCTCACAAAACCGTGGCCAAAGCCGAACTTGGTCAACACGGCCCACAAATAAGCCCATTCCACCGTGTCGAAGGCCATCGTGGCATCGAGAGACGCCACAATAGCTGGTTCACGCAGCGTGCCCGCCCTGGCGATTACACCATGTAGGCGCCGAAGATTTAACGCTGTGTTACGGTGCGGGATGAATCCGGATTGATCCGGATGGACCAAGTCACCGAGTACCCTGATCAAACGGGCCGCCAGGATTTTAGCCAGAATTTTCGGCTCTGCATTAAGGAGTGAGATAGGCCTATATGAGGCGCACTTATCTCGGGGTTTGCCCTCTTTGTGTATAACCACAATCGTCGCCAGTCGCTGATCCAACGGGAGGGCCCCACTCCCCCGCGCCTCCACGAACATGGCGCGCAGGTGAGGGGCAACCCTATCCGGAAATAGCTTGTACAGGTCGACCGGCAAGTCGTCCCTATCTATATCAGAGAGACAGGGCAATGCAATATCACGCAGGAGGTCATGCGAGTCCTCGGGCGGCCTGTCCGACACTGAGGCATAAACCATACGGAAATAGTCCGAGAAACACTGCACAATCCTCTCAGGTTCCACAATCACCTCTCCCCCCTCTCCCGTCAACTCCGGCACTACTCTATTGACCCGTTCTTTTTTGTCCAGCCAAGCCAGGAGTTTCCCGGCCTTGTCACCAACATCATACAGACGGCCCTGCTGTTCCCTACCGAGGGTCTTAGCGGCATTCGTCACCAGGTCCTTATACTCGGATTGCTTCAAGCACAGCTCATGCAGTGAGGCCTCTGTAACCTCCTCCTCCAGCGCTCCCTCCAAAGCCGCGATCTCCTCCTCAACCTGCAAAACCTCGCCATCTCTCCGCCGCTTGGCAGCCACTACAAGGGAGAGGGCTTCCCCTCGCAGCACGGTCTTAAATGTTTCCCACAGCGACACTGCTGAGTCCACGGATCCCTGATTGTCCTTGAAAAAATTATCTACTGTCTTTACCAGCGCGCTGCGCGTCTTGGGGTCTCGGAAATACCAAGGGTTGATAGGGGCCACCCTTCCCCCTCCCTCCCGACCCAGATCCAGCCTGACCCACACCGGCGAATGGTCAGATATGCCACGCGCCATGTGCCTGGCCTCAGACACCAATGAGGCATGCGCAGCCAGAGTGAGTAAGTAGTCAATCCTAGAAAGGCTACCATGCGCCCCGGAGTGGAAAGTGTATTGGCTCTGTGTGGGGTGCCGGAGCCTCCAGCAGTCTATCAGGCCAAGCGTATCTAGAAAGTCTGGAAGCCACTTCTGAGCCCCCCCCCGTGTCTCTGGGCGGGTATCTATCCAGCAGGCCGGAGCCAACAGCGTTGAAATCACCTCCCACTACAAGCATACCCCCCGGGAGATCCAGCAGGGCCCTACCCAGATCTGTGAAAGTGGAGGCCTGCAGGGCCGGCGGGACATAAACCGAAACTAAAACCAAAGTTCTTCCTTCCCACCGCCCCGCCACCGCCACAAACCTCCCCCTATCATCAACAATGGTGGAGTCCACCTCAAATGGTAGCGAGGCTCTGACTAGGATGCCCACACCCCTGGACCCAGAGGAGAATCCCGAATGAGCTATGAATTTATAACCCTTCCTATTCAGGGCATAGCACGTATTACCTATAAGATGCGTCTCCTGCAGCAGGGCGACAATGACCGTTTCAAGAATTGCAAAACAATCCCACGCTTAATGCGATCCCCCAAACCATTCACATTCCAGCTTATAACACTTAAACCCCTACCCCCATCCCCAAACGTAAAGAGGCCCACCCCACACCCGAAGAGCCCCCATGGAACAGTCCTGGAAATAATCACTATGCCTTGCTGAAACAAACCTCCCAACAACAACCCCAAAATCCCGGAAACCCCCCCCACCCTGCACCCCTGCTGCAGCTTACAAAGCCCCCCCAACTTGCAGTGTGCCTGTCGCCCTACCAAACCCAAAATCTACAAAAAGTACCCTAAGGGAGGAAAGAGCTCCCTTCGTCCTCCCACAACCTCCGAGTTTACTGCAAGTCATTATCTAAAGTCAGTCCGAGTCAGTCCGGTTCCGAATACATCAACCTTGTTCATCCCGGCCACTGTCCCCGTCTACGGCAGTGTCCTCTTCCGTGCGTCGTCGAGGCAGAGCGTCCAGCCATTCGTCCGCCATGGCAGGTGACTCAAAGAAGAATGTTCGGTCTTCAAACACCACACGTAGTCTGGCAGGGAAGAGCATGGCGTATTTCAGATCCCTCTCCCGAAGCCTCCTCTTCACCCCCAGGAAGCCCTGCCGCTGCCTCTGTACCTGCTGGGTGAAGTCAGGATAGAAATTCACCGACGCGTTCTGGAAGGGGACCGGGCCCGTTACCCTCGAGGCCTGCAGGATAGCGTCCCGGTCTCGAAAATGAAAGAGCCGGGCGACGATCGGCCTCGGTGTGGCTCCCACCTTGGGCCGCCCACCAGGCACTCTATGGGCCCGCTCAACTGCGAAGAACTTCCCTAGACCCTTAGGCTGCAGATGATTGAGCACCAAGTCCTCCACAAGCAGGTCCACTGAAAGCTCGTCCGAGGACTCCGGGACCCCGATAATGCGCACGTTGTTGCGCCTGGCCCGGCTCTCGAAGTCCTCCAGCCGACGGGCTGCGAGATCATGCTCGGTCCGCAACTTACGGACCTCGGTCTGCAGGTCCGAGACATCATCGGCGAGGCCCGTGGTCTTGATGTCCAGGGATTTGACCCGTTCATTTGTTTTGCCCAAATCCGCGCGGATCAGATTAACATCCACCAAGATGGTATCCACTTTGTGCGCCAGGGCATCAAACTGTCTCCCAATCGAAGTCTGCAGCCCGTCAAGTGCACCCATGACATCCTGCAGTGAGAGCTCCGGGGCCAAGGGTGAAGCAGTCTTCTGTGTATCCGGGGACTGGCTCGGTGCACCCGGTGACCCCTTCTGCTGGGCATAGCGGTCCATGTTATTGGCTTGAGTGTAGGCTCCCCGCCTGGTGGCCTTGGGCTTCGGCCGATCCACCTCTGCTTTGCCCGACATGGTGGGCTCGAGCAGGTCGGGTCAAACAGGACTGCCCTCTCTCAGCGAGAGAGAGCAGGAGTGCTCCGTCTTACGATGGGTCGCCAGTGTGGCATGCAGAGCGTCCAAATGATAATAAAGCAGGCGCGAGCACTCCCTGGGCTGGGCAGACAAAGGGCGAGAAAGTGAAAGTAAAAGGATAGGGACCTCCGTCCGGCAGTTCACACCTCGCCTGGCCGCTGTTGTTCAATTAGAGGTCGGGCATCCTGCCAACTCGAGCCCCTGGCATCCCTCGGAGATGGGCCTCAATCTTCCGCCATGCATAACTCCGGTTCCCGGTGGGCGATTCGACCTCGGGTGGCATCGATCACCTTCCTGACAAGTCATCTACACGATGCCATGCATACAAACAGGATTATATACAGGATAGACGACGGAGGGCACGAGGGTCTCGGGAGCTCAAAGCTCACGCGGCCATCTTGGTCAAGCGCTAGGCTCCTCCCGTTATTTCTGATTTTGATATACTTTTAAAAAGGGGTGTTTAGGATTGGCACAAAATGTTTAGCACAGAGGCATTTCTCTTCATAAAAGGTGTTCTGAGATACAGCATACAGGAAAACATAGTCTAAAGATCACAAAAAATAATTATACAGCTGATGTGGTGAAGAACTGCCTGCCCACTCTGTTCCTGAGGCAGGTTTGTGTGTAAACAGTGGCTAAGATGTCTTTCTACTCCCACAGCCCAAACATTCCTGACTGGGCATATTTCTCTCAAGATATCAACAGATCACTCCTTATTTCTAGGCTGGAGTTCCCCATGAACATGTTCATGTTCATCTTGATATTGGTGTGTGGCTTATATTCATTAATGGTGTACAGCCTACACATTACTCACCCGGTAGAATCAGATTCTGAATCCTCTTCAATTTCACAGATTGCTTCAGACTCCTTTTCAGTCTCAGGGACAGTCTCGTTCTGAAAATCTTCCTCATCAAACTGTTTATCAGAGACATTCTTGAAATCTATTGCGGTCAAATAGTAAATGTTAGTCTACAAGGTCATATAGTATAGATTAACAATTCTCTTAAAACCAGCCCAAATGGTCTCCATCATAACCAGGAAAGGCCTGCAACCAATAGGGTCAAATTTGGCTTTCCCTTCATTTTGCCTAACACTGTTGAACATTCAGCTTTTCACACCAATACCTAATAGGCAAACCCTTACAGATTGCCATAAGCATGCGCATATTCCTCTCTCTAGATCTATAGGGACCATAATCCCCAAACACTAGATCCGGATTATCCTCTGTAAATAGTCTCCTCCCTCCCCATGTCAATTTGCCCGCTCTTACTCATCTTTTTTCTCTCTATATTTTCTTTCCCACTACGCAGATGACTTTGTCTGACAGGGATATCACACTACTACTGTATAACTGTAGGAAGGTGGAATCTGACTATATGGTTGCCCCCAACTTTTTGCCTGGTATTTGGATGGTTTTTGACTAGTCTGGCTGGGATCCTGCTATCCAGGACCCCAGCCTATCTGCTTCCACCCTAAAACTGATGTGAGTACCCTAGGTACATTCCAATTGGATACTGAGGACACCCTACCAGCCCCTTGTAGATGATACCCTAGGTACCCAGGGCATGGGTCCCTCAGAGGCGTACCAGGGGCTGCAGCACTTATTGTGCCACCCCTGGGACAGCCATACCAAATGACACCACCAGACCACTACTGTAGTCTGGGTAAGGTGGTGCTTGCACTCCTTACAGGGATATAGGTATCCTGTATCCCACCTAATACAACACATATATCCTCATAGGTCACCCCTAGAGCAGGCCTTGCTAATCCTATAAGGCAGGGTGCTGAGATATGTGTGAGGGGGGACCCCTACCTGAGTAGGGCCCCTCTGCAACCTTCCTAAAATCATTACTGGGTTGTTTGTAGTGTAGCCATACCATATACTCTTAACTGCATTATAAGTATATCACGATAGCGTGATAACTTGAGAATGACTACACAGAACCATATCGTGTTTGGTGTCAAACAAGTAGGAATCATACCCCCAATCCAGCCATGGGACTGAGGGCATGATTCCCCCCTGCTAGAGGGGCGATATGGGAGAAGCGGCAGAATTTAGACACCAATTTAAAAGTGCATGCCAAGTACAAAATGGATGCTACCCACCACCCACACGACTCTAGCTGCCTTTTGCTGGGCAGAACTCCAGCCACGGCAGCTGGACAATAGAGATCCTGTTGCAGGGAGGTGTTCCCACTTCCCCAGACAGACTATGTGGATTGGAACTGGGTGGGTGCACCATAGGATGCCTTTCAGAGTTGCACGTAGGCTTCTCCAGTGCCTACATTCTGCATACACCGCCTGGAACCGGTTTAGGGGCACCCTGTCCCCTGCCCTGGCGGGAAACACACAAAGGGGAGAGGGTGTAGCCACCCTTTCCCGCCTGACCTCTCATTGATGGACCCTGATCTGGACACTCCCCTAATCTTTGGATAAAGGTGAATACTGGGTCTCCAGAGCCTCAGATTATTCTTGAACTTCACAGTCTTGACCTTCGACTTGCTGCCGCACAGCTACCTGAAGAAATCTCCCTTGGGGTAAAGGAGTTACCCCCTGCTTGGCAGGCACCTGAAACACTGCAAGTGACCCGGTTGAAACCTCGCTGCTCCTTCGGACATCGACGACTCTTTCCTACCTTGAGGTGGGTTTCCAAGCATCCCAGAGGCCAGTGAGTGTGCACGGCAAAGCTCTGCACCGTGGACCCAGTGGGTGCCGAGATCCCCAATACCCCAGGACACCGGCCACCTCTTGCATAGCACCCGACCCCAACGAGTGGGGAAGTTGTGCTTTGGCCCATTATTGAGCCAACCTCTCAGCAGCATCTGTGCCAAAGATCGACGCCCTAGCCCGCTCCGGCGACCCGTGGGTGCACCTTTACGCACGCCAAATTGCTGCCTTCCGCGGTACCTTGTCTCTCAACTTGTGGGCCCTGGTGGAGGACAATCTTCGATTCCAAGAGTTCCCCTGGTTGCTCCAGGCCTGCTCTTCAGTCTCCTCGCTGGAGACCTCGCTCAGACCTCGTGGGTCTGCACCAGTAGCTGCTTTGTGTTTCTTGCGTGGGTTGCGGTTGCCAAGGCTTAGTGGATCCAATCCGGACACTAACACCGCAGTGACCCTCATCCTTCGTGGGACAGTCGCCCTCCAGAAGCTGGCCTTCCTTGAAGCCTCCTGGACTCCGTGGCTGACGATCCAAGCTACACCTCTTCGACCTGGAAGCACCCGACATTGAAGGGCTCCTTCTCTTGAGCCCCCTGGTCACTGTGCCGTGACCCAGACTCTGTCCCCTCTGCTTTTAGGTTCTTCTCTACAAGAGCTACATTTTCATTCTTCACGACGACGCTTGTGGCTAGCAGCAGTTCTTCACGTTTTGCCATTGAAAATCAGCCCGCGACCCGACATCGAAAACGACCTATGCACCCGGCTTCCCTGGGACAGGTAACAGTGGTACCTCGGTACTCTCGTGGGTGTGGGCCCTTCAAAAGCTTAACTCTAATGTGTTGAACTTGAACTCCTGCTAGAAGTGTTTTTAAACTTGTAAAATCAAACCGCGACATTCTCCATAGGCTATAATAGAGATCCCGACAGTAACTTCAGTCACTGCACGCGTCTCCCGAGGGTCCCCTTCCTCACTACCTTGGGTGGTTTCACAAGGGGCCAGCGACCCTAAATGCCCTAGGCATTGTCTGTAGAATTGTCGTGGTTCTTATACCACTTATTTGATATATGGTTTGATCCCCCCCTGGGCCTTGTGATTCCAGTGCTATTTATTGTAACTATCAATGCTTGTTTGAATTGTATCTTCACCTCTAGCCTCATAAAGAGACTAGTGGGGTTATTCCTAGAATAAATACATATATTTTATATATATATACCTGTGTGGACTACTCTTTCATTTGGTTATTCAAGAGGTTATCTATGGTAAAACAATAAGCTTAACACTCCTTCAAGACTTAGCCTGAAGGCTGCTCTCCACAGCTACCACTAGGATAGCTTTCTTTAAAGGTTGTCTTTAACCTATCACCTTAAGAGTCGAATTGGACTGGTACAAGGTGGCCAGTAGAACTAGTGACCAGCATATGCCAGGCCAACTTCTCACAATAACCATATGCAACCTAATCTGTACTACAAAGATTGCATTAGCTCCACGAAATGTACGATGATCAAATGCCTGTTTTGTTATAAAATCTCGAATAAAAACATATGAAATTAAAAGAAATTCAACTTTTCAAAAAGACTGTAATACAGATTCTTCAATCAGTCCTTTATGGCCCGTTAATTCTACTTGGTACGTATCAACTTGTACAGTAATCAATAAAGTCCTCAAGCTAAAGCTGCTCCGGGGAAGCAGACAGCGTGCTTCCATTAATAAAGATACAAACACAGTGATCCCTCACAAGAGCAATGAGAGAGAAGTAATAATTAGACATTCAATTAAATCTATATAATGTTGTTCAGCCGGACAGGAATACTTTTAATCAAAAGCAATACAGTGAGAACACAAACATCAAGCAAGGTACGAACAAAAGGAAGGCTCAGGCAAAGCTAAAATGCTTGCAAGGTAATTCGGCAATCAGCAAGCAAAATTAAAGAGAAACACCATGCACATTGATGTGAAAAATATGATTAGGTTAAGGTGTCAAGGAGTTGACGACGTTTCGATCCAATACAGAAAAATTGCGGGATCATCATCAGGACATTAGGTTACATGCCTGAGAAAATGCCAATTGCAAGTAGGTGGGACCTGCAGTGGATGGTGAGTCGAACAAGCTGGCCAGCTCGTCAACCAAGGGATTAGCAGGTAGCCACGAGGGAACGCGAGTAGGTTTACTCTGTCAATTGCAGAATCTAATCCGGTAGGGGCGGAGGGGATTCCGGTCTCAATGAAGTCCACTAAGTAGCGGCGTGTCCAGGAGGAATCCTGGACACGCCGCTACTTAGCGGATTAAAAGTATTCCTGTCCGGCTGGACAGCATTACATAGATTTCATTGAATTTCTATAATTATTACTTCTCTCCCATTGCTCTTGAGAGGGACCACTGTGTTTGTAGCATACTGATACCCAAGGTCCCAGACCAACTAATGGGTTCCCTTGTCTGTAAATAATACATTAATAGAGAAACACAAAATAACACACTACAACAAATGTGGATGCATGTTTGCCGTGGTTGTCACAGAAACTACAATTTAATTACGCGTCCTACCACTTACTCCTATTTAATCAATTGTTTCTCACTATGTACTAAATGCTGTTGGGAAAAGTCATCCCCCATGAAAAACTTAGTTGGAATAATCACCGGTCTCCGTCAAGTACTCTTGATGAATGGAAGTAGCTTGTATTTTGCCATTCTGCTTTCTAGAGCATTGTTGTTAATTTTTCACATATGGTACATGGGTTCCAGGGGCGTCGCCCTACTGCTTCTCATAGTTGGAAAAAAAGAAAACTAAAATGATGATAACTCTATGTAATTATCATTTTATTTTTCCTGCAGCGGTGTCTTGTGGGGTGGGAGTGCAAATCTGCTCTGCTCTCAGAGCAGGGGGAGGAGTGGTGGGCACTATGTAAGTGTGCATGAATGTTTGACCGGCCCTCTGGGGCCAGCCAAACATTCATGCCCACTTTGCATGTTCTCCACGTAGACTGCATTATAGCCTGCATGGAGAACATACCCAGCCTCCCATTCTCTGGCTGAGCGCCTATCCACGGCGATCATACCAATCACAACTCTGCATTGCAGCGTCGTGATTGGCTATCGGGGGCTGGGAGCCAGGTGCTTCCTGCTTCCTTTTTCAGAGAAGAATCCAGGAAGAGGACGCAGGAGAGGCTGGCAGGCTGGCAGGTAAGTGTTTTTTTGTTTTTAACCACCCCCCTTCCTCTCCCTCTCCCCCCTCCGCGCCCCACTGCGGCTTACTGGGAGCAGCCGCTACTGATGGGTTCACTTGTTTCTTAGTAACTACTACAATACTTTTGCTGCTAAAACATATAATAATATTGCAATAGACATTTAAAACCTAAACAATTCTCGTGAGATTGTTTCACATGTTCAGAACATAAAGCAATGTTATATAATGAATGTCCTACATATATTGAAACGTGTGAAATTAGGACTATTTCAAAGCTTGCATGTATTACTATTAACAAAGCGCTGGAGGACTCCGCAATCTAAACAATAAGCAAATCTCCAACACCCAGGACCCATGTGAGGGCTGTGCAAAGAGCACACTTGTTTCTTGTCCGGCCCATCATGAGTATGTATGTGTCGCAAGAGCAGCGTTCTTCATGGCGGGAGGGTGGAAACCTTTATTTATCTGAAGAATTATCATTTTTTGCTGAGGCTGCAAGATATCTTCTATCTGTATGCTGTGAGACTGAGGCTATAGTGTAAGTTAAATAAATTCCATAATAATAATGCATTCATCGGCCTTTGATTATATAAACATGTACCATGATTTAAAATCAAATTTTTCAAAAATGCTCAGTTGAAACCCAGTTTTGTTTTTTATTTCTGACGCTGTCATACAATTGGCTACAACTTTCACTTGATTGCACTTTTTTGTGCTAATTCCACCTAAATTAGCAGCAAGTTGTTTATTAAGTTTGTTTCCTGGTAGCCCTTTAACTCTACAAATGTAACTTTGCATTCAGGTTAATGCACAGATGTAGGCAGAAGAAATAGTCTCTTCTGCTTTAGCCAATAGAGTGAAGTCATCAGTTCTTTGCACTTGCCCTTGGCCAGTTTCATATATTTCAGAATATTTCAGACCACAGAAATACACCATTTAAAGGCAACTATTTATCAATCGGCTTAACAGGTCTCCCTGTTTTTAAGTTTCAGGCCCGCCTCTTACATACTAGAGTGTTCCTCTGCCTCTGACAGAGGACTTTCTGAATTCCTTCACTTCTCTGTTTCTACCACTTTTACATGAGATGGATCCATTAATGTGTAGCCTTTTTATGTGAAAAAATATTTTCTAATGATACTCTGTGATCTGACATGGAATATTCTAGGATTACTTATTTGATGTAGCTATCACTCCTCCATCCTCAGACACATGTTTTTACACTTTAGTTTCTTCAGCTCTCCTGCAAAGTCCTGTGGTAACTCCTATGGACTATCACAGGGGTCTCCAACCTTTTCTATACTGAGAGCCACTTTGTCTCAAGGAAATTCCTCCCAAGCTAATAGAAGATTTCATCACTGTAAAAGAGTGACCACATATATTAACATTTAATTAGTCGCCGCCCTAAGGAGGGTAGTGATGACCGAAGCATTTCATGCGACAGACAGCTTTAAATGGGTTTTGGAAATGCAACCTTTTGTTTTTACCGGTCTTCATCAGTTCTTGAAAATACGGATATTTTTTAAGCACCACTTTCCATTTTTGGAAAACAAACCCAATTTTACAGATAGAATTTTTTATTTTATTTCAAAATATCAGTTTTTGTTTTTTTATTTCATTTTTTTCAAAAAAATTGTCTTGACCGCTTCATCAAGTGCTCACATGTACAAATGCATCACGTGGACAGATTCTGATTCAAATGTCCATGAATTACAATTATAGGACATGGATGCATACTATAATACCGTGGATGCCTTTGATATACCAATAATACCCACCATTACATCATGGGCATCATTATCCTAAGTATTCTAAGGCTGGACAATATATTGGCCAGGATGCCCACTATAAGTGTGTCATTGCCATTATTATGTGACGGGTGGTCACCAATATTTGAGGAATGGCTACACTTAGCATTTTAATATGTCAATGATGGCTGTCAGTATGCCAAAACTAGACCAAAATATATTATGAATGACAATCATGTCATTGCCACTAATATTCAATGAATAGCTAAAACTGTGCCAGAGAAGAACTCCTTATGACGGGGCCAGCATATACTTTAGTGGGTCCTTAGCTTTCAGGGATCAATACTGTCTGTTGAGGGTGGTGTACAAAATAGCATACACACACATAGAAATATGCACGCATGCATACATACACACAGACGCATGTACTTAAGACTCTTAATTGTCTCAGCTCAGGATCCAGAGCCTGCTCTACTTAGCTTCTGGGCTGTTCTTGCACCCAACTCATGCATTTTCACTCTGGCTCCTGCAGTTCCACAGTTTAATGAGTTCACAGTGGCTCCTGCTCTCACTACTGTTGGCACTCTTCTTTCCGTGCCCATTGTTCACACACATAATGAGAATTATAGAGAAGGGCATACAACATAGCCTTCTTGTAACCCTTTAAGATTGAGAGTGGAGACAGACGGTCAGGGGGCAGACCCCACAGACTGACACAGTGTTTTTTTTATGTTATCATGAGACACTGCAATTGGATTTGCTGGCTGCCATGTTAAGGGTGTTTGGATGAGCAGTGCTGCCTTCTTTAATTAGCACATATCCTCTGATTGGGGTACCAGGTTTGACACCCTCTCTGAGTGCTACTTGTAGGGTGGACATTAATCACCAGTAGCTTCCAAGCTGTTTGTTAGAAATCTCTGGACTTTCACCATCCGTCTTTATCTAGTAGTGTTTTAGTCTCCATGAATAAACACACAAATCCAAACCTTCTTACAAGTAAATTATAGCTAGCTTTTGTTGCTTATTAGAAGTCTCTCTATACGCTAAAATATTTACCTTGCTCACCCAAGTCATAGATTTAGTTACTTTAAATTCATCCCATGTGATAACCACAAGATCCCTCTCTTGGTTAGCGACTTTCTAAATCTCCCCTCAAATTCTTCACTACTTACGGCTTGTGTGTGTTAGGACACAACTTGCTTCATTATATTGAATCTCACTGCCATCTTACAGTCCATCATTGAGGTGTTTTTAAATAAATCCTATGCAATCCCAATGTTTGGTCCATTTTGTCCACAATTCCTTCTGAGGATGATTCTTTTCTAGTTACTTTACTAGTGCCACTGTCTAGAGTCCTATACATTTTGTTAGCCCCTAAATAGGTGCCATTACCTGGCTATAAATACACGCCAAATGAATAGCTCTAGTTTACCATCTGCTAGGTAATGCTTAGTGTTTGCACTTCACTAATATACCAGACACTAGGTAGAAAACAAGCCACACATCCTTGCCTAGAAGTGGATTACATCTACCATTAGTTTCAAGCAAGTATCTCAGGATAGTACCGATGTAAAGGTGTTATCACTATAGCTGGACACTTCGACACATATCCCTACTATGATAACTAAACCATGGTAATAAGTCACAAGAGCTCACTGGTATCCATGTAGAATCAGTTATCCTTCCTATGAATGCAGACTCTGGCCATGTAACCCTAAGGAAATGCAGGCGATCCTGGGAAAATTGAGGTTGCAGCTGTGCGTCACTTCAGATATCCAGTTTCTGAGAGATCAGTTCTCTTAAACTCATTTGACACTTTCTTATTCCACTGGCACTTCCTTAACTTCTGAAAAGCCTGTAGGGTGTGCATCAAATACTGCTGGGGGAGGCAGATTTTTGTTCTTCAATGCAAGAGCATTTATTGTCAAGGTTATCTTTCTCTGCTTCAAGAGAAGCTATGTGCTCAGAAAGGTTGTACTGCCAGTATCAAGAGTAAGATGGTTGTCATCATTTTATTAATAATCAACGTCTGAACCAGAAGGCACCAGCAAATTGGCAGTAGAAGGCAGGGGTTTCAATAACAGAGCCCTAATGACTAGTGCCTATAAGGACATTGAGGTCTTCACATCCATAGGAACCTCAATCGTTAAGGGAGGAATGTCCTTTCATGTAAGAGGGTTCTCCATAGATAAGGTTTGAGTTCTGACATTTGGGAAGATTTGGAGGACAAACTATAGCAATTGGCCCCACTTTTCTCTTTGGAAGTCAGTGTTTGATGGCACTAGGAATCCTATTATGAATTAGCCACTTGCAGAAACAAATAAAAATACACTTTCCACAGTTTCCTCACGTAATAAATAACTGCTGTCAATTAAAATAAAAACATTTCTTGTTCATGATTTTACAATTTTTATCGAAAGCCCCAATAGACTGAACAGCTATCTAAACCAGCCACTGTACAAAGATGGTCTTCTGTGAGAACCAAAACATACTCCTAGCAAGATGCCTTGCTTCAACATAAAAAATAAGAATGACAGAATGATGTGGCGAAGCTGTCGTTTTATTGCTGTGTTTTATAATGTTGTGTATATGAAGTACACTACATGTTCCCAGCTGACAAAAGTAAATAATTAAAAGTATGTGATACTATGAACGTTCAAATACTGGCGCAGGTGCACACCTATCTGGTCAAATTCATTTGCTAGCACATTTCCACATTTGGATAGAAGAATCACACAACGACCATGGCTGAGCCTCCTGAATCATTTTAGAAAATGCTAAATTAATCTAGAACAATGTTGAACTCACTCGCGTACTGAATCTGACTTACAAGCTCTTGCCGCCTTACCCACCCCTTCAACTGCTGGTCCGATTACACATCCATCATAATCTCCGTTCTGGATATCGTGCCTTCTTCCATCATAACCACAGAAACGTCCAATGCTACTGCATTCAAGGGACTACCGGTGTAAGTGGGGTAAACCAGCCTTTGCATTTGACTCATTACAGTCAATATCCTTTAAATTCATAATGAATCTCTTAAAAATACTCCCAGCACCATCTTCATCTACTAACAAAAATCGCTAACAGTTCACACTAAAGCTAACAGTACTAAAAAGTAAAGTCCCTTACCTAGAAAGAAAATGGACAAAATCTGGACTGTGAAAATGCATGCTGGCTTGTAAATGAATGCTTAGGGCTACATAAAACTACCTTTAGACAAAACAATCATACTATTTTGACATCATTGACAATCTAGCAATAGCAAGTAGATCAACAAACAAATCGACAACTCCTACCTTAAAAGACGTCTGCTTTTTTTTTAACCTTCCAAGACAAAGGCAACTGTTTTCAAATCTAACTATTGGACCGCCAACATCATGAAGTTTCATCTTTAAAACATTTAACATGAAAAGCACGCAAGTTGTCTTGTAAGGAGACATGAAGATAGGACAACCATCGCAATCACCCACACACTCATCACCAGGAAACTCGACTATGGCAACGCACTCTATGCAGGCATCAACAAATCCCTACTCCGCAAACTGCAAACGGTACAGAACACAGTGGCCAGACTCATCCTCGGCATCCCCCGGCACGAGCACATCAGCCAACAGCTACGGCGACTCCACTGGCTCCTGGTGGAGAAGAGAGTCATCTTCAAAATCCTCACCCACGCCTACAAGTGCCTGCACAACATTGGACCCAAATATCTGAACGACAGACTAAATTTCCACGTACCCAAAAGAAACCTGCGATCATCCAACCTCGCACTGGCCGAAACACCACGGATTCGCAGAGCCAGATCAGGCGGGAGATCATTCTCTCACGTCGCAGCCAAGACCTGGAATGAGCTACCGGTAGACATCAGACACGCCCCCTCCCTCAACACCTTCAGGAAGACCCTCAAGACCTGGCTCTTCGGCTGAACGGAGCTGCATACCCAGTAGTGCGCTTACAATTCCCCCGATTGATTGATTGAACCACCAATTCTTGCTGTATCACCATTAGCAAATTATGCATCAAAACCAGTATTGATGATGCAGCACAAACCTTTGCCACAGTTTCTACTCAGAAAAGTTGCGGCATGGTAGCTATCCACTTCTTCAAGTATCCAAAATACTGCTTCAGACCTCAGTCCCAGGGATTGACAGCTCCCCTACATGTAATGTGCATGTAAATAAAAAAGAATGCAGATTTGCCTGAGCAAATTGCAGTGAAAGCACCAGCCATCGCTTGGCAAATTCTTTACCCGGTCACTCCCAGAATCTGCTGATTGGCAGTGGACATGGACAGTGGGTATAACAAGTGGAAGCTGTCAGTCATGACAGATTCCAATGTCACTGCCGCCGGGTTGTTCCTGCTGAGCCACAAGAGGACATGGGTATGGTCATATGGGGGAAGGGGGCTTCCCTTTTGCCTTATGGGTCCATACTTGTAATCTTTTGGGAATTATTGCAACACACTTGCTTTCCAGCCCGAGAATGGGCTATTAGCGGTCTATTTGTGAGCATTCTTTGTGACCTCCTGGCTATTTATGCCTAATAACAACCCTTCAGACACATATTTGTAGACATCCTAGTCGACATGCTGGCTACCCATGTGTAATAACGGCCCATCATTGACACATGTGTGGGCCTTTTTGTATATCTGCTTGCTATACCTGCATTATAATGGCCCATCAAGCACATAATTGTGGGCATTCTTGGTAAAATGGTGGCCATCCATGTTTAACAATGGCCCACCAGAGACACAAGCGTGGAAGTTCTCAGAGAAATACAGATTGTCCCTGCATAATAGTGGTTCATTTGGGACATATTGTGTGATCATTCCTGACGACATGCTGGTTGTCCCTGCATAACTGTAGCCTATAAATGACATGCTGTCGACATTCTTGAAAGTGTTGATATCCCTGCATAACAGTGGCCCGTCAGTTATATATGTATTGGCATTTTTGGTGAATTTGGTGAATTTCAGGCTATCTCAACAGAACAGTGGCCAATTAGGCCAATTAGTGACAAATGTATGGGTTGTTGCTATCCCTACATAAAATGTGTTCATCTGTAACACACTGTGGGTATTCTTAGTGACAATCTAGCTCTCCCTGTGTAACAGCAGTCTGTTTGTGGTGTCTTTTTTTAGCAATGTTCTGATCAGCCCTTACATTATTGTGTTTCAACCTTCACCTACTGAAGTTAACCTGGCAACGTTTTGAAAATCGTTGTTCTAGAAGTGGCTTGTTTCTTGCCATACTGTGTCCAATCTTAATAAAGTTCTGGCAGTCCTAGGCTTAACAACAGCACAGCCTCGATATCATTCTCGCTGGGCCTGGCATAACGGAGGTGAAAATCTTTGTCATATGATGAAAAACACAGGTCGATACTGATGAGCAATGATCGATTTTCCCACGTGTGGCTGGAGTATGTATACACGGGTGCCGAGTAAAAGTGATAATAAGTGGCCAGAAATGTATATAGAATTGCAATCTGACGGTTTTAGAGAGGTAAGCAAATTAAAAAAAATATATATATATATATATATATAGTATTTTACGGTAAAACCTTCGTAATGTTTCATAAAAAAATGTTGCCATTTCTGAAGTATATTTGAAACATATATTTGCATGATAATTAGTGTTGCAATTGAGATACTTTTTGACATTTTTGATTTATTAAGATATAGGAGCTCTTACTGCAATGTTGCTATTTTATAGCTTGCAAGAATTAGTTTTTTCAACTATATTTCAGTTGTGACATTCTCGCTACAGTTACATAGTTGAGCAATTGCACTGGAGTTCCAACCTGCTCAA
The DNA here is from genome assembly GCF_964204655.1 of Triturus cristatus. NCBI lineage: Eukaryota > Metazoa > Chordata > Amphibia > Caudata > Salamandridae > Triturus > Triturus cristatus. The sequence goes on along the minus strand of NC_140580.1, from coordinate 881,121,614 downwards.
TTTCTTTGTCGCGGTTCTCTACGGATTGTGGAAGCGAGATTTGTATTAATTTTCAATAGTTCTTCCTGCCCCTCGGAATCTCAGCCATAACATGAGACTATAAATTTAATTGGGAGTGGAGGGGGACCGAATTGAAAAATGAAGGGAAGAAAGGTGCTATACACATTCTAAAAAATAATATGACGTGATCTTGCAGAACCAGAGCTATGTAACTGCCTAGAACACTTATGGCTCATTAGCAAACTTCACGCTGAAAAATCCAGTTTTACCGCACTATTTTTAAAATTTTCTTGGGGAGGGTTGAATCAGAACACCCTTGGTGAAGGTAATGATTGCATGGAACACCACAAATGTAATGAAACTATATATTTGTACCCAGTTTATGTGTAAAATACACAATTTGTTCAGACTTTAGTTAAAAATGTCTCAAGGGAGAATCCCCAAAAGCTCCTTAAGGAACTTGGCATTGCTCACTCATTTGGTCCAGTTCAAGGGAGGCGTCTACACCTTAGCACTGTAGATGTTCATCAACCGTCACTGGTCCGAATAGCATACTGTGACTGCTGCTATCTGGATGTGACAGGATGTTACTGCTTTATATTTGCATTCAGATTCTAATTCCAGGGGTGTGAGATCCGAGATAAATGTATTTGTATTCATGTATCTGCTGAGTATCCCAATGAAAACTGTCATTGAGCATATAGCAGGTTCCTGGCTATACAAGATCGTATGTTGATCCCATTACTTTTAGTCCCAGCAAGCAAAGTCAAGGTGAGAATTGCTTTGCAAAAATTGAGAACACATGCATTTGAACAAAGCGATGTCATACGTACCTTGCTGTGACAATAACAATGAATCAGCAGGCTCTAGATTATGCTCACCCGTAAACTCAACATCAGAATCCTCTGCAACGCTCTCTGAAAATGGAGAAGAAAAAGGGGTTATCAGATTACCTTTAAGACATTGGTATCCTGTACATGAAGACTACAAATTATCTCAGCTGCAGAGCCATTATACAACAAGAGAATATACTTTGATAATATGAGATACTTTCCTATGATAAACATTTACCACACACACTACATAATTATTTCAGTAGTGCTAGAAGTAAGATGATGCTCAATGTACAAGAGGTTGCTTGAACTAATTATGAGCTAGGTGTCTAGAACATTTTGCTAGATTTAATGATTTCAGGTGAATGGCAATCATGAATATTTCGGACTTGAACTTTAACTTGTGACATGGTTTATGCAATGATAAATAATTTACTAGCATGAAATTTGGGGAATGCTTTACTGCTGACGTTTTGTTACATGGGTAATACTAAAAAATACAATAGTGATAAAAAAGAATTAACTTTGATGGGGAAAAATACCCTGCCTCTCAGCCTTCTGGTAAGGACTGTGATACATCAATGTCTCCTCAAACCAGTATTTCTTCAATGTTGTATAATGGGAGTTTAGAAATTGAAGAAAGACAGCAAGAGCAATGGATTTTTGACCAAAGGATCCCGTACCTGAACAACTTACTTGAAATATTCTGAGTTATTCTATTTATCAAAAAATCAAACCGTTTGATTAAAATGAAGTATCATAAATTGGTTTGGGGAAGCACAAAATGACGTGCTGATGGATAAATTTAACAATCAAAAAAACTACCCACTCGAATAATTATAAGTAGCCTCAGAACCATTAAAGATATGCATTAATCATCTTACTCTTCTGTTTAGGTACAAGCTTACAACATTTGTTACATTGTGCCTGATGCAGATCTGTTTAAGTTGTCAATTGTGGAGCTTGGTTAGCCCACATTGCCAAATAGGATGCTCCTGAGCAAATTACTCAATATACATGTCCCTCATTTTCTTTATCACAAAAAATGGAGTAGTAGTAGTAAATAACCAAAAGCCAAAGAAATATCTAATAACTTTATTTACATATTTCATCTAACACTCTCTATTAAGCAGATGGAAGAGATGTTGTGCAGTCTTTCAAAAATAAAATAACTCTTTTACAAGAAAGCATCAGTCAAACAAAAGGTTTTAAAAGTACATATGGTTTAAAAGAAGACTGTTAGCCAAACTGTAAAATAAAATAAGAAGCATTCATACAATAAATGTATCTAAAAAGGAACACTCAGCAACAGACTTACACCCTAGATCTCAAATCAAACTAAATCGGTATGAAATGAACCTGTAAGTCATTCACAGGTGATTAAAGACAAACAACCCATAACCTTCAACAGACCAACAACTGCCTTTGCAAAATACTTTACAAGACATTGCTAACTAGCTACATCATCATCTTAACGCTACAATTTGTGTATAAAAATTACAAAAAGTATCCCTACGAGGCAAAGGTTACTCAGCCACAAATGCCACATCAACAAATGATTTTGCCCAGCTGTCAACCTTGAGAGCCCTCGAAAACGATGGCTCTCCAGAGTGGGTAATTAATCCTCTAGGCATATGTGGAAGATTTGCCCAGATAAGACATATCAAATTGTCCATATTTATTTTTAGGTCTCGTCTACACAGCGCGCATGCACTGCTTAGGAGGGCCTTTAGCCGTCGCTCTGCTCATTTTCAAGCACACACTCGTGCTTGTGCCGGCATCCACCTTGCGGGAGAGAGCAGGGGCGCGCCACAAGCACGAGTGCAGTGCTTGAAAATAAGCAGACTGCGCGTGCACGCACAAACCACTCCCAGGCTTGTTACCCTTTCCTTTGTTGCGCCTTTCTTTCCAGCTCTTTCTCTTGTTATGTTTTCCCCCGTCCTACCTAAGCTCTTCCCTTTTTGTCTATATCTCTCTCATGTTTTCTATTGTCCCTTCTTTCTGCTCATCCTTTCTTCCTCTTTGGCCTCCCCGTTGCTGTCTTCTCCTACTTCTCCCTACTCTATTTTTCACCTGTCCCTATCTCTTATCTGCCCGTTCGTTCTTTCTTTTTCTCTCCCAGACGGACGCCGTCCAGTCCGCCTCAGCCTCAGCAATCCTCACTCAAAGTACGGCCCCTCTGGATTGCTCGCATAGAACTCCACCCTCTTCTTCCTAATGCTGCTATGTCCAATCTCACGCTCACCGTCTCCCCTGAAAGCTCCTCCTCCCCGTACCGCCCACCTAATCTCAACAGAGCTGTCATGCCCTCCACAGAATGCAGCCGGTATTCTATATCTGCTTGCTTCAGGGTTTCGTTCTCCGATCTTCACCTGTCTTGCCTATTCCCTCTCCTCTGTACTCTTTCTAACAGTTTTCGCCTCACTCTGTCAGTGCCTCTTACTTTCTCCGTGTGGCCACTTTTTCTTTCCGCTTCGACTCTTCGCTACTCCCATTTCTTCTAATCTGCTGCCATATACATTTGCTCCGCCCTGTGTTACGCCTCTGTCGTCTCCTTTCACCATTACCTGTGCCCCCCTGCGCATTACAATTGCGTGCGTTAAAAACTGTACCGCCGCCCCAGTAACGCATTTGGGTAAGACTGTTCCCTTAGTAAATCTGTTTCCGCCTCAAATAGCTTTGCTGGCCTAAAATTTTGATATTTATCAGCCTTAAAAAATTTCGAAGGAGGCACAAGGCGAGTTAGTTGCAAAGGACCAGCTTGCTGCCTGTTACTTGAGTTGAATCAGGGTCATCGGGGATAACTACAGATACAAGAAATCCAAAACAAAACTGATACAGCATAAAATGACTGCTGTGTGATGAACCATCGAAGTTTTGGACTATTTGTCTGTTTTCTATGTCTCTTACCATGAGGCTGTAGAAAGCAAATCTACCACTATGCTTATCATGAAGCTTATAAAGGGGTAAACCCTTCCATTAGGTATCAAATGCAAAACAAGCATTGGCAAAGCCAATAGGTCTCGCCTTTGGGACCTTATAAGTATTTAATTATGCAGCACAATATCCTTGGTGCAACATCAACTGTTGCATGGCTAAACACTTATAATGTCCCAAAGGCGAGACCTATTGGCTATGCCAATGCTTGTTAAGTATACTTTTTGTTTTCTTATATTTAAATTTTTCTGCCTGCTTGGGATATCGTAAAGTCCATGTATACAACTTCGCAAAACATTCAGTCACATAGTTAAAGGTGGGACAAAATAAGATTATTATTTCTTCAAATTGCCAAAATCCAACCAATTTCCTAAAGGTGAAAAAACGATTGAATATTTATCGAAGTAAGAGCAGCACAAATCGATCTTACGGGATTAAAGAATTAAAACAATAAAGGGAAACTCTGATAACTGAAAGGTCCTACTATGAAGAGAAATTAACCAGCACAAAGACTTTTTAGGAATATAAAGAGAAATATGGTGCAATTTATGCAAAAAGAGGGCAATGGGAGAAAGAGAAAATATTGAGCTGTGTGGTGAATCCTGGGCAGATCTCCAATGGTGCAATAGCAGGGCACCACTTGTGAATATGTGGTAGGATCTATACAGTGCATAGGCACAAATGCTCCAGAGATAAAGGGAGGTAGAAAGACAGGGCAGGAGGGAGGTTGAGCATGGGAGATGAAGAAAGGGGGAGGGAAGGAACATTGGGTAAAAAATAAAATATGGCTTTTACAGCCTACATAACAATAAAGAAGAAGACGACTAACAGCTCAAATTCCAAAGTAACAAGTGCTGAAGGAGAAGTTATCGCTCCAAATGTGAATGTACTCAATAACCCTCAAAAGATATGGGCAATATTAGCATAGCTTCACACAGTCTAACCCATATTTATTCTATTACGAGAAATACATATTGAAAGACATCTAGAACCTAAATGTAAATGGCCTGGCTAAAAACATGGTTATTACTCTTCTGCATTAGCTGCCCATACAGGGGTGAAAAGCTTTTTGGGCAACCTGAACAAAATGGCTCAGGATAAGATGGAGTGATATACAATTCTATTGATCAAACTCCCTCATAAGTCCTTTATAAAAGTGTCATATTGTGTCTCTGCATTAACTTTGGCACACACGTTGGTCGCCATTTCCAAGCTCTAAATAATTAGTGATTGATTTAGAAACCACCAGGCGTGGCACAACCCAGCGGAAATCCAAGACTTCAAAAGCAATGAACACAATAGGGTCCATGGTGTGTGGAAAACGGGAACACTAGACAAAATTCCTAAGAAGTACCTGTCAGCCTCCAGAACAGATTAAGTCCTGGCATCATCCTCAATAAAACCAATAGAAGTAAGCTACATATCTAATTTTCTTTCAGATCACTCAAGGCTTAGCATAACTATAACTCTTGTATAACATAACATAACATCTGTATTTGTAAAGCACACGGTCACCCAGACGGATATCTTGGTGCTGAATAAGAGATGTTTATTGTTACCCAACGGTACTCATTTTATCGACCTCAGAAGGATGAAAGGTTAAGTGGACTCACAGGGATTTGTACCTGTGAACATGAGGTTGGACATAGCCCCCTACAGTGAACGCATTAGTCCACTGAGCCACCAGACCGACTAGCAACCCAAACAGATGTTCTATGGACAAAACGCTTTTCACAAATAAAGAAACTATCAACCTAATCAAAGATAGAATTGGGGAATATTTTGTGCAGAATAAAAACACAGCACAAGAGGTCATGTGGGTGTTTTTTAAAGCCACCCTATGAGGTGAAGTGGCCACAACGCAAATCAAGAAATAGAATAGACTGATATACCAGGCTGTCTGTGCTACATTAAATAAGACTGAGAAATTGTTAAACAAGATTACAGTTGCACCAATGGGAAAATATGAAAGATTAGCTCTATGATTATTTATTAAAAAAAGAAATAGTCAATTTGACAATAGGGGACAATATTGTGTGGGCGTGCAAAAGCATCTTCTACCAGAAATCCTATTATAAAGATCTAAGGCCCTACACAAGGTACAATCATTGACGATTTAAAAGACAAAGGACCGATTTTTCTGTCCTAATAAAAAAGAATATACCAGTCCTGCAGTATTGCTAGTATAGCAACAATTCAAACATACCTACAGAAATTAAAATCTCCCAAAACTTACTAGTGAGGCTTGCCAAATAGTAATAGCTCCAATTACACCGGAGGAAGTAGAGTCAACCACAAATAATTTACAAAATGGAACATCACCAGGAGAGGATGGGCATCCAGAAGAATGTTTTAAACTTTCTATTAAATAAATTCACAAACCACTCACTTAGCAATTCAACTATATTTTACCAGAAGGGAAGATTCCCAACTCGTTCCATAAAGGTGTACTGATTTGCTTTTGGAAAAAGGCAAGGGCCATCTAGATCCCAACATGTACTGGCTCATTACATTATTGAACATGGACTACAAAATATTTCCCAAAAGCTTAACACAACAAATTACTGCCTATATCCTAGAGGCATTTAAGAACCAACAACCATTTTATAACAGGAGCAACTGATAAAATGTCTCCTATACAAATTCTTTCAGCCATAATTTTATCTGGCAATTCTTACTTTAAGCATTAAAAAACATGGGGTTCCCCTCCCTGATTACCAAACTAACTGAGGCAATCTACAAAGACTCTATGGCAAGCTTAATGATTAATAATAAATTGGTAGGTAATTTTACCATCACTCAAAGGATACAACAGGACTGTCCACTGCTGCCTATTCTTATTGCAGTATTCATTGAACCTGTGACCATTGCACTTAGAAAAAAAGAATCTCAAATCAATCTATCCTGCTGTCCCTGGAGTCAATCTATATGCTGCTGACATGTTGCTGATACTCCAAGCCAAAGTGAATAATATACAACTAGCATTAGGTATAATTACAGAATTCACAGAGCTAGGACCTTATAAAATTGATCCAACTAAAACTGAGGATCTACTGTCCCACACTAAGAAGGAAGACTTGCCAAGTCAACTTCAAGAAAATTACAACAAAAAACCCAAAAGAGATCTCCGCATAAGAATTTCCGAACGTTACCAGGACCAGTACGAATTAAACTACATCCCTCCATAAAAAATTGAATGCCTATTAGACATATGGAATTAATTTACAATTATATTAATTGGTAAAGTATTACTGATAAATATGAATATACCACCCCTGAGCTTGTTTTAATGTATCACTTTGTCCTGCACTCCATATAAAAATCATTCCAAAAAGGAGAGTATAAATAGCTCCTTCGTATGGAACAAAAACCTCTCTACCCACTCAGAAAGAGAGATTAGCAATCCCAGACGTCTGGCAGTATTATATGGCACTTAATATTACACATTTAAATCGATTAAAAGAAGCAAACCCCTAAAAGAACTACTTTATCGATCTGATCCTTTACCCTAAACCTACAGCTTTGATAGTTCCAAACAAGCATTTGCAATGCAATACGTCTTGCATTTACAAGAGTTTGAACTATTGGCATTGTAAATGACAATGCCTTTTATTTATGTGTTGTGTTTAAAACAGATAAATAAAAGGCAGGATCAAGCTATTTGAGAAAATAGTGCTCGGAGGCTGTAATTAAAACCTACTGAGTAACAACACATGCAACAGGGGGTGTCGCCACGGGAGGTTACAAAATGAAACAAGGCAGTACTAAGGAGGGACGAATAAGCCTATTGACCAATGAGCAGCCACGGTTTACAGTAGACAAGCCAATGAAAAATATGGGTGGAGAGTGGGCGGAGATTCAAGGCCCTACAAATACAGCATGCCTCACAGAACAGTGCATGCGCATGTGATGCCCAGGCTCAACCTAAAAAGGAAACCCTGTAATCCCAAACTATTGAGACAGCTGACACTGAAATGCTTACACACTTGATAAAAGCAAATCAGCGATACTTGCAAATTTCATATGTGCATGCAGAAACATCACGAGGCAATGTGTTCTAAATTAGAGGAAAGAGAGATGAACTGCTGAAACATATTCGACATGGGCAAAGTAGGCAACAGGTTCCCTGAAGGTGAACTACTTTAATGGGGCCAAATAAGTAATACAATCTAATTTCTAGAAGGATGGTTCCGGTTTTCTTACATGCAAATTGTGGCAACATTGTAAGGCCTCACAAAGACAAAAATAGAGATTTCACACGCTATCAAAGTAAATTACGTAGGGATTGGAGAATGGGTAAAATACCTCTCTTGTACCAATAACAGACAGTATGCAATGACAGATGCAATATTGGGCGGGTGGAAAGTAAGATATGATCCTGTTATAAGCAAAGTAACCTGGAATGAGGCCTCATGCTACAACGATGAAGCCTTAAGAGGAGTACATTTTAAAAAAATGCAGTCATGTGCACAATGCCTCCTCCATTATTTCCCGGATTTTATTTCCCTAAACAGAACTCGACTACATTTAATCTTTATCCGAGACGTAGGAATACAGGCACATGGCACTATGTGTTTTTTACTTGTTTAAACTAACAACAATCCTTGAATCCTACTTTCAATCCTATCAATAATATTTTTAAATCTACGATTCCCGATAAATCTTTTTGGAGGGGATTCTCTAGGAAGCTAGGCATCAAGGAAAAAAGCCTGACAAAATGTTTTTTATTGCTATATTAATAGCTCGTTCTGTTATAACTGAGCATTGAAAAGCTACAGAAATCCGCAATTTGATATGTGAATAAATAAGATATGAGAAAAATCAAATTTAAATAATGCATGTATTTTAAATGAATGAATTTGTGAAGAAAATGTGGTGACAATTTGTACCATACTGAATATTTGAATTCTAAACTATTGCAAGTCATGATGTATATAATAAATGTGAATAAATAAAGAAAGGTTTTAGAGGAGATCCCAACTAAGGAAGAACATTTGGTAATGCCTTATCTAGTTGAGACTATCTTGCCACAGATTCCTTACCTTAGAATATTCTCCAGGCATCAGACTGGATCCTGAAAATTTTGAGCAATCCCCTTGCGTGCCAGTAGGTTGCATCATTCGGCTCCGAGTGGGGTACGTGCCTGAAGTGACGTGCGCGGTGCCTATATAGGCACTACCCCAGCATGTTGACCTTAGTTCATGACTGTTTTCCCGCACCTGAAGCCTGGAGCCAAGTAGAGCAGGAATGATTAGTGTGCCAAGTGGGGTTCTGAAGAACCTCTTCAATTGTAAATGACATACAGTTCACAGAACAGGAAGGATGGTAAGAAATCTGTGGCTAGATAGAGTCTCTACCAGGTATTATCAAAGGTAAGTAACTTTTTATTCTGAAAGAGATTTCTAGATGCAGATTCTATACCTTAGAATAGATTCCAAAGCAATCTCTCCCCGGACTATGTTACACTAAAATGTCCTGGAGGACCAGATGGGCAAAATGGCCACTACGCCAGACCTGACTGTCAAGGCAGTAGTGTTTGGCAAACATGCAGTGATGCCCATGTAGCTGTCTGACAGATATCCAGAACTGGGACTCCTCTCGCCAAAGCAGCGGTCGCAGCTTTAGAACGAGCTCTTAAACCCTCAGAGGGCTGGTTTTTAGCTATTGCATAGCAGATTTTAATACAAAGAACAATATATCTGGCGATGGTTCATTTGCGAACTGCTTTGCCTTTCTTCACCCCCATAAAACCAGCAAAGAGCTGATCATCCACCAGGAAATCGTTTGTGTGATCGATATACAAAGACAGTGCTCTGTTTGGGTCCAGACTGTGAAGTCTCTCCTCTTCCTTGGTAGGATGGAGGGATGGGGCAAAGAAAATAGGCAACGTAATAGTCTACCCGACGTGAAAAGATATAACCAACTTTGGTAAAAATGATGCTCGGGTTATAAGAATGAGCTTATCTGGGAAGAAGGAAGTGGTCAGAGGTTAACGGAAAGCCCTCGCAATTCACTAGCCCTCCTGGCAGATGTGATCACCACAAGGAAGACAATTTTGAGGAGTAAGTTGAGGACTAAATTCAGGCCCCACTGGGGCACAATGAAGGGTGTAGGAGAAAACGTGTTGTAAACCTTTAAAGAAATGAGTCACAACAGGTGATTTGTACAGGGAAGGTTGGTCCAGCAATCACAGGAATGGGAAAATGGCAGAAAGATGCCCATTAACTTTGCCCAAATCAAAGCCTTGTAGGGCTAGTGATAGAGCAAACAGCAGAACTTCAGATAAGGGCACAGACAAAGGATCAACAGATTTGGATAACCAGCAATCTACAAATTTGTCCCATTGGCGAGCTTAAATCATTTTCCTTGAGGGAGGTCTGGCTGCCAAGGTGACATCACGCACTTCGGGAGGAAGGTTTAACACTGTCAATGCCGCTCAATCTCCACACATGTAAGTGGAAAGTGGACAGGCTTGGGTGCAGGCCCCTGCCCAGCTGCTACTACAGAAGATCCTGCCAAAGGGGCAGCCTGATCGGAGGATAGATGCTCATACTCAGCATTTCAGAATACCAGACTTTCCTTGCCGAGTCCAGTGTCATAAAGATAACATGGGCCTGGCCATTCTTGAACTTCTTAAGAACTCAGGACAGGAGTGATATTGGCAGGAAAAGTACTGGAGTCCTGGGCTCCACTCGAGATGAAATGCATCTCTGAGCAAGAGCCGCTTGGAAACTCAAGCGTGCATTAGCTCTGACTTTGCACGCTCTCATCGGTGGCGTATAGATCTAACCAAGGTTTTCCCCAATCTCTGAAGAGACCTTGCACCACACATGGATTGAGATGCCATTCGTGATCCGCAAGGCATCGATGGCTGACTTTGTATGCACAGCAAAATTCCCCTGACGCTGTGATCTGGTTCTCCAAATCCCACTGCGGAGCCTGTGTATGCCAAAGGAAATGTTTTAGCAACAGGATTCAGGAGGCGATGATACCCAACAGCCTCAGAGTCAGTCTCACTGAAATCCAAGATAAAGACTGAAACATCAGAATCAAAGCCCGAATATCTTGGACTTGCTGTTCTGGAGGATAAGCCCGGCACTGTATCCAGAACAGCTCCAATCAAAAAGGAGAAACTAAGAGGGAGTCGGGTGTGACTTCAGCACATTTATACTGAACCCCAGCGAATGTAGGAGGTTTACCATACTCTGGAGGTGTGAGATGACTGCAACAACCGCCATCACTTTGTGAACACCTGAGGGGCGGTGGTGAGGCCAAAGGGGAGCACGGCTAATCGAAAGTGCTCATGATCCACCGTTACCAGAGCTACCATCTGTGGGCAGGCAGAAAGATGATATGGAAATAAGCATCCTACAAGTCCAACTCTAACATCCAGTCTCCAAAGTCGAGGCCAGATAGGACCTGAGCCAAGCGTAGCATCATGAATTTTTCATTCAGGAAGTAGTCGAGAGGCTATAGGTCTAATATGGGACAGAGCCCGCCATCCTTATTTACACCAGAAAGTAGAGGGAATAGCAACCACACCTCCTTCTGATACCTGTACACTCTTGATGGCTCCTTTGGAAGAAAAGAGCCAATACTTCCTGTTGCAAGAGTGAGAGGTGGTCCTCCATCAGCCAGTCGGAGGACGGTGGCAAAGGTGGCAGGATCTATTGGAATGGGAGGGCATAGCCCCGCTTGACAATTTGAAGCACTCAGTTGTCTGAAGTTAATGCCCGCCATTGGTGCAGGTGACACTGAATTCTGCCACGAACCAGGTGCCGTGGTGGAATGTGTGCAAACTAAAGAGTGGTGGTTGCCATCGAGAGGACGGATTGGTTCAAACATTGTCTCTGGTTCCCACAAGGTCTGCAGGAGTCTTATCCATGGCCACACAAGGACTGTGATGCTGACTGGCCATGATGGCTAGGGCGAAATGAACATGACTACCGTATCCACGGGAGGAGCAGAAGGCAGAGCGCAGCTGTGGTGAACCCATAGTGTGCACCAACGACCTAGCGCTATCCCTACTGTTCTTAAATCCTTTCAAAGACAAATTCGCCCTCTCCCCGAAGAGGTGAGCCGCATCGAATAACATGTCCATAAGGCAGGCCTGGACAACCCCTGAAAAGTCAGTATTTCTCAGCCAGGCATGACATTGAAGTGCCACAATTGAAGCAATGGCTCTGCCCAGTTAGTCGGTTGTATCCAATTCGCATCATATTGTGAACTTCGCTGCATCTCTCCTGTCAGCAATAGTTTGGGAAAGTATGGCCTGGGTCACACCTGAGATCACAGTCAGCACTTGCACAATCATATCCCTGTGTGGGGATAATGGCCCAAAAGGCACGCTATGTTCATGGACCACAGTGCTAGACTGGCGGAAGAGAAAATTCTCTTACCGCAGGATTCCAGCTTCATGGATTCACTATCTGGTGGTGTGGTATGGAATACGCCGGTATTTATCCAGAATGTTGAGGCCTGGACCACCAGGACCTCAGGGGGCTTGGAGAGGAAGTCTGGGTCCCTGGAAGTGGAAGGCTGGGTCTCAGGGCGTGGGGCGATGATGGTGAGCAATGGCACTATGTATAGGAGTGCCCATGCAGGGCTTGGCCAAGGCCCCGAGCAGGAAATCTGATTATGGCTTTGTTATAGGGTAGTAAGGGTTCTGAGGAAGATATCCCAGGCTGAAGCACTGCTGTCAAGGCATTAGTCTTGACCTCAACTGTGGACAGCATCAGTTCCAGGACCTCAGCCGTTTTCCTAACCACCATCATGAAAGAAGCCCCTTTCTCCGTAGCCACTGTGGGAGGAGAGAGGAGGTCAGCATCTGCTGAGGTTTCCAGACCACTGGCCTCAGTCAAATCCTCGTACCAGGTGTGATCAGCCAGTGACCCTGCTAAGGGGTCAGAATAGCAATAAGGATCCTCAAATTCCTTCCATTTGTGTTCCTCAGTGGGCCCTTCAGGGAAATAAAGCTTTGGGTCGTGTGAGTCTGGTCGGCGCCGTAGCCGACGTTGTGCGACGTTGGTCCGGCTCCATATTGGAGTCGGTAACCACAATGAGTTTGGCAGTGCTGGGAACAGCACCACTGGAACTGTCCCCGGGGGAGGTTGCGAAGCTCTGGCCAGAGCCAATCCAGATCCACCAATGGATCCCGAGGGTCAGACTGGCACTGAGGGTGGACCTGCCAGTGGCCCTCTGGTCAAAGACCCTCCAGAACCCCTAGGGTCCGAAAGCGCTCCAGAGGTTTTCGGTCACCCAAATATGAAACTCATGGCCCGTTGAATTCACGGAGTTGGCGGTACTCACTCCGGCTCAGGGAAGAGCAGAATGGACCCAGTGTAAGACGCCAGCTTTTGAGGAGGTTAAAGAGGTGATTCCCAGTATGCGGACTGGAAAAACACCGGGTCCCAACGGTATCCCAGTAGAGTTCTACAAAAGGAACTTCAACTTGCTGGTGCCCCTGCCTCTTAATGTGTTCAAGGAGGGAGGGGAGAGGGGAAAACTGCCGCCAGACCTCCGGAAGGTCACAATAGTAGTGCTCCACAGAGTCATATCGCCCAATTTCCATATTAAATGTGGAGACCAAACTCCTGGCCACCATCCTGGTAACTTGGCTTTTTTCGGTCATTACGCCATTAATACATAGTGACCAGTAGGATTTCATGCCAGGCAGAGCGACCCGTCATAATCTACATAGAACTCATAAATGGATGACCACTGTACAGAATGGCCAATCCCCATAAGCCTTTTTATCATTGGATGCTGAGAAGGCATTTGATGCTGTCCATTGGCCCTTGGAACAAATGCTTTTTAAATAGGGCTTCGGTCCACGCTTTAAGGGCTGTGTGGCTCTCCTAAACAAAAATCCGATAGCGGAAGTGAAGTGAATGGGGTGACGTTAGGCGAATTCCCCTCTTTTATTTGCTCATACAATAGAATCACTGGCCTGAACAATCAGACAACACCCACACATCCATGGGTTCCGCATAACTCCAGAGGACGAATTCAAGGAAAAACGGTCCCTGTACGCAGACGATATGCTTTTGAGTTTGAGTTTGAGTTTAAAAATTCTTATATAGCGCTCTTACACCAGCGGTTTCATGGCGCTGTAACTGGCAGATCTCCTCAATAGGCAAGGAAGGGAGGTCGGGTAACAGAGGATTAGATGAAAATTTTGCTGAAGAAGTAGGCTTTAAGTTTCTTTCGAAACTGGGAATATGGGGTTAGGGATCTGAGATCAAGGGGTAATGAGTTCCAAAGGGTTGGGGCGAGGGTCGCAAATTTTGAGCCCCCCCACTTTTTCCGGCGAAACCGGGGAACTATCAGGAGGGATTGGGAAGAAGATCGGAGCTCCCTAGTTGACAAGTAGGGGATAATCTCCGAAGAAATGAATGCAGGGGCCGTACCCAATCGAGCCTGGTAAGTGATAGATGCAAGCTTGAATTGGATACGTTCCCGAACCGGAAGCCAATGTAAAAGTTTCAGAAGGGGGGTGACATGTGAGGGTTTAGGAAGGTTAAAGACCAGCCGAGCCGCCTGGTTTTGGATCATCTGCAACCGCCCGAGACTATATGCAGGTATACCTGCATATAGGGCGTTGCCATAATCCAGGCGGGAGATGACCATCGCAAGGACGATCAACTTCAAGGCCTCAAAGGTGAAAAATCGAGAGACCCTGCGGATGGTGCGAAGAGACAGAAAAGAGGAAGAAACCACAAAACTAACCTGGGAGTGAAGCGTAAGGTGAGAGTTGAGTTTAATACCAAGGGTTTTGACCGAAGTAGAGGGGACCGGAGAGGGACCAAGGGAAGGGGGCCAAAAGAGTGAAGACCAGGGACTGGAACAACCACCCGTCAACACCAACTCGGTCTTATCAGGGTTGAGTTTCAGGTGGTTGAAATCCATCCAGTCCCTGATGAAAATCATAGTGGACTGGAAATTAGAGATAGAGGCAGAAGAAGAGGACAGATTAAAGACAAGTTGGAGGTCATCCGCATAGTTGTATACGGAGACCTCCATTTGTTGTAAAGAAAAAATGAGGGGAGAAATGTAAAGATTAAACAGAAGAGGTGAAAGGGAGGAGCCTTGGGGGACCCCGCCCAGAACTTTCCGAAAGTCCGCAGTGAAGTCACCCAGGCGAACTGCCTGGGTGCGGTCCCTCAGGAAGGAGGACAACCAAACCAGGGCCGTACCCCCGATCCCCGCCGCCGCGACACGGGAAAGTAAGATGGTATGATCCACCGTGTCGAAGGCGGCAGAGAGATCGAGGAGGACCAGTGCCTGGAATTGATTGGTGTCCCTCCCCTCCCTGAGGTTGTCAAGGACCGAAAGAACTACGGACTCCGTAGAGTGTGCGGGGCGAAAACCAGCCTGGCGGGCAGCCAATACCCCATTTTCTTCCACAAAGGTGCTCAGAGACCTGGTGACATGGCGCTCGAGCACCTTAGCCAAAAATGGTAGGAGAGAAATGGGGCGAAAGTTGGCTGGGATCGAGGGGTCTGCGCCAGGTTTTTTTAAAATGGGTAAAATGATAGCTGATTTCAAGGGGTTGGGAACAACCCCCTGAGAGAGTGAACTGTTTAGTAAGTGAAGGGGAGGATCAGGGCAAGAAATGTAAATGTGACGAAGTATTTGAGCGGGACAGGTGTCAAGGGGAGAGCCAGATTTTACAAGGGGGATTAAGGATGTGAAGGATTCCTTGGTCAGAAGAGGGAGAGAGTTTAATTGTCCTTGGGAAGGAGGGCACTGAGGATCAACAAAAGACGGGGAAGGTGCAGGGATATTAGCTTTAATGGCAGCAATTTTATCAATGAAAAAGCTGTTCAGAGAGTGATAAAGGGCAAGGGAAGGAGAGGGCTTAAGAGAGGTACGATCTGAAAAGGCTAGGTTCTGAACAATCGAGAAAATTTCCCTAGATTGGTTCTCGGCTGTGAGGATCTTGGAGGAGAAATAGGCCGTTTTAGCGGCCAAGATGGCATTCTTATATTGAGCTAAAAGGGTGGTAAAATCAGCTCTTAAGATGGGACAATAGTTTCTCCTCCAGGCCCTCTCAGCACGGCGTACCGATAATTTGATGGTTTTCAAGTCATCGGTAAACCACAGGTTGGCATCTTTCTCTCGCTTGGAAGTCAGACGTTTCAAGGGGGCAATGGACTTACTGGCTGAGGAGAGCCATTGTTCAATGCTATTAACCTGAGCCGAAGTGGAAAGCCCGTGTAAGACGGGATAGGAAGCACTTAAAAGAGCTGATAAGTTCGCCGGGTCAACTCTACTCCACGAGCGGACCCAGACATTATTAGGAAGGGGGGCCCTAACTGGAGAACTGATAGGAAGAACAAAAGAAATCAGGTGATGATCAGACCAAGTGCAAGGAGAGATAAGAAGGGAGTCGACAGGGCAGTTCAAGGACCAAATCTGGTCCAAGATATGCCCCTTGACGTGAGTTGGGGAAGATACGTGAGAAACAAAATTAAGAGATAAAAGTGTGTCTGAAAACTCTCTAGAAGATGAACACTCTGCTGGGTCGGAGGGCCAGAAATTAAAATCACCCAGTAATAACACTGAAGAGTTATTGACAGAGAGGGTGGCTAACACCTCCTGGAAATCAGGGAGAAATCGTAGAGGCGACTGGGGAGGTCGATAAATGAGAAGACAGGTGAGAGGGGGGGATGTGGACGTGGTTCGAATAGCAAGATACTCTGTGGTGGCAATATCGGGGAGAGAGAGCAGTTGAAATGGAAGATCAGAACGGGCAATGACCGCGACGCCACCCCCCGTTCTGCCGGATGAACGATCGGCCCGAAGTGCATAGTAGGGGGCGGGCAATGTAGCTAGCAAGGTGGGTAGGGAGTCATCACAGAACCATGTCTCGGTTAAAAGGAGAAGATCTGGTGCATGATGATCTAACAACACTGATAGTTCATGTGAATGAGCCACCGCCGATCTGGTATTCAGATAATACGCCTTAAGGGTCTTAACTGGGGCAGTATTGACGGCTTCTGTGGAAGGGGGGACCGAGATAGGAGAAGTGAATGAGCAGGAACAGTGAGAAGGAGGGGATAAATCTAGCTGGGATATCCGTGAGTGTGTGGAGGCAGATAGAACCCACGGACCCTGTAGCCTGTGAAGCTGGGAAGGAGTGTAAGAAATGATTTGGGCAGGGTATTGTGCCCCTGGCCCCGGTCGGCCGCGGACGGGCGCAGACGGGCTTAACTTAGGCGCAACTTCGGCGCGCCTTCGTCGCGCCCGCTGCGCCCGCCCGCTGCGCCGTCGGTGAGGGGAAGTGATTATATAGGGACACATGTGGGGGGAGTTTAGAGTGGGGCGTGGCAGGGGGTGGAGGAGCCAGAGTAGTGCACGCCCAGCCCAGACCCGCCCAAGGTGAACTGGCCGCCCGTCCCACTCCCCACGCGAGGCAAGGAGGGGGCGATCAGCGGAGGCGGTCTGGCTGTCTGGGTCGTGAAAGCAGGCGAAGGGGCAGCCAGGAAGTTGCTGGCGCTGGTTCCTGAGCGCTGAGCGAAATGCGCAGGTAGGCACAAGTCAATTAAAACAAGACGTCAGGGAAGTAAAAGAAACACCGTTGCTCCCGGCGAAGCCTCGGGAGATCTGCAATCTATGTACCAAAACCCGAAGCTACCATCCCGGCTCTCTTTGAAGTAATAGACAAATACGGGGCCCACTCCGGCTATACCATCAACTGGGCCAAATCAGTAGCCTATGCCCCACATGTCCCAGTCCCGGTGTTGTCACTTCCGCTGGGTATTCGAATATCAACTGAAGGCTTCCAATATTTGGGTATCTTCATGACCACCCAAAAGGAGATCTGCATCTCACATAATATTGGGTGAGTGCTTGCCAACTTTCTATCAGACGTTGAGCATTGGAGAGGCCTCCACCTAATGCTGATAGGCAACACTGCCCGCTTCAAAATGATTACCTTACCCTAATTGCTATATGCTTTCCAGAACACTTACTACCCAGTAGACAGGTCTGTCTTTGCTGCAATTAATAAAAGGCTGCAGATGCTCCTATGGGATGGAGGCCATCCCGTAATATCACTCTGCAGTCTACAAAGTTCGCAATATAACGGAGGCCTAGCACTGCAAGATATCGAAGGCTACTATTGGGCGTCTCATTTAATCGCCATAAACAACTGGATCTATTCTCCACAAGACCACCCTACATATTGTCTTGAAAGAACAGGGTTGGAGAAACATACACACCTACACTATTTGTATGGGGGAGGGGGCGCCCAAGCCTTAGCCCCGGCTACACAAGTGTCCCTGCTACTGTGGAAAAAAGACCATAAAAAGGATGAGTTGGGCTGGACTGGTAAGATTACATCGGAGACCCCTCTGTGGAAGGATAGATTGTTGGGAGCAGTCTCCAAACTTCATGGTTTCGAGTCATGGGCACAATTTGTAAAACCACAGTAGGAGACATACTGGAGTAAGAGAAAATGATATTCTTCTCAACACTGCAACTATAATACCAACTACAACCTGTCCAATTCCACAAGTCTGCGCAACAATGTCATGCCTGGCAGGCAGAGGGAATTGACACAGATGAAATCCCGGAATATGCCCTGTTGGAGGGATGTATCCTGATAGAAGCATTAGAAAGAAAGGCAGTTTCACACACATACCGGACTTTTAATACCAACATGCCAGACACACTAGTGTGCTTAAGAAAGAGGTGGTGGAAGGATTTGGGTGATTTGGAGGACATGCCTACGACTCATTCAATTCAAGGTGTTGCATAGGACCTATTATGTTCATCACAAAATACATATCATAGGTAAGGCCCGACACCCACATTGCCTAAGATGTCTGGGAGAATGGTATGCATTCCTACACACTATCTGGGTCTGCCTTTTCATACAGACTTTTTGGACTGAGATTGTCACAGAGCTCTCCAATATACTGGAGGAACTACTCCTACTGGACCTCAAATTTATACTCCTCGGTAACCCTAATGACATAGACCTCCCCCGAGCCAAACCTATCTTTTGTGTACTGGGCCTCCTGGTGGCCAAATGAGATGTAGTAAGATACTGGGACACCACAGAGACATCATCCCTGTGGGAGTAGCACCATGGGATGGATCTATATATGGCAGCAGAAAAGATGGTATATCAAAGAAGTGGGTTGCCCACGCAAATTTACAAAGATCTGGCGGCGCTGGGGGGCTTATTACTGCATGGAACATGAAGATGATGACTTGGCTTTATCTGCAGGGCCTACAGAAACCAGGGTCCACACAGTTCAAGAATAATACAGCCTATTGTTTTTATATTACCTTTAAAAGAGTCGCTATAATGGGAACATGAATGCAGTGAGTCCGACTGTAATTTCCACATCTTTGAATGATTATGTTAATATACTTGTGATGCATGAAGACATCTTTGAGTGCTTGTTACACAGACCTGTGTTCATTTTGGTAAAAACCAATAACATATATATAAAAAAAAGGTACTAAACTTCAAAAGGGCTTCCGCAAAGGTTGACTGGTCACCCAGAAAGTGTTACAATGCGTAAAAAAAATAGCCACAATAGTGAGGCAATATTGAAATCAAATGTGTCTTTTGACACATAATTTAGTCAACTCTGATGCATTATTTGGGCCTTCCATACAGCATAATTCCAGTGGGCGTGAATATATCAAAGACGGGAGCATGTCTGCTAAAACGCCTAACATTCATGTGTCACCAGAAGAAATCTGGATCGCATGTTGTGGGGTGTGAGTGTGTCCTGAGCCAGGGCAATAACAAAAACATACGGCATGTATGCAAGTTCCTGAAAATGACATACGAACATGAAACAAGCATTGGCATAGCCAATAGGTCTCACCCTTGAGACCTTATAAGTGTTTAGCGAGAGCCAATGTCTTTAAGCTATGTCGTAGAGCATTGTGGCTGCTGTGCACATCTTGAAAAGTTATAATAAAAAAGTGTTATAAGCATTTTTGTTACCTTATTTATAACCAAGAAGACATTATGTACAACTTAACGACCCTATTAAAAAAAGAATTAACATAAAAAATGTCTTCTAGTTTTTGTTGTCCGTGTAATGCTGGCAACATCTTCGTGCCTATTCTAATGCTCGTTTGTTATAGCTTTTTTTTGTTATGGAGGGGGGACATAAACAGCGGGAGGTTGGAGGTTGGGAAATAGTATCTGAATTACAACATGAGCTGTGGACGGAAACTAGGGGAGAATCAACTCGATGCCAGATTCCGAGGTACTGAACTGATGTATAGGTGATGCTGTGCTGATGCTGAGATGGTGTGGTGCTGATGATGAGGTGGTACTGCGCTGGTGCTGAGGTGGTGCTGTGCTGATTACGAGTTGTTGCTTTACTGTTGGTGGTGCACTGATATTGAGGTGGTGCTGGGGTGATGCTCAGCTGGAACTGCGCTGATGCTGAGGTGGTGATGCGCTGATGCTGTGATGGCGCTGAGGTGGTGCTGTGGTGGTGCTGAGTGATACTGAGGTGGAGCGGAGTGATTCTAAGGTGGTGCTGAGTGATGCTTTGATGGTGCTGAGGTGGTGCTGCACTGGTGCTGAGGTGGTGGTATGCTTGTGCAGAGGTGGTGCTCAGGTGGTGCTGAGTGATGGTGACTGGTGCTGCTGAGGTGATTCTGCACTGGTGCTAAGGTGGTATTGCGCTAATGTGGAAGTAGTGCTGAGTTGATGCTGTGGTGGTGCTTTGCTGGTGCTGCAGTAGTGCTGTGCGGGTGCTGGTGCCGCGGGGCTGCTGCGCTGATGCTGTGGTGGACTGGGCTGGTGCTGAGTTGGTGATGCGCTGGTGGTGGTGCACTGATGCGTAGGTGGGGCTGTGGTGGTGTTGAGTGATGCTGAGGAGATTCTGCACTGGTGCTGAGGTGGTGCTGAATTATGCTGTGGTAACGCTGAGTGATGCTGTGCTGAGTGATGCTGTGGTGGCGCAGAGTCATGCTGAGGTGGTGGTGCTGAGCGGGTCCTCAGGTGGTGCTGAGCGGATGCTCAGGTGGTGCTGAGGGATGCTGAGTTGGTGATGTGCTGAGGTGGTGCTGTGCTGATGCTGAAGTGGTGCTGTGTTGGTGCTGAATTTCTGCAGAGGTGGGGCTGCGATAGTGGTGATACACTGATGTGGAGATGGTGCTGTGCTGATGCTGAGATGATGCTGTGCTGATGCAGAGATAGTGCTGCGCTGGTTCTGAGGTGGTGCTGATGTGATCCTGCTTTGGTGGTGGTGCACTGATGAGGAGGTGGTGCTGTGCTGATGCAGAGATGGTACTCTGGTGGTGCTCAGGTGATGCTGAGGGATACTGAGGTGGTGCCGAATGATGCTGAGGTGGTGCTGCGTCATGCTGAGGTGGTGGTGCTGCGCTGGTGCTCAGGTGGTGCTGAGTGATGCTGAGTTTGTGCTGAGGTGATGCTGCGCTGATGTTGAGGTGGTGCTGCGCTGATGCTGAAGTGGTGCTGCGTTGGTGCCGAATTGCTGCTGAGGTGGGGTTGCGCTGGTGCTGAAGTTGGGCTGCCCTGGTGCTGAGATGTGGCTGCACTGGTGGTGGTGCACTAATGCTGAGGTGGTGCTGCACTGTTGATGAGGTGGTGCTCACGTGGTGCTGAGTGATATTGAGGTGGTGCTGAGTGATGGTTGGGTGGTGCTTGTGTGGTTCCGCGCTGGTGCTCAGGTGTTGCTGAGTGATGGTGCTGTGTGTGTGTGTGTTGAGGTGATGCTGCACTGGTGCCGAGGTGGTGCTGTGCTAATGCTGAAGTAGTGCTGTGTTGGTGCTGAGTTGCTATTGAGGTGGTGCTGCGCTGCTGCTGAGGTGGTGCTGTACAGGTGCTGCGCTGGTGGTGGTGCACTGATGTGCATGTGGTATTGTGCTGATGCTGAGATAGTGCTGTGCTGATGTTGAGGTAATGCTGCGCTGGTGCTGAATTGGTGCTGCGTTGGTGCTGAGAAAATGCTGCTCTGATGCTGAGTTGGTGCTGCACTGGTGGTGGTGGTTCACTGATGAAGTAGTGGTGTGCTGATGCTGAGATGGTGCTGTCGTGGTGCTCAGGTAATGCTGAGTGATACTGAGGTGGTGCTGAATTATGCTGAGGTGGTGCTGAATTATGCTGAGGTGGTGCTAAGTGGTGCTGAGGCAGTGCTGAGTGATGCGGAGGTGGCGCTGAGTGATGCTGAGGTGGTACTGAGTCCCGCTGAGGTGGTGATGCTGTGCCTGTGCTCTGGTGGTGCTGACATGGTGCTCAGGTGATGCGAAGTTGATGCTGTGCTCAGGTGATGCTGCACTGAGGTGGTGCTGCGCTGATGCTGTAGTGGTGCTGTGTTGGTGCCGAGTTGCTGCTGAGGTGGGGCTGCTCTAGTGCTGAGGTGGTGCTGCGCTGATGCTAAGGTGGTGCTGCACTGGTGGTGGTGGTGCACTGATTTATTTATATAAGTTTTATATATATAGCGCTAGCTAGACCCGTAGGTGTAAGAGCGCTTTACATGATCATAATAGAATACAGTAACGCAGTCATGCAATGAACATATGAGTCGAGAGTTCAAAAGACAAATAATACCCATCAAAGGTGCTATTAGAGTGACCAATACTAGAGTCGCAATTTGAGAGGATCTAAAAGTCAGAGAAGCAAGAAAAAGAAAACAAATGATGAGGACGTGGTGCTGTGCTGATGGTGAGGGGGTGCTGTGGTGGTGCTCAGGTGGTGTTGTGCTGATGCTGAGGTGAAAGTGAGTGATGCGGAGGTGGTGCTGTGCTGATGCTGAGATGGTGCTGTGCTGATGCTGAAGTGGTGCTGTGCTGGTACTGAGGTGGTGCTGCGCTGATGCTGAGGTGGTGCTGCACTGGTGGTGGTGCACTGATGAGGACGTGGTGCTGTGCTGATGCTGTGGTGGTGCTCAGATGACATTGTGCTGATGCTGAGGTGATGGTGAGTGATGCTGTGGTGGTGTTGAGTCATGCTGAGGTGGTGGTGCTGCGCTGGTGCTCAGGTGGTGCAGAGTGATGGTGAGCTGGTGCTATGGTGATGCTGCACTGATTCGGAGGTGGTGCTGCGATGATGCTGAAGTGGTGATGCGTTGGTGCCGAGTTGCTACTGAGGTGCAGCTGGACTGGTGCTGAGGTGGTGCTGCACTGGTGCTGACGTGGTGCTGCTCTGATGCTGAGGTGGTGCTGTGCTGATGCTGAGGTTGTGCTCAGGTGATGCTGAGTGATATTGAGGTGGTGCTGAATGATGTTGAGGAGGTGCTGCACTGCTGCTGAAGTGGTGCTGAATTGCTGCTGAAGTGGGGTAGCGTGGTGCTCAGGTGGGGCTGCGCTGGTGCTGAGGTGGGGCTGCGCTAGTAGCGGTCCACTGATGCGGAGGTGGTGCTGTGCTGATGCTGAGATGGTACTGTGCTGATATTGAGGAGGTGCTGTGTTGGTGCTGAGTTGATGCTGCTCAAGTGGTGGTGCACTGATGAGGAGGTGGTGCTGTGCTAATACTGAGATGGTGCTCAGGTGATGCTGTGCTGATCCTGAGGTGGTGCTATGCTAATGCGGAGTAGGTTCTGCCCTGATATTGAGGTGGTGCTGCACTGATGCGGAGGCTGTGCTGCACTGGTGCTGAAGTGTAGCTAAGGTGGTGGTGTGCTTGTGCGGAGGTGGTGCTCAGGTGGTGCTGAGTGATACTGAGGTGGTGCTGAGTGATGCTGAGTTGGTGCTGTGCTGATGTGATGATGTGCTGGTGCTGAGGTGGTGCTGCGTTAATGCTGAAGTGGTGCTGTGTTGGTGATGATTTGGTGCTGCGCTGGTGCCGAGTTGGTGCTGTGCTGGTGATGGGGCACTGATGCAAAGGTGATACTGTACTGATTCAGAGGTGGTGCTGTGGTATTGTTGAGTGATGTCGAGGTGGTGCAGAGTGGTGGTGCTGAGTGATGCTGTGGTGTTACTGACTGATGCTGTAGTGTTGCTGAGTCATGCTGAGGTAGTAGTGCTGTGCTGGTGCTTAGGTGGTGCTGAGCCAGTGCTCAGGTGGTACTGAGTGATGTTAAGTTGGTGCTGTGCTGAGGTGATGCTGCACTGATGCTGAGGTGATGCTGCACTGATGCTGAGTTGGTGCTGCACTGATCCTGTGGTGGTGCTGCACTGGTGCTGCACTGGTGGTGCACTGATAAGGAGGCGGTTCCTTGCTGATGTTGAGTTGGTGCTGCATTGGTGCTGAAGTGATGATGCACTGGTGCTGCGCTAATGCTGAAGTTTTGTCGCATTGGTGCTGAGTTGCTACTGAGGTGGAGCTGTGCTGGTGCTGAGATGGTGCTGCCCTGATGCTGTGGTGGGACTGCACTGGTGCTGAGTTGGTGCTGTACTGGTGGTGGTGGTGCACTGATGCGGAAGTGGTGCTGCGCTGGTGCTGAGGTGGTGCTGAGTGATGCTGTGGTGGCGCTGAGTGATGCGGTGCTTGTGCTGCACAGATGCTGAGTGTAGTGCTGCACTGGTAGTAAGGTGGTGCTGTGGTGGTGCTGTGCTGAGGTGGTGCGCTGTTGCTGAGTAATGCTGGTATGGCACTGAGTGAAGCTGTGCTTGTGCAGTGCTAATGCTGAGTGTAGCGCTGTACTGGTAGTAAGGTGGTGCTGCACTGGTGCAGTGGTAGTGCTGAGGTGGTGTGCTGGTGCTGAGGTGGTGTGCTAGTGCTGAGGTGGTGCTGCGCTGGTTCTGAGGTGGTGCTGCGCTGGTGCTGAGGTGGTGCTGCGCTGGTGCCGGGGTGGTACTGCGTTGGGGCTGAGTGATGCTGTGCTGGTGTTGTGGTGGTGCTCAGGTTCTGCAGAGTGATGTTCAGGTGGTGCTGTGGTGGTGCTGCGGTGGTGTTGCGGTGGTGCTGAGGTGGTGTTGCACTGTCTACTTGCACGTTATATTGTGACCTCACATTACAGGCTGTGTTTGGAGAGCACAATATTGGTTTTATTTCACCAACGATTGAAGCCTAAAAGAAAGCATCAAAAGATGAATGGGCGCATCTTAAAGCTGCTTCCATTTTCATAAAACAGAGCAATAACATCGTGTTCACCCCTATAATTGTATCCAAATAATCACGCTGTCAAAATCAGAATGTAAATAGGTTGATCCTACTGTCTGCTGTCTTCTTAAACCACACTTTAATTAAGTAAGTATCTTATTTAAGGTTTGGGCATTTGAAATAGTGAAACCAAAAATGTTATAGGATGAAAAACAACATAGCCTCCAGCTGAAAAAGCACTTGTGAAACCAAAGAAAGTTAGAAACAAGATAAGTATATGATTGGCAGCCCTTGACTGAGCATGTTGAGAAAGCCAAACAAGCCCAGTCAAAACAAAAAGTAGTGTGCCGAAACCAAATTACATGGCAGATAGTGAAGTGATCAATGTAGCAGGGCTGGTCTCCAGAGCGTGACCAGAACAACAAAAGGAGGGACAAATGTAAACTACTCACCAACGAAAACAAAGGAAGTTCGAAACGCACATGAAGGAACAAATCAAAATGGATGAGCATGCTGAAAGCCCATACAGTAGATACAGCATGTCACGAGAGACAGCGCATGCGCTGCCTAGGCAAGACCTAAAAGAACACAGTAGGTTAATGGAATGTGCCTTTGTTCTTGAAGAGTTTTTAGCCACAGCTGAAACAGATAGTGACTTGGACCTGAGAAACCAGGTAGTTATTCTGGGATGAGTCACGTTCTGTACATTTCTGATTAACTTGGGACTTTTATAGAAACTAAAAGTGTGTATACAGACTCTGTGCCTGGAGGTGACAGTCACAAATAGGAGACATAGACTGCCATGTTGCCTTCCTGAGTCTGCTGGTGCTAGCTGTCATGAGTGTGTATGTACTGCCTGTAGATTTGTTCACTTTAGGATTTTCTGCCTAGTGGTGTGGTGGTCTGGTTCATTTATTGCTAAGCAGTCGGTGACTAAGAAAGCGGACACAATCTATGAGAGTGCAGATTTGTTTGCCTACTTTGTATTGCGGCCAATTGGTGGGTTGTGTGAAGACTAACCCTGTAACAATCCTTTCCTTATATATAGAGCGTGTTCTCCACCAATCCTTCCATGATGATTCTATTTGTTTGCACGTCCAGTACTTTCACTTCTCCCAAATTTTTATTGGATACGGAGGGCCAGATTGCGAGTCGCAAATTGCATTGTTTTGCGACTCGCAAATAGGAACGTACAACAGTGTCTCAGACACCATTTGCAATTCCTAATGGAGTCAAAAATCGCCTGCCTCATTAATATTCATGTGGCAGGTGCAATTTGCGACCCCATTAGGAATGGCTACCGCTCCCGAATCAGCAGACCACCAGGTCTATGACTGCTTTTTAAAAAAAAGCAGTTTAAAAAAAATAAATCCTTAAAGGAAAACAGGATGCATTTTTTTTTAAAAAAATGAAACGTTACTCTTTCATTGTTTAAGAGTAGGCAGTGGTCCATGGGACCACTGCCGGCTCTTATAAAAATATTTTGAATGCCAGTCACAAAGCCCTTCCTGTTTGCGAATTGGCTTACCACCTACTTAAATTAGGTGCTCAATTGCAAGTGTTTTGCGACTGCAATTGTGGTCGCAAAACAATGGTACATACCATTGGGACTCACTATTAGGAAGGGATGCACTTGGCACGCCCCTTCCTAATAGCGAGTCGCAAGCCCTATTTTGCGAGTTGGTGATAGGTTACTGACTCACAAAATTGGGTTTGTACATGGGCCAGACCTATTTAACGGTCACAAATGGGCCGATTTCCCGTTTGCGACTGCAAAAAAACGGTTGGACATCTGGCACAGAGTCTGGTACCAAAACGGGGCTTTTGTTCCCCAGCACTCTGCAGGGGGGTGAGGTTAGGTAAGTAATAATGCTTAATGTTTAAGCTCCTCTGCTTTTTTGATGCATTCATGGATGTTTGGTTACTATTCCATGTAAATTGTTTGTGTTCTTGTGTCTTTTTCCTCTGTAAGTCAACTGTGTGCAGGAGTGGAGGTGCACAAGTATGGGTTTACTTTACCCTGTTTGCATCATGCAGGGATATTTGCAAGGAAAGGAAGCTCATTTGGGGGCCGCTATGGCTATTTCATGAATGACGCAGGTAAGTGTAGGTGCAAATACGTTGCTTGTGCGCTTATTATTCGGGCTCATTTCGTTATTTACTCTGCATAATTATGGAGGTTATTTTGTCGCTTCCTGTCCTCCACCTAGGAGGGACACCTTCATCATTCCATTTTAAGTTTGTGTGCTCTTGGGTTTTGTTTGTATCTTGTGCTGCATGTTTGACAATGTGCTTATTCGCTGATGCTTAGAATATGAGGATGTATGGAACATACAGCGATAGGTAGAATGTTGGTAAATTGGCACTAGAGAAAGGCCACTGCTCACTTTGCCACTGGATTCAAGCAAGCCTGGCTGAAGACGGCTGAAATGCCAGAAACCGGTCCTAGGAAGCTTGTTTCCGGTCCAGGGAAGACATGGCTTGGCAGTTCGGGCTGGACTGTTCCCATGAGGCACAGGGTCAGACTGATTTGCATATGACCATGTCTGAACTGGGGTGGCAGAGTGGGCTAAAGAACGGTGATGGATTAAACCCAGATCAGTTGACTGGGGGTGAGTGCTTGCAATGTTCAACACTCTGTCCATCATTTCCTTTGGTTTTGACCTGAAAGGTGCACCTACTTACCAGGCCCTAACCTTCCCTTTTCTTACATGTTAGTCACCCCTGTGGTACGGCCAAGGTACCCCCATGGGCAGGGTTTAGTATATGTGAAAGGTAGGACATGTACTGACGTGTGTGACATGTCCTGATAGTGAAATACTGCCAATTTCGTTTAACACTATTGAAAGGCTATCTGTCCCATAGGATTGATTTGGAAATACTTTGTAACATCTTACAAGTATCACTTCCCATTGGGAAAAGATGGAGAATAAAGTTTAGGCTCTCTGAACTTAGAATTTAATAACACATCTTTTAGTAAAGAGGTTTTTAAATTGTGTGCTTGAAAATGCACTTCTAGAGTGTAGGCATTTTCTTGTTTAACCATTCTGTGTGCCTCTGCCTGTTTGTGGATTGACTGTCTGGTTTTGGAGTGATAGGTGCTAGGGATGTGCATTCACTGTAGACAGCCACTGGGTGGGTTAAGGTGTGCCTGGCCCTTCCTGGATGACTCAGAGCTGAGCTGAATAGACCTTAGCTGCATTTAGAGTAGTGGGAGGAGTTTTCCTTGCACCTGAATAGGGCTGGTCTCCCTTGCACAATGCTGTCTCCACCCCCTGTGGTCATACTGCACCAGTGAGGACAGAACTGGTTTTGAATGGGCTCAGAGACCCTTACACAAAGAGAACAAAGACAAAATGGCAAAAGACACCTTAAACCCCAGAACTTTAGCATACTTCTGGACTCAAGAGGAACCTTTGCCAAGGAGAAGAGCTGTGAGGAGGAGTACTGCCCCTTTGCTGTGTGCTGTGTGGGGTTGGCCTGCAGTTGCTGTTTCTGCCAAGGAAAGGACAAAGACTCGACCTTTGCTGTGAACCTGCTTGAAGAAAAATCTCCAAAGGCCAGTATGTGCTGGCCTCCTGTTCTTAAGTCTCAGGGACACAAAGGCTTCCCCCCCAGCTCTCCTGAACTCTGCGGCTGAGAGTTCTGACCTGCCAGGAGGTGCCTATTCAAGTTTTGGGCCTCGGGAGGTTGTTCTTGCTGGAAGAACCTGAAGAAATCGACGCATTGCCCTTCTTGCGGCTGTTTTTCTGATGCAGCACCGCCGTACAGGAAGAATTTCCACGCACCACCACCACGCCGCAGCAGAGACAACGCAGCGTCTGCAACTGCATGAACCGACGCATCGTGGGATAGTGGCTGAAGTAACTGACGCAGCGCCGCTTCCCGCTGCCGCATCGATCGCCACCGCATCCAGGATTTCCACGCAGAGCACCTGTGTGGCAAGTTTTCTCAACGTATCACCTGCGGATCAGAATTGTCTTGGAGTCGACACATCACTTCCCCCTATAGTCCGGATTCGACGCATCACTTCTCCTGCGTGCAGCAGACCTGTAGCATCACCTCCCCAAGGACTCAGGAACTGACGCATCTCTTTGTTTCTTGATGCTTCCCCTCTCTGCAGCTGTTTGGCCTTGTGAATTTTGAAGCACCTGCAGGTACTTTGTGTAGAATCACGCATCCATTGTTTCCTATGGGCCAAGTTGCTTGAAACCTTTTAAAAGTCATATCCTTATTACATGTATGTTGGATTTTTGTCATTTTGGTATTGCTGAGTTCAGATAAAGTTACTTTCTTTTTCTAAACTGGTGTGGGGTCCATTTGTGGTGCTATCACTGTATTACTGTGTGTTTTGAGTACAAATACTTTACATATTGCCTGTGGGATAAGTCTGTCTGCTCGTGCCAAGCTACCCAGGAGGTGAGCAGGGGTTATCTAAAGTGTGTATCCCCCTTACCCTGACTAGAAGCAAGGGTCCCTTCTTCTGCCAACTAGAGACCCCCATTTCTAATTATTTAGAATTATTGCTGCTCCCTTTCACAGAGGTACCTTATCCCAAATATAAAAAACCCTGCTTAGTAATAGAGCTCACAACACTAAAAGTTAAATGAGAGCGAAACACAGGCATACTGGATGTGGAAGACTGGGCTGACGGCAGCAGACATCCGTAGGAAGTGGCAATTAGGGCTGGTTTTAGACTTGTCCAATTAAAGCGTTGGCATCGCACACACTGCACCGGGGATCGTCTAATGAAATTAGGGAGGTCAGGAGAGGACAGCTGGCTCAGAGGTTGCATTCAAACTGGAACTCTTATTGACGTACTATGGGAATGTCCCCACATACAAACTTTCTGGACCAAGGTATAGAATCAAACCACCAGGGCCTAGGGAGAAAAATGTTCCAGGACTAATGGCCGGCAGGAGGGGCATTGGCAAATATTGGGAAAAACAAGTGGCACATACAGGGGGGCTTGGAAAATGAATATGGACTTGTGCATGCTCGCCGAAAAGTGATACATGAGGCATGGGTGTCATAAAATGTTCGGGGAAGGAGGAAAATAAATTTGAGGAGTGAACCTTTAAGGAACTGCTGAAGAGCCTAATGGGTTATTGCCGAGGATGAACGGGCATGAGGTACCATGAAAGGTAATGGACCAGTCATGAAAGATGAACCATCTGGTCTAAGTAATGAGCAGGTGTAAAATGAAGTAAATCACCTATATGACATTCTACTGAAAATAATAAAGAGTTAACTACTGTAATGTTACTGTTGGCTAAAAGAGCTCTGACACAAATTGTATGCAATTAATACTTAAATGTTAATAAAATGTGTTTAGGAAAAAAGCATACAAAGATTAAAACGATGTAATGTTATATTGCAAGAAGGGCAAACAATTATCCAAGTAGGAAAAAAATGAGGGTCAGTGCATATTCATGTGATGCCATATTTATTTTCGGGTGTGACAGAATGCGAAGCTTTACGGTCTTTTGAAATTTTTCCACATTCACGATTCACAAACTGTGTCATTCCTTGCAGTCTAAAACTATATTTCCGCAACCTGATCTATGATGCTGGCATTTACAGTAATTTAACTCATCAGAGAAGAATCATCAGAACACTTATTGTGCCAAAGAATTTATTAAAGTTTTCTTACTATAAATAAAGATGTATGTGTCTTACTTAGACATTATATTTATTGAGAGTGACAAATGTGCTACATGTACTATACGTTCTGCCCCACACCAGCCTTCAAAAGGAAGTCTTGACTGCTTGACTTGCCTACTTCCCAGAGTCCAAACTTAGAGAGGAGGCAGGGGCGGCTCCTTTGTAATGGCGGAGGAGTGTCGCCCCACTCCTCGTAGACAGCAGATAAATAAAATGATAATAATACGATGTTATTATCATTTTATTATACTCTGAGCCGCAAAGCCCTAGGGTGGGGCCGGGCTATGGCAGAGAAGAGGAGTGGTGGGGAACTACAGTAAACGCGCATGTCTATTTGGCGGCCGTTATAGGCCGGCCAAACAGACATGCGTACTTAGGTTTTTCCACCCGGCTGTATTCTACAACCAGGTGGAGAAACGGCACAGACTCCCTGTGCCTGAGCGAGCATCAAACCATCCTGCTCAGGCCAAATCTTGCGCTGCTCTCAAAGTCTGAGAGGAGTGTCTGGATTGGGTGGGGAGCTTGTGCTTTCCATCGCGAGAGGAGCCATGAGGCGACCGGCAACTTCAGCTGGAGTGGCAGGTAAGTCAATTTATTTTATTTTTATTCTCCCCACCTCTTCCCCACAAGAGGGGTCGTATTGTTCTTCATATTTCGTTAACGAATAACCCAAAGTATTTCAGGTTACAGACTGTGTTTAAATTGGATTAACTGAGTGCATAGTTCGGACTAAAAATGTGTTTAGTGCTCAGTGTAATTACTCATCCCATCTGTCTTAGGTCAACTGACAGGCACAGAGCACTTGCCTCACCTTCAATGCTCCCATCACTCCAGTGGTCAGGCATGTTCTTATCTCCCTGCACTGATGAGGCAACACTTCTCTCCGTCATATTCAGCTCCACCGTGTCCTCCATTAGGGAAATTCATGAGCTACCTAAAAAAATAAAACTTAGTTACACGCCAAGACAATTCCCAGCGACACTAAGCGTTGTGGTGGCTTTAAAGATAAACACCACTTTGGGGTATAAAGGCTGTGCCTGCATTTAATATAAACTTAACTTTCACTAAGAGACAAACACGTAAATGATAAATTACACTTCTGAAATGGAAAATACATCCAAATAACATTATTTTAAAGGGGAGAGTGCATTGCACATACTGTACTCACACTTTATGTTACAAAACAGATCACTTGATCTATCAATATGGTAAATCCCAAGGAGCATGCACTCGTGGCCAAGCATGACTTCACCCAACTCACAAGCAGCATACTTCTCAACACATATTCAACATCCTCGGAATGGGCACCTGAGACCAAGTGCATCCTTACCCAGCTTCCAAACCTACACCGTGGGCAAATGTAGTGAATCCCAGCCATAAGAAAGGATACAGGGTACAATATCTTCTGTAACCCTAAAGTACGCACCAGTGTGATAGTAAACTCTCCACTGTGTGTCTCTAAAGTATCATTCTGACTCGGAAGTAGCACCCAATGTAACTCTAAAATATTGTCCCCTGAACCTAAAATGCCAAAAGTGACTGTGAATTGTTAGATCATTTGACTTGGAAATAATGTTCGATCTCAATAATGAATTATCATCTAGTGGGATTCCAGAATATCCTCCAAGTTTTCCTTAAAATACCCTGTGTAATGCCCAACATAGTTTCTTGTGTGCCCATAAAATGTCGCGCAGCTTGAGCCTCTGATATCTCTTGCTGGACTCCAATGTCCCACCCCATATGATCTTAAAATACGCCGTTTATAACCTAAAAGCTCATCTGGTGAGCCCCTGAAATATACTCGTTACCTTAATATATTATTGTGTGGGCCTAAAATGTCCACCAATGTGACTCTAAAATATATTGTACACCTGTAAAATATCGTCTTTTTAAATCCCATCGAGACTGGTAGCATGACTATTTCTGCGAGTGTGGTTTAAAGTAACACAGATTTCACTGCTGTTTATGTACCGCACAACAACCACAAGGAAATGGCACACCTTCTACCTCTAAATATCTTATATGTGACTCTTAAATTTAAGTCTAATATTTCGCCTAATGTGAGCTTGAATTTCTCCAGTATTATCTCTGAAAAAATAGCTCCCAGTTTTACCTTAAAGTACCACTTGGAGACCCCTAAATATCTTCTTGTTTAGTGATATTTATCTCCAGTGTGCTGCTGTTATCCATAGTGACCATAAAGTACCATTTGCTCTCACAGTACATATATATCAACAGCATGAACATAACATATCGCCAGTCTCTGACATCAAATATCCCTCTACAGTTCCAGAATATAACTTCTAAATAGCTTTCATTATGACCGTAAATATGAATAACTGCAACCTTTAAAAACTGAGGTTATTTCCCATTTTATTTACTTTTGTCTTGCTGTGTTCTATATTTATTCCCTCTTGTTAACTCCGTCATCCTATTGCAGACAGTTTGGGGCATTGCAATGCTGACATGTTTACTCCAGCTGTATATTTTTTCACTTTTGGTACCTTCATCAACATGGTTCAAAAAGGTATTAAACATTTCAATCTACTGAGTTGGTTTCTTCTGTAATTTGCAGCAGATTTCATTACGTGTTTTTGAGGCCGACTGAATAAACTACCAATTTTTAACATACGTGTAAAATGATTAATACAATTAATATGAAGGGTATTTGGCCATGTTCTGTTGTTTACAAAAGTAAAAATCTATCAGTATAAGACTGCTGGGCCCTGGGGGAAGCAGAGTCGCAGACTAGTCTTCCCTCGGGGTATTTCGCCCAGGAAAAGGACCAGGCAGGGTCAAGGGGTGGAGTTAGGGGGTGGGTATAAGAGCGCAGGAGAGGAAGGCGACTTCCTCTTCCTGCGCTCGGCAGCATCGGGAGGGGATTTTTGCGAAGTGGTAGTGAGGCAGTTAGGAGTTTTGAGGCGTATTTGTGCAGTGTAGAAGCCAATCGGGAGAGGCCTGCACCACAGGTCGGTGGTTCCTGGACGGCTGGAGCTTTGTGGCGGTGGAGTCGGTATGGCGGGCACATCGGCCGAGGAGGTGAGGCGGGCCTTGTTGGTGCTGGGGCGCGTGGGGCGGGAGGATCTCCTCCGGCCGGGTGTGCTCGGGGAGGCGTGGGTGGGGTTTGAGAGGGCTCCGCGGGCTGCTTCGGCGGGGGTGGTGGCGGCGGTATTTGCATGCCAGGAGGAGCCGCCGCTGCCGCCAGTGACTGCCGCGCTAGGAAGGGGGAGGGGCACGCGACGCGCGGTAACTGCTCGCGGGGCCCGGTGGAAGAGCCTGCCTCCGTGTCTTCGCTTCCCAACGCTCAAATTTCAGGAACAGGGGGCGGGGGGCGCGCGCCCTCGGGGGCTGCCACTGGGGAGCTGCTAACATCTCGCAGTGGCCCAGACAGAGTGACTGAGGTGGGGGGGAGGGGGGGGGGCAGGCCCAGGACTGAGCAGGTGGCAGTGGGGGCTGATTTAGGAGAGGCAGGGGTAGTGGAGGAGGGGTGGGGGGTGTGGGGGCTCACATGTGGAGGCTGTGGTGGCCGGAGCTGGCATGGGGGAAGCTGTTGGGGACAGGGGGCAATGGAATGACGCGCCCATCAACCTCTCCAGGGGGTCCAGGGCATCTACGCCGGCACTGGCGGGGTGCGGTTCTGGGGCGCAGGGGGCTGTGGTTCCGGGAGGGAGGGCTGGCAGGGATCTTGGCCAGGAGTTGGCCCCTCAGAATGGGTTTTTGCCGCCTGGATGGGGGTTTCAGGGCTACTGCCCCCCCCCCCTCCACTCCCAAGCTGGGAGGCGTTGGCGTGGGATGACCGGATCAGGGAACAGTGCATTTTGGCGCAACTTAATGAGGCACGGTGGGCGGAGCAGAGTGCGCATAGGGTGGGAGCGGTCTGGGAAGAAGAGATTGAGGGGCCTCCTACTCCCACGTCGGAGGAGGAGAGGTGGGCAGAGCATGAGGAGCTAGTCAGGGCGGGAAGGGGTAGAAAAGGGAGGGAGGAAAGACACAGAGGGCAGCAGGCGCATGTAGGGACAGCCGGGACGGCTTTGAGGCCTGATGGTGCCAGGGCCCACTCAGGTTGGAGGGACCTGAGGGGTAGGGGGGGATCCAAGTCGGCGGATGTCGGCAGAGTTTTCCCCCGGGGTCTTTCGCGCAGGGGTAGGACCAGGCAGGGTCAAGGGGTGGGGTTAGGGGCTGGGTATAAGAGCGCAGGGGAGGAAGGAGACTTCCTCTTCCTGCGCTCGGCACCATTGGGAGGGGATTTTTATGAAGGCCACCCACCCACCCTGCAGTTTAAGGTGAGGAGGGGGTTGGCAAAACGTGCCAGTTTAGGTCAGGCTGCGGGGTTGGCGGTACTTTGGAGTGGTGGGGGAGTCATTAGAGGGCGCACCCATCCCTGGGGGGGAGGGGGGTGAGTGAACGAGGTGGGGGAAATGGAGGCATGAGTGGAATGGCAGATGATATCGGGGAGGATGCTAGGAGAGTTGTGGAAATGGATGAGGAACGGAAGGGGCATGGAGTGGTAGGAAATGTGAGTTTGGAGTGGGTGAAAGGAGTGAAGGGATGAAGAGTGATGTGGGATTTGTTTTTGATGTAATGTTGTTTGGGTATTGTTTACTGTTATGCAGCCTGGTCCTAATAAATGGACTTTTACACTTAAAGGCATCAGCGTGGTCTGTTTATTGCGCGAAATGCGTTTTCGTTCTCATTACTTTAAAGGTGTGCACTTTGAAGTAATTTGTGAGATAGCGTTATAGGCGAGTACGTTTCATGTTTTTTTGCTGCATATTTGAGCCAGTTGTTTTTATTTCCAAGGTTGATAAAACAGGCACCATTGAGTCCGGTTATCAAACAGTTGCCAATGCTTACCTCATTATGTGCACAGGCTATAAAATAGTAATATACATGCAAAATATATTTATTTACTAAAAGGAATTACATTTGTTCAGTGCAATTCGAAACAGAATAGTAGATTTAAACAAGGCACTAAACGGTAACGGCCCTAGCTATTTAGCTGATAGGCTCACCCATTATCAGCCATCTAAGTCGCTGGTACTCGTGCCTCGTGTTAAGAAATACCGCATAGGTGGCAAAGCATTCCATTATTTAGCCCCTCCTACTGGAACCAACTCACCAGCCACCTCTGGAAATGCCCAGGCTATTTATTATTCCGTAAGCTCCTTAAAACTGTGCTCTTTTGAATTCCTTTTCTTCACCTTACTGCAGCACCTCCGTAGCGCGGAGATACCCCTCTGGGGGTGATTCGGGTGCTCTACATGTTAAATAATAATAAAGCTAGTAGGTTGCGCCCTTATAATGTGCGTGGCAAGTTAGTGACTTTGCCAGTGCTTGTTTGCAAAGCATTGCTTTAAACAAAAAAAATGAACACACATTTCAGAATACTGGAGGAAAAGTAAACACGTAGTTTAAGATATTTCTAAACTCCAAACTGAATTGATTATTTTCTAACTTTATAAAGGCCATGGTTTATTTTCATATAGAAAACTCTGAACAGAATAAAAAAAAATAGGAGGGGGATGGGCGCACACTGCCTCACACTCCAGCACTCAGTTTGCCCCGATGCATAATAATAAATACAGTGCATGATAACACTTTCTTCGGTGTCAGGCTTTAGTTTTTCACCCTTGTTGGTGCAGCCAGTGCTGATGCGTTATTTCAAGCTTATTACACCCATTATAGGGGAGAGGAGTTGGCCTAACGGCTAGGGCGGTTGACCTCGGAGATAGGGAAACAGGTTTAAGTCTCGGCAGGGACGCGCAACATCCTGTGATTCTGGGCAAATCACTTAATATCCCTGTGCCTAACAAAAAGGAATGTGTCCTCATGTAACGCAACTGGTGCTTGTGTAAAGCGCTCTGATACCCGATACCTTCAGGTCAAATTTGCTCTTAATAAAACACTGTAAAAAAAAAAAAAATTATGAATCATTGGGAGTGCCCAAATACCATGTAGAACTGGGGCATCCCTTAACAAATGTAAATAGAGTTCCCTCTGGATGAATATCTATACATTTTCACAAGAAAAATTGCTTTTATCATTCTAGGTACCATAACATTATTTTAGAATTCGTTGTATCAGCCATTTTTCCCTTTACCAGAATTCTGACCACAAAACATGTGGATGTATTATCAAAGCGATTTATTATAATTTCATCAGACATATTAACAAACCAAACATTGACAAAACATAATATTTCTACATTTCATTGTCCTTAGATGGTACATGGACTATCTTGTCCTTGTACAGATGCTATAAAGGTGTGACACTTCAAATTATTTATCTGAATTTACACGCAGAGGAAGTCTTATTTCTCAGGTATGGGTGTAAATGTATTGATATTCATCCCTGAGGGAATTCTATATACAATATTTACATCAATTTAGCACTCCTTAGCTATAGGCTAGTATCGTACACTAACTATATTTGGTCAAAATGCTGCATTGTGTTTTGATCTGCAGACGAGGCCTACCTTGGAAAATATGCATGAGTAAAATAGGAAGGCAAAAAGAGGAAACACGGATGCATACTGAATAATTGTAAATTTAGTTACAAAGGAAGTTATATGCTAGTTAAACCGAGTGCATACTTATGGCTGTGCTAACCAGGGTTGACACACATATGTATATACTTTGTGCAGAATCCTGCTCCATTCATTTTCATTGTGCTAGCTCTGAATGTCTTAGTATTGCTATATGGCTCCAGCCCACTGGAAGACACACATCACCTTGTATCTGAGAACTAGTGTTGCGTCGAGGAACAAGTATTGGCAAAGTCCACAGATATGGCGTGCATGGATATGACAAATTATTAGCACACCACCTCTGTGTCTTTTTGTTTTCCTACGGCAGTGTCCTTATTTTTATTCAGCACGTATGATAGTCATGTCTCCAGCACTAGTACAAAGGACTAAGGGGGTCATTACGAAGGCGGATGGACTTAAGGCCATCGCCATCGTCACGGAGATTGGGACCGGCTGCCTATATGGTGCAGCCCCACAAGTGCAATTATAAGGCGACCGCCACTGTGGCGGTCGTATTGTGCAGGTTTACCATTGCAGCGGGTGCTGCTATCTGCTAGCTGCAGCACCCGCCGCAATGGTAAAAATGCAAGTTTTGCATTTTCCTGCACTACGTGGTAGGCACCACGTGGTGCCTGCCATATGGTGCAGGGAAATGTTACGGAGCCCCCCAAGCGAAAGATGGAGTGCCCCTGCTTATGGGGGATCTGCTACAGGCCCCCAAAGTACATCCCCGCCGGCCTGTGAATAGCACTTGAACCGCCATACACAGGCTGGCGGGTATGCAGCATCCTAATCTGGCGGACAGTGCCTGCTAGGCACCCACACCATTTTGTGGATGCCGGGTGGGTCCGAAAGTCAATCGTAACGATTGCCTGTGTCATGCAATCCGCCCGCAATCCTTATCTAGCGGGCAGAGAATGGCTGCACGATGGCGGTGAATCCGCCACCAGCAGGCTGCCAGTGGCAGATTCACCGCTATCGTAATGATCCCCTAAGTATCACTCAGTTACATCCCTAGTATACTGAT
Source organism: Triturus cristatus (assembly GCF_964204655.1). NCBI lineage: Eukaryota > Metazoa > Chordata > Amphibia > Caudata > Salamandridae > Triturus > Triturus cristatus. The sequence continues at coordinate 881,083,635 of NC_140580.1, read as the reverse complement.
ACAAAAATAATGGATCTGTAACCAAAATAGTGTTATGTTCACCAGTCTTAGTTTCAATGATAACATTCAGGCAGTCCTTAATCCAAAACCAACTAGACACAACCCTGTTTGAGAGGGTGAGTGAATCTCTAGAGCATATTTCCTATAAAAATAATAATGACTCCCTCAAATCTCCTTGTATGCGTTGTTGTGATTTTGCCCACACATCTTATCATGGGGACTAGTTAGCCAAGAAGCATATCTCCTCAGATAATTCTTGAAATTATAACTGCTTGACACTGTCAGTAATTTTATCTAACTCCTATTAACATTTTGGCGACATTAAGTGGTGTTGGCCAAACGCTGTAGTGTTACTGTTCCAGTCTGGGGGTCCCCTGTCTCGGTTGGCCTTTTATCATATATTGGCCTGCAAAAACAGAAAACAAGTGAAAAATGTCATACACTGAAGGACAACCAAAGTTTATTAGCTTGTCTGTAATGACATGAATAAAAACATGAGATTGAACTCATCATTCACACTTTATCGGTGGGGCTACCTCAATAGTTGAAATATAGTCGATTACTTTCTGCACTGTGTTAACCAGCTGGGTTGCGTCATTTGTCAAGACATGATCATTTGTATTATACTACGAGACGTACTAAAACCCGGCCATAAGAAAGGAAACAGGGTACAATGTCTCTGGTACTGAGACCCAAACTTAATCTGTAGAATTTTATTGTATATCCTCTTTCAACATATTGAAGCAAAACCGCGTATGTAGAGGAACGTTAGAATATTAGACCCCAGCAAGTATATACAATTAGACTGCAGAAGACGTTTGGGTCTTGATTCCAGGGAGATAGCATTTTTTTTAGAGTGGCTGAACTTTTGAGAGCAGAGTGAGATTCCTGGGGGTCATAAGGGAATCATTTAGAGTTGCACTGGTTGATGAATGTGTTACGCAAACACACAGGTGTAAATGTTTTATGGAATATGGTCGCACAGGGTGATCTTAGAGGGTTATGCTGCAAGCTATTTTTATGCCGTATGTTGGGGAACTCATTTTGGGTATACTGAAGGCCTGAGTGCAATATCAAGGAAGGGCACTAGGAATCATATTCTGGATTATTTTGGGGTTGCATAAGATATTTTAGATATAGATAGGGAAATATTTATGGTCCCAGGAATATTTTATAATCAAGACGAATCATCTGTCAATGTCACTCATGGAGGCACTCTAGTGTCGGACAGTGCTTTGATGGGGTCACTCAAGGGATATTTTCTGGTCACAATAGGTGATATTTAAGGGATCACTGGCAGTTAAGGGTCCCGGAGGATGCAGTGCTGTCACTTCTGGGATATATTTTATGATCACACTTAATATATTAGAGTCAAGTGTCAGGGAATATTGTAGGGTCTCAGGCAATATGTTTGGCTAAGAAGAGTATTTTGGGACACATATGAAAATATATTATGGTAGCATGAACAATTTTATTCCTGGATCCCCCCCTAAAAAAGATAATCAAAGAGCTCCCTTGACTTTTAAGGTCGAGCCTATCCAGATACAGTAGGTATATTGGCAAGGACTCTATGACGAAGAATGGCACTAATAACTAGTGGGTGAGAATCCTATAAATACACTTAGGGTTGCCCTTGCTTACTAGTGGTAGAGAACGGAAGTGATGGGAATGGGTCCCCTCTCTATTGATTAAGAACCTTATGTTTCAACATCACTTACTTAAATGGTTTATACTTGTAGATATGGTGATCAGCAGTTTTGTAAATACTTTTTCCATGCATGTATGATTATATATGTTCTCCTCCTATGTACATTATATGACAATGTTTGGCCTTTTTCTTCTCCTTGTAGGGTTTCACCATTGTAACTATTTTGTTTTGCCTCCACTGCTCTGCTAAAACAGCTGCTGTATGATGTACCTGTTTGGTCTTATTTGCGCTATACAAAACTGTAAATAAATAAATAAATATATGAGTGAATAGCTTAATTTCATATAATAATATTATAGAGCCGAACTATATTTTACAGTTATAGTCGAGAAGATCTTTTGACCAAATTATCATATTTTATGTTGCCACTCTGAGATCGTATACGGCTATCCTGTATTTGTTTAGGGGATTAAAATTGATAATATTTTGGGGTTCCCACACATACATATATATTTTAAAGGTAGACGAGACACTTAAAACTCGAGGCTGAGGCCTGGCTCTGGCTCAGCTAAATGTCCTTTTGGAACCTCGAGCCCAAACCGAGATGAGCTTTATGTGGCTTCAGCCTGCCACCCTAGCTGTGCCTGCCACAAAGTGAAAAACAAAGCGTTAAGGTTTGAGGTAAAAAGGAGACACAAATATGTAGCGGTCTAGTTGTTACCGCGTCACGCTGACGTGACGCGGGCAGGCACGTTGGCGCCGGATGCGCGCGCAGAGCGAGCGCGGAGCGAGGTGAGAGAGAGCGCGCCGCAGCGAGGGACAGAGAGTGTTGGCCGGCGCTCCTCGGAGTAACTGCTCATTCGCATGCAAATAAATATAGCGGAAAGATCACACGTGTCTCGAGTGTTCATTCAGACGACTTTACAGTGGCGACGAGGTCGGGATAGAAACCAGACCGACGGGGAAGCACAGTAGAGGGCAACACTCCACGTGGCCCCACGAGTTGAAGTAAGACACGCTACCAGGCCATCGGGCCCCAAACAGAACACAGCACAGGCCGCCTGGAGTGGGGGGAGTCACGGGATACGCCCTCGCCAACCGCGTAGGTCGATCTAAGGCACAGAGCAACCGAGGAGCGTGGCAGTGCCACGGTACAGTAACCGAACCACATACAGGCCACAGGGACGACGCCGTCCACAACCGCCAAAAGCACACGAGCCGCCTTCGCACGTAATCAAGCACAGAGAGCGCTGCACTGGCTACCAAAGAGGAGGAAGTGGGGTCCAGCGACAAGAGCCCCCAGAGGATCAAGCACACAAGAAACAACGACAACACCCCAGGCAGCCCCACGAGCAAAGCCACCGACGAAACAAGCACCAAGGGAGTAAAGATGAGTACCCCGGCAGGGTATGCGATTGCACCGGTGCAATTCCTAACGAAACCTGGTGAACCAATGATGAAATGGGAGGACTGGAAGGAATACATAGACAATTTCATAGGGGTCTTGGAGGACGAGAACGAAGAAAAATTCACTCCTCAGAGAAAAAAACGCATCCTGCTACTAAATCTAGGGCCAGAAGGACTGAGAATATACAAGAGTTTAGTACCCACGAAGAGAGAAGACACAGACGATGATGTGTATGCGCACGCGGTGGAGGACCTAGATGAGCGATACCGCCCCACCGTCTGTGTTTCGGTAGATAGATATAACTTCCAGCAAAGGAAACAAAAGGTGGGGGAATCCATCGAAGAGTATGTAGCAGCACTGAGGAAGCTAGCAGCCCCGTGCAGGTACGCACTGTGGGAAGACGAATTTATAAAAGACCAGGTGATCATGCACACCACCAGTGCAAACGTGCAAGACAAGCTGTGGGCGAGTGGGGACACCACACTCAAAGAAGTAATGGTCATAGTGAAGAGGGCAGAACTCTCAAAGAGGTGCGCCGATGCTACCAGGAAAGAGACGGTCACCCCAACCATGGTGAACAGGATACAGGAGGGAGATCACCGCAGGGACCAGAAAACCAAACCACCCATAGCCAAAGGGACCAGCAGATGGCAAGGGAAACAAGCGGACAGCGAGAACAAGAAAACGTGCTACAGGTGTGGAAGTTGGTCCCACGAAGCCCACGACAGACGTTGCCCGGCCTTCAGAGCCAAATGCATGCACTGCGGTATCATGGGTCACTACGAGAAGGTGTGTCGGAAGAAACAGCAGAAAGGAGTGGTGAAATATATGGACCAAAGCACAGAAGACCAGGAGGAAGCCACGGAGGAAGAGGTGGTCACTGTCTTGTGTATATACGATCAGGTATTGAGCGTGGATGCCAAGAGATCAACCAAACCGGTCCTAGAGATGTCCATGGGCGGCATAACCATTTCAGTCGTGGCAGACACCGGATCCCCATTTACCATCATACAGAGAGCGGTGTGGGTAGAACAATTCCAAACCAAGTTGGGCCCTGGGCTGGAGAAACTAGACATACGACCGGTAACATATAATGGTGATCGCATTCCCATGCTAGGCTTCCGACGTCTACTGTTCGAGTTCAGAGGCCGATCAGCGTGCTGCAAACTGTGTGTGGCCGAGAAAGGACCCTCCGTCCTGGGATGGTTGGACCAGGGCGACCTGGGCATAAAACTCGACCCAGGGGGAAAGGAACAGATCCTGCTCACAGACCAGGAGGAATGGCCGGACATGGATAGATGGAAGAAGAACTACCCAAAGGTGTTTGGGGGCACAGTAGGAAAAATGGAGAAATTTCAACACAAAATAGTACTTAAGGAAGGAGCCACACCAGTAGCACATAAAGTGAGGAATGTGCCCATTGCAGTAAGGGAAGCTGTCCAGACAGAACTCCAAGATCTGGAGAAGAAGGGCATCATAGAACCCATAACCTGTGCCGAATGGCTGGCGCCTTTGGTGGTCGTGATGAAACCCAACGGGAAGGTCAGGCTCTGTGTGGACTTGAGAGAACTCAATAAGAACATAGTGGTGGAGAAATTTCCCCTTCCCAAGATAGAGGAGATGCTGGCGAGAACCAGAGGAGTCCAGTGGTACTCCACCATCGACCTTACATCAGCTTACCACCAGGTAGCTCTACACCCGGACAGCAAAAGTCTCACATCGTTCATTACCCCGTTTGGGTGCTACAGATTTTGTCGCATGCCGTTCGGGCTAGCCTCGGCGGCGGCCGTCTTCCAGAAGATGATGCACCAACTGTTCAGAGACTGCAAGGACGTACAGTACTTCCAGGACGATATACTAGTGATGGGCAGAGATAGGAAGGACCATGACCGGACACTAGAAAAGGTATTACGGACACTGGAGGCCAAAGGTCTCACGGCGGAATGGTCGAAATGCCGGTTGGGACTGCAATCGGTGACCTATTTAGGCCACGAAATAGGGCAACAGGGGATCACACCCAAGATGGAGAACGTGAAAGCCATCGTTGAAGCACCGTCCCCCAAGAACAAGGAGGAGGTCAGATCATTCCTGGGGATGGCGGAGTACTACAGCAAGTTCGTGGTACAATTCGCATCCAAGACCTACAACTTGAGGAGGCTGACCAGAGAAAGTACGGTGTTCCAATGGACACCGGAAGCCCAAGCGGAATTTGAAGTCATCAAAAAGGGGATCCTAGAAGCAATACCACTCAAGGGGTACGACCCACAAGGCGCCACCATACTCATCACGGACGCCAGCGACAAGGGGTTAGGCGCTGTACTCATGCAAGACCGAGGAAGTGGGGACATGGAGACAATAAGCTTCGCCTCCAGAGCACTGACGGAGACAGAAGGCAAGTACAGCGTCATTGAGAAGGAGATGTTGGCGGTAGTGTGGGCCATGACGAGGTTCCGGCAGTTCCTATGGGGTACCCGATTCCTGCTCAAAACGGACCACAAGCCGTTAGTGAAGGTTTTAACATCGTGCGGACACGCCAGCGCCACACCCAGGATATCGAAGATGTCCCTAAAATTGTTGGAATTCAGATATGACGTGGAGTACATCCCTGGAAACAAGAACCGAGTGGCGGACTACCTGAGTCGAGCGGCGGCCATGGAGCCGGGGGAGGAAGACCCAGCGGACAGAGGAGAGATGGTGGCTCTCATCGAGGACCAAGAGAAGATCATCAGCATACAAGAGTGGACTGAAGCTTATGAAGAAGATGCTGACCTGATGGAGGTAAAAGTGCACATCACCCAAGGGTGGCCTGATAAGAAAAAGGTGAAAACCAACCTCAAACCTTTTTATGAAGTGAGAGAAGAACTGACAGTGGGAGACGAGGGCATATTCATCTACCGGGGAGACAGAGTAATCCCCCCCACGAACCTCATCAACAAATTGCTGGACTTATTACATGAAGGCCACCTTGGCATTGGGAAACTCAAGGCCAGATCGAAACAGAACTACTGGTGGCCAGGCATGGACATGAGAGCAGAGAGACACGTCAGGGAGTGTCCCCAATGCCAAGGGGCCGACAAAACGTTGAGGCCATTACGCCCGGCACTGGGAAAATTCGACACTCCCTCAAACCCATGGGAAGAGTTGTCGATAGACATTTTAGGACCGGTGCTGGATGACCAGAGCGTACAGAAGTATGTGTGTGTCCTCATCGACCGTTATTCCAAATGGCCAGAGATAAAAGTGAGCGAATCCATGGACACGGAGAACATCCTGGAGTTCCTATCGGAGACATTCACCCGGGAGGGGATTCCCAAGTCCATCTTAAGCGACAATGGGCCCCAGTTCACATCAGAAAAATGGAAACAGTTCATGGGGAGAAACGGCATCTCGGTAAAGCACACGGCCATATATCATCCGGCAGGTAACGGTCTAGTGGAACGATTTAACAGGGTGGTGATGGGGGCCATACAAGCGGCCATCACCTGTAACAAAGACTGGAAGAAAGCGGTGGAGAATATGGTATGGGCCTACAGAATAACACCCACAAGCACGGGGTACAGCCCGTTTCAAATATTGAGAGGACGTGAACCCTTCACGCACGACAACAGAATCTGGAAGGAGAAGGTAGTGACCAGCGAATGGTCTCCGGCGGTCGTAAGAGCAAATCTGGAGAGGGCACAAACCATCTACACCAATAACTACAATAAGAGGAGGAGTGTGAAGGACACTCGGTTAGTGAGGGGAGAATGGGTGAGAGTAAAGTTGGCTACCCTACAAAGGAAAGGAGACAGCAAGTACAGCAAGCCCATGCAGGTCAAGGAAGTGTATGATAGAGCGGCCCTGCTCAGCGATGGGAATGTGTGGTCGCAGGACCGCATGGCCCGGTGCAACAAGATATTGAGATGGGAACAGTGGGAACCGGAAGGTGAAGGCACGGAAGACGTGGATGAAGGGAATAAGGTGAGCGGAAGTGAAGAAAGGGAAGAAGCAGATGTAGGAGAGGAGCAAGTAGGAGAGCAAGGGGGTGAGACCCCAGTGGCAGAGATGGACAGGCCCAGAGGTAATATGAACAGTGGAGGAGCGATGACTGAAGGAACAGAACGTGAGGAAACACAGAGCCAAGTGGCGCGAGGGTGCAGTGGTAAGGTGACCAGGAGCGGAAGACAAGTTGTAAGGCCTTCCAGGTTCCAAGACTTTGAACTGGACTGCGAACTGTAAGTGACTGATCTTTGGGTTGGAAAAAGGGGGAGATATGTAGCGGTCTAGTTGTTACCGCGTCACGCTGACGTGACGCGGGCAGGCACGTTGGCGCCGGATGCGCGCGCAGAGCGAGCGCGGAGCGAGGTGAGAGAGAGCGCGCCGCAGCGAGGGACAGAGAGTGTTGGCCGGCGCTCCTCGGAGTAACTGCTCATTCGCATGCAAATAAATATAGCGGAAAGATCACACGTGTCTCGAGTGTTCATTCAGACGACTTTACAAAATACAAATACCCATTTAGTAATTGATCTGTACAGCGAGAAACCAGAAACCCAGAAAATAACCCCGGCTTCCTTGCTTAACCAAACTGTGTGATCTTATGCAAATATTTTGTTTCACCTGCCCCTTTTTCTTCAGCACTTCTCAATGAACCTATAATGTGACTTATTATTATTGTCAAAGTAGCCGAATGTTAAAGAAATGCACTTACTTTTTTTATTTTGAAGATACGTTGCATAGTTTTACGTGTTGCATTATTTACATGGCAAACATTCACAGGGTTCGGCTCGTGAAAGGGCTCTTAGAGGCGAGCCAGTCCCTTGGCTCGGCTCTCCCTGTTAATTTGTTGGCTCGCCCACCTCTAACACATAAAATGCTATTTCGTTATCGCAAAAGAGAAAGCTCAAGTTGCTCAAGCCCAGGTGTGAGTATCCCTTTTAGACCTAGAACGTGTTGTTTTTACGCTTGCAATAATCTAAAAATTCATACAAGAGAATGGAAAGAATAAAATCCAGACTCGCAACATCCAGCCCGCACGTCTGGTGAGGAGCAACATAACAGTCCTAGGTCCCCATGGACGCTTTTTTGAAGACAAAACAAGACATGTTGGGTTAACTATTGGTTGGTGCGGTTTCCGAAAATCACCCGCCACTTCGCAGAGCCAATATTGAACCAGTTGCAACTGCTGTGCAGTTACTTGCTGCTCGGTAATTGAAATAAGACAGGTAAACCAACAACCCTTCGTCCCAATGAGGCTTATAACGCTAATAAGAACTTCCCTACCTCTGTTAACATGTACAGTAACCGATTCGCAACTCCCCCGGCGAACAGCCTCAGTGGACAACCCAGCATTGACAGCCGTTTCCTCGACAACGGCGTCTACCACCTGACGTAAATAGAGGAGGGAGAGCCCTTTGCACGCTTGAACGAACCGCGCTGCCAAAATACAGAAACGTCATTATAAAGACAAAAACACGTTATTAAAAGTAAAATACTTCAACAGTTTTTCGGTTTGCCCATTACATTGTATTTCGGGCGTTTTCTCCCTTTCTGAAACTGAATGATGCGATCCTATGTCCTAGCCCTAAACAGCAAACTTGAGAGTATAGAAACGCCATCTTGGAATGAAAGTGACTGAATCCACGCGCGGTTGTCAATGTTTTAGTAGTCCAATCAGTACTGTGCACAATGCTGCTATCTCAACTATTTTTTTTGTTTGCATTGTGGCACATGTATATTTGTGTTTATAATGTTTATAATGACACTATTAAATTGTCATGGCTCACACTGACGACTGTAATTAATAAATAGCTGGATAAACTATTCATAACTGATATGGGGCACCTAGAGATTCCTAAAGTGGTCTAGGTTTTAGTCTTGCCACATGGCCAGTAGTTTTCCAACATTAGTTTAAACTTGCTCTGACAAAGCCAACAGACCTCACGTTTTTGGCTGCTAATACGGAATGCTTTATGGCTTTTGCCAATGCTGTTTAACATAGTCAAAAAGAGAAAAAAAATGCTCTTTGCAGATGCTGTGCAGTAGTTGCCCCCAGATTGCACAGTGGTATGTATATGCATGCCATGGCTTCCAGAGAAACACCAGTCACTTGTTTACGTTTTAGGAATCTGCAATGTGCAAAAATGATACTTTCAACTTTGTATAAAATTGTCTGAATTAATTTTAACATGACCTTCCTGTCTTTGTTTACTTTACTTGTCAGGGATTGGTAAGACAACTGTGGAATATATATTAAAATGCTTTCTTCTTACATTTACTGCTTAAAGTATGTATTGGTACGGGAAAAATATATCTGCTCTAATTGAATTTTCCCAATGTTGGTACCGGCCAGGACATTAAAATACTTGTCATGTCGATAACAACAAAAAATACAGCTAGGTGACAAACCTAGACAAGGCTGTCATTTTTTTAATTTACAGTCCCATGATTGCGACACCAATATTGGAATAGTAAAGCAGTTTTTGGCAGCCAGGACCTCCTAACATGGAGAAAAAAAGAAAAAAAAGTGATCCAAACGGGCGAGGGAGGTGTATGTAAGCAATGGTGGAGTGGCAGGGCATGGATAAAACATTTTTTGCTGCTGAGTGGCAGTAGCTGTGGGGGTGGAGGGTACGGGAAAGAGAGGTGCAGTCGTAAATGGAGCACCGGGAGTGGTGAGCAATGAATAGGCTGAGGGGGTTTTAAAAAATAAAAATAGAAGTGGGAAGAATGTGAGAAGCATAGTATGAGTTACTCGGGCAGAAGCACCCTGGAAAGCATGGGGGAACTGGGATTTGAGGACGGAAGCAGCTCATGAGGGAGTGAGCAAGAAAACACTGAAATTTAATGTAAAAAGCTGTTCCCTGAATGTAAACAGTGGCAGGATACAAGTAATCCAATCAAATGGATGGTCTAGGCGAGGAACAAATGCAAGAAAAGAAAGAAAAAACGTTAAATAAGAAGCAATCAAATGAGAGTAACAAGAAAGCCAAACAATGGGAACAATTGGAGTGACCCAAAGCCCACTGTAAGTTTTTGATATGGTCCACAAGGCGTTTTTCATCTGTAGGTGAGACCTCAAAATGGAAAAATCAGAAAAGGCTGATATTTTCCACATTTAAATATAAAGTTAAAAAAGAAATATAAGATATCTTTCTAGTTTAGAGCAGCCATTATCACATTGGCAATATAAAGAAGTCAGGAATTTCCCACTCCATGAATTATGAGAGTTGCAGAACCTTTACTTGGTTTTGAAGGGCAGCATTTTCCAAGGCTTCTATCCTAAAAATGGTAGATTTATTGTCCTTCATTAGTACGTTGGTCCGCTTGTCGACCTTACCAAATGTGGAGGACTATCGAGTCTGTGTCTGACCTCCCTCTCCAAAGTGCCTGCCAGTAGTCCCATTTTGATCTTCAGTGTCGTGACTTGTTACATTTATCGAAATTCCCTTCCTGTCTCGAGGCAGATTTTTTCAGTCCGATATTGAATTGCCAGAAATGACTCCGTAGTTGGAGATGATGATGTTGTCAAAGTGGATTGTTCACTAGTCTTGCATTTGTCCTTATTCTCTAGAGTGAGACAAAATCAACCTCCTATCCACTGTCGTTACTCTTGCTCCTTGATGTTGATGGAGCGCGATGGTGCTCTAAAATTGTAGGGGTGCATCATAATCACGGATAGTCCCCACCCTCATATATTCTTGTGTTGTATTTATCTTGATTGGTAGACTCGCATTGTAATAACAAAATGTGCAAGTGAAGTAATAGAAAAGTATTTTGTGTTACGCAAAGAGAAATGAAATGCTGTTTATATTAAAGTTGTAACCCTTGGTATATTGCAGTTGCCTAACGAAAAGCTTATGTGCAGTGAAATGCATTTTGGATTTGAACGTGCACCAAGATGAAGATTGCACAAAGAAATAATGAGATATGCTTAACATGTAATGATTGTAGATGTTTGCAGCAAGCAGCATTATTAACATGTGTGTGAACCCTGATGTGTAGAGGCCTAAATGAATGGTCATGTTGTGCTATGAAAGGCCTATTAGTTTTGTTCTTATGTTAGCCGAATTGTGTAGGCCTGGAATCATAATTTCCCTGGTAAGCACTCACATTTAGAAGTAGTCAGCGAATTTCATGTGCATTCAGAAATGTTCTTTTCTCACGTTTCAGTTGCAGGTGGAAGAAGCTGTCCTTGTTAGTTAGAACTAACGCCTTTTGTTTTAGGAGTTAGGCATGGAAGAGAAGTGTTACTCTGTAAACAGAAGATCAATAATTGGAAGCCGGTTTTCTTTCTCGCTGAGGAGGCTTGGGAACAAAGGTCAACGGAATACACATGGAGAAGACGGTGGAAAACTACCTAGGAGAGGTGTCCATTAGTATGTAGTGATCTGTGGGCGTGTTCTACATTTTTGTGTTTTGTATTAGGGAAAGTTCCCCAAGGGAAGACAGGCAGAAGGAGACAGGATGAGTTAGGAGAAGGGGTTAGAAGATTGATCTGGGAAGAGTATCTTAGAACGAGCTCTGTTGCTTTAGTCATCTGACTTACATTGTGAATGTGCTTCTTAGGAAGTCTTCACAAGCTGACACCTTTTGACTGATTTTGTCAGAGAAATGCTAAGGAGGGATGTCACCTTAGAGATAGTGTAGGGACAGTTTAATGCTTTTCACTTTTCAGCCACAGATGAAGTCTGACTTAAATTTTCATGCAGTCCTTGCTTGTTTTTTATTTTTAGAGTTGTTTATTCTCTTCATGATCCATCAGAGCAGACTCATCCGTAGGTTTGACTTGTATTAGTTCCTATGTACTTTAACAACCTTGTCTTGAGGGGCTTTTATTTTCAGTTGTTTTTGGCTTTGTAATAAATCCCCTAAACTGAAGTTGGAGTCTGTGATCTTTGAATCCTGGAAAGTTAATTGTTGTGATGCGTTGTTTCTCCCCTTTACACTTTCAGCAGGTAAAAAGAGACATCGACCTTGGGTTTCTTGTTAAAATTTCTGTAGTGGAACCCAGCCTTATCAGTTGGTAGTGAGAGGACGGTTACCTCTGCAGTAAGGGGAGAAGTTAGGGAAAGGTTAGGAAAAGAGCCCAAGAGATGGTGGCCCAGAAGATCGAGAGAGGAGAACGACGGTGTTTGGCGGAGACCGATGGAGAGTGACGGTGCGGCGGAAGCAGCAGTTCGCGGAGGAGTGAGTATGAATAGGGATGTTGTTAGATTGCGGTGATGATTTGATTGTGTGATGTCTTGCGGAGTTGGAATGAGAGTTGAGTGATTGTGATTTCGGACTGAGAGCGTGTGCGGTCCATGTGATTTCTTGATGTCAGGCTCGGCGAGTAGCCTAAGATCCCGGGATAGATAGACTGTGGTGTAGAAGACACCCAGAGCCGTAATTGTCGACCATTGATTGTGGGAGTCGTGAGACATCATCGACAAACCCACCCGAGGGAACGAGAGAGTGAGTGTCTGAGTGACCAACGCAGGTCGTGGGTTACTGCGTGTGTAAAATCAAGTGATTGGACCCTATCAACTATTTATGTGATCGTCCGGCCATTTGTGGGCAGATGGCTGAGGGCAGTTGACCAGGCGTTTCGCAGACAGACAATTGTCAGATTGAGGTAGACAATTACGAGTGACTGTCGGGTCGTAAGGTGGACAGACAGTCATCAAGTGATTGTCCGGTCGTTTGGTAGACAGACAGTTACTGTATGAGTGAGACGTGCGAGAGTGTTCGAGACAAATTGTTTAGGAGTGGAACTGCTGAGAGAGGGGCAAGAGTGACGTCGAACTGTGCCGCGCTGTGATAGGTCGGTTAGTGTAAAGCCGCGCAGGTATTGGTGGATTGACATGAGGAAGTAAACGAAAACACTGTGGGTAAAAGAGTTGATTTCATCATAAAATGTTTTAAGGTATTGCAAGATCTTTGTCGGGGAGATAGAGGAGTGGTAACTTGAGTGGGGGAAGAAGCACCGCCTGAGTATACCTCAACTCATTATATGGCTACGAATGTAGGGCTCCATACTATACTTTGGCTTCAGAATTGGCAAAAGATGACTGAAAAGGAGGGAGATGTGGCTTTCCACTTTATGGTTCATTTAGATTTGATGTGTTGTATCACTTGAAGTCAGTGATGGCTGCATTACGACCCCTGCCTAGATCAACTCAGTTTTAGGCGCTGGATGCATGGATAAGGGCAGCGCATGAAAGAAAAAGAGATCAGAGTGAGGAAAGAGTGAAGAAGTCGATCAGGGCATTTCAGGATGCACGGTGGGATGCATTGACGAAAAAATGGAGGGTAGGCACCATTGAGGGAGATAGATTATTTCCTTTGTTAGTAAAGGTAGGAGATGGCCAAAAGAGAAGGGAAGAGGAGGATGATAGCGATACAGATGACAGTCTTCTGGAGAGGTTGTAGGCAGAGCGTCCACCTCCATATAACCCAGATTCAGAAGGAGGAATGAAAGCTCTTACAGGGGAAACCGGGGAGCCGCAGACAAATTCTACTGTGGGAGTAAGAGGAAGGATTTCAGCGAGAACAGAGAGAATGAGGACACAACCACTGAAGGGAATGGAGGCAAATGAAGCAAACACAGTTACCAGGCTACCGAAAGCTCTTACAGTGCCGGTCACCATTGGTCCCATAGTGTCAGTATACGATCCAGATCAGGCAGGAAACGGAAACCTGGTACGGTCAGTAATGGGAGAGGTTACTGGTTCTGGAGAGAATGGGACAGCGAGTGGAAATGGTCACCCTTCGAGGCCCATAGAAGCGAGTACGCTGTTGCCAGCCACAGCAGATTCCTCTATGGGGACAGGTGGAACAGAGAGCAGTGAGGACAGGGTCCTTGGCCGATTCGCGTTCTGACCTGAGGATGTGTGAACCCCCAGTGAGAGGCCCTAGTGGAAGGATGGCGGGAGGTGGAAATGGTCAGAGAGTTTCAGGGAGTCAATCTGTCCCACGGAGTTCAATGGAAGGGAATCAGCGGGAAGACCAGAGTAGTGAGAGTGGAAAGTTGAGTAGTGTGTCGAGTCGAGGGACAATTAAAGCTGATCTGATGGCCAAGGTGTTGGATGTGGTGAGATTAAAGGTAGAAGTGGAGGAGATAATCAGAGGGAATTTGCCTTTGGAAAGGATCAAACTTTATGAGTCAGATGAGTTTCTGTTTGTGGCGAAGGATGTGACTCGCAAGGCGAGGAGGGCACATGAGAAATTGACGGAGTTGGCACAGTGGTATGATGTGGATTTGTCCAAGATGAAAATGTTACAGGGAAACCACAGGTTAAACTACAGTGATCAGGAACTAGAAGAGAAAAGAGTTATAGGTTTGAAAATGCACATTCGAGAATTGGTCGTAGAGATACGTGCGTGGAGCATGCTTGACAAATGGGAGGAAAGGTGGTCAAAGAAGAAGAGTGCTAAGAAGAGCATAGGAGAAACACCACCTCCGGGAGGAGGAACAGTAAGAGTAGGGGCTTTTCCGTTGCGAGAGGTACCGAGTGGAGGGTATGGGCATGTGCCTTGGAGTAGAGGTGATTTGGCAGCGTTTACCGATGATTTTCCTCGGCTGAGGGAAAAACCTGTTGAGTGGTACAAACAAGTTGATTGGTTTGTCAAAATTTAAAATATTTTGTGGGTTAATCTGAATGCCTTGTTTGATATTATGGTACCAAGTGATTTGTGGTCAGCTTGTAAAATTGCTGTTGATTGGCCATCTTCGGATCCTGAGCGAGATTCTGGTACACATGGTCCTTCACCTGTGGTTATGAAAAAGTATGAGCAGGTATTCACATGGTTGCAATCTAAGATTTTGCCACAAGATATTGACTGGGTTAAGATAGACAGACCCGTTCAGGAGCCAAAGGAGACTGTGCATGCCTATTATGAGAGGCTCTTGCAAGCTTTCAAGCAGTACAGTGGGTTGGATACCCTTGACCCAAAGGATATGGGACAGTTCATCTACAAATTTGTATTAGGATTGAGACCAGAAGTTAGCCTTATGATTCAGCAAGATCTGATTTGCTGGCAGAATAAATCCGTGGATGAAATCCTACGGTATGCCAGGTACTGTAGTGATGAAGTGGACTCGAAGCATAAGAAGCTTAAGGATAAGCTGATGCTGGTCCAAATGCAGAATGCAGAAAAGGAAGATCAGACACAGTCAAACGGAGGAACGTTAGGAAGAAGACAGGGAAATAATCTGGGAGGGACTCAGAATACACTAGGTCAGGGAAAGGGGAAACTCATAGATCCTTAGACAGGAATAGATGTTGCCACCCTAAAGAAGACCACTGCATGACATAACTGTCACAAGATTGGGCATTGGAAGCGCAAGTGTAGATCGAATCCAGCTAATCAGATTCAGCAGGAGGAAGTGGTACAGACACCTGAGGTCGTCAATACTGTGATGAGAACCAGATCTGTACAAGGGGGGACAATAGGTCCGCAGGTACAAGTTCCCCATCCACCGAGAGTCCCCAGGGAAACCGAACATACCAACAGATGCCCTTTATCGAGACTTTTGATGAACTTGATTCAGATCCATTGCAACGACAGTGTCTGAGGGGGGAGGAAGACTGTACCCTTGGAGCAGTCTTGGAGGTAGACCTGAGAGGACCATATGAAGAGGCGGATGTTGACAGTCACCCAACTACCTTTTTGGTTGATAAGGATGCTACCCGTTCTACTGTGAGATCTGCAGTGGTTCCCAACCTACCCCTCTCGGGACAATCGATTCAAGTCGTAGGAGTGGTGAATAAGAGAATGAACAACCCATTAACTGAGCCGATACCTGTGAGAATAGGAACCTTTCACGATCGACTCCAATTTGTAGTATGCAACTCAAGTCCATTCTGTTTGTGATTACACCTGCATTTTTAAAAAACTTTTCAATTACCGACTACATGCCTGTTCGGGCTTTGTGCAACAGCACGTTTTTTAGGTAAATCAAGTATGGAGTAATCACGCTGTATTCCCAATGCATTTCGAGCCATTAAAGGCTCTTCATCAGTGTATTCTTGTGAACGCCACCGCCTGCGGTTTCCTCGTGCCTTTCTCCATTAACGTTCCCATGCCTATAAATCAGCCCAAACTTAAGGTTTGCTCTTCTACATCTTTGAAATGGCCTGATGCATTGCCACTGGTGTTGATGAGTGTTCGTAGTACCCCTGATAGAAGGACTGGTCTTTCACCCCACGAGATCCTGATGGGGAGGGCGTTGCGGTTACCAGCAGTGCCATCTACCACCTTGATAAACATCACAGATGATTTGATCCTTAACTATTGCAAAGGACTGGCTAATGTGGTTTGTTCTGTGTCTCACCAGGTGGAAGCTGCAACTGCCCCGACCTCGAGGGATCTCTGCCATGACCTGTGTCCGGGTGATTGGGTGCTAGTTCGTAAGCACATGAGGGAAAGTTGTCTCGATGCCCATTGGGGAGGTCCTTACCAAGTAATTCTGGTGACAAATACGGCAGTGAAGTGAGGGGGCTTGCCGAGCTGGATACATGCTTCCCATACTCGCAGAGTTTCAGAACCCCTGGAAGAAACAGCTCCTCTCGTAGAAGAAAATCCAGCTGTGGCAGCAAGGCCACTTGAGAGGGCAAGCCAAGCTGTGGGGGTCACTGACGAAGCTGGTCCACCAGAGCAAGCTGAGGAGGGTTACGCTACACAAGACCCAGGTATTGACTCTGAGGGAGAAGGTAACGTTGCGAATGATATAGAGTCAGACTCAGCTGAAGTAACTGGTGTGCAAGGTGGTCAGGGGCAGTGAAGAAAAGCTGACACTGCAGGGGAATCGTGGCCTAGGAGACAAAGAACGCTAAATCTGAGACTATCTCCTGATAGAAATCTTGCTCCTGTGTCAGAAACCTCTGAATCCGAGCTGAGTGAAGTAGAGCAAGCTCACGAGGGTCCAAGGAGGTCGAGGAGAGTAAAAGTGCTGTGTCAAAAATACGCTGCCCCAAAGGGGACTTATCAGGTAACAGATGCCAGGAGTGGTGGGGACCGGGAGACTGAGGTCTTCACAAGTGATAAGCAGAACGCCCGAACTGAAAATCGATGTGGTTCCTGGATTGGAAATAGAGGGGGTGCTGACAATAACCGTCCGAGACCTCCAGTATTGAGCAAAGCGCGGATTCTGATCCTTCAGGAATTGTCTTTTCTGACTTTTGGATATCAGCCACCAGCCCAAGAGATCGCGGCTGTTCGTCATGAAATATAGCAGCGTGTGTTAATCGAAATTGGCTCTGAGCTTGTGAGAGACTGTGAATGAACTGTGAATTGTAAATAAATATCTCAAAGAAGATAACCTAGGTCAGAGCGGAAGAAGAATACATTTAGGGTTTCCTGTAGAAGATGAAAGAGGGCTAGGGAAATCTCTTTGGACTGTGTAAATAAAATCAGAGGAACTGAACTTGGAAAGAATTTCCAGGATTCTAAGGAGCTGTGTTTGAACTGTTTGAGCAGCAATCTGAAGAGGAAAATAAGACGTTTGGGTATCCTCTTAGTGAGCTGAACCGACAAGTTAAAGATGGAGTCTCGAAGTTCGAACCGTAGGTCTAAGTGTGTGATAGGTACATTTATTGTAGGAGTGATAGTAGCAATAATAGTAGTTGTTGTCTCAGTAATCATTTCACACGATGCAAAAGTTGGAGAAGTGGGGGCACAAGGGACGTCCACACCTACCACTTCTAACACAAAAGAGGTTATCGTAGGAGCTGAGAAAGCTATGCTAGATCAAACTAGTTGTATGTTGCATGTAGATTTGTCTAGAGGTGATTATACACTTAATGCCTATGCGAAGCTGTTGTATGAGTATGTGAACACGATGGATGTGAGAGACTAATATGTGTGTATGCAATTGCCTGCGTCTGTGGAGGATGGTATCCAATACCATCATCTCCCTTTGACATACGGTATTACTTGTAGTTTGTTGCTTAGCATGATTTATGACAAGGGTCACCTTGAATATTAATTTTCTAATTATTATGTAGTGCTTTCAGAGGTTTCAGCTTATAAGCATTTGAATAAGTATGATTATTATAAGCAGGAAGATAGAGTAGGAAAGTATTTCATACCTGCTGTAACTCTAGACACAGCTTATGCACATCGACACAACTTAACATGTTCACTAACAGATGTAGAAAAGAAGTTTATAGATCAAGTAGAAGATAGGCATAGACAACTAATAGGAAACAGTTACAACAAGGGAGGTAAGGTTGAGTGGACCAAGGAAGAGTTAGCCCATAAGGCAAAAGGGAGTAGTGGTCCAAATGCGTTGGATTTTGAGCAAAGAGGGAAATTGTGCGTGAGACAAGTACAAACATACTATGATAAGGTCTTTGTGGGAGAAAGTGTATGTGATCATACTTTCACCATTGAGGCCTCAGCAAAGAAATATTTGCAAGATGCGATACAAGTGGTGCCAAATGTGTACTTTGTATGTGGGAAGAATGCCTAAGTGCAACTGCCATTGAATTGGTATGGTACGTGTTATGTGACAGTCGTGTTTCCCAAGATTTATCATGCGGAGGATTTGGACCATTTGGAGATTGGATCACATCCTAGAAGGAAGCGAGGTGTAAGTGCAGGAAAAATTGTAGGAGATGTTTTTGGAGCACTGATACCAAGTCTTGGAGTGGCATTGAACGATGTCAAGGTTAGAAGCTGTCAACCATTGTAGACAAGTTGTCAACAAATACAGCTCAGTC
The DNA here is from genome assembly GCF_964204655.1 of Triturus cristatus. Taxonomy (NCBI): domain Eukaryota; kingdom Metazoa; phylum Chordata; class Amphibia; order Caudata; family Salamandridae; genus Triturus; species Triturus cristatus. The sequence continues at coordinate 881,064,896 of NC_140580.1, read as the reverse complement.
ATTGTTGCTTGTAGATGGAAAGATGGTGTCAATAAGGGCTATGGTGATATAGAATTGTCTTGCTTTGGATGTCTTACTGGCAAAAGAGGGTGGAGTCTGTAAAATGCTGAAGGTCCAACAGTGCTGCACTTATATACCTGACAACAGTAAAGATCTGAAGAGGTATATAAGCAACATTACTGAGATACATCATGAAGTGCATGATTTAGCCACAATAGGAATTTGGGACAAGGTGGGAAAGGGATTTGGTAAGGAAGGGAGTTGGTTTGCGTCCCTAGGAAAGGGAATTCTTGGGTACATCTTGAAACCTATCATTATAGTGGTTGTTTGTGTAATTTTGATGTGGGGATTAGTGAGGATTTATAAGTGGCATAGGGCGAATAGAGTTTAAAGATCTTTAGAGAGCAAGAGCGAAGGATGGAAAGACTGCAGGACAGACACTACGAAAATATTAAGAGCCTAGAGAAGTTTCGACAGGGACGGATTGCTACAAGTTCTGTTTAGGTCGGTTCTTTCTCCAGGGAGTGTGATTTGTTGTGATGACACTTGTCATCAGAAGGGGGAAACTGATGGAGTGCGATGGTGCTCTAAAATTGTAGGGAAGCATCATAATCACGGATAGTCTGCACCCGCATATATTCTTGTGTTGTATTAATCTTGATTGGTAGACTCGCATTGTAATAACAACATGTGCAAATGAAGTAATAGAAAAGTATTTTGTGTTACGCAAAGAGAAATTAAATGCTGTATATACTGAATTTGTAACTCCTGGTATATTTCAGTTGCCTAACGAAAAAATTATGTGTAGTGAAATGCATTTTTGATTTAAACGTGCACCAAGATGGAGATTGCATGAAGAAATAATGAGATATGCTTAACATGTAATGATTGTAGATGTTTGCAGCAAGCAGCATTATTAACATGCGTGTAAACCCTGATGTGTAAAGGCCTAAATGAATGTTCGTGTTGTGCTATGAAAGGCCTATTCGTTTTGTTCTTATGTTAGCCGAAATGTGTAGGCCTGGAATTGTAATTTCCCTGGTAAGCTCTCACATTTAGAAGTAGTCAGCGAATTTCATGTGCACGCCGAAATGTTCTGTTCTCTCATTTCAGTTGCAGGTGAAAGAAGCTGTCCTTGTTAGAACTAATGCCTTTTGTTTTAGGAGTTAGGCATGGAGGAGAAGTGTTACTTTGTAAACAGAAGATCGATAATTGAGAGCCGGTGTTCTTTCTCGCTGAGGAGGCTTGGGAACCAAGGTCAATGGAATACACATGGAGAAGAAGGTGGAAAACTACCTAGGAGAGGTGTCCATTAGTATGAGGTGATCTGTGGGCGTGTTCTACATTTTGGGGTTTTGTATTAGGGAAAGTGCCCCGAGGGAAGAGAGGCAGAAGGAGACAGGATGAGTTAGGAAAAGGGGATAGAAGATTAATCTGGGAAGAGTATCTTAGAACGAGCTCTGTTGCTTTAGTCATCTGACTTACATTGTGAATTAGCTTCTTAGGAAGTCTTCACAAGCTGACACCTTTTGACTGATTTTGTCAGAGAAATGCTAAGTAGGGATGTCATCTTAGAGATAGTGTAGGGACAGTCTAATGCTTTTCACTTTTCAGCCACAGATGAGGTATGACTTAAATGTTGGAGCAGTCCTTGCTTGTGTTTTATTTTTAGAGTTGTTTATTCTCTTCATGATCCATCGGAGCAGACTCATCCGTAGGTTTGGCTTTGTATTAGTTTCTATGTATTTTTACAACCTTGTCTTGAGGTGCTTGTATATTCAGTTGTTTGTGGCTTTGTAATAAACCCCCTAAACTGAAGTTGGAGTCTGTGATCTTTGAGTCCTGGTTAGTACTGGAAAGTTAATTGTTGTGATGCACCACTGATACTGTCCCTCCTAAATTCTTTCCAATCATTGCGCCGGTGTTATTGTAAAGGCTAACCAACTTATTTAATAAATCACTATCGGAAGCTGAAATCCCAAAACTATGGAAAGCTGCTAGGGCTAGGCCTATCCTAAAAAAATCCACAGCCGATCCAAAACTCTGTCTGAACTATCGTCCTATTTCACTGCTTCCCTATTTTGGGAAGATGCTGGAATCATTAGTAAATCAACAGCTTGTCATTCATCTACAGAGCCATGGGCTACTGGATCCCTCACAGTCGGGTTTCAGGGCGGCCCATAGTACAGAGACAGTACTGGTGGAGGTAACTGACAACATCAGGCTAGTTTTGGACAAACGTCAATCAATCAATCAATCAATCAAGGCATTTATAAAGCGCACTACTCACCCGGAGGTTCTCAAGGCGCTTGGGGGGGGGGGGGGGGGTGCCGCTACTGCTCGAACAGCCAGGTCTTGAGCTTCTTCCTGAAGGAGAGGTGGTCTTGGGTCAGGCGAAGGTCGGTCGGGAGGGTGTTCCAGGTCTTGGCGGCCAGGTAGGAGAAGGACCTTACTCCTGTTGTCGCTCTTCGGATGCGGGGGACGGCGGCGAGGGCGTGGTTGGTCGATTGGAGGTGGCGTTTGGGAGCGTAGAAGTTGAGGCGGTTGTTGAGGTAGCTCGGGCCTTGGTCGTGTAGGGCTTTGTGTGCGTGGGTGAGGAGACGGAAGGTGATTCTCTTGTTGGAGGGGAGCCAGTGCAGGTCTCTCAGATGTCCGGAGATGTGGCTGCGTCGGGGGATGTCGAGGATGAGTCTGGCTCTGGATCCGCTGGAGTCTCTTCTGGAGCTTGGCGGTGGTTCCAGCGTAGAGGGCGTTGCCGTAGTCCAGTCGGCTGGTGACGAGGGCCTGGGTGACCGTCTTCCTGGTCTCGGTGGGGATCCACCGGAAGATCTTCCGTAGCATGCGCAGGATGTTGAAACAGGACGTGGAGACGGCGTTGACTTGTCTGGTCATGGAGAGGGAGGAGTCCAGGATGAAGCCCAGGTTGCGTGCGTGGTCTGTCGGTTTGGGTGTGGTGCCCAGGGCGGGGGGCCACCAGGAGTCGTCCCAGGCGGAGGGCGAGGAGCCCAGGATGAGGACTTCCGTCTTGTCTGAGTTTAGTTTCAGGCGGCTGGTCGTCATCCACTCGGCTACGTCTTTCATCCCTTCGTGGAGGTTGGTTCTGGCGGCGGCGGGGTCGTTGGTCAGGGAGAGGATCAGCTGGGTGTCGTCGGCGTAGGAGATGATGTTGAGGTTGTGTTGGCGTGCGATGGCCGCAAGGGGGCTCATGTAGACGTTGAAGAGGGTGGGGCTGAGCGAGGAGCCCTGGGGAACGCCGCAGATGACTTCCGTGGCTGCAGATCTGAACGGTGGTAGGCGGACTCTCTGTGTCCTTCCAGCGAGGAAGGGGATGATCCACTCCAGTGCCTTCTCCTGGATTCCGATGTTGCTGAGGCGCTGCACTAGGGTGCGGTGGCAAACAGTGTCGAACGCCGCGGAGAGGTCTAGGAGGATGAGGGCCGCTGTTTCACTGTTGTCCAGCAGGGCTCGGATGTCATCGGTGGCAGCGATGAGGGCGGTCTCGGTGCTGTGGTTGGCTCGGAAGCCAGACTGTGAGGGGTCGAGGGATCCATTTGTCTTGAGGAAGGCGGCCAGCTGCTTGTTGACGGTCTTCTCAATGACTTTGGCTGGAAACGGGAGGAGCGAGATGGGGCGGTAATTCTTGAGTTCGGTGGGGTCCGCTGTTGGTTTCTTTAGTAGAGCGCTGAGTTCGGCGTGCTTCCAGCTCTCAGGGAAGGTGGCGGTGTCGAAGGAGGTGTTGATGATGTCCCGCAGGTGGGGTGCGATGACAGCGTCGGCCTTGTTGAAGACGTGGTGGGGGCAGGGGTCGGTCGGAGATCCAGAGTGGATAGAGTTCATCGTGCAGATGGTGTCTTCTGTGTTGATCTGGGTCCAGGCGCTGAGGGTGGTGGTGGGGGGCGTTGGTGCGGTCGTGGGGAGCGTTGGTTGTGGGCTGAAGCTGTTGTGTATGTCAGCGATCTTGTTGTGGAAGTAGGAGGCGAGGGAGTTGCAGAGGTCTTGCGACGGGGTGATGTCGTTGTTTCCGGCGTTGGGGTTGGAGAGCTCTTTCACGATGTTGAAGAGTTCCTTGCAGTTGTGTGCGTTGTTGTCCAGCCGGTCCTTGAATGCTGTTTTCTTGGTGGCGTGGATCAGTTGATGGTGCTTCCGGGTGGCGAGCTTGAGGGTGGTCATGTTGTCCGGTGTTGGCTCCCTTCTCCAGGCTTTCTCGAGGGCTCGGTAGTTCTTCTTGGAGCTCTTGAGTTCGTCGGTTAACCATAGGGCCTTCTTGCTGCCGGGTCTGCTAGGCGGGGTCCTCAGTGGGGCGAGGTCGTCTGCGCAGTCGCTGATCCACTTCGTGAGATTGTCGGCGGCCTGGCTGGGGTTCGCTGAGCTGGCGGGAGGGTGCTGGCTCAGGGAAGCGGCGAGCTGGTCTGCTGTGATCTTGTTCCAGTTTCTTCGAGCAACCTGTTGCTGGTGGTGGTGGATCGTGGATCTTCTGAAGGTGAAGTGGACGCAGCTGTGGTCCGTCCAGTGGAGTCCGGTGGCGTGGCTAAAGACGATGTCCTTGCTGGATGAGAAGACAGCGTCGAGTGTGTGTCCGGCGAGGTGGGTGGGGGTGGTCACCAGCTACTTGAGTCCGAGGTTGGCGAGGTTGTCAAGCAGGGTGGTGGTGTTGCGGTCGTTGTTGTTCTCCAGGTGGAGGTTGATGTCCCCCAGGAGGATGTAGTCAGCGGAGGGGAGGGCGTGCGGGCTGATGAAGTCGGCGATGTCTTCGCTGAATTGTGTGCGTGGTCCCGGGGGTCGGTAGATGAGGGTGCCTCTGAGGGTGGTTTTGGGGTCCGTGTGGATCTGGAAGTGCAGGTGTTCGGCGGTTGTCAGGGTGTCGTCGGTGTTGGTCGTGATGCGGATGGTGTCCCTGTAGATGATGGCGATCCCTCCTCCAGTCTGGTTGCCGCGGTCTCTTCGGGTGATCTTGTAACCCTCTGGGATGGCGATGTCGGGCGCTGAGGAGTCGTTCATCCAGGTTTCCGTGAAGAAGGCGACGTCAGGAGCTGTGGTGTCGAGGAGGTTCCAGAGTTCGATGGCGTGTCTGTGGACGGAGCGGGTGTTGAGTAGGATGCACTTGAGGTGGTTGCTGCTGGTGTTCGGCTTGGCGGGTGCTGGTGCGGGGCAGGTCCGGATGCAGGTGAACTTGCAGGCGCGGCAGCTGAAGGGTCCGTGGGTTCGTCTCGGGGTGGCTCGGTAGCATCCCGGGATTCGGCCGGTGTTGAGTGCGTTGAGGGTGGCGGCGTCCTACGTCTGGTGGGTGGGCTGGGGTCTGCGGGGGCCAGGGGTCCTGGCACTGGGCGCGGTCCAGGCGCGGACGGGCGCAGACAGGCTTACCTTCGGCGCACCTTCGGCGCGCAATCGGCGCGCCCGCTGCGCGTGCACGCTGCGTGTTGGCCACTCTGCCATGTGTGGAGAGTGGGAGGGGCGGAGCGCGGGAGGGCAGCTGGGAGGAGGGAGCGGGGAGGGCACAGAAAGGAAGAGGGCGTGGCCGCGTGAACGGCGGCGGGAAGCGGGAGCGGGGCGGGGGGACAACCAGGGGTAAACGCAGCAAAGGAGGCAAAATACAATAATGTGGGAAAAGGAAAATAAACACGATCACAGACAGCAGTAGAAATACAGTGACACGGGCAGCCGAGTCCTACCGAGGACGGCGGAGCCGGCCCAGGAGGGGGGAGCGCTCACAGAGTGCGAGCGGTGCTATGCGGCAGGGCAGGCCGCTGAGGAGGGCGGACCTGCGTGGGGAGCGAGGCCGGGGGCAGCAGCGAGGGGAGAGGGCACCGGCACAGCTGGGCCGTGCGGCGCGGGAGTGTCCTGCGAGCAGGTCACGCTGGACTGCGCCGTGCGGTCCCTATATATGGACCAGTGGGCGGGAGGGCAGCTGGAAGGCGGGAGCGGGGAGGGCACAGAAAGGAAGAGGGTGTGGCCGCGTGAACGGCAGCGGGAAGCGGGAGCGGGGCGGGGGGACAACCAGGGGTAAACACAGCAAAGGAGGCAAAATACAATAATGAGGGAAAAGGAAAATAAACACGATCACAGACAGCAGTAGAAATACAGTGACACGGGCAGCCGAGTCCTACCGAGGACGGCGGAGCCGGCCCAGGGGGGGGAGCGCTCACAGAGTGCGAGCGGTGCTATGCGGCAGGGCAGGCCGCCGAGGAGGGCGGACCTGCGTGGGGAGCGAGGCCGGGGGCAGCAGCGAGGGGAGAGGGCACCGGCACAGCTGGGCCGTGCGGCGCGGGAGTGTCCTGCGAACAGTCAACAATTCTTGTCCTGCTTGACCTTTCCGCCGCCATCTCCCATAGCATCTTAGAACATCGGCTCTGGGAGATTGGTGACAGGGGGAACGCCCTAAAATGGTTTAAAAGTTACCTAACAGACCGAGTAACAACGGTTCAGGTGAGAAACACTGTTTCATGTAACAGACCGGTCAAGATGGGAGTGCCACAGGGCTCCATCTTGGGTCCGACTCCTTTTAATCTGTACATGACGCCGCTGGCCAAGGTGATCAGATCTTATGGTTTTGATGTTGTGTCGTATGCTGACGACACGCAGATCTTGGTCCCTCTTGGACCAGATCCATAAGAAACAAAGCAGTGTTTAAAAAAATGTATGTCCCATATTGACAGGTGGATGAGTACAAACCATCTTCAATTAAATGGAGGCAAGTCCGAGATCATGCTCTTCGGCAATGCTCATGAGCATTGGTCTCATGACTGGTGACCCCCGAACCTTGGCCCTTGTCCAATACCCAAACCGATGGTAGGGAATTTAGGTTTTCACATGGACAGCCAACTGTCAATGAAAAGTCAGACCAATCACATAATTGGCTCATGTTTTGGAGTGATGCGTAACCTACGAAAGGTCTTCAAATGGATTCCGACGGAGGCCAGGAAACCATTAGTCCAGGGACTGATAGTAAATCACATGGACTATGGAAATGCCCTGTTGTCCTCAATCAACGAAGGCCTTCTCACAAAACTCCAGATTTTGCAGAACACTGCGGCCAGACTGGTTCTGAATCTCCCATCAAGATCCCCGTCTGCCCCCTGTCTGAGATCTCTACATTGGCTCCCAGTCAGACAGAGAATCCTATTTAAGACGCTCTGTCTCACACACAAAAACATGTACGGAAAAGTCCCGGGGTACTGGTCCAAAAAACTACGTTGGTACCAGCCTTGTAGGTAGCTAAGATCGAGCAATGAATCCCTTCTTACACCTCTCAGAATCCGCACTGCGGGAAATGGAGGAAGGTCTTTTTCCTATCTTGCTTCTGACTCCTGGAACAAACTTCCCTTGAATCTACGTACTATCCCAGATCACAACTGCTTTCGCAAAAAGTTGAATTCATGGCTATTTGACGACTAAACGAGTACTCTATCAGAGCCGTCTGCAAGTGCCATGAGACTTCCGAGTGATATGTGCGCTGTACAAATGTTCCTGATTTGATTTGATTTGATGCGTTGTTTCTCCCCTTTACATTTATCAGCAGGTAAAAAGAGACATCGACCTAGAGTTCCTTGTTAATATCTCTGGAGTGGAACCCAGCCTTATCAATGTCTATCATTTAAGGCTCCCAGTTAAAATAACTAACTTGCTCACGAGGGGTGCCTGCCATCAACCATTACCCATCACCCCACCACTGGCGCTGGACCCAGCTACTTAACATCTAATAGGTGACTGTCTTTCTTGCACTATCAACAGAGGGTTGCTAGGAGAAGAGCCTTTCACCAGGAACCAGACCACTAGACTGTTGTTGACCATAGAGTTCCTAGATTGTGGCCTCAATGCCTTCAAAATCTCTGCAAGATCCACTAAACCACTCCCACCCCTCGCTCCACGCTGCACTCTCTTCCATGTCTCATCACACTGTCTGCAGTAATCTTGGGTGCCACACTTCAACATTTGCACATTCTTACGGTCAATGTCACCTGTATACTTTTGGGGGCATGCATTTCTCCGTGCAATCATCCTTACCTTTACTGATCTACAATTTGGATCCAAAAGCAGTGCAGTAACATGGAGCACTAGCTCTCGAGCAGACATCGGTCTTTAAAGCTTGAGGATAGTGCAAAACTGATAAAAAGAATACCTACATCTGTCATGTAGCTCCAGAGAGTGATGTTATGTTAGTGGGCAACTGAGTGACCCACTTTGGTTAAGGAAATTTGCATCAACGCATCCAATTATGTAATAAAAGACAAACAGGTTTCTTTGTGTACTGAATTAGACTCAGCATCATGGAGATATTTACATTTGGTGAGAGTGACACTGGCACCTACGCAATGGTGAATAACTCTCTACTGGTATATTTTACCCCTCAGAAGATGTGGATTACAGACAACATATGTTCCGCTCAACACAGCAAAGTTCAGCTAAGATTATTGAAAGCACGCATCAAGGATTGTGATACTGACAGATATAGTTCTGAAGAGGATCTCAAGTCGCAGATCATTGCAGGATACAAATCTTCTTATCTCAAAAGACTCCTACAAAAGCTGGGCATATTAAGTGTTTTTAGCCAGGGTCAAATTGGAATAAACTACTGAGTTTTAGGCAGAGATGATGGATCGTTGCAAACATGGGTGCCAACTTTTGTCGCATCTATAAAAATCCAAGTGTTTGACCATGTCTGAGATAGACAGTGTCCTCAGTGTGGATATGACCTTAGAACATGCCAACATATGTCTGACGACAAATGGTAAATGTAATGGTGTGGCTAAACAAGACAAGTTTACAGACATTAGAGCATTACGCAGTCACTTATTTGGAGCACTTTCACTCCACAACCACCACAATGCAAATCTGAGGTTTGGAGTTGTGCTAAAAATATTGGCACAGGACCAGACACACCCCTTCTCTGCAAGTGTTACTTTCTCAATGTCTTCTCTCATGTGCAAGGAAGTAGCCAGAAAATTAAAATACCCCCCACTTTGAACCAAAGCTCTGATGGCACAAAGTAGGTGAAAACAGTGAGCCCAAACATCCCTAGAAGAGCACCCTTGTCTCTTCCATCCAAGCATCTATCCATTAATTATTTCACCCTTCCATCCACCTGCTAAAATCCACCATTTTACCTTTAAATTCTGTCATCCATTCGTTCTTTCATTCATCATCCCACTCTTGCATCCACTTGTTTATCTCTCTTTCTCTTTTCCATCAACCTATTTTTCAGTCTTCCTTTTAGCAATAATTATACACTTTTATCTGCCACGTTGCAGATAAAAGAGACCCATGAAGAACCCCACCACTGCTGTAGCTGGTAAGGCGGGTGATTCACTACGTCCCTGCTTGTGAGGGACACCGTGGTAATTGCACCATCCACACCATTGAGACAGCTGCATTGGAGGTGTCAAATCATCTGAGGATCCTGATGTTGAAAAGCTGTACCTCACATTGTCCAGTGGTCTAAGAAACTGCACATAGTATGATTTTTCTGGGATCCCTTTCAACATTCAGCTGCAGGTTGGGAGATATCAATAACCAGACCATCAAGGTGTATATGGTGGGGCCCACTCAATAGGTTTTCCCATCTGTCCAAATGCCCAAAGAAGCAAACTGGAGGAAAAATGAGAATATGGGTAGGCCAATGTAGCCCAATCTAGCCACTCAGTGGGAGCGATACATATGCCAACATGACAAGATACACAACCTAAAGAAGTGCTGTACTTCTTAAAACTCTACCTTAACAAAGGATGCCATCAGTTACGTTAGTTACGTTATGTGAAGTTAAGTTACGTTACATTATGTTATGTAGATTTGTATGGCACAGCTTATCACCCATGAAGGTATCCTGGTGCTGGAGCAAGAGCATAGGTCCAGAGGTCTCCTAGCTGAACAGTTAGATCTTCAATTTCTTGTGGAAATTGAGAAGTGGAGTGGCAGTTCTGATGTCTTGAGTTTGTTCCAGTTTTTGGCGGCAATGAATGAGAAAGCACGCCCTCATGTCTTACTTGTGGACACAGGGGATTTGTGGGAGAGAGAGGTGGAGTGTAGCTGTCAGTAGTGTTGGTAGAGTTGGAGTCAGTCATTATGGTATACTGGTCCTGTGTTGTGGAGGGCTTTGTAGGCGTGGATGAGCAGCTTGAATCTGCAACATTTCTAGATGTGTAGCTAGTGTAGCTCATTGAGATAGGGAGCGATGTGGGTGTTTTTGGGGTTGTCTAGAATGAGTCTGGTGGCAATGTTTTGAATGGTCTGTATTCTTTGCGTGAGTTGGTTGGAGATGCCAATGTAGGGTGCATTCCCGTAGTCGAGGCTGGTGATGTGGGCCTGGGTGATTGTGCGTCTTGTGTGCGTTAGGAGCCATCTAAAGATTTTGTGAACATTCGAAGGATGCGCCAACAGGATACGATACGACCTATTTGCTAATTGTGAGCTTGTTGTCAAGGATGACACTGAGGTTTCTGGCACGGTCCGTGGGGGTGGGCATGGGACCCAGGTTGGGTGGCTACCAGGAGGAGTCCCAGGGGGAGCTCTTACTTCTGGAGAGCAGAATCTCTGTTTTGTCCGTGTTGAGTTTGAGGCAGTTCTCTCACATCCAGTTGGCCATGTCGGACAAGCTGGCAGTGAAGTTGGTCCTGGTGGTGTTGTTCATTTGGTGAGGGAGAGGATGAGCTGAGTGTCATCAGCGTATGAGACAATAATGATGCCGTAGGTCCAAATGATGTGTGTGATAGGTGCCATGTACACGCTGAGGGAGGAGCCCTTGGGGACACTGCAGATGAGCTTTTTGTGTTTGGATGTGAAAGTGGAGAGTCTGACTCGTTGCGTCTTATTGGAGAGGAAGGAGGCGATCCAGTTCAGTGCGGGCCCTTGTGTACCGGAGTCCTGGAATCTGGCAATGGGTCTTCCATGGGAGACGGTGTCGAAGGCTGCGAACAGCTCGAGCAGGATGATGGTGACGGTTTTTCCCCTATCCATGATTGACCGAATGTCATCTGCTGCTGCCAAGAGGGTAGTTTCCATGCTATGGTTGCTGCGGAACCCTGACTAAGTGGAGTCCTGGAAGGGGTACAGTATGGACAAGAATTTTTTTTTTTATATATCAGGGTTATTTCCTCCCATATGAATCTATGCAGATATAAGTGTCTCTATCTTGGTATGTCTTCTGCAGCCAACGTTTTCCAGGAAGAAATAGAGGAGGTGATTAAAGGCTATTTGAATTACAGTGCAAATATCCTTTTTTAGAAAAAACGAAGAAAGAGCATCATAATACTGTTGTGCGGCAGGAGTATCTTTTGCTATAGACAAAAAGAGCCCTACAAAGATGATTCATCTTTCAATACCCAGCATTATCTCAGAAATTAAAGTAAAGGACCCTGGTCATCATTTGAAGGGGTGGATACATTCTAACAAGTATTTTCTGATGCTTCCAAATGCTAATCAGAGATTTCTCTGTGAGAACCCTCCCTGGCTGATTAAGAGAATTTGGAAACTTAGGGCCTGATTCACAAAGGGCCCACGCACTCATGGCAGAGGCCCCACAGTCATGAGGGAGTCCCCATACTCAACAGAATTTCCACAATGAGATTTCTCATTGCGGAGAGTCCGCCCTGACTGTGGAGACTCCCCCATGACTGTGGGGCCTCCGCCACAAGTGCCGGGCCCTTTGTGAATCATACCCATTGTCTGTATTCTGCCATTCGTGGTGCTCATGAAGTCCCTGTGGGGCTCTTCCTTTAGACCAGTTCATGTCAGAACACTCCCCAGAACATCACACTCCAGTCCTGGTTTCCACACCTCCATCCTCAGACATTATGGCCCATGCCTAAGCGTGCCTAAATCATGTCCTGGAGGTAGAGCTCTGTTCAGCATCACAGGACCTGGCTCCTATGGCTATACTGTTTCATACGTACATGTTTTCTCGACTTTTCTCTCTCAACTCCAATCCGTAGTCCCAGCGGCAGCTCCTCCGCAATGGCAGAGGAGCGTTGTCCCACTGCCTGGCTCAGAGCCAGCAGATGAAGAATAAAACTATGTTCTTGCATCGTTTTATTTTGCATTTGCTGGCTTTTAGCCAGCACTGTAGGAAGGGGCGGGGTCGAGGCATGGGAGGGGACAGGGGGAAGGAGGAGTGCTACATGCACTCCACTCCCTAAGTGCTCAGGTGTGTTTGGCCGGCCGTCTCAGGCCGACCAAAACCCACATGCACAGTTAGGTTTCTCCAGTCCAGCTGCATTGAGCAGCCGGGCTGGAGAAACCCCCACAGACTCCCTGGCCTGAGCGGAGCATCTTTCTAGCCCACTCAGGCAAATCCCCATGCTGCTCTGCAGCACGGGGATTGGATGGGAGTCTGTCACAGGGGGTGCTGGGACCCAGGAAGAGGGGAGGTGGCGCGCGACGCAACACTGGAGGCCAAGGCCAAGGCCGGTTTTAGCACTGGTGGCGCCTGGTGCGACAATCTTTTTTGACGCCTCTGCCCCATGACCTCATCCTCGGATTCCCTCACTACCATGTGCCCCTCATCTAGCTATTGCCTTTCTCTCACATACATTTCATTAGTTTTAAAGTGCAGGCAAAGGCCGGCTTTATTAATCCACTCAGCTCGCGGCATAAAATACAGATCTGTTCTTTGTAGCAGGCATATTAACCATCTATGCCACTTTATTGCGAGTCAAAACTGCTAGTAGACAAAACCCTGATCTTTCTCTCTAGCAGGAACATTAATCACAAGAATTATCTTGACATTTTATTGCTGTCTGAAAGCTGGATGCACATGGACCTCTGCAGCAGGTGCTTTTAAATCTTAAGCTATTGCTAAACACAGCACCCCCACTGAGGTCAGTGCCACCCCCTCCAGGTCAGTGTCCAGTGCGGTCGTGCCGGTCGCACTGCCCTAAAGCTGGTCCTGCTGGATGCGGCCGACACCTAAAGGTACGTTTTAAAAAAAAATCTATTATTTCTACGTTTTTAACACACCCTCCCCGCATGTCCCGTCCCCCTCGCACTCCCTCGACCCGCCCCCCCACGCTTAATGGCGGCTGCCATTGCTCAGTCCATTGCTGGTTTCCCTTCTCTTGTCTTCTGGCTTTACTAGGGTTTTTTTCTTCAAGGCCCAGTGCACCTTTCCTCCACTGGTGGGCCCTCATTCCCAGCACCTAGTCAGTTACTCACCTGGCTCTGTCCCTGCACTTGTGCTCTGACCCTAAGTTTCCATCTATTTCTAACCTGAGAGCTCAGTGCTCAGCGTTCTCACAACCATCATTATTGCCAGGGTCAGCGTTAGCGCTGGTGGTGCACCCTCCCCCCATGACCTCCTCCTTGGATTGCCTCACTACCACCCAGCAAAAAGTGCCCCTCTTCTCTCCATGGCTCTTCGATAGACCTCCTCTTTGATGGGTGGGACCCTGCGCCTCCCTTCCCCAGCGCCTTGAGACCCTTATGGGTGAGTAGTCGTGCTCCACAAACCCACGATTGATTGGTTGATAGCCCCTCTCTCACATCCATTTCATTTGTTTTTAAGTTCTGGTAAAGGCTGGCTTTTCTCATCCACTCACCTATCCACATAAAATACCTATCTGTTCTTTGCAACAGGCATATTAACCCTCTGCGCTACTTTGTGGTGAGTCAAAACTGCCACTAGACAAAACTCTGATCTCCCTCTCTAGCAGGAACATTATTCAAAAGAGTTATCTTGAAATTTTTATTGCTGCCTGAAAGCTGGATGCACAAGGAACTCTGCATCAGGTTCTTTCAAATCGTAAGCTATAGCTAAATACAGCGCAACCCCCACCCCTCTAGGTCAGTGCCTCCCCGGCAGGTCAGCGCCCAGTGTGCCGCACCAGTCGCACCGCTCTAAAGCCGGCCCTGATTACTGCTGAGACTCTGCACGACCCAGTGCTGTCATTCTGATTTGCTTTCAGGCTTGCTCCTAGTTTCTGTGTGCTTTGCCTTTCTTTATTACATGCTTTTCCATTACTGGTTTTGCTATTTTCGTTTTTTTTGTTTCTGGTTATGTGACTACAACCCCTCTGTAACTGTTGTATGTCAGTGTTACAAGTTCAGTCTGCACAGTCTCCCCTTGTTTGCAGATGTCTTGCCTTCTCTTCTAGTAGTGTTTCTAATTCATTCTGCATACTTCTAGTCCTGTCTTTGTTTCCTTGCACATTGCTTGTGTTCCAGTATTTCTAGGTCAGTCTGCATACTTCCAGTCCTTTGGTGTGTGGAGATTCCTAGTTTTGCATTTTAGTCTTCATAATTATGTGAGCATACTTCCAGTCCTGTCTTTGTGTGTGCTCAGAATTCTTGTCCTGTAGTTAGTTCATTGTTCCTTGATCTGCATGCTTCAAGTCTAGTCCTGTTCTTGTTTCTTAGAAAACATTCCTGCTTTGCCCTGAGTTCTGTCCCTATATGCAGCCCCAATTGCTCTTTTCCATTTGTCCTCTCTGTCATGTATGGATATATCTTAATTATTACCGAGGTTCCCTCTTCCACAGAGACTCCCTTGGCACTCTTCTTCCACAAGATCTGTTGTGTACCTGCCATGACTCTGTGAGATTAACTGCGCTTTGCCCTATTGTTAGATCTTTTCCGTTCCATATAGAGTTCCTCCCATAGAGCATAGAAACTATTCTTTATTATAGCTTGTCTTTTGATGTCCTGCTTTGTACTTTCCTATAGCCTTTCTGTTTGTTGCTGAACAGTAACTGCCTTGTCTTCCTAGCTTTGCCTTTGCAGGCCTTACCCAGCCCATATCCTATGCCCCGACCCTGAACTGCATTGCCCCTGCAGAGCAGGTCTCCTTGATAGTCAGCAGTCACCCTGGACCCAGTCCTTACAGGCACTGGAGGAGAACTTTCCTCCCGATGGCTTTACACTCGACTCTCCCCGTTAATGTGCACCCTCTTTTCTTTCCCTTTCTTCACTCCGAACTCCAGCTCACTCGCTCCTTTGCAATCTCAAAACTTACGAAGTATTTATCAAGGTGTCATTTAATTGGGAGGAAACGCAGCGTTGTCCGTAGTGGGCACACAACTCCCGGCCTATGGGGAGAGCCATCACTTTGGGTGCCCATGTCTTGATAAGTGCAAACAAAACGCATGAAGCAAAATCAGCAGGCAAGCAGATGAAGACAGACGTGCTAAGGCTGCTTCAATCAGATGCCCTGCACATTATATCAGAACGCTGATGCTACCATATATAGTGCTCATATTGATGATATGGAAATGTGTCAGTATACTGCGGCATCAGTGGTTTCTAAGACAGTAAACGTTCAGCTTACAGCACCTTCCATAGTGATGTAATCATCTTGCAAGGAAGCGGTTTCCCTATATCTAAGCAGGTAGTTCTATTAAAAACGCTGTTTCCATGGCAACCAGGCTGGAAAACAGAAATGGAATGTACAAATACAGGGCAAGGTTCCAAAAGAAAACTCTATACAAGTGCATTTTTACAATTGCAAGGCCACACACACATTTTTGGGAATGTTGACAGTTATACGTTTGCATCTTGCAAACCATTCTTGTGTGGAATTAGGGGCAAAAGCAACACTGTGGCAACTGATGAGTGTGTCCAAACGACAGGTCTTTCTAGACAAAACAACTAGGCCCTAAATTAGTGGTTGGTCGATACAGGCATCTGTAAAAAATTTTTTAAAAAGAATACTCCATCCTCCAACCTCACGGGTTCCCTATAGGTGACGAACTGCAGGGTTTCCAATGGTAGCGCCTAAGATGGCTCCACCATTGGAAACCTTTGACCAGACGGCCAACCCCCTACTGTTCCACCAGTTCTCATCCAGGCTCGCCCAATAGGGCGGCTGACATCACTCATTTTCCGTGCCCAGTTCCGCTATGCGGGAAAAAGTTACAATGACCTTCACGCCATTGTCTTTTATGTTTTACACCAATAACCTACAATATCTCTGTGTTCCAAGGAGAGGGTAGGTTGTTTTTAGCACAAGCCACCAAATGTCTGAATTGTCTGGAGGAGTAGATCCACACAACCTGGATGGAACTACAGTTCTCTCAAACAGCCTCATTTTGAGTTTGGCGGAACGTGTGCCCTGTGATAAACCGGCAGCGCTTCTGCCCTATCAAACTTGCGGTTCCCTCGTTCCATGAAGAGTCAAGGGAACCACCAGTTTCCAGCGGGGGAACCTCAGCTCGCTCTGCCATTGGGAACCTTTGACGAGCAGTACATCCCCCAGGGCAGGGAGTCAATTTGCATTGGAAAGCCTGTCCTTTTTTAGGATGGGGCATCCAGTATCAAAACAAATCCTGTTTTGTTACCACCAGGAAAAGACCGGAGGTTCTGAAAGGGAACAAAAAGTACCCATATTCCCTGGGGAAAAAAACTCCCCCGCATCAAGGAGATCTGTTCAGTTTTTTTCAGTAGTAAACTCCCAATGTTTGTGTAAATCAAACATGAATTTCGAGTGGGTGAACATACATGTTCAGCATGTGCAGCATTCAGGCATGCCTTCAATGAATCCACCACAGAGATTGATGTGCGAGGGCACAGAGAATCCTGCCAGAAAGAGAGGATCTCAAATGATCATAGATTGTTCTCCAGTGAGGGGAATGAGTGACCAGCACCTTCCCTAACTTGGTGGGCAGGCCCACAACCCCACCCCCCCAAAGGTTTTTGAAACCCCCTTTCCTTTCATCTGAACTTGACCTTCAAGGCAACACACAACCATACAGCTAATGAGCCTCAGAATGAAGAAAACCCAGTCTAGAGCTGTATCGTTGAGAGCAACAGCCCCTCACCTGAAAACTTTCCTCTTCCTACAGATCTTTAACCTCACAACTCAATCACTGCAAGAGATTCAATGAGCAAGAACAATGCCCAAGCCTCAAAGCGAACATGAGACTGCCCAAGGCTGCATAAGGCCACAACACAATCAATCAATCAAACAGAATTTGTAAAGCGCTGCGCTGTCACCGCTGGGGGTATCTAGGTGCTGTGTCTACATCAAAGAACCAGTCATTCACAACACTTACCACATCAGACACCATGATGATCTATCTGTTACACCAAATGCGTCCACAACAATCCTCACTAGCTGACATTAACTGAAGAACAGATGGAAGATGGGGTAGGACCAGTGGCTTATCAAGGGTGAGCAGGGGAGCGGTCCACCCCGGGCGGCACGAGTTTTGAGGGCGGCGGCCTCCCCCACCCCTTTCTTACCGGAGGCTGTTGTGGGGTGGCAAACACAGGGATCGCCAGCGCCCCATCTCCCCCGCTCTTATCTGCGGCCATCGCGATGGGCTAATGCAGGGACTGCCAGAGGATGCCAAAGGTCTAACTATGCCGTAGCACCGATCTCCTGAAGACCAGTAGGAAAAACAAAGTGAGGAAAGGAGAAAGAGAGAGAGTAAGAAAATAAGACACTAACCTGCCTGTTTTAATCTTTGTTTCCTTGAGGAATACATTTCTGCGAAAGGATCCAGGATGCCAGGACCAGGAACCTGAGTCCTAGGAGGGAAGAAGAATGGAATCAAAGATCAGACTAAAGCCCTCCTCTGAGTGAGAAGGAAATAGGTAAACGTATTTATATATCAGGATCTAAAGACCAAAGGGATATCAGTGGGCATATCAAATACAAAGCATCCTATAGTTTTAATCAGACTCTAGTAATCTAGCTTTGTACCCGGAAGGACCCACAACAGTTCCACTGCCCTGAGTGTCCAACTGCTTGTATATCGGGTATCCTAGCTTTTTATCTTTGCCACCAGTTTCATGCTGAACAAAGCATGTGTGTCGAAGTTTATGTCTATCGGTCTGAGAGGTGCTGGACCTGTCCTGTGGCTTGGGGGGGCACATTGAGCATGCCCTCAATACTGGCAGGGGACTACTGTTCCCATCATGAGCATAGTACACACAGCGATGGTGGCAGCATATGATGATTAAGACAATTAATAGTGTGCCAGGACCTTTTTATCAGGGTCACTTGAGTTGAGGCCTACTGGCTCACCTGTGTAAAGTTCCACTACTATGTGCATGCTCAAATCCTTGCGCTGAAACCGCAAGTGTGTTAAGCATGTTTGTGTGCATAGCAGGTGGAGCATCTGCATTGTGTGAGTAAGCCAAAGTAATGGAGGCCAGTGGGATCCATTTTGGAAACTCCTGACCTGGCCTAAAACAAGATGGATACGCAGGATCGTGTTACCTGACAGTGGAAGTGTATTGCTTGCATTCCTGTTGCTGGAAGACCCAGACACTGAAGTGAGGAATGGATACAGGGCTCCCTTTAGAAATTCTTTGAGACATTTGGCTAGCAAGAAGCTGCTGACTGGTCTTCTTGAGCACTCCCATTGGGAGGATGGTAGGGTTGAGGTGTGAGACTGCATACTGTGTTGTGAAAGGTGAGGAAACCGCTAAGTGAGGTTACCCTTTTGTCTTTGCCTGATGGCTCCGTCACGTGAGCTGATGACAGCAAGGTGCACAAACCTCACACATTTTTTTGTGTCTCTGTTTTGGGTGATCTAGGGTGAATATAGCCCCTGAGTTATCTATGGAGAGGGGAAGTCTCTCTCTACTAAAAGGCTGTGTCTAGAGAAGAGCCTGGAAAGGCCACTTAAAAGAAGAACCATCCCAAACCAGTTCCACAGTTGAGACAGTGTATCTGCATCGCCTGTCTAAAAGTCGAGTATAAATGTGAGAACCAAACCAACCTACTTTGTGCCAGTTCCAAGTCCTTTATAGGCAAGGAAGGGAGTGCTCTGCAGAGTGCTCAAAGGACTGCTGCGCAACCATGACTGGTATCTGCCTGACAGACAGTGTCCGAGAGGAGAGGGTACATCACCTGAAGTTTGGATGTCCTATTGGAGATGGTGTGTACTTGCACTGAAGTCCCTAGCAGCCTTCCAGCCTACTGAGAGAGGGAAAGAGCCTGCTATGCACTGCTGGAGGAGAGCCTGTCCAAGAAAGAGTAAGGTCCCGCATGACTCTGATTCCAGTGGGGTAGCCAGGAAGACACAAACTACACAAGAGTGGTTTGGAGGACTCTAGTGCGAGTGGGCCCCTCCAGACTCTCACTCAGGTTCCTGCCAGGAACCACAATACCATGATTGCATGTTTGTCGAAGACCCGGTTGGGGTTTGCAATTTCATGACCACAATAGTCCAGGTCAGGGCTGTATTGGCCGAACACAATAGCCTTGGATGAGGGCTGCGAGTGCCGTTTGATGAAAGACTAGTCTGGGCTGCATCTGCCAAATACAGTAGGCCCAGACAAGGGCTGCAACTGGTGATTTCTAAGGTCCCCTGGGACTGCAACTGCCTTCATTTCGGTTAAGACTGCCAAAGGCCTGACTGTTGGGCTGTACCTGCTACAATGGAACCACAACTTCAGGGCTACCGTGGCAAGGTCCTCAACCTCATTCCTGTGGGATCTGGCAAGATGGCCTTTGAAGATGCGGAACGCATCCCCAGCCTGAAACCTGACAAACACTTGCAGGAGAGGCACTCTGGGTGCATTGTGGCAGCAGAAATTACTTATGAGAATTCTTCTTTCCAGAGAAAGGGGTAAGATAAAGAATTCGCACATTTTTGAACAGTGGATAACTAAAACTGCATCTGAGCCTAAGTCAGGCTACTCCTGATTGCCCTTAGAGACAAGGGTCCCAAAAACCAGGGCAATCACATTGAGGGTTATAGAGAAGTAGTGGGGTGAGTGTGGTGCCTCCAAGAGATAGCACCAACAGTACCTGACAGTGCTCAGTATTTAGTAAAGCTGTGTGATTTCTTTCTTGCAAAGATAAACACTGGGCTGGACATTAACTTTATTGTGTTTGTTGGTTGATTGGTGAGCTCTGAGCTCAAGCACCCCCATATTACCTCCCTGAGAAACCTCTTACTGCTCGCCCTCACTACCTTGAGAGTAAAGTGATGGAAAGAATACTCCTCAGGTTTGGTAAGTATGGCTGTAACATTTTATATGTGGATTTTGCAGATAAGTACAACCAAAGAAGAAATGCCATTGCAGCTCGACACCCCTCCACCTCAGCAGTCTCCTTCAAATCCCCACCACATTCAAAGTGACACCCTCACCATTCTGTGCATCTGACATAAACCCCTCCACACATCACACACCATACATCTGAACTCACAAACACACATCTCCAGTGGAGGCTCCCCGTCAGGGGCTCCAGGGCACAGGCCTCTACCTCCTGTGAGGCCCCACATTCTGCACTTTGGGCCTCTACGACCACTGACACTGCGCAGTATTTAATTTATCAGTGTTCAAGAAAACACGAGTTTCTGTTTTTTATGAAACTTGTCAGTGTGCAGGTCAGCGTCCCAGCTTCAACTCTAGGCTCCCGATGACAGGAAGAGGAGGAGCCTGAGAGGACTGAGGCACACTCCAATTACAGAGTGCTGTTAAACACCATACTGTAGGCGCTGATGTCTGGAGTGCACATGTCGGAGGGGCGTAGTTCAACCACGGTTCCCGCACACAGGCGCAATCCAATTTATTTTGTAGACATACTGTGCATGCCTCAGGCAGCGCAGTATGTCTGCTAAAATGTGACTGTCAGAGCTGGATCCCCAGCTCTGTCCCAGCTTCTTTATAGGGCTGTACTTCCGATCCTATAAGGAAGCTGGGAGAGGGATTGAGGTGGGTGTTTTCCTTTTCAGACCTGCACTTGCTGCTTTGGCTGGCTCCTGACTGGGAATCGTAGCTTGCTGGTTCCACTGTCCAGCACCAGATTCCCTCTTCTGCTACAAACGAGGCAAGGTAAGTAAAATAACTGCTGCTTTGCTGACCATGTATGTATGTGTTTGTGGGTATGTTTGTGAGTGATTGAAAGTGAATGAGATTGAGTACAAGTCTGTGTGTGTGTGTGAATGTTTTTGTGAACGTCAATGAGAGCGAAAAGGAGTGAAAATCTGAGTTGGAGTGTACACAAATGAATTATAGTGAGTACCAAGGAGTGAGTGAAGGAATATGAGTGAGTTAGAAGGAGTGAATGATTGGAGATTGTAAAAGGGAGTGGAAGTGAGTCAAGGCTGTAGCTACCAAAGGTGAAGCAAGTGCAATTGCACCATGGCCCAGAATCAGTGAGTGTGAAAGGGTGTGTGTAAGTGAGAATGGGAACCAGTGAGTATGAATATGTTTCTGTGTGAGTAACAGTGAGTGGAATTGAGTATGGGTGAGAATGAGTAAGTGAGAGAATGTGAGTTAGATTGAGTGAGGGGAAAGAGACAAAATATGAAAGTGAGTGAGCATGAGTGAGGCAAATTTTGAAAACAAAATGGGGTGAACGCCTGTCGGATATTAAGCCCCACCTCTTTCAAAGGCCACCAGCTGCCACAGCACATCTCCCTTGCCATTTACAAATAATAAAAATGCATTTCAACCAAAAAATAATGATGTTGCTATTCAGACTCAACAACTGAAACATGCTCAAAACATACATAATACTAATATCCACATGCTTCCACCAGCTCAATCACCAACACCATAACACAAAACCATCCAATTTTTTAGGAATATGCCTACAACGTGTACTTCGTCTGAAACCATTAGCTTGCAAATGATCCTACTCGCATGAATTCTCACAAATGCAATGATTAACTAAATAATCTTGGTCTGACACTATAGTTACCACTAGATAAACTCAAACTATTTGGAACTAGGAACTCAGCTCCTAGAAACAAATTACTCCCATCAATTTCTTCTTTATTACATGACCTCACCCTCTCAACATTTGCTCTATCAATGAAAACCTGCCCAGATTCCAGACTTTGCCATCCGCAACTCTCACTGCTCTTTAAAACACTTTGGTGAATATGGAGTGGAGACAAATTTGTAGTTCTTTTTGATTCTTTCATTGGTCTCTTTACTCCACACAACTTACTTACTGCTTACTTTCAATATCACTGCAGCCGAAAAACAAACTCTACTGCCTTTGGAAACGTGTCAGATATTCTGTAGCCATTTTGTGGAATGAATGCGCATGAAGAGGACCAGTTTGTGAGATAATACCCGCCGATTTTAGGGCTCTAAGAGTGAATATAGAGCATCCAAATACTAAAAAGTTACACTTTTGTTATGATGCAATATCTGTAGTAATTAATCCACATTCAACAGTCATGATGTATACCTAATTCGTTGTAAGAGACTGTGCGGCAAATAAATAATCCATAAAGTGTTGGCAGTAGACGAACAAAAGTGTTGGGGAGACAACAACATATTATGTGATGGTCTCCATGTATCAACATGAAAGTGAGAATTCACCCCTAGTTCAGAACATATGCTTGGACTATATTTGTAATAGCCCTTTTTCTTATGGGGTCACAGGGCAATCTCTTTAAGTAACTATATAGGACAAAGGCAGTGCAACAGCTCTGAAGTTGTGCTCGGGACGCATGCTTTGGATTTGCAGAAAATGGCATGCTGGTGCTCGTCTGTGTGTATTTTTTAACTATGTGAGTCTAGAAGCAGAGGCTTCTGTCTATGTGGAATATGAAGGAGTTGTTTGTGAGTGCAGAGGTCAACCTGCCAATGTGTTTGTTTGTTGTTGTTTTGATTGAGATATGCTTTTGACATCCTGACATGGATGGTGGGAGCAGTTTTTAGGTGAGGAATGTTTCGGTCAAATGAGATGTCAAGCAGAGCAGTGTGTCATCTACCTACTGGTGAATCGTGATGTTCTTTCCAATCGGGAAGGTGATAAGGTGGAGTCTTTGGGTACAGCACGGGTCACTGGATTGTGTTCTGATCTTAAAGAATTCATGTGGATGGGATGGTATGTGTTGGTCAGGTAAGAAGATAACTATTTCTGGCTGGTGGTGTCAAAGCTTACACTTGAAGTTAAAATGCTGAAAGGTGACAAGTGGCTGGCTGTATCGGATGCTGAAGAAAGGACCAAAATTATCATAAAAGAAGGAATCACCACTGCCAGTGTTGAGGAGGGTGTCATCCTTCTTCTGGATGCTAGTTGTCTCTTTATTTCACTGCTTTCTCAATTCTGACTGGTTGTCCTGGGTCAGGGTATTGGTCTTCACTTGCTTACATGCCTTATTTGCGACCACTCTCAATGACCTTGGCAAGCAATAGAAGTGGATGGTTGGGCAGCAGCTATAAAGCTAATTAGGGTTAAGGTTTGCTTTTTCCATTAGGTGAAGGCTAATCTGACTTGTATTCGGAGAAGGAGGAAGATGCCTTGTGTAGGCACTGAAAATGCTTATCTGTGGCCTGAGTACTTCAAAGGAATTTCTCTAAGGAGATTATGGTGATGCTAACGTACTATGCATCCTTGAAGGAGTTGAGGTAGATGATCAGATTGTGTGTGGTGCGGGGAGGTGAAGTGCGTCTCTTTGGGTGAATATTAGGGCAGAGTAGTTTTTAATGCCTGAGAGTCCTCAACAAGCTTCCTGGTCTTGTATATTTTCTCTTTAAAGAAGATGATGCACTTCACTCCTCTGCTAATAGTATGCAGAGAAATCTATAATCAGTGGACCCCCGGAAATGATTTTCATTATGTCAGAAGGGCTTGACAACGTTGCTAATTGGAGGAATCAAAGTGAACCATGCTAAATATTGCTAAAACAGATGTGCTACTCTTTGGGCAATAGCATTTGATTAAACCATTTAAGAAAAAAACTCCTTCCTCTTTGTTTGACCATGCCATACAATATGTAAATACATTCTATCATCTAGGAGTCATGTAATATCATGTAATATGGCAAACCCGGGATTGGGACCTAATTCAGGGCATTTGTCCAATATCCTTTCATTTGGATACCTTTAACAAAACCGGCCCCTTATTGAGAGAAACATTTATAAAATGATTGGGGAGGTTCTTGTGACCCCTAAGGTGTATTATGTAAATTCTATATATGCCCGATTTCTCTCATATGGTATATTCCACTGTAATATTGACTCCAAAATGTTGTGGTACTAGAATATGATGGACACCATACTACCATTTCATTTAGATAGTTAATTAGGGATATCCATAAAGTTTGATCCTCAAATCTGAGGGAAGCAGGGCACCGTAGTATCACCAACAGAATATCTGAAACAAAATATTGTGTATATAGAGTATTGTGTCAAAAATATTGAGGGCCAAAATATCGAGACGTTAAATGCAAATAGGTAAGTATAGATTTACTACTCTTAACTCCACATCTACATACCTTAAATATCTATCTATCTATCTATCTATCTATCTATCTATCTATCTATCTATCTATCTATCTATCTATCTATCTATCTATCTATCTATCTATCTATCTATCTATCTATCTATCTATCTATCTATCTATATATATAGATATATATATAGATATATATATATAGATATATATAGATATATATAGTCATGGTACATATAAGTGTAGTTATATATATATATAGTAAAACTTTGCTTACCTTTAGAAATTTACCTTCATGATATTTTGGTCCTTGATATTCTTGACACAATATTTTATCCCAGGATACTCTCCTTTCCGATATTGTGTCCAAACGCCGTACTGTACATAGAAACAGGACATGTCGTCAACATATGAGAAAGGTGAGAGTTGTAGGTGTGCTTATAATGAGAGCTCACAACAATAAATGAGAAAAAGAAACAGAAACACACCATCGTAAAGAGATGGAAAAGAGAAAGATACAGCCAGGTGCCATCTTGTAGCATGGTAGCAGTGAGCGCAGGTACCTGGGTGCTATAAGGGACGCTGCCAGTGCCTTATTGCTATGCTGCCAACCAAAACCACTGGGTCATTCTTCAGAACTATAGGATTCTTCAGGGTGAAGAGTGGCATTGTCCTGTTTTTTTTCTTTTAGGTAATGATCAGAACAAAGTTTAGATACGAGAAAATATGGAGTTTTGGCTTTGTCAATTGAATAGAAGACGTCAGCTAAGATTATTGGACTTCTGTGCAAAGAAGGGGGGCTCAGAAGTTATGATGTCTGAGAATATGAACTCAGTGTTCCCTGATTGTGAATTTTGTGCCCTGTGACTTGAGGCTTCTCTTTCTAAGCCTCATCTATTTTGACATTTGTTGTCATTGAGGAAGATTATTTGGCTGCAGTACAAGTGATAGTGAAAAAATAGTCCTCGCTTATGGTCCTGACATTGAATTGTGATATTGATTCTGTGAGTCACAAACACATCCTACAACTCTTAGTGTCATTTTGATACAATGGGGCATATTATCAAGCACTGAGTTAAAATTATCGCCGATTTAGCGGAAGAAAACTGCCGCTAAAGCAGCGATAATGGGCTTGATAATATGCCGCAGAGAATTCCAATAGAAGCCCATGTTGACACCAGAACATGGGCTACTATGGGAATTCTCTACGGCATATTATCAAGCCCATTATCGCCGATTTAGCGGCAGTTTTCTGCCGCTAAAGCGGCGATAATTTTAACGCCGTTTGTTGATAATATGCCCCTGTGTGATCTGGTTTCTCACCTTTGCAAAGCTTGCTAATTTCCTAAAATCATCTGGCTATGTCAGGATGCAAATGATATTACACATTGGACTTCTGGCCCTGACCTCTTCCCTTTCTCTGCCTTGCATCCAGGGTGTCCATTAGCTCAATTTGCCTAGACACTGACGACAACAAGAAGGTCTGAACCTATCTCAAGTATTCCCATTGGTCAATCTGATTTTCGAACCAGCCAAGCAGCTCCGGATCTTCAGCTGTATTTACACAGCAATGGTAAATTCCGACCAGGGCCGGCTTTAGGGCAGTGCCACCGGTGCGGCTGAACTGGGCGCTGACCTGGAGCGGGGGCACTGACCTCAGGGGGGGGCTGTGTTTAGCAATAACTTAAGATTTAAAAGCACCTGTGGCAGAGTACCTTGTGTGTCCAGCTTTCAGGCAGTGATAAAAATGTCAGGCAGCAATTAAAATGTCAAGATAACTCTTGTGATTAATGTTCTCCTTCTAGAGAGGGAGATTGTAGTTTTGTCTAGTGGCAGTTTTGACTCGCCACAAAGTAGTGCAGGGAGTTGATATGCCTGCTGCAAAGAACAGAAATGTATTTTATGTGGAAAGCTGAGTGGATTAGTAAAACCAGCCTTTACCAGAGCTTTAAAAGATGTGAAATGTATGTGAGAAAGGGGCTATGGAGAGATGAGGGGCACTTTTGTCCGGTGGTAGTGAGGGAATCCGAGGAGGAGGTCCGAGGGTGAGGGAGGGGGTGCCAAAAAAGATTGTCATGCCACCAGCGCTAAAGCTGGCCCTGATCCTGACAGTAGAGTGACAAGGCCCCCACATCCCCCGCCATGCAGGAGGTCCCGTGGCTCCTGGTGAGGTAAAGAACGTGTTACCAGATATTATCACCATGGACACCTTCGGTGCTTAATTTGTCAAATAATGGGTTCCAGCACTTGAAGCTTTGCTCAGAAGCCCGTAGCCGGCGCAATTAAATGTCAGCGCTTCGAATACCAAGGCTGGGTAGTCCAGAATCCACCTCATGCCTCTTCAAGACATCTCTGCCCCTTTATCTCACTCTTGCAGGTTCCCGTTTTCTCCCTTTTTCTCGCGTTTGTGTGTTCATCTCTCCTGCTCTCAGGAAATGTCTGATGAGGAAAAATAAGTGCTGGTTCCCAAAAATGAGCGCTAGTGGGTCACACTGGGTCAAACTAAGCACTGGACACCTTTCCACGAGCTGGTCTTCATGGCTGGAAGCTCCTCTTAATGCTCCAGCCATCAGCTTGCCATTCTGCAAGTTCAGCCTGTGCTTTCATTAAGAAAATCTCAGTTTAATAAAGGTACCTGGACACATGCATTAGAGCAAATTGAAAGTAATCAGAGATAATGTGTTTTTCTGCATTGAGTTCCTGGCGTCGTCCATATTTTAATTCTGTCTCGCGATAGTTCATCTAGTCAGTAGCTGTCTTCGAAGTGCAATGACGCTCTAGAGGCACTCTTTAGCTTTGCAAATAAATATGGGACATTGTCTATCAATCAAATGCATCAAAGTATCCATGGGAACACAGAACTAATGGTAGCTGGGAAACCGGAAACCCATTCAACTTGCTGCCCCCTGCCCATTCCCACAAACATGGACCCTGCATGCTCTTTACCTTGAGCCTCGCTGCTCAGTGCTAGTGTAACCCAGTTTTTATCCCAGCCCTATGTCAGTTGATGCTTTATTTTTGCCTCCACTACCTTTGGCGTGAAGCGCTCTATGCATTGACTAGCCTTTCAGTTCCAATAAATATTATGTCGTAATGCACAGCTGCCAACTGGCTAATTCTGTTTGTGAAGTATTCCACCGGTTCAGCCTTTTTAGCTGAAAGCAGATTGCATTTTGGGACTTGTAGTTTCACTTTTACCATTATATCTATGAGCCCGGAATTCCCTGCATGCAAAACGCTGCTGCCGAAATAGCCAAACTGGCAACAAGTGGGGCACATATCATGGCTCACTTAGCGGCTATGGTGTGCTCCGTCCGCGTGCCCCCGTGACCCATCGTGTTGATGTCTCATTTCTAGTATTGTGTGAATTGGATAACTGCTGTGATTTGAGGGTGTGTACGTGACGTGATAATCCACTGAGCCCACCTCCCTTTTAACAGTACTTCTGCTGTATGTACACCTTTTTCCGCGCTGTTTTCCTTATCAATAAATGCACCAATTTCCTTCTGCCTTGCACAAAGTGCGATAGGATTTGGGTTGGCAATTAGCTCTATAGAGTTGTTCCAATTTTTTGTCTCCGTTCTGTGGGGCAGATTTACAAGCCTCTTGCGCCATTTTTGCGTCACGTTTCCCATGTTAAAAGTGACGCAAAATTGCCTCAAGGGGCTTGTAAATCTGATCTTGTATTTCGAAAGCAGTTGCATGTAATGTGAGGGAAACAGCCTTTACCACGAAGGCTTTTCTACACTTTACTTTTACAGCGGTACACTTACCTCGTAAACGTCTTCACAACGCGTATTGCTTCCACAACCGTCTTTACCACGCAAGCAATGTCATCACGGAACGTCTTCTTCCTCACCCGGAAAAATGCGTCAGTCTTTTTTTAGTGTCGGCGAAGACGTGAGAAAAAGGCAAAAAAAAGAAGAAAGGGGGCTTGAGGGGGTCTCCCCCCCCAAAAAAGAAAAAGTGAGGTAAAGAAAAAATCGAGGTAAAGGCAATGCGTAGAAAAAACATTCCGTTGCAACGGGAACGCGTGGTAATAACATATATTCGTAATGTTAGCTCTCTCTTAATGACTGCTCCTTTCTGCAGAGTCCTACACTCTTCTAAGTGAGCTCGCTTCCGTTTCATTTTAGATTTACATTTCTTTATTGGTTTATCAAAAGAGAAGCAAATCACGACAAGGCAGGAGACAATCCTGAAACACATAACTTCAATCATAAACCCCTTGAACTCCCACCTGCCCCTAACCCCGTGTCATTTT
Source organism: Triturus cristatus (assembly GCF_964204655.1). Lineage (NCBI taxonomy): Eukaryota > Metazoa > Chordata > Amphibia > Caudata > Salamandridae > Triturus > Triturus cristatus. The sequence continues at coordinate 881,036,555 of NC_140580.1, read as the reverse complement.
AATTAACGTAATGACGGGTGGAATCGGGGACACTGTCCTTCATTTTCACGTCTCTGATGGCCACCTGGGTGAGGTTCCATATTTTAAGCCTCAAAGGTGATTGTAGTTCACTTGCTAATGCTAATATGACCATTAAGTGGTCCGATAACGTGCCCATGAGTATCCGCAGACATTTTTTCAGGGGGAGGGGGGGCATGATTTTAACCTCATGTAGTACTTATCTGTACCCCACTGAAGGACATTGTTTTCAACTGTGTGGACACTTCCCCTATATATGCAACTCCAGGTGTACGATACCCCCTATCAAATGTATATAGCAGGCCTTTCTTCCGTTGAATGACACTTTCCCTAGCCGCCCTCGCTTGTGTGAAAGCTCCCAATATAAGACATTATCCTGCAGGTGTAAGGCGCTAGTGCCATGGTTCCGTGCCCCTTCCCCAGTGTTTCACGGACTGTACCCAAAGGAGCATGGAAGTCCAATTCACTCGTCTCCCACACCCAGCAGCATGGCCCCCCCCATCCCCACCCCTGACACTGTCTTCATGGCCCTACTGCATCATATCACACTGCCAGGTGTGCTGGAGTGACACTTTCTCAGTATTTACTGTCACTTGGTTTTCGCTCTCTGGTGGGCGGGGAGGGGAGCTTTGTGGCTTACCTTCAGCTCAGTGGATCGTCACACTGTCTGGGGCAGGGCAGCTTCTCATTCTCCTTTCTATGGGCAACTCCTCGTCAGGAGCGGTGGAGAGTCACCCCGTCTGCTGCAAGCGCAGCAGGCAAACAGAAATAAATAAAATGGCATGTTAATGGCAGTTTATTTATTTGACTACACGGGCTCACGCTGTGTACAGCGCAAGGGTGGGGACAGGGCTGAATCCCACAAATTCAGGATTACAGCATTGGTCTACAGTGCGCATGACGGTTGGCCTGCCATCTTGTGATGGGCAGCCCGACAAGGGCACTGTGGACCCAGCAAATCAAAAGCTTTGTAACAGCCTGGGGATTGCTGGCACAGTCCCCCCAGCCTCAAAAATGAGCACTGGGTGAGCCTGCTCCCACCGATCCTGGAGCTGCTTTCACAGCATGAAATCCGCTCTAGGATTGGTTGGAGTTGCGTTCCACAAGCAGGAAGGAAGTCCTTCCTTTTTCTATTCGTGGACAGTGCTGCACCAGTGGAGCTTCCGAGTGAATGGTGAGTGGTGCGCCTTCGTGCGTCACCATTTTATTTTTCTGCTAGCCACCACTGCTCCTTTCCCATGAGAGGGCCTGTTCAATATCCCACTAGGAGCTGGTGATGTCCATCTGACCCTTGGGGAGTGGGGTCCGTCTTCTTGTCCCTGGGGGTGGGGGAGGGTGCAGAGGATTATGCTTTCCCGACTTCCCCTGTCGAAATCCAATCCCAAGTACGCCCAGGCTTTCACTCACTACCTGACGCAGCCATCTGGGCAAGCGTCAAAGCTCGACACCGCAAGCTTATTCATTATTCTGGAGAGGCAGAGTCACGATGGGCAGGGCCAGGCCCCTTATTTATTTATTTATGTTTGTGTTTTATATAGCGCTAGCTGGACCCGGTTGTATTAGAGCGCTTTACAGGTTATGGGAATACGTTGATACGTTTATAAGAGGTACAAGAAGGTCATCGTAATGTCAAAGTCTTATGGCGGCACAGCACTATGTGGTTATAAAGTCACTAAGTATAAACACAGGGGACATGGAGGAGAACATCATCAGGGATAAAAAGGTGATTCAGCAAGTCATTAGACCACCTAGAAGGCATTAATCAATAAGGGAAACAAAAAACAGTTAGTGTGCATGTTGAGGTAGTTGGTGAGGTAAGTAGCTAGTTCCAGATCTTTGGAGCAGTACCTGAACGAGCGAGCCTGGGATGACTTCTTCTTGAAGTTAGGGGTAATGAGAAGAAGAGCGTTGGAGCTTCTCAGAGTTTGGGCTCTACCAGCTCTTGAAATTCTGGTTTCTAGGTATTCGCGGGTCTTTGTCTGAAGCACTAGGATAATCATAGGCATAGATTGTTGCTGGAATTATATATTTTCTATCCGCCACATTCAGTGGATGTAGAATAAACATCTCATTACACATGCATAGATGGGTTCTTTCCAGTTCCCCGAATAAGATCACACTTGCAATCTTGGAGTACCATTGGCACTTAACAGATCGCTTTCTTGAACCATTTGTGCTCATAAGCTCGACTTTAGTATACTACGGTCAATTTTTCTACATTTTTTGTACTATTTGTTCTCTATTTTTCCAGAATTCATTACCCCTATCGTGGTACTAGCGGTTTATTCTAATTTACCGCATCTATGTTGAGGCATGAAGCATTGTATTAATCCACAATCTTTACGTCAAACAATTTATCTCTTAAATGTGAACTTTTATATTGTAACACTCACATAGCAGATCGTTATTCAGTTGTCATTATTATTATATCCACCGTAGAAAACCTTATGGACAGGTTTTCCTCGTTCAAAGATGGCGCTTACACAACAAACGAGTAGTCTAGATTTAACTCCAGTAGTCCTTCCTTAATGTTCATGCCTTTGGGCTAGTCACTTTTAACGCGGCACTTGCGGCGTTCTCTTTCAAAACTTTGACTGCGATGCACAACAATATTTCTCCGTTAATCCATCAATAGGTAAGGCGTTTTTTTCAGTTTTCACATTTAAAGGCTGATTTATAGACTCGTCAACATCATTTCTTAGAGGTCTCTTTCATGTTTTTATTTTTCAGTATACACGAACCTCACATCACTGAGGTAATCACGCTGCAATTCTATATATTCTTGGATGAGGCTTCAGTTGAGCCTTAGTATTTTTTACGTTCTTGCCCATTATTTATCGCTCATTCTGTGTGTCCATGTTATTTTTTACAGTGTGTACTCCCACCTATATCAAGGTAAGCGTGGTTACATACATCTTAGCACTTCGCAATGACCATCATTTATGTGCCGTTATGCTAATTTTATCACCCACCCTCGGTTTTCTTTAGTGCCCACTAAACAGAAATCCAACACAGGTAGGATTGAGTACATTTAAATAGAATTCATACATAAATCAATGATTTTGAGCCACCGGAGACACAATTTCTTATACATATGTTTATTTTCATTTCAGATTTGCCCCTGATGAAGGAACCGTTTGGTTCCGAAATGCATTGGGCACGCGCATACTAAAATGCAATTCAGTGATTGTGAAATGTATTGTTTAAAACAAATGATTATTGTAATACAAAGATATTATGTATGTGATATCATTCAACATGTAAAAATCTTTATTGAGCAGCACCGCTTGACATTGTTACAATTGAATGAATTTATGTTGTTATTGCAAGAAATAAATTGAGTAACTTGAACACAGTTGGAACTCATATAACAGTGTCGTAGTAGACACCAGGTGAATAGTGCACAGCTTATCACAAGTCCAGAGCTTGTCCCTACTGAGTCAGGCCACTACAAGACGTTTTCAATTGACATAGCCATGGGAGCTCCATCGACAAAAAAGTTTAGGTCCACCGCCAATTGAGGCGGGGGACCGAGGGTTTGGGGGGGAGGGTACCCCATCATGTTTACCTAGCCTAACTTCCTACTCTATATTCTGGCAATTCCAAGAATTGGATGAGGTGGGCTCACTCATGTAATGTCACATGCTTCATCATAGGCCACCTCATCTCACCCTGGTAAGATGGTACTACCAGGGCGGACTCACCTCAAGTGGAACTATCTTGAGGGAGTTCTTCGAAATTATTTTGTCTGGATAAATACCTGGGATCCAGTTAATTAAGCTAAAAATACCTCAGTGTAAACCACAAAGATTCCTTTATTAGGTGGTACTCAGGGTACATATAAAAATGCTGAAAAGTATATTCAGAGGACGTTACTGGGGACCATGGCCCTTTACATACCTCTGAAGTGCCAACATGTTTCTGCACATGGGTAGCCTAACTTGGTCTCGGGCATTCATCAGGGCTGATGTATGAATCCTTATACTAGTTACAGTGATAGTAGAAAGAAATATAGAGAGGACCTACCTCTCCTTTCCAAGTCACAAGGTAAATTTACTTGATATAAGAGTAAAAAGAAAGGAGCGACATTAGGGTAGACAAATATCATATTATATATACCACATCCAAGTCTAGCAGGAAACATTTAAATATTTAAAAGCATGGATGCACAATCATGGCACACATGACACTGCACACAAACACATTCTGCATGCACAAATGAGTGAAATAACACACGTGAGGATAAAAGACATGCGCATTTCCAGTGCTAGCTGTTACATTACCTAGCCCAGCGAGGCACTGTGCCTCACAGTCTGTTCGGGGGTGGGTGACTCCTGTTGTCACACTCTGAAGAAAATACATTTTAGATATTTGCTACAGTAAAGAAAGGATCACATTCTTAGTTGAGTTCACACTCTTCGTGAAGAGTGAAACCCGAGTGCACAATAGTGCGTGGTCAACCTTGTTATGCATTGTGCAATATCTAGCTAAAGTCGCCCCCTCTCAAATATAATAATGGGGTCTGCAAAATGTGTAAGAATAACGCTATTTTAAAGTATTTAAACCAGGATACTGTTTTTTTACTTATCAGCGTCTTATCACTTACTTTGTCAAGGAGATTCGCCCTCAGTATTCCTACCCGGCCACCAGGAACAGCCGTCTGATAGGAAGGTGCATTCTCAATAACAGCACTTTTAGTCTGTTGCAGATGACCCTAGCCAAGAGGAATAATCTTTAAAAAGCATGCATTCCCAACGGAAGAGCTCTGAGAAGACTTGAGGAGATAATTATTGCTGACCGCCTAAAAATAACTTACATAATGGAGAACTTTGTTCTCTATGATAAGGAGAACAATGAAAAAATAATTATTGTTTTCCCCACAGCAAATAACATACTAACCATGACTCAATGCACTACCTGGTAAATGGATGGTAATTTCAAATCTTGTCCACCACGCTTTAGCCAGCTATACACAATTCACAGGCAGCAACAAAACATGAATATCCTCTAATTTAACAAATTTGCAAAACACAACTCACTAACAACAATAAAAAAGAAAACTAATAACTACTACCCAGCACGATAATTATTAACAGCCTTTAAAATATATCCTCACACAGCAATACAAGGCTCTTACCACTTTAGTCAAGTCTTATAGAGACATTTCCAAAAATACACATTAAGTATAGACTATGTAAGGAAACAACCCATTAGTTGTGTGGCCTGCACAAGTAATGAGTCGACATTCGCCCTCCAATGGGAACCAAATGCCCCATTGTAGCACTTGACCATCTCAGGGTAGCAGATCACAGCTGTCCAAGGCCTACTCAAGGGAGATGGTGTGGGAAAGTTATCACCATTCATGGGCTCACATTAATAGCAGTCAATAATAATTGTGCAGTCTGTGCTTTTTCTTTAGAAAAAGGAAAAGTTCATTTATGACACACGCACTACTCTATACTATGCATTAATTTACAAATATATACATTAGGCAGATGTAAAACACCATAGCTGTCACCTCTAACCCCCCTAAAGGGACATACAAACACATCAGGTAAGTCTGTTGACTTAGTCAAAGGTTCAAGATTAACAAACCACATGTTAAGGCCTTCATTTTGTACATAATTATAATCACCAATAATGATAATCACTTATTACTGTTAATAAAGCATATGCATTTTGATCAGTAAGCATTGCCAATAATATTGTATCAATAAGGCATTACAAATTAATATCACATATATCTGTGTGCTTTTCATATACTCTCATACCAAGAAAACACAATTATAAAAACAGCCCCTAGAGAGCATCACATTCTGATCACATAACATGCAACCAAATACTTAGCCCCTGGAGTGTGCTGTACAACATATACCTTTCTTTAGACTCGTTTGGGCCACAGTAACTGCAGTGATAGACTTCGCCCCTAGAGGCTGCTACACACGCATCTGTAGAACACCAATTCAAGCATGGGGAGCGCTTGAAAATAAAATAGAATCTCGGGTTGTGCATTATTTTCTAGACCCTCCAAACGTAGGGTCATCAGTGTCTTTATTAAATTCATTTGGGGGCGCTGCTGCTCTCCGGCAGCCCCCCATATGTTCTTTGGGCATTAATGGTGCCCCTGCCTTCCTGGGGCCACCACATTCACAAGACTTTGAGCTGAACACCAGCCCCGCAGGGCATGATGGGGCACTCCCTCAGGAGCTCGTCCATATTTTATTAGCAGCTTCACTGCTGCTTGATCTCGGGCAGTGCAGCCTCGCACCAATGCGGCCTTTCCTTTTCCTTTTTTTTTTAACTTGGGGGTGCCTGGTCCCACATGCTTCCAGGGTTGGGGGCAGCCCATGGAGCCCACCCCTGGCTGCCCCACGGGCACACCATGCTGGCAGCACTTCCCAGTACGGCCACATGAGCCAGCAGTTCTTCTCTGCCGCCAGCAAGAACATCTCCATTGTGATGGTGTAAATAAGTAATACATTTACCCTCATCGTTTTCTGTCGAATTCCCCCCTCACCCCACCGTTCTTACCTGCACGGGCTGCTCCTGCCTCCCGCTCCCTCCCAGACACGGGCCTGGGGAGCAGGACAGGCCCATCACGGTTGGCGGCTCCCTTTCCCGCTTGGGGTCCAGAGTTGTGGATCCCGGGCCCCACCTCTCTCTCCATCTCGGAGGGTAGGGGTGCGCAATGGCACTTCCTCTGTCCTTAGCGGCATCAGGGGCCTGGAGATGGGGGTTGGGGTCCCAAGGCCTCCTGAGCTCTAGGGAGGTACCTCCTCACACACACCCTTACTGGGCTTCAAAATTAAAAGTACTTACCGTGGTGCCCCCCGGGCCCCAGCCCACCCTGGGTGCACGAATCATGCCATCAGCAGAGCTCCACGCACTCCAGCCTCGCCAAGGGGATCATAGGTCTAATCCTTCTCCTGCGGATATCTCAGCCCTGTTGGGCCATTTTACATGCTTTTTGGTACATTGTGCTCCTGGTGGCAAGCTCTAGCCACCTAGAGCCCTCTCGAGTAAACAGCAGCCCAGTTCTGTTGTTGACCAGGGGGCCATATGTGAAGGTCAGGAGTGCTGAATCTGGCCCGAGCGGTACTTTGAGCTGTACTTTTGAGTATTACTGCCATAGAAGGCCATAACTAAATTTAAAAAAATCAAGCTAAAACTAACCCAAACAAGAAAATCAAATTATAAACAACCTTAACCGCTAAAATCACACAATTAAATCAACAACATAAAAGGTACACTAATTTTACCAATGACATTGTTTCAAAATGACAACCACTGAAAGAGGAGAAAACTCTGCCGGATTCTCTAATCAGACCCTCAAAAATTAAATGTTTACATCTCGACAGTTACCTTACCAAGTAAGTAAAACATATATTTAAACTAAAATTTACTGGTAAATTAATTAAAAAATGTAAAATAGCAGTTAATTAACAAAACACTCTCCAACGTCTTTCTCTTTACATGTACTAACTAAAAGAGAACACTACAACTTTGAAAAGTGATAAGCCGCCAAAAGAAAACACCCATCACAAACCAGTAAAAAAGTTATCACAAAGTAAGTTTAAATAATTATTACAAAATATAATCTCACCCCAACAGAGAGTAAAAATACACCGAATGACCTCAACCACTACAAGCTACCAGCAAATAAACATTAAAAAATAAAACTGATACTTTTTTCTTCCAACAGAGAAGGAATCACCTGCTCCACATTACAACACCCCCAACGAAAAAGATGCAAAACAGAGTGAAACATCAAAAAAGAACATACATGTAAGTATAAAAAATAGAAGTAGTTGCATACATTTATTTGTAAATAACAAAGGTATAAACTTTTTTTTTAAAGTATCTATTTATACTATTACACTAGTTTTAGATACAATGCCACAGCAAGCCAAATATACAACATCCCAGAAAGGAAAACAATTACTAAGGGGCATATGTATCAAACTCCCCTTTAGCGAATCTCAAATTGCGAGAATTTGCGATTCGCAAAATCAGATTCGCTAAACGGGATGTATAAAATAAATCGCTAATCATTTGCGATTCCTTAAAAATCGCAAATAATTCGCAGAATCCCGTATTGCGATTTCTTAATAGCGAAATTCGCAAAATAAGAAATCGCAAAAACGGGAATCTGCAAGCCTGGTGCAGGCTGATGACATCACAAACAGGAAACTGTAGTGATTGCCTGCACCTGCTCACCTGAGCCACACCCAGAGGCTGCTTGTGGAGTGTGAGGAGGCTTTCCTGGAGACAGCAACCAGCAATGGATCCCAAACAAAACCAGCAGGGCAAAGATGCAGAAAAAAGAAAGAGAAAACACAAGTTTTCAGAAAAGGAGCAGGAGGTCCTCATTGAGGAGATGGTCTGCAGCCATGAGCTCCTGTTTGGGAAGAAGGCACTCAAAGTCCCAGAGGCCAGGAAGAGGAAAATCTGGCTGGAAATACAGAGCAAGGTGAATGCTGTTGGAGTCACCACACGCACCATCGAGGAGCTGCGCAAGCGGTGGTATGATATGCGCCAGAGGTCCAAGGAGAGGGTGGCAGCCAGACTCAAGGATGCCAGTCAGACTGGAGGAGGACCATCCACTGCAGAGCAGCCAACCCCCCATGAGGAGCTTGTGGAGTCAACCCTCCTGCCTGAGAGCGTTGGTGGTGTGGCTGCAATCGACAGCTCCGACCCCTCATCCAGCAGACAAGGTAAGATGCATGCCAAATCACCCTGCACTCCTCCCCATCCCTTGCACACTCCCCCAAATGCGCATAGTTAACTCCCAACATGCCAATCCAGCCCAGGTCTTACAGCACACCCAGCAATGCATCATGGTACTCGTAGTACTGTGTCTGACTGTGTGTCCATGACACCATCACAAGTAAATGCAACATATGTGTTTTGGGGATCATTGAATAGAAATGTGTCAGAGATTAGCCGTCAAAGATTTGTAACTTTATTGAGTGCCACATGCAGACAGTAACACAAACTCATATAGTCCCCTTTACATCCACAGCACACGCCATGCCACAAGAAGACAGCGCTGAGGGAGAGGAGCCTGCAGACCCTGCGGACTCCAGCGATGAGACAGAGCAGCAGCCAATTCAGCGCAGGAAGCGCGCACATGTGCCCCCACTGCCTCCATTTGAGGATGAAGTCCCAGCAACAGGCGATGACACCGACAGGAGAGAGGGGAGTCAGGGTGTGACAGACATGCCCCGTCATGACGCACCAACACCAAGGCAAAGGGAACAGGCCATTTCCAGGTCAAGGCCCAGGAGCAGCACTGCAACAGAAGGAGAAGGCACCGTGTTCTCCAGCTTGGAACAGTGCATGTTGCAGGAACAGCGCCTGCAAAGCAAGGCAATGCGGTCAATGAGTCGCCAGCTAGGCCGCCTACATCAGGACAATCGCAGCATGGTAGCGGCAATACGAGAGCTCTGTGCCACTTTGAGGGACACCCAAGCTGCCAATGACAGGGCTGGACGACGTGCCAATGCACGGCTACACAATTACACCAAGGCAGTCAACCGCCTCTGCACCACCACCAGCGCACTCACACGCAGAAGCGTAACCATGCAGGTGGACATGGCACATTGCTGCCAGGACATAGCGCGAGGGCTTGCGCAGGTGACCACTGCTGTGGAACAGCTGCAGACAGCCAATGCAGGTGGCAGCGCACTAATGGCCTCTGCTGAGAGTGAGGACACATCGAGTCGCAGCAGCATCACTCCAACCTTGCCAGGTGAAAGACGCCGCAGTGGCAGACAGGTAGCAGGCCAAGGGCGCACCATGGGGGTCAACCACCCTGGACGGCACCGACGGAGGTGATCATCTGCGGGGACACTGACTGCAACACGGGTGCATTAACCCGCAAAAGGCTGTTTGCCCTATTTCATGTGCCTTCTCTGCACTGTGTGTACAACATGTGCTGGGGACAATTACAATTTCTTTCATGTTAAGTGTGATTAAACACTTGACACATCATCAGGCTTTGTAGTCTCATTTCCTCAACACTCACCTAAAAGTAGTTTTGTGTGATCTCAGTCCGTCTCTGGCGTCCAGCAGCTGCCCCAACTCCTGGTGCTGGTCTGGCAGGGGGAGCAGGGCGCTCGTCATCCGATGTGTCTGTATCGCTCACATCAATTGTGGTGCCTTTCCTCATTGCCATGTTGTGTAGCATTGCACAGCTTGCCACGATTTTACAGCAGGTCTCAGGGCTGTATTGCAGTGCGCCTCCACTCTTATGCAGGCACCGGAAGCGGCTCTTCAGGATTCCGAAGGTTCGCTCAATGACACAGCGTGTAGATCTGTGTGCCCTGTTGTAGCTCCTCTCACTTGCATTTGCAGGATCCAGGTATGGGGTCAGGATGAAGTCGCGCACTGCATAGGCACTGTCACCTGCATGGAATAAAACACAATAGGTGAGTCAATGTCCCCCCCCTCAAGTGATGTAGTGGATGTATTGATGTGTGCAATGTATTTACCGAGCAGGTACCCCTCCCCAAACTCTCCAGCACTCAGACGTCTGTGTATTCCACTGTGTCGGAAGATGAAGGAGTCATGTGTACTGCCGGGGTATTTGGCTACGATGTCGGTGATGTGATACTTAGCGTTGCACACAATCTGTATGTTGAGGGAATGGTAGCATTTCCGATTCCTGTAGACATATTCAGTTTCTGCTGGGGGTGTGATGGCCACATGGGTCCCGTCAATGCAGCCGATGACGTGGGGGAAACGTGCAATCTGGTAGAAGTCCAGTATCGTTTGTTGTAATGCCTGTTGGGTGGTGGGGAAGTAAATGTGATGTGGGAGCCTCAGTAGCATTGCATCTAGGAAGGCATGGAAGAAGCGCGAAAGTGCACTCTGTGACACACCACCAACCTCCGCTATGACCCGTTGAAAACTCCCTGACGCGAGGAGGTGCAGGGAGCACAGGACCTGCACATGTGTGGGAATTGTTTGTGTCCTGCGAGTAGGGTGCTCCAAGTGGGGTTTCAGCTCCTCAATCAGGTCCATTATGGTCTGTGGGTGCAGTCTGTACTTGTCATAGATCTCCTCTTCAGTGTTCTGTAACAGGGTGATGCGCAGCCTGAAGATACGTTCCTGTCTCATTCTCCTGTGTGCAAGGGCCCGAATACGCAGCCTCCTGGCTATCACGTACATTGCAGCCATTGTGGGTGTGTTTGTTGCATTGTGGGCTGGTTTTTGTACCTTGCACCAGTTTACCACCTGCAAGCAATTGGTGTTAATAGCGATTTCTTAATTTGCGAATTTCGTACAATCGCAATTTGCGATTTTTACATACATGTGTTTGCGATTTCTTAGCTAGCGATTTCTTGTTAGCGATATTCGCAACGCTAAGGATTCGCAAAATAGGTATTCGCTAGGAAATTCGCAGTTTTCTTGTTTCGCAGCCTAAGAAATCGCTAATTTAGCGATTTCTTATTTTTCAGTTTGGAAATGTGTCATACATATGAATTAGCGAAAAATCAGTCGCAAACGCTGTTTTTTGCGATTCGCAGCGTTTGCGACTAATTTTTGCTTTCATACATATGCCCCTAAGTCACATGAATTACACCTACAACCAAGAAATTGTGAATTGGAAATGTACGACATATTATTCTCATACGTGCTGTAGGTGGGCCACTACAAAAGATGATGTAATTCATATAAGAGAACACCACCACCCCTCAAATGTGACAGAAATAGAAGTAAGGGACAGTGGTGGCTGGACATTTTACCAGCAGGGGAGTTGGGAGAGTCACACTCACACATACACCTCACTCACACTCATACATTCACACACACACCCATTCACAACACTCACTAACAAATACACATACATTCATACATACATGCACGCACCAAACATAAAAAAACATAAAACTTACCCTCACTGCAGCTCTCTAAGGGGAATAGCCTCAGAAGTCCCAGGAGCGTTGAGACTGCTGCCTTCCCTCAGCCAATGAGGAAAGGCAGCAGTCCCAGCTTTGTCCCAGAGTGTTATGGGGTCAGTGACACTGCTGACCCCAGAACACTCTGTGATGAGGTGTCACTGATTGACACTCAGCCCTGGGCATTTCAGGGCTTAAAACTGAAGCGCCCAGGTCCAAGGCAACCAGTGACGTTCCCACTCAGCACAAGGGGGAGAGCCTCAAGGCACTTTTGCCAGGCTGAGGAGGTCATGTGCACAGGGCTGTGAGATCCTCAGCCTGGCAAAGTTCAGCTCAGGCAGCCGGGAGCATGAGCATTTAGGGCATGTTTAGCTCCTGCCTGCCTGACATTAACAAGAAGAGTGTATGTCAGTGTTGGAAAGTAGATTATTGGTAGGGGCAAATATAGGTCTGCCACTGGCAATAAGGCCACTAACACATGATAGGACTCAGCATAGGTCGTAGAAAATTATTCCCATGCTCAACTGTTGGTTAACTTCAAAGACAGGTATGTAAAGCATTTAAAAACCCCAATTCAGTAAAGACACAACACATAATAAAACTTCCAACACCAATTTATAAAAATAGGACATATTTTTATCTTTAAAAGGACACCGAAATGACAAACATCCAATGTAGGGAACTGGAGATATGAATTTTCAAAAATTAAGCAAAATATAGCACTTAGAAGACTATAGTACCATATTGGGATACCTGCTCGCAATAGACCTGGAGCTTTTCTCCCCGAGGTCCCTCGTAGGTCCCAGCCAGTCCGGATTCGGTGAGGGTTCGCCAGATTGCCTTGCGACGAGCTCCCGGTCACCTTCCTTCAAGCGGACTTAGAAACTTTTCTGGATCTTTTTCTCGCTGGGTCCATCGATGCTTTTCATGTAGCCAGATCCGGTGAGGGTTCGCCGGCTTCAGATTTCTTCTAGTCCCGGGCAAACTCTGGAAGTTGGACAGACGGAGCTTTTAGCAGGACTAACCTGGATTGCTTGGCCGGCTCACGGATGAAGGCAGGCGGCCTGGCTGGCCAGGTTGAGTCGGTCCCTGTATGGAGCTCCAAACTTCTTGAACTTCTTCCTGAAGTTCCCCAAGGGGTCCCAAAGTGTCTCAAAGTCACTCCAAGGGTCTGGAAGCTCCAAGATGGTCATTGAAAGTTGAGGACTTCAGTTCCCACAATCCACTGGTACAAAACCCTTACAAATCCACTGGTGGTTCTCCAAGGTGCGGATTTAGGTGGTGATGTTCCAGATGAGCTCTTTTAACCTGTAGCTTTCAGGGAGTCCACTCTTTAGTTTTTTTGTCAGCAAGATAATCCACAGGGCTGTAGTTTCAGATGGTGCAGTCTTCAGAGGTCAGACCTTAGAAATCTTTGCACAGCAATCTTCTCAGCTTTGCAATGTTTTGCTTCAGTAGTGCGCACATGCAAGTGCAAAAAGAGCTGCTGGCCTCTAAACTTCCATGTCGTAGTGTACTAGGGACTTCTCTGTAATTTCAATCCCCCTGCCCTATTATATACTAGGGGCTTATAGGATAGGTCATGCCAATCACAGGGGTACCCCACCATACCGTTGTGTACCCTAGTGTATGTAGGTGTTTTGACTGTATTCTAATGTGTCTCTTTCAGCATAGCACTGGCACTGGGCCTGGTTAGGCAGAGCCCAGGGTCAGTCAGAGTCAGTTACCGCCAGTATCAGTGAGCAAAAAGTTGGGGGGTGCCCAGGGCACAGGATGACTTTGCAACAGTCAAGTTGACCTTTGTTCAGCCTGACAGGCACTTTTCTTGCCAGGAAAAAGGTAGGGGGTGTGGCCCCTCAGCCTGTAAGGACAGGTATTGCATGATATAAGAGAGGCAAGCACAACTCCCAGGAATCAACAGCCAAAATCCTAAAAGATATACTACCTAAAGTCCCTAAGCACATCACAGGGCAACTATCACCTATACCCACTTCAGAATATTTAATTGCACAAACTAAAAAAGCCACCAGATATACTCCCCCTACCCCAAAAGATACCAAGACATATAAATACCTGAACATTTAACAATGACATATAATGTGGATCACTTTTCTTTTATATGACACCCTAAACAATGAGAAAAGAAACTAATATTCTCCACAGCAAATAACTTACTTAATGTTAGCCATTGTCAAACTTGGAGGAAGGACGGGATATTCAAAACCATTGACTCGGATATTCACCATTTATGTTGAAAAAATGGTGAATATCAAAACACAAATATCCCTTTTATATATGCCATACTACCAAATAAACAAAGCAGCACTTACTATGAACTCTTAAACCCTATTAAACATAAATCAAAAAACTACTACCCACAAAACTAATTATAGATTTTGAACAAGCCATGATTCACACAATTTTAAAAATGTACCCCCATATAGCCATACAGGACTGGAGACACTTCCAACAAATTGCACTAAGTGTGGGATATTCTACAAACAGCCAGTGTCTCTGTCACAGTGGTAGCTAACCACTAAAATCTACAAATAGAAAGTCATGTCTACCAACATAACGAATACAAACTAAGCCCACTAATGGATTATTTTGAAGACACTTGGGTTGGCAGACTGCATCGCTCCGGACACAGACGGCAGCCCATATTCCAAATACCATGGTTGTATGTCTCTGACAGCACCTTGGCATAGAAAGCCAAATCAACCAACGCAGTGGAAGGATGGTGCAATGCCTTATAAGCCACACTAGGCAGAACCCAAACTACACTTTATAAATGTATAGAAGCATTTATAGAAGCAAAAAAGAGCAAAGCTACCAACAACTATGAATTGAGTAATATGTTAGCCAAATTTTACCTAAACGTATCAAAGAAACCAAAAGAATATACTACATACTGTTCAGTAGCTGCAGATCTTCTTCTGTATCCATGCAGTCAAAAGTAATAATCCACCAAAAACGTAAAAAAATTATTTTCCTTAAGGCCGAAAAAAAAAAAAAAAAAAAAAAATCCAATGGATATTCCTCAAAGCAATCCAAACTATATAGGAACTTTAAAAAAAACAGAAAAAGTGTTTAAAAAACAGAAACGCTCCTGGAAACTCAAAAAAAGGAAAGGAAAGTTAAAAATGTTGATTTGTTATACCCCAAAAGTGATTTCCAGAAGAAAAACGCTAACTCCCAATGCCCAAAGGACATGTTAGTTAGCAAATACCTGTAAACAAGAAAGCTCACTTGCAACACAGAACATTCCCAAAAATACATATACATTACACTTAATCATGATAAAATACTTACCATAACGCAATATAACATAACATAACAAAACATTACTAAAACAGTGTACAAAAACTACAAACTAGTAAACAACACTACTGTTAATACAACTAAGGGCCTCATTATGATGTCAGTCGGATTGGCTCCGAACGGCTTCCGATTTCCCTAACCCGTGTCGGAACCCATATGTCCGACCGACTCGGAAACATTTCTGACCAACCGATTATGATGGAAGGTAACCTTTCAGCTATTCTGAATCGGTTCTGACTGGCATTTAGAGACTCTGAGTCGGTCGGAGCGGAATCGTACAGCTCTATGGACCGTGTTTCCGACAGACGTATTACGATGTTGGATTAGGGCAGCCTTTCCAAACTGGCCAGTCCGACACGGAACGGCAGTCGGAAACTGACTTTGGGGGTCTGTAGCAGGCCCCCCTTCACCCGGAGGCTTCGAGTGGGGGCCCGTGGGGGTACCCATGGGTCCCCTCTTTACAACCATGCACAGTGTGGCAGGAACCATGGGTGCCTGCGACAGGGTGCAAGGTTTTCCACAACCCCCCTTTTTTCAATAGGAGCCTGTGTTGTTGGTCGGAACACAGGCTCCTATTGAAGTCAATGGGAGTTCGACCGAACGGTGTTCTGAAACATCGTAATCAGTCGGTCGGACTCTCCGAACCTGAGTCAGTTAGAAACGATTCCGAAAGGAGTCGGTCTGATTGCTTTCCGACCGACATCGTAATGAGCCCCTTAATGTACAAACAAAAAACACAAAATCACTATGACAAACCCCTACACCCCAATAATTTCAAAACCCACGTAAAAAAACTCTAAAAAAGCTTACCTGTTCCAATGAACAGCAGCACCTTACCATTTCCTGGATTCCAGAAAATAGACTAAAAGGGACCCAAAATGACTACAAAATAGAAGGTAGCAGTAAAAAATGGTTGCCAAATAAACTTTAAAAAAGACTAGCTCCCCATAGAAATGAATAGGATTTTTTTTTAATGTTGAACAAATGTATACAAAATTATTAGAAATTTAAAATATGTCAAACATTTTATAAAAAATGCAAAAAGAATTATTAAGTATACATTAAATAATAGTATAAAATATTTATAATTACTTAGGGCCTCATTGAGATGTTGGTCGGAAACCAAACCGACCGACTCCTTGTGGAATCGGTTCTGACCAACTTGCATTCGGCGGGTCCGACCGACCGATTACGATGCTTCCGAACACCGTTCAGAAAGTATCCGAAACAGTGTTCCGACCGACAACACAGGCTCCCATTGAAAAAAGGGGTGGTTGTGGAAAATCGTGCACCCTGTGCCTGCCACACTGTGTATGGGTTTACAGGGGGGTCCCAGCCCCCAACTGGAGGCCTAAGGATGAAGGGGGGCCTGCTAAGGGCCCCCAACGTCAGTTTCCGACAGACTTTTCGTGTCGGACAGACCGATCCGTAGAGCTGTACAATTCGGCTTCGACCTACTCGGAGCTTCCGAATTCCGGTCGGAACCGATTTGGACTGACCAAACGGTTTGCTTTCCTACCGAGAACATTGTAATCGGTTGGTCGGAAATGTTTCCGACCGAGTTCCAACACAGTTTAGGGGAATCTGACTGCCGTCCGGAGCCTTTCTGACCAACATCGTAATCAGCCACTTAATGTATACTAAAAAAACGTATGTTAAAATTATGTTGAAAATATATATATAAAACAATTTTTAAAAAGTTACAAAAAGTTACAAAATTGAGAAAAAAGTGGAAAATATACCACATGCAATAGATTTTAAATATGATCTACATTTTGGATGTAATAATGAAAATGTATTAAAATCTTTTATTTATTTATCTATATATAAATGCTTATTTTAAACTTGAAATATGTATGATTAAACTTGTAAAAATATAAATACAATTAACATTGAAAACATAAATAGATTTACAAAAATATGTTACGCTATATAAATACATGCAATTAATAATAATATGTATTACAAATATGCAGCTATTTTTATTATATTGCTAAACAATACTAATACTAATTAAAAAACACGAACTATTACTACTACATACAAATACAATTAACACAAAGAATTACACACTGAAATTATAAAATTAAATAATCGCACTCCAACAGAAACCCTTTTTAACAACCTGTTAGACACTAATGGGGTAACATTTACTATTCTCACTCCAAACTATGCAACTTTGGGGAAGGTGTTGGACACCAAAGGGGTGATATATACTATTCCCACTCTAATCTATATCAATTTGAGAAAGGAGTTGTACACTAAAAGGGTAACATTTACTATTCCCACTCCAATTTGCATCACCTTGGGTAAAATGTTGGACACTAAAGAGGTGACATTTAATATTCCCACTCAAATCTAAAATTATTTGGGGAACCTGTTGGAGACTAAAGGGGTGACATTTACTAGTCCTACTCCAATTTGAACCGATTTGGGGAAGGTGTTGGGCACTAAAGGAGTAGCATTTACTATTCCCACTCCAATGTAAACCGATTTGGAGAAAGTGTTGGACACTAAAGGGGTGACATTTACTACTCCCACTCCAATTTAAAACAATTTGGGAAAAGTGTTGGACACTAAAAGGGTGACATTAACTATTGCCACTCCAACCTATACCAATTTGGGAAAAGTGCTGAACATTAAAGGGGTGACGTTTACTATACCCACTCCAATGTATTCTAATTTGGGGAATGAGTTGGACACTAAAAGGGGGACATTTACTATTCCCACTCCAATCTATTCTAAGTTGGTGAATGAGTTGGACACTAAAATGACGACATTTACTATTCCCACTCCAATCTATACAAATTTGGGGATGATGTGACATTTAGGAGCTGATTAGGATGTTGGTCGGAATTTCCTCCAACAGACTTTCCTGCGGTTTCGAGACCGACCGACCTCGGGTTGGCGGTCCAAACCACAATTACGATGCAACCGCACATGCTGCGGTCGCAGACTCACATTTCCCTATGGGACATTGTATGGCGGTCGGAAACTGGCCGCAGCACAAGCTCCCATTGAGAGTCACTGTAAATCGCTGCACCGTGTGGCAGGCACCATGCACCTCACGGTGCCTGCTACATGGTGCAGGGATTGACAGGACCTAAACGGAGGCCGCTGAGAAAGAAAGGCTCTGCTAGGGGCCCGCAAAGTCGCTTTCCAACAGGCTTTCCATGTCAGAAAGCCCGACATGGAAAGCCTATTAGAAACCGCCATCATAATCCCGAAGGCGGAAACGTCGTCCATAAGGGATTAGGTTCGGTTTCCCACTGGCTGACTGCCTCCTTGAGCCCATTGGAAGCCATCCGGAAGGACCGCCATAATCGTAATATGGCGGTCGTAATTTAAACCAAGGGTGTCGGTCAGAGGCTTTCTGACCGACATCTTAAATAGGGCCAAAATATTCCCACTCATATATAACAGTGGCGGCTGGTGGAATTTGAAACTGGTGAGGCGTATGCAGAAAGAATCAGCATATGCGAGCAAGCGAGCGCAGCAAGCAAGCCCAATGGCAATAAGGGGGGTTTCGGTGCGGTTCTCCCCCGGTGAAGAAATTGTTTAAAAATTGCCATCTTTTTTGTGCGATTTTCAGCACTATTTCTGTGATAAATGGACTAAAAATTCAGTTCTTCTAGGCATTCATAAAATAAAACTCATACATTATTTCAGGGAATTTCTGGATTGCCAAGCAAGTCTGACTTCTGAAGAGGGCTAGGGTACTAAGCAAGACTGCTTTGGCTCTTCCCTTTTCAATAGAAAGCACTAGTTAGCGATGTGAACAAGTTCAATTGACAAATCTGGGGTCTAGGGAGAGTCCCTATCCTGAGAAAGAAATTTAAAAAGATTGGCAAATGGTGCATTTTAAAGCAAATGAATGCAGCGATAAAGCAAGGCTTATTAAGCAGTGGAACGTATAGTCTTGAAATACTAAACACATTAAAAACTGCCCCGTATCTTCTTGCATTAATTTGTTCAACAGTTACTGTAATATGTAAATTGTTCTGCATGACAACTTTAGCCCTTTAAAATGTATGCTTGCCCAGTGTCTTGCACTGCATGCAGCATTAACTTTGGAAAGTATGCTCTAACCAGACTTCGGGAAGCACCCAGACCGGTATTTTGGTTTCTCTCTGAGATGTAATTATATCCAGATAAATGGCACAGCAACAGACATACGCCTAAAGCCTGTCAGTATGATTGGCTTTGTCACAGGGTGTTAGCTGTTTAAAATCCCTGCCACTGGCTGCCTCTTCCTGCCCTTCTGTCTCCACCTGCCCTTTCACCCCAGAACCCATGTCAATAGGTGTCACTGCCTGACCTCCCCTCTCACCAGCTGTCTCGGTTTACTTCATGAACCGCCAATCCCTACTACTGGGTGCGTTTGCTACACTGCACCTGTCTTTTCAATATTCTAAACCCTGTCAATTGCTGTCTACCAACATTATTTGTTTGCCTTTCCATGTACACAGTCCTTTCCTCTAACTGGTGGTCTCTTTACATCATAACCAAGGCCACTGGAACTATGCAGCAGGAGAGGACCAGAAATGTGGGGCATGGTTGACTAAATTATGCAGCAATAAGAGGCAAATTGTGAGGTATTATGTGGCACATTTTGTGATAGTATTACTTTATTATTTTGGCCTTTTTACACAGGTTTAAACACTGTGTGAGCAAAAGCCTCACTCCATTGGTACCAGTTTAACCCCAAAATATAGCAATATGCAACCAAAAGAGAACCAGCCAACATTTACAAAAGTCCTTCCACTGCACTGTAACATTTTGCACCGTTTTAGAAACTGTTGGTCAATTTGTACTAGAATCAAAATTATGTTTTATCAAAATCTGCAGAATAAACAGCAGATGATGAATTATGTAGGGAATTCATAATTATGCGGGCAGTGCAGCAGCTGCAAAAATCACATCATTTCAGTTGTCCTTATCAAAACCACCTCACACACTAACAGTGCACCAAACACATAGCAAATAATACTACAAAGAATAGATAATGCCTAACAAAGCACATATCTATTGAATTTACCAATACTTGTTTAACATTGTATGTCTGAGAGTAAAATCACAGCATGCAAACTACTATTTGCAAAAAAAAGGCCCAGTAATAGAAGGCACCATTTGTAATGTGGGGCCAATTGGCAGAACGGCTACCTCACAAATGCTGCATGCTGTCTTAAGCTCACTGAACAGTATGAGGTGTACTGCCTGGGTTGCCACATATACATAAGGATATTTTATCTTGCATGCATACTGGATACGGTATATGCAAATCAAGTACTGTGGGGTGCAGGTTCAAATGCTGTTCTTGTGCTGTTAGCATGAAAAGAGCTGAGGAAAGCCCGCCAAGCCGTGTTTGAAAGTACTCCACACCAGCAGAGGACAAGCTTTGCTAAGTGTGCTCTGATGCAAGCGTTGGTCCGCAGACAAGCTCTACAAAGTATGGTGAAATATCTGGCACCCTGATCCCGAGGACAGACCAACACTGCGGGGAATGCACGCGGACAGCTTGTTTACGCATGGGAGAACTGCTACTTGCACAGCGTTATCTCCAGATATCAGGCTGCCGACTCCGCGGCTGGCCGCAGAGGCATCCGTGGCGAAGAGGGCACAAGACACGACTGAAGTGCGACCTGACAGCGTAAGCTGGTCTCGGTCGAGCGACGAGGCAGGGTCTGGTGGGAAGAGCCCATGCCCCATCTGATATGGAACACAAAAATCCAGCATGTGTCCTTGCATCTGGAGTGCGTGTGGCAGTGGAGACATCGCGGGAGGTATTTCAAGAGGTGGCCACCAGCCTCACCCACTCACAGCAGCCCTTGAGCTTTAGGTACCACTGCCTGCAGTACTGTGATGACATGCATGCGGAGTATAGTGCTTCCCCTTACCTCTGACTCCAGCATGTCCCATGCAGGGGAAGGCGCGGCTCCTTTTTCCTCCTGTAGCGGCCGCCAGGAGACGTGGAGGATCACTTCGGGGACATGGAGGAGGAGAACGAGCTCCAACAGGGGGTCAACGAGCTTCAGCCTCCTCCACTAATCACAGCTGGCACCAGGATTCCGCATGCCGATGCTAGCAGGGGCCAGTCCAGTACATTAATTGAATCTGCGGCCGGTGGTAGTAGTGAACACGAGGTGTGTCTGCCTCGGCGAAGAGGCTCTGACGTCACGCTCGCTCCTGGCTGGCTGGCAAGTACTGCCTGCTTCTCAGCCAATCCAGGCGCTGCTCCAGCAGCACCACGATTGGCTTGAGCAGTAGTAGTGCGCATGTTCTGTTTGGAGCTTAATAATGTTTGCGACCAGCCCGAACATGCGCACTAGGCTGCTCATTAGAAGAGCGGCATGGAACAACCCTCACTCTTCTAATGAGCAGCCTAGTGCGCATGTTCGGGCTGGTCGCAAAATTCTTTAAGCCCTAAACAGAACATGCACACTCTTGCTGTGTGCTCCGCCGACCGGCACCTGATACATATTATCGATGTCATGATGATGACTCATGACAGACACTTGTACTGAACTCCTGCTGCCCCGCCACCTTCTGAGCCGACTCACACTGCCTCCGGTGGCCTGGGATTTAAATAAATGTGAGTGAGAGACTGAGAATGACGGCAACGCTTGTTAGTTGTTACTCAACTCGAGTGCCTCAAATTCATTGGTGGGGCACCGCCCAAGTGCCCTAATGGACGCACCGCCCCTGATATATAAACCAATTTGGGGGAAACTTTTGGACACTAAAGGGGTGACATTTACTATTCCCACTCCAGTCTAAAACAATTTGGGAAAAGTGTTGAACACTAAAGGGGTACATGTATTATTCCCACTCCAGTCCATAAAAATTTGGGAAAAGTGTTGGACACTAAAGGGGTGAAATTTACTTTTTCCCTACACTATAAAACATTTTATGCAAGATGCTACAAATTAAAAATGATATGTACAGAAACATTATTCCATACTCACTTAAAATGTAGGATAAATATTTACTTTAAAACAAACACACTAATCTATATTCATATTTAAACATTAAAATATAAAGTATGTTTTTTAACACTCCTAATAATTCATGTCTTTTTTTAAATATTTTACCATCATTCCTAAACATGGAACCATGGAATAAAAAAATAAAATCATAATCCAAAATTAACAATCATAAAACTGAAAAAGTATATAACACCAATTACTAAAATATAAATTTAAAAGAAATTTACAATGACAGTTTAATTTTCAACATACAAAATTAAACATTTTTTAAATGTTATTAGATTTACAAAAAAATTTAAGATGAAAATATTTTATGTAATAAAGGAATTATTGTATTACATTTAAGTTGTATATTCTTTTTTAACTTATATTTTTTTTTAAATAGTTAGTCTATGATTTGCAATAAAATAAAAAATGTTTTGTTTATTACAATTAATATTTGCTTTAATTAATTAAAACATGTTCTTTACAAAAATTGTCATTACACAAAATTCCTGTTTCCTGGTCAGATCATTTTTTCTCCTGCTTCACGTGGCTTTTGGGAGGTGAGGCGGTTGAGGGTCAGGTCAATGCGCGGCCTGCTACTGCTAAAATCAATCCGGTTGCTTTCTCCACTCTCCTTGAGACTTCAAAATCTGATCTCCCGGCTGATTTGAGCGGGGCATTGGCCTGTTTTACGGGCTGGATAGAGCGGGCTGTGGACACTCTTTCCCCCCTCCTGTCGCCATCGCGTGAGGGCTACGCCCTCTAAACCTTGGTTCTCGACTGAACTTAGACTGCTCAAACAACAATGTAAAAAGCTGGAACGCAGTTGGCGTGCTGATTTCTGCGCTTCGGCAAAAAAAGCCCTCAGAGACGCTCAGAAGGTGTACTACCAGGCCATTAGAAAGGCTAAAACTCTTTATTACGCTGACTGGATTGAGTCGGCCCATAACAATTCAAGCAAAATCTTCTCTATCGTTCAGAGCTTCATGGCCCCTAAGGCTATGGTGTCTAAACTTCCGACTTCTGCCACTTGGTGTGAAGCACTTTCTAATTTTTTTATTGATAGAATACGGACCATACAAAGGTCATTTGTTGGCCAGAACCATGATGTGGATGTGGCCCCTAGCGCTGGCCCTACGCTTTCTGCCTTTGCCTCTGTCGACCCATTGGAAACCCTGAAAATTTTGAAATCCAAGAAATCGGGGTCGCCGGCGGATCCTTGTACAGCTAGACTTCTGGCCTCTACCGCTGAGGTAGTGAATAATGAGGTTAACGTGCTTATTAACCTCTCCCTTCAAGAGGTAGTTGTTCCCTTAGAGTGGAAAGAAGCCAAAATCCTCCCATTGCTGAAAAAACCCTCATTGGACCCGGGAGTTCCAGGGAATTATCGTCCTATCTCTCTACTTCCCTGCCTCGCAAAAATCTGTGAAAAAGCTGTTAATAAACAGCTTACTGATTTTGTCGAAGGCTTCAGTCTCTTGCATCCTGCCCAGTCGGGCTTCAGAGCTGCCTACAGTACTGAATCTGACTTGTTAGAGGTCTCGGAAGCTATTCGCGAGTGTTTAGACTCGGGAGGGAGGGCAGCCCTCATAATATTGGACCTGTCTGCAGCATTTGACACCGTCCCTCATGCTCTGCTCTTGACTCGGCTTGCCAATATTGGTGTCACCGGTAGTGCCCTGAAGTGGCTGGAGTCTTTTTTAGATGGACGGTCTCAACAGGTCTGGCTGCCGCCGTTTTCATCTCTTCCGCAGCCAGTTACCACGGGTGTTCCACAGGGGTCCTCTTTGAGTCCCCTGTTGTTTAATATTTATGTCACCCCTCTGGTTCTTTTAGCAGAGGCGTGGGGCGCAAAGGTTGTGGCATATGCCGACGACACCCAGTTTTTGTTTACCTGGAGTAAATCGGATTTTTCCACCACAAAGGTGCAGGACTGTCTGAGAGCTATTTTTCATTGGTTTATGGAGGCTCAACTTAAATGCAATGAGGAAAAGACCGAGATCCTTCTTTACGGTAACTTTCCCCCTCGTTTTCGGGAATCCCTCTGGCCTTCTGATTTTCCCCTACCCCTGTGCTCAGGACTCCCAGCAAACAATTTAGGGGTCTGGTTCGATGAGCAGCTGTCTTTTTCATCCCAGATTAAAAGACTGACGGGGAGCTGCTTTGGGATTCTTAAGTCCCTTAAGAAGTTTCTTCCTCTGCTGCCAAGACCAGCTAAGGAATCAGTGGTGCGGGCACTGATCCTCTCCCGGGTGGATTATGCCAATGGGCTGTATCTGGGCCTCCCTGAATATATTTTCAAAAAACTGCAGGTAGTCCAGAATGCGGCAACCCGTTTGGTTTTGAACATCCCGTTGAGGTCAAGCATGGCTCATCATCTACGCACGCTTCATTGGCTCCCGGTTAGGAAGCGCGTGGAGTTTAAGGCTTTGGTGATAACCCATCGCGCCTTATATGCTGGAGGTCCGCCATATCTCAGGAAACGTTTTGCTTTCTATGTGCCAACCCGGCTTCTAAGATCATCTTCTCTGCTGCTTGCAAGGATTCCTCGGTGCGCCTTCAGAGAATGGGGGGCAGATCCTTTGCGGTTAAGGCAGCGTTGGCTTGGAACTCACTCCCCGTCTCTCTACGGGCCATCAAAGAGATTAATCAGTTTAAAAAGCAGCTTAAAACCTTCCTATTTTAACTCCTCTCCTCTTTTGGATCCTCACAGGCTCGCGCCGGGACACTCCCAGGAGTAGCTGTGCGCGCTACAAAAACCCATTAACATAACATAACATAACAAGGTGCCGATTCTGATCCGTTAAAAAATATTACCGTACGACTCGTATCCGTACAAGTCCCGTACAACCGGTGAAGTACGATTCGTACGTGAAAAATACATACGAATCGCTTCGGGAAAAGGTGTACGAGAGGGAGCCGGACAGTTTCACGTACAAATCGTAAAACTGAAGTCCGAGCGCGCAAGTACGATCCGTACCACCCTTCCGAATACACAAGCGCATGGAAAATGCACCGTACGGAGCGAACGCCGTACCACTCGTATCCAGGGAAACTTGTGCCCGGGATACCAGTCGCACAGCCCCCCCTCCCCCCGCATATATCAGCACCGTACCCACGTATGTCAGCACCATACCCCCCCACCATGTCCGCACTGTACCCCAGCCCCGTACGTGTACGCGCCGTACCCCAGCCCCGTACTTGGACGCACCGTACCCCAGCACCGTACACCAACACCGTACCCCTGCCCCGTACATGTACGCACCATACCCCAGCCCCGTACATGTACGCACCGTACCCCAGCACCATACCCCAGCCCCGTACTTGTACGCACCATACCCCAACACCGTACCTCAACTCCGTACCCCAGCCCCATACTTCAACGCACCGTACCCCACCACCGTACCCCAGCCCCGTACTTGGACGCACCGTACCCCAACATCGTATCCCAGCCCCGTACATGTATGCACCATACCCCACCACCGTACCCCAGCCCCGTACTTGTACGCACCGTACCCCAGCCCCGTACTTAAAGGCACCGTACCCCAACACTGTACCCCAGCATCGCGTATGTACGAACCGTACAACAACATTGCATATGTGAGCACTGTACAACAACATCGCGTATGTACGCACCTTACATACGCGAAAACGACTCGTACAGAACCAGGACACTGTAAAACACCACAAGGAGGGTCAATTTGACTCGCACAACACCACAAAACACGTCTACAGTAGAAAAAACCTCTAAATGACTGACCTGGCACATCCAAACAGGCAAACAGAGGCCCAAACTCACAACCACCTCTTATAACACACCCACCAAAATTTCAAACCCAGCCACACCCACAACTGGACCAATAAAAAGGACCCACACACACAAACCATGAGCATTTGCAACAGATCCACTGCTGACAGATACCACACACAAACAACTGCACCCATACACCTTAACTTACACACCTTCACACAACCTCCTTCACACAGACCCCCTCTTCACATTCAGACCCACACCGTCACATTCACACCCACACACCCACAACCATCCACACCCACACCATGCCCACAGACAAGAATCCAAAGTTCACAAGGGAGGAGCTGGACATCCTTGTCAACGAAGTCATCAGAGTCGAGCCACAGCTCTTTGGAACATTTGTCAGACAGCACAGCATAGCAGAAAAATCACGCCTGTGGCAGAGGATCGTCGATAGGGTGAATGCTGTTGCGCCCATCAGAAGGACCAGGAATGAATACCAAGCCAGGTGGTACGATCTGCGGAGGGCAGTCAAGCGCAAAATGAACGAGGACTACGCCCAGAGCAACATCACGGGAGGTGGGCTGCCCCGCAGACCGGTACATTACCATCCCTGGGAGGAGAAGGTGATGGCCCTGCTTCCGCCGGTGGGAGTACACGGAGTTCAAGGAGTGGCAGAGCCTGGTGAGTACACAAAAACTTACGTAACATGGGGGTAATGCCATCCACACCCCAACTACTCCAAATGCACGCAGCTACCCCCAAGCCCTCACCTGACACAACCACACTCAAAAACAACGCTCATGCCACTAACATGTGCATGCCCTATTCACAAAGCAAGGCCATGTCCCAGGCTACAAGAACCACAAACACAATACTGGATGTCCGTGATGCTGGGAGGGTGGGGCTCAAAAAACACATTGTTCAACTCAGAAGCAGACATCATTGCCCAGAGCCCATATGGCCCAGGTACATACCCATGCACCATGCTCAATGCACAGGGACTGGCTAAGTACTGACAAAGTAGCTGACACTTGGCCCTGCTGCAGGCAGCACAAGACCCTCCTGTGACCATTGTAAACTCAAACACCAACACCACAAGCTCAGATATCTAGGACAGGAACTCACACTCACTGTCATGCCAGCATGCTCCATGAGGGGACAGACACATCACCTGGGAGAGCCAATGCCAAATCACACTACACCCAACAGCAGGCCCTGTCACACACACCCCTTACACAAGCACACACCCCCGGGGCAGGCAATGGATTTACCCACTCTCACAATGGACATGTGACACAACAAGATCAATCCATAGCCAAAGAAGCATCACAGCCACAAATCTACATGTCAAACACTCATGAGAACATATCAATCTGTCCCCCGCAACATACCCATCCACAAGTGAACATTGAGAGGAATGTTAGGCACATCCAACTACCTGGAGGAACTGTGCCAACTTGAATATGTATGAAACATGGATGTCGCATGAAACAGCATTAACATTGTCTCCCTCTCACACACAGGGCAATGTCATGGATCTCCCCCCAACAATGGGAGGGAAGAATCACAGTCCCAGGCTCGGCAGGAAGCTGATCCCACCGGCAGCGACGACTCTCAACACTCTGTGGATGACCCCAACCCACCTGGACCCTCTGGTGCCCAAGCCCCTGCAGCACCTGCTTCAGGTACATCTGTGCCAATCACCACCCGCATTCCTGCCACATCCCAGGAGACACCCAGGAGCCCTGATCGCACTGAACAACTGAGCCAGTCTGACCTGGAGGGACAAGGTTCTCCGGGCACCCAGGAGGAGGCAGACAACCCCGCAAATGCCATCCCTCAGGGGTCCTGTAGACCCGATGTGCCCACAACGGCAGGCTAGGCTCGTGTGGGCAGGGGTGGTGGGAGTGGAGGCAGGCGGAGGCGAGAACCTGACCAGCCAGCTGAAGGGACCGGTATGTCACACATACGCCACATCCTGGACACATACCGGCGTGACACCAGGGCCATCAGCCAGGTAGTGGAGACCCTCACAGAGATTAAGAACCAGCAGGCCGAGCAACAAGCCAGTCAACAACAACACCAAGGACCGATGGAGGCAAGACTGGCTGAGCTCCTGGTGGTGCAAACGGACATAAGCCGTTCACTCCGTCGGATCGCCGACAACATGGG
This sequence comes from Triturus cristatus, assembly GCF_964204655.1. Classification (NCBI taxonomy): domain Eukaryota; kingdom Metazoa; phylum Chordata; class Amphibia; order Caudata; family Salamandridae; genus Triturus; species Triturus cristatus. The sequence goes on along the minus strand of NC_140580.1, from coordinate 881,008,413 downwards.
CAACCCTCCCTGTGCCACCAGGCGATGACCACCACCAGCCACAGGGAGGGAGGAGGAGGAGGATTCGTCCGACGGAGCGTCCCAAACATCGTCAAGGCCTGCATCTGAGGGTCCCTCGAGGAAAGTGGGTCGTCCACGGAAAAGACCGTGAGAGGCAGCGGACCATTCACATCTCCCAGGTCACCTGGCCTGGCACCTGGCCTTCATGCGCAACAGCAGCACCTCATTCACTGACATTCTCTGCCACATGGACTTGCTGGTCACAGTCTGACCAATGATGACAAACACTGTGGTCTGGACTCTGATGACTTCAGATGCCAAGGATCCCATCTCCCCCTGTGAACTTTGGATTCTAGGCACACTGTATAGGACCTATTTTTTCCCACAAAACACGCCCCACCGAGAATAAAACTACATTTCTTTAATTAGATGTTGCAGTCATTTTGCCACAACATACGTGTGGGGAAATGTCAAACTATGCCTGAGTGTTGAACTAACTCCAGCCATCCATACCCTGGGATCTGAGTCCGGTACAGGACACACATGGGTCACAATGTATCATCCAATACAGACACGGAGCACAATACTCACCCGTGATGGCCTCAAGCTGCTGAAGGGGGGCTTGCAATACTGTGCGGACAGACCAATTTGGAAGAGTATCATCAAGGCATAGAGGTCATGGCTCATGTCGAGGTTCCCGGGGAGGGAGTCCCAGGTATGTTTGGCCAGGTGGGAGAACTATGTCCTGCATGCTGGAGTTCGGTGGATGTGAAGAATGGTGGCCAGGGCAAGGTTGGATGCATGGAGTTGGCCCAACGGGGTCTTGGATGACAGACGTCCAAGATTGGTTTGGGGTCTGGGGTTGTGGACTGCCTCCTGAGTATGGGTGAGGAGTGTGAAGGTCATCCTGCAGCAGACAGTGATCCATTGCAGCTATCTCAGGTGGACGGTGATGTGGCTGGGGCGTGGGATGTTGAAGCTGAGGTGTGCAGATGCACCCTGGATGTGGACAAGTTTTCCGGGAGTTTGGCAGTACTTGCTCCGTAGAGGGCGGGGCTGTAGTTGACACGGCTGGTGTTGTGGACCTGGGGGACGGTCTGTCTTGCCTTGGAGTGGATCTATCTGTGGATCATGTGCATCATGCGGAGGGTGTTGCAGCATGAGGTACAGATGCTGGTGATTTGCATGGCAAATGTGAGGGACAAATCCATGATGCACACCATCTTGTGTGCGTGGCCGCTGGGTGCTTGTGTAGGGCCCTGGCGGGTGGGACAAAAGGAGTTGACCCAGCTGTAAGGGGAAAATCCTCAGATGATTACCTCAGTCCTGTACAAGTCCAGCCTCAGGTGGCTGATGTTCAGCCATTCATCAACGGACCTCATGTCTTCTTTAATGTTGGAACTGGCAATGGCTGCGTCTTTGGTGAGGGTGAGGAGCACCTGACTGTCAATGGCATACGAGCTGATGATGAGGTTGTGTGCGCATGTGATGGTGGAGAGGGGGGTCCTGGACACATTGAAGATTGACACGCTGAGAGATGATCCCTGGGCCATGTGCCAGATGACGCCACTATACTACATGCTGAAAGCTTGAGTCCCACTCCCATGGCCTTGCTGGTATACGGAGCCGGTGTGGAGTAGGAGGGACATGACCTGGTTGGTGTGACAGGGCCTGGAAGGCGGGGAAGCGCTGTGGAGGCAGTTGGAGTTGCACACTCTGCATGCAAAGGTGTCGTGTGTGCGCTTAGGGTATGCCTGAGAGCAGGCAGCTGATTTTCGGATGGACATTGCTTGGAGGGTGGCTGCAACATCAGACTGTAGTGTGATGTGGGTCATGCAAGGACATGAGGCTCGTGCAATGTGCACGTTGCATGCGCTGACGGTCCTGCCTTTGCACCGCGTGGCCGCAACAGTGGCACAGACAAGCTGATGACAGCCAAATGAATGGGTGGAGGGAGGAAGGGAGGAGCATCTTTGAGGCGTGTGTGTTGCCGAATCCGGCAACTTTGTGGGCCCTTGCTGCAGGGGCCGCAGCAGCAGGCGGCATGTCCTGGAAACTATGCCGAAAGTAGCACACAAAGACAAGGATGTCAGAAAGGACAACTGCAACAGGCGTATGTAAAGGAAGGAGTGTCCGGTCACCCATGGCACACCCAGAGAAAATAGATGCACAATCACCAAAGATGACTGACACAGGATCAGGAAACAGAAGGCCGAGCTGCGCACAGGAGACACACCCTCAGCAGGCGTTGACGGCCCGTTGTGGGGACCAACATGGCCAAATACATACACAACCATGGACTTCATGCACAATAGAGATTCTAACCCATGAAGAACTGCATGCATGTTGCCAAACTACAAATAGACTCATATGCACAATCATTGACAACTATGCCAGAGATGCCGCATGCAAAGTGGCAAGAGACCTGCATTGACAGAGATGAGACACCTTGGAGGGTGAGTAACACCTTTATTACTCAGGCTCACACTAAGGGAAATGCATCAATATGAACAGACTCACAGGTCATTTGGCTGAACATGTGGGACCTACACTGGACACCCCCTTCACAACACAGATGATGTAAATCCAAATGAACTGGCACACAAGTTAAGGGGATGAGCCAAACACCCCCTGCTGCACACGGAGAGGCTGCAATTGCCCATTGAGCCTCTCATGGGGATGTCCCACACTATGTCCACCCGTAGCATCCCGTATGTTTCTGAGGGAAGTTTTAAACAGATTGATGCCTTCATCAGAATCCAAAAACCATTACAGATGACTGTCACGAAGGTTGACTATCAATTAATGGGAGTCATGCTACATGTCATGTGCCCCATGGTGAGTTGACATGTATGCATGGTAACACAACATGCACAGGAGCAGTCCCCACACATTCCAAACACGTCCCACCCCCAAAATGCCATGCTACAATCCTTACCCAAAATGACTTTTCCCCATTTCCGTGCATGGAACGCTGAATCAGCACACGTTGCAATACTCATGAGGAATAGCAGGAGGCCAACGATGACACGACCAGACAACATGCGCAAGAACCTGTGGATGACAGACACACAAGAAGTCAGCAAAAAGATTGTTATCCGCATACA